>NC_140078.1:65281557-66481557 GCF_964194135.1 Talpa europaea
GGTCCGGCCCCGCCCCCGCGCTGTCTGAGCGCAGGAGTCGGATCCTACCAAGCTGGAGCCGGCTGTCAGTCTCCGGTCGCTGCCCAGCACCGAGGAGCTGGGGGCCCCTTTCTTCTGGGAGTTTTGTGGTCGTCTCGGGGTAGCGGTGACATCCCAAAGGGCAGGCCCGGCAGCCGCCATGGTGGCCAAGGATTACCCCTTCTACCTCACCGTCAAGAGGGCGAACTGCAGTCTGGAGGTACCCCCGGCCAGCAGTCCGGCCAAGGAGGCCGAGGTAGGGCCTTCACCTGAACCTCCCCCTGGTCCTGGGTCTGTCTGCCTTCATCCCATACTCTCCCTCCCTCCCTGTGTCACTGTCTCTGTTTCTGTCTCTGTGTGTTTCTCTCTCTTTGTGTCTCTTCCTGTCTGCATCTCTCACTTTGTCTCTACCTCTCTGCCTCCCTCTCACCCTTTCTCTGTGCATTAAGCACAGTCTGCCCTAACTGTCCCTGTCCCTTTTTCTCCAGGCAAGGGAGCAGCTATCTCCTTGCTCCTGCCTCTTTTGCGCCGAAATGGCATTTAGACTGTCCCCCTGCTGTCCAGACCTGGCAGAGGGACTTTATCTATATGGGCAGACCTAGATGTCAGGAAAGAGCTACCCTTTAAGTGTAGTTTTCCTCTTGCCTGGGTGTGGGAGTAGAGGGAGATTCTTGGTGACCCCTCAGCACATCTCACCTGTCAGGTTTGGCCTTGTAGCTGTTTGGCAGCACAGACTGGACATGACACCTTTGCTAGTCACATGTGGCTGTTGGGGTCATTCAGCTGGGAGCTCTGCGACTAAATAAATAATTTGAGTATCTCCCACGTGGATCCTGAAAATGAATTAAAGTCCTTCTGGCAGTGGGAAGCTATCCTGGAACATTGAAAACATTTTTTTCTGGGAAGTTTTCTGTGCCTTGAGGGAGTCTTCCTGGCCATGTTTAGTCTGACTTTTCCTCCTTTGTGTTGTATCTCTGGCCAAGAGCTCATGGGCCTTAAAGATTAGGTTTTGCTGGAGGAGAAAGTGTCCCTCTTTCTCTCTGAGGGTTTAAGGGAACTCTATTGCTTTCATCAGACCACAGTTTGCTGTGGCCGAGCTATAGTGGAACCCGTATCATTGCCACACAGCATGTGTGTGTCTGGGCTTTCTGGCAGGTGTGTATCCAGCCTTGTTGAAGCATTCTTGGGGGTTCCACCAACCCGCCACCCTTTAGTCTGCTCATCTGTGTGCACTTGGCTTACTGAATTAGCCATGTTTGGGAGGACAGCACCAAAGACTCGTTGCTTCTAACAAGAGCTGCCCCAAGCTGACAAGAGACCACTCTCCAGTTTTAATCAGCTTTCTGTAAGCCAACCACACATGAACTTCTTATCCCTGCCCTTACATCCCAGCTCAGTTGTATGTTTTCATAAACTGTTTTTGTTCCCAGCAACTGTAAATGTATGATGGCTCTAGTGATGTTTGGACTCTTATTTAAGTTTTGACAAGACAGCACCTGCATAGAATTCAGGTTGTTGAGGCTAAGAATAGTAACAATGATTTTTCAATGGGTGCTTCATAATTTGATGAATGTAAGAGCAGTGAAACTAGAACCCCTTCAAACTCCTTTGGAAAGAAGCAAAGCTTAATCAAGTTTAATAAATTGAAGTGAGTCAAAGAGAAGTAAGAGTAGCTCTGACTTTAGTCCCTTCTTGCTGCCACTTAGTCCTATGTTTTTGAGTAGTTTGGCTAAAGACTTAGGTAGAACTCATCTGCTTAACCTTTTCTTAGACTATATAGCTCTATCTGTATTTCATAAACATAAATGATTAATTTCCTTCACTTGGTAGCTGGATTCAAATTGTAAAATATGCCTTATTTTCCTTTCATGGGAAGTTATGGTGTGTGAGTAAGATGGGGAGGGATATTTTTCGGAAGTCCTTGGTAAATATTTTTAAGGTATCACCACTGAGGATTAGTGTATACACATTTGAAACAGTGGGAATATATCTAACATTATTCCTTGAGGCAGAGTCCAGTTAGTACCTCTCCTAGCTTCATTGATCTGGCATATCACTTTCTGATGATGGCAATAGGAAAATTAGAAAAAGAAACCTTAATGAAATTAGGTAGTTTTCTAGTTTCATTATTAGCGCAAAAGATAACCCTTCTAGGTCTCACTTCTCCAATAATATATTTTCCACCAGCAGGTGTCATCAGTATTTGTAAGTGCTTACAAAACAGGCCGTGTTAGTTTACCTATTGAAAAACATTATATATTTGCTTATAAACTAGGCATTAATTGTTAATTCCCACAAAAGTAATTTTTTAAAGATAGATTAGTTTCTTTGCTGAATGAATGTGGTTATAATTTTTTAAAAATGGCTTAGACGAAGTCCTTTTTGACCTTCAAAAGTAGTTGCAACAAAGCACCTGTGCCCTTTAGACTTACAAAGGCTGTTCCCTTGGAATTTGTTATAAGCAGGATGCATGGACAACAAGTGTTTTTATTGTTGCAGCAAGTGAACTGGGGAAGGCCACTTAGGAAAAGGCTTGTGGGGAAGGGAGTTGCATTGTTACATATTTGACACTGTACAACTGAGTAAAAATGTGCAACAGTAAACATTCTCTTAAAAGCAAATAAAACATTTTTACTCAAGATTTAAATGCTTTTTAATTTTTTTATTTCAATGATGGTATCCAGTGAAATAAAAAAATATTTAAACATTAAAAATATTCTATATGGATTATGATATTAACAGAGTACTGCTACTTAATTTGGTATTGCTAATGACATGGGTGTAGAAGTTGGCTTCCAAATGTTTAATTTTAATACCCATAAACAGATCCTTCTGTCTCTGATCATTAACCTTGAAATCTAAAGAGCTTAGTCTGTCTTAGTCCATGTCTCTAAACTTTCACGAAGAAAAATGGTATCACATGAGCATCATTAAGCTGATTTCTTTTGATCATTAATGGCAGCTTTGCTTAATTTATCTCAGTTGTCTTATTTATCAGGCTTACTTTCTATGCCAGGAGGGACTGGTCCTTTTAGGCATGTTAGGTTCTCTGAACCCTGATCAAGTCACTGAAATGAAAGCTATTCACTCTAATGAAGAATTACACTGATTGTAAGTTAAAAATTCACTGTTTACCCCATGGTGAAGTTTGCTTTTTGAAAGAGAGTTTAAGTGAGTGAAAATGTTGACTAAGGATGCTGGAACCTGGTGAGGTGTTTTTAAGATTTTGGGGTCTATTTGATTTTTAATGAAATTATAAAGAGGTTTTTCCGTTACTTTCTTTCCAAGAATATATCTGACAATTTGATGGACAGATGTTGGTCATTTTAGGCTAGATTTAGGTAGTGGTCATTGCGTTTGTCTCTCAAAAGTGTATCTTCTGATTTTGACTCAGCCAGTAACCTCGTGTGGCCCTTGGAATGACACTTGCCTAGAAATGTAGTTCTATTCCTTTTCTAAATAAGTATCTAGTGTCTCACTTCAGACCCAAACCGTGTTGTAAGGTTAGTATAAAGCATATATCCTCCCACGCTATGAATAAAGACAGGGGAGGTGACTTGCAGAAAGCCTTGAAGAAAATCAGTAGCTGAGCCAAAATCCATTGTCAGGTTTCCTGATGGATTTAGTCCAGCTTTTAATACCGGTGTACTTCATGGCATCTGAGTGTGTTTACCTCTGTGAAGACAAAGCAGGGACGGGGTAGGGAGGGATACAAAACATAGCACCTTTAAATGCTTGAAAATATTTTCTTTTAAATATATAATATATATTTTAAAGATTTATTTATGCATACAAGAGCTGAGGTGTAGGCAAGAGGTGTGTGGGGTGAGTAACTGAGGGGCTACATTTCAAACTTGAGCTCTAGAGGACAAGGTGAACCCTATGCCCTCTTGTGATTTATGCCTTGGTAAGTCCACACATGGATTTGAAAATTGCGTGCACCTGGGGCTGTAGCCCTTGCATACCAACTGGAGAGCTAAAGGGGTCAACTGATTTCCAGTAATTCATGCATTTCTTTGAATCTGTATCACACAGTATAGAACTGACAACATAGACAACCAGCTGCATGGAGCATGCAAATAGTTCCAAGAAACTGTGCCATTAGATTTCTGGGATTTCTTCAGATGACTAAATAAACAGACTCCATGAATCATGTGACCTTAGATCTTACTGGGTGGGAGCCACATGGAGTTACCTAGGTAAAAGTCTTCACTTACTGGTAGGATCTGATTATTGTCATCTAGCCATGATTCCTTGTTTAAATGAAATATTATCTTGGGCCTCCAGGATGCAGTTAACTAGGAATGGGTTTATTAAGTGAACTTATGTTGACTTGATACTCTTGAGGCTGCTCAGGGCATCAACTCTGGACTAAGACTGTGGGTCTCAGTAAGATTTCCATCGCCGGCTAGAAGAGTCATCTGTACAAGCTACTGTGTCTGTCCAAGTTGCAGTTTCCTCAGTGGTAAAATGTGAATGAGGATAGTTATACCTCCTAAGATTATAGTGAGGGTCCACAAAATGATTCATGCACAGTGCTTAGCACAGTGCTTGGCATATAGTAAGTCCTCAATAAATATCATCAAAACCTCTGCATCACAAATAATTTTAAGAAACATCATCACTATCCTAGTTTCCTGAATGCTGTTTTATGCATAGCAGTATATTAGAAGCCTTACTGTAACTGCTTTCATTGCCTCTTGTGTGTGTGTGTGTGTGTGTGTGTGTGTGTGTGTGTATGAATGTGTGTGGCAAAAAAAGGAACTGAGCCTGATTGCTGGATATTGGCCTCTCTAAGGTAGCTGAGCTGCTTGGGAGAGGAGCAAGACTCACACCCCAGCCTGACCCTGCAATCTGTACATTCCCAACCACATCACATTGCCACTAAATGACTTAATCACTGCTCTCATCACCACATAACACATGAAGGATGAACCTGTCTCCCAGAGCAAATTGCCTCATGGTCAGAGGCCCTTTTTTTTTTTTTTTTTTTTCCTGAGTGACTAGGTGGTAGATCCCACCATTAGTCAATGCTTCTGGCAGCCCAATTCAAGAATAGCCATGACCCACAGGAGTGGGGTTTGCAAGCCTCCAACTAGGCTTTGGTAACTTCCGTTGCGTGTTTCTCAAGAGCAAAAAACTGCTCTTTGGCAGAATTCCGCATGCTCAGCTGTTGGAGGTGACACTCTTAGTTCTGCAATTAGTCATTTTGCTTATCTATATTTACCACCAGGCTTCCACGTAAACCAGTAACTGGAAGGCCCTGACTGCCATCTGGATACTTGCAAATTGTGTCATTTTCTCAAGACATTCTGCAATTGCCTGTAAAATTCTGGACCAGTGCCACATTTTCATAACAACTGAATGAAAATAAATTACTGATCATATCCTAATTTTGCAAAGCTATGGCACATGTAATTGTTATTAATGGTGGATATGTACCTGGAAGGGCTACTTCATTTGCAATGTATGCATGTGGTTGCCTTTCATAATTTGTCAGTGCTGATAACAGGTCCAGGTCACATACAAAAATGAGGAATTACTGTGATTCCATTGCCGTTTATTCTTATGTTGGCTCATGGACTACCTTGAATGAAAGCCAGTGGTTTCTAATGCCTTCTATATTTTATGAATTGACACCGCTTTTTAGCTTAGGAAACGCTATGTCACAAATTAATCAAAAAAGATTTCTGAACCTCCAAGTTTGCAAACATTTGTGCCTGGACCTTCTGTTTTTGGGCCATTGTGTCCTTTTGTGAGAAGGCAGCCCTGATTATTGGTAAATGTCAGTTATCTGGAACTGAACCAGAAATCTTAATGGTAAGTTCACTGAACTTATCCTTTCTGACTCCTACCATGAGGAGGAAAGGAGTAGCAAAATAGTCTTTTTTCCTGGGGATTTATGAAACAAACAAAACTAACCTCTAAGGTCATTGCATTAGAGAACCTCAGAGTGAGAAGGGCCTGTGGAACACAGACAGTCCGGTTCTCCAGGCTGCTGGATCCTTTAGATAGCTGCTTAAATACCTCCAGGGACAAAGAGCTCACTACCATGTAGGTCTGTACCTTCGGGCATTGTTCAGTATGAAGCAAGAAAAAAATCCTTTCTGAATTGTAGCTTTGCTCTCTGGGGTTAAATATTGTACAGTAATGCTTTCTCAGGTGTTATCTCCTTAAATATATGAAAACCGGTTTATAGTTGCTTATTGATTTTGATTCTTACTTTAGTATAATTAGTCTTTTTCCTGGTCCCTACAAGGGGGGAGAAGGGAGTAGGATCAAAACAGGGGGGTGGGAATTGTATGGGGACTATGACCAAGATGAAAATGCATACATTGTGCAGAAATGAAAAATGATGTAAAAAATATATAAAATAAAATAAAAATGCTCAAAAAATTAAAAAAAATGAAAACTGCTCTATTTCTCCCCATTTACTCCTTCTCCACATGCTTCTCCCGGGTACTTGTCTTTTCCTGTGCAGATGTTCCTGGTTCCTCTATCTTTTCCAAATGTGATATTCTACCCAGTTTCTTTTTCTTCCTTGCTTGTTGTCACTGTGCCTGGAAATCTTGACTACTGATTAGCCCAAAGACACAGCTTGGTGCTGTATCAACACACAAGACTTCTTTCATGTTTAACATGCTGCCTTCGACAAGAGAAGCAGACTAATGATTGAAAAAAGATTTTAAAAATAAAACAGACTGAAGATTAATATTTTGTCATATAAATAATTGATATAGATGTAAAAATCCATATCCATTAACAAATGTGCAAAATGACAATGATATATAGTTTATGCACAAGGAACTATGAAAGCAAACATTATCTAAAATGTTCACCTGATAGGTAGTGTAGAAAAGAAAAAAAGTAAATAATGAGGTGCTATTTCATACCTAATTGACATCATAAATATTTTAAAACATGATAAAACCCAGGGAAATAAGGCACTTCTATGTAAAATGAGGTGACTTGTCAGTGCATATTGAAAGATAGAAAGGTTCCTATCTTTGGACCCACGATTATAGCTCTTGGAGGAAAAATGTGTCCAAAGTTGTTCATAATGATAATATTGGCAATAACTCCTTAGGTTTTATGTTTGTGAATTTTGTAGGTTTCAAAGCCCCTTTATACTCTCACTCTTCTGGGTGTGATTATCCTCATTTTTTAAATTTATTTTTAAAGATTTATTTATACAAGAACTAGGGTACAGGTCAGAAGCGCGGGAGGGTGAGAGAATTCACCAGAGACAGAGCAGGGAGCAGAACAGGCAGACGGACCGAAGACACTGCTGAGGGGAGCAGCAGGAGAGGTCTGCCGCACCATGTTGGTTTCTCTCTGGCTGGCAGGGAATTGAACCCACACTGCAGAGGCTGCGGACGGCTTCACAGCGCAGCGCTCAACCTGCTGTGCCACCGGAGAGGCCTTATCCTCATTTTAAAGATGAGGATGCTGGGCCTCCCTGGTGGTGCAGGGGTTAAATGCCTTGTGTTCCTGGGAAAAATATAGAGGAAAAAGTTAAGCATAATTACATGCATGATGTACCCAATTTAGATACATATGTGTGTAAGTGAGATGTAGAGAAGTGGCGGGAAAGGATGTTTCCGCCAGCGTACCCTCTCCCTTTTCCACTGTGCTCGCTAAATTCATGGCAAGTTTACCCAGTATCCAAATAGCAGTCAGTTATTTCACATGCATTATCTCCTTTGAACCTTGCACAGCTGAGGGAGCTGCACTGTCCTCTTTATCAATTGAGGAAACAGAATCAGAAAGGTTGGGAGACAAGGTTAACAGGTCAGTCCTTCTTCCCAGCCTTGACCTCTTGACACACCAGTGTGTCAAAAGCCAGTCATGTTCTTAAGTGATGTCTGTTTTAAGCTATTGTGGGGGTGTTAAAAGTGAATACCATTGAACTAAGCACACAGTAACTTCACCTGGTGGCAAGTGGGTATATGGGCCTTACCTTCACCTACTCCTCCACAGATCCAACTGCAAGGCCTCTATATTTGATCTCGGATCGTTAGTAGAATAAATGAAAACACATAGAAAATAGGTGGACACAAGCTCTCTCCATGGAGATGACATCCCTTAATGATGTCTTTCTGAGCTATCTAGATCCCATGTTTACAGAAGAGGTGATAATGAAGTGGTAAGGAGGAATAGAGCATTTCCCAAGATTATGGTTTCTGTAGATTCCATTAGAAAATGCAACCTGGTTAAATGAAACTGAGAGCTTATGTCAGGACCTTGAAGATGCCAGCAGTTGTCAGTTTAGGAAGTCTGAATTCTTCCTGGAGGGAGGACCCACAGAAAGAAAAAGGGAACCAGTTAGTGGGTAGAAAGATGGAGCTGGACTACTGGTCGAGGGGGAAAAGATCAGGCTTCCCTCTGTGTGCATCCTGGCCCTGACACAAGGCCAGTGCAAGTTCCCTTCTCAAGTGTGTTATCTTTATCGAAATGCTAACATTTCATAATACAAGGCATGTCAAGAAAAACTCCAGGCAAACGCTGGGAAGATAATTAAAGGTCACTGATGAAGACTATTTTTCGTGGGGTGGGGGGGAGTGGGCAGTTTCATAAAATATCCTATTAGGTTTGGACAGTCTTGTTTCATTTTCATACTCTTCCGTCAGCTATCCTCCTAGCCCATTAGTGATTGCCTTGAGTGCTTCTGGGTGTGGTCTTGCAAGAGAGGTGTAAAACTGCTATGAAAAAGGAAACAGAATGTTAAAAGAAGAAAACATTGATGGTGCTTTAAGTGTCAGCCACAGACACATGGCGAAGAGTCACCTCCTTTTGGCTCAGCTGTTTGATGGTGACATATCAGAACTTGGAAGGAGAGAACAGAGAAAGTCCCTTTATTTTCTCTTGTTAGTCTCTGA
Source organism: Talpa europaea (assembly GCF_964194135.1). NCBI lineage: Eukaryota > Metazoa > Chordata > Mammalia > Eulipotyphla > Talpidae > Talpa > Talpa europaea. The sequence goes on from NC_140078.1 coordinate 65,290,455, forward strand.
ATGATTTGTGCACTGGCTTTTAAGAGTCTAAGAGAGTGAGATTTGTTCTGACTCAACATCAAGGAATAGGAGGTTGCTTAGAAGGCCTCTTAAATGCTCATCCTAATGTTTTTAGCAGCATTTATTTCTAAGCAACTTCTTATAAGAGTTTGCCCACAAGCTGGGGGACAGGGCAAAAGTAGGCCCAACTTTTTAGGACCTCTATCCTTGCTAATTTCCCTTTTAACAAATCACAGGTCTCCGGCATAGGTGCTTCAGGCAAGCAAGAGTATCTAACAAGAATTTAACAATAGGGTTTATTCAATTTTTAAATTTTTGTGACAGAGATAGTGATTTTCCATTAAGATAATGATGTTTATTTGTGTAAGCTTATTTAAGTAAAAAAATTGAATACGAAAACATTAAGTTCCTAATAACACAGGTGATTTGGCAAAAAAAAAAAAAAGTTACAATAGCACTGAGAACTTGGCAACAGTGTATTCTGAGGGCTCTTCTAGGATTAAACTCTGCAGCAGAAAGTTCCCAAGTTTGGGCACAGCCACTTCCAGACTAAACTTGAAATCTGGGCATTGAGCATAGGACTCAGATTACAGACATCAGGATTTTTAAATAGATGAAAATTGGCTGTAATGTATCATGGAAAATTATTCTGGATTAGATGTTAGCCAATTCTTAGAAAATAAAATCTGGATTTCTCTTCTAAAAATAAAAATCTTATTTTCAGAGCTTCAAAGAAAAGTTCCAAAGTTCCTGCTGAAATTTTACCCATCCTTTTCCCCTTCACCCTGAGGGAAGGATTGTGCCAGATTACATTTTACTTATGGGGTAGCCATAGGATATGAAGCTAGGAACTTGGATTAGGGGGTCAGACTGGCTGAAATCAAATTCGATCAAGAAACCCTGGACAGGTGACTTATTCTTTTGTTTTCTCCCAAGTTTCATATATTTATTAATCAGTATAAACACAATACATCAACATGAAATTGTACGCTTAGAGGGGAAAGATTTCCTGGTTAAGAGGAAAACTGTGCATATGGCTTCTAGAAGACTTTAATTTTAAGCAGCTTTAGAGTGAAATATCTCATCTAGAAGCCTGGACCTTCTTTCTTCAGTCTGCTGTCATCTACATTCACCGAGCAGAACTTGTATTGATCATCGGGACCCCATCTGTTCCAGGGCTCAGGGTTATATTTTCTGTCCCTACTGACATCTGGATTGAACAAAGCCAGATGCATAACACACAGCACTGCCCCAGCCCCTCCGGCTCCAATACACACACACACAGGGGGATCAAGCAGGGGTGCTGTGTAGCCTGGCTGAGGATCTGGTGGAGCATGCTTGTGGGAGAGGCCCTAGGACAAGAAGGAGAGGAGAACAAATCCATAAGACCTGGGATTAAGTCTCTGGTTGACTTATTTTTAAAGCCTCAGTTTCCACATCTGTAAAATGAGAATTTCCAGAGGAATTGTTACAATGAAATGGGCATGCAGGGGCCTTTCAGGGAACAAGTGCTCAATAGATCACTGTGATAGCAGCATTATTTTTCATGTCCATCTGTTGACTAGAATCTGCAGCCATTCCCATCAAGGGGTTCCCTGGGAGGTCACTCTTTCCTTTTAGGAAACATCCACCCAGTTTCCCAAGAATCTGAGTTGGCACTGGACATTATTGTTTAAAAACAAAAGATATTCAAAGTACACTGGCAAGCTGTAATACATACACATTTCTCCCAGGTAGGATGAAAAAACCCAGTGCAGGTTTTCTAATGATCCCATAATAACTTTCAAATGGAGTGGTGGGTGAGCCCTGGGGACAGGCACCTTTGTCCTGGGAGGCGTGGAGCATGCAGCCGTTCCCAAGGCTGACACCCACCTAATGTGCATCATCATCTGGGAATTTTAACCAAGCTCTGACCTCAGACTCCAGGCCAAGCAGTTGAGGAGGACTAGGCTGCTTTGGGAGTTGTTCTTGCCCTCTGCATTCATTAGCAGGACATTTTAATTATACATAGAGCCCATGTTAAAAATGTGGGGGAAGTCCATAGCATGGATACAAGTTGAAGAGTTGGACAAGTCAAAATAACTCCCAATGCTCAGTTATTAAATATTTGAGACCAGACTTATCAATTTTTCTGGGGTTTAAAAAGAAAAAAAGGCAGGCTTTCTATCCTCAAGAAACTTTTCCTTGAGTTTGACCAAGTCATTCACAACCCTAATGTACTGGCAGTGTCTCTCAGCAGCAGGAGGCTGGAGAAGCAAGCAAACTCATTGGGGAATTTGAGGGGGGCAGTTTTGGGAGGTGGTTATCCAATGAGTCCTCTAGTGCTGGACACTAACATTCCAGTCCCCAGCAGTGCCCTCCTCTTCTGGGGCCAAACTAAGATGCTTGGGGAGGAGCCAAGAAGGAAGGGTAGTTCACAGTGATGGGACTTGAATGAACTGCTTTTACTTTTCCACTTTTCCACTCCCTGTCTCAGTTGCCTTTACCCTTCCTTTTCAGTCTTTGACTCCCTCCCACCTGGTTTAGGAAAAGAGCAGTGCTGTGCTTGAGAACCTTGCTGAGTAGGCCTTGGGCTTGGGCTCAATCTTTGCTCCCTCACTGATAAACTTGCTGTGTGATCTCAGGCAAGGTTCTCCACCCCTCTGGGCCTTAGTTGCCTGCTTTGTGAAATGGGCCTATTAGCAGTACTAACTTAAGAGAAAACAAGGAAATCCTGCACAGAAAGCACTTGGGCCTGGCACAGAGTCATCCTCAGTATTATTGCTATTGTGTTATAAAAGGAAGTTGTGTATCCTGGGAAGCTAGTGGGGGAGTGGTTCGGAGAGCTTTTAAACAGATTTGAATTTGATGATGGGTTTGCTGTAAGGAGAGAGACAGAGAGAGAGAGAGAGAGAGAGAGAGAGAGAGAGAGAGAGTGTATGTGCAACAGTACTTGGCTGAGGGTCACTCCGTGACTTTTCCTCCTCACCCAGGAGACTCTCATTGTCCACCTAGTGCTTTCCTTCTTGACAGAGTCACAAGAGATCACACCTGGGTCAGATGTAGGACCATTTCTCTGTTTCTAGAAAATTGTTAGATTTGTGAGTAGGTAGAGGATCTGGCAGCATGTCATTTATTTAACAGAAATTCAGGAAGATTTGTAGGATCGGGCACTCTGCCACCCCTTTGCACAGCCCTGCTTTTTAAATAGAGGTGTGGCCCAGGCCCTCAATCCTAAATGGTTGGGCAGAAGGGAGTGCATGGCCCCATGGGGGTGCTTGGGGAATGTTTTCCAGGAAAATTGCTTTGCCAGGTTGGACCCTCAGTAGTCTTCCAAAGGAACTCCCCCCTCTTTATATGGCCATGCTGGAAAACTCTGGGGACGATGGCCCCTTTTGCCACAGGAGTAGTTTACCTCAGGAATAAATAATTTTTCTTTTACCACAAAACTGCCCTTTGTCTTTTCTGGAAACTTTTATTGGCACTCCTTACCACTGAATATCCAATGACTAAACCAACATTTTTAAAATAATATCAAACAGCCAAATCACAGGTTTGTGTTTATTTTATTTTAAGTCAGCTGCCATTGTCTATTCATTTTCCCCCTTGTATCTTTGTAATTGAAATGAAAGTGGTGTGGGGAGTAGAACTTGGTCTCCAAGGCTAGGCTGCTTTGTCTTGTGATCCATTCTTTTCCAAATTCACAGGGTTCTGAATTTTTAATAGACTGTAGATAATGATACATCTGGTTGCAAATTAATTGTTAAGAGTTAAAAGTCACACATAATCACTGTGTTCCAAGGGTGCAAGTGTGCAGCAACAAGAACCAGTTTTGTTATGAGCCTTTGGAAAAATCCATTTGCATTGGGCAGTTTTTAATTAATGTGCTACAGAATAAAAACTATCTCGAGTAAGGTCAGTCTTGTGTTCTTATGTAAACACACACACACACACACACACACACACACACACACACACCCAAGGAGTAACATTTTGAGGTTTTTTTATCGGCTCAGTTTGGGGTGTGTGTGTGGGCAACAGAAAGGCCATGACAATCCAAATCACAGTCTCCTGAATAGCATGTTTTATGCCTTATTTTCCTACAAACCATCGCTGATTGGCTAGATGTCAGCTGAAGCTGAACTCAAGAAAGTTTTAGATTTATATTTTCCCCCAGATTTAGATTTATTGTATTCTCCATATAGTCCATGCCTGTGGCTGCATAACTGGTTGCACTTTCCATTTTGGATAATCAGATCTCAGTGTATTCTGTTCTCAGAGCAGTTTGTTCTAAAATACCCAAGTGCTGTGTCCCCCAGTTCCAAGATGAGGCACATGGTGTGGAAGTGCAGATGGACCAGATGATTTGAAGGGATAAGTTGTGCAAGGAGGGGCTGCTGGGGGGTACCAGGAGAGCATGGCAAATGTATTTTATAATTCCCAACAGAGTCACATCTCTGCAAGACTTGTCTGCTTAAAATCATTGTTCTTGCCAAAACCCCAATGGACAGCAAGAGAAGGGGGTCTGTGTTCTCCTGCAGACCCCATGCCTTCAGTTACATGTCCATGTAGGTTTTACCCAGCATCTGAATGTAGGATGCCTTGGTCCTAGTGTCAACTTCAGTCAGACAGCAGACTGTCTGGCAGCTTTGCTTGCCTGAGATGTGTTTGATCATCCTAGATTCTGGAACAGTCTGTCCTTCCTCTAGAACACTGAGATTAAAATCTGCACAATTTTTTCATCTCTGTACTGCTTTTCCCTCTTCTGGAAAGCTCAGATAATGCTGAACTTTAAAGCATGACAGGTGGATGAGAGAGAAGACAGCGTTTCTGTGTGGTCCTTATGGAAGCCAAAAGTTACTGGTTACTTTGGGGAAAAATTCCACCTTGCACATCTGACATGGGTTGAATGCCCAGAGCTGCTACCATTGCCTAATCTAAGCTGTTACTGGGATCTGGTGAGTTTGGAGACTGGGTCTTCTAGCCCATGACTTAGCAAATAGGGTTTTCATGAAGATCATGAGATCCACCTACTTGAGTTCCCTTCCCCCCTCACATCTTATCTTGAGATTTAACTGACATTTTCCTCTCTGACAGAGCCTTGGATTCTGCCAAATCACTCCCAGTTTTGCTCTATTCAGCCAGAGTTTGACTAAACAGATGATAAATCAGCAGGGATGGGAGGTGGGGAGAGAGAAGGCAGGAATGTGAAATCAAAATATGCAGCAGCCCAAGGCCTCTGGCCAGATCCCATCATTGGTGAGATTGTAGCAGGTGACCTGAACCTCCAGCTTTGTCTCTGGGAGACCCAGGGCAAAATCCAGTGCTTCAAAGAATGGAATGGGCAGGAGAACAGGCTGGGTGAAACACCATGCCTCTCCCTGGACAGCAGAGATAAAGGCAATTATATCATAACTACTGGGGGTGTCCTCTGGAGCAGACTTGTACCAAGCACATTATGCAGGTGATCCTACTCCCAACAACCCTGCGAGGGGGTAGGAGAGTCCTCCCTTTACAGGAGAGGAGGCCAAGGCAGTAAAGGTTACATCATTAGCCACAGCTCCTAATGACCATAGTACCTTGGGTTCATAGGGTATTTTTCTCTGGCCTGAAAGGTTGGCTTATATTTTATCTTTAGATCCTTTGCAGAGAGGACACATTCTTTTTGGGCTGGAGCAATAAAAACTTTGTCACTTGCTGCAGAGGCTTTCAGCTCATTCCTTTGGAATGCCTCAGCAGAACTTCTTAAAGTACCCTCGGGGTCTCTACAGACCGATTTCTGAACCATAAGGCAGGGGTAAATCTGGTAGCATTCTACCCCGTCCCCTCCAGACCAGCCCAAGGAGAAGCCAGGGAATCCCATTGACAGAGATAAACAAATGCAGAACTTACATTCCACCCAAGGGTTTCCAAGAAGTCAGCAGGAAATAATTGACTGCGAAACCCTAGAGTCTTGGAGGCCTTCCTCAGGGCCCTCTGACTGCATCTGGATTTGGTCATCACTGCCACTTCCTGTACCTTGTTGGCGTCCTTCAGTGGAGGATACGCAGCCTTGGCCTCATTGCCCAGACCTGAGAATGGATGTGATGTGGTAGGCCTATCATTTATATGGCAATCTTGCCCAAAATGCTTAGCCTGAATCTAATCATAAGACAGTGTCTTCTGGGCCCAAGGCGGCCTTTCCTGTGAGGGCTACAGAGGCTGTGTCACCAGGTCACGCTCTTGAACTGCTTCAACTCTGAGCATATGGCTCAGAGTGAGAGCTTTGCTTGACATTCAGAAGGCCAACGAAGAACCAGGGACCACAGAGAGAGCTAAATATTTGGCTTCCTCTTTCTCTAAAGATCTGCAGTGCCGTGTCTGGGCATGACCAAAATGAGTTTCAGGCGATGGGCTGGCGTTTGCTAAAAGGAACTTATTGGAGTGTGGGTGTGCATTTCACCTTCAGCCCAAGGTTAAGTAATAGTAACATCCTGTGTAACAGAACTCGAATGTGGTTTTCTACTAAACTTCAATATTTTAGGGCTATTTATTAGAGGTGTTTAATCTTGGGCCAATTTAACCAGTAGCAGACTAATAAAATAACAAATTTGGGCTTGCTGCCAGGACAAATGTTGACTTAGCCTTATAATGTTGACTGAAACGAATAACTTTGAAAGTAATTGAAGAGTGAAACCTTAGCCAAAAATACAGTGTCTGAAACAGTGGTTCTGTTTTATTTTATTGGCACCACTAAGAGATTATGTTCGTAACCTAGGCTGCTGCTGCTGTCTGCTTTAGCTCTTGGAGAGACCCCCAGTTTACTGAATTAGTTCCCAAGCTTCTTTTTTTTTTTTTTTCCAATCCCATAAACCATTCAACAGAAATGAGTTTCCCCATGGCAGACAAGTAGGACAGGCTACTTTTCCAATGTGGGGGTAAACTTTCATAGATAATGAGAAGAATATAGGTAATTACTTGCTCTAGGTCTTCCCTCAGAAACAAAACAATAGGACATGAACATTAGCCCTCTTGGAGTCTGTAGTGAAATTAATTGCTTCTCAAGGGTACACTGGATGAAATCCGTCTTGCTTGCCCCACACCCACTTTTCCTTCCTTCCTTCCTTCATTTTATATAAACATTAGAGAGCTATAGTATTTTGCCAGCATGTGATTTGGACTTAAAGCGGGGGAGGCCTGGAGGAAATGAAGCTGGGATGACCACAGAAATTGTCATAAAGTATGATTTATTTATATCTTGTTTTTTTAAATGTATTTATTTGTTTTTGGACATTGTGTTTGGGGCAGGAATATAACAGACTTCCAGGTGCTCATGCCAGCATTGTCTAAACTCAGTCAAATGTGGCCTCTCCCTTACTAAAGCTCCCCTCAAAGCAACTACTTCACTGACCACTTTTGATCAGATGCTGGAGGTGCTGACTTGCTTAGGCAAAGATAGACTCCATATACAGGAAATAAATATCTCTTCAACCTAATGTGCTCTGTTTTATACCCCTGAGATTTCATGGCTTCATTTGTGGATTTGCCCAGACCATCTCCTGAAGTTCCCATTATTTGCTGGTCAGCATTTTCAGCCATAAGACTGGAGAAACTGTTGGGTCCTCAACACAGCAATCCAACACCCTATTTGCAGCTTGACCATAGACTGAAGTAACTCAGAATATTCTATATATTTATTTATCTGGGCTTTCCTTATTTCCCACTACCAAAAGGAAAAAAAAAAAAAAAAAACCACCAGAAACAGCGTTTATTTTTTTCTTTTTAAAAAGGAAATTGGAATGTTTTCCTTATAGCATCTGATATGGAGAGAGTTGGGCCATTTCATCAAAGAGGAAATCAAATCTCCTCTGGATGCCTAGCACAAGGCCACCAGGCTCACAGCGGGAGAAAATAAACAGAGGGTGTGGCCGCCATCTTTGTGTTTACCCTACACAAAGCTATCAGAGGTCCCTCCAGAGCTGCTCCTGGTGGTTTGTCAAAGTCCACAAAACCTGTAGCCCCTTTAATGAAATCATTGGTAAGCATCTCTAGAGGAAAATTATAGTTCCGAGTTTGAAGACCTTTTGCTCACCTTGTGGGTTAGAAGTAATTCTGAAACATGTTTGACTTAATCAATGGAACCAGGTTTCCGTTGGAATTTGAGTCTCCAATTATTTGCCTTTTAACTTCTGGTAACAGATGATACCAGGTCACTTTGCTCGGTGCCAGAGAAAAGAGAACAGAAAAAAAAAATAATGGAAATTTTGGATTTAGAAACCATCATTTCACTATTATCTTTTTCTGTTTCAAAAAATAAGATGAAGAATCACTTTCAGGCTCTAAAGAAGCTCCACTTTCTAGTCTTTCAGTCTCACTCCTCTCACTCAAACAGCTCTATGAAAGCCTCCCCTTTGCTACCTGTGTCCTGCATGCCCTGTCCTCTGCTTCCCCTTGCCTGCCCACCACTGCACCAGTTCCCTTTCTTGCCTGCTCCAGCCAAAGCTGCCTCCCTGGGGCCACTCCGCCTGAATCAACTCTCTAGTTCTCCCTATTCAGCAAGGAGACATTCCCCCAAAGGTGACACCTGTACAACCACTTTGTAGATGTTGGGGAAACACTCTCAGATTCAGATTTACAAGTATCACAGAATATCTCTTCCAAAATATGGGTAACTTTACACTGCAGAAATGTAGCAGATCCCATCTGTATTGGTTTCCCAGGGCTGTTGTAATAAAGTGCCATAGCTGGGATGGCTTAGAACAAAAGAAATTTACTTCTCACTGTTCTGGAGACTAGAGTGCCAAATTCAAGATGTCAGCGGGGCTGTCTTCCCACTGAAACCTGCAGGGAAAATCCTTCTTTGTCTCTTCCTAGCTAGAGTGTTCTTTGGCTTATAAATGTGTTGCTCTAGTTTCTGACTCTGTCAGACATGGCTTTCTCCCTGTGTTTGTCTAAATTTCCCTTCTTATAAGGACACTAGTGATTGGATTTAGGACCTACTCTAATTTAGTATGAACTTATCTTAAAGTCATCTACAAAGATCCTAATACCAGATAGTCTATTCACAGGTTTGAGAGTAGAACCTATTATACTGCCTTAACTGATGTTAACTGGTCAAAGTTAACATCACCAATAATAAGATAATGTGACATCTTGTACCCCCGATACAATGTACCAGGAAGTGCACGTCACTTCTCTAGTATTCTTGCCAAAAATGCATGATCTGAATCTAATCATGAGAAAACATCAGGCAAATCTGGATTAAGAGAAAATAATAAAATAACCCGCCAGTATTCTTCAACTGTGTCAAGAATGTGAAAAACTGAGGAACTATCACAGATTGGAGGAAATTGATGATTTGACAATAAAATATGATGTGGCATTCTGGATTGGATTTTGAAATAGAAAAAAGACATTAGTGGGAAAGCTGGTCAAATCCAAATAACTCCTTTATACTTTAGTTAATGCTATAGCAATATTAATATCTTAGTTTTGATAAATGTGTCACAGTTATGTAAGATATAATAGTAGGGGAAGTAAGGCAAAGTGTACATGGGAACAGTGTGCTATTTTTTATACTTCTGTGAATCTAAGATTATCGCAAAATCAATTTTTTTTAAAGATAGTGTATAATTGAATAAGAAAAGCTCACCTCTCCTTAGAGACAAAAGGGAGGAGTAGGAGAAATAATCTAGTGAAAATATACCAATTTGTGAGTCCTATTCTGGGCTCTGTAAGCTGAGATGAGACCTTGCTCTTCACAAAGTACTATGCTGTGTGCTCGCTGTCATCTGCTCAAGTAGAATTGGTGGCAGTGATGTGAGAGCTGCATGGTGTAGTAGATGATCCAGGTTTTGCCTCTGCCACCTGAGATATGTGACCTGCGTTCTTACGTGACAAGTACACTGAACCATAGCTTACTTACCTGTAAATGGGGACAGTGATCATTAGGGCTTTCATAGGATGTTTTGAAGGACCAAATGCATGTAAAGCTCATAGCCCAGTGCCTGACTCAGATTGTAATGCTACAGAATTCTCACTGTTAATTATGAAAGGATTATTTTCCCCTTTTTTTCAGTTGAAGAGATTTTTTTGCCCAAGATCCCCCAGCTGGTTTACTGATAACCACACTAAAATAGATTTATTTTCTAAAGGTGGCTCATCCTCAAACATTTAGTTAGAAAAACATTAACCAGAAAGGAAAATAGGGAGGAATTCACTGAAGTGCAAGATACAAAGAAGATATTAGGTCCCCCCAAAGTGGAGGTATGGGCATATTTGAAATACAGCCATGACTTGGAAGGAGGCAGAAACCAGAGTTAAAAAATGGCTGGTTAACACTGAGAGACCATGAAAGGTGGGAACACGTTGGCAGTAGGTGTCAAAGAAGTGAGCATCTAAGCACATTTGTGGTGACCCAAAGTCTTGAAGGGTGAGAATCTTGGGGATAAACTGTAAAACATTATGAACCCTTCTTTGCCCCTAAGGATGGGGGTGTTAAAGTTGAGGCAATTGTAATGTGCTTACTTGACTGAAGAGGCAGAGGAAGTGAGGATCTGGTGGGTGAGGGTGAGAAGTCTTAACCTTCTTCCTTAAAGATGGTACTATTGTAGGACTGGGGAGAAAAATGCATTTGGGAGGCAGGCATGGGGAAAACAGAGTAGGGCATTGCTATCCTTGGGCAATTTGACTTAAATGGTCCCAATTTTTTCTGTCTATTTCTTCCTTTTTTAAATTGAGGTAACATTGGTTTACAACACTGTACATGATTCAGAGATAGAGGTTCACACCTTCTTAGAGGTATGTTGTCACACCACATCCACCCCCATGGCACCCATAGTTGTTCACCAGAGTCCATTGGGCCCCTTTGCATTGGCTTTCTACACCCACTCACCCTCTCTTGCAGCCTCAGTTTTTCAGTCAGATTTCTAGGGTTTATTTTAGGTTTGGTTTTATGTAACTAACCCTTTGTTTTGTTTCTCTATATTCCATGTACAAATGAATCTATCTGGTATTTGTCTTTCTCCTTCTGATTTATTTTACTTAGAATTTATTTTACTTAGACTATCCCCTCCATTTCCATCTATGTTGTCAAAAAGTGGCAAGAGTTCATCCTTTTTTTTTTTTTTTTTTTTGGTAGCTAAGTGGTATTCTATTCTCTCTATATATATATTTAAATATCCACACATCTGTTACCGGGCATTTAGGTTGTTTTCATGTCTTGGCTATTGGAAATAGTGCTGCAATGAACATAGGACTGTTTATATTCCTTTTGAGTCAGTGTTTTTATATTCTTCAAGTAGACACGTAGGAGTAGAATTGCTGGATCTTATGGTAAATCTATTTTTAATATTTTGAGGGGCCTCCATATTGGTGTCCATGTGGGATGGGCCAGTCTACATTCTCCCAATGGTGTACAAGATTTTCTTTCTCTCCACAACTACCCAGCCCTTGTTGTTTCTGATCTTTTTAAGATGGGCCTTTCTCATTGGTATGGGATGGTATCTAATGGGTTTTGAGATTGCTTCTAAGATAATTCATGTTGAATTCAAACAGATTGTCTTGTCATGGAATTCAGTGACCAGGAGTCTGTTGATAAGTTTCTTAATTAGAGCAAGTTAAAAAAAAAAAAAAAGCTAGTTAAAGGAATGGAACAGACTTCAGGGATTCTGGCAACCTGGTGATGCCTCCCCATAGGGTTGCCCATCACCAAGTTTAAATATTTTGAAGTAGGTCTCCCAGCTTTCCATTCCCCAGTCACATGGAACTTTTTCTGTTCTGCCCTATATTATTTTAGAATTATGGAAATTCAGTAGTGGGATTTTTTTTCCTTTTATTGGGTTTCTTCTAGTTATTCTAGATGATTCCTCTCTCTTCACTATTGTTTCTCATTAGACCTTCACTAACAACTGATGTAAAAATCTTGGATGGTGCATTTCTGCCCCAGTTTCAGCATTTACTGGTCCACTTACAAAAAAAAATTTTTTCTGTCCATTAAAATAAATCTTTACTATGGAGAATTTTGACCTCATACTTTAACCCTGAGCCAGCTTTGGCAGTTAACAATCTGTGATCAGTTCCACTGCATCTCCTTTCCCAACTCTATATTACTTTGGCAGTGTAACTTTTTTTTAGTGTCTCTTTATTCATATACATTAATAGTCAAAGAAAGTTTGTATCATGTTCAGGCTGATTTGTTTGGTAAGTTGAGAAAATACAGTGCAGTAGGTTAGGGTTTACTTAACAAAAGGGTAAGTCAAATGTATCCCCTGCTCACCAGGAAGGAACTCTCCATGCCCAGTGGCACGGAGAAGATTGCAAACTGGCCTGTGTCATCTTCCTGAGCCTGAAGACTATCTAAGAGCACTGTACAGGGTGCCATGCCTAGAGTGTCATCTCTGGAAATGTCACAGTAGAAAGCTGAGGCTGAGGAGTGCTGACCTGGGACATGACCCCTGCGAGGTCAGCAATGGTATAGACCCATGGTCAGCAAGTGGTGGCCCTTGTGCCAAATATGGCCCCCTTCCTATGGTCTTCAGGCTGAGGATGGTTTCAGTATGTTTCAATGACTGGGGAAAAAAAGACTGGTGGTGTGTGAAAATTACATGATATTCAAATTTTAGTGTTGGTAAATAAAGGTTTATTGGAATGTCATCATTTCATGATAGAGGTTGAATGGCCAGCAAAATCTAAAATATTTACCATCTTGACCTTACAGAGAAAGTTAGCCACGTCCTGGTATAGGACATGGGCTCTGGAGCCAGCCTACCTAAGTTTAAGAGCTGGCAACCTTTTATAGCTGAGTAACTTTAAGTGACTTATTCAGTTTGTGCCTCAGTTACCCCTTCTTTAAAATGAGGTTCATAATAGTAGTTGCCTTGCAGGAATGGTAGGAGGAATGAATTAGTAAATACATGTAAAGCGCTGAGAAATGACCCTGCAATAAATGCTAATTCATTATTACTGTTTAATAATGCTAGAACTTCTCGATCATTGAGATTGTGATTTTCTGTTTAGAATGATGATGAAAGTCTCAAGAGGGTTACTGGGTGGATTAGCATAACCCCTGGGTGTGCAGTTCCCAGCATATTTCCTGTCATACAAATGGAGCACTGCATAAGGCTCCTCCGCTCTTTCCAAACATTTGAATGATTTTTTTATGATTGTCAACTTGTGGGCAAAGCCTCTGCTGGCATAGTTGAGTCTTACTTCTTCTTTGCTTCTAACCAGGTGCAGAGCAGCCCAGGGCTGTGCTGTCCTGCACAGGAGCAGTTTGAGTCTTGTGCTGATGGCTGCATCCTAGCCTCTTCTTGATTATGTCTGTGAATCAATGAAAGTAGTGTCAGGGCAACTAGAGACATGAGGTGGAAGACCTCTGGCTGCAAAGGTGAAGTTCAGGAAGAATGAGTCAGGTTTCCTCTCTCTTATCTATTAGAGTGGAACTATTTTTGAAAGAATAAAAAGTCATGCTAGATCATATTGATATGATAGGCATTTTCTTACATTGTATGCTATCTGCTTTGACATACCTGTTGCTGTTTTCCCTTGAGAAAGAATATTAAAATCTATTTAATAAAATCTCACATTAAAAAAATTGCATGAAGTGCTCCCCCTTTGTAATTCAAGCATAAATGATATGTTAAGTCGCTGAATCAATTCCTTTATGAAAAATCATGACTTCCACACCTAGCTTTCTTCATTCTCTCCTTTCCTCCCTCCTACCTCTCCCTTCTTTTCTTTCATTCTCCTTTCCCTCCCTTTGTTATCCTCTATAAAGATGAAAAGATTTGATAAAAGTCAATGTTCATTCCTGATAAAAATTCACAGCAAATTTAGTGTAGAAAGGAAATTTCTCTACTTGAAGAAGGGGATCTCTTTTAGGCTCTCAGCAAACACAATACTGAATGATGAAATCTTCATAATAATCACTTGAGATTCAGAAATTAGACCAGTATATCTACTCTTTCAGCTTGTAAGCAATAATATATAGGTGGGCCTAACAGTGCAATAAGAAAAAGAAAAAAAAAAAAAAAACCCTGCTGTTATTCAGAAAATACTCCCTACACAGAATACTCAGTGCCTTTTCTTTTTTAATTTTTTTTCAAAAACCTTTTTAGTGAGCTGTCCTGCTGCCTTGACTTAAACTTGCATAGTAGGGTAGTGTCTGTAGTTGAAACAGGACATTGTTCCTGAGTTTAGCGTTGATGTTGCACTGCTCAGTCTGCAACTGAATTGTTGGCCTAGGAATCCTCTGCAGGCTGTATTCTGTCATCTCTCTGTGAAGCTCAGGAACATCCCTGGTATTGCATTTGCTAGTTCTTAGTGGAGCTATTTAACTAGAATCTGGAAACATTTTCCCTGAGGGCCCTTTTAGACAGCAGTAAAATGTAGCTGGAGACATGTCGAGTAAAGAGAAAAGAAAAATCAAATTAGGCCAAGAATTTTTCTAATCTTCCATTCTCTCTGAAACCCTCACAGAGAACACTATAATTCATACTTTGCTCATATGGGTAAGACATAAAGCCGCCTCCATAGATCCAATAACCTGTAAATGTTCTGGTTCTGAAATTGCATCTGCCTGCTTTGCTGGATCACAGCACTAAATTATGCAGCAATTGTTTCTGGATCGATTGTTCATTACTTGGGAATGTCAGATTGCCAGAGAGCAGTATGATGTTTACTTCCAAAAGGGCAATGCCTTAAGAAAGGCGTTTTAATTACAATCTCATGTGGCAGCATTGCATTTAACCTGTGAAAGGGCAGGCATCTGCATTGTACATATGTCTTAGAGCTGGGCAGAGAATGCCAAATTGGGTCATATAAAATGGGCAGCAAAGTCAGCAGAACCTTAGAAAAGATGACACAGCAAGTGCAACAGAATTAAATCTTCCCCAATCCTGCCAAGCATGCAATACTCCCTGCCTCCTTTTAAAACAAGAGCGCCCAGTTGGCATTTGCCCTTCAATCTCCCCTTCTGATACAGAGTCTGTGACCCAGCGCTTTAACCATACAAAACAGAGACCCAGAAGTCTCCAGACTCTGAAGTACATGCACTATTATCTAAGACCAAGTCCTGCTCCCCTAGGAAATCTTACTTGCTGCAGTGCAGTTTGTGTCACCAAAGGGGGTTACATCACAACTCTGGCATTCCTAACCCAAAGCAGGGGACATTTAAAGAAATTCAGTGGATTCTCAAGAGGCTGTGTGTGTGTGTGTGTGTGTGTGTGTGTATTCAGTATGCTGATGGTGCAGCTATGACGTAAAACAAATTTTTTTTAGAAATTCTCCTCTGGGCACAGATGCTCAGGAGCTAGGCATTGGACAGGGAGCATCCTGATAGGCTCTGTCACCTGGCAGTAGGGCTATTGGAAGCTTTCTCTTCAGTACTTAAATAATTGTGATGCCATGTCTCTTGTGATGAGCGACTCATCCTTTGCATTTTGGATCTGAGCCTTCCCCAGCGTTTGGAGTTTCCTGCTGTCTATTCATTTCAGTATGCCAAGAAGCTAGAGAGGTATCCAGCAGTCTGGATTCATCCTCTGTCTTGGAAAAGTATTTCATTGCTTTGAGAAATTCTGAAGATACTCCTGGCCACATTGTGGACTTGCTTTGAATGGAATTTTTTGTAATATTTTTCTATTTAAATGCTAGGAAGGTTGGGTCTATTTCAAAGAAGATTTCTGAATTGCTGAGGCTGGCAAGGGCATAAAATGGCATGAGATTGTCTCAGCAGAATTCCAGATCCAGGCAAGATTTTTCCAAGCACCTACTATGTTCAAAACATCCTGTAGGGATAATCTGGAGAATCTGAAGTTCTGCCTTAACCCTCTAAACTTTGAAAGCAATGGCTGAAAAAGAAAGATGAGCATCTTGAGTCTCCCTCTGGAAATGATTGAGATTCACCACAATTGGCAAGTTTGGCTTTCTCCATCAAAATTTGGTGTCTTCATGTGCTGTCCAGCATCTTCTGCAGGTCAGATGGAGCTTAGGAAGACAAGGGTAACTGTTCTCTTTGTCTTTGTAAAATGTTTTGTCTGTCATCTGTCTCTTTCTCACCGTCAACTGTATTTATTTATGTAATTCTCATCTGCAAAGTCATTAGAATGGATAGACTCCCTCGCACTCATCATCTTGGTTTGGGATAACTTGAAGATTTGCAAATAATGTTTTTGTGACCAGCTTTTCAAACCTGTGGCTACAGATGGTATAAACCCCCATGGTTAGGTTTTCTCTCTGTACATTTTTCCTTTGCTATCTGGTTGCTCTTTATAAGTATTCATATGTGCATTTCAAACATGCTATAGATACAAAGATGCCTTCTTAAGAACCCAGTTTATAGAAAAACTTCTTTTAAAAAAAGATTTTTAATTTAGTGAATTAAAAAAAAACTAATATTCTTTGTGCTTTCAAAAATCCATTGCACGAAATAAATTTGAATTGCTTCAGGCAAGGTGAGCAAAAGGTTTTTCAAAAGATAAAATCAAGCATCAAAAGACAACTGCCTGACAAGGTCATTGGAAGGGAAATCTGAGGCAGCTTTTCTTTACAGGAGGGATTGGGGAGAATGAATCTACTAAGTGGACACTTCTGAGTTAAAAGATAGCAGATATAGCAGGCGTGGGATAAGGAGCAGATCCCTGCCTGTTTGCTGTCTGCTCAGAGGCCGCTTCTGATGACATCCCCCTGCCATTTCTACTTCCCTTGCTCCCAAGTCAGGTTCTCTCTGCACAGCTAGAGTGAGACTGGACATTGTTTACATTCTGCAGATGGGCGTGCAGCTAACAGCTTGTGGAGTGGGGCACGATTATGTGGTGGAGTTATGTTGTCTTCGTAATTGACCTTGACATTTTTCTTTCCTTTTTTTAACCCTACAGGAGCCTAGTAATAAGCGGGTGAAACCCCTTTCCAGAGTCACATCACTAGCAAACCTCATCCCCCCTGTGAAGACCACACCATTAAAGCGCTTCAGCCAAACCCTGCAGGTAAGGACCTGGTAGAGCTGTGTTTGCAGAAAGCATGTTGTGCGGGACAGGCAGCACTGTCCTACCCTAAACTTCCCCTGGTTTCAGAATGACCTGAATTGATTTTTATTTCAGTAGGTGAAAGTAAATGAGGGACTCAGAGGGAGAAATAGGTGTTACACATCTTAAACTGGGGCCGGGTGGAATCGTTTTATGGATAACTCCAGGAGTCACTTTCATTGGGTGATTCCTTACAATTGTATTTGAGTCGTACACTCCATCCATACTTGATCTCATGGGTTTTGTCCTTAAAATATCTTCCATTCTCCTAAGGAAACTAGCATACAACTTGAGCCCAAGCGCAGCAGTGCCTGGATGCCTAGACCAGGATCTGCAAATACAGCCTGTGGGAAAAAAATGTAGCCCGCTCCCTGTTTTCTCATGGCCTAGAAGCTAAGAACAGTTTCTCCTCTTTAAAATCAATATGAAAAAAAAATAAAAAGAATTACATTTCATGACATACAAATTATATTCAGATTTCCATCAATAAAGTGTCCATTAATAAAGTTTTGTTGGCGCATGGCCATGCCTGAATGTATTGACTGTGGCTGCTCTTGCTCTATAGTGGCAGAGATGAGCAGTTACAATAGAGACCACCTTGCTGATAAGGGCAGAACTACTTACCATCTGACCCTTCATGGAAAGTATTTGCTGACCCCTGTCTAGAATAAGGGCCTTGGAGTAAAGTATCTCACTTGTGACCTCAGCTCTGTCACTCAAGACTTTGTCACCTTGGGCAGGTGATTTACTATCTGATGGTCTGGCTTTTATCCCTACTACGTAAACTAGAGGTGATGGCCCATAATGCCATTACTGAATCATTGTAGAGGTGAGTGAGAGCATTTAAAAGACCCAGCATAGGACTTTAGTTCTTAGTTAGCAGTCACTTATTTACTAATTAGTAAGCTAAATATTCGGTATTATAATAATTGTCTTGTTAACATGTGTTTGTACAGGTTCTTAAATTCCTGATAAAGTTTATCTTTTAAAGTGAAAATTGAGATTTGTCCAAGGACTTGCACCATCTTTAAGTCATAAAAATCCTCTTGTAGAATGATACCCACTAAAATCATGCCATGAAAAGACTAACCTTATTTAGCTGAGAAGTAATCTTGAGTCTGCCATTTCTTGTCCCAAGTACTTTTACTTAGCTTGCTGAGTCACTAAGAAAATTGTGAACCAGAATCCAAGGTATTGTATGTCCATGCTATGAAAATCCATAACTTAAAAACATGTTTGAGAGTCTTCCTCAGCCCCTCCTGTCTTTGTGTCTACACCATCCAATCAGTATGCCGTGACTCCACATTCTCAAGCTATTCTGGCCACTTTGCTGTAGAGACCCCTCCCCAATGCTTGTCCCCTGCCTTGGCCATATTTCTGTTAACTGCTAAAGTTTCTCCTGAATGAATACCTCATTACCTAATTAGCTATAGGTTTGGCTCTATTTTTCTCAGTGCTTGGACCTCTGAGCCCCTGGTAACCCCCTGATCGCCTTTGTGGGAGAAAGGAAGAGGAAAAATATAAGGTTGTCTGGGGGAGCCAGATGGAGGGCTTTGAAGCTAGTGAAGAAAAATGTGTTTACCTTCCTTCCCCCGTGACCAGTCCCTGAGCCCTCTGGCCAAGTTCATCACAGGCTTCCCCCTGGAAGATTCATCACCACCCTAGTCTTGCACATCTGGTCTTTCGCTGAGTTCTGCTTTTTTTTTAAAATTCATTAGCCTGTCTACTGCCATTTCATCCTTTTCTTTCCAGCCCAGTGGCTGTGGTTCAAGTTCACTCTGTAGTTATTCCCTTCCTTGATTAAAGACAACCACATCTGGATTATAAAACCAACCATCTCTTCCCATTGTGTCTCCTTGGACAGTCCATGCTCCATCCTCTCCCACAAGCACTGAGTGTGCCTCATCACGCAGCAGGCTCTACTTCCTGCCTTCATGTTGCTACATCTAGAGTTGCCTTCTGGCAGATTTGTGACCACGTTTGGTCCTCAAGTTGTATTTTGTTTGCACAATTTTTTAGCTAGCATTCAAAAATCAAAATGATCATATAAGAAGCTGGAGTTCTAGCTTTTTTTGAGGAATTGGAAGTCCTAACAGATCAGGACCTGTGTTCCCATGCTGTGGTGGTGAGCTGGACTTGGATAGCTAGTCCACTGCCACTGCCGGCTACAAATATCCCCAGTCTCCCAGCTGTTCTCTCATAGTTGGTCCCTTTGCTCACTGCCATCACCTTGCCTGGCCTGCAGACCTGATATTTGTGGTCCCAGGTAAAGGGAGAGCACTGAACTTGCTTCCCACCTCAGCCCAGCCCTGACTTGTATCACTTTAAGATCCTCTATTGTCAAACCTGCAAAACCTTTCCTTGGGCTTACTAGGCAATCTTTATTTATTTTCTCCTGTTTCTTCCCTAAACAGGGAGTCCTACAGGAAATATTTGATCACCTTGAAAATTTTCATTGACCTAGGGAGTTGGGACAGAAAGAAATCATGCCAGGTCTGAAAACCAACAGACTGAGCCTAAAGA
This sequence comes from Talpa europaea, assembly GCF_964194135.1. Taxonomy (NCBI): domain Eukaryota; kingdom Metazoa; phylum Chordata; class Mammalia; order Eulipotyphla; family Talpidae; genus Talpa; species Talpa europaea. Next base: position 65,309,957 of record NC_140078.1, read on the forward strand.
GGGATGAGAAAGCAGATCCAAGATCAGGATCTGATATGTGGAGACTGTTTCCTAAAAATCTGTTTTCTTTTGGAAAAATAATCATTTTAATTTGCTTATAAAAATCTCATGATAAATCACCCACTCAGGGCTCCACTTCTTAGACAGATTCAACCCAGCAGAAATAGACCATAATGTTTCTGTACATAGACACAGTAGACCTTGAGAATTAAGCTTGTGGGTTGAGCCTGTCCTTGGGGGTTCACAAGATGGAAATGTTCCCCCAGGCTTATACGCAGAGTTAGCCATGTTTGCTGGTTGGTCTGCGGTGCTTGGAGATTGGCATCTTACCCCCAAATATCTCCCTGTCAGTTGCCTTGGCACATGCAGAATTATTTCCAGGCCTAGCATCCTAGTAATTACCTCATGACTTTATTGCTTCCCTCTCCAGCTAGAAGGGGTAAGATGATAAAGTAACCTGAGCAGCAGGGAGGGTGAGGGCAAAGCCCCAAAGGAATACAAAGTGGGCCAACCTCACACCCTTTCCCATTTTGCCTTTGTGGTCTCGATGTCCATTCTAAACAGGAAGAACAGAGAACAGGGAGTGGAGGGTCTACCCCAAACCTCTCAGCAGTCATTCATTCTTTATCTATACCTGTGTGTTACTTGCCTACTACTGTGGCCTGCAATTGAGCAGCTTGGTTTTCTACCACAGGATCTCATGTCTGTGACTCCTGGCCCCTCAGAGGCATCTATACCCCTTTGAATATTCAGGTGTCTCTCTTAGAATGGGTTCCTTTTATTATAGGAGAAAAGGTGACTTAAACCCAAACATGATGTTTTAATCAATAATGGAACACTTAGCAGTCCTTCCTGTGGCTCCTCTGGAAACCACAAGTTAACCCAGGAGGATATCAGGTGAGCTTGGGGCTGCCAGAAAGGTTAAATGCCCAATCACAAATGTGAGTGGTCCTTGCAACAACGGCTCCGCAAACACTGCAGAACTTGTTCTCTCTTTCCTCTCCTGTGCCCCATATGGACTGGGGACTTGGGTCCCAGCACAAAGGCAGCATTTGTGGAAGTTGGGGAGGGACTGCCGACTGCATGGCGCTTCGTCTGCTTCTGATGGGGAGGCTAGGGCTGCTGGTAGACTGGAGCACAGATGTCTGAGTCCCTCTGGGCCTATAAATCCCCTCACTGGCCTGTCGGAGAGGAAATCTGGCTCTGAAAGGAGCCTGCGTGCTCTGCTCCTCATGTGGCATGAGGAAGACAAGCCCGCCTTGGGCCAGCACACACTGAGCCCGGCCTCCCCCATGGCTGCACACGGCTGGGTAGCTCGTTTGAGCTGAGTCCAGGGCATGCTGTGGAGCACTCTGCTCCTTACTCTGTACACTCCCTTCTCTTTGAATGGTGGCCTTATTTCCTTTCCATTATAAAAATATATGTTCATTATGGAAAAACACAGAAAGGGAGAAATAGAAAAGGACACGTATGGTCTTCCACTGTAAAACAGCCCCGGTATTTTAATAATTTCCCTCCAGGGTCATATAGGTCTAACTATGGAACATACACACTCAGCCTAATTTGGGGTCCTCCAGCCTTATCTTTGTATGAACTCTTCACTTTTTTGGATTAAAGCTCCTGTAGGGGCAGGGGTCATCAGTTTCTGGCCTCAGTTTTCAAGCTTTGCACTTAGGTGCGTAAAGGGTTCCTCTTCCTTGTTGTGCCTTCCTCTTGGAGGGGTTGTACCTTTTATCGATGTTAAAATTCCTGTTTCTTTTCGTGCACTTTATCTTGGGATTTGTGTGTGTGTTCATGTCTGTGTGCTTTTTCTGTTCTTTGTTCCATCTCTCATTTTCAGCCTCCCTTTGTCATTTAGCTGGATGAGAATTTTGTTCTAAGGGGAAGTAATACCACACAGCTATTCTTGGAAAATGTGATGGTAATGGACTGAATATATATTATTCTGTGTTGATGTGATTTGTTTTACATAACTAGTTTCCTATTAGTGGATATTTAGGCTGTGAAGATTTTTATATTAAATAACTCTATTGAATGTTCTGATTTTTAAGTATCTCCTATTATGCTTCCTTTCTGATTACATAACACCATTGAAAAATATAGAGAATCACAAGGAGGTGAGTGAAAGTCACTTATAACCTTAGCTCCCCATCATCAAAAAACTTCTGTTAACATTTTGGCATATATATGTATTTAGCAATCTTTTCTTTTAATATGTGTGTATGTATATATGCTTGATATGTATCTTTTAAAAATCACAATCGTACTGTGTATGTCTACACACCATATATGCTATTTTTAACTTGTTTTTGTCTTAACATGCTAACCTTATAATATGAGAATATATTTTTATGTTATTGAATATTTTTCATGGGCCCAATTCTGAGTGCATTCAATAATGTTTTGTCCAAAGGATATACCAATTTATTAAATCATTTTTCTATTGTTGAACATTTACATTGTTTCCACTTTTCCACCATTTGTAGATAACCCTGTTTTAAATATCCTGATCACAAATCTTGTGTGTGTATACATTTCTTTCCTTAGATTATATTACCAGAAGTAGAATTCTGGTCAAAGGGTGTGAACATTTTTGATAGAGTTGGAGTTAAGCCTCTATTTGTGATGTTTATCTGTCTTGAGCAGAATTGCTTCTGTGTTCTCATATTCTAATTCTAGACTCAGTCATATTTCTCCCTCACTTTTGTCAGCTTTTTCCTATTGCTGTGACATTTTCACAAGATGACTTGCTGCTGGTTACCCTAGCCTCTCCCAGAAGCTGACAGTGGGTTCCCACTTGGTAATGTGATATAACTGGTCTCTTTCACAATAGAAAACAAGTCCCCTGTCATACTTATATTCCTTCCAGGAACGAGTGTTGTGGCTAAGAAGAATTTTTGCTAAGCACAGTTTCTGATTGTTTCATTCCCTGGCCCTTAGATCTAGAAATGATTTTGTTTAACCCTAGAAAGGGAGCTTATTAGTAGCCTGGGAAGTTAATGAAGGCTGCCTGGCAAAGGTGGAAGAATGTGTTGGACCTGGAATGGCTCAGAGATGCTTCAAATGAAGAGAAGAAAGAGAATTTCAAGGTTTTGTTTTGTTTTGCATAGAATAACTGGGGTATAGGCCAGAGGTTCAGGGGGTGAGAGGATTCACCAGAGACAGAGTGGGGACTGGAACAAGCAGATTTACTGAAATACACTGCTGAGGGGAGCAGTGGCCAAGACAGAGGAGTTCTGCTGTGCCGTACGTGGGTGAGCGCCCTGGCCAGGGATAGAACTCAGGCCAGAGAGGTGCTAATGCTAAGACTTAACCCCTAAGCCACGAGGGAGGCCAGAATTTCAAGTTTGAGGAAAGACTATGGAAAGATTGATGCCTCATGTAAAAAATAAGAAGGAGGATTATGGAAGCACTTAATATGATTAATTCTATGTGTTGGCAACCATGATTTTCTTCTTCAAGGAGCTCAAATTTAGCCCATTGGTTCATTGCCATATACTTCCTACAACCGTGACAAAAGTTCTTTTTTTTTTAATTTTTTATATTTTTATATTCCGCATACAATGACAAAAGTTCTTGATCCTGAGTTAAATAGCAGATACAGAAGCTTTATTTGTGTGTATGTACACTCTTGGAATAATAATACACCATCATAATAGTTGACTCTTAAAATTTCAAGCTTTAATTATTTTTAACAGTTTCCATTAACTGAGTATTTAAGGAGCCAGTTTCCATGCAGTGTACTTTAATGTTTGTACCCTCAGTTCATCTCCACACTCTGCAAGGAGGATTCTTCACCAGTTTATAGGGGAGAAACTTGAAAGTTGAAAAATATGCACAAGGTCACACAGCGATTAAGTGCTAGAGTTGGGATTGTGTGGGGTTTTTCACAGTACCTATCCCATGGAAGGCTGTCATAAAAAGTCAGTTTGGTTATAATAAAGCCAGCAGTTTGCCAGAATCTAAAAATAACAGCCAGATATTGGGTTTCTAGCATCCCACCTGGCTGCTATGGTGGGGAAAGTCATGGTTTCCATTTCAGCATATGGAATATTTTACTGTTAATATTATTGTGCAAAAGCCATGTTATAGGGCCCAATGAAGAGGTTGGGCTGTTGCCCCAAACCTCTGGAAGGTTTCCTAATTTTTAGTTTACATTGATCAAATTGTGCACTGTTTTCCATACTAGAACCAAATATTTTCCTCATATTTTTGTTCATTCTACTCAGAATCTCTCCCAGATACAGAAAGCTTTCTCTTTGCACTGTCTTTGGGGTTAGACATTTTTATGGATTGTGATTTGTACCTCAAAATTTAGTTGACATCCATCTTTTGATAAATAACAAGAAAAAATGTCTTTTCCTTATAAAAAATCCTTCACAAATTTGCATGTCATCTTTGCACAGGAGCCATGCTAATCTCCTCTGAGTGGTTTCAGTTTTAGTATATGTGCTGCACAAAAGAATGCTTTTAACTACTGTATAATATTCCACTTTATGGTTATACTCTAATTTATCTAACCCCTATTTGGAGACATTTTAGGCTGTTTCAAAACTTTAATACTCTGCTGCTGAGGGGTGTTCTCTTGCTGTAAGCTATGCTCATGGGTGTCCTACAAGGAGCTGTTTGATCCAAGTTGTTCAGAGATATGTCTGCTATTTCCTAATGGTGCGATGCAGCCTATGGTATAACAGGCTAGGTAACATCCATTGCCTACTGACCATGTACCAGGTACTTGACTGAGTCCTTGACATACTTTATCTTATCTATCCTCACAATTTTGTCAATACTTATTACTGTGCGCATTTTCCTGATAAGGAACTAAGACCTAGGGAGATTAACTTTTCAAGGTCCTTCACTACTGGGTTGACTTGAAGGATGTTTGTTTTACTCCCAAGCCTGTGTTCTTAACACAATTCCATGTTTTGTAGTCAAAAGACTAGACTCAGTTCCTGTTCCAACACTGACTTTGATTCCATCACTTAATCCTCTGGTTCTCAGATTTCACATTTATTAAAAGAAGGCAAAATATAAGAACGTGACCAGTGCCTCCTAGGATTAGCGCGAGGGTCAAATGTGATGGAAACTGCACAGCTGGGAAGTGTTATTTCTCAGTTTAAGTTTGCTCTCATCAAGACTTACATGAGAGATGACTCCAGGATGCTGTTTGACTCCAGGATACAGTCACAGCAGTAACCACTGTACATTCAGTGTAGTAGCAACATGGAACTTTTCCTCCGACAGTCCCACCCTAACCTCCAGTCTATTTATCATAAACCATCTGCTACAAAATAGCAGTACTAAGTATAGAGATTTTCCCTGGCTCGAATTCATTTTATTGGAGCATGTTGTCTTTGGCTCTAGAGACCTTCTGTTTTGGGGAAAGGATAAGGGAGCACCCCGCTGAACAGGTGGCGCTAACAAATCAAATCTGTTCCATTGTGCCTAGCCTGCTGGGTTTGCATTTCCTCTGACACATGTAAAGGGGGCCCTTTTTCCTACCTGACAGTGCCTTTTGCAGCATTTTTTCCATATACTCATCTCAGGCATAAATGTAGGCAACTTGTTCCTAAATCTGCATTATCTGAAGCTGCTAGGGCCTTTGTTATTGTAGCTACTAGTAATTATGAGCTTTAAGTTTTTGACTCATTTCCTAGGCCGGATTCCCTCCTAGAAACTCACTTGCCCTGGTACATTTTTTTCATTCCAGGCCCCAAACTCCCACACCTGAAGAATCTATGTACATGTTTCTGTTTTTATGCATTCCCGGGGGGGTGGGAGGATCCCTCACTTTGAAATGAGCCTCTCCTCCTCACCATGGACCAGTTTTTCACAACAGGGGACATTTGGTGTTGCCTGGAGTTGTTTTGTTTGTCACAACTGGGGTGGGGGGCACACCTGGCATCTAGTTAGAGGGAAAAGATATTACTAAATCTCCTAATGCAAAAGACAGCTCCTCACAACAAAGAACTTCTAGTCCAAAATATGAGTGGTGGCAAGGTTAAAAAACCCTGCCATAGACTAAGAAGTGGCCTGAAACTTTTGTATTAGGGCACATGTGCCCTACCCCACTTTGAATTTTACCTTTAGATGGTGTTGGCTATTAGGTGTAAAATGGGGGTGAGTGGGTTCTGAGTTCACCATTGGCCTGAGGTTAAATTCTGCAGCAGCTTTCATCAGCTGTATGGCCTTCAGCAAAATGTCATCCTTTCTGGGCCTCAAGTTTCCATGTCTGTAAAACAGAGTAGGAATCCTTACCTGTTGGATAGAGCAGAGCTCCATTCATGGTGCCCCACTCATACAAGCATGTCATTCATTCATCAAACAAAGTTGCTGAGGTCCTAATGTGTGCCAGTTGCTGATGAAACCATCAGTGAATTGAGTATCAAGATATCCTTGCCTTCAAGGAGCTTACCTTACTTTTTTTTAAGATTTGTTTTATTTATTTATGCATACAAGAGCTGGGGTGTAGGCCAGAGGTACTGGGAGTGAGAGGATTCACCAGAGACAGAGTAAGAAGCAGAACAGGCAGATTGACTGAAATACACTGCTGAGGGGAGCAGCAGGCGAGACAGGAGAGGTCTGCTGCACTGTGGGTTAGCTCCCTAGCCGGGGATCGAACTTGTGCTGCAGTGGCTAGAGATAGCTTGATAGTGCTGGGACTTAACCCCTTGTGCCACCAGGGAAGCCCAAGGAGCTTACCTTCTAGTGGCAGGAAACACATGTCAGAAACAAACAAAGCAGTAAATTATATCATATGGCAAGTGGTAAAAATAGAGAAAACTAAATCGAGGGTGTGTGGGCAGTGAAAGGGACATAACTGTTCTCCTTTCTCAAGAGACATCCTCTTCTTTGGGTATTTTTCTTCTAGCAGTAGTCACGTGTTCTCCCCTAACTCCAACCCTCTCATCTAATTGTGTCCACTTGTGCTGATGACTGGCAGGGGTGGAGGTCATGGTGTATGGCCAGTGCCTCTGTGAATATGTGCCCAGGACTTGGACCTGGCTGTCCATGAGCCAGTTAATGGCTGACAGCACAACTGACCAGCATTCTTTATTTCTCCTTTCTACCTCCTCCCCCATTCTGAGTGGATTTTTGTAAAAAACAGAATGTTTGTTTTAATCCAGTCTAACAAAAGGTGTAAGTTTGGAAGTTTCATTGTTCAAAGAGCTACCTGGTCATTATGCCTAAAAGCAAGCAAATGCGTCCTTTCCTCTTAGCTAGATTTGAACTCCTAGAAAGCAGGAGCTGAAACCCATCTCATTGAAAACTCCTGCACAATGCATAAATTTCATGTAAGCAGGAGGTACAACCCCCATAGCAGAGAGAGCTTAGGTTTTCGAGTCAACTGGATCTGGTTTTGAATCCTGCCTAAGACAAGTGCCCTACCCTGCCTGAGCCTCAGTTTCCTCATCAGTAGAGTGGGAATAAACTTGGCAGGGTGGACCAAACTGTAGTCGTGAGGATGGAGAACACTCACTGACAGTGCTAAACTTGGGCAGACATAACAGCGTCTCCTGTAATATACCAGGTGAATTTCATGCCCACCCCATGCTTTTCCCCTGAGTACCCAGAGCCCAGCAATCACTAAGGAAACACCAAATGACGAAGTTTTAATGGTAGAACTCACCTCGCATAACTCACCTCTTTTTTCCCAGCCAGTGAAATATCTCCAGTTTTCTGGGAAATTTTTTAATAAACATGTAAAAATGTACTCAGTCTTACATTTAGCACATGAAACTGAAAGTATAGTTGTTTCCCCTACCACATTGGTAATATAGCTTGTTGATGAGAGTGTACGGTCATATACCTTTCTGGGGAATGTGAGCAGACTGTTTGAAAGTCAATTTGGCAGTATGTATCAAACACTAAAATGTTGTTAGCTTATTAGACCAAGGAATTCTACTTCAGGATCCTGCCTTACAGAAATACCAGCATGAACACATAAAGGATGTTACTGAGGCACTTTTTATAACAGCCAGACAAGAAATATTTTTACACCCTTCAGATGGATCTAATTAAATAATGTGGTCCATCTAATTGTGGGATACTAACCCTGTAGTTGTTAAAAAGATTGATTTTGGGGGCCTCCCTGGTGGTGCAAGAGGCTAAGTCTCTGTGCTATCAAGTTATCACCAGCCAATGCACAGAGTGCTCCCCTCAGCAGTGTATTCCAGTAGATCTGCTTGTTCTGCTCCCTACTCTGTCTCTGGTGAATCCTCTCACCCCCTGCAACTCTGGCCTGTACCCCAGTTCTTGTATGCATAAGTAAATAAATCTTTAAAAAAGCTGACTTTGGGATGATGGAAATGTCTGGGAACTAGCCAGAGGTAGTGATCATAGAATATTGTGAATGTACTTAAAGTCACTGAATTATTTTAAAAATGGTCAATTTGTCATATGAATTTCACCTCAATATATACTTTTTTTAAAGTGAGTTTTATATACTATCATGGAAAGACATTATTGAATGAAAAAAATTCATTTTCTGTCATTATTAGCAAGTGCATGGATAAAATTTTGAAATCTCTTGAACAAACTTAGTCACAATTACTGGGAAGTGGACTTGGGAAAATGAGATTTGTACTTAATTTTATTTACTTGACAATGTATGAAAATTTAAAATTAGGTGTAAATTACTTTCTAGCTGGGCTGGTGGGGGGTGGTGTTTCAGAATTGGTCAGGGATTAAAAATGCACCTAGATGGGTGATTGATTCTCTCAAGTGAAAGTGGTAAATGCTTTTCATTTTGAATATTCTTTTTCATCTTTTCCTCTTTTTCTGCTCTTTAACTGCTATGACTGGCTGGTAGCTGTCCGCAAACTGAGATGAGCAAGTTACTTGATGACTCACTTGCTTGTTTTGACCTTTCTCTGCCTGTGGCTAATTGATTCTGAGTGCAAGCATTAGTCTGGTCACTGTTTATAAGGGCCTGTTTTCGAAAGATCACAAGGATTTGCGAGATACCATTAATGAACTGTATTTAGTGCAAGTACTTTCTTGACCAGCACATGGCTGGTCCCATGATCACGAGCTAATTTATGAGCCTGGGAATGCAGGGATGCCGGTGCCAACCTGAGCTGCCGTGTTGCTACTTGCAAACAGAGCTCTCTTCCTGCTTCCAGAGGTTAAGATAATACTCTGAAGCCTCTTGCAAGTACATTTTTTTTCTTCTTATATTTTTTTCATTTATTCATTTTTCTTGCATGGTAAAAATGTGTAAAACTAAGATAAGAAGGACCTATAACATCATCAGACAAAAACAATAGAATTTTGTGGTGTTTCCTGTATATCTTTGCTCATGTACATTTTTTCCATAATTGTAAACATTGTTCATATACAGATTTTAATCCTGATTTTATTTTGACTTACATAGAAGGGGTTTTCAGCTGGTCAAATTATCTCAGAATTGTCTTAATGACAATAATATTTCACCAAGCCATTATTTAACAATGTTCTCTTAAAATTTACTTTCTTAAATTGTGTTGTTGAATCTCAAAATATTTGGAAGCTACCTTCAAATAGCTAAATGATGAAGATTCATACTGTTACTTGTAAAATCAGTTCCTGCCCTCAAAAAGTTTATAGTTCAGAACAAGTGACCAATAAGTGCAATTTTAAAACACCATCGTTGCTTTATCAGAAATATGTCCAAATTGCTCTGGGAGAAGGTGGGAAAACATTGGTAAAAGCTTCCTAGAGGAAGGTTTGAATTATATTCTGAGGAGAGCTAGGAGTTATCCTGCTAGGAAATAAAAGAAAATCATTCTAGGAAGAGAAGACTGCTGTGAAGAAAGCACAGAAGGACGGAAAAGCATGATGCATTTAAGGAATGACTGATAGCCTAGCAGGGCTAGAAAATAGGAAGCTATGGGTGAGTGGCAGGAAGTTATCCTAGATATATAGAATGTGGTCAGATTACAAGAGATCTTCTTTGCCAGTATGAGGAGTGGGAATTTCACACTGAAGGCCATGGACATGGTACAACGTGATTTTTGAGCACAGCAACACCTTATTGATTTGGCAAAGTTTCAAGTAAATGAGTTGAATCCTTTAAGGGTGAAGGCTAAGATAATACACTCAGGTTCCTTCTTCATTATTTGCACTTGTCATGAGAAAACACTGTGGTAGCATGTTTTAGCCACAGTGCTATCTCATGTTTAGATCACTCCGAAGACTACTGGGACCTCTTTGGAAAATAAGAAAATATGTCTCAGGGATAGGCATCATTTACTACTAAGATGGTGTTTAGTGTATATATATGAGTACTTTTCAAGTTAACAGAGCCTCAACTGAGATTAATGTAAACAGAAATGGGAATGTATACATCCCTTAGTATAAGATGGCTCTTCCTAGATTTAGGCACAGCGGGATCCAGGGGCTTGAGCAATATTGGTAAAACTTGTTCCCTCCCTTCATTCTCTATCCTCCATTCTGTGTGTGCCATTATTCTCTCCTGTTGCAGACACTCTTCTTTGTGACCAGAGAGAGTTGTTGTAAGAAACTCCCCATTACTTATCTCTTGAACTCAGAGGTTTTCAAGAGACTCAAAAGTCTCTTGAATTCAAACCCAGGTGACAGTATACCCAAGGAGAGTGGAATTCTGTACCTAGAAAGAGAAGGCAAGACAGCACACTGGCCAGATTTACCAAAATCAAACAAACAAAAACATCCCATTACTGATAGCCCTGATTCTTCTGAATCAGGGAGGAGTCCTCTGGGAGCTACCTTAGGACATGACTTTAGTAGAAATGTTATGATGCTGTGGAACCCTTGTCATCTAGTTCTTACAGAATGGATACTGCCCTAATGTGCATGAAAGAGATCTCTTGCCCAGTTTTCCATAGTATATAGGCCCAGGACAATGCCCAAAGATCTTGTGGCATTGTCCTCTTTTTTTTTTTTGGTGAATGTCTGATTTATGTGCTGTCAGTGACAGGAAGCTGCTCCAGTGATCCGCCCAGCCCTCCTGTTGCCCCCCCATGACGGTTTATTTTTTCTCATTGTTTAGCGCTCCATTAGCTTCCGTAGTGAGAGCCGGCCTGACATCCTTACCCCCCGACCCTGGTCCAGAAATGCAGCCTCCTCAAGCACTAAGCGGAGAGATAGCAAGCTGTGGAGTGAGACCTTTGATGTGTGTGTCAATCAGATGCTTACATCCAAAGAAATCAAACGTCAGGAGGTAAGTTTGGGACCCATGGAGTCTGCATGTGTCTGCCACAAGGTGCTACAGGCAAGAGCCAAGCTGGGGTCTGGACTACAGCCTCCAAATCAGTTCTTCATTGCATTTGTAGAAGGAGTACAAACGGAATCAGACTTTGTGGGAAGATTTGAGGAACCAGCCTCCAGCTGGGTAGGTCTGGCCCCCACCTTAAAAAGAAATATGTGAAAATTGGAATTTACAAAGAAGATGAATCAAGAATTGTCTATGTAGGATTCTGGAGTTCACAAAAATAATCACTTGAGTTTTATTAACAACTTACAGAATATTCTAAAATATGCCATTTATGAAATTTTGATTGATTCAGTCATATGGCAAGCTCCTTTTCTACAGAATGCAGTTAATTTCACGCCCTGTATTCTACATACACTGTATTAACAGCTCTACACAACAATGATATTGCCCTTTATAGAGAGCTTGTGATGTGCCAGGTTGAGCAAAGAGCTTCACATGTGCATCATCTTGTAAGCTCCTTGGGGTATCTTTTTTTTTGTGAAGAACTTGACATTGGCAAAAGGAGTATTTGAAATCTCTTTAGATTTTTTACTTATTTCTTTTATAGGAATTTGTCTTCCAGGACAACTTGACCACATAGGAAAGGATGTATATGCACAGTTATTCATCACAGTGTAGCTATATGCAAGTGCTGGAAAAAGCCTGGAGATCTATAACCAGGGAGTGGTTAGATGTGTCCATACATGGAACACTATGTAACTATAGAAACATAAGAAGTGCTGGTGTATGTATTGGTAGTGGACAAAGCACAGCACAAGATGGGGTATGAGCTACCATTTATATGGAAGAAGCAAAAATGAATATGTATTTATTTATAGTACCATCAGATATTTCTGGAGGAACATTTAAGGAACTGTTAACCTTGTTGCCTCCTGGGAGGGGAGCTGGGTGGCTGGAATAAGATAAGAGGCAAAGTTTTCATCACATTCCTATTCCTGTACTGTAAATTTTTAACTATGCTAATGTACTATCTATCTAAAAATGAATAAAAGCAACATATGTACTGAAAATAACTGGTGAAGAAGTATAGTAAAACCTTAATGGATAACAAGGTGACACTATGGTTAAAAATTTCTTTTCTTTATACTTTTCTGTGTTTTCCCAAATATCAAGTGTCCATATGTAAATTGTCCAGTCTGATAGTAGAAAGGAAGGGAGGAGGAAAGGACTGGCTCTGCAGATGACAAGATTATTGAGTTACAATGAGCACAAGATCACCCACCCAGAAAGCTACAGAGTTGGGGTTTGAGCCCACAGGGTAGCATTGTGCTGCCCCCGCAAACACATGACCGTGTTGTGTTCCCAGTGTCGAGTTCTATGACTTTCCTCTAATAGGGGATCACATTTGGTCAGTTAGACAGCCAGATATTTCTGTAAGTGAGCACTAATAAAACAGAGATATAAGGAAATCCGAGGAAAGTCCAAGTAAAGATTATTAGTTGAATGTATTGTGCCAATCTACTTCCTGGTTTTGATACTGCACTAGAGTTATGTAACATTCCACCCTTGGGGGAGCAGGGTAATAAATAGGTACACAGGACCTCTCTGTACTATTTTTGTAACTTCTCATGTGAGTCGATAATTATTTCAAATAAAAGGTTAACTGTAGTACAGTACCAGAAGGGCATGACGTGTTCATTTTATTGGGCCTGGGAAGGGGGTGGGGGGTCACCGTGAGCTGGCCCCAGCGCTGTGTTCCGCCTGGGCCCGCTTTGCCTGAGAGCACACTCACCACCCTGCACTCTACCCACCCCAGGAATGGAGAGTGTTCTCCAAGCCTGCTCACTTCTTCCCTCTAGTCTGAAAGAAATGCAATAGTCCCACAAATATGTAGTCTTTTAATAATGTCACGTTACTCATGGATGGAGCTAGAAGGGATCATGCTCAGTGAAATAAGCCAGAAGGAAAAAGAAAAATATTGAATGGATTCATTTATAGTAAGAATATAGGGGAACCAAATAAGGAATCAGGGGAAAATATAACAGTAATAACAGCAACAACAACAAAATTAGTAGGCAACCATAAATGCAAGAGAGGGGGAGAAAAAGGGATCAAAACAGGGGAGGGAAGAGCACAAGGGACTGTGGTGATGGTTCACGGGTGAACTGGTGGTGGGAATTTTAGGGGGAAAAAAGAATGATATAAAGATGTAAATTTAAAAAAGAAATTAATAAAAAGAAATAATGTCATGTTGCTGACAATTTAACTCCCAGATGAGAGTGAGAGATTGCTCTGCCCTTCATAGCTCATAAATTTTGATGGGCTCATGCAGCCAAATTAGAAGCAATTTATTTATACACTCTTACACACAGTTAGCGCCTGTAATTTTATTTATTGTACTGTATAGGGTGGAGAAGTAATTTAGAATGAATGAACTTTGCCAAATACAGTGATAAAATACTGGATTCTTCCCACCTCAAGATAGTGGCTGATAGGAATAAGGCTTTCTGTTGAGCTTCATCTTCTATTGAACAGAAAGAAGACAAATTGAGATGGTCAAATTAATAATTCTGCCATGTCCATTACTGATAACAGACCCTGAGTCATTTATTATGATTTCTACTCACAAAAGAGATGTGGAATCCATGACTCAAGCTGTAATTATTTTACCTAAAATAGTTCCCTCTCATCTGGCTGCATGAAAGCTGTGTGCCATGAAAGGTGACTTGTATTAGTGATGTAGGTGGGAATCTCTTCCTCCCACAAAGAGATAAGCATGTTCTATAGAAGTCTTGCAGAAACCTTTCCTTTGCAGATTTTAGCTGCTAGATATATTTGCTGCGGGTTAATTTAATGTTTTAAGAATCCTTCAAAAGATTTAAGAAATAAGTAGATTTGGGGCTTTGAAAGCTATAACCAGAACCCTTTGAACATGGTTTCATAAATGAAGGGGAGAATACAGTGACTGTATTTTTTTTTTCCTGGCAGGCAATCTTTGAACTTTCCCAAGGAGAAGAAGACTTGATAGAGGACTTGAAATTGGCAAAAAAGGTAAATCCAAATCCAGCGGTCATTTGAGTCATCTCATATTTTTTTTCCTCTGAGTAATTTCACAACTGTATGATTGTGCTTTGTGAACACTTTCTTTTTTTTTTAATAATAAATTTTATTTTTATATTCCCCATACAATTGCAACCCCCCCATTCTGACCCCAATCCCTCCCCTCCCGCCCCCCACCCCCAAAAAAGTGTCTCTGGTTCATAGTTTTTTGTTGATTTTGATTTCACTTTCTTATAGTTATTCATTTTCCTGGTCCCTTATTTAAGTTTTCTAGATTCCTGCTATGAGTGAGACCATCCGGTATTTTTCTTTTTCTTTCTGGCTTATTTCGCTGAGCATGATCCCTTCCAGCGCCATCCATGTTGCTGCAAATTGCATGTGTGTGAACACTTACTTTATGGCTCAGATAAGTCATCAGAAATTGAGAAGCTGCACAAACCCAGCCAATGAGAAAATGGCTCAGAACAAGAAGTCTCCCTGAACCGGGCACATTGAGGGGTTCTCCCCTGCATGTTTTAATGCATCTCAAAGAATACTTCAGTTTAATCAGAAAGTATTTGTGAAGGCCTGGCTTTATGTACTTTTCTTGTCCTAGAAGTCTTACATGCAGGGCCTTATCCTTAACCCTGAGAGAAGGCAAGGATGTCTGAAACTGCACCTGGAAGGTGTCTTAGAAACAGTCATTGAAATCTCACAAGTAAAGTGGCTGAGTGAGGTATGCTAGCTTAAAAAAATTTTATGGAAACTTGGTTTTTTGGTCACATAATTTGTGGGAAAGGAGAAGAAACACATGTCTTGTATCCATATAGTCATGACAGCAAACCTTCCTCAAAAATCTTTCCAGTTTAGTGACCCCTCCAAGGCTAAAATAGAGACTCATTTGATATTCACAGCCTCCTCCAAGAATCACAGAGTTAGAAAGATGCCTCCCTTCTTTTATGAGTACTTAGTTCAACTTTCTGCTAATATGAAGCCCCCTCTGTAGTATTTGTGAGATATGGCCTCCCACGTTTTACTCAGACACATCCAAGAGACTGATTTATTTTTTAAAGATTTGTTTGTTTGTTTGTTTGTTTATTTATTTATTTATTTATTCTGACTGGGTACAGTCAGAAGCGCAGGAGGGTGAGAGAATTGCTGAGAGGAGCAGGACCCTTGCTGGCGGCTGGGGATCGAACCTGCGCTGCAGAGGCTGCGGGCAGCTTCACAACCCAGCGCTCAACCACTGCGCCACCAGGGGAGGCCCCCAAGATACTGATTTTTAGGCAGGAATGAAGGAAGAGGAAAATGAAAAGAACATCTTCCTAGTCATATGTCCAATTCCTCCTTCCTGCTTCAAGATTTCCCAAATCTAAGTATTTTAAGATGTTTTACTGCTACCCTTTTGCTTTTAGTGGTCCTGTCTTCCTGGAAATTCTTTTCTTTCAACAATCCTTATCCATCCATCCTGAAGGAGCAAGCGGAAATCTCAGCTCGTTCTTCAGTGATATTTATTGCCTAGCAGCTCTTCTCTAAAATCTCCCTTGACCACAGCAGCTTCAATTTTCTTACCCTCTAGAGAAGTAATGATTTGATAAATTTGGCTGTCATATGACATGTCTCCTATTTTTAACCTTGAGCTATTTTTTTAAACATTGATTTAAATTTCCATGAGTTTCTCTCATCTTCCCAGTTAGCTTTATAAAACTCCTTGAAAGCAGGGATTGTGCTATCTGAGTTTGTGTTGTGTTACAGTGCCCTGGGTATTATTGTGTGTTCTTGTTGTTTATTCTCATTAAAAAATGGTAAGATGGGCAGAGATTTTCCTCTCCTTGCTTGAAATCTATTATAAAGGGTGCTAATCACTTTTTCTTTGCTTAGTTTAAAAATAGACCAATTGAAAAAGAATTACTAGTAACTGTTGTATAAAGTGGGAGTTGTTAAAACTGCAGCATCTTCAATAAAGTTAATATATTATACAAATCAAATCTGGTCTAAATTTAGGATTTGTGCCCTTTCCTAGATGTATGCTATACTAGTATTAAAAAGCCTTTTAAAAAAACTGCTGTGGTTATTCAACAACCACAGAAGGCTCAAATCAGTGCTGGATCTTCATCTCCTCCAGTCACACCCATCTGGTGTTTCTGCAGAGCATGAGAGAAGTTGCTGGGGAGAACTGAAAATTTTGTTATTGTGTAGGACCTCTCAGAAGCCATTTACATTGACTTCCTCTGATTTTAAATATTTACTTCCCATCTCTTGCCCTTCTTCTGCAGGCCTATCATGACCCCATGCTGAAACTCTCCATAATGACAGAACAAGAGTTGAATCAAATTTTTGGAACACTGGACTCTCTAATTCCTCTACACGAAGGTATAATTTTGTTCCCAGATGAGTTGTGACTTGAAACCTTAATTGAGTTGTCTTATAACAAGTCATGATTACGTAATCATGTGAGTAACCCAGGAACTTCTTCCAGCCCTGTTCATATCTGAATGAGCATTTTGGGTTTTGTTTTTGTTTTCCAGAACTCCTTAGTCAGCTTCGAGATGTTCGGAAGCCTGATGGCTCAACTGAATATGTTGGTCCCATCCTTGTTGGCTGGGTAAGAAAAGTTCTCTGGTCTTGATTGATGATAAAATTTAATAATTTAGGTGGAGTTTCGTTTTAACTAGACTCCTTTTTATTTTTAACTAGTTTCAGTTTAGCTAGACTTTTTTTGATTGACAAACTTTGGTTTCACATCAGAAAACATTTAAATAACAAATTTACTAGTAAAATGTTTCATTATTTTTAGGTTTTACCTCTTCAAAGCATGAAACAGTTTTATTCTTATTAAAGATTAACTGCATTTAAAGATAACAACATGGCCTTTTTGCTATATAAAATAAGTAAAAGTACATATGGAACTGTTACTAGTTTCACATCAAATAAAGTAAAACTATTAATAATAATATTCAATTGAGACCAATTACTAGTGTAGCTATTACCCTCTCTATTCTAGTACAAATTCAGGGGCATATTTTTGTCCATAAAAAAAAAAAAAGACTTATATTCAGACTACCAAGAGTCTCTCATGGTCAAATGTAGTTCCATAAAGTAACAACTAAATATTACTACATTTAGTATATATTTAACACAAGGTTGCATTTTAGGAGCATTGGGTATTATACTGAGCTTTATCCCAATATGACTCATTCATTCCCTTTCCTAATTAAACAAAGAATGCCTTAGAGTTAGCATTCTAAATTTATGACCCTGGGGCTAAATTTGTATCTTACTGGGTTGCATAAGGCATTGTTCATTTGTTCAATTTACTATGTTTTTTTTTTACTTATTTTATATATTTTTTACATCATTCTTCATTTTTATACAATGTATTCTTATCATCTGGGGTATAGTCTCCTGTTCAGTTTACTTTAGACAAGACATGCACTCTCTGTTTGCCTCAGTCCACACTACGACCACTTGTGCACTGTTTCCTTCTATGAGTGCTGAATGTTCCACCCCAGATCCAAGTGTTTTCATTTGTCATAAAGCAGTTAATACAAACAGATTATTTTGAATACTTCTTCCAAGTAGAATTAGGTCTCTCATTCCTCTGTTCCACACAATGATCCAGAAAATAGACGAGTGCCACAACACTAAGTACTAGAGTCATCTCTCTGGAGGGTGTCATGAAGGTTATAAATAAAATCTTATTATCATCTTGTGAGTTCTCTTTGTCCAGTTATATTTGTATTTTAACTGTCCTGAAGCCTTCCAGTACCTAAGTTTTGACGTTTACCTCTTAACTTCTGCTTCTCAGTTTCTTTGATCATCAAGAGACTTCATGATTTAGATAGCTTTAGTTCAGGGTCAGTTTTTAGCACTGAGACTGAAATATCCCAAGGGTATTAGAAGGCAAGTAATGTTCTAAGATAAATAATTTAGAAAGTGAGCCTTAATATTTCAGGAGAGATCACTCATCTTATAATTTTGACTTTAATTTTATTACGAACTGGTGGTAGATGTTCTAACTTCTTAGCCTAAAAAGAAATTTCTCAGTTAGAGTCAACCACCTAGAGACAGAGAAGGTGTGTGAGAGAGGGTCTGCTTTGGTATTTCTTAAATGTCCTGAGCCTATTGGACTGCTTTGATGGGAGTAAAAGATCCAGTGAGGTCATACTCGAGAATTAGCACGCTGTCTGCTCTGCTTTTAGCAAGGCAACATGGAGCAATATGGTTTCCTCAGACACTACATAGAGATTGTCAGTTCATTCCAGAAGCAAATATATGTAGGCATTTGCCTTGTTATTCATTTTTTTTAATTTGTCACTTTTACTAAGAAATTAATTTGATCTGAGGGTGGCTTTTTCTGTGCATACCCAAGTAAAGTGTGCATGCAGTCCTTTTCTGTGCATACCCAAGTAAAGTGTGACTGTGCTGGTCCATTGCTATCTGGACCCTTCAGGCATCAAATGGGGACCTGCAGCATGAAGTGCAGCCTCAAATTAAACAACTGGCCCATTGTGAGCAGACCTCATGAGAAATGGCCCTTATTTCTCAGGCCTGATGAGCTGTTAAATGTTTTCCCTCTTTTAACTGCAGATGTGTCCCTGCAAGTGGGAACTGTAAACCAAAGGGTACATCTGTTTGAGTTCTGGTATTTTTAACAGAACAAAATAAACATCTTAGTGAGCTTTGAATGAGAAAAGTTAAAGCCTATTTGACCCATGAAAAATTGATTTATTTGTACCTCCCCCCCAAAAAAAGTGAAAAATGAAAAAAACCCTCTTAAACAAGTGAACCTCCCAAGTGGGACAGCCCTGATCAGCCTTTTAACCTTAGAATGAATCAATTACTTTTACTTTGAAGACCTGAAACAGTGTGGTAGGTTTTTTGTTTTTGTTTTTTAGGGAACCACCATGATCATGGAGAATCAGCCTCCCAATGGGTCAAGGACCCTTGTCATGAAGAAACAAAACATCCCTAGTAACTTATCTTTAGGCTAAAATTTTTTCCATAAAAAAATAAGCCCTACAAGGCAGCAAATTCTCATGTTAATTTGGGTTTTAATTAAATTTTAATTCCAAATAAAGAATCTAGGTGCATGCAAACAAACAAAAAAAACAATAGATTTGTTCTGTTGCTTTTCGCAATGTTAGGAAGATAAAAGAATTTCTTGGGAAGAAAAAAAATGAAAGCTTTCCCTTGGGAATTCCTAATAGTCTATTTAAGGAGACGTTGAGTAGTTTAGAGCTATGGAGGGGAAACTTGCTTCAGACTGTTTTTGTCTCCAGCTGAGACAAAGTTTTTTTCTCAATAAAAGTTTTTTCCAATAAAGTTTCTCCCAAGTTTTTTCTCAATAAAAAATTCTAAAGACCAGTAATAATAGCCAGTACTTAACTGATTGTTAGCCAGAAGTCAAGCTCTATGCTACACTTTTGATCTGCCTAATTTTACTTAAGGATAAGAGGACATTTATATATGATTTTCTAAGTGGAGAAAACCAGACTCAAAAGGATCACCTCACTAGCAACTGAGTTAGGCTTTGAATATAATTATTCCTCGTTCCAGAATCTGTCCTCTTAACCAATGCATTGTTACACCTCTAACACCTTATATAAGGGAGTATGTATGTATTTGGGAACCCAGATCTCTAGATCCTTCATACCCTATTTAGTTATATATCACTTGTGGCTTCTTTCTAGCCAGTGAGCTGAGCCAGGTAGCTTTTGGGTCATGCCCAGGAAATGAGCATCCAATCAGGTATGAACACAGGATGGCCACCGGATTTGGTTGCCATGGCAGTGAAGGTGGCAAGATCAGAGAGCGCAATGGTCCATTGGACAGCAAGGAGCAGTGTGCTCAGGGCTCCTCGATAGTTTATATCCGGTGGTTACTGCTGATTTGTTACTCCATGATGAAAACACTGAGCATTTCCAGGTCTTTTTAAAAGACGTTGAAGTGGAAATGAGCTTACGAGTGCCTGAGGCTCCTTTTAATTAACTCTGAAAATCTAAATTACAAGCCATGGTGTTACTTCTGGGGGAGTGTTGTGCAGAGGTAACAATTATCATGACTTTCAAATATAAGATTGAGGAAAGAACTTCTGCAACTCTTTTTAACACAAATAGGGGTTTGTTTTTTTTAATAACATGTAAAGAAGGTAACATTTCCAAAGAATGTTAAACTAACCAATAAACTTCTTAAATTTTATTTCTGTAATATTTTTGTTGTTGTTGTTTAAGTCACTGAGAAAATAATTTCAATAAGAGTTATAAAAGCAGCAGGAGAACTTTTATACTTTGACCTGTTATCGTTCAGATGCTGCTGCCACATTATTTTTAAGCCATGTTCCCAAACCAGCAAATATTACCTAACCTGGTAATCCATTAAACATTTTTTATTTTCTCCTTTTGAATACAAACTTTGAATATCTGAGAATGCAGAAATGAAAGACCTCTGCCACTGTCTTGCACTGAGTCCCTCTGTAGACCAGGTGTTATGAAGAAGCAAACCAGTGAGGCCATTGACTGTCCTTTGTTGCCTTTGTAACATTCTGGAAGCTGAAAGATTATTGCACTAGGATTCCAAGTCCTGGATGCCATAGAGAGAGAGAGAAGAGTGGGAAAGGAAGATGGGCTGTCCTTTCCGGAATATCTGACTCTGTGTTTGCACAGTGTGACTGATGGGATATGTCAGAAAAGTAGGTGTTTTGCTAAAAGGAAGAGAGTAGAGTTGAAGTGTTCCAAAGTTTTTAACCTGAATTGTTATTTATGTGGCATTGTGATGTTAGCTACCACCAAGAATCATTCCTGGCCTGTCAGAAAGAATTTAAAAGATTTTTCTAAATGCTTCCTGCATCTAATTTTTTTACTGATTAAACTTTTGCTTTAACTTCTTAGGGTTCTTTATCATTGGTCTTCCTTGGAATCAGCTAATCTTAAACTACTGTAGAGAGGGGCTTGCATCAAGCTGTGCAAAGGGCGAGACAGTAGAGTCTACGCTTTACTTTCTTTTTGTGCACTAAGTCTTCTAGATGAGTTTTTCACAAATAATCTTAAAAGAAAGTCAATTTTTTTTAAATAATGGGAGACTTTTCCCTTACCAGATATTTATGGAAGTTCAGGAAAATTCTGAACTGTATGTGTTTGCAGTAATTCCAGTTCTTTTATTTTTCAAGTTGAGTTTGGCAAAAAAATGTAAACATGTTATAATGGAGACCATAACAATAAAAGAAGTAAATGTGAGCTAAGAAAAGTAATTTGTGCAAGCAAGCCCAGGCCTAGAAATCTTAAATTGCCTGCCGTTTTGAAGATTCTGGTCTGTCTCCTCCAGCCATGCAGATAAAGGAATGTGGGCCAGGCCCAGAGATGACCTTTTGGTGTTTTTTGGTCCCAGTGAGTGATGTTAGCTTGTAGTTTCAGAGTAATTTCAATACTTCAACTCTCTTTCCATGTTCCTTTCATAGCTGCCTTGTCTCAGCTCCTACGACAGCTACTGCAGCAATCAAGTAGCCGCCAAAGCTCTGCTGGACCACAAAAAACAAGATCACCGAGTCCAAGATTTCCTACAGCGATGTTTAGAATCCCCCTTTAGCCGCAAACTAGATCTCTGGAATTTCCTTGATATTCCAAGAAGTCGTTTAGTAAAATACCCTCTGTTGCTTCGAGAAATTTTGAGGCACACACCAAATGATAATCCAGATCAGCAGCACCTGGAAGAAGCTGTAAGTTTGTTTCTTTCTCTCTTCCCTTTAAATTTTACTCTCCCACCTATTCCCCCCATAATGGCTAAAGGATTAAGAAAATGGGTGAATGATGGGTTCCTGGGACTTGGGAATCTTGGGTTCCAGGTTAGACTCTGTCGCATTTTGATTTTGCAAGTGATTTATCTCCCTGCCTTAGTTTCCTAACTGTAAAACAGTGTTTGCATGAAATGTACGCTAAGGTCCATTTGATTCCAAAATATCTTGATTCTGTGTCGGTGGCACTGTAGTTTGATTGTTACAGTTGCTGTGAGGGCTAAGATCTCTGTGAAGATTTTAAATTGAATATCTCTGTTTAGTAGCAAGTGGGAGTTGCGTTTGTGAAAAGCAAAACTCTTTTGTGAAGTTGGCAACCACTTAGGATCCCTTTACCCTAAGCTCCTGATTGCAGTGTGGGGTCTAGTTGATCTTCTCACCAGCAAATGTTTATTGAGTGTGAAGAAATATGGATTCTTCCCTGACAGCACTAGAAGACCAGGGAGAATGGGATCCTTATCACAAACATTGTAAATGATGAACCTTCTGCCCAGAGAGCTCAGTTCCAATTGTGGTGCTCAGCAGGGCACACAGGAAAGATTGGCAGGTCAAGAGGAATGAATAAACTGATCAAAGAGATGCATGAAATGCAGGACCACTCAGGTCTGGGAAATGGCCTGGATCAGTCTGCCTGGGTCCGAGAATACTCTGAAGAGGCAGCAGGAGAGAAAGCAGAGGATAGGGATTCAGATCTGCTTATAGAGGGTTTTAAATATCAATGTGAGACCTTTTTTTTTCTTTGTTGTGTTTTTGTTTGTTATCTGTTTTCTGAGCTGAGATTTGGGTTTCATATCCCAATTGCATCACTGACAAGCTGTGTAACCTTGGGCCTGTTATTGTCCTTGTCTGTAAGGACAGGGGACAGAAGAGAAAGAGACTAAAGCCTGGAGGCAAGTTAGGACAGTGCTGCCTGGTCCCTGGAAACCTGCCCAGGGAAGTGGCAGTGCACATGGAGACTAAGAGGCCAGTACAAGGGTTCATTCCCTGACTGTAACTGGGACAATGACAGAGGAACATGTGCATAGGTGTTTTAAATATTAGAAGCCTTGAACTTCTGAGCAAACTTTGCATCATCTCCCAGAAAGGTTTTGTTTTGCTTTCTAATAATAAGCAGCAAGATACATTAATGGTTGACATTTAAATTCAACTAGTAAATCAACTTTATGTGATTGCCTTGCAGGTTATGTATCTCATTTAATCCTCACAATAGCTAGGAGATAGCAATTCTTGTTGAGACCGATTTCGAAATGAAGCTAAGAGGTGCCAAATAATCTGCCCATATTCAGAGCCAGCAAGTGATGGAATTGATGTCTGAATCCTATCAGTGTAGACTGTGAATCCTGTGCCGTTTCTACTTCTTTAAGATGTGATAACATGGAGCTAAAAAGTGGGTCATTTATTTAAGCCCCTATTGCAGTCTGTCCACCAGGGCTGGTGGAGAGGCTCACTGTTGCAGAGCTGGGCCAGGTGCCCCCTGTAAGGCTCAAAAAGAATGAGGACTGACTCCTGATTCAAGAGGTCTTCGATGTGTCGGCATACACAGACCAGGCCCCCAGTCCAGCACCAGGCGGGATGCAGGCATTAGGGATGAGGCCATCTTACTTCGTCTGTTTTTATTACTGGGAAGACTGCAATAGGTTGTCTCCTCTCCATATTTCATCTGAGCAAGTGTGTGGTCTGCAGGAATGAAAACAGGGAGCTCTAGCTAGTCTAAATAATCACTTTTTTGAAGCACATGAGCCTGCTCTGGGTTTTATAGTAAAGATTTCTTTTTTTTAAATGTGCGGCATGAACAAACACTGCTTTGTTTAAAAAGCCCAGAGAGCTAGCTTGAATTTAAAAACAGATAAGAAAATTATTACAATATGAAAAGATGTACTAGTTTCCCTCAGTGCATAGGATATTATGCCATTTTCAAAAGGTCCATTTCCACCTAGGTATTTAGGCAGTTTGTGTGTGAATTATGTTATACCTGCACTCGAAATTGTCTGCAAAGGAAGTCTTCTGAACACACATTTACACAATGTCAGCAAAGCAATTTTTCCTCTTCTTTTCAAAATCCTTTTAGTATTACCCCAGATGAGGAGAAATATTTATCTGCTGGATACATCGTAAATATTTCATAAACATAAAATCACAGTACCAATGGAAGTTGATTTGCATATTCCTTGAAAAATGTTTTCTTATAAAAAGGGAAAATACAGAGAGCTCTAAGTAAATTATCCGTACACCAAGCATTCAATCCTAGGATTAGATCTAAAAAACGGTCTTGCTTTTAAAGCAATACTTAAGCTATCACATCTTTATTAGAATTTCTCCATAGTATCTTGGAGGATTTACAGAAATTTTCTGCAAAAGAAAACTTCTTCAAATAGGACTTTGGACGGCCTCCCCTGGTGGCTCAGAGGTTGAGTGCTGGGCTACGAGACTGCCCGCAGCCTCTGCAGCGCCGGTTCGTTCCCCAGCCAATGGTGAGGGTCCTACAAAAAAAAAAAATAGGACTTTGGCCTCCCTGGTGACACAGGAGCTTAGGACGCAACACTATGAAGCTGTCCGCAGCCACTGCAGCACGAGTTCAATCCCCAGCCATGTGGGTTGACCCATGTGGCGCAGCAGACCTCTCCCGGCTCACCCACTGCTCCCCTCAGCAGTGTATTTCAGTCAGTCTGCCTGTTCTGCTCCCTACTCTGTCTCTGGTGAATCCTCTCACCCCCACACCTCTGGCCTGTGCCCCAGTTCTTGTATGCATAAATACATAAATAAATAAATCTTTTAAAAAAAAAAAACAAATAGGACTTTGGATATTTAGATATTCCAGAGATGTATTTTTAATTCCAAGGATTGTTTCAGCCAGAAAAAGTTTCTTTAGACCATCTCTCCTCTCTGCCCACCACCCTCCCCCAACTCCTTTTAAAAAAAACACTGCAATCAATGGGAAGAATAGGCATGCTTTTGATGCCACAACAGGGAAGGCTGCTCTTCTTGGTTCATGTCAGCAGCCAACAAATAGATGACATTACCACACGAGGGACTAGACAGACAGGGCTTTCAGCGGCCACTTTGAGGATGACGATTCTAGCATGTGTGGGCTTAAAGCCCTGTTCTGTTACCAGCTGTATCTCATCATCTCTTTTTACTAGTTGTTTCCTTTTAGTTTGAACCCTGATGAGAGAGGCAACAATAAATTTAATTTAAATGTACAACTATAGTAACCGTCTACATGTTACTTTTTCTCGCTGAAATTCTACAAAGTAAACTCACTCTACAGGCAGCCATAAATACAAAACAGTATTTTTAATAAATGAAAGCAGACCAAGGCTTACTGTAGAAATGTACATGCAGGCTATGAAATAACAATGGTTGTTTCCATTATTTTGTCTCTTTATATATTTTTTTCAAATACCAGAGAAAGCACAGCCTTTGAAAGCTACCTAGGGGATCAGGGTGGCATTTGGATTTATTAATCTTCATGTGATATGCCCTCTCTGCTATCCAGCTCCTGAGTTAAATTAGGGAGTGAACACATCTTTATGCCTATTATGCATCTTTCTGTTTCCTGGATACTTGCAGGAAATTCAGAAAAGTGACGCAAATGCTAGTTCATTCCAGCTACCGAGGCACACCTAGTAATAACTAACTAATAAGTTGAGTCACAACAACAAATGCTAAGGTTTTTAAAAGCAAGGAAAAGGTATGAATTCCACTACATATTAGAAGTGTAGTAAGCTAAAAGGGCAAGTAGAGATAAAACAATTGCTCAGTTACTTAGATACCTCTCCCATATTTTACAGCTTCTTCAGGGCAGGGACCCTGTCTCACTTCTTTGAATTCCACCATCTAGTCTGACACTGAAGAGTCTCAGCCTGCATTAGGTGAATTAATTTGAAGGATGAGCCACAGCTGTAGTATATTTTGTGAAATTTTTGTTTGTTTTAAAATAGTGAATATTCATATTTAAAAACTGAGAGGGGAGAAAAACAAATATATTAAAATGTTCTATTTATTACTTGGTTTTTGTCCATAAAATTTAATTTCACAAGATTTATATTCAATATTAGGTTGACATCAAAGTTCAAAATAGCCCTTTTCTGACACAAAGAGCCTGTATTTTTTAAAAAGATAATGTGGGGTTTTTTAAATTATCAAAGTAGTGCTACCACCAATGTTTGGGAATAGTAAAAGCATTAGTAAATGATCTTTGAAGCTCTTAATATCTACAAAAGTGTACAGATGATGTATCTGTCCATAGAACAGAGTTACCAGACTTTACTCAGAGCTGTAAGATCTTCTGTCAAATTTGCATGGGAGTGCCAAAGTTATAAATGGGTAGAAGTTTTCATTCAGCTGCTTTGGACAGAAAGTATCATTTCACTGGCATGTGAAAAATAATCACAATTTTGAATTCACTATCACTTTAACATATTGCACGATCTGGTAGTTTCCTGCTGAGTTGGTCTCTTTTCAAACCTTGCTTCTCAGAAATTGGCTTTTCTGTTAAGCAAATGTGACCAAGAAGAGGCCTTATTAACATTTCTCATCTGTTGAGTTCTTTTCAGTTAACATTGCGACAAGAAAGATGGGACTGTTAACCTTTTCAACAGTGGAGGAAAGAACATTCTGCTGAAGAAGTTATCACTTTGCCTTTGATTGGGGTCTTTGTATTTTTATTCAGTGAATTTCTCATTCCTTTGTTTTCCAGTATTTTCTGGTTTTTAGACCTATTATGTGATAAGACAGCAACCCATCAGAATAAATGCCCACTGATCATATCTGTGCTGTTGTTTTGTTTTGCTTCATTTTCTATTAGTAACACTACCCACCATTGCTTTGAAACCCTTCTACCCCTAACTTATTTATATGTGCTGTAGGCAAGGGCATGAGTGTACATAGATAAACTGTCCTATCATTACTCCTGTGTCCTTTCTTTCCATTCCTAATTTTCTGTCCTTTATAAAGCCATTTATGTTTTGTCACTAAAGCGGTAGCCAAACCATTTATTCTCACCCAATTAAAAAATACTGTTTGTAGGTTAGAGTGAATATATAGAGACCTTCGACTTTGTTTAAAATCCCTGTTCTGGACTACTTTCTGCTTTGTGTTTTCTCTCCTTGACCAAATTTTTTATATGCCTATGTTTTCAACACTGTAAGCATGTTTTAAGAAATGTACAACATGGAGGGCCTCCCCAGTGGCGCAGCGGGTTGAGTGCAGCACTGTGAAGCTGTCTGCAACCTCTACAGCACAAGTTCGATCCCCCGGCTGGCCAGGGAGATTCCCACATGGTGTGGCAGACCCCTCCTGTCCCGCCTGCTGCTTCCCTCAGCAGAGTATTTCAGTCCTTCTGCCTGTTCTGCTCCCTTCTCTGTCTCTGGTGAATTCTCTCACCCTCCTGCGCCTCTGGCCTGTACCACAGTGCTTGTATAAATAAATCTTAAAAAAAAAAAAAAAGTACAACATGGAGCTCAGTAGCTTTCAATCCTATGCATCAAAGGCTATGTGTTAATATCTCTTCCTCTCATATAAAATTATGTTTCAACATGACTTTTATATATACTATATATATTTGATTATGTGTACAAATAGAAACAGTATACTAAAAGCAATTTTTCCCTTTTCCAAAGCAGAAACTTAGATAATAGTATCTTAGAATTAGATTCAAATGCATCTTGGTGACTTTCTAGGGTGAACCCCTGGTACTTGGTGTAGGTAGTTTGCTTACTTCCCTGTACTTTGTCTTTGTTTCCATAGATAAACATCATTCAGGGAATTGTGGCAGAAATCAACACCAAGACTGGAGAATCTGAATGCCGCTATTATAAAGAGCGACTTCTTTACTTGGAAGAAGGCCAGAAAGACTCCCTGATTGACAACTCAAGAGTACTGTGTTGTCATGGTGAACTGAAGAACAACCGGGGTGTGGTAAGTGGTTACTTTCCTTCAAGGGTCTCATTCTGGGCCTCCCCTAACACTTAATCCATTTGATTCTGTCTCCTGTTACCCTATCTTCCCTATCCAGGATGAAAAATTGCCTTCCTAGTGTCTCATGTTATAATGGCCCATGTATATATAAATATATCCATAAGGATATATACAATTATATACATTTTATACTAATTATGAAGTATATGTAATAAACATCTATAAAAATAAAGTAAAATTATTAAAAAGGAAGAAAACAAAAGCATAAAAGAAAAAATAAAACAAAGAACACAAAGGAAGTTAATATAAAAAAGAAAAAAAAACAGAAAAACAAAAAAGAATCAAAAGCAAATAAAGTGGGCTTCCCTGGTGGAGCAAGGGGTTAAGCACTGCACTGTGAAGCAATTCGCAACCTCTGCAGCACGAGTTTGATCCCTGGCCCTCCAGGAAGCAACCCACATGGCGCAGCAGACCACTCCTGTTTCGCTCACCCGCTGCTCCCCTCAGCAGTGTATTTCAGTCAGTCTGCCTGTTCTACTCCCCACTCTGTCTCTGGTGAATCTTTTCACCCTCCCGCATCTCTGGCCTGTACCCCAGCTCTTGTATGCATAAATAAATAAAAATTTTAAAAACATGTATTTTAAAAGAGCAAATAAAGTAAACATCTATTTTGATTTATATATAACTTAAATTCAGAGTACACAATCAGAGATAATTTTGAAAAATAATAGAGGGTGCCAACTTTTTTTTTTTTTTTTAGGTTTGTGTGGGGTTTTTTTTAATTTTTTTTTTAAGATTTATTTATACAAGAACTGGGGTACAGCCAGATGCGCGGGAGGGTGAGAGGACTCACCAGAGACAGAATGGAGAACAGAACAGGCAGATCCACTGAAATACACTGCTGAGGGGAGCAGTGGGCGAGACAGGAGAGGTCTGCCCCATCATGTGGGATTCTCGCAGGCCAGCCAGGATAGAGCCTGCGCTGCAGAGGCTGTGGACAGCTTCACAGTGTGGCGCTCAACCGCCTGTGCCACCAGGGAGGCCCAAGGGTGCCAACTTTTTATTTCATTTGCTCATGACCTTTAGAGACAAATATAGATTAACATCTCCTTCCACTTTTATACCAGAAAATAAAAGGTGATTTTAGTGTGTGTGTGTGTGTGTGAATATATATATATATATGTAAAATGGAGCTACATATATCTATATGTTTATCTATATAGATACACACACACACACACACATATATTTACATCATTGCTCATTTTGATACAATGTATGCTTGTATGCTTTCTCCTTTTAAGTGTAATCCCTGTAAAATTCCCTACCACCGATTCACCCGTGAACCATCTCCATAGTCCCTTGTGCTTTTCTCTCCCCTGTTTTGATCCCTCCTCCTCCCCTTCCCTTGCAGAATATCTCTGATTTATGGTTGCCTACTAATTTTTTAAAAATTATTATTGTTGCTGTTGTTTTTTCCTGATCCCTTATTTGGTTCCCCTGTATTCCTCCTATAAGTGAAACCAGCAGATATTTTTCTTTTTCCTCTGGCTTATTTCACTGAGCATAATCCCTTCCAGCTCCATCCATGTTGCTGCGAATGACATGAGTTTGTTTTTGATTGTGAACAGTATTCCATTGGGCATTTGGGTTATTTTCATATCTTACCTATTATGAATAGTGTTGCAATAAACATAGGGGTGCAGGTGTCCTTTTGAATTAATGTTTTTGTGTCCTTTAGATAGATACCTAGGAGTGGAATTGCTGGGTCATCGGGTAGCTCCATTTTTAGTAGTTTGAGGAACCTCTACACTGCTTTCCATGGTGATTGGACCAGTTTGCATTCCCACCAGCAATGTAGGAGAGTTCTAAAGGTGATTTTAAAAAGATGACGCCCTCCTGAAAAAATCCCTTTACCTGATTATTCAGCACTTTATCTTTTTAAAGGCACATTTAAACCTTTTTACAAACAAAATGTACTTAAATTACCTCCCCCATATAGAATCATAATTTGTGTTTCTGCCAGCCAACACTTGGTTGAACTTTAGTTTTTCTAGGAGTCTGTGTGTATGTGTCTTAGGGTGAGGGTTAGGGGACCCAGAAGGTTCTTTCTCCCAAACATAAAATTATCTGATAACGTTGAATGTTCTTACCTTGCCCCAAATCAAGATGACTATGTGAATTTCTACCTCTGCTCTCCTGGTCTCCTTTTTGAGACCCCTAGGTTGACACTCAAATATATCCATGAGAAAACCAGGACCCAGCTACAAAATTCTTACTTTTTTTTTTTTCACTTCAATCCCAAATCATTTCCAAACTGCAAGGATAGTCTGGCATTTGGATTTAAACAGAGCCAATTTATCCTAGCTTCACCAGCAACATTGCTTTCATGATGTGATTTGAGGCAAGCCTTTGTTTTTGAGACTTTTTTTTTGTGCACGACACATACATCAGTTAAGCACTACCTCTTCAGAGAACTGAAATTCCAATAAACTTAATTGAGAAGGACAACTTCTTTGATCATCTGCCTTTGAGTCTATAGCAGCATGCTCTGATTTCCTCTGTAAAGGGCAGTATTCTGAGTTAGGAGTGCCTGGATGAATTTGATAATTAGCTAGCTCTGTGGTTGACGGAACAAGTGTTCTGGGTTTTGATAGCAAAGATTAATGGTAGACCTTGATATACCACTCTCATCCTTTCAGATAATTTTTCATTTTGATCTCTCAGAATTTTATCAGGTAACAAAAAACAAAGCATGGGCAAATAGTTTCCCCCTCCGTTTCATTATTCTCTTCATTTTCCTCCCCTTTCTCATTTTTTTTTTCAGAGCTGGAGTTTGTGTGTGTCTGGACTCAAGTTGTGACTTCCAATTTAAATAGTGCCCCTTCCAATTTAAATAGTGCACCCTGTTTGCAGATGTCTGTCTGCAGAAAGGCTTTCTGTAGTGGGACCCTAGGAAGGCACTCTTGTAGGAATGAAGTTGGATCTGGAAATGCCTTCACTCTACCCAATTTCTATTATCCTTGAGGTAGATTTGAGCCTGGGAATTCATAATCCAGAATGAACCTGGACTCAAGGACCTCTTATCCACAGATATTGCTAATTAGCTACTGGTTAGATTGTTGCTTAGGGAAATCCTATGGATTCTTCTCTTCCAGAAACTACATGTTTTCCTGTTCCAAGAAGTGCTTGTGATCACACGAGCTGTCACCCACAACGAGCAGCTCTGCTACCAGTTGTACCGGCAGCCGATCCCTGTGAAGGACCTCCTGCTGGAAGACCTGCAGGATGGAGAAGTGAGGCTGGGCGGCTCCCTCCGTGGGGCATTCAGCAACAATGAGAGAAGTATGAATGGCAATCCATTCTGACCTGTTGAATGTCATTGGTCATGGTGGGAATGCTGACTGGTGAAAAGAAAAGAATTGTGATTTTGGAGTTAAACAGCATTTCAATGCTGTCTCATCACTTACTGATTACGTAACCTTGTTCAATCTCTTTAAGCCCGAGTTAACCCATCTGCAGAATGGGGGTGCATACATGCATATTTTCATATGATTATTTTTAACAATTAAATAAGATATTGCACCTAACTGGTGAGGGCTTCCTTTTTTTCTGTCTCCTTCCACTGCATAAAAGAAAGCTCAGTATCAGATATGCCTAGCTGCATAATGGTGATTAACAGACTTGTCTCTAAAGAGACATAAGAATGGTAGTCTGACTTGAGTGTCCCTTAGTAATTTCTCAAATGAGCTTCTCTAAAGGAATTAACCAAGAGAAACTATAGTAACAGTGTCTTCTATGTGTCAGGCACTGTTCTAGACACTAGTACACACTGATTAATGGAACACTTAAATTCCTTGCCCCTGTGGAGCTTAAAATGTGATGGAGATAGGTGATAAACAAATATTCTGGGTGCTCTTCAGAAAACTGAAATCCAGCAAGGGGATAGTTAGGGATAGCAACAGGCATTCGGTTTTAGACAAACCAGTCAAGAAAATCTTCTTTGATAATAATGACATTTGAGCCTCTTGGATTAACATTGGCATCCTATTATCAAAGTAATTAATATGTCCCACCTCTTACCTACTCATCAGTCCCTCCACCCTAGTGGTGGTGGTAATAGTAGTAGCAGTAGTAGTAATAATAGTAGTAGTAACACAATTCTTGAGTACTTACTATATGCCAGGTATTATATAAGCACTTACCTGTATTATCACATTTGTCCCGCATAATTATTGTATAGGGAAGGTTCTCCCATTTTACAAACAATGAAATTGAGACATAAGGAGTTAAGCCACTTGCCCAGGAGAAGAGTGGAATCAATTTATCAGAAGCAGTGGTTCCCAGGCTGTTGGTCATAGGGATACTAGAGCAAGGGGATTAAAGACAGATGTTCTGTGAACAGCATTGCACATGGCATGCAGGGCACATTAAGTGCCAGTTAATGTTGTTGTTATTAAACTAATTAAAACATCTCCCTCATTGTGCACTATCATTTTTTAAACATGTAGCATGTGGTGCTTGTTGAGGTCATTAAAATGTAATTTCATTTTTAAATGAAACTGAACTTGTAATAACTGTGTCTTTACATAACTTTTCAATCATTTGATGTTAAATATACATAGGTACTATTATGTGGAGGAGCATGGGCATGCTTTGATATTATAAAAATCTTCTTAAACTTGAAGAAGCTCTAGCTTGGGGCAATTGTTGAATGTATAGATTAGCAGGCCCACCTTAGACCTGTGGAATCCAAATCTCTAAAGCTAGGACCCATTTTTAATAAGCTTCCCAGGGGACTTTCATATCCAGCCAACATTGGTAACCACTATTCCACGTCCCTTAAAAACAACATTTAGTTTTTCCAAACTAGTACCCATCTGCTAGCTTTGAGGGCAGCTAGAGCTAGATTCCTCTGGTTGGTTAATAGTATCATAGGTAAGCTGAGCTATGTCCTGGATCAGTGGGACACCTTTTGTAATTGATTAGTGATGTCTGCGAAAGGTACTCAACACATGCTATCTTTGGCCTGGAAAATACCAGTCTACTGACTTTTTCTCATGTGTTTTTCATTTCTAGTTAAAAACTTCTTCAGAGTAAGTTTCAAAAGTGGATCCCAAAGTCAGACCCACTCACTACAAGCCAATGACACCTTCAACAAACAGCAGTGGCTCAACTGTATTCGTCAAGCCAAAGAAACAGTTCTCTGTGCTTCCGGGCAGGCTGGGGTGCTTGACTCCGAGGGACCGTTCCTAAATCCCACCACCGAGATCAGGGAACCACAGGGAGAAACAAAACTGGAGCAGATGGACCAATCAGACAGTGAGTCAGACTGTAGTATGGACACAAGTGAGGTCAGCCTTGACTGTGAGCGCATGGAACAGACAGATTCTTCCTGTGGGAACAGCAGGCACATTGAAAGCAACGTCTGACAGAAGCATGCATACTTCCTGAAAGTAGTCCTGTGTCTTACCTGTACAGTATTTTGCATTCCACATATGGAACGGTTTGGAGAAGCACTTTTTAATACTTTTGTGACTGTGTTGAGCTAGTCTCTTGTATCTGTGCCCTTGTCCTTAGTACTGTAACTGCCAGTATGTCTGTGTGAGCTGGAATCTGTGGCAACCATTAACCTGTATTGTATTCACAAATGTCTGAATGGATGGAGAGGTAGTTGAACAAGTTACTTTCAATTGTCCTGCTGGATTTAAAAAAATAACAGAAAAAAGTCTCTCTCAACTACTGTTTCATGTAGATTGCTGGAAGAGTCCTTATTTAGTGCTTTTCTAGCTCTTTGACATGGTAACTGAAGGCTTGGAAATTAGAGAGCCTTGCAAACAAGACATGAAGGAAGTCGTGTGGGTATTTGATAGCACTTGAAGGAGAAACAGGAAAAAGCCATGCATGGAATGAACTTATTTCAATGTTATCCAACTAGAAAGCCGGAAAACATCTTGGGGATTCTGGAGGCTTATATTTGCAAAGAAAGCCCTTTCTCGACCTTGCAGCTTCATCCAGTGCAAATTGATGCAATAGTCTATTTGGACATGAAAGGACCAGCACAACAGCAGCTGCCAGTTCTGAATCTTGAATTTAAATGTGCATCGCACCAAAAGGTCTCTGCCATAGTTGCTGGCTTGCTTTTGAAAGGTTTTACTAGCCTAAAACATCAGACTAGAATTCCATGAGCTGGGAAAATTACACAGGATAACAAGAGGGCCCCATGTTCATAGTGTTTCACCTACCTGCGCCTACTCCGTTTCTAGTGCATAAATGAAGAGCTGAGGAAAGGAGACTGACTGAGTCAGTGACTATCTTCAGAAACATGTGAGAAGAAGAATTTGGAAGAAGTGCTTTATCATGACTTTATATGGGAAAGATTAAAAGAGAAAAGCAAGGCCCAGTACCTCTGGGAAAGGCCAGAGCCTTGGGTTTTCCTGCTCTGTGTTTGGGGTCACCAGTTTGCTGTCTCTCACTCCTTGCTGATCAGAATCATAATTACAGTTCTCCAGAGGCCAATTTAATTAACCCTATGATTAGGTAGGATCGGTTAGCCAAGTTAGTAACCTCTTTGTCCAGTCTTGACTTACAGTGCAGGATGGATTGCAGAACTTAGAAGAAAAATTAGCTGAATACACAGAAAAGATCCCTGTGAGTGTAAATATTAAGATGACCTGTGCAAAATTATACCACACCAGCACTAGTTGTAATGATTCTAAATTATTGCCAAAAAAGTTTTTTTTAATCTTTTGTGTCTTTCAAGTTTACAGAAAGAAAAGCAGTAAATACTATGTTTTCCTTTTATTATGTACATCTACTATGTGTATTCAAAGAAGCTGTGTGACAAGATTTATTGATATAAAAACAAGTTATATTACTTATTTTTCAAAAACAAAAAAATATTGTCAATTTTACCCTGTAAAACATATTTCTGTATTTATAGATTTTAAATATGGTGAATTTTTTTTCTATTACAAGTTTATTTAAAACTGCTTTGTTTCTCAAGTTGTTGCTGATATAATGAGTGAATGAACATGCTACAGATAAAAGCAGAAGAAAGCTAAGAACCATTTTTTGATGGTGAAGAAAACAGTGAACAGTTCTTTGTTGAAATCATCTGCTACTTTGGCCAGTGTGTCAAGAAAAGAGGTCTGTTAAGTGTTGACCTCTGTGAAGAAAGTGAATGTTTTGAAGAAATGAATGTTTTTGTATAATGGCCTTAAACTTTTCTGGAAGCATTTCAAATAAATTACATTAAAATGTTATCTTTTTTGTGTACAGTTTTTGCCCTACAAATGTCAAATTTCAGCTATCTTTCTGGAAGATCCCTTTCATATGTTTGCTTGTTGTACCCAAATACAAACTCTAAAATAGGGTGAGGGTTGAAATAAATGCTTTATGATCTATCAAAAATTTTGCAAAACTCGTATTTCTAAGATCTATTTTTTAATCAAGCGCATTACTCATTGCATATTCAGTTATTTTTAAGCAATCATATCTTGGATCCATACTAAATATGAAGTCAAGTGATAAGTCTTAATTGTATAGAAAAGAAGCATTGAATCCCACTGTCAGTATAGGTGACTGTTGGTCAACTTGAGCTAAATGCTGAAAGGCAAATTTCACTCTGGAATTTTTAGTGGAATTTTAGTTCCTTTTCTTTGATTAATGGTTAGTTTTACTCTTCCAAAGAGTAGGTTAAGTAGCTTAAGTAATCAGTGGCCAATTCTTAGTAGCCTGTTGGCCCAACAAGGTTTGTCATCTCATCTTTATGATAAACTTTTACTGTTATTTTAGCATAGTTTTAATTACCAGATTAGTGACGATATTCACATAAACAAATGTAGGTCCAGGGCCTCCCTGGAGGCGCAAGGGGTTAAGCACCGCACTATGAAGCAATCTGCAGCGTCTGCAGCACGAGATGATCCTTGGCTGGCCAGGGAGAAACCCACATGGCGCAGCAGACCTCTCCTGACTTGCCCGCTGCTCCCCTCAGCAGTGTATTTCAGTCAGTCTGCCTGTTCTGTTCCCCACTCTGTCTCTGGTGAATCCTCTCAGCCCACGCATCTCTGGCCTGTGCCCCAGCTCTTGTATGCATAAATAAATATTTAAAAAAAAATGTAGGTCCAAATGTTTTCAAATCAAGTGAAAATTCACTCCTTGTTCTCCTTTAGCCCCTTTCTTTCATCCTCTAATTTCCTCCATGTCTCTGCTGTTATTCCCTTCATTTTTCACTCTGATGCTTGTGCTAACTTTGATAGCACAAGTTTGACAGAGGATATATTACTACTAACCCATTAGATAATGTATATACTGACATTTTGTGGGTTAGTACAAATGGCTGAGGGCTAAATGGTTTTCTTCAGCCTGTTTTCAAGATGTTATTTTACATACAACTGCGTGTAATCCACACATCTAGATGAAAAGTCATAAGTGAAGAAAAGAGCCAGAACTAGCAATTTTGTGCAAAATTAGAGTGTGGTTTCAGTTTCTGGGTTGTGGTCACCACCGCTGGCTGCTTTAGTTTCCATTCCTAGCACAGCCTCCAGCAGCTAAGAATGCAAAACTATTTACAACAGTACTGTCCTAACAAAGTCTCTGGTTACAGAAAACTGAAATCCACTGTAATCATGAACAAACTGTTCAACTTTCCATTTGCATTCTGCTCATGTGTAGCTTTTACTAATTCTCCAAAAGCCTGAGGATTCTGAGAGATTTGATGAAGAGACGAACTGACCACACAATTTCACTCGGATTGTTTCTCCTCCCTGACTCCCTTCAACATTTTAGAAAAAGCCACTGGACCCCTCATTATGCTGTTGATTCACCTAATTCATGCTACATTGTTCATTGATATAGTTCTAGAATTACAATGTTGGAAGAGAATTTGAAGACGGTGACTCCAGCCCAAACTCACCCACCGGAAGTAATCAGAAGATCATGAAAATCTAAAAAACCTTACCCACATGAACACACAAGGAGACTGTCTTCACTGCACCTAGAAGGTACTGGTGCAAATGAATTTACGAAACAGTCATTGCTCTTTGCAGGCTTAGTTGGCACATCAATCAGCTATAGAGATCTACCCAGATGAAGGCATTCACCAACTGACCTGGGAGAGTAGCACGGAATTAGGATCTGTTCTCTCTGCATTTGAGAGCTGATCATTTCATCTAGGAAACTGGACATGCATTCTAAAATTATCTGCTTACAAATACATGTTCATATACACACCACTAAACATTAATGAACTGTGCTTTCTCATCTGTGAAAAGTTTGAAAAATGTCTCCCTACAGGTGTTCTGTTCAGTGTATCTATCTGAAACGAGGACACTGTGAACCCTTAGGCCACTTAAAAGGTGAGGTAGTGCGTGTGAGATCACTTTGAAAACCATTAAGAACTATTAAGAATGATTGTTGTTTCATAATCAATTTCAAATTTGTACATGGTGTTATGACATTTCTCAAAATTATGACCTTGTCCTTTTTCTTTCATCATACAGCACACGGGATGAAGGGGTTTTATCTATCCAAGGAATCTGGAGTTTTTTCTTGTATTTTTTCCCTTTGGCATTTTCTCCAACAGTTTTCTGTTTTAATCTTTCAGGAACTCCAGAAGAGAAAATTTGAACCTTCTGGATTTGGACCATTACTTCCCGGATTGGTTTTCAAATATTCTTATCTCTTTATCCCTGCTTTTAATAGTCTTATATTTGTTCCCTGCTGGAGAGATTTCCTTACCTTGATAGTGAAGACAGCTTCTCTAAGCTTGGGGTATCATAGATGTGTTGAATTTTTCTTCTTGTGGTGTTCATTTATCTGGAGAGAAAAATAGTAACATTATTGCTGGTGGTGTGCCAGATAGCTTTAGTTACCGCTCCAAACCCACTCTTTACCTGCCCCTTCCAGTTATGTGCCTGAGTGATTTGTATGTACTTAATGGGCTCTCATGTTGCAGTTTCTGCTGGTGTTTGACTAAAGGGGAATCTTCATATATGATCAGTGAGAAGGAAAAGAGCAATATTGAAATGTGTATCCCTCAGCTTCCTCCTCAAAGAATTGCCTTGGGCTTGCTG
The DNA here is from genome assembly GCF_964194135.1 of Talpa europaea. NCBI lineage: Eukaryota > Metazoa > Chordata > Mammalia > Eulipotyphla > Talpidae > Talpa > Talpa europaea. The sequence continues at coordinate 65,347,956 of NC_140078.1, forward strand.
CCTATCTTGACATGAAGTTACAGCTCTTCCCAAGAAGATCCTCTCTGAGTTCAGGTAACCCTTCTAGCCTACTATGCTAACAACCCTACTATTACTAATGTCAGGCTATTGCCTTGTCTTATACTTGCCCTTGCCCACCACTCTGTATAAAGACGCTTACTAAGCCCTCTCCGAAATAATCTTTTTAGAATATGTTGCTGAGCTTATTGAGCCTCTGATAGATTCTGGTGCCTGATGTAATGCACATTATACACATGTGCTGTCATCAGCAATATCATCATCATATCATTCCACCATCTGCTTTCTATTTTCATATATTATGGATCAAGAACCGAAAGATCTCTTGGAATCATCACAGATGGAGTTTATATTTCCTTGTTGTTGTGATGGATTTTTTTCTGAGAATAGACATGGAAATATCTTCTAAAAACAAAGACAAAATGAAGACTTTTTCAGGTATGCAAAAGATGAAAGAATTCATATCAGAATGCTTATACTGCAAGAACTATGATGATACCAGATGGCAATATAGATCGCCACAACAGAATGAAGAGCATTATTAATACAATTATGTAGAAAAATAGGAAATACCTTTTTATTAAATATATTTAAATTTATTACTTAAATATTAAATAATGGAGTAACAAGACCTAGACATACCCTCCTAACTGAAACAATCAAGAAAAAATAGACAACATGTAGGAAACTATGTTTGTGAAGGCATTGGACATCAGACAATGAAGGACAGTGACTGTGACAGAAGGAAAAATGAGATGAGGCCTGTTATTGCTTCAGCTTATGTCCTTGAAAGCATTTTCAGGCAGTGCTGCAGAGAGGGGAAACCTAGACTGAGTTCAATAAACTTGCTGCATGAAGGAGATATTGTTGAGAGTTCAAGAAGATCAAGGCAGCTACAATTTATAGGACAGAGAGGAGAGTATTGTGTGGAGTAGAAACCTTGAAAATCTTCAGATGAACCCCCTCAGGTACTCAGCTGAACGCAGCTCAGTGCAAACAAGTAAAGAAAAAAAAAAAGAATGGGGGAAAACTGCCCCCAAAGGAGTAGAGGGAATTCAAGCAGTGCTGGGAATAGCTCCTTTTCCCACAAAGCAACCTAGGAGATTATCATAATTGAGTATTCAGTAAGGTAGGTTGAATTTCTGTAGTGAGGAATACTTAGCCTTAGAGTAAACACAATTACAGTTTCACCTGTTAAGTCTTAAAGACCAAAAAGTACCAAACTATTTCCAAGTAACTTAACTGCATCCCAGAATGAGGCTCATGAATAATTTGGGGGGCCTCCCTGGTGGCGCAAGGGATTAAGCACCGCACTATGAAGCAATCAGAAGCCTCTGCAGCACAAGTTCAATCCCCGGACCGCCAGGGAGCAACCCATATGGTGAAGCTGACCTCTCCTGTCTGGCCTCTGCTCCCCCAGCAGTGTATTTCAGTTAGTCTGCCTTTTCTGTTCCCCATTCTGTCTCTGGTGAATCCTCTCACCCCCTGCATCTCTGACCTGTTCCCTAGCTCTTGTATGCATAAATAAATAAATCTTTAAAAAAAAAAAAAAGAATTTTGGGAATACAAAAATGCCCAGAACCTGGCAGGTAAAATTCATAATGCCTGTCATCCAATCAAAGACGACCAGGCACACAAAGAAGCAGGAAAATGCAGCTCACAGTGAGGAGAAAATATAAAAAAATAATTGAAACCAACCAAGATCTGACACGGATACTAGAATGAGCAGACAAGCGTGTTAAAAGTTATTCTAACTGTGTTTAATGGTAAGTAGAGAAATGAAAGATACAGGCCCCAAAAACTCAAATCTAACTTCTAGAGTTAGAAACTACTATGTGTGAGATGAAAAACCACACTGGGTAGGATTAATGACTGATTAGACATTGCAGAAGAAAAGAATAGCAATATAATAAAGCAATATAAACTATTCAAAATTAAATATGGAGAAAAGAGAATTTTTAAAAGGTGAAATTCTTTGAGCCATGGGACAACTTTAAGCACCCTGATATATATGTAGCTGAAGTTGCTAAAGGAATGGGAGGCAGAGAAGACAAAAGAAATATTTGAAAATAGATTCATGAATATTTTTCTCAAGCTTCATGAAAACACTAAATTCATAGCGCTGGGTTGCGAAGCTGCTCACGGCCTCTGCAGCGCCGGTTCGATCCCCGGCTGCTCCCCTGCCACCGGAGGAGGGTCCCACATGGCGCGCAGACCTCTCCTGCCTCCCGCTGCTCCCCTCAGCAGTGTACTTTGGTCCTTCTGCCTGCTCTGCTCCCCTCTCTGGCTCTGGTGAATTCTCTCACCCTCCCACACTTCTGACTCTACCCAGTGCTTGTATAAATAAATAAATAAATCTTTTAAATAAAATAAATCTTAAAAAAAAAAAAAACACCCACTAAACTCATAGATTCAAGAAGCTGGACACAGAATAAAACAAGACCAGGGCATATGATTATCAATTTGTTCAAAACCAGTGATAAAGAGAAAAATCCTTAAAAGCTGAGAATGAAAAGACATGTTACATATGTTACAAACAAAGTAACAAGGATAGCTAAGATTTCTCATTGGAAACAAGGTAAGCAAGAAGACAGTGAGCGAAAAATTTTAAATACTAAAAGAAAAATAACTGAACCTAGAATACTATATCCAGAGAAAATTATTTCCAAAGCAAAGTTAGAAAACATTATTTTTAAACAAAAAAACCTGAACAAATACATTGCCAGAGATCAGCCCTACAAGAAGTACTAAAAGAAGTCCATAAGACAGATGGGAAATTATACCAAATATTTGACTTAATAGCCAAAAAAATCAGTCAATGTAGTTGACCAAATTTATTTTTATTTATTTTTTTCTTTTATAGAGGCATGCTTTATTTATTTGTTTGCTGGTTTGTTTGTTTGTTTTGTTTATACAGGCACTGGGTACAGTCAGAAGCGCGGGAGGGTGAGAGAATTCACCAGAGCCAGAGCGGGGAGCAGAGCAGGCAGAAGGACCGAAGTACACTGCTGAGGGGAGCAGCGGGCGGCAGGAGAGGTCTGCGCGCCATGTGGGACCCTCCTCCGGTGGCCGGGGAGCAGCCGGGGATCGAACCGGCGCCGCAGAGGCCGCGCGCAGCTTCGCAACCCAGCACTCAACCGCTGCGCCACCGGGGAGGCCCTAGTTGACCAAATTTAAAAATAGCAAAAAAGGGGGGAGCAAGGAAAGGATAAATGATCATTTTAACAGATACAGAAAAAAGCATTTGACAAAATCCAATATATATTCCTGATAAAAACTTTCAGGAAATTAGGAATATAAGAAAATGTTCTCTGCCTGATAAATATCTGTCACATTATTGTGACTAACATTCTATTGCTGAAAGACTGAATGTTTTCCCTCTGCCATAGGAACAAGAAAAGGATATTCGTTCCTACAACTTCTATTCAACATTGTATCAGAGGTCCTCACCAGTGAAATATGACTTTAATGATAAATAACATCTCAATTGAAAAGGAAGAAGTAAAACTGTCTTTATTCATAGACAACTTGATCATCTATGTAGCAAATTTTATAGAATATACAAAACTACTAAAACTATTAAGTTTAACAAAACCACAGGGTACAAGATAAAAATACAAAAATTGTTCTCTATAATAGCAGTGAAGCATAAGAATTTGAATTTAAAATAATATCATTTATATTACAAAAATATGAAAAGCAGAGATGTTGGGGATTTCTTTTAATGAAAAAAAACCTAAATGAATGGGGAAAATATCATGTTCATGGATTAGAACATTCAATATTAAGATGCCAGCTCTTCCCAAAATTAATCCCTAGATTTAACATAATCCAAATCTAAAAGAACTGTTTATGGAAATCAACAAACATTCTAAAATTCATATAGAAATCTAAGAGACCAAGAACAGCCAAAACAACTCTGAAAAAAATTTAACTTGAAATACTTATTCTAAGAACTTAATACAATGCTATAAGACTTACTATAAAGCTACAATAACTAAAACACTACAGCACTGGCATAAAAATAGTCAATAGACCCAAATAGAGTCCAGAAATATAAACAAATTGACACAATTTTCAACAAAGGTGCAAAGTAATTCAGTGGCAAAAGGATAGTCTTTTCAATAAATGATGCTGTAGCATCTGGATATCTATATTCAGCAAAATAAGAATTCTGAACTCATATAAAAATTAAATGAACCACCAACATAAACGTAAAAGTATAAAGTCTTTAGAGAAAATCAGGAGAAAAATCTTTAAGATATTGGGTAAGCAAAGATTTCTTAAACATACCCCCAAATCACATTCTGTAAAAGAAAAATATAAAATTAGACTCTCCTCTACAAAGGAGAGTTATAAGACTAAAAAGACAAGTCACAAATTGGAAGAAAATATTTGTAAATCACATCTCTGATAGGAAACTTGAGTCCAGTATTTATAAAGAAATCTGAAATTTTAATAAGAAAACAACCACATTTTAAAAATATGCAAAAAGATTTGGACACTTGACCAAAAAGGTATATAGATGGCACACAAGTATATTCTAATACCACATTGAGATACTCTACTCACCTATTACAAATTTATAATTACACTAACCATGGCCAGCAACATATGAAAATATGATCAACATCACTAATCAAAGCCACAATGATATCACCTCACATCTATTAGGATGGCTATTAGTAAAAGAGAATTTTAAGTGTTGGTAGGGATGTAGAGAAGTTGGAAGTCTTGTGCACTGTTGGTATGAATGTAGAACAGTGTAGCTGCTATGGAAAGCAGTAGGATGGTTCCTCAAAACTTAGAACTACCATTTAATCCAGCAATCCCATTTGTATATAATGCAAAGAATTGAAAGCATTTTCTTGAAGAAATAGCACAGCAGCATCATTCACAGTAGCTAAAAAGTAGAAGCAACCCAAATATTCATTGATGGGTAATTGGATAAGCAAAACATGGTACATTTAAACAATGGAATAGTATTCATCCTTCAAAAGGAAGGGAATCGTATCAAGTGCTACAACTTGAACAAAACTTAAGGACATTGTACTAGGTGAAAAAACAGTGACAAAAAGAAATACTGAATGATTCCACTTACATAATGTATTTAAAAGTGTTCAGCTTCTTAGAGTGGTGGTTACTAGGAACTGGGGGGGAGGAGGAAATGGGATGTTGTTCAATGGGTATAGACTTAGTTTTGCAAGATAAAGTTCTAGACATCAGTTGTATAACAACGTAAATATACTTAACACTACTAACCCTTTGCACTCCGAACCATTTTACGATATTTTGATTTAATTTCTTGTGCCATTTCAAGATAAAACTTCAGGGAAACATGCATGTCTCAAAAAGTTGCATTGAAATAACCTCAATTCCCCGTAATCACTAATAAATTGCAATGTCCCCTGAAAGGGGACATCCGAGTGATATGCTAGAATTCCGATGTCCCCTGAGAGGGGACAGCGGAATGCAAAGGGCTAAATTTAAAACTGGTGAAGATAGTAAAGTTTATGTTGTGTGTTATCTACCACAGTTAAAAAAATGTTCCCCACCATGGTTAAAATAAAAAATTAACCAAATTTCTAGTCCAGATACAATGGTATAGATCCATTACTATCTACTAAGTAAAACTATAAACTCAGAAAATAATGCAAGAGATAACCAAAGGAGAACTCTGATGTGTGGTAATAAAAAGGTGAATTGGCTTGGGATCCTGGGACTGGAGGAATAATGGTGACAGGGTGTCTTTCTCCCCACCCAGCAGAAAAAGGTGACCATGCCCTGAATATCCTGACTGAGCAACTAAAGGCAGCCCAGGTAGACTCATTCCTTCCCTAGACAAACAGATGTCCCTCTGACAACACCAGGTGAGTTTGACTTCACTGACATTGGGGATCATTTGAGGCCTGCTAACAGTAAGTACCAAGTCGCATCCTAAGTTGATGGGATGCCATCAACCCATCAACCTGGGATGCCACTTCCTTACCAAGAGACTTGAGTAACCAGGTGGTACTGGTAAGAGGGACCCTGCTATAACACATGGTGCAGCTCAAGTAGTGCCTTTGTCCTCAAGGGTCTGAGATTCACCTGCCCAATGAGGCGGCATCAGCAACAACCAGAGGGCCCTCATCAACACCAGAAATTCCAGTATTCTTAAAATTAAATTGTCTTTGGGATTAAATTGTCTTTGGCCACAAATTGGGCCAGGATCTGTATACTTGACCTAAACAGGGTGATTGCCTGCTAAATATTTTTATTTTGTTTTTGTTAAGATTTATTTTATTGGGGCCTCCCTGGTGGTGCAAGGGGTTAAGTCTCAGCACTATTAAACAATCCACATCCTCTGCAGCACGAGTTCAATCCATGGCCAGGGAGCAGCAGACCTCTCCTGTCTCTCCCACTGCTCCCCTAAGCAGTTTATTTCAGTCAGTCCACCTGTTCTGCTCCCCACTCTGTGTCTGGTGAATCTTTTTAAAAAAAGATTTATTTATTTATGCATACAAGAGCTGGGGTGTAGGCCAGAGACATGGGGTCAGGGGGTGAAGGGTGAGAGGATTTACCAGAGACAGAGTGGGGAGCAGAACAGGCAGATCTACTGAAACACACTGCTGAGGGGAGCAGCGGGCAAAACTTAACATCTTTGTGCACCAGGGAGGCCCTAAAATAATACATTTAAATAGAATCTTAATATAATAGAAATGTACCCAAATAGAATTAAAAAGCCACCTGTCATTCCCAAAAACAGAAAAATTACAACTTGAATGAGAAAAAAAAAATCAATTGTTGCTAACACCAAAGTAAATCAAATACTGGCATTTCTGCCTAGGATTTCAAAGCAGTTGTACTAAAAGTGTTTCAAAAATAAATTACAAATTCTCATGTAAGAAATTTTGAAAATAAAAAATCTCAGTAAGAAAATAGAACATATGTTAAAACGTATTGAATGGAAAGTATAATACTTAAGAACAGAATCACAGAAATTAAAACAAAAAGTTCTTGAATAGGCACAATAGTAAATGATGATGATAGACAATAGAATCAGGAACTTGAGGACAGATCAATAGAATTTATCTGAACCACAGGGAAAAAATGAGAAGAAATGAACAGAGCCCTAGGAACCAGTAAGACTAAAAATAAATCCAGGATTGGTATCAGAAACACCCAAATGAACGCAAATAAAGCTGGGGAAATCTGATTAGCACTGACAGATGTTATCAATGTGATGTTATTCTACAGTTTGTGAAGTGTTGCCATTGGGGATAACTGGGTAAAGGATGCACAACATGAATCTACGATTAGATCTAAGATCACCCAGCTGCAGTGTGGAGAATGAATAGTAAATGCTAGAGAACAGGTCTGAGGAGAACCTTATGGGTCCTGGCCTGCATGTGCTAAAACTTGAGTCTCAGTACAGGTGGCCAAGTCAGGAATGAGTCAGTCTGTCAATATTTGGTTTGTAATCTCTGGATTATGCAAAGATTTATTTTTCGATCTATACCATATATATTGAGATATAATTTACATACACTCAAGGAAACCCATTTTAAGTATATTGTTCAATGACTTCAGAAAAATATTTATACTCATGAAACCACAACTATAGTCAAGATAGAGAACAATTTTCCATTATCACAAAAGATTTTTCTTATGCTCCTTCCCAGTCATTGCCTCCACCTACTCTCCACCCAGCCCTCAGCTCCAGGAGACTATATTGATAGTTCTGTTTTCTGTTACTATAGATTGTTTCACTCTTTCAGAGTTTCATAGAAACTCTGTGTTTGGTTTTGTGTTTGGTTTCTTTCTCTCGTCACATTTAATAATCATTCAGCTTGTATATATAAGTATTACAGTCCACTTTATGGTGAATGTTATTCTACTCTCTACAGTTTACTCATTCATGTGTTGAACTAATAACTAAAGCTGCTGTGAACATTCATGTACAAGTCTAATGCAGACCTATGTTTTCATTTCTCTTAGGTAAATACTTTGGAATGCATTTGATGGGTTACATAGCTATATATGAAACTTCTAAACTATTTTCCATATGATTGTATCATTTTACATTCCCAACAGGAAGTCCCAGTTAGTATTCTACATTCTCCCAAAAGCTTGTTATTTGGCTATTAGTCTCCCTCTCATCATTCTAGGTGTATGAAAACCCTATCGTATAGTAGTTTTAACTGTGTTTTGCTGACAAGTAACAATGTTGAGATTCTGTTCATGTATTTTATCAGTCATCCCCGTATCTACTTTTGGGAGGTATTCACACATTCTCACCACTTTTTGTAGGGTTGTTTATCTTCTCATTATGGAGTTCGGAAGGTGCTTTATCCAGTTTTTGCTTTGCAAATATTTTCTCCCATTCTGTGATGTATCTTTTGGTTCACTTAACAGTACTTTTCAGGGCCTCCCTGGTGGCGCAGTGGTTGAGAACTGGGCTGCGAAGCTGCCCGCAGCCTCTGCAGCGCCGGTTTGATCCCCACCTGCTGGCGAGGGTCCCACATGGCGTGTCCACTGCTCCCCTCAGCAGTGTATTTCAGAAGTCTGCCTGTTGTGCTCCCCGCTCTGGCTCTGGTGAATCTTCTCACCTCCCGCGCTTCTGACTGTACCCAGTGCTTGTATAAATAAATCTTTAAAAAAAACAAAAACACAAAAACAGTACCTTTCAAAGAGAAGTTTTTAATTTTGATGAATTCCAATTAATCTTTTTTTTTCCTTTTATGCTGTATATTTGGTGTATCCCATGTAAGAAATCCTTACCTACCCCAAGGTGATGAAAATTTTTGTGATTGATTAGTGGAAAGGGTCAAGGTTATTTTTTTCCATACAGATATGCAATTTTTCTGGGACCAGTTGTAGAAAAGATTCTATTTTTTCCCACCAATATATTACCTTGAAAATCAGTGACCAGTTTGTATGGATCTATTTCTTTTTTTTTTTTTAAGATTTATTTATTTATACAAGAATTGGGGTACAGGCCAGATGCGCGGGAGGGTGAGAGGATTCACCAGAGACAGAGCGGGGAGCAGAACAGGCAGACTTATGAAATACACTGCTGAGGGGAGCAGCGGGCGAGACAGGAGAGGTCTGCCGCACCATGTGGGACCCTCGCCCACTGGCTGGGATCTAACAGGCACTGCAGAGGCTTACGGACAGCTTCACAGTGCAGCGCTCAACCACCTGCACCACAAGGAGAGGCCCATATGTAGATTTATTTCTAACTGTTTTGTTTTATTGCTCTAGATGTCTGTCTTTACACCAATTCCACACCGTCTTGGTTATTGTAGCTTTATAGCACTTCATGAAATTATGTAATATAAATACTATTTTTTTCCTTGTTTTTCAAATACATCCAAATACATTTCAGAGTAATGTACTTTACAGAAAAGGCTGTTGAGACTTTGACTGGTATTGCATTATTGACTGGTGTTGATTATAGAGATCATTTGAGGTGGTGGAGAATTGGCATTTGAATAATGTCTTTCAATCAATGTACATTCTGCCCACACATTTATTTCTTTGAATATGTCCTATGTCAGGTCAAGTAAGTTATATCACTACACCTGATTTACTGAGAGGTTTTTGTTGATTTTTTTTTCAATTTTTTAAAAGATTTATAGTTCTATTTTGGTGACTATTTCATTTGAATTTTTTTTATTTCATTTGAATTTTAAGTGAATGTGTATTCTCTTTTGGGCAAGATGTCAGATCAGTGGAGTTGGTTTAGAGTGCTGCCTAAGTCTTCTATATTACCATTGATTTCGTGTCTAACTTTTATATCAATTAAAGAGAAATAGTAAAATTTCCAAGTATAATTTTGGATTTGTCTAATTCTCCTTTCAGTTCTATCAGTTTTGTGTATTCTTTTTGAAGCTTTACTCTCAGGTGCAAACACATTTAGATTAGATCTTTTTGATGAATGTATCCTTTAATCATTATGGATGTATTAGTCTTCATTCTAAAGTCTCTAATATTAATGTAATCATTCCAGCTTTCTTTTAATCACTGCAGCTTTCTTTTAATAAGTAGTGCTAACTATTGATTGTCATCATTATCTTTTTATCTGTCTTTATATTTAAATAAGCTTTTTGCAGGTAGCATATATATAGATCTTGCTTTATTTTAATAAAGTCTTTGTCTTTACATTGCAGGTTTTATATTGATTATATTTAATGTAGTTAACAGTATAATTCATTAAATGTCTTCCATCTTGCTATTTGCTTTATGTCCCATTTGTTACTGGTTTGTTTTTTTACCTCCTTTTGGATTTAGTATATTTTATTTTTTTTAAAGATTATTTATGCATACAAGAAAGAGCTGGGGTACAGGCCAGAGATGCCGGGGGTGAGAGGATCCACCAGAGACAGAATGGGGAACAGAATAGGCAGACTGACTGAAATACACTGCTGAGGGGAGCAGCAGGTGAGTCAGGAGAGATCTGCTGTGCCATGTGGGTTGCTCCCTAGTGGGCTGGGGATCGAACTCGTGCTGCAGAGTCTGTGGACCACTTCATAGTATGGTGCTTAAACCCTTCTGCCACCAGGGAGGCCCAGGATTTAGTAAATTTAATATTCCATTTCATCTCCCCTTTTGGTTTATTATTTATTTTCTTAGTGCTTTTTGCCTATTTTTGTTTGTTTTTAAGATCACTACCTTGCCATTTCCAGAGAGAAAATATAAAAAAAGAAACAGACATGGTTCAAACACATGAACACAGTGTAAAGCATTACCGGTAACACTGCTACAGCAGAATGTCCAGGGCACTTCTTACTCCTGAGGAAAAAAGACTTCTCATCTCCCACTGGGATCTTCTTCGAAATAAGTCACTGCTTCTGTTCTTTGACTTATTTTCCATATGGAGCCTGGATGTCATATTGACAACCAGCTGGGTAGGCCGCTCCCAGTGCACATCAAAACAAACAGCTGATGGCTACATTCTTACTTTAAAGGTAAATGAGAAAATAAGTCATAGTCCAAAACCAGTGCCTGTCTTCACAGTGGCATTCCCCCCCCCCCCCCCCCCCCGGTGGTTACACTCCCTGCTGAGGTGCAACTCCAACAGTTTTTTCACCAACAGCTCCAAGTTTTCCTTTAGCTCCTCAGTGATTTTATCCCAGTCTCATCTTCAGTCTTATCATTCTCTATATTCAATAACCTTGTATTCTTTTGTGTGTAATGTAAGACCCTGATACAAGTATACTTCCATTCTTTTTCCCATTCTTTGTGCTACTGTTGTTAAATAATTGCTTCCGTACATTATAAGCCACCAGATTCCCTCAGTTTTTGTTAAGAAAATTCTTTTCTGTCTTAATTCCTAAAAAATATTTTCATTGGGGCCTCCCCTGGTGGCCCAGCAGTTGAGAGCTGGGTTACGAAGCTGCCTGCAGCCTCTGCAGGGCTGGCTCAATCCCCGGCCACCAGCGAGGGTCCCACATGGCCCGCAGACCTCTCCTGCCGTACCAGCTGCTCCCCTCTGCAGTGTGTTTCGTCCATCTGCCTGTTCTGTTCCCCAATCTGGCTCTGGTGAATTCTCTCACCCTCCTGCGCTTCTGACTGTGCCCAGTGCTTGTATGTATGTATGTATGTATGTATAAATAAATAAATAAATCTTTAAAAAGAAAATATTTTCATTGGATATAGAAATCTAGTATGACAATTTTTTCTCTTCAGCTCTTTAAAAATCTCATTCAAGTCTTCCTTGGTGGCACAAGGGGTTAAGTACCACACTATGAAGCAATCTACAGCCTCTGCAGCATGAGTTCAATCCTAGGCTGGCCACGGAGAAACCCACATGGCAAAGCAGACCTCTCCTGTCTTGCCCGCTGCTCCCCTCAGCAATGCATTTCAGTCAGTCTGCCTGTTCTGCTCCTCATTCTGTCTCTGGTGGATCCTCTCACCCCACGATTCTCTAGCCTGTACCCTAGCTCTTGTATGCATAAATAAATCTTTAAAAAACTCATTCATTTTCTTCTGGTTTGATAGTTCTGATCAGAAGCTTGTGGTTATTCTTTCTTCTATAGAGAAGGTGGTTTTTTTTTTTGGTTGGTTGGTTTTTGTTTTGTTTTTGCTCCTGTTAGGATTTTCTGTTAGTCATTGTTTACCAACAGTTTGATTTTGCTGTGACTTGGTGTGGCTTTATCTGTGAGTGTGATTATCTTTCTTGGTGTTCACTGAGTTTCTGGAATTTCTGAGTTTATAACTTTTACAAAATTTAGAGAACATTATTTCTTCATTTTTTTTTTGTAACCCCCGTTACCTTTTGGGACTCCAGTTACATGCATGTTCATAGACCACTATATATTCTTCAATAGATCACGCAGGCTCTGTTCAGTTTTTTTCAATCCTTAAAAAAGTCATGCATGATATTTTATACTCTATTGCTAGTTCTTAAATTTCACTGATTTGTTGTTTTTTGTTTTTGTTTTTGTTTTTGTTTTTTTAAACAGTGTATAATCTTATGCCATCTAGAGAAACTTTCATTTCCTGTACTACATTTTTCATTTCTGGATTGTCTATTTTTTTCCTTTTTTTAAAATCTCCCATTTCTTTCCTAAATGTTGATATTTTCACATTTAGTAGCTGTTTTAAAATTTTTATTTGGCCTATGCAAAATAAAAAAATTTTAAAAATTTTAAATTGTAAAGAAAAAATATTAATTTCAGTTTTGCAAGATAAAAAAGAATTCTGAGGATTGGTTGCATGTAATATGAAGGCACTAGCTCTATTGAACAATACACTTAACAATAGTTGAGATTGTAAATTTTATATGTAGCTTGCCATAATTACAAAAAAGACACTTAATGTTCCATTCACTTTGTATTTAATCTGTACAACAGTCCTTTGAGGAGTAGGTACAAATATCATCTCCATTTTGCAAAAGAGGAAATTCAGGTGCATAGTTAGAACATGATTGTTGTTTGTGTGTGTGTGTGTGTGTGTTTTAAAAGAATTCCATGTACTTTATAAACAATGAGTCTTTGTAAAAGAGTTGGCAAACTACCAGCAATGACCCCATTAGAAAGTGTGATCCACCTATGTTGTCTCTTGCTATTTATTGCCTTGGATAGTCTCAGATCTCTGCAAAGAATTCTGTCCTGACTAAACATAAATCCTGCAATCCCATGGTTACTATACACTAGTTAAAATATTTAAGATAAATCTATTATATTTTCATACATATGAATCATATGGTCACATAAATGTGCTAAACGTATAAAAAACATTGTTAAGCAATATGGAAAAACTGGTAGGGTTTAAAAAAATGACTTAATAAAGTTTTGCTGCCCTCTACTGGAATGTTTGTATACATACTCCTGAAAAGAGAGTAGTGGTAAGAATTGTAAAGTGTGTTAAATTTAACATTCACTAGTCCAGTATTTAAGTTTTTTTTTTGCAGAACCTAGAGTTTTAAAGAGATTTCAGACATTCTGCAAGTAATTGATTAAGATTTTATTTTCTAAACAGTTATTTTTATAATAAAAAGAATATTGTGTATTTAAATGTTACTTGTCTAATTTTGGCACACCAGATTACCTGAATCTAGTCTTGGAATAGAAAGAAAAAAAACCTTAAATCATTCATTCTTCTTATCTGCTTTTATTCTTTTGTGATCCTTCATTTCATTTCAAATCCTGTGGTCTTCTCGTTTTAACCTGTATATCTCTCATTAGAAGCAACACTGAACATTTTTTCATTTGTCTTATAGCCTTCTGGATATCCTCTTGGCGAACTGTCCACTCACATCTGCTGCCCACCTATTAATTGGGTTGTTTATTTTTTATTGTTGAATTTTATATTTTTCTCTGTCTTTATATGTCTTAGATCATAATCCCTTACTAGTTACATATTGTGCAAATATTTTCTCCCATTTCTCTTTAATTATCTCCCTCCCCCCCACTATATAGAAGCTTTTTAACTTAAAGTAATCCAATTTGTATATATCCCCTTGATCAGGCAACTAAAAATATCTTTATGGTTGATCTCATGGAATGAATCACCATTTTTCCCCCTGTGTATTGTTGCAGGTCGTATATCTAATTCTTGAATCAATTTGGAATTTATTTTCATGTTTGGGGTAGTGAGTGAACCAACTTCATCCTTTTATGTTTGACTTTCCAATTAGCCCACCACCATTTATTTTATTTTATTTTTTTAAAAAGATTTATCCATTCATTCATACAAGCACTGGGTACAGTCAGAAGCGGGGAAGGGTGAGAGAATTCACCAGAGTCAGAGCGGGGAGCAGAGCAGGCAGAAGGACCGAAGTACACTGCTGAGGGAGCAGCGGTTGGCAGAAGAGGTCTGTGTGCCATGTGGGACCCTCCTCTGGTGGCCAGGGAGCAGCCGGGGATCGAACCAGTGCTGCAGAGCCTGTAGGAAGCCTCGCAACCCAGCACTCAACCGCTGCGCCACCGGGGAGGCCCCCACCACCATTTATTAAAGAGACTGCCCTTTCCCCACTGTACAGTCATAGATTAGGTTCTTGCACTGACTCCACTGCCAAACATCCTGCAAAGGAAATAGGGACATAGAATTGTGCTTAAATAATTAAAGGAGCTTAAATATCTGGGCTAATACCTCTTGTGTATAGTTCTCTAAGAATCTAAGTTCTGTCTAATATACTTTTAAAAAATAGTATTTTCATACTTCGTGTAAGAAATATTTGGAAAAATTTGATGGTATTAGTTTACTTTGCTTATTATATTGATAGGGAAAAATAAACTCAACTGAGAACCATAGGGCAAATGGTAGCAGATTGACGGAAGTGTGAAGAATTGTTAGTATTTAGCAAATCAAAACCACAATGAGTTTTCACCTCACCCCTATCAAAATGCGCTCTATCAAAAAGACTGGAAACACAAAAGGTGTCGAGGATGTGGAGACTCATCCATTGTTGGTGGGAATATGAATTGTTGTAGCCTCCATGGAAAATGGTATGAAGACTTCTAAAAAAAAAATAATAATGGGAATACCATATGATCCAGCAGTACCACTGTTAGGTATTTACCCAAAGAATATGAAAACACTAATATGAAAAGATTTATATACTCGTATGTCCGTAACAGCATTATTCACAATAGCCAAGCCATGGAGCCAACTTAAATGTTCGTTAACAGATGACTGGATAAAGAAATTGTGGAATATATACTTAATGGAATGTTATTCAGCTATTAAAAAAGATGAAAAAGTGACTTTTGCAATAAAAAAATGAGTGGATCATGAAGTGATTTTGTTAAGTGAAATAAGTTAGAAAATGAAAGACAGTTACCAGATGTTTTCATTCACTTGCATAATATAAACAACCAAAGAAAACACACTGGGAAAACACAATAAAAAATAATTATTATGCTCTGTGAAAAATATAATCGTTACCAGAGGGGATTGGGGAGAGGAGGTGATTAGCTATTGATACTAGAGCTTTGGTGGCGGGTGAGAGAAGCAAGTGCACATATGAAGGTAGGAAGTTGTAATCTGAATAATATATAGTTGTGTAAATGATTGACAAATCAAGAAAATTGGGGGCCTAGTGGCCTAGGGGTTAAGTCTCAGGTTTATCACCACTGTGGCCTGAGTTAGATCCCCTGCCAGGAAGCTAACTCACATGGCACAGCAGACCTCTCCTGTCTTGCCGGCTGCTCCCCTCATCCTCCTGTAATTTCAGTAGATCCTCCTGTTTTGCTCCCCACTCTGTCTCTGTCAAATCTGCTCCAACCCCAACCCCGCTCCCATCCTCCGCTCCCCGTACCTCTGGTGTACAACCCAGTTCTTCTATACACAAAAAAAAAAAAAAAAAAAAAAAAATGGGGGAAAGGACTTGTTAACATTTACAAAATCTGCACATAATGGTGAATGTAAGCGATCAGCATCTCTAATGGGATGTGGATAAATATAAAGGATTCATGGAGTTATATCATTTTAATACTATTTTATTAAAGAAAATACATGAATAGTATTTTATATATTTAATATATATTTTGAGTTTTTGAGAAGTAAAATGAAAGTGAATTTTTTTAGGGAGAAAACTATATAGAGATTTGATAATAGCATGTGTACATCCTATGTACATGGGAGAGACTTAGCATGACTAGCTCTGACAGTAATTTTTGAATGTATTACCATATGTGTTCCCAGAGACGCACACTTCAAGTCTCAAGAGAATGGACTAATCACCAAATAGCACAAACCACAAGTTGAATATCTCTACATAAGTAACTGAACACCACATTTTCTCCAATTAGGTAAATGTCTGGTGTTATGTTTCTATAATTCATGTAAATTGCAACCATAAACCTACCAATTACCCTATTTAAACTTGACTAATTCCCCTAAAGACATATTAGAAAAAAAAATAAAATAATTAGTTGCGTATCTTTTCAGAGCCACTGGGAGGTACTAAGACGCTAGGTTGCATTTTTGGTAAAGATCTATTTTTGCAAATCTTTTAACCAGGTAATATTATGGAAAGGACATTTGAAATAAGATATTTAAAGGTGAACAAAGATCTAAGCTTTATTTTAAATAGTTGAAATGGAATTTTGAGGGGGGGAAGAATATAGAATATTTGTATTGATAATTCACTAGACTGTCTGTTTAATGTGTTTTTTTAAGGGAGTTAAGACATATTAACTTAAAAAATACTGAATTAAAATTGGCTTAACATACAGGTTTCAGGTGCATAGCATTGTAATCAACAGGTTTCAGGTGCATAGCATTGTAATCAACATTTATATATACTAAATTATGATTGACATCAAAAAGTCTAGTTTCGGGCCTCCCTGGTGGCGCAACCTATGAAGCTTACTGCGGCCACTGCAGCACGAGTTTGATCCCCAGCCAGGGAGCAACCCACATGGCACAGCAGATCTCCTGACTCCCCCGCTGCTCCCCTCAGCGGTGTATTTCAGTCAATCTGCCTGTTCTGTTCCCCACTGTCTCCGGTGAATCCTCTCACCCCTCACACCTCTGGCCTGTACCCCCGTTCTTGTATGCATAAATAAATAAATCTTTTTAAAAAAAGAAAGTCTACTTTCCATGCACCACCATATAGTTGATACCCTTTAGCAATTTTCTCATTTTCCTGTTCTTTTTTCCGTTAGTAACCACCATTTTGTTTTTATTTTTATTTATATTTTTAAAAAGATTTATCTTTTTTATTTATGCATACAAGAGCTAGGGTGCAGCCCAATGATGCGAGGGGCAGGAAATGAGAGGATTCACCAGAGACAGAGTGGGGAACAGAACAGGCAGATTAACTGAAATACACTGCTGAGGGGAGCATTAGGCAAGACAAGAGAGGTCTGCTGCGCCATGTGGGCCAGCAACCTGGCCGGGGATTGAACTCGTGCTGCAGTGGCTGCTGCTAGCTTGATAGTCCTGAGACTTAACTCCTTGCACCACCAGGTAGCATCCATTTTGTTATTACAACCTAAGAGTTTGTTTTTGTTTTTTTTTTGGTTCATCTCCCACATATAAGTGAAATCATTCAATATGTATCTTTTCTGTCTGACTTAATTCACTTAGCTTAATTCTCTCCAGGTTCACCCATGTAGTAACAAATAGTAAAATGTTACCTTCTTTTTATAACTCAGAAGTATTCCATTGTGAAGTCACTGTATAGTCTTGTGTTGCCCAATGATGATTTCATCAATGATAAGCCATGTATGTGCTTGTGTTCCCTATTTATAACATAGGTGTCTGTAGTAGGCTGAACCATCTAGGTTTGTGTAAGAACACTCTGTGATTGTGATGCACAGTACTGAAATCTTCTATTAATGCATTGCACAGAACATATCCTATCATTCAGCAAGGCAGAACCACATCTTCTTTTATCCTTTCATCTATTGATGGATGCTTTGGTTGTTTCTGTAACTTGATTGTTGAAAATGCTGCCATGAATGTAGGTGTGCATGTATCTCTTCAAATTAGTGTTTTCCTATTCTTCATGTAAATACTCAGAAGTAGAACAGCTGGATCATATGGTATTTCTATTCTTAATTTTTTCATGACTCCCCATAAGGTTTTACATAATGGCTGCACCAGTTTCCATCCCCACCAATAGTGTATGAGGATTCCCTTTTCTCCATGTTGCACATTGGATATTAATCCCTTGTCAGATGTGTGAGTTACAAATATCTTTGCCCATTGACTAGACTTTTTTTTTTTTGTTGCTGTGATGATTTCTTTCACTATACAAAACCTGTCTACTTTGGTGTAGTTCCATTTGTTTATTTTTGCTCTTGTTTCCCCTGCCATTGGGGTCAAATCTCCAAAGATATCGCTGGGGTCAAATCTCCAAAGATATCGCTAAGGTCAATGTCAATAAGTTTATTGCCTATGTTTTCTTCTATAAATTTCATGGCTTTAGGTCTTAGATTCAAGTCTTTAATCCATTCTGAATTAATTTTTGTAGTATTTAGTAAAGAGTTGTTCAAATGTTCTTCTGTATTACTGCTTCTTTTCCTCCAATGTATTCTGTCTTCCAAATTGAGTGGTGAGATATGTTCTGAAAATATGAATTTTTATACAATTTTTTTGCCCTACTTTATTATAAAAGTCTAAAATCAATTTTAGACACATTTAATTTGAATTGCATTCACTCATTTTACCACTGTCTGCACTTTCACAGTTTAACACTTCCTCTTCCCTTGAGTTTTGTTTTTTTTTCTTTTCCTCTTTGAGTATCTCATGCCCTGGGCAACATCTTCCTTCACACACATTGTGAAATTAGTATAAACCTAAGTTGTCCTTTAGGTGAAAATGCCAGTGGTGTAAAGGACCGTACAATTTGGTCTGTACATGTCAGACAGCTGAAATAACATAACCATCACTCCCAATTGTTAAATCATTTTGACTTCCATAATTCTTGGATTTGGCAATGAAGTTCATCATTCTTTGCAAATGCAGTAAAAGGCACTTTGAATTTGTATGAATCACTTAAAGTGCACTTGAATAGCATATTTTAATAAAGGGCATTATTATATTTGGGGAAAATCCAGTTTTCTATATAAAAGATTCAGTGTGGGGCCTCCCTGGTGGCACAGGGGTTAAAGTCTCAGCACTATCAAAGATTTATTTATTTATGCATACAAGATCTGGGGTGTAGGCCAGAGGAGTGGGGGGAGGGTGAGAAGATTCACCAGAGACAGAGTGGGGAGCAGAATAGGCAAATCTACTGAAATACACTGCTGAAGAGACAGCGGGAGAGACAGGAGAGGTCTGCTGAGCCATGTGGGTTAGTTCCCTGGCCAGGGATAGAACTCATACCTCTATGGCCGGTGATAGCTTCATAGTGCTGAGCGAGGCCCTGAAAATAAATGCCACCAGCAAGGCCCTGAAAATAAATCTTAAAAAAAAATTCAGTTTTTTTCAGGCAAGATATATTTGTCACCTAGATCAAGATACAGAATATTTCCACCATTCGAGAAGGTTCCTTCAGGTCCCTTTGAGTAAATATCCCCCCCTACACATCTGATTCTTATTACCATACCCCCATATACATCTCATTTTTATTGCCACAGATTTTTTGGCATGTCCTCAAACTTCATATAAATAGTATCATACAGTATATACACTTCTGTGTCTGACTTATTACACTTAACATTGTCTCAGTGAGCTTTATCCCTATTATTTAAGGAGTCTTAGAAGGGCTTGACTGAGAAATGAAATAAGAACTGAAACCTTAGTAATAACTTTTCTATCCTGGGGTTAGTTGGGATTTGTGGTTAGGGGGAAGGGATGTCCTGAGCAAACTCCATACAGGTTTTGTGGACTCCACCCACACTCCAGACCAAAGCTATCAAGACACTGGAAATTACAAATCCCATTATCACCAAAGGGAGGGTTACTGGGACCTGAGGGTG
The DNA here is from genome assembly GCF_964194135.1 of Talpa europaea. Lineage (NCBI taxonomy): Eukaryota > Metazoa > Chordata > Mammalia > Eulipotyphla > Talpidae > Talpa > Talpa europaea. The sequence goes on from NC_140078.1 coordinate 65,367,836, forward strand.
GAGTTAAGCTGCCAGGTTCGGTATAAAATGAGACGTGGTCCTTGGGGCGCTCCCTTGGCCTCATGGCTCTTCGCCAGCTTTCAGTGTACCAGTTGGGATTCCAGGTCAGCGGAACGGGTAGGACACATTTAAGAATTTATCTCCCTCTTTTCTCCCTGAGTTGTACATTTCCTCATTTCACCTTCCCTTGTAAATAAACCTTTTATCAACTATTTGTGCATGTCTGCAGTTTAGCATTAATAAGTCCCTTTTTAAGAGTACCGGTGAGGACCCACAGTCAGGCAACCCGTTTTATATTGGGGCTGCTTTGTAACAATACTAGCAGATTTACTCATTCCTAACTATATTCTTTCTTTCAACTTAGGATTCCTTATGTTGTTTAAAATTTCTCCTTCTGCACATCAACCATAGTGAACTTCAACAGTTTGCTGCCAAACTGGTCTGTCTTATACTTCCTTGGGACACACCCAAGAAATATCTCTTCAGTGAGTAACAGTTCTCCCTGGTGGAAGATGACTCTTTGAAAGTGAAATTAGTGTTTTAGCTCAAGCAAAATGGAAAGAATGGCCTGTTTTGTTTTGTTTTTGACACTTCATATGCATCTGAATAGACAATGGAGTTGTAGTTTTGTAATGCTGGTTATGTGATGTTCATGTGAATGGATTAGACTAGTTAATCTCTAATATCCTTAAAGTTCTAGCAATTGGATCTTTTAGTAGTAGTTTTGTGAACTGGCCTTTGTTATCTTTCCCTCCTGCTGCTTTTCAGTGGAAATGGTAAAATGGAAAATAAACCAAAACAAGCAAAAAACCCTTCTAGCTCTGTGCTTCAAAGTATATATGAGCATCTTGTTCAATTAATATCTTTTACCTGAAAAAGACCTATGAAATTGATTTGCAGATGTTAAGGAATGTTGTTGATGGAGGATAAGAATAAAAAACTGGAAAGGTGATACAAGGTCAAGAACCTAACTCACACAAGGAGGTAGGAGTTGAGGGGATTAGTGTAAGCCATTAACCCAGTTATAGAAAACAAGACCCTTAGGCATCAATGCCCGAATCAGGAGGTACAACACCCAGAAACTATCAAACTGCATAGGGAGTGTCAGGAGCACAAACCATCCACCCACAAAGATGAGCCCCTCCCTGACGATGATAAAAACCTAATGCTGCCCCCACAAATGGGGAAGCACTCTGTCTGCCCACCTTTGCCTAATGCAAGTGCTTCTTTTCACCAACTTTCTCCCTCTGCCCGGCAGAAGCCTTCCAGCCTGCCCGTGACCTGTGCCATGCCAGGACTTCTCATTTACCTCCCTCAGTAGAGGCCTCTCTCCTCAAGGCTGCCCACTTGCAACGCTGCAGGTCTCTCTTAGCAAACCTGTCCCTTTCCAGGCAGCTCTTCCTGCCTGCTTGTGTTTATGCAACTGTCTTTTGCTCTCTTATCCCTTTCTCTAATAAACCTGCTCTTTAAATATAACTAGTGTCTCTGCCTCATGGAGAAACTCGCCTGGGAAACTCACTGTGTGCCCCTGAAAAGGGAGCTTTGGTGAAACAGTTTTCCCAGAGTGAACCCAAGGACCCCTGCAACTCCAAACCCACAGACTCCAAAAACCCCATCATTGTTACTATCAAATCTTACTAGTGAGTTCATTCACTTTAAAGGAAACTATTATGAATGCTTGTGTTTTACTGTAATTCTAACTATATACTTACCTAATTACTTTGATAAACATGTGGAAGTCTATAATTCCTCTTGTTTTGAAACATAGGGGTTCTTCTAAAATCTCTGTATTGACTTTTTGGGTGATTTTAAAGATACTACTCTTGTATGACAATGATACTTTTTCATGTTTTTCTCTATCTTCTTTCCCTTTCTTTTTAAAATGTGATTTTTTTAAAAAAGATTTATTTATTTATACAAGCACTGGGTACAGTCAGAAGCACAGGAGGGTAAGAGAATTCACCAGAGCCAGAGAGGGGAGCAGAACAGGCAGACTGATGAAGTACATTGCTGAGGGGGGCAGCAGGTGAGGCAAGAGAGGTCTGTCACGCCATGTAGGACCCTTGCCAGCGGCTGGGGTGGAACTGGCGCTGCAGAGGCTGTGGGCAGTTTCCCCAGCACTCAACCACTGCGCCACCAGGGGAGGCCCTTAAAATGTAATTTTTAATGTAAGTGATGCATTCAAAAGCTTTTAAGCATAAAAGGATATAGAGTAAAAAAGGCTCTCCCACTTCTGTCTTCCAGTCCTTGTGTTCTCTTTATACAGGCAACCAGCGTGGCTAGTTACTATTGAAGATACCGCAATCAGACCACCCCAAAATTTTCCGAACTAGTCTACTCAAGATGCCCCACTGTAGCATGTGGAGTATTTTGAGCTAAGAGCAATAAAATTCCTTGAGAGTGAGGAGAAGCACTGTTTTTTTGTTTTGTTTTGTTTTGTTTTGTTTTTAAAGATTTTACTTAGGTAGTGATTTCAAAGTCAAATTTCAGATTTTAATAGGAGTAAATTTTTTTTTAAAGATCTATCTATCTATTTATTTATTTGTTTGTTTATTTATTTATTTAATACAAGAACCCAGGTATGGGCCAGATGTGCGGGAGGGTGAGAGGATTCACCAGAGTAGAGCAGGGAACAGAATAGGCAGACTGACGAAATACACTTGCTGAGGGGAGCAGCGAAATACACTTGCTGAGGGGAGCAGCGGGTGTGACAGGAGAGGTCTGCTGCGCCATGTGGGGCCCTCGCTGGCTGGCAAGGATGGAACTGACGCTGCAGAGGCTGCAGACAGCTTCGCAGCACTGTGCTCAACCACCTGCGCCACCAGGGTAGGCCCAGAAGCACTGTTTTAGCTTGTGTATTTCTGCCTTTTTCTTAATCAGAGAGGCAATCACCATTTCCTTTTTGAATGACCTAGAAGAACAAACATACTTTGGGGGTTATTCTCCAGCCATAGGATTATCAGCGAACACGTCCTCTTTAAGAATCTCTTTACTCTCAGAGTAAGCTTAAGATAATTACCTCCTTGACTGTCATTTGAAGTACTACTCCTCTTTGATGCCTTAGGTCTTCAAATACAGGATAAATATCCCTGGTCTGCTCCAAATAGTCTTTAGAATTTACAATTATGTAAGTTCTTTTTCCCTAAGGTTTTAAAATTTATTTTGTGTGCATGTGTGCGCAAGAGAGCATTCACCAGAGACAGAGTGGGGAGCAGAACAGGCAGATCTACTGAAACACACTGGTAAGGGGACAGGAGAGGTCTGTGCCCTATGGGTTATCTCCCTGGCCAGGATCAAACTCAGGCCGTGTCTTGGTGGTAGTGCTGACACACACCTTACCCCTAGGCCACAAGGGAGGCCCAGTTATGTAAATTCTTTATACATGCTATTAAATTTGACCTTTTCTCCTACTAATCTGATCTTAATTTGTTCTCTGATGTTAATTTGTTGTCCATCCAGCCTTAGAAGATTCCAGTTGCTAAGGGGAGATTTCCTCTGTGAACTGATATTATGTAGTCCTCCACAAAAGTTTGATGCAAATAGATACTTAAGTCTGTGCCCCTCCCCACCTTTTTTCTGCATAAATGTTAACATTCTTGTGGTGGGGGGCAGGGCGGGGTGTGTGTAAGAGGATTCACCAGAGACAGAGTGGGGAACAGAACAGGCAGACTGACTAAAATACACTGCTGAGGGGAGCAGTGGGTGAGACAGGAGAGGTCTGCTTCGCCATGTGGCTTGCTCCCTGCCAGGCCAGGGGATGGAATTCGTGCTGCAGAGGCTGACGGAATGCTTCCTAGTGCAGTGCTTAACACCTTGCGCCACCATGGAGGTCCCTGTACCTTGCTTTTTAAAAGAATTTAACACATAATCAGCTTCTTCATTGGAAAAAAGGGAATAATATGAGTACCTACCTGATAGGGTTGTTGTGAAAATTTAAAAAGTTCAACATATGTAAAGCATTTAGAAAATGCCAGGCATATTGGAATCTTTACATTAGTTTTCTGCTCCTGCACAACAAATACCATAAACTTAGTGGCTTAAAATAATATCCATGTATTATCTCACAGTTTCTGTAGGTCAGAGTCTGGGCATGGATTACCATGCTTCTGTGTGTAGATTTCACAAGGCTGGACTCATGATGTCAGCTGAGCTACATTCTTAACCTGGAGAATCCCTAGGGAAAGAACTGGCTTTTAAGTGCTTTGAAGTTGTTGGCAGCTACAGAATTCATGACAGCTTGCTTCCTCAAAGGCAGTGGTGAAAGACAGTTTCTGCTGTTGAAGTCTGTGCTCAGAACATGTGTAGGTCCTTTTTTTCTTTCTAAATTAAGATATCCATAAACCATAAAAGTCATCCTTTTAAAGTATATAATTCAGTGCTTTCAGTATATTTACAAAGCTGTGCAACTATCATATTTGAGAATGTTCTTATCACCCCCCCCCCAGAAATTTCTTACTTATTAGTAGTCTGTCTTCAGTCTTTCCTCTCCCCAGCCCCAAAAATTCTTTCCGCATTTATTGATTTACCTATTTTGAACTTTCATATAAATGGAATAACACAATATCTGACCTTTTGTGACTGGCTACTTTGACTTAGTATAATGTTTTCAGGGTGCATCCATATTGTAGCATGTCACGGTATAGTCATGTATCACTTAATGACATTTCGGTCAACAATGGACTGAATATACAATCGTGATCCCAATACACTATGTCCTGTAGTTTAGGTATACAGCAAGCCATTCCCTCTAGGTTCGTGTAGTTATATTCTATGATGTTTGTACAATGACAAAATTGCCTAAGTATGCATTTTTCAGTAGTATCCCCATCATTAAGTGACACATGACTGTACTTCATTTTTTTATATGGCTTCATAGTCTTCCATTGTATGGATATACTCCACTGATATTGAGGTGTTTCCAACCCTTCACTATTACAAACACCACTAATATCCCATTATAAATAACAATCAATATCCTTGTCTTTTTTTACAGTCACTATCCTCGAATAAACATTTTGAATGTGAATGAGTATACTATAAATTTTTAGAAGTAAAATTGATAGGTCAAAGGTTTATGCAACGGTAATATTGATAATTATTGCCAAGTTATACCATTTAAATCCTGTATTTCAAAGTACTGTTTGAAAGAAGGGAGATGAAATGGCATTGTGGAAAATGCTGAGTTCTGGAATTTGTTTTGCCCTAATAAGAGAGGTTAGCACATAGTGGTTAATAAGAACATGGGCTTTGGAGGCAAACTATCTGGGTTAGATTCTTAGTTCTGCCACTTTATCTAAATGATTTTAAGAAAGTTAATCATTTTGTGTCAGTTTCCTTACCTGTAAAATAGGGATAACAGTATGTTTTGTGGGAGTTAATGAGACAGTATGTATAACACTTTTATACCAGTGCCTGATATACAGAAGATGCGCAATAAATGTTAACTCTTCTTGTTAGCTTGCTAAGCGATCTTGGGCCACTGTATTTTCCTATTTTAAAAATGAGAAGTTTGACTGGATTATTTTTATATTTCCAAGTTTGAAAAGGTGATTGTGGTCCCTGGATACTTAATTATATGCCATTTCGGGCCTCCCCGGTGGCGCAGCGGTTGAGCGCTGGGTTGCGAAGCTGCCCGCAGCCACTACGGCGCCGGTTCGATCCCCGGCTGCTCCCCGGACACCGGAGGAGGGTCCCACATGGAGCGCAGACCTCTCCTGCCGCCCACTGCTCCCCTCAGCAGTGTACCTCGGTCCTTCTGCCTGCTCTGCTCCCTGCTCTGGCTCTGGTGAATTCTCTCACCCTCCCGCGCTTCTGACTGTACCCAGTGCATGTATAAACGAACAAACAAACAAATAAATAAATAAAACATGCCTCTATAAAAGAAAAAAAAATTAAAAAAAAATATAAAAAAAATAATTATATGCCATTTCATACTATCCTCTAATGTTCCTTATGTTGCTATTTGGTGCATTACCAATAGTGGGGTGCAACATAGATTTTAAGCTTTTAACTTTTGGTAGTCCTAAGTTCAGAACTATGTGCATATATGGTAGCATTTCCCCATGCTTCCCCCCATATAATACACACATTTATATATATTTTTTCATATAGCTATGTGCATATACATAAATAGACACTCATGGATGTTCTCTGTATTTGATTTTAGATTGTTAGTTTTCCTGAAATAGGTGAGATTTAGAAAATTAATGCCCCCTCATATAGCTGACTTGTTTCTTAAACTTTGTCTCTGCTTAACCATCAGCATAGATCCTTGTTTTAGATATATTCCCTACAGAACTGTAAGCCTGAAGTAATAATGTCTGTTTGCTTCAGATTTATAGCTTCAACTCATTGTAGTGATTAGTTCCCAATAAATAATGAAAAGTTATTTCTGACATTGTATGTTAGTAATGCTATCCAGCTGAATCTAAATTTTTTGCCCTTACGCTAATTGTATATATAAAATGATCTTATCACTTTCTGGTTTTTAATATCTTATAAAGTACACTGAATTTATTAAAATTAAATAAATGTTGACTTGGAATTGAAAAAAGTGTTTTTTCTCACAAAAGTTAAGATTCAGTCTGCAGAGGACTAATGGTTGTCTCTAGCCTTAATTTTAGATACTCCATGACCAATTGGTGTGTTTGCCTTATTCGTAGCCTGAATCTTCTATCATCCCAATTGGCTTTTGATGAGCAAATGAGGAAAGGCTTAGTATGCAATTAGTACCTATTTCTTTTAAACGGATAAAAAATGAGCTTATAGGGCTGCTTTAGTAAACCAACAAAATAGTGATATCATCTGAGTTTCTGATCTTCCATAGTCGCTTTTACGTCACGTAAAGCCCTCATCCCCCCAATTTAAAATTACTTATAACTTAAAAAATATACAGCATTTGTCCTAAGATAGCCTGCAGTTTTTCATCAGTACCTTAATATTTACTTTTACCTTATTTACTAAAAAGAGTAATTGTTTTATACTCACTTTCTTACAAATTTACTGAGCTGATTCAAATAGGCTGAGCTATCAACGCATGTTTATCACAGGACATAGGAGTCCAAATTTCTTGATGTCCTTAATGCTCTTTAAGTAGCAGTCATGTGGTAAGGTCTATATAGTTATAAGAATAGATTTCACCAGTCAACTTTTTGGGAAACAGCTGGAGTTTAGTTTGAAAAGAGTGGTCTCGGTCGCATGGCTGATCCTGTTTCTTGGAGACTGAGCAAAATGTGAATCCTCATTTTTTTTTTTTTTTTAAGATTTATTTTTTTATTTGTACAAGCACTGGGTACAGTCAGAAGCGCGGGAAGGCAAGAGAATTCACCAGAGCCAGAGCAGGGAACAGAACAGGCAGACTGACGAAATACACTGCTGAGGGGAGCAGCGGGCATGGCAGGAGAGGCCTGCACGCCATGTGGGACCCTCGCCGGTAGCCGGGGATTGAACCGGTGCTGCAGAGGCTGCAGGCAGCTTTGCAGCCCAGCACTCAACCACTGCGCCACCAGGGGAGGCCCTGAATCCTCATTTTTTAATTGATAAAATATGTAATCGTGCAGGATTGCTGGAAGATTAGGTCTTAAGAGCGGTCAGGTGCAAGTATTTTATGTCAGAGTTAAATAGGCTTGGCTTCAAATTCTGACTGTTAACTGGATTTAATTATCTTCCAATGCCTATTTTAAATTGTGCATTAACAGTATTTCCTTGATATCTGTTGTGAGGAATAAATGGAGATAATGTATGTAAATCACCTCCTCCACTGCTGGGAGCACAGGCAGCACCCAGTAAATATCGTTTTTTTTTTTTTTTTTAAAGATTTATTTTTATTTATGCATATAAGAACTGGGATGTAGGCCAGAGGTGGTGGTGTGGGGGTACTATTCACCAGAGACAGAGTGGGGAGCAGAAGAGGCATATGTATAAAAATTTACTGCTGGGGGTGGGAGGGGAGCAGCTGGGGAGACAGGAGAGGCCTGCTGCCCCATGTGGGTTAGGTCCCTGACTGGGGCTCTAACTCATGCAGCAGTGTCTGGTGATAGCTTGGTAACACTGAGACTTTAACTCCTGCACCACCATGGAGGCCCCCCCATCTTCAATAATTATTTCTTGTACTCTCGATAACCTAAGATAGTATAGGTTGAAAACTCTTTGAATGGCCTTCCATTTGACCTTAAAGGTTTTTAAGCGAGAACGACCACTTGCCGTGTATTTTTCAAATGTGGCTGCAAACGTTTTATAGGAAAGTTGAAAACACCATGGAAAAATGTGTTGTCAGCAGCCGGCCTCCCTTTGAACTCGCCAGAACCAAATCTTGTTAACACTGGGCTATGAATCCTTATCAAGGGAATCCAATACAGGCAGCTCGCTGGGGGCATGTTACTGAATCCAAGCCTTTAAGATAAAAGTCCATGGGGTGGGGGGGGGTGTAATCTAAAGATGCAAATCCGGTGGGAATGGTAGGCCTCAGAAGCCTGCCCCAGGCTTTCAGGCTCACCACGCAGCAGCTGTTCTCTAATCTCCGGGTCTTCGTATGCAAATTATTTCAGAAAACAGGGCTCACACCCTCTACAGCTGGAATCCAGTTTTGGCCTCTTGAACTTGTGAGCAGAGAGGAGGAATCTTGCCCTGAACGGGCGACACCTGCGCTCCGGGCCTTGGTCAAGCGTGCCTCCGCTCTCCTGCAGCGCTGATCTGGACCTCGCCCGGCCTGGAGGTGCCTTCACCTGGCAGCCGCTCGTGGCGTCGAGGTACTCGCCCGGCGCCGCGGTCGCCCCTTTTGGCGGGCTCGGGCGCCCCGAGGCTCCGCCCACAAGCGCAGTCTCTCCGCATCCGCGAAGGCGGAAACCGCGCTCCGATTGGCCCGGCGGCCCGAGATAGCCCCGCCCCTTCTCGGCCCCGACGCGAGCACGTTGAGAGGCTGGGGGCCGGCCGAAGAACTGCCCGAGCGAGGAGCGGCTCCTGGGGCTAGGCACGGGGTTGGGGCGCCCGCTTCGGGGCCCTCGAAAGGCTGCTGGGTCGGGAGCGCGGCCCGCGGCCCGGGGGGGGAAGGGGGTGGGTGGGCTGAGAACAGCTCGGTGGCGTGGCCGGCCCGCCGCCCCTTCCCCCCACCCCCGTCGACCTTGTAGAAGCTTCCCGGAGCTCCCCACGCCGGCGCGATGGCGGCTGCCGCGGAGCCCGAGGCCTCTCAGCCGACGGACGCGAGCTGGGACGGTGGCGGCGGCGGCGACGACGAGATGAAGCAGTCGCTTCCGGAGCTTGAGTCCTCCCCACAAAATGGCGGCGGCGGCGGCGGCCGCCTCAGCATCGCGGAGCCGGGCGTCGGCCCCGGACCTGAGGAGACCGCAGCGGCCGAGGCCGCCCCAAGCCTCAGCCACGAGCAGCCTCAGGACCTCTCTGAGGCGGGCGCGGCCACGCTGCCCCGAGGCCCGGAAGAGCCCGAAAGACCCGTTAGGAGGAGTTTTCAGATCCCCAGGAAGAGCAGAGAAAAGAAAGGTGGTGCTTCCCCTCTCCCCCCAACCCCTCTCTCTCTCCCCCCCTCCATCTTTTCATTAGAGCCTCTCTGTCTCCGCGCCCCACACCCATCCGAGACACGTAAACACGCAGCCAGCGCCGGCCGCCTCTCCCCGCGCGGCCACGGCCGCCCAGCTGCTGCGCTCGGGGCGAGAGGAAGGCGGTGGAACCACACGCTCCCCTCTCCCCGTGCAAGTTGGAAGTGGCAAGTAGCTCAGGTTGGAAGCTTGTCCGTAAGGCTGCAGCTCCCAGAGAGGAAAGATGGTGCTCGGCGCCCCTCCCCTCCAGCCCCTGAAGGCAGAGAAGCTGGTGTGTCCTCCTGAGGATGCTTCTGAGAAGTCTCACTGTGGAAATAGCCCTGGGCCATGAATTCTGGGGCTTTCTCCAAGGCCTTTGCGTTCAGAGGACCACGAGTGCTTCTCCCTGTGGAAATTCTTCAGCTCTATGTCTCTACCTGAAATGGGCTTGATGTCAGCGTCTTCCCTTGTTTAGAAATCTCCGTTAGATGTGATCCATTGCACACTGCCTTTTTTGCCATCACACTTCATTTCCATGTTAGATTTTTTTTTTTCCTTGTTTTTGAAGCGTTAGAGTAAATAGGTCTATCTCTTCCAATCCAAGCTTAGTATTTTTTTTTTTTTTTCCTCTCGTATTTGGCAAGAATGGGAAGGTAGGTTCTTGGTGCAGTAATTTCCCTATGAGGAAAATAGCGAGAGGTTAGCTTGTGCCCGAGACTCAACAAGTTGATCTTGGAGATGAGGCAATTTCAGATTTTAGAAGTCGAATCTAGACTAGTTTTGGGAACCAATATTTGGAACAGTTAATGGAAACTTCTTTAAAATTGGATGTTATATTGTGACACATTACTAAGGGAGCTCAAGATTAGAACTGCCATTTTATACTATTTTTGATTATCCAGTCAAATTTTGGCATACTCTAGAGTCAGTCAACCTAAAGCCTTTTCATTTTTGGCATAATTCCAAGTTCTCATGATTTACTTTGGAAAATAATAGCAAGTTTTACTTGCCGAAAGCTTTTTTATTGCTTGTGATTTGAATCTGTAGTAAAGACAATCTTGAGTGAAGCATGGTCTTCCTCTTCATGTGAATAATCGACTCCTTTAGCACAAGTGACATTGTTAGAGCTTTTTAATCAGTAAGATACAAATAAAATCAAACTTAATTTCTATTTGGATGACAAAAGCCATGGAAATGCTGGATGTGAGAAACTGTGTTGATGAAAATGAAGTTACCTTTTTGCCCAAAAGCATGAGAGTGTTTCTAGAAAAATCGTTTTGAGTTAGTGTAAAGTGTATTTTAGCGTTCAAGAGGATACTTGGACAAGGTTGTCAATTCTTGGGCTTTATTTAAGTGAGATATATGGTATAATCTAATAGGGAAGTTAGATGCCCAACCTGTGGCGCTAGTTTTGTGCCAATAAGATTGAAGTGCATTCAGATGGGCATTGGTTTGACACAGGAGATAACAGTTTTTTAAGCATAAAATTTTGAAGTCCATTTAAAAAAAAACAAACGCAATAACGTGGTTTATGTGCATCATAAGTCACAATGTACCGACTTTTAACTCTTGATGAGACCAGAAGATTGACCTCAAAAGCTTCAGGTCTGAAAGGGAAGGCACTAGAAAATGTTGAAAGAGACTGTTGCATGTTTTGTTTTTTGTTTTTTTTTTCCTTTTAATTAGATTAAGTAGGGGATGCTGTAAAGTAGACTTAAGTTGAACATACTAAAAGTGAATATAATTGAGGAATTAGGAAATACAAAACCTAGTTTTTTTTCCCCTGAGTCTGATGCTCCTTGGGGAAAATTTGTTTTCCAATTTTACTTACTAGGCAAAAAGGTTGTTGCCTTTCTCCAGTAGGGAGGTCATAAGAAAATAAAATTGACTATTGTTTACTGAAAATGGGTAATTTTTAAATTGTCTAAATCTACATTGAGCAGTAGCTGTTAAGTAGGGCAGTAATTTAAAAAGGGCTTTTAAAAATTAGAAAAGCTACTATTTTACCACCATGAACTTAACTGTCCAAGCTGAGAGTAGGTAGTACTTGGTGAGAGTTTAGTGGATGCTATCTCAGAAACATTGCATTAGGTAATGTTAGTTTTACACTTCATCCCAATATCTCTTGGAAGAATTGAAAAAATCACTATTAGAGGATTTGACTGAATATTGTGGTTGATTGAGTTTTTTGTCATGAATATTAATTACATCATTTTCAGTAGATGTGTCAACATTTTAGTTTCAAAGGTTCTGTTGCATTCATATTATAGGGCAGACCTTTACTTTTGACTATTCTTTTCCAGTGAAATTTCAGATTAGGACTTTTTTTGTTTTACTTTAAATATGTGACTATGATGATTCATTCTTTTGGTCTTAATACCATGACTTTCAAAATACTGTTGTTCTAACGATGTTAGTAAACACTTCATAGTATTTAATAAACTGTAGGCATTGTTTCTAAACAGTTTACATGTATTAACTAAATGTCAAAATTCTTACATAGCAGATGCTATTCCCATTTTACAGATAAGGAAACTGAAGAACTGAGAGGTTTAATAACTTGCCCAAGGTCACACAGCTAGTAAATGATAGAGTTGGAATTTGAACCTAAGTTTATAGAGTACTTCTTATTGTTACTCTAACTATAGCAAGGCTTTTCTGTTTTGTAATAAGGTGTCAGTTAGCTTTTGACTTTTTACCTCCGTTAAAATTCAGAAATATTTAACATGTCTTTGTCCCTGGAGAATTTTTTGATTCAGAAATTAAGTTCATTATAAAAAATCAGTACATTCAGTTACTATTGACAGGTTAACTCATTTTATTGACTGGAAGAGTAAAATTTTACTCTTTTATCTATGTTGTGTTATTCATTGGCCGGGCTATTTTCTATAGTGTAAAAAAGGCACTGTTCTTAACATTTACTCAAACTGTAGAATAGTATTTTGTCAGCAATATTTCATTATTGCCTTATTTTACTCATAAGTCATCAAACATAAATTAAAATTGATAACTATTTGATAAATTTTTTCCTTCCAAACTTAATGGGGAATGAAATAGTTATGATTCACTTTCTGGAAAATGTTTAATGGTTAATACATAAGGAAATCTCATTACAAATTCCATACTCATCTAGTCCAAGAGAACGAATGGCCAATTCTTCCTGACTTTTGCGGTTTTGCCACAAATTTTACAGTTGTTTAGAAGCCTTTGGAGCAATCTCCTCATTTGGATGGTGTTTCAGAAGTGGTATATGAATGACTGGGTTCTAAGTACCATAGATTTACCTACATAGAAGTAAATTTACTACATAGAAGTAAATTTGGTCAGGAATGTGTACATGGAACCCAGGCATCCATATAAAACATTTGATAGGTGCACATAAATTCTGGAAATAAAATTTTCTTTGACTCACTCCCCAGTCCAAAAATAGTCAAGGTTTGTATTTGTACTTGTCTTTCTAGAAATCTGCCAGTATCTTCATTACTTGTTCTGTACTATGATCAACCTTGGTTTAGAGATGGAACACACATTCCTGAAGTATTACATCTGTAATGATTTTATTAGGTTGAAGTGATGTTTAAGATGTCTTAAGTAAATTGCTCTGAGGAACAAATGGATTTTCCTTGTATTATAATTTTTCATACCAGCAGTAATCAGAGATGGATCAGAGAGAATTGCAGGTCATATGTGGTCCCCAATCTACTCTATATCCTTTTCTTCCATGAATTAGTTAATTTAAATTGGAATGCATATTTCATATTATCCATTTGTATGTTTTGATAACAGTGGTCCATCTTTTAAAAGCTTAGCTTGATTTTACATATGTGTATATTTTTTCTTTGTCTTCATAATCAGAATACAAACAAAAATTGGCACTGATGACCTAAATTTTATGTTGATTTTTTTGATTAAGATTTATTTATTTATGCATACAGGAGCTGTGGTACAGGCCAGCGATGGATGTGGGGGGTGAGAGGATTCACCAGAGACAGAATGGGAAGCAGAACAGGCAGACTGACTAAAATTCACTGCTGAGGGGAGCAGTGGGGAGACAGGAGAGGTCTGCTGCGCCATGTGGGTTGCTCCCTGGCTGGGGATTGCTTCATAGTGCGGTGCTTAACCCCTTGCGCCACCAAGGAGGCCCCTTTATGTTGATTTTTTAACTGCTAAAATATAACATGAATTTCTGAAATATAGCCTGTATGCTTCCAGTAATAAAAAAATATTTAATGACAATAGAAACCAGGGAGTCAGGAAACCTGAATTCTAGTTCTGGTTCTGTGAAGTAATTAGTTTTCTGAATTAACAATTTTCAAGTACCTTTTAAAATCTGTTAAGGTCCATAAAGTGTCTATAATTAGTTTTTATCAGTAAGGAAATCTTATGAAGTCTTTGAAATGAACTTAAGAGCCCTCATTCTACCAAGCATTTGATGGAAATTTTGTAAATAAGCAAAATTATGTTTCTTAATGTGTGAAGAACTTCTATTGCTATTAAAGTTAAATGTTATAAAACAAGGGTGTTATAACTTTTGGACCTTGTTAACTCCTTTGCAATAAGAAAAATATTTAAGAAGAAAAGATATAAAAGTAGAAATAATCATAGATGTTCTTTGATTTCCTGATACATAATAAGGAAACAATAATTTTTCCAGCTTTTATAAACATGTATTTATACTACAGGATACAAGATTTGTGGTCCAAACCCACAAGACAGGGATTTGAATCTCAGCTGCCCCATTCATTCATTCATTAATCTAGAGTCAAGTCAACTGTTAGCTTTCTTGGTTTCATTTGCGAAATAGGAATGAGGCTCAGAGTGGTTTTGATGTTTAGATGAGAGTGCACATACATGTCTTAGCATAGTATCTGAAAAGTAGTAATGACCCATTAGTGGTTGTTAGACTAAATAATTGTCAGAATCTGGAGAACAATATATTGGATAATGACTTCCTAGGTTAAATGGGTGATTTAACATATAAAACGGTTCTATTCCCCAATTGGATAGTGACGTTTATTATTACTGCCTCATAAGGACCCATAATTAAGATTATGATGTATGTTTTCTATAAAAGTAGTGAAAGGATATGTTGATCAGGATATTCCCAATGTTAAAAGAATCAAGGACAGTGGACTACCAGGGAGTGTACATTCAATACTTTTTGGAGAATAATTTTAAAATTTATATGATTTAACTTTTTCCAATTACGATTAGTTTGCAACTTAACCAAGGAAAATAGTTTGTTAGACTTGTAAAATTTAATAGAGATTTGAAGCCATGTGATACTTCTTTTTGGTACATTTTAGATAACTGAAGTCACTTAGTTTAGAAGCATAAAAACCAGTCATACAGAGAAAACTTTCAAACTCATGTTTTGTCCATATTAGATGTGAAAGCCTGTGAAGACTATTCCATGTGCTGTTTTTCTTACCAAGTTTTTCTCAGTTGGGTTGAGTACAAGTCACAAAGATAAAATGTTTTTATCCTTCTGTATCTATAAAATAGATTTGAATTTAGAGGGTATATTTTTCTCACTTTTTTTTTAGCTTTTATTACTGAATTGTTGAATTTATGAGACCTAATTTTTTTTTGCCTTTTTAAAATTTTTTGACATTGTTCATATTTTTACAGTATTTGATTTCTATCCTCAGTTTAGTCCCTGTAAATATCCTACCACCACATTACCTATGAACCATCACCATAGTCCCTTGTGCTCTTCCCCCACCCTGTTTTGATCCTTTTTCCTCTCCCTCCACTGCTTTAAGCCTCACATCTATATTTGCCTATGAGTTGTCTATTCTTTTTTTAACCCGTGTTTGGTTTCCATGTATTCCTCCTATAAGTGATAGTATGTGATATTTTTCTCTCCTTCTGACTTTCTTCACTTAGCATACTCCCAGCTCCATCCTTGTTTCTGTGAATGGCATGAGTTTATCTTTTGATTGCTGAGTAGTACTACATTGGGTATATGTGCATTTTCTTGATCCAGTCATTTGTTTTGGGGTATTTAGATGGTTTCATATCTTAGCTATTGTAAATAGTGCTGCAGTAAACATAGGGGTGCAGGTCTCCTTTAGAATTAATGTTTCTGTGTCCTTTGGGTAGATTCCTACGAGTGGAATTGCTGGGTCATGTGGTAGCTCCATTTTTAGTAATTTGAAGGTTCTCCACACAGTTTTCCATAGTGGTTGGACCAGTTTGCATTCTCATCAGCAATGAAAAAGGGTTCCTTTTTCTCCACAGCCTCGCCTTTTGTTAGTTCTTTTAATGTGGTCCATTCTTAATGGAGTGAGGTGATACTTAATTGTGGTTTTGATTTTCATTTCCCTGATTATGAGGGATGTTGAGAATTTTTCCATGTGTCAGTTGGCCATCTGCATTTCTTCTTTGGAAAAGTGTCTTTTAGCTCTTCTGCCCACTTTTTGACTGGATTCTTCATTTTTGTTGAGCTGGGTAAGCCCTTTGTAGATCTTTGATATCAGTCTCTTACCAGTTGTGTGGAGTGCAAATATTTTCTTCCAATCTGTAGGGTGTGTTTTCGTCTTGGTTATTGTCTCTTTTGCTGTACTGAAGCTTTTCAGTTTGATGTAGTCCCAGCTGTTTACCTTTCCTTCATTTTCTTTGCTTCAGGGGATGTCTTTAAAGATCTTTAATGTTTCTGAGTTGTATGTCATGGACTGTTTTGCCTATGTTTTCTTCTATGTATTGTATCATTTCAGGTCTTACATTCAGGTCTTATATCCATTTTGAGTTGGTCTTTGTGTATGGTGTGAGGTAGAAGTCTAGTTTCATTCTTTTGCATGTAGCAGTATGAGACCTAATTTAAATTACAGTAATTTGGTGGTAGAATTTGTATTCAATATAAAAAATATTAAGACACTTTATACTCATTTTCGCTCACCCTGTGATTCAAATTAATGCTTACACTTTTCTAGCTACTGGCATATGGTAAAGATAAAGTAGTGAACAGGGCATATATTGTTCGTCCTCTCGTGGAGCTTACAATCAATTGAGTGTATTCATCTGTTGCAAATTTGATTATAGGGCACTTTGTGTTTAGTAATTTATACTTGAGTACTTGTTATCTTACCTCTAGTAGTGTCTTTATTGCATTATGAAGATGTTGACTTGATCTTTTTCCTTTTTGGTTTTTTATAGTGTGATCCCAACCACTTTTTCTATATACATTGTCATTGAAAAACTACATTTTTACAGATACTTTTGTAATACAGACATGGTCTGGCAACTGAATAGATCTGTCATTTGGTATCATATCCTTTAAAACTTAATCACTATCAAAATAGAGAATATTTTATTGGCACTTATCTAGTAGCTTTAAGACTAAGGGCAAGTGGAACATTTAGGAAATAGGAATATCCAATAATATGAATATTCAATAATGGCCTACAAGTATTTTGACTGCTACTTACTGACTACTAAGTAGTATGTTGAAAGAAGTTAAGGTATTAGGATTTTTTTTTTAAAGATTTTATTTATTTTTTTATACAAGCACTGGGTACAGTCAGACGCACGGGAGGGTGAGAGAATTCACCAGAGCGGGGAACAGAACAGGCAGACTGACGAAATACACTGCTGAGGGGAGCAGTGGGCGCAGCAGGAGAGGTCTGTCACGCCGTGTGGGACCCTTGCCTTCTGCCGGGGATCGAAGTGGTGCTGCAGAGGCTGTAGGCAGCTTGGCAGCCCAGCGCTCAACCGCTGTGCCACCAGGGGAGGCCTGTATTAGGTTTTTTTAAAAAGATTTATTTATGCATACAAGAACTGGGGTACAGGCCAGAGGTGGTGGGGGTGAGAGAATTCACTGGAGACAGCGGGGAACAGAACAGGCAGATCTACTGAAATACACTGCTGAGGGGAGCAGCTGGCGAGGCAGGAGAGGTCTGCTGCGCCATATGGGTCAGCCAGGATTGAACTTGAACTCATGCTGCAGCATCTGTGTCTTAACTCCTTGAGCCACCAGGGAGGCCCTAGAATTTAAGTTCTATGAATGCTATCTGCAGTGAAAAATAAGTGGTTCCTTTTTGGGTTTGGGAAAATGGATATATATAGAGAGTTGATGTTTGAAATTTATTAGTTAAACTGTTTCATGTAAAGTGGAAATTTGAGGTTATTAGGCCGGTATTCTACTCGTCCATGACTCCATGACCAAATTGGAATAGTTGGAGGACTGGGAAATAAAAATTTGTATTTTCTTTGCCTCATGTGGTATATATAGAGCTTTTTCCAGGTGGTGTCTCATGTGTGGCATGTGGTATAAGGCTATTAGGATAGCTAAAGTTCTTACAGATGAGAGAACTGAGCTTGTTAAGTCATTTAGGGTCTCTCACAAAGCCAGTAATGTTAGATGTGGTAATTTCTTCCAAGTTAGACTCCAAAGCCCCACAACTTTCCACTTCACTTCATAAGCGTCCTGTGCTTTATATTGGTAAAGGTAGTGCAGTATATTTTATTCTATTTTTCATACTGAAAACCAGAGAGAATTACTGTATTGTTCTAAGTGTCTTAAATATTTTTGTTTTTTCTTACGGTTAGCATTTAGTATTGCATCTAGAATGCAATACTTCAGTGTAACATAACTGAGATGCAGTTATGCATCTCAATACTAGATGCAATACTTCAGTGTAACATAATTGAGACAAGCTGAGTATATGCACAAGTTCTTTGATATCAGTCTTTATTTTTTTTAAGATTTATTTATTTGTGCACACAAGAGCTGGGGTATAGGCCAGAGGTGTGGGGGGTGAGAGGATTTACCAGAGACAGAGAGGGGAACAGAACAGGCAGATGGACTGAAGTACACTGCTGAGGAGAGCAGCGGGCGGGCGAGTCAGGAGAGCTCTGCTGCGCAATGTGGGTAGCTCCCTGGCCGGGGATCGAACTCTTGCTGCAGAGGCTGTGGACAGCTTCACAGGCTGCATCTTAACAACCCCTTGTGCCACCAGGGAGGCCCTCAGAATCTTTAATAAACAGTTTAGGATGCCTACTGTAGCAGCCTAAGATTTGCAAAATTGTAACCTCTTTACTGCATGTGATTTACCAGATGCTCACTGCTGAAGGAACTGGTCATTGTAGGCAACTGGTTTTAATTTTTCTGCTGCCAGTTACTAAGTATCTCTGTGCACATCATAAAATAAGATAGCCTTGAGGCTGTTTTAAAAAACTTTATTTAAAAGTTAGCAAACAGGGGCCTTCCCGGTGGCGTAGCGGTTGAGCGCTGGGTTGTGAAGCTGCCCGCAGCCTCTGCAGTGCCTGTTCGATCCCCGGCTGCTCCCCGGCCACTGTAGGAGGGTCCCACATGGCACGCAGACCTCTCCTGCTGCCCGCTGCTCCCCTCAGCATTGTACTTCGGTCCTTCTGCCTGCTCTGCTCCCCGTTCTAGCTCTGGTGAATTCTCTCACCCTCCCGCGCTTCTGACTGTACCCAGTGCTTGTATAAATATATAACTTAAAAAAAAAAAAAAAAAGCTAGCAAACAAAAAGGAAGTGGAATCTTAAAATTAATGATGTTTTTTTTATTTTAGCACTTTTCCAGCCATTAACTCCAGGCTCTCGAGAATTTGAAGATGTTTTGAATATTCTCCATTCATCTTACCTTGAACCAACCTCAGTAGGAAATTTTAACTACAAACGAGCTTGCTTGATACATAATGAACTTTTGGAAAAGGAGGTATGTTTTAATTTGTGGCTATAAGATTCTTCAGAATCAATAGTTTGTAATTTATTTTACTTCCTTTCCTCTAAAAGTGCTAAAGTTTGTAGGAAAGCGAAATTTTGGAAGGGAAAACAAGTTTTAAGTGACATTTTCTCCCTAAACATTGGTATAGCACTACATTTAACTGCTCTATTACTGTGTGATTATAAAACTTTTACTAAAAATGATTCTTTAGCATGAGTATAGCTTATTTTATGAGTTACTTGCAAAATAATAAAGCTTTTTGCTTTCGAGTACATGTGTATCTAATTAAATGGGTTTGTTAATGTCTAAATTGGAAGATAATGAGATCAAATGTGTTTTTCTTTAGGATATCCATAATTCTCTTTCCCACTCATTTATTGCCTGGTGACTGAATTATTTTAATATCATTAGAAATTCTTAGTGAAAAGGCACCAAGAAAAGGGGAATGGTTGATTGTGTTAGTGAATTTAAGTTTCATGTACACATTAGTATATTCTTTGAGTTTTGATTTAGGAAAAGCCAGTGTGTGTAATTATGAATTAATGCACTTGAAATGCTTAGAAATTGGTGTGCTCTTGCTTTCTAATGAACATAAAATACTATTTTGTATTTTTATCAGTTGGTCTGCCCAGTGCTACCAGAATTTAACTTTGTGGGTTTTTTTAAGATTTATTTTTTATATATGCATACAAGAACTGGGATTCAGGCCAGAGGTGTGGGGTGTGAGAGGATTCACCAGAGACAGAGTGGGGAGCAGAACATGCAGCTCTACTGAGATACACTGTTGAGGGGAGCAATGGGCAAGACAGAAGAGTCTACTGTGCTATGTGGGTTAGCTCCCTGACCGAGGATCAAACTCATGCCCCAGTGGCTGATAACTTCATAGGGCTGAGGCTTTAATCCCTACGCCACCAGGGAGGCTCCCAGAATGGGAAAGGGATGTTATTGCCTCCCAGAGAAAAATTAAAGCTATGATAGTTTGATATGATTTCATGGTGTGATAAGGATTTGTTAATTTAATATGAATATTTAAAGATTCATTAATTACTGAAGATTAGTAATAGTCTGAATAATGTATATAATGTGTTAGATATAGACCCCACATTTTGAACACACACATACTTGTGACTAAAAGTGAAAGCAGTAACTTAAGTTGACATAGTTTAGTTAGACCAACTCTTATCCTAGAAATATTTGTGGAGCAGTCTGTCTATTTGGTGCTGACAGTACACTTACAAAGAGGTTAAATTTTTCCATGTCCTAATTGATTTTATAGTCTAAAGTTGGTTATGCAACAGAGATTTATTAAATTGCCTACTTTATACAGTATACCATGTTAAGTAAAATGAGACAAAGTTAACTAAAACATGAATTTATAATCTGTGGGCGTGTTTGAGTGGTAAAATTTTAGTAGAAATTTATTTAAAATTCATAAAGACCAGATGCTGATTTGATTATGTGGTAAGGGCTAAGAACCATTTGTAACGGGGGAAAAAATCAAAGTGCTGAGACTATAGGGAGAAAAATAATTTCTACTTTGGTAGGTTTAGGACTTCTTGAAAATAAAATTCTTTGAACTTTTAGCTTGAAAAATATAATCGCACTGAGAAGTTGTTACAGATTTAATTTCGTTTAGTTTACAGAAAAGCGAAGAGAACTGAAGTCTGACGGTCGTTTAGACAAAGAACTTTCAGAATCCTATGCATTTCTGATGGTTGATCGATACCAAGTGAGTTAAACTTATATAAAACCCATTTTACAAAAAAAAATTTATGTTTCCATTAGTTCCTAATTTTGCAACTATTCAGCAATATATTTGATAATTATAAACTAACATTTCCTTGACGTATAAGTGGAGAAATGATTTAGGGTAGTGTAAGTTATTTTATTTTGTAAATATTTTTAGTGTGTATATCTTTTCCTCAGTTTTGTTCCTTTAGAATGTGCTTGATATTGAATGTGCTTGATAAAGATAATAATCTTTCCTTTGGTAAAATAATTTTCTTCTGTTACTGACATATATTGGGAACTTTTTTTTTTCCTTTAACAGATGTCTAGGTGGAATTCCCATGTTTTTAAATGTTTTTCTCTGTCTAGTTCTAAAAAGGAATATTCATATATGTGAGTGGCATGGATTGTAAAGATCTGTTACATGTAGAATAAAGAACAAATGTATTTCTAGCTATGGTTATATTGGAAGGATAAGTCCGTTTCATATTAACATTTAGTTACAAAATGACTTTCTGTAATGTAGATAAAGTAGTTTAGAAACTTAGAATTAACAGATTACCGGTTATCTTGTGATTTTTTTTTAAAATATTTATTTATGTATACAAGAACTGGGGTGTAGACCAGAGATGCAGAGAGGTAAGAGGATTCACCACAGGCAGGTTGGGGAGCAGAACAGGCGGGCTGACTGAAATACACTGCTGAGGGGAGCAACAGGCAAGACAGGAGAGGTCTGCTGCGCCATGTGGATTAGCTTCCTGACCAGGGAGCAAATTGATGCTGCAGTGACTGGTGCAAGCTTCATAGTGCTGAGACTTAACCCTTTGCACCACCAGGGAGGCCCCTATCTTGTGTTTTTAATGTATTAATGCAGGATGAAATTTTTTTTTTTTTAGGTTCAAAGCTTATGTGAAAAAGGATTACAGGTGGGCCAGTCCAAAATAACAATTCTTGGCAGTCCTTCCTTGGGTAATCTTTTTCTTTTTTCATTTTCTTAAAATTAAGTTGCCATTTAAAAGTGTATTATCTGATTTTGCTGCAGTCCTTGTCATTCATTTCATGTATGCTTTGTCATGTGGCTAGAAAAGGAGACTAGTTTCAGGGTCTGCAGTGTTAAACCATTTCCATCCTTTCTTTCTGATTTTGCCTTCTTTAAATTGATCAAAGTATCCTTTGTAAATGTTAGGTTTATTCCTAGAGATTTAAAAAATGATTAGTTACATGTTTCTTCTGGTTTCATTTTTTGCCTTGGTTAAATATTAGCTATTTTACTGTCCTTAATTTTTTTTAAAAAGATGTCATTCCTTTTTTTTTCTTATCATTAGGTTAAATTTTTGGATTTTTTGGGGGATATTCATGTTCTTATTCTAATTCCTTAATTTTTCCTCTATATGTAGGTATCTATCTTTCTAGATATGCTGATTTATTACAGGCCAATCCTTTGGAAGCTGGGGCCATGGGCGATGTTGTTATTTTTAAAATAATGAAGGTAATTTCAAACTTTTAAATTTCATATTTTTTTTAGCATTTATTATTTATGCATATAAGAAAAGTGTAGGCCAGAGGTGTGAGGAGTTGGGAGGATTCACCAGAGACAGAGTGGGGAGCAAAACAGGCAGATCTACTGAAATACAATGCTCAGGGGAATAGCAGGTGAGAAAGGAGAGGTCTGCTATGGCATGTGGGTTAGCTCCCTGCCTGGGGATCAAATTCATGCTGCAATGACTGGTGATAGCTTGATAGCTCTGAGATTTTAACTCCTGCGCCACCAGGGAGGCCCCTACATTTTCTATTTCAGAGACAACCTTTGGTTGGGATTTTAATTGGTACCAACTTTGACTTTGGGAGTTTGATTAAATTAAAAATCATTTCTTATATTTGATATATGGGGATGCTTTTGTGACTGATTTATGGCACAATTAAAGGCTTATACATAAAATTTGTATTTTAGACATTTTTTTCATGGTTAACTTTTTTTCTTACTGCCTTTTTTTTTTTAAGGTTTATTTATTTATTTATACAAGTACTGGGTACAGTCAGAAGCATGGGAGGGTGAGAGAATTCACCAGACACAGACCGGGGAGCAGACAGGCAGACCGATGAAGTACACTGCTGAGGGGAGCAGTGGGGGCTGGGGGTGGGGGTCTGCGCGCCATGTGGGCCTTGCCAGAGGCCAGGGATCGAGCCGGCGCTGCAGAGACTGCAGGCAGCTTCGCAGCCCAGCGCTTAACCGCTGCGCCACCAGGGAGGCCCTTCTGCTTTATTTTTTTAAGATTTATTTATGCATACAAGAACTTGGGTATAGGCCAGAGGTGGGCGTGGGAGGGCTGAGAGGATTCACCAGAGACAGAGTGGGGAACAGAACAGGCAGATCCACTGAAATACACTGCTGAGGGGAGCAGCGGGCGAGTCAGGAGAGGTCTGCTGCGCCAGGTGGGTAGCTCCCTGGCCGGGGATTGAACTTGTGCTGCAGTGGCTGCGGACAGCTTCATAGGTTGCATCCTAACTACCTGCACCACCAGGGAGGCCCCTCTTACTACTTTATTATAAGAAATGTTAGGTTACTTTATTACCAGGAATTAAAGGTAAGGAAATCTATAGGTGATTTATATTCAAAGCAGTATTCCCTAATATTAAATCTGATGTAGTCAAAATTAGGTTTAGGTGAACTTAAAAAGTTTTCTTTTTTAGGGTAAAATAAAGAGCATTTATGACTCCATGGGTGCAAAAAGTTTGGAACCTACATTAAGTAAAAGTGCTTTGGATCCAACACCAAAGCATGAATGCCACATGTCGAAGAATGCCAATAGGATTACATCACTTTTGGCTTATAGAGCTTATGAGCTTACTCAGGTATGTGCCTGAATCCATTTTAGTGTTGTTATGCCCTTGTGTCTGTTGATCACCAATCCCTTTAAAATGTTTTTTTTTTCAGTTCTCTCTGCCACCATACCAGTCTACACTCTGATTCCTGTATATGACTGCTGGACAGCCATGACTCTCACTCTCTTGTTTCCAGCACATCTCAGAAATACACGTGGCTCCTCAGAGAGAATAATATTCAAATTCCATACCCTAACTTCCTGTCTGTAGACTGTGACCTCCAGCCTGGTTTTTTGTTTGATCACTGTGTTCAACATATATCATTTTGAAACCTTGACCTCTGGCATTGGAAGATCTGCCTAATGCTATTCATTTCTTCTGTGTAAAGTTTAAACCCTTAAATACTTTAATTCACTTCACTTTGTCGTAACGATTTGCTATTTTTTAAAAAGATTTATTTATTTATGCATACAAGAACTGGGATGTGAGCCAGAGGTGTGAGGGGTGAAAGGATTCACCAGAGAGAGTGGGGAGCAGAACAGGTGGATCTACTGAAATACACTGCTGAGGGGAGCAGTGGGCGAGACAGGAGAGGTCTGCTGTGCCATGTGTGTTGCTCCCTGGCCAGCTGGGGATTGAACTCATGCTGCAGTGGCTGGCAATAGCTTAATAGCGCTGTTTTTAACCCCTGTGCCACTGAGGAGATTGATTTATGCATACAAGAACTGGGGTACAGGCCAGAGGTGTGGGTGGGGAGTGAGAGGATTCACCAGAGACAGAGTGGGGAACAGGACAGGCAGGCTGACTGAAATACACTGCTGAGGGGAGCAGTGGGTGAATCAGGAGAGGTCTGCTGCACCATGTGGGTAGCTTCCTGGCTGGCCAGGGGATCAAACTCGTGCTGCAGAGGTTGCAGATAGCTTCATAGTGCTGCTCATAACCCTTTGTGCCACCAGGGAGGCCCAGACCTGATATTTTCTATTTTAACATTTTTCTAAGATGCAAACTTAGAATTAAATTTTCATGCTTTATTCAGATATAATTAATAAACAGTAAACTATACATACTGTATTTGATGATTTTAATAGGTTTTAATATGATGTTTGACTCTAAAGTAATATTCTTTTTAACAAATATAAAAAATGTAGTTGAGCAGTATGGGAGTGGTGGGTGTTTAGGGGCACTGACATCTACCTTCCCCAATGGGAAACCCGGGTAGACCTGTTGACTCCCCCAAAAAGTCCCTTGGTGGGTTGTCTTGATTTCAGGGTGCTCCGCAGTACTAACAGTCTTAAGGATGCTTAAGTTCTTTGGTATTGGCCAGTTCTGTATGATCTGCCTTATGGGTGAATGCTCAGTATAAACCCTTGTTGGTCAAGGGTCAGTTAGATTGTATGTGAAAAGTAGTACTGCTAACCTCCCTCTAGAAATGTTCTTTTATTTTTTATTTACATAAAATTTATTCTTGGCCTTTAAACCCTGGCCCCCTGGTTGATTTCTACTCGTAGGATGTCTACCCTTCCCTCTCAACCAAAAAAGAGTCTGAAGAAGGTGCCCAGTAGCATCTGTTCACTGGGACACTATTTCTCTTTCTTACTCCTCCTGGAGTTTCAGATTCACCAAATGTAATCCCTCAATCATGGTTCATGTGTCTGCTCCCCAATGTTCTGTCTCAGTCTCTGCTCCCCCAGAGCCCTAGTCTCCATTTCCCATACCTCTCTAATGCAGTTCCCAGAAGCTAGGGTCCCTGATGTTGGAGTGAACTCTTCAATCCCCAGAACTATTGCTGTCATTTCTCTTCCTCTAAGTTGCAGTTCCCTGGTAATGAGGGTATTATAGTCAGGGTTGTGGTCTAAATTTCCTGCTGTCTCTGATACTTTTTCTGGAAACGCTAATCCTCCAGTCTCCTTTTGGTGTTTTTCAAGGACAGTTGCTCTTTTTATTTTAACTCCGGAGAGCGGTTAATCCTGGTGTCTTTACTATTCTACTATCTTGCTAGAAATTTGTAAGGTTAATTTTTTTTTTTTTTTAAAGAAAACAAAAATACCTACCAGTGTCCCTTACAGCCCCTTCAACCTCTCTCTTACTTTCCACCCTCTTCACCTATCAACCTCTTTGGCCTCATTTTGGTTGAGTTTATTATTTTTTTTTTTTTTTTTTGCTTTTGTAAGTTCACCACCTTTGTTTTGTTATATTACTTATATATGTAATGTGCTGTGAAAATCATCCAGTATTTGTCTTTCTGGCTTATTTTGCATAGTCACTTTAAATTTTTTCCATTTTGCTACAAATGGGAAAAATTTCACTTTCCTAATAGCTGAACAGTATTCCATGTTTATAAATACCACATTATTATATAAACTATCGGTATATACTTAGGTTGCTTCCATATCTTAGCTATTGTAAAGAATGCTGGATGGAAGATTATTCTCTTGATTATCTTCTGGACACTAGTAGTTTTGGTAAATAGTAATAATTGGTTTTTCTAGCAGGACTTGTAAACTGGCTCAATGCTTCCAAATAATTTACAGGCATTTTTAGAGGAACAACAAGTTCATTGAAGTCAGTGGTTTCTCAAGAGAATGGGCTTTGAAAGATAGTGTTTTGCTAACTCTGTATTTTTTAAAATGAAAATTGCTGGTCTGCAAGTCACAAAAGCCTAATCTAATGGATGGTTGTGAATAGCTGAGGGGGAGAGACAGATGTGTCACCCATATTTGTAATGTCTTCATGTTTATAATCTCTGTCTTTTGTTACTTTGTCTGCAGTTGAGGCCAAGAATGTGTTTTTCCTTTGAAATAATAACCAAAATGGTGAATCTGGTTGATACTGTATCCTTAGTGTTTTACTTTTAGTATCAAATTGGCTTATCTGGACTAACCTGGGAGCTTAGTCACCATTTATAACATTTTTATGAGGAAATTTGCCAAATATTGTCACTGACCAACTCTTCCAAAATAAGCTTTTAGAATACCTATTCTGATTTTATATATACACACATACACACAAAGAATATTTTATATCGCAAAATGTAAGGTCTAGAAATTTGTATTTTTTTTTTTTAAAGAAAAAATAAATACCTAGCAATGTCTCTTACTTTTGATTGACAAGCAGTGCTTTTAAGGATACTTTTGTTACAGGCACTTAAATGTTACTGTACTTCTCAGAAATCAGGCAGATAAATGGAAGGTTCCACTCAGTACTTTCTGCATTCTTAAAGAGGTTAATTTTGTGTTTTCTTATTTTTAGTATTATTTTTATGAGTATGGCTTTGATGAGCTAAGGCGAAGACCAAGACATGTGTGTCCATATGCAGTTGTGTCTTTTACTTACAAAGATAATATACAAACTCCCAAGTTTGCATCTTCATCAAGGTAAGACTTACGAGTTTTAGACATTATCTAAAATGGTATTATATATATTAAATTTCCTGCATTGCTGAGTTAGATGAGGTACTTTGTTTTTTCCCTTTTTTCTTCCCTTGAAATTAGGTACATGAGTGTTAATGACTTTTAAAAGGTCATTGTGAAGGACAGATACTTAAAAGTTTGTGGAAATACAAACCGAAAGTTTATTTAAACTTCACTAGGAAGCTTTTTTCCCCTTGATATTGTGGATTTGCATAGCTGAGTAAATGTAGTTTTTATTTATTTTTTTTTTCAAGAGGCATGTTTTATTTATTTGTTTGTTTGTTTGTTTTGTTTATACATGCACTGGGTACAGTCAGAAGCGAGGGAGGGTGAGAGAATTCACCAGAGCCAGAGCTGGGAGCAGAGCAGGCAGAAGGACCGAAGTACACTGCTGAGGGGAGCAGCAGGCGCAGGAGAGGTCTGCGCACCATGTGGGACCCGCACCATGTGGGACCCTCCTCCGGTGGCTGGGGAGCAGCCGGGGATCAAACGGGCGAGGCCGCGGGCAGCCTTGCAACCCAGCGCTCACCCGCTGCGCCACTGGGGAGGCCCAGTAAATGTAGCTTTTAAAAGCAAAATTTGTGTATTAGCTCTTCTGAAAATGAGGAGCTTCTATAAAAGATCTCCCAGCCCTATCTAAACCAGTTAAATAAAATATTTATTAAGGCATTGATGGTTTTAAAAAACTTAAATTGTTTAATTTTCAGTCAGTTGAGTATTATTGGTGATTTCTTATAAACTGGCAAATATAAGCAGTGTCTCTTTTTTCCCCCTCCAAGTGGCGATTCCAGAAAATACTTGGGCAAATTTGAATAAGTAAATTTATAGGGATGTAGGTGAAATGGTCATGTGATTATTTATTTTTGAGTACCCAGGTTGTCTGAGTGAGATTCAGCACTTTATTCATGTCAGTGAACAGCCCTGGAAACCATTCACAGCCATAAATACTGATCACATAGCATTCAAACAGATGTATTTTTCTTGTTAGTGTGGCACTGTATATATGAATCCCCATGGTGCATTTACTGTAGGACCCTTTCACTGGTGTTCTTTAAAAGACATTTCATCTCTTAATTATAAGGTCATACCGCCAGGAATAATGACACTGTTAATTTTATTTGCCTCCTCTTTGATTCTGTTGATCTCCATATCACTTAAAGTAAGCACTGAATGATGAACATCTTTCCTATGTCTTGAATGTCACCTTGCACACTTCTCCTTGTATTTGCGGTTCTTCTTTCCCTAGCTAGCTGCATGGTTTACAACTGCATTTCCATTAAGTGTCTCCTTAAAGATGACCTTATTATGAGGTCTTTCATGATTTTTTTAAACCCCTGTATCCGTAAAACCTCTCTTTTTGCATAAAACATAAAAACCATCATTTCCTGGTATAAACGGTATGTTTTCTTTTTGATTGTTACCTGGCTTCCTCCTGGGATTATGAGCAATGGAGGCAGGGACTTTGTTTATCTTTGTAATCCTCTTACTTATAACTGCTTGACATGTAATAGGAGTTTAGTAAGTATTTGAGTAGTGAATGACTATATTGAAATAGAGATTGAGGCTGTTTCTTCAAATCTCATCACAGAGATTATTGACAGAGATTGTAATATATAATTGACAGAGATTGTAATATATTCTCTCCTGATGGCTATTTCTGGGAAAAACGGATCCCTTAAATTTGGGTAAATGATGGTAAATTGAGTCGAGTAATTGTGTCCTGTTAAGTAGACTTGATTTATAAAGTTTTAGTAAGTAATGCATTTGTTTTCCCTACATGGAGGAAGAATTTAATTCTCTTGTACAGAATGCTATTAAAAATGGCACTATATCCAAGTTATCAATTAGTAATATTTTTCTTTTTGTTGTTTCTTATCAGTAATGTCTGTCTTTTCTTTTGAAAAATTCATTTGTAGATCTAATAGCTTTAATGCAGATAGAAACACAGGTAAGTTTTTTTTTGTTTATTTCCTTTAGTATTCTACATCAAAAGAATAAGTATATATAGAAAAGAATAGGATAAGTGCTTGGGTCTCTTTATGAGAATATACAAAGTATGAAAAAGGGGAGACCATGTTATGTACATCATCATTTAGTTGTCCAAGCATAAAGTTTCCTTTAGGAAGCTGCTATTGTTTATAGTCCTAAGGTGTTATTAGTACTTAGTTAAAAAAAGTTTTATAAGAGAGAGAGATGATAAAAAGCAGTATCAATGTATTCTTTTAGTTTCTTCATGCAAAGAGAGTGAGTAGAAAGTAGGAGACTTTGTGGGAATTCTTGTAACACAGTGCAATATTGTCTCCTTTGGGGGAAGTAAGAAAGCAGTAAATGTGTTTTCTTTGTACCACAACTTTCTTGTATGAGGGCATTTAGACAAGTACATTTTTAAAAAAGATTTATTTTTTTATTTATTTTTGTGTAGACAAACTGGGGTGTGGGCCAGAGGTGTGGAGAGTGAGAGTATTCATCAGAGACAAAGTGGGGAGTAGAGAGAGAGGATCTTCTGAAATATACTGTTCAGGGGAGCAGTGGGCAAGATAGGCGAGGTCTGCTGCGCCATATGGGTTAGCTCCCTTACCAGGGATTGAACTCGTTCCGCAGTGGCTGGTGATAGCTTGATAGCACTGAGACTTTAACCCCTGGGCCACCAGTGAGGCCCCCTAGACAAGTAAATTTTTAGTCTTTGCAACTGGAATATATAAGGGAAAAGAGGACTAAAACAAAAGTTCTTATAAACTCTATAAACAGCAATACCAAGTCTCTTTGTTTTTTGTCGTTCTAGTTAAACCTTGATTCTAGATGTTTTCCCCATTATTTCTAGTGAAAATGTGTTTGCTTCTGGGCTTCCGAGAGGCTGAATTATGTCATTCTTCTTTATATATAGATAAATTTAACTATACCTTGTGGAAAGGACAGCTTTTAAATAAAGGAAAGCTTTTGTGTTATATCTCTCTGAGGTCAGCCACTCGTGCTTTTTTGCCTATCAAACTGTAAGTATGTTGTATTACAAAGAAATGAAAATAAGTGCTTGCTAATTGTTTTATTATTTTATTATAACAGATTATTTTAAGTTCATACTTGAGTTGTCTTTAATAAAATGATAACCTTTTGTCCTTTGTGGTTAGTAAAACTGGCATGTAAGATGTTTCTGGTGTAAAGGTTGCAGATTGATGCAAAAAAAAATTTTTTTTTAATTATTTTGATAACTTTGTAATTAATTGGCAAAATATGCCTCCTGCTTTTTGCTCTTGCTTTGAGTATGAGCTAAATAGTCATACACATTTGTGGCATAAAACTTTTTCTCAGTGATTTTAAATGTTAGAAAAGATTCTTCAAAATTTTATCCTAATTAGATACATTCTTTAGCAATTTGGAAATGATAGACTTAAAAATCATCAGTTCTTTATTGAAAAGAACTTTGAGGTAGTGTGTTAAGTTAGTTTATAGGCTTTTTCAGTGCTGTGTAACATATATTGGAATATAGAGTATAGTAACATGGGCCTTCAGAAATGTCTAGAGATTATTTTTTTTTTAATTTTCTAGAGGCATGTCTTATTTATTTATTTGTTTGTTTGTTTGGTTTATACATGCACTGGGTACAGTCAGAAGCCGGGAGGGTGAGAGAATTCACCAGAGCCAGAGCGGGTAGCAGAGCAGGCAGAAGGACCGAAGTACACTGCTGAGGGGAGCAGCGGGCGGCAGGAGAGGTCTGCGCACCATGTGGGACCCTCCTCCGGTGGCCGGGGAGCAGCCGGGGATCGAACCGGCTTCGCAGAGGCCGCGGGCAGCTTCGCAACCCAGCGCTCAACCGCTGCGCCACCTGGGAGGCCCTAGAGATTATTTTAACAGTTCATACTTGAGTTGTTTTTAATAAAATGAAAACCTTTTGTCATTTTTGATTAGTAAAACTGGCATGTAGGATATTTATGACGTAAAGTTTGCAGATTGATAGTATTGCCAGACTTTCTACTTGCATATATATCTGGACTTCCTGTATCAAGTCCTCTTTACAATAAAATGAAAATTATAAATATGCCCTTCTGGTTTTCACCAAGATATGTGTGTGTGTGTGTGGAGGGGTGTGTGAAAACACTGCTAGAGTTAAAGCTACAGGTAAGAAAAAAGGATTTTTTAATTTTCTTTCAGACCCGAGAAGTTAGATGTTGAAACAGTTATGAGTATTGATCATCTGAAACAGAAAATCCCTCCGGCGCTGTTTTATAAGGAAACCTACTTTGGTCCATATGAAGGTAAAGTAATTTAGTTTTACTAAAATTTATAAGAAGCAGGTCTAATTTGAATATTTACTATATTTTTTTTTTTTTTGGTCAGTTTTGAAGAATGGAATGTATTGCAGTCTCTATGAAGTCGTAGAGAAGACAAGAATTGGAAGTAACATGGAGAATTTACTGCAAAAACTAGAAAAAGAAAAACTTGTGAGTGAAAGGTTTTAAAATGTTTCTCATCCTTCCTTAGAAATATGCATATTAATAGGTCATATTTCACATTGTTTCATTTTTGCTTCTGAAACTACCACATGGTCTCTGTTTTGTTTCTACCATTTATTTAACAACTGATTCCTGCTACTCTGTTTTTCTTAGCAATGACAGGACACTTTTAATAGCCCTGTTTTCCCCATAAAGTATCTTTAGTGTGGTTTGTAATTGTGACTGAGGCAGATATTCAACAAAATACTTATTCTTTTCTTGTACAATTTGTGTGGTTCAGTGAAGATTGAGACAGAGACTGTTCTCCTGGATTATGTAGAGCAATAAATGGTGTTACTTAGATAATATTGCAGTGGGCATAGTGGAATATTTGAATATTCAATAAGAATAAGGCCCTCTGAGGCGAAAGAGATAAAAGAAGTGCTGGAAAAGTATGTAGGGAGCAATGTCCTGCATTGTAATTCAGGCATTGTAATTGAACACAGGCAGTGTTCAAATGTTTGGAAGTTTGAACTTGATGTCAAGAGCAGTGGGCATGAGAGGGAATAGTATGAGATTTTGAATGTGTATGCAGCATGATCAGTCTTGTGTTTTGAAAGTTTGTCTTGGCTACTCTGCAGAGGATGAATTGAAGACTGTAGATGTGGTAAGAAGTTATGTTTGAGGAGGTGGTAGATTAGATCAGAAATTAACAACGATAATAGAAGAAGAGATAAATTTACAAGAATTTACTAGGCAGTATTCAGTTAAATAGATATTGAATGTATCAATTTGGGTGGAAAGATTAGGTTATGCATCAGGTTGTATGAGGGGTTCAGGACTGAACGGAAAATGAATTTTTTTTTTTTGAACAAACAGTGATTTGATAATAATAGGAATGGTTTAAATAAAATATGTCAATGTGGTAAAATTATAACTATCAGCAATTGCATAGGAATAAGCTATAATAACATGAACATAAAGTTCACATAACATTTTATTTATTTATTTAAATAAATTTTATTTTTATATTCCCCATACAATTGCAACCCCCTTATTTTGACTCCAATCCCTCCCCTCCTCACCCCCCATAGAGTCTCTGGTTCATAGTTTTTTGTTGATTTTGATTTTCACTTATAGTTATTCATTTTCCTGGTCCCTTATTTAAGTTTTCTAGATTCCTGCTATGAGTGAGACCATCCGGTATTTTTCTTTTTCTTTTTGGCTTATTTCGCTGAGCATCATTCCTTCTAGCGCCATCCATGTTGCTGCAAATTGCATGTGTTTATCTTTTTTGAATGCTGAGTAATATTCCATGGTATATATGTACCACATCTTCTTGATCCAGTCATCTATTTTTGGGCATTTGGGTTGTTTCCAAAGCTTAGCTATTGTAAACAATGCTGCTATAAACATAGGGGTGCAGGTGCTCTTTGAAATTGATGTTTCTGTGTCCTTTGGGTAAATACCTAGGAGTGGAATTGCTGGATCATATGGAAGCTCTATGTTTAGTAGGTCCAGAAATCTCCACACAGCTCTCCATAGTGGTTGGACCAGTTTGCACTCCCACCAACAGTGCAGGAGAGTTCCTTTTTCTCCACATCCTCGCCAACATTTGTTGTTGCTAGTTTTTTTAATATGTGCCATTCTCACTGGTGTGAGATGGTATCTCATGGTAGTTTTGATTTGCATTTCCCTGATGACAAGTGATGTTGAACATTTTTTCATATGCCTGTTGGCCATTTGCATTTCCTCTTCGGAGAAGTTTCTTTTTAGCTCTTCTGCCCATTTTTTGACAGGATTATTTTCTTTGTTGTTGAGTCTCATCAGCTCATTGCAGATTTTTGTGATCAGTCCTTTATCATTAGTGTTGGGTGCAAAAATGTTCTCCCAGTTGGTGGGGTTTCTCTTTGTTTTTGTTATTGTCTCTTTTGCTTTGCAGAAGCTCTTTAATTTGATGTAGTCCCAGCTGTTCATCTTTGCCTTCACTATCACTGCTTTGGGTGATGTGTCTGTAAGATGTCTTTGATGTGCATATCACGTAGTGTTTCGCCTCTATTTCCTTCTACGTATTTTATGGTTTCAGGTGTTATGTCTAGTTCTTTAATCCATTCGGAAAATGAATTTTTGATGCTGATACGTACAGTTTAGTTGAAGGAGGAGGGGGGAGGGGATGGTTTTAGAGAAGGAGAGTGGCCATTCCAAGGGTTTTATTAACATGAAGTCTAGTTTAAATGTTGCTGAGATGTTCTAGTAGAGGGGGTTTTTTTCCCCACAGGCACACTGTTTAATACAAGTTTTTAGTAGTTGATATTTTTCTTCCTCATTTTGTTGAACCTTAGTTTCAAGGTAATTAAATGAAGTGATCAAATTGATGTAATAGTTTCATATCTCAGTTCATATGAACATTTATTAATATTTTAAACACATTTACATTTCTTGTTTTCATCTGAAGTCCTATCTGTGAGACTAGTATTCTCATAATCAAAATTGTTCATTTCCTAAGTTGAGAAAGTGAAATTTAGGAGTTTGGATATGGAGAGTTACAGAGTTATCCAAATCTGGTTCTTGTGTTTCCGAGACAGTGAGTATTGAGAGTCTTGACAGTGAAGTGTTCGTGAGGAAATTACACTGTTCACTTCCTAATGGTGAGAATCAAGATAGGAAGGATAATGGCATTTTGTTCTTCACTGAACTAATACTAGATTAATGGAGAATTAAGAGGTAAGAGATGATCCTAGACTGTTTGAATCTAATGAACTTAGGTATTTTTTTTCTTTCATTCTTTTTTTAGGAATTTTGTTTAGGTTCCCCCTTTCCTGCAAAACTGAGTAGGAGGGGCCTTCCCTGGTGGCGCAGCGGTTGAGCGCTGGGCTGCAAGGCTGCCCGTAGCCTCTACAGTGCCAGTTCGTTCCCTGGCCACCGGCGAGGGTCCCACAAAAAAAAAAAAAACAGTAGGAGTTACCCACACTGAAACTTTTCCTCATAGTTCCCATGATAATGGCAGGTGCATTGATTACTGTTGCTTCTTAATAATCTAATCCTGAATACACCAGGTGTTCTGAATGGGAGTATTAGTGGTCTTTTTCATACATTTTAAAAGGACAGGTTTATTAGGAAAAAGATAAAAAGAAGGCACCTGCATAGTCACAGGAGGGCAGGAGAGCTGCCTGTCTTTGCTTCTTTAGGATAGTCTTTTTTTTTTTCTTCATTATTGTTAGCTTTACATTTTTAATTTTTTTTATTTTTTAAGATTTATTTATTTATACAAGCACTGGGCACAGTCAGAAGTGCGGAGGGTGAGAGAATTCACCAGAGCCAGAGTTGGGAACAGAACAGGCAGAATGACGAAATATACTGCTGAGGGGAGCAGCTGGCGCAGCAGGAGAGGTCTGCTGCAACATTTGGGATTGAACTGATGCTGCAGTGGCTGTGGATAGCTTCACAGTGCTGTGCTTAACCCCTTGCACCCCTATTTTTTAGTTTCCATTATGATTTCCATTTTGAGACATGATGTAGAGTTAGAGTTTTTTTTTTTTTTTTTTAAAGATTTATTTATTTATACAAGCACTGGGTACAGTCAAAAGCGTGGGAGGGTGAGAGAATTCACCAGAGCCAGAGCGGGGAGCAGAGCAGGCAGAAGGACCGAAGTACACTGCTGAGGGGAGCAGCGGGCGGCAGGAAGAGGTCTGCGCGCCATGTGGGACCCTCCTCTGGTGGCCAGGGAGCAGCCGGGGATCGAACCGGCGCTGCAGAGGCTGCGGGCATCCTCGCAACCCAGCACTCAACCGCTGCGCCACCGGGGAGGCCCTAGAGTTAGAGTTTTTAATTTCTAACTATATGAGAATACTTTGTTCCTTTTTTCTAATGAAATTCCATTGTAATAAAATCACCATCAAAATAAGTGGTGATTATGGGGCCTCCCCTGGTGGCGCAGCAGTTGAGCGCTGGGTTGCGAGGCTGCCCGCAGCCTCTGCAGCGCCAGTTTGATCCCCGGCCACCAGCGAGGGTCCCACCAAAAAAAAAAAAGGGGGGGGGTGATTATTTGAAACTTATTGAGGCTTGGTTTAAAACCCACTTTCTTGTCATTACATGTCCCCACTATATTTGAGAAAAATGTATGTTCATTGATTATCGGATCCTGCATGCCCATATCTGAGTTGACAATTATTTTCTCTTAGTCCTTTGATTACACTCAGTATCTTCAGGCTTGCATTTTTGTCTGAGAGGTCTGTTTTAATCTATTATTCCTTTGTAGGTGATCTTGCTTTTTCTGGTTGCTTTTTTAATCTTTGTTTTAGGTGTTTTGCAGTTATATTAAATATATTTAGGTATAGATTTCTTTTTGTCCAGCTTGATATCTGACTTTCATATTTGTAGATTTATATTGACATTTCTGAAATGTTGTCAGTCATCTGTCATCACCCTCCTGCTAGCATAAGTTTGTGATGTCTGCAAACTGCCCATCATTATAATTCTGATTTGCTAATGAGCTCACCTCTGTTGAAATGTCTTCATAATCTCGGGCTCTTGATGTTTCCATCTTTCAAAATCCATCTTTAGTATACTCTCAGTATATTTTCCAACCATAAACAAATGTATTTTTCCCCTATTGCCTTGCAAATCTATTTGACAAGCTTTCTGTCTTATATAATAAGTGATATTTCTTTTGTTTTTCACTCCACCCACTTTCAGACTTCTGATTAGGGATCTTGTGTTGCTTGTCTCTGAAGTTGTCTCTGGCAAGGCAAATTGCCTTACATGTGAAAGAGGTCACACTAAGTATGTTCAGAATTAGATTATAGAAGCACATTTCATTTGCCTGATTAACCTGAACTCTAGTTCAGAGCAGTGTTTGTGTCATGCTAGTTTTATATATTCAGTATCCAGCCATCTGCCTTGGCAATTAATAACATGCCTTTTGAATTGTTGAGGAAATTATCTCAAGTCTTTAGTTTGGTCCTTTTATTTTAGCTTCATGGAAAAATCAGCAAGTTGGTTTTCAATAATATTCTCTCATGAAAACTAAAGGATGGGGCCTCCCCGGTGGCGCAGCTGTTGAGCGCTGGTCTGCGAAGCTGCCCACAGCCTCTGCAGTGCTGGTTCGATCCCTGGCTGCCGGCGAGGGTCCCACATGGCGCGACAGACCTCTCCTGCTGCACCTGCTGCTCCCCTCAGCAGTGTATTTCATCAGTCTGCCTGTTCTGTTCCCCGCTCTGGCTCTGGTGAATTCTTTCACCCTCCCACACTTCTGACTGTACCCAGTGCTTGTATAAATAAATAAATAAATAAATCCTTAATTTAAAAAAAAAAAAAAACTAAAGGATGTATGTGATTGGGATCCCGTGCCTTGGTAGAGTTGGTAGAGGTTTTTTTTTTTTTTTTTAAAAGATTTTATTTATGCATACAAGAACGGGGGTATAGACCAGAGGTATTGGGGAGGGTGAGAGGATTCTCCAGAGACAGAGGGGGGAACAGAATAGGCGGATTGAGTGAAATACACTGCTGAGGGGAGCAGCGGGGGAGTCAGGAGAGGTCTGCTGTGCCATGTGGGTCTCCTCCCTGGCCTGGGATTGAACTCGTGCTGCAGTGGCTGCGAATAGCTTCATAGTGCTATGTCTTAACCCCTTGCATCACCAGGGAGGTCTGGTAGAAAGAGTTTTAAACTAATTCATTAGCAGTATTTATCATAAAAAGGTTGTCGGTTTTTATCTTTGTCTGTGCTGTGTGTCTGCCATATGGTGAGAAATAATAAAGCAGATTCAACTTCTCTCTCTTCCAAAAATGCAGGTTCTTGTTAAACCTTTGGGAGACCGAGGATACCTTTTTCTTCTCCCTCTTTGTCAAATGGTTTCTCCATATGGTAGGTGATACCTTAATTACTGTAATTTTTTCTTTTTAGTTTAAAACACATTGCTAATGAACGTGGCTTCTTTTTTTTTTTTCTTTTTTTTTTAGACCATCAAACTGCCAGGCCTCGAGTCCTACATGCTTTGTTTCTATTTCAAGAATCTAGAGGCATAGTTACTCGTAAGTTCTTTGAATAACTAAATCCACTTACTTATGGATACCTACATTTTATTGAAATTTTTCAGATGACTCACTAAGCATTTTATCTTTCTTACATCATGTTTTGAGAAATACTGGGAGTATTAGGAGGTATTAGTATAAAACTCATGATGTTTTTTTAAGTCCTGAAAATGTTTTTGGATTGTACTTTTAAGAAATAATTATTGATTGCAATTGGTACAATACTTAAGGCTTATTTTTCAATTTTTATTTGATTATTATATTTTTTAGTTCATTTTTCAATATACAAATTGGTTTCATTGTTATTTAAGAATGAGCGTCTCAGTTGTGGCTACTTGGCACCTTCATATCTACTTAGTGAAGTTAAAAGTTGTTATAATAGGAAAGAATAACATTGTTGTCTTCTGCAGAACTATCTTGCTATAAGCCTCAGATCTTGCCCTACCTCTTTATTTCTTACAGTATGCTTGAATTGCCTAGTGGCAGTAAGAAATGAAGATTTGTAATGGGTAGATATTTCTCCCTTGAAAAATACATTCTAGCAGTTGCATTTGTTTTAGTTTCTTATCGGCCTGTTTTAGGCTCCTGGACTTAGAAGCTTGCTTTTCATATATTTCTATATTATACATGTATTAGG
Organism: Talpa europaea; assembly: GCF_964194135.1. Taxonomy (NCBI): domain Eukaryota; kingdom Metazoa; phylum Chordata; class Mammalia; order Eulipotyphla; family Talpidae; genus Talpa; species Talpa europaea. The sequence continues at coordinate 65,406,111 of NC_140078.1, forward strand.
GTACATATTAATTTGGTTCATACTGTATGAATGTTGTTATATTTCTTAACAATATGTAGATGTGTATTCAGTTTCTTGATTGCTAACATGATTTGCTTTTTTTGTTTATAGCACAAAGAGGTTCAACCAATGCAGCACCACAGGAAAGACATGAGAACATGCCAGATGTATTAAAAATAACTCAGTTTTTACAGTATGCTTTGATTCAGTGTCGAAAGGAATTTAAAAATATAAATACTATAAATTTTCATTCTGTTGTTGAGAAGTATGTAAGTGAATTTTTTAAACGAGGTTTTGGTTCAGGTAAACGAGAGTTTACCATGTTTTCATATGACTCACGATTAGATGACAGAAAATTTGTATACTCAGCTCCCAAAAATAAATCCCATATTGATAATTGTTTGCATGCCTATATTTTTCGGCCTGAAATGTATCAGTTACCTATTTGTAAATTAAAAGAACTATTTGAGGAAAATAGGAAACTTCAGCAGTTTAGTCCACTTTCAGATTATGAAGGTCAAGAAGAAGAAATGAATGGCACAAAAGGGAAATTTGGAAAACGAAATAACTCAAGGATTAAAACTGTTATACCTGGAAAACAGAAGTCATCTCACTCTTTGGATTATGATAAGGATAGAGTCAAAGAATTGATTAATTTAATTCAGTGTAGGAAAAAAAATGTGGGTGGGGACTCAGACATCGAAGATATGAGAAGCAAAACTGTCTTGAAGAGGAAGCTTGAGGATCTACCTGAAAATATGAGGAAACTTGCGAAAACCAGTAGTTTTTCTGAAAATTGCCATCTCTATGAAGGTAAAATATCAGATTGCTCCTCACATATTATTAAAATAACAACCAAAAACTTAGTAAAGTACTTCTGTCCTTTTCCCTTCATGCTGCAAATTACAGCCTGAGAGCCAATTCTGTCTGCCCTGTTTTTGTAAAGAAAGTTTTATTGGAGTATTGCTGTGCCTATTTACTTTTGCGTACATGGCTGATTTCATGCTACAAAAGCACAGTTGGGACAGATTGACTGTATAGCCCACAAAGATAAAGTAATTGACTACCTGATCTTTTACAGAAAATAATGACCAACTACTGCACATCAAATTTCTGAATTGTGTGACTTAAGTTATGCTACTAATCAGAGTTACTGTCCCTTTCTAGTCCTTTAATTTTATAATTGGAAAAATACAACATAAAATGTTGAATTTTAGGATTTTGCTCAGTGAAAGGAATCTGCTGATCATTAAGAGCCTGCAACAAAATTTTTTCCACCCTAAGGCTCCAGTAATATATTTCTCTTTTTATTTGTTTTGTTTTAGTTGACATAAATGGGAGACTATTGTCTTGCATGTATGTTTCACTATCAGAAGTAATTTAAGTAATTTTTTTCATCGAGATTTTAAAGATTTTTACACTATTCTCTAAACATGTGTTCCATTGCATTCAGGGATTTTATTTTATTTCATTTTTTTAAGATTTATTTATTTTTATACAAGAATTGGGGTACAGGCCAGATTTGCGGGAGGATGAGAGGATTCACCAGAGACAGAGCAGGGAACAGAAGAGGCAGATGGACGGACCGAAGTCCACTGTTGAGGGGAGCAGTGGGCGAGACAGGAGAGGTCTATCCCGCCATGTGGGTTTCTCCCTGGCCGGCCAGGAATCGAACTCATGCTTCAGTGGCTGCAGATTGCTTCATAGGTCACATCTTAACCCCTGCGCCACCAAGGAGGCCCTGCATTCAGGGATTTTAGCTGTAACAGTCTTCATTTTGTGCTCCTTATTTATCACAGATCTTCTATTCCTCTTTTATAGTAAGCAATTTTGTATGTTTTCAAATTCAATAAGTCTCAGAATTGACTAGATTAGCCAGATCATTGTCCTTACTAAATAGTTCTTTAAACTTTTTTTTTAAAGATTTATTTATTTATGCATAGAAGAACTGGGATACAGGCCAGAGGTGTGGGTGGTGAGAGGATTCACCAGAGATGGTGGGGAACAGAACAGGCAGATCGACTGAAATACACTGCTAAGGGGAGCATCAGGCAAGTCGGGAGAGGTCGGCTGAGCCATGTGGGTAACTCTAGTACATTTTAGTGTATTCTGCATTTCCTCCTATCATTTTGCAAAAGAGCAATTGCAGATGTTTGTTGTCAAGATCCTGGTTAATAAGGATTTTAGTAGTAGAATTTAATAATATGATTATTAATATACATCCGTATTACCAACATATGTGAGCTCATTTTTCCATTAACAGCAGTTTCACATTAGGAAAGTAAACTTATGTAAGGGGAATTTTTGCAAAATTTTAGGTCCAGCTATATTTGTAAAGTAAAGATGGATGTACTAGTAAAAGATAAGCCAGTACTTTTAGTTTCTGTACCTAAATATGTCTTAGGATAATTAATTTTTAGGTATATTTACCCAAAACTTAGAGATGACTTTTCTTTCTTTTTTCTTTAGAGTCTCCGCAGCATGTTGGCTCACTTGGGCATGATGCTGATTTGAGACAGCAGCAGCAGGATACCTCTAATTCCGGCACTACTGACATCCACAGGCTGTTTAATTGGCTGTCAGAAACACTAGCAAATGCACGTCATTCTGATGCGTCCCTGACAGACACAGTGAACAAAGCCTTAGGATTGACCTCTGATGAGGCCTACGAAGAACTGAGACAAAAGCATGACTTTGAGTTGAACTCCACCCTGGACAAAAAAGAGTATGAACAGTCTACTTGTGCAAAAATTGAAAACACACATTTTAAGGGTACTCAGAGCCCATTGTTAGATGTTGCTATATCATCTTTAAAGTATCCTGTTGCTGTTTCTATCAGTGAAGTAGGCAGTGACCACAAACTACATTTGAAAGAAGTAAGCAAGTCTGATTATTTTTTTGTGAATGTGTGGAAGGGAGGTGTGGTTGTACTTATGTGAGCTTTTTCCTTTTTTAAGAAAAAATAAAATACAGTAAATATATCTGTCTAGTATAGTATTTTTAAATGATTTCTTGTTACAGAGGTAGAGGGCCTCCCTGGTGGCCTAGAGATTAAGTCTAGGTGCTATCACTGCTGTGGCCTGAGTTTGATCCCCGTCCAGGGAGCTGACCCACATATGGCAGAGCAGACCCTCCTGTCTTTCCCAGTGCTCCCCTTAGCAGTGTATGTCAGTCAGACTCCTGCTCCACACTCTCTCTGTTTTGGGGGAGTCCTCTCACCTCAACCCGCACCTCTGGCTTACACCCCAGCTATTCTGCGGGCAAAAAATAAAGATAAAAGTAGACATGCTTTTAAGTTCAGAATTGTCCTTTTCTGGAGTTGACTGTGTATCATTTCATAATAAAATGGAATCCTCAAAACATTGGCTTTCTGATGGTAGTACAAGAACCCAAAAATGAGGCAAATGCAGTAACTGAGGTCACTCTACCATTGTTTAAACTACTTTTTATTCTTATGCAAATAGGAATGGAAATGGATGATCTTTAAGATTTCCTCTGAGGAAATCTGAGATTGTTAGCCTTGATTGACAGGGACATTCACTTTATTTGTGATATGTGTTTAGAGCACTGATATCTAGCTGAGAAGTATCTTTATCTCCCCCAGGAAGTGGTGTATATAACTGGGGAATAATACCAGGGTGGTACCATATTTGTAAAAGTGTATTTCTTACTTATTCTTTTCTCCATTTTTTCCTCTCCTATCTTCTCTTTTTTCTGAAGATTTATTTATTTATGCATATAAGAGCTGGGGTGTGGACCAGAGGTGGGGGGTCTGGGGCATAGAGAAAATTCACCAGAGATAGAGTGGGGAGCAGAACAGGCAGATTGACTGAAATACACTGCTAAGTGGTGTAGTAGGGGTGGTTAGCTACCTGGCCAGGGATCGAACTCATGCTGCAGTGGCTGTGGATAGCTTCACGATGCTGAGACTTAACCTCTTGCGCCACCAGGGAGGCCTCCTTCCCTGTCTTTTTTTTTTTAAAGATTATTTATGCATATAAAAACTGGGGTACAGGCCAGAGGTGTGGGGGCTGAATTCACCAGAGACAGAGCGGGGAACAGAACAGGCAGATCGACTGAAATACACTGCTGAGGGGAGGAGTGGGCGAGTCAGGAGAGGTCTGCTGCGCCATGTGGGTACCTCCCTGGCCGGGGATTGAACTCGTGCTGCAGTGGCTGTGGATAGCTTCATAGGTTGCATCTTAACCCCTTGCGCCACCATGGAGGCCCCCCTTCCCTGTATTTGAATAAAGTAATGTCATGCATATTCCCAGCCATTCTCCAAGTAATTTTTAGATATGTATTTATGGTGAAGATGATGGTAGGAAGCTCACTTAGGGGGAGATTTGTAATGGAGGCACTAAGAAGTTAACAACTGTTCATACATCCTATGTGATTAATGTTTTAAATCACATCAGTGGAACATGGGCCAAGCCAGCCCACTGCCTGTTGTAACTAAAGTGTTACTGAAACACAATGATGTCCGTGAGTTTAAGTATTGCTTATTGGCTGCTTTGGTGCTACAGTGGCAGAACTTGGTACCTGGCCTGGAAGCCTAGAAATAATATTTGCTTCTTCACCAAAATTGTTTACCAACCTTTAGTCTAAATCAGAATCAAATTATGTTTTGAGGAAGAAAATTGTTTTATTTTGAGATGTAACTATCATACTTTACCACTCTGGTTTTATGTACTTTCAATGTTTAAATTGAAATTTGTAAATTTGCTGTGGAAAAATAGTTGTTTATTTTTGACATTAAAATTAGTCACAATTTATTGAATATTAACTTTTAATTTTTAGGACCCAAATTTAATTAGTATGAATAATCTTGAAGATTGCAGTTTATGTCCCATTAATCCCATTGACTATGGATTCCATAGACAACCTAAGTCAGATGTTGAAGAGACTGAGATACACTGGAAACTGATTCCAATTACAGGTAAGAGCAAGTTAGGTTTGCTTTGTTTACTAACAGTCAGTTTCCTGAAGAACGCTTATCTCACTTGGTTCTGACATCTGAACTCTTATTTTGAGCAATGTAACTGTTCTTCAGTGGTTTTGCTGTTCTTGATCAGCATGAGTAAATATTTGAAAAAGAGTCTAATAGAAACAGGAATTTAAAGTGTACATACTCTCCTTATGGAGTATAGGATGCAGATTTCAAATGAAAATTGTTGGCTCGCAGAAATTGACTTTCTAACAAGGTAAGGTAGCTATACAGATGAAATGGTCTCTCGGGCAGCCAATTAAATGCTGTCATCTCAAATTAATAGAGTAAACTTGACTAAACCAGTGGTCATCTGAGGTTGTCATGTTGAGGTTCATTTTTCTAATACTGGATTTTCTTAGAGAAATTAAATCATTGTGGAGAATGACTTAAAATGATCAAATATCTTCAGAGTGCTTACTGAACCATAGGACAAGGATAGTTGAGCAAATGTTGAAAGGTCATTTTATAGTATTGTGATTTTTCTATGAAAACATGTCTACACACATACATCTTAAGACCCCAAGTTCTTAGTCATCTTTATTGTGTTGGCTAAGCATTTTTAAAAATATTTCCAGAAAACATCTTTACATTTGTTAGACAAAGAACAAACAAATTTTTGCTAAAAAAAAAAAAAAAAAAAAAGATAGACTGGCTTATGACTTAGAGCTACTGAGTGAATCTCAGAAGATGAGTTCCCATGGGCTTCAGCACCATTCTTTGCTTCGTATCTTACCAGAGAGGGCAAGAGCTCTGGAGGTGATGGTACAGAGGCAGCTGTTACCTATGATCTGGAGACATGGGGTTGAGTGAGAGCAAGAGAATAAGGAAGTAGCAGGTGGTTATCTTAACCTGTCTCATTTAAACACCTTCATTGTTAATGTTCAGAGCCATGTGGAGGCACATCTAGGTGTCGGCATTCCAGCATCACTTGAAAGCAACCTCCCGTTTCTAAATGACACTTTGGGATTATTTTAGGCAACAGAAAGAATATGCTTGCATTCATTAACATTTGGGGTTATTGGAAAGGGGGTTAATAGGTATCACCAATATCTGAAGAGTCTACGAGTCTAACAGATACTTTCCCTCAGGAGGAAATGGAAGAAGCCCGGAAGACCAGCTGGGGAAACATGGTGAGAAACAAGCACCAGGTGAGAAGGTTTGCTTTGCTTTTCCTTCCCAATGTGTCCTTCTTCAGAATTGCTACTTTGTATTTCTGGACCTTGTCAATAGGGCATCATTTTAAGCTCTGTTAATTACAGGGCATTTGGACAATATATTGTATTTAAATTATTGATTTTTATCAATTATTCTTATTCATAAAAGTCACTGAATATTCATATAGATTGTTTTCTTCACCTGGAATACCAGAATATTTTTCATAATCTATTTCTGCAGATTTATCTCATCAGAAATAGTCTTCCAGATTTCTTTTAAAATTAAAAAGATGTAGGGCTCCCCAGTGGCACAGGGGTAGGGGTTAAAGACTGCGCTGTCAAGCTGTTGCCAGCCACTACAGCACAAGTTCGATCCCCGGCCTGGGAGCTAGCCCACATGGCGCAGCAGACCTCTCCTGACTTGCCCACTGCTCCCCTCAGCAGTGTATTTCAGTACGCCTGTTCGGCTCCCTGCTCTGTCTCTGGTGAATCCTCTCACCCCCCACACCTCTGGCTTACACCCCAGTTCTTGTATGCATAAATAAATCTTTAAAAAAATTTTGAAAGGTGTAAAAAAAATTTAAAAAGGTGTGAGGGGAGAGGCCATTTATCTTTTAGGTATAATATTCCTAATTTTGAATTTTTTTTTTTTTTTTTTTTTTTAGAGGCATGCTTTATTTATTTGTTTGCTGGTTTGTTTGTTTGTTTATACATGCACTGGGTACAGTCAGAAGTGCGGGAGGGTGAGAGAATTCACCACAGCCAGAGCGGGGAGCAGAGCAGGCAGAAGGACCGAAGTACACTGCTGAGGGGAGCAGCGGGCGGCAGGAGAGGTCTGCACGCCATGTGGGACCCTCCTCCGCTGGCCGGGGAGCAGCCGGGGATCGAACCGGCACTGCAGAGGCCGCGCGCAGTCTCGCAACCCAGCGCTCAACCGCTGCGCCACCGGGGAGCTAATTTTGAATTTTTTGACCCAGTTCTTCTAACTGTAAAGCAAAATTCAGCAGATACTTCATTTTTAAGAAATCTACTTTTATTCGTTGGCTTTTCAGTAAGTTTAAATCCTTGAGGGGTGTAGTATCACGTAGAGTCTGTGTCCTATGGTCTTAGCAGGAAGGTTGCTTCAGAATTTGGTGCAAATTGCCAGTTTCCATGGGCACACATTACTTTCCCCAGAATACTCATTTTATTTGGTTTGTCACCAGAAGTCACTGTACTTCGCTTTGTATACTTGAGCACATCTCTTGCATAGACAGGATTCATTTTCATCTCAAGCATAAGTACCTTCAATTTTAAGAAAAGTTGTGTACTCCCTCTGGTTTTAGAGACCTGGCTTATAGCCAGCAAAAATGGTCATGGACCACAGCCTTCACCCAGCCATATTTTACTAGTCCCATTTCCAGCAGACCTCCAGAGAATAAAAAGATTAAGATAATTTCAGATTCCAGAAATATTTATAGATCTTACTGATTGGTTAGTTACAGTGGAGACGATTTCTTTTGTCTGAGCCACAGTGAATTCAACATCTCTGTAGATGGGCATAGGCATTATTTTCTTGGTTAGAGTTTGGTGCATGCTGGGTCTTTCATTTCAGTTTTGTTGTATCTTTTTCACAAATCTTGAAGGTTTTTTTTTTTTTTTGTAATTTGGAAGGAAGCTAAATGACACTAATAAACCTTTACAGTTATTCCCTTCTTTAGAGAATAAGAGAATGTGAGTTATAATAATTTTCTTCAAGAAAATATTCGTGCCTCCTGGGATAAGCTGTTTAAAACACACACACACACACACACACACACAGGAACAGCAGATACATGGCATAGGAAATCTTTAAGTCTGTGTGAATTTTTATATATGTATCCAACTTAAATGATCACCACTGAAATAAAAATGTAAACTATTTCCAGTATCCCATATCCTCCCGGTCAGTATTCTGCCTGCCTCCAGTAAGTAACCCAATAAGCTGACTTCTTTCACCGAAGATTAGTTCACCTGTCCTTGAATTTAACCTAAATGAAACCTATACATGTTTTGGGCTTTCACGCAACACTAGGTTTCATCATATTTTGCTGTCAGTAATTCATTCTTAGGAGTAGTAGGTATCTTTTTTATGCTTCTAAATGTCCCGTTTGCACCTAAAGTTCTTACTTAGGATACCATCTATGTAGCTTGTGACTGAAAGTATAGATGTCTGAATGATGCTAGTTTTAGGGAACTCACCATTCCTTTTTTCACTTAGAAGTCAAAGTACTGCTATGCTCAAGTGGAATCAGTTGAAAACAGGCACTATTATGGACGTTGATGTATATATTTTAAAAGTACTTGTATGTTTTAAAGTACATTATTTTAATATACTTGTTGTAAAGTACATTTTTTAACTAACAAAGTTGTCAGTCCTAAAGTCATATAGCGGAAATTTGTACAATATAAGATTAGGTGGTGATCATTTATATTTTAAAACAGATTTGGTTTAGAGTTTTTTCATACAGCAAATTTCCCTTATGGATAGTTCAAATTGTATTTCAGCTTACAAAAATTCCTGTTATCCATAACACTTAAGAAATGAGCTTATTGGTCTGAACCATAGTTATTGTTTTGAGAGCAAGTATTTTTTTTTTTAAATACGTAATTCAGAACTTTCAAAATTATAGGGTATCCTCCTCAATCATTTGTTTTATAAGATACAATTAAAATTTTTTACTAAAATCAGACATTAATGTACACAATTAAGTACATAAATAACTTGAAAAGGTGTTTTCCACCCCTAATCCTGACATTTAGTTTTCTCCTGTGATCAGCCTGTGTTACAAAGTTCTTACGTACATTTCCAGACATTTAATGTGTGTACTAAAAACCCCATGTTGTAGATTTAAGGAGGGCATTCAGTATTTCTGAGTAACATTTTGGAGCATGAATTTTCTGGTTTATCAGTTTCATGCAGTTGTAACTCTTACCTTGGCACATTGTCTATTTTGTGCCTTTCTTCTCTCTCCTACTATCAGACCTGCTATGGTTTTACCCTGCTGACAGGTGCCTATGCAGTAGTTAAAAGGGCAGTGATTTATGGTAACCACTGGGGTTGGTAGAGACATATCACAAGCTGACTCTGCTGAGGTTGTTTAAACCCTTAGAAAGGTGTGAGTATTTTTCCTTTAGAAAGGAAAAATCAAAACTTAATTTTGAATAGAGAGGAAATGTTGCTATACTGTGTACATCCTGGAGCTTGCAGTGTATATCAGTCAACCTCCTGTTCTGCACCCTACTCTGTCTCTGGTGAATTCTTTCAACCCCCACACCTCTGGCCCTTATCTCAGTTCTACACAAAAAATAATAAAACTTAACAAAATAAAAACTTAAAATAATAAAAACTGAAAAAATGTAAACCATTCCATTAAAAAAAAACATTGTGTTTGAATTGAATTTAGGATTTGTGTGGGGAGGGGATAAAGCATGATCTTATGGATTGAGCTAGTTGTCAAGAGTTAAACACTTACATTAGCATCATCTAGCTGAATGACCTTTTCATCTCAGATGGGGGTAGGGTAATAGCTGTCATGATTCCGCTTGGAATTATTTCTAAATAAAACAAAAATACATAGGAAAGCACTAGCAAAACTTACTGTTAATGCAGCTATGAAATGTCTTTTTCCTGTATTAGTGAGCTTTTTTCAAAAACCTTGATAAAGTCCCTAGCATTGTAGAAAAAAATCCACTGAGCAATCCCCCCTCCCCCCATATAGGAGAGCATATGAAAATCTGATATTAGATAAAGTTCATTATGCTAGATCCTGAATACAAATATTAAGTTGGCATCATTCTTCTAGCATTTCAGGTCGGTGTTCCTTCAGTTGACTTACACTGAAGGTTTTCATAATTAGAGGGTCTTATAGTAGACATGACTTGGCAAAGAATATGAGTGGAGCAAGGTGTTGCAACTGACCATCCTGATTAAAACATTTCTGTTAAAGTCAGCTATAAAGAGGTAGATACGCAGAAATAAATTGATTTGCTCTCTACTTATGCCAAATTGGTGCTTTGAATATTTCAAAAGAAATAACGAACTTGTTACTCCGGCTACTAAAATCCAGTGACCAGCCATAAAAGTCGGGCACATAGGAAATAAAGTTCACAGCATTATTTGACGCTTTCTTAATAAGTTTTGTGTTTTTAGATGTTATCTTTTTCAATTGCCTTTATAATGATGCACTCTTTCTATATAGGTATGAAATCACCAGAAGAACAACTGGTGTGTCTGCCACCACAGGAGGCCTTTCCTAACGACCCCCGGGTAATAAGTAGACAGAGAAGTTCTGATTACCAGTTTCCATCCTCTCCATTTACAGACACACTAAAGGGCACCACTGAGGATGATGTGTTGACAGGTCAGGTGGTGGCAGTGGAGGAGCAGTGTGTGCCAGCAGCAGAACCGCCTGCAGTGAGCGAAACCACAGAGAGGACAGTTTTAGGAGAGTATAATCTCTTTTCTAGGAAGATAGAAGAGATTTTGAAGCAAAAGAATGTTTCATATGTCAGTAAGATTTCTACACCTGTATTTTCAACACAAGAGAAGATGAAACGGCTCTCTGAGTTCATATATTCTAAGACTTCCAAAGCTGGTGTACAGGAGTTTGTAGATGGCTTGCATGAGAAACTAAATACTATTATTATCAAAGCATCAACTAAGGGTGGGAATCTGCCACCAGTCAGTCCTAATGATTCTGGCACTAAGATAGCATTGACTCCTCTGGCGAGGCATGTCCTACCGGTTTCTTCAAGTGACTTCAACCATAAACACTTCCTTGAGCCACTTTGTAGCGATACTTTGAAAGACACCATCTCTAATGAGCAACATTCCTCTTCGACTTTGGGTTTAACTGAAGAAGAATTGAACCAGCCACAGCATGTCACAGAGCTGATGGTGACTTCCGATCACACTGTACCTGGTGATAATGCACGGGAACCAGTAGAAAAGGAAACAACAAAATCGCCCAGTGATGTAAATATTTCTGCCCAACCAGCTCTTTCAAATTTTATAAGCCAGCTAGAACCTGAAGTATTTAACAGCTTGGTTAAAATCATGAAAGATGTCCAGAAAAATACTGTGAAATTTTACATTCATGAAGAAGAGGAGAGTGAGCTCTGTAAAGAAATAAAGGTAACTAAAATGAAAAGGTAATGCTACATAAAATTATCTTGAGTACGCTGTCTGTAACACTGAAGGTTTTGTATTTAAATGATCAGATATTTTTAATAATTTAATGCAGAATTAAAAGATCAGTAAACTCAACAAAGTTCAGAACCTAGGGTCTAAATATTTTAGAATTTAGAATCTACTTTACACTGTCTTTTAAAAATTTTTTATTGTTTTAAAAGATTTATGTATGCATACAAGAGCTGGGGTACAGGCCAGACATGCAGGGGGTGAGAGGATTCACCAGAGACAGAGTGGGGAACAGAACAGGCGAATTGACTGAAATACACTGCCGAGGGGAGCAGCAGGCGAGACAGGCAAAGTTTGCCTCGCCATGTGGGTTTCTCTCTGGCTGGCCAGAGATCGAACTCGTGCTGCAGAGGCTGTGGATTGCTTCATAGTGCGGTGCTTAACCCCTTGTGCCACCAGAAAAGCCCTGTATAGGTATTTGATTTTATAAAACAAATATATTTTATGTGTGTGTACAGGTATAGACATAGGTAACATTTGGACAAGAGATAAAATTATATTTGGAGCAATTAAAAGTTTAATATTACCAATTAGTGTTCCTTAAACTATGAAATTTTAATTCTATAATGGAATAGGTTTTATAATGGCCTTAGGTTTTAAAATAATTGGCCGCTCCCATTGATGGACTTTACTGACCATGCCTAGAGTCTACTTCTTTCGTTAGAAGTAGAAGGGACTATTATATAAGTGACTTAACACCAGTGTGGCCCAGAAACTCAAATGTTGCTGACATACCCTGAGCCTTTTGTCAGTTTGGGCACTACGGATGACAGCATGTTTCATGTTATGTTCCCATGAGAAAGTAGAATGGAGGGAGCGAAAGAGTCCTCAGTGTGTCTTCTCCACTAAATTCTCTGTGGTTCCTTGGAAGAATGAAACAAGACTTACTGGGTATCTTTGGTTGCATTTTTTGCCCTTTATGATTAAATTGTAGAGCTGCTCAGATTTTTTCTACCCCCAACATTATTTTTCCAAGCATAGCACTCTTGGGTTATAGATGCAGGTTGGTGTGGAGCTAGGTGAGAAAATAGGTTGGGCATTACTCCACTGTCCCCCTCCCCCTTTTATTCACTGATTGTAACACACGGGAAATGCATTTGTTAACAGAAAAAATGATGCTTCAGTTCATTTTGGCATAAAATTATTTGTTAATTACATAGGATAAGAAATCTGATGGGAAATCAGATTGGAACTGTATCAATATGCATTGGGAAATTTCCAGCAAAATTATTACAGTAGAATAAAATGCTACAACTAAAAATTTTAAGCTTCCTGAATATTTTTGCAATTTAATTTGTTCTTGAATGAGTTAGTTAAGCTCCTTAATGTAAAAGACATAGGAGAAATTACAAGCAGCCCTGAAATTTACCCAGAAACATCAGAAGTTAGAGCAAAACCAAAGAATGTAGAAGATGCTGCTTTAGTTCAGGGCTATGTGGAAAAACACTTTTTTGGGTGTGACACTTGTATTCAGCTGTTGAAAGCAGGAGACTGGTGGTTAAGCAAACGGGGTTTAGATTTATGGCTGTCATTAGCAGTGTCAATCTGGAAAATTAATCTCCTGTAATGAGGAATGTGATTTCTAGGATACTGTAGTTTGCTTCAGTGGGGGTTCCACCAGAAGGCAAAGAGTAAGGGAACTCCTCGTGTCCGTTCAAAGGTAATGCTAAGTCACCCGTATGGGACGTGTTAGATGGAAGAGTATTTTGTCTGAAGGTATACACTTGACAAACATGAGTGTATCTGTACACACTGAAGATCCCTATGAATGATTTGGGGTCTGTAGAGGAAGTAGTATGCAAGTAACATTGCTGCAGATAATCCTGGGCAAGCTCAGTGGAAAGTAAATGGGAGTGAGGTCGTAGTTAATAATTGGATTCTGAGTTGTACATAATAAGAAGTGGAGCTGTGTTTAGAACCCGGGCTAATTTATTCTTAAAATTCTTTGTTAGCCCATGGTGACGTTTACTTGACTTGGATTACATAGCATTGTAATATCATGGCCATTTAAGCACCTAACTTTATTTAGATTGTTCTATACAAAGATTGGATGATCTCTGAGGTCTTAGTATTCTAGTAGTTAGCTGTCAGCTTATCTTACATTTCCAGTGTTAAATGGATGTTTGCAAAAAAATCTTTTTAATGTTGATTTATGTTTTTTTCCCCTTTCACAGGAGTATCTTATCAAATTAGGCAATACAGAATGTCATCCAGAACAGTTTTTGGAAAGAAGATCAAACTTAGATAAACTATTGATTATTATTCAAAACGAAGACATTGCAGGTTTCATCCACAAGGTAGACTACTAAGTCAAACCCACTCCCTTATTTTGAAATCTTACTGTCTTTGGGATATTTTAAATATCCTCATTTTAAAGGAAATAAACTTTGAAGTTGGGAGTTTTAAGTCTTATGTGACCCATCCAAGTCTTTTTTTTTTTTTTTAAATCGCAGTACATTATATCACTCAAATAGTCAAGAATGATTCCTTGAATGCCAGTGTGTCTGGCTGAATATTTATTTTGTTCTCATCTTCATTTGTATGTCCCAAATAGGCACAACCTCTTTGTGTACCCCTATGTGAAGGCTGTCCTTTTCCCCTGGATTTGGAAGTGCCCATCCAATCTTACGGAGTCTATCTCAAGCTCTCCTACCTTTTGAAGACTTTCTTGACTGTTTCAATACATAGGCTGTTCCCCTTGTCTGAATTTGACTGTACTTAGGATCAGACTGATTTCTCCGTTCTGTGTTTCCAGATCTTTTCCATAGTATTCTGTTCATGACAGGTGCTGGTGAATTAACAGTGGTTTATATATTTGTAAATAATGTTGGGAATATTTTGTGTTTGGCTTTCCAGCAGCTACACGCCAGTAGAACCATAGTGTATGTTGTCAGATTTCTAATCTAAGTTACTTTACACTTGGGTCTGTCGGCTTAATCTTTCATATGTCCTTCTGTTTTTATTTGGTTTTTAAATAGGTACCTGGCTTGGTGACTTTAAAGAAGCTCCCCTGTGTTAGTTTTGCTGGTGTGGATAGCCTGGATGATGTTAAAAATCATACATACAATGAATTGTTTGTATCTGGAGGTTTTATTGTGTCTGATGAATCCATTCTAAATCCAGATGTTTATACAATTGGTAAGATTTTTGTACTCTTGGACAAGTCTCCTCACTAATGATTCACTCATACTTGTTTTGTCTATTCTGCCACTCAAAAATAACTAGTATAGTTCCATCAGTTTCTTGAGCTTTTATTATCTCATTCTGTCATCCATACTCTTTAGTCTGATATAAAGCAAGGCTCTATTTCCTGTGTTTGGATTGGATCAACATCTGGTTTTTGTCAACATGTTCATTTGTTTGTGTGGATGTTATGTTCTTAGATCTAAATATCAACAAACACTTGTTCCATAATTCAGTTGTGGAGTGGCATTTATTAAATTTTATGACATTTATTGTTTTTATAACAGAGAGCCTTAAAAATTTTTTGACATTCCTTGAAGAACTTAGTACTCCAGAAGGAAAATGGCAATGGAAAGTCCATTGTAAATTTCAAAAAAAACTAAAGGAACTGGGCAGGTAAGATTGGAAAAATAATTATACAATGTTTGTTGATTTTAACATGTTCCCAAAATTTCTATTTTTTTATTGATAGATTATGGATGCTGCCCAGTTTTCACAGGTATCCTTAGCTATCTGGAAGGAAATGTATATTGTAAATTATTGTAGCCTGTTTAAAAGTGGTATTTTTGTTCAGATAGAAACTTGAAGTTCTCTGTATGTATTTAGGTAAAATCTGTTTCCTCCACTAACACAACATTACCAAGACAAGGATTAACCTCGACATGGTGAGGGGGTTTGTGACTAAGGTATTCGTTTATATCATTAGGTGATTTTTCTGTTGTGTCCAGAAGTCACTTCCGAAGATGTGATACTTGGAACACTAGGCACTTGATTCTCCATATACAGAACGTAATTGGATGAGTTTGAGATACTGTATTTAAGGCTCTCAGAAACTGTTTAGGAATTGTTTTTTTTTTTTTTTTTTAAATTGTGTGAACCAGTGTTTTTTATTGCTTAATTCTTCTCATTATGATAACCTGATGTTATTACCACTGCAGGGTACAGCCACCAGATCACCATAGTCCATCACTGAGTCCTTTGTGCTTTCCTTCCCTCTTTTCCTACTCGTAATCCTTTTGGATCCTTTAGTTTTATATTCAGTTTTCAAGAGTTAGTTTTTAAGGTTTTCTTTCTCTGGTTCTTAGATTGGTTTCTCTTTATTCCACATATAGAATACCATCCAGTATTTCTCTTTCTGACTTATTTTACTTCAGCATTGTCTCTTCTGACTCAATCCATGTTGCTGCAAATTAATATTTCATTGCATATATGTGTATATATATATATGTACACACACAACACATTTATCTACTCTTCTGTTTGGGGACTTTTAGGTTGTTTTCATATCTTGGCCATTGTGTCTCTGTGTGTATATATATGTGTGTGTGTGTATATATATATAGTACCACAAGCTCATAGGGGTGCAATTTTCCTTTCAAATTAGTGTTTTTGTGTTTTTTAGGTAGATACTTAGGAATGGAATTGCTGGCTCATATGGTAGATCTATCATTAGTCTTTTACGAGACCTCTACACTGTTTTCCATAGGGTTTGGACCAGTCTACTTTCCCACTAGCAACCAGCATTTCTTCAAAGTTAGATCTTGACACTTTTTTTCTTCCTTACAGTAGCCAGTAATTTATTGAATTTTGTTGTGCCCTGAGGTATAGAAATAGCTTATAGCCATGTATTTTTTTTTTGGTCCCTTTTCATGCATTTCGCTAAAGTCATGAGTTAGTATAGCCTAAAGAGAACTGGTTTTGTTATTTACTAAATAAAATGGGTAGTTGAGGTGTTAGACTAAACTGAATAGTAGGTGGCCATCATCAGGGGTTGCATCCAGAAAATATAAACCCTGCCATTTATATGTAAGCTGCACAATCCCCATACTCCCTCTCAAGAAGCAATCCTGCATCATCAGGCTGTGAGCTAAGCAGTGCAGTTGTCATCACTTGTCCCAGTTGACAAATTAGGGTTTTAATTTGAAGCAAAAACCTCCATACTAAATTTCAGAAATGCACATCTACATACCAACCTACTTATTTTCACAGATTGAATGCTAAAGCACTAAGTCTGCTGACGCTTTTGAATGTCTATCAAAAGAAACATCTAGTTGAAATTCTGTCCTACCACAACTGTGACTCACAAACTAGAAATGCTCCAGAATTGGACTGCCTTATCAGACTGCAGGCTCAGAACATACAGCAGAGACACATAGTCTTTTTAACAGGTAAAGAGTGAACTGTTAACCTTTCTACTCTGACTATAGGAATGTGGATGAAGGGATTTTATGGGGCTGTGGTGTGGCTGTTAGGCCCTGATTCTGATAATATGGAGGAATGTATTTTTGTTAGGGCCAGGCAAGGCATCATATATTTTTTTTTTAATATTTTATACTCAACTTTTATAATTTAGAAAAGAATATCAAGACGCTTTCAAGTTATACAGATAATGGAATTGTCGTTGCAACTGCAGAAGACTTTATGCAAGACTTTAAAAATCTTGTGGGCTATCACAACTCACTCACAGAGGAAAACCCTCCACTGCTTGGTGCTAATGAGAATCTTGAGTCACAGTCAGGTAACTTTTCAGTAGTTCTTACTTTCTTTAAGGCAGAGAGAAAAAGAAATGGTTTTAATCTGTTACCAGATAAATGTCATTTTGAAACTACTCACCTCAGTGTAAAATAGCTTCAGGGGCAAGTATGTCATGGTGTTTATTGTTCATAGCTTGCACAAAATTACTCATTTTTATACTGTATAATCAATACAAGTTACAATATATTGCATATTATAGAGTAGGCATCTTCTCCCTCAGTATGAAAAGTGTATTACTCTATTGTTAGCAAAGGGGTTACTGTGTTTTTCAAAAGAATGACACCTGATATGGGGATATAACTTTGGGTTACTAGATCTCCCCAGGAATATAAAGCACTTTAATTACACAGTAGCAGGGAGAGCCGTAACTTCAGTCATCCATGTATAAGATGGCCTCTGCTTTGGTTCCATGTTTTGCCTAAGTGAAGGATGTACTTTTGTTTCTCTTGTAAAGCAGAGCTGACCAAACATTTGATAGTTAAGTAGTAATCCAGTGAAGCCAGATGTCAAAATTTTTATTTTATATTTGTCTTGTCAAATACTGAATTACCGTATAACTTTAGATGCTGTATTGACATTAACCCCTTTGGAGCTGGGAGTTGGGATTTCCCAACATTAAACGTGAACACATTTCGCAGAAGCTTTTAGCATCGGATTATCTGGACATTCACACCTAGTGTGAGTGTTGTGACTAAGTGAACTTGTGGCAGAAGACCAAGCTTTAAGGGATTGTGGACTTGCAGACCCTGACGCATTATATTGTGTGAGTAGTGTATAATTTTAAAACTTAAACAAATTGTGTATTTCAATAGAGGAGGACTTTTTGTTTTTTAAATGTAGCTCTTTTAGAAAACGATGGAAAGGATGAAGAGGATATGTCTCTGGATTCAGGGGATGAAATCTCACATATAGAAGTATGCAGCAATTTTCATTCAGAAATATTGGCGAAAGAGACCAAAGGATCACGTGGAACAGATCAAAAAAAGAATATTCAAATTGAATTGCAATCGTCTCTTGACGTGCAAAAAAGTTTATTAGAAGATAAGACTTATCAAATTGATTTTGAAGAGAGAGCTTCTATCGATAAAGTATGCTCTGGAGGAGAGAACAGCAGTTCATCTGAACAAGATTCATATAGCAACTTTCAGGTTTATCACAGTCAGTTAAATATGTCCCACCAGTTTAGTCATTTTAATGTTCTCACTCATCAGACATTTCTGAGGACACCATATGCCCTTTCATCAAGTCAGTGTCAAGAAAGTGAAAATTACTTTGTATCTGCTTATACTCAAAGCTTGGATAGAGAGAAATCTCCATCTCCCTTAAGTTGGGGGAAAAGTGGTTCTTCCAGGCCATATTCAAAAGAGAAATAACTTTTTTTTGAAATAGGTTATGGACTTTTTTCTGTTTCTTAAACGTGAATTAACAATTTATATTTCATTCTTTAAACAAAAAGGTTTCTTGTCCTTGTTTTTTTCCTCTTTATTTAAATCATGATAGCCTGTAACAGTTGAAGCATCTGAAAATTGAAATAAATATATATATATTTTTAACATATATTGTACTTGAATTATCTCATGTTGGCACTTTGAAGTTCTACATTTATATGCCACCTGCACTTAGGCTGCAGACGGAAGCCTGTTTTTTAGATATAGGTCTAGATATTTGCAAAAGGGTAATACATAGCAATGGCTTTTTTCCTTCCTATGTTGGGTAGTAACTACTTTTGCTGAAATGACTATCAACTATTGTATTTTTGATTTACACTTTTGTAGTGTTTTTATACAGGTATAAGACAGCAATGTTTGGTACCTCAAGAGTTACCTAACAGTGCTATTTCATTTAGATGATAAATGTATATAGACCGTAATGCCAACCAGCATTATTTTTTATCCTCTTAGCATTAACCATGTAAAAATTACCTGTTGCTGAAATTTTGGTCAACCTTTTATTTGAAAGCGTTTGATAATTATGATTTCTGACAACTTGGGACAAAGTGAGTATTTGTGACGGTCGTAAGCACTTAAATGTCAATGTGTTATGTACTAAAACAAAATTCACAGAACATTCAGATAACTGACTTGTAAACGAAAACTGCGCTAAAGTTAGAGAATAGGAATTTTCACATAAGCCTATGGGTTACAAGTTGGGATGTGTAAATAAAGTTAGACTTGTGGCGCTTAAAAGGGACCTGGAAGAGTTCTACCCTTTCAAATGTTTTTATGGAACAAAAAAACATTATGTATTTTAATTTATAAGCTTCATAAAAAGTGAAAGAATGTTGTCTGTTAACAGGGCAAAAAGTCCAGACTGAAAGGTAAGTAGAATGTGTTTTTTCAACTAAGCCTTTACAAAACTGATTTATTATAAATATACAAAAAAAAAGTTTTACCACATAATGTACAAGTTTTGAATAAGAAATCTAGCCTGTCTGAAATATAAAGTTAAGCAACAAGCACACTTTATAATTTGGAAGACAAATGTGAACGATTTGATTTTCTACATTGAAAATGAAGGACTAAAATTCTCCTCTTGATTTGCAGCTAAAGGCATGAGGTTAGTTTCCAACTCTCTCTGCTTCTGGAGAAGGCCCTGAAATCATATTGATATGTTTAGTAATCTTCAACAAACTTGCAAATTATTCCCCTTTCACATTCCTGTCTTGTTTTTTAAAGATATACTTGCTCACAGCTTAAAATGTATGTTGTTGAATTTAATCACGCACAACTTTGCATATTCACCAATTGGGATGACTTTTCTTAAAGCCAACTCCCTATGTGGGGTTGAGAACCCCCTTTTCCCTGCACCCTAAATGCTGTGACAAACACGGGGAGTTATATTTTTTCAAAACTAAAGTGGAGTTGGCAAATAAGAGCACAGTGAAAGAAAAATACCTGTAGGATCAATTTTCAAGCCATTTTTTTTTTCCTCAAGCCAGGCAATTGGCAAAAAAAAGTTAGAGCCTTAAAATAGGAAATGTTTACCTCAGCAAATCACAATAATTGGTCTGGGAAGGTTATAAATTTACAGTGAATTATTCTCTGGGACTTGCGTCAATGTTTTGTTTCACACACTGCCATTTTTTTTTTTAAACCATGAACTGCTTTTAGTGAGAACTTATTAAAGCATAATTGTGTATTTTTCTGCCCATTTTTAGGGCGTTATTGATCATGTATGTGATTTTCGTTCAATAAAATTGTCTAAATATTTGATCTGTGTCATGCTTTTCACACTGGAAAAGTCGTTTTATTTCTATTGAATAGATACAAGTTTTTAAGCATCACATAAATCATGTAAAGAACTTAAGGCACTAACTCAGCCTCTACTAGCCATATATGAATAAGCACATCCACACTTGTGGAAAATCTCATACCTGTCTCAATTCTGATAGCCCTCTAAGGATTGCTTGCTGTCGATCTCTGTTTTTCACCAAGTTGGGATTAAGCAGCGGGTCTCTGACACGGTCAAATAGCTGTCTTTCGTGGTCACAGTCTGAAATGAAAATGACAAAAGTCTAATGTGATTTTTTTTAAAGACTTATTTATTTATGCACACAAGAACTGGGGTATAGACCAGAGGTGGGTGTGTGTGGGGGGAGGCTAAGAGGATTCATCAGAGACAGAGCGGGCAAGGCAGGAGAGGTCTGCTACTCCCTGGCCAGGGATCAAACTCGTGCTCGCTATGGATAATAGCTGCATAGGTTGTGTCTTAACCCCTTGTGCCACCAGGGAGGCCCCTATCTAGCCTATGTGCTACAATTCATTAAACTTCCTCCCTGGGGAGAGTAAACTTTGTACTTACCCTTGTTGTGATGCTTTCTAGAATTGGGGACAGGAATACTAATAATCTGAATTCAGGATGGAGGGGTACTTATATTGACTTACCATGTGGATTTTGGTACTGAAGATCCTGGGATGAAGGCCTAGACAATGGTGCATCTGGATCAAGGTAATAGATCTCATTGGTTCGGACATAGGGAATAAAATGGGATGATTCGGAAAGCCCAGATAATTCTGTTTGACTATCTCCTGAAATTAGATTCTCTCCTTCACAACAGTTTTTCTGAGTTTGTTGTATTCTGTTTTTCACTGCTGGAAGTGGTGGTGACTGGGGCCTGTAGTTTTCCCAAAAAACAATCAGGGATTAGCTTCAATACAGGGTTTTAAGCATATTTAGTTTTTAATCACATTTGAACTTATGCTAAAATGCATCTGTAACAATTCCTTTTCCTAACAAAATACTGGATCCCAATGTTTCTTTTTATATATAAAAAGAAAATACTGAACTAGACAACTCTATACCAGCTTGTTCAAGCAGACAGTTGAAACATTCGATTCTCCCATAGGAGATAGGGCTCTCAAACCCCTACCAGCTATTTCTTCTCCTTCAGCCTAAGTAAAATGTCTAGTCCACCGTTGAAGGAGCTGGAAAAATCAAAACGGTTGAGCTACATCTGGATATAACAAAACACCACATTTCTGCCTAGGGTGCTTAAGTCCAGTCCAACTTGGGCCTTTAAACCTGCAAGTTATTGTTACCGTCTTCATATACATATATGCTTGGTCTCACCTAGTGTTTGAACAAATACTTTGTACCACGTACCTTTCCTTGCTGAACGAATTGGTATTCACAGCCTCTTCTTCCTGAAAGATTGATTGATAAATATGGAAAGGAATAATGATTTCCATATGTCCCCACATTTGTAGTGGCAACACTGAAATATCTAAGGATATTTGAGTATAGTGAGTAATGGGACAAAGACATTTTCACAGAGAGAACCCCTCTAATTCCTAATCTTGTAAGTTATTCTCCATATAGATAATAAATGAGTTTTGACTGGGAATTTGGGAAGCAGCAGTCATCATTACAGGATTTAAGCATTACTTTTTCTGCAAAGGACCTGATGGTGAATGGTTTTCGCTTTGTGGGCCGGCCATACAGTTTTTAACCCAACTACTATGAACAACTCTGCTATTGTACTGCAAAGCCAGCAGTAGATAGTATATGAGGATGTGTCTTATTAAAAGCATGCATAGAGGGAATTGTGTTTTTAATCTAGAGACAAATGATTTAAAATACATTTTTAAAGACAGAATGTTACCTTTTTTACTAGTTGCCACCTGAACTTTGACTCACTGTCTTGAGGTAAGTGAAGAACTTCTGGTGAAGTGCCTCTATTTTGAGAAAGGTGTCCGGGATTGTTTCTTTCTAACAAATGAAGCAGTTCCATTTGCCGCCTTACTTTTTTTTCTTCTCTCTCCTTTTGCAGCTGTTTGGGGTACTTTTCTGATGCTGGAATATACCTTTTGAGTGGTTTGTTTATATTCCATTCAGGTCGTTTAGAACATTTCTTCATATGTTTCATTTGTTTCTCTGTTCTTGTGAACGGATCATAATACTGGTCATTATACCAACTATTCTCTTTTTCTAAGTTGGCTCCTTTATCTTGACTTATTAGCTCTTGCTTGTTTTTTTTTGCATTAAGCTGCTCATTAAAATCTGCAGGTATTTCTGGAGATGAACAATATATAATGTCCTTCTGTAGTAATGATCCACAGTGTGATTCTGCATTGGTGAATATTCCTATATTTAAATCATCTTGAAAAAAAAAAGTTTAGATGATTTTTTAAAAATTGTGGTAAAATATAACAACTTAGCCATTGAAGCCATTTTTTCAGGGCCATTAGTTTTATTTTGACATTGCTACCCACCGAACAACTCCTTTTCTCCTTCCTCCAGTCCCTGGAAACTACCATTTTACTTTCTGTAAGTTGAGTCATATAGTATTTACCATTTATGACTTCCTTATTTTGCTTTCCTCAAAGTTCATTCATCTTATTGCCACAAATTCCTTTTTAAGGTTGAACTATTGATTACCCCCGTGTCTGTGTGTATGCTACATTTTATGTAACTATAGAAGGACACTGGGGTTGCTTCCACCTTTTGGCTACTGTGAATCATGCTGCTGTCAACACTGGTATCCAAATAGCTTTTCAAGACCTTACTTTAGTTCTATTTACCCTGAGATGGGATTGCTGGGTCAAAATCTTACTTTTAATTTTTTGAGTATCTGTCAGTTTTCTACAGTGATAGCACCATTTATGTTCCCATCAGCAATCCAAAAGGGTTCCAATTTTTTCTAAGCCTCCATTTAGCTTACAGAAATCCTGTGCCCACTCCTTATTTCACCTTCTCTGTCAAGCTCCACTCTACTTTTCATCTCTAAGAATTTGCCAACCACAGCTGAATTTTCTCACAAGAGGAACTAAACAATTTTTGTGTCTCCTTGCACAAACCCTCTCTTCCTATGTTCAGTTTACTTAACTCAGCATAATGTCATCAAGGATCATCCATAGTTCATTCTGAGCATCACATAATATAACCCCCTGTAAAAAACAAAGCTTGCCATAGGACTCTTAGCTATCACTGAAAATGTAAAGCCCATATGTAATGTCAGCTTAATATATGTAAGAATTCTTCTGAGAAAGTTTCAGTTTCTCAACAGTGATACAAAATTTCATCACAAGCAACTGAAACAATCACGTGATGCTTTCTGGCTCTTTGAAATTACCAAAAGTACATAAACAAGAGGATCTGGAAAATGCCTCTAATTCCCCTCTGAGTAGAACCAAATTTTTAGGGAAGCATTACTAATGTGGTAAAATCATACCGCATTACATACTTTTAAGGTCATGTCATATACCATTATGCTGTGCCTGCAGACCATCTTTAAGAAAACAATGAAAGGAGACCAGCACCAGCACACAGCCCCGGCCGCCCGGTAAGCTTGCGCGAAAGCGGCGCTCGGATTGCAGCTGCCCAGGTCCCCGCGCCTGCGACCTAGGCTTGCGGGGAGACGGCGGAGGCCCTCCCTGAGTGAGCAGGAACAAGGCGCCCAGGCAGGGGAGCGGGATTCAAAAGGCGCCATTCCCGCGCCACTGATCTGGGCTACAGCCCGCGTCCTGGAACTGAGGGCTTTGGAACTGAGACCCGGGCGGAGGCCCTCCCTGAGTGAGCAGGAACAAGGCGCCCAGGCAGGGGAGCGGGACTCAAAAGGCGCCATTCCCGCGCCACTGATCTGGGCTACAGCCCGCGTCCTGGAACTGAGGGCTTTGGAACTGAGACCCGGGGCACGAAATTAGGGGCGTGGGTTCCCCACGACGGTGGGGCACAAGGCAGACACAGCACCCCAAAGCCGTTGAGGTGTACCCTACCATCCCCGCTCTGCTCCCTGTCCCACGGGGTGGAAAATCAGCTCCCCAAGGGCTCTAGGAGAGATCTCTGGTGCCACCTAGCGACTTGACCCCAGCACAGGCTACTGAAGGAGCTAGTGGCCAGCTGGGGAGTTAGCCCACACCGGGCCCCTTCTGAACAAGTAGTCTGAGCCCACAGGGAGAGCGAGCACCCACAGCCGGGGCAGACCAGGCGCGCAGAAGAGTGTGCCTGAGACCAGAAGCGCAGGGAGTGTGTCCCACATCACCATTTTAGAACAGGGACATTTCTTCAGTAAAGACTACCTGCAGAAGGCTTCCTCAGGAGCCAGAGGTGAGCGGGGGAAGTTCGCCCACGCCAGACCCCCTCTGGCCTGCAGTCCAAGCCCAGAGGGGAGCAGGAACCCACCGCCGGGGCAGACCAGGCGCACAGGGGAGTGTGTCCCCACATCGGCATTTTAGAACAGGGACCTTTCTCCAGTAAAGGCTGCTTGAAACTGACAGATGACTCCTGGAAGAACCAGAGGGGAACAGAGAAGCCCACCCAAGATGCCGGCAAGTCCCAACAACACAGTGTCCCAACGCATACGGCAAATTAGAAAACAGACAGTAGGGAGGAGAAGAACCACACGCAACCTAGCAACTCTCCAGAGAAAAAGCACACCACAAAAAGAAAGCCAGCCCCCAGATTGCAACGACAATAACTTGGAAGAATTTCTGAGCCTTCCAGAAAGAGAATTTAAAATTGCCGTGATTAAAAAACTGACAGAAGTCATAAAGGAAAACAATGATAAGGGAAAAATAATCAACGATCAGAAGAATGCAATTGAGTCCCTAGAGAGGGAAAACAATGGTCAGAAGAAAGAAATTGAGTCCCTAAAGAGGGAAGTAAAAGAAATGCAGGAGATCAAAGAATTAATGGAAGAACTAAAGAATTCTGGGAAAAGCAATGAAAGCAGAATAGATGAAATGGAAGAACGAATAAGTAATCTTGAAGACACAGAAATAAAAAGAACCAAAACAGAAAAGGAAAGAGAAGTACGAAGGAAAAAGAACGAAGAAAGACTTCGGGAACTATCTGACTCCATGAGGAAAGGAAATATAAGAGTTATAGGAATACCAGAAGGAGAGGAGAGAGATGTAGGAACAGAGAAAATATTCAAAGAGATAATTGAAGAGAACTTCCCAAATGTGGAGAAGGAGCTGAAAATTGATATACAAGAAGCAAGAAGAACACCAAACTTCCACGACGAAAGGAAAAATACAGCAAGACACATAATAGTAAAGCTCCCAAGAATCCAGGACAAGGAAAAAATAATGAAGCTGGCAAGAGGGAAGAAACAGATAACATTCAAAGGAAAACCAATCAGGCTGACATCAGACTTCTCCGAAGAAACACTACGGGCAAGGAGAGAGTGGAGGGACATAGTCAACAGACTCCAAGAAAACAGATGCCAACCAAGAATACTCTATCCCGCAAAGCTCTCCTTCCTCTTTGAAGAAAGAATATGGACCTTCCCAGACAAACAGAAACTCCGGAATTTCATTGCAACTAAACCCCCACTCCAAAAAATACTACAAGGAGTCCTAAAGCCAGAACCTCAGAGCGACGAATAACAATGAAAGAAGGCCAAAAAAAAAAAAAAAAGTTATTAAAAGAATAAATAAATAAAATCAAAGGAAAGACAAACACAATGGCAAATACAGATGTTAACATATCAATATTAACTCTAAATGTAAATGGACTAAACTCTTCAATAAAAAGACACAGAGTTGCAGCCTGGATTAAGAAACAAAACCCAACCTTTTGCTGTCTCCAGGAAACACATTTAGCTACAAAAGATAAAAATAAGCTCAAAGTTAAAGGATGGAAAACAATCCTACAAGCAAATGGACCAAAAAAGAAAGCAGGAACAGCTATACTTATATCAGATAAAACAGATTTCAAACTCAAAAAGATAAAAAGAGACCCCAATGGTCACTACATTATGATCAAGGGGACAATACTTCAAGAAGAAATAACACTCATTAACATATACTCACCAAACGAAGGAGCACCAAAATATATCAGACAACTGTTGTCCTCTCTGAAAACAGACATCAGAGAAAACACATACGTAGTGGGAGACTTCAACACACCACTATCAACAATGGATAGATCAACAAGACAAAAAATAAGTAAAGAAACCAAAGCTCTAAATAAAGACCTAGAGCAATTGGGCTTAACAGACATCTATAGAACACTAAACCCCAAAAAAATGGAGTACACATTTTTCTCAAGCGCACACGGATCATTCTCCAGGATCGATCACATACTGGGGCACAAGACAAACATCAACAGATATACCAAGATTGAAATCATATCAACCATCTTTTCTGACCATGAAGGCATCAAACTAGAAATAAACCATAAAAAGAAGGCAAGGAACTTTCCTACCTCATGGAGATTAAAAACCACACTACTGGAAGACAATTGGACTAATGAGGAGATCAAAGAAGAAATTAAAAAATTTTTTGAATTGAACGACAAGGAGGACACCAATATCCTAAATGTATGGGATGCAGCAAAAGCAGTAATAAGAGGCAAATATATAGCAATAGAAGCTCACATCAAGAAACAAGAAAGAACGCAAAGAAACAACCTAATCTCGAAGCTCAAAGATCTAGAAAAAGAACAACAAGAAAACCCCAAAACCAGTAGAAGAAAAGAAATAATAAAAACCAAAGCAGAAATAAATGAAATTGAAACTAAAAAAACAATCCAAAAGATCAATGAAACTAAGAGCTGGTTCTTTGAAAAAATCAATAAAATAGACAAACCCCTAGCCAGGCTCACAAAGGAAAAAAGGGAGAAAGCACAAATAAACAGGATCATCAATGAAAGAGGAGAAATCACAACGGACACAGCAGAAATCAAAAGAATAATCAGTAACTACTATGAACAGTTATATGGAAACAAGTTTAACAATCTAGAGGAGATGGACAAATTCCTACAACTCTACAATCACCCAAAGCTAGATAAAGAAGAAATAGAACACCTAAACAGACCAATTACAATTAGCGAAATTGAAATGGTAATCAAAAACCTCCCCAAAAACAAAAGCCCAGGACCTGATGGATTTACAAATGAATTCTACCAAACATTCAGAGACGAATTAGTGCCTATCCTTCACAAACTCTTCCAAAAAATTGAGAAGGAAGGGACAATACCAAACACGTTCTATGAAGCCAACATTACACTAATACCAAAACCGAACAAGGACAACACAAAAAAGGAAAACTACAGGCCAATCTCCCTAATGAACACTGATGCAAAAATCCTCAATAAAATTTTAGCTATCAGAATCCAACAATGTATCCATAAGATAATTCACCACGACCAAGTTGGATTCATTCCAGGGGCACAAGGATGGTTTAACATCCGAAAATCAATCAACGTTATCCAACACATCAACAAAAAGAAATATAAAAACCATATGATAATATCAATAGATGCTGAGAAAGCTTTCGACAAAGTGCAACACCCATTCATGATAAAAGCCCTTGAAATTCTTGGGATACAAGGAACATACCTCAACATCATAAAGGCCATCTATGACAAGCCAACAGCCAGTATCATTCTCAATGGTGAAAAGCTGAAAGCAATTCCATTAAGATCTGGAACAAGACAAGGATGTCCACTCTCACCATTGCTTTTCAATATAATACTGGAAGTCCTAGCCAGGGCAATAAGACAAGAGAAAGACATCCAAGGAATCCAAATAGGAAAAGAAGAAGTCAAACTATCACTATTTGCAGACGATATGATATTATACATAGAGAACCCCAAAAACTCCACAGAAAAGCTAATTCAACTCATCAATCAGTTCAGTAAAGTGGCAGGATACAAAATCAACACGCAAAAGTCAGTAGCCTTCCTATACACAAACAATAAATCTGAAGAAGAAGAAATCAAAAAGACCATCCCTTTTGTTATTGAAACAAAAAAAATCAAATATTTGGGAATAAATCTAACAAAAGAGGTAAAGGACCTATACAAAGAAAACTATAAAACACTGTTAAAAGAAATAGAAGAAGACACAAAGAAATGGAGAGACATCCCCTGCTCGTGGATTGGAAGAATAAACATTATTAAAATGGCCATCCTTCCAAAAGCAATATACAGATTCAATGCTATTCCAATCAAAATTTCAATGTCATTCTTCAAAGAAATAGAACAATTATTGATGAAATTCATATGGAATCACAAAAAACCCCGAATAGCCAAAGCTCTCCTGAAAAAAAAAGAAGGGAATGGAGGCATCAGACTCCCAGACTTCAAACTATACTACAAAGCCATAATCATCAAAACCGCATGGTATTGGAACAAGAATAGACATACAGACCAATGGAATCGAATAGAAAATCCAGAAATAAACCCACAGGTTTATGGTCAACTAATCTTTGACAAAGGAGCAAAGACTATGCATTGGAGCAAAGAAAGTTTGTTCAATAAATGGTGCTGGGAAAACTGGGTCGCTACATGCAAAAGAATGAAGCTTGACCACCACCTCACACCATACACAAAAATCAACTCAAAATGGATTAAAGAACTAGACATAAGACCTGAAACCATAAAATATATAGAAGGAAATATAGGCGAAACACTACGTGATTTGCACATCAAAGACATCTTTACAGACACATCACCCAAAGCAGTGATAGTGAAGGCAAAGATAAACAGCTGGGACTATATCAAATTAAAGAGCTTTTGCACAGCAAAAGAGACAATAACAAAAACAAAGAGAAACCCCACCAACTGGGAGAACATTTTTGCACCCAACACTAATGATAAAGGACTGATCACAAAAATCTGCAAAGAGCTGATGAGTCTCAACAACAACAAAGAAAATAATCCAGTCAAAAAATGGGCAGAAGAGCTTAAAAGAAACTTCTCTGAAGAGGAAATGCAAATGGCCAACAGGCATATGAAAAAATGTTCAACATCACTTGTCATCAGGGAAATGCAAATCAAAACTACCATGAGATACCATCTTACACCAGTGAGAATGGCACATATTAAAAAAACTAGCAACAACAAATGTTGGCGAGGGTGTGGAGAAAAAGGAACTCTTCTGCACTGTTGGTGGGAGTGCAAACTGGTCCAACCACTGTGGAAAGCTGTGTGGAGATTTCTGGACCTACTAAACATAGAGCTTCCATATGATCCAGCAATTCCACTCCTAGGTATTTACCCAAAGGACACAGAAACATCAATTCCAAACAACACCTGCACCCCTATGTTTATAGCAGCACTGTTTACAATAGCTAAGCTTTGGAAACAACCCAAATGCCCAAAAATAGATGACTGGATCAAGAAGATGTGGTACATATATACCATGGAATATTACTCAGCATTCAAAAAAGATAAACACATGCAATTTGCTGCAACATGGATGGCGCTGGAAGGGATCATGCTCAGCGAAATAAGCCAAAAAGAAAAAGAAAAATACCGGATGGTCTCACTCATAGCAGGAATCTAGAAAACTTAAATAAGGGACCAGGAAAATGAATAACTATAAGAAAGTGAAAATCAAAATCAACAAAAAACTATGAACCAGAGACACTTTTAGGGGGGCGGGGGCGGGAGGGGAGGGATTGGGGTCAGAATGGGGGGCTGCAATTGTATGGGGAATATAACAATAAAATTTATTAAAAAAAAAAATAAAATGTATGTTTCCATATGCAAAGAAATAGCTAAATGTAGGGCATAAAAAAAAAAAAAAAAAAAGAAAACAATGAAAGGGTTTATGTGATTTTCAATGTTCATTGATGCACTTGGCTGTCAGTTGTGAAAAAGCCTTGGAAAGACTAACATATTACAATTTGAAATTCATTACCTAATGAAAGAAGGTGATCTAGGTTGCATATTTTAACAGTCAAATTATAAATTGGATGTGTTATTCAGGCTAAAGCTGCTGCTGCACTAAACATTAATAAGGCTGCCCAACCTGTGTCATTGTCATACTGGCTATCTCTTCCTTGGCCACTCAGACCCATTTCACACCTTTCTCTACCCAGCGCTCAGCCCTGACAAGAACCATGTTAAGGGGTTTCTGGATTCTCTGATTTCTGTTTCTGTCAACAGGATTCACAGATTAAAAGGGAGGGATAACAGTTAAGTCAGGATGTATATTCCATTCTACTGGTTGATTCCCTGACCGTCCCTTTAACAAGGGTTCTTTTCAAGGTTTCCTTTACACAAAGCGTATTCTTCTAGTCTCAGTACCAAACAGTTCAACTGCTGCTACCACCAAAGCAAATGCACATGCTATGGGATTTTTTCACAGCCACTCCTTTAGAAACTAGAGTCCCGTTTGAGGGCCTCCCTCCCTGGTGGCGCAGGTTGTTGAGCGCAGCATCGTGAAGCTGTCTGCAGCCTCTGCAAGCACTGCTTCATTCATGGCTGGCCCGCGAGGGTCCCACATGCCGCCGCAGACCTCTCCTGTCTGGCTCGCTATGCCCCTCCAGCAGTGTATTTCATTAGTCTGCCTGTTCTGCTCCCCACTGTCTCTGGTGAATCCTCTCACCCTCCCAAGCATCTGGCCTGTACCCTGGTTCTTGTATAAATTAAAAAAAAAAAAAAAAGTCCCCTTTGAGAGTCTAATTAAATTTCCATAATTAGTGATTCAATGGTAATAACCATAATTTGACTATCTTAAAGATTTAATTTCACTTCCCTTTAACTGATGTGTAGGATTAATTTTCTAGACATAGGAAAAGGACTAAACCAGACTATTAAAGCTTAAGAGTAATTTCAGGTAAGCAGTTGCGCTGGCAAGCTACTTTACCCCACACTTCCCTTTTCAAGGTCTCTTTCTAATATGAGTAATCTGGTGTTTCACTGACAGTCTAAGATTAATTGGCAGAAAACAGACTACATGTTAAGGAATGGATGCCTTAATTTAAGACATTTTGGGTTGAAGATCTATACTATCCAAATTCAATGGCTTCTCTAATACTCAGAGGAGTATTAACTCCTTATTAACTCAATTGCTTTTTGCCTCTTAAAGTTACCAGAGGATTCCCAATGACCAAAAATTACCAACCGGAGGGTCCCATTAGTTTTAAAAGTAAAAAGGCAACCAAAACACCTCCCTGGTGGCTCAGGGGTTAAAGTCTCAGTGCTATCAAGCAATCACTAGCCATAGTAGCATGAGTTCGTTCCCGGCCAGGGAGCTAACCCACATGGCACAGCAGACCTCTCATTTGCCTGCTGCTTCCCTCAGCAGTGTACCTCAGTCAATCCGCCTGTTCTGTTCCCCACTCTGTCTCTGGTAAATCCTCTCACCACCACCCTGCACCTCTGGCCTGGTCTGGAGGACTGAAAGGACTAATTGCAAGCAGACCTATGTTAAAGTTACTCAGCATGGATACTATCTATGTAAAACTTGAGTATATGAAAAGATGCTCAATATCATTAGTCACTGGGGAAATGCAAATCAAAACCACAATACTACACCACCATGAGTAGTAGTATGGGTGAGGATGTAGAGAAAAGAACCCTCATACCTTGCTGGTGGGAATGCCAAATGGTGTGGTTGTTTTGAAGAGAGTTTTGTAGTTGTGAAGATGCGAAACATAGAGTTACTGCATGACTCAACAAAGCTACCCTTCTCTCCCTAGAGACGTGAAAAACATGTCCACACAAAAACCTGTACGTACCTGAATGATCAGACAGCATAATGATAATAGCCAAAAGCAGAAGTAACGCAAATGTCTACTGATGAATACACAAAATATGGATATACCCATAAAATAATCCATGATACAAAGGAATGAAGTATTGACATGCTATAACATGAAAGAACCTTAAAACACAAGATTCAAGGGCCTCCCTGGTGGCACAATGGGTTAAGCAACGCACTATGAAGCAATCCGCAGCCTCTGCAACACGAGTTTGATCCCTAGCCAGGGAGCTACCTACATGGCATGGCAGACCTCTCCTGACTCACCCGCTGCTCCCCTCAGCAGTGGATTTCGGTCGATCTGCCTGTTCTGTTCCCCACTGTCTCTGCTGAACCCTCTCACTGCCCCCCCCCGCATCTCTGGCCTGCACCCCAGTTCTTATTATGCACAAATCTTAAAAAAAAAACTCAAGACATGAAAGAGAACATACGGTATTCAAATTATATGAACTATCCCTAATACACAAATACAGAGAAATAAAAACTGAATTGTATAAAAAAAATGAATTGCATCCTTCAAAAGGATTTTAATTTTGCTGTATGAATTATTTCTCGATAAAGTTATAATGGGAGGAACCCCTTACCAAAACCAAGAAATACCTTTATTTTCTAACTCTTACCAAGCCAATAATTACTTTAATTTTAAATTGAACTAAACAGTAACTAAGTAAATTTTAAATCAAATCGCAATTTCTAAATGAATACCTGTTTGCACACCAGTATCCTTCTTGGGCGAGGTCGTAGAATTGATTTTACCACTGATTTCATCCAAGCCTGTTTTGAATTTGAAATGTTGTTAATGGATGCATTATACTCCACTTGTATCAACTAGTAAAATATCTGATAAAATGACAGTTCAGGAACATTAATAGAAATTATGTATAGCGCAAAAAAAACACGTAAAGACTTCTGAGTCAAACATTATGAACATTGCAATGAAGGTTTACAAGGGCTAATTAAATCATTTTGCAAAAAGTTATCTGCACAATTATTTCACTGAATTTAGGAGATCACTTAAGATTTCTCTGTAGAAATGGTTATAAAAGTACAAATTTTGCCAATTGTGAGCAAAATGCAAGAAAATTTACGTGAGGATACTGAAAAGTTTAACATTAGTTTTATTTTTTAATTTTTTTAAAGATTTATTTATTTACACAAGCACTGGGTACAGTCAGAAGTGCGGAAGGGTGAGAGAATTCACCAGAGCCAGAGCAGGGAGCAGAACAGACAGACCGGCGAAATATACTGCTGAGGGGAGCAGCGGGCGCGGCAGGTAAGGTCTGCGCGCCATGTGGGACCCTCGCCCAGCGGCCGGGGATTGAACTGGCGCTGCAGAGGCTGCGGGGCAGCTTTGCAACCCAGCACTTAACCGCTACGCCACCAGGGGAGGCCCTTAACATTAGTTTTAAAGCAATTTCCCAAATAAAGTATCTTTATGCATTAGTACAGATCTGTCTATAAAAAAAAAAGTTAACAGATGTGCTGAAGGTATTTAAAAACAGGAAATTAATTTTTAAAGGATTTATTTATGCATACAAGAACTGGGGTGCAGGCTAGAGATGTGGGGGGTGAGCAGATTCACCAGAGTGAGTGGGGAACACAACAGGCAGTTGCACTGAAATATACTGCTGAGGGGAGCAGTGGGCAAGACAGGAGAAGTCTGCCATGCCTTAGGTCAGCTCCCTGGCCGGGGACCGAACTCTTGTCTCATTGGCTTGCAATAGCCTGATACTTGATAATGCTGAGACTTTAACCCCTTGTACCATCAGGGAGGCCCCCAAAGGAAGTTATTTTAAAAGAATCAAAGAGGACATAAATAAAAGGAAAGATAGTCTGTGATCACGGGTTGGATGAATATTGTTAAAATGCCCTTACTACCCAAAACAATCTACAGATTCAGTGCAACCCCTATCAAAATCCCACTGCCATTTTCACAAAAATAGAACAAACAATCCTAAAAGGTAAATTGCACTACAAAAGATCCCAAATAGCCAAAGCAATCTTGAGAAAGAACAATAATGTATCCTGATTTCAAACTAAATTACAGTTACACTAATCAATACAGTATTAGCATAAAATCAGACACATAGATCAATGGAACAAAATAGAGCCCCGAAATATACAACGAGGACAGTATATGTATACATGTGTTTGTGCTGCTAAGAACAATCACAAGAACAGCCATATGCAAAAGAGTGAAACAAGACCACTACCACACACCATCCACAAAAAATTAACTCAAAATGGATCAGACTTGAACAATTAGGACTTTAAACCATAAAACTAAAACAGGAAGCTCTTAGATATTGGTACTGGAATTTTTGGATTTGTCAACAATAGCAAAGGAAATACAAGCAAAAATCAACAAGTGGGACCATATCAAACTAAAAAGTTTCTGCACAGCAAAGGAAACCAACAAAATGAAAAGTCAACTCATGGACTAATAGATAGTATTTGTAAATCTGGTAAGGGGTTAATAACCCCAAAATATGAAGAGCTTATATACAACTTAATAGGAAAAAAATAATTGAGTTAAAAATGGGCAGAGGATTTGGACAGACATGTTTCCCTGTTTTCCAAAGATAACTAGATGGCCAACAGCCACATGAAAAAGGTACTCAACAACATTAATCACTGGGGAAATGTAAATCAAAACCACAACAAGCCATCACCCTAACCCCTAACACTGGCTATTATAAAGAAGAGATAACAACTGTTGACAAGATAGGGAGAAAAAGGAACCCTTGTGCACTACTGGGAATATAACTTGGTACAGCCACTATGGAAAATATGGAGGTTCCTAAGAAACTACGTGATCCAGCAAGTCCACCTGTGGGTATTTATCTTGAGAAAACAAAAACAGTGCCTCCCTGGTGGCACAAGGGGTTAAGTCTCAGTACTATGAAGCTATCAGAAACCACTGCAGCACAAGTTTCATCACGGGCCAGGGAGCTACCCACATGGCACAGACCTCTCCTGTCTCGCCCGCTGCTCCCCTCAGCATTATATTTCAATCTGCCTGTTCTGCTCCCCACTGTCTGGTGAATCTGCTCACCACCCTCCCCCCATACCTTTAGTCTACACCCAAGTTTTTGTATGTATGGATAAAAATAAATCTTTAAAAAATAAAACAAACACTAACTTTAAAATATATGCACCTCTATGGGTTCACTTCAGCGTTTATTCATAATAGCCAAGATATGGAAGTAAACTAAATGTCCACTGTGGATGAATGGATAAAGGAAATGTTGTGTGTGTGTGTGTGTATTAGTGGATGTGTGTATATACATAATGGAATATATTTGTTTCATAAAAAAGAAAATTTTGCCATCTGCAACAACATGATTGGACCTTGAGGACATTATACTAAGTGAAGTAAGTCCAAAAGACAAATACTGTATGATTTCACTTGCGTGTGACAATTAAACCCATCTTTAAAAAATATTGAAAGTAAAATTCTAGTCAAGTGCTTACCGCCAAGATTTTTCATCAATCTAGATGTGTCATGTCCCTTTTGAGAGAGTTCTCGAATTCTCTGTTCCTGTTTCAGTCTCTGTGCCAGCTCCTGCGCTTTCTGCATTGTCTGGAACAGCTCATTTGTTTTGAGAGTCATAATTTCCTACCAATATTATACAGCACAGAATGTGTAAATGTAATTATTAAATACATACAGAACTACTCTTTCAGTATTTTCTAAGCTCCAATTATATGCCAGGCAACTATTCAAAATACTCCCAAGTAGTCAATAGGGCAAAGCTCCTTCCCTTTTCAACCTTACATTTTAGTATCTTTTTCCACTGGCATATTAGACCACAAATACAAGAACTCTTATCCATCCAAGTTTACACTAATAAATTTTCAAAGTTTCTAAAACTATGGTCAATTCTATTAGAATTCTATCACATTAAAAAGATTATTAAGAGGTAAAACATAAGGTTTATGGTCATTTCTTGCAATTTAGTAAAGGATATTTTGCTTTTTTCCCCATGTACCTGATTATTTCACATACACAATTGGCTTGATCTAGTAAACATAATAAAATTGGAACCCAGGATCATGTGTCCTTTTATCAACTAATTTTGGAGTGAAGTTACAAGTGGGAAAGGTCAAGAAAAATGCAGGCTCTCAGCCCAATCTCACCACACCAGGGGAAATGCTCTATGCTCTACTCTGCAAACTTCATGAATCTATGGCAATCAAAGGTCATTGTATGATTTGCTATCACGTTAGCTCAAACATGGGTCTTGATACCACCAAACATTATCCATATCACTTAACATGGGGGTTCTCCTAGCCAACCAGATAGCTACTCTTTTTAAAAAGATCCTTATTTAGTGCAGAGCAAACCTCTAACACAGCAACCAACTGTATTCCAGTCAATCACTCAGCAAATATATGCTCCTACTCACCAGTAGAGAAGGATAGAAAGACCAATCTTTTAACATATCTACAATATTTATTAATAATCATTTCAAATCAAGCATATTTTGCTTTGTGTATTAGCTAATCTTAATCTCCTCTTTAGAGAGAAAAGGTCCAAGAAATAATTTTTCCTTTAAAACGTATTTTCTACTCTTAAATGATATAGTTATAAATACCCACTTCCTTTTGTTTTTGCTTAAGTATATCTTCTTCATACTGTTTCTGCATCTCTTCTCGTTCCCGTGCTAAGCGATGTTCCTCTTCTTGCTCATCTTTCTTTCTTTGCTCTTCTTCCAGCTGCTTCTTCCTGCGCTTCTCTTCTACCTGAGCAGTGATGGCTTTCTAGTCATAATCACATAAATCATTGTCACAAATAGAGAAATTCACGAAGCAATTATATGGTGTTTTCTAAAATAAGTTAATCTGTAAACAAAAGTATCACATGTATGAGTAAAGCTAAAATGTCAAATTTCCAATGTATTTATTCCACCTTCCACTATTATTTTACATGCTTTTGCTTTAAGCCCTCAAGGCTTAAAATTAGAAGTAGTTAAAAACAACTAAATGCTCACTGAACTGATTAAGGGTAATATTAGCCCTTTGCACTCCGAACCATTTTACGATATTTTGATTTAATTTCTTGTGCCATTTCAAGATAAAACTTCAGGGAAACATGCATGTCTCAAAAAGCTGCGTTGAAATAACCTCAATTCCCCGTAATCACTAATAAATTGCAATGTCCCCTGAGAGGGGACATCCGAGTGATATGCTAGAATTCCGATGTCCCCTGAGAGGGGACAGCGGAGTGCAAAGGGTTAGTTATAATAAGAGACTTAAGAGACAATCTTAGATTCAGTTTATATGAGACTGAGAATCAGGATAGTCAAATTTTTCACATATTAAAAGTTTTAAAGAATTATTCAGGGGGCATCCCTAGTGGTGCAAGGGGTTAAGACACAACACTATGAAACTATCTGCAGCCAGTGCAGCACAAATTTGATCCCTGGCCAGGGAGGTGACCCACATGACACAGCAGACCTCTCCTGTCTTGCCTGCTGCACCCCACAGCCATGTACTTCGGTCAATCCACCTGTTCTACTTTCCACTCTGTCTCTGGTGAATCCTCTCACCCCCCACATCTCTGGCCTCTACCCCAGTTCTTGTATGCAAAAATAAATATATCTTTTTTAAAAAAAAGAATTATTGCAGCAATTATAACCCTTAAATATTAGATTAAAAGGAAAACCTATCCATAAGTCTCTTCATATAAACTGCTAGATTTTTTAATTTTATATATATATATTTTTTTAAATCATCTTTTTTTAAAACATTTATTTTTTTAAACATTTATTTTATTTATACAAGAGCCAGGGTACAGGCCAGATGCGTGGGAGGGTGAGAGGATTCACCAGAGACAGAGTAGGGAAGAAAACAGGCAGACTGTCGAAATACACTGCTGAGGGGAGCAGCGGGCAAGACAGGAGAGGTATGTTCGCCATGTGAGCTGCTCTGTGGCTGGCAGGGATCGAACTGGCACTGCAGAGGCTCTGGACAGCTTCACAGTGCTGCGCTCAACCGCCTGCGCCACTAGGGAGGTCCAACATTTATTTTATGCATACAAGAACTGGGGTATAGGCCAGAGGTGTGGAGGGTGAGATGATTCACCAGAGAGAGTGGAGAACAGAACAGGCAGATTGACTGAAATACACTGCTGAGGGGAGTAGCGGGTGAGTCAGGAGAGGTCTGCTGCGCCATGTGGGTAGCTCCCTGGCTGGCAGGGGGATTGAATTTGTGCTGCAGTGGCTGCAGATAACTTCATAGCTTGTGTATTAATCCCTTGCGCCACCAGGGAGGTCCTTATTTTATATATTTTTACACCATTTTTCATTTTTGTACAATGTATGCGTTCTCATCTCAGTTACAGTCCCTGTGAAATTCCCACCACCAATTTACCCATATACCAACACAATAGTGCTCTTCCCATTCCTGTTTTGATCCTAGTTCCCTCTACCCCTATGTAGAATATTTCTGGTTTATAGCTGCCTGTTGATTTTGGTATTTACTTTATTTATAATTACTATTTTTCCTGATCCCTTATTTGGATCCTCTACATTCCTCCTAAAAGTGAAACCACCCAATATTTTCCTTTTTCTTTCTGGCTATTTCACTGAGCATAATCCCTTCCAGCTCCATCCACGTTGCTGCGAATTGTATGAGTTTATCT
This sequence comes from Talpa europaea, assembly GCF_964194135.1. Lineage (NCBI taxonomy): Eukaryota > Metazoa > Chordata > Mammalia > Eulipotyphla > Talpidae > Talpa > Talpa europaea. The sequence goes on from NC_140078.1 coordinate 65,444,778, forward strand.
TTTTTGATTGCGGAGTAATATCCCATTGTCTATATATACATCTTCTTTTTTTTTTTTTAATTTTTTTTTTTTAATAGAGGCATGCTTTTATTTATTTATTTGTTTGTTTGTTTTGTTTATACATGCACTGGGTACAGTCAGAAGCACGGGAGGGTGGGAGAATTCACCAGAGCCAGAGCGGGGAGCAGAGCAGGCAGAAGGACCGAAGTACACTGCTGAGGGGAGCAGCGGGCGGCAGGAGAGGTCTGCGCGCCATGTGGGACCCTCCTCTGGTGGCCGGGGAGCAGCCGGGGAGCAGCCGGGGATCGAACCGGCGCCTCCAAGGCCGCGGGCAGCTTCGCAACCCAGCGCTCAACCGCTGCGCCACCGGGGAGGCCCTATATACATCTTCTTGATCCAGTCATCTATTTTCAGGCATTTGGGTTGTTTCCAAAGCTTTCCTATTGTAAAGAGTGCTGCAATAAAATTAGGGGTGCAGGTGCCCTTTTGAATTAATGTTTTTGTGTCCTTTGGGTAAATACCTAAAGGTGGAACTGCTGGATCATATGGAAGCTCCATTTTTAGCAGTTTGAGGAACCTCCAAACAGCTTTCCATACCACTTGAACCTATTTGCACTCCCACCAGCAGCATAGGAGAGTTCCTATTTCTTCACATCCTCACCAACAATTGTTGTTGCTAGTTTTTTAAATATGTGCCATTCTTACTGGTGTGAGATGGTATCTCACTATGGTTTTGATTTGCATTTCCCTGATTACAAATGATGTTGAACAATTTTTCATATGCCTGTGGGCCAACTGCATTTCCTCTTTGGAGAAATGTCTTTTTAGCTCTTCTGCCCATTTTTTGACTGGGTTGTTTACTTTGTTTTTATTAGGTTTGGTCAGCTCTCTGTAGATCTTTGTGATTGATTAGTCCTTTAGCATTGTGTGCAAAAATTTTCTCCCAATCAGTGGGGTGTCTCTTTGTTTTGGTTAATATCTTTCACTATCTTTGCTTTGGGTGATGTGTCTTTAAAGATGTTACCAAGGTGTATGCCATGTAGTGTTTCCCCTATATTTTTCTCTATGTATTTTATGGTTTCAGGTTTTATGTCTAGTTCTTTAATCCATTTTGAGTTGATTTTTGTGCATGGTGTGAGGTAGTTGACAGGCTTCATTTTTTTTTGCATGTAGCAGCCCAGTTTTCTCAGCACCATTTATTGAACCAACTTTCTTTGTTCCATTGCATATTTTTTGCTCCATTGTTGAAAATTAGTTGTCCGTAAATCCGTGGATTTCTGGCTTTTCTATTCAATTCCATTGATCTGTGTGCCTGTTCTTGTTCCAGTACCATGCAGTTGTGATTATAATGGCTTTGTAGTATAGTTTGAAGTCCAGGATTGTGATACCTCCATTCCCTTCCTTTTTAGTCAGGAGAACTATGGTTATTAGGGGCTTTTTGTGGTTCCATATGAATTTCATAAATATTTGTTCTATTTCTTTGAAGAATGTCATTGAAATTTTTATTAGAATAGCACTGATTCTGTAAATTACCCTTGGTAGGATGGCCATTTTGATAATGTTAATTCTTCCAATTCATGAGCAGGGGATGACTTTTAATTCTTTCAGTCTTATTTTCTTTCTTTTAACAATGTTTTATACTTTTCTTAGTATAGATCCTTTACCTCTTTGGTTAGGTCTATTCCCAAGTATTTGGTTGTTGTTTCAATTATAAAAGGGATGGTTTTCTTGATTATTTCTTCTTCAGATTTATTGTTTGCATATAGGAAAGCTACTGATTTTTGTGTGCTGATTTTGTATACTATTACTTTACTATAAAGTGGTTATTTTGATTAGTTTTTCTGTGGAGTTTTTGGGGTTCTCTATGTATAGTATCATATCATCTGTGAATAGTGATAGTTTTACTTCTTTCCCTATTTGGATTCTTTGCCTGTCTTTCTCATCTTATTGCCTGACTAGGACTTCCAGTATTATATTAAAAAGCAGTGGAGAGAGCGGACATCCTTGTCTTGTTCACATCTTAAGGAAAAGGACTTCAGTTTTTCACCTGGCTATGGCTATAATATTGGCTATGGGCTTGTCATATATGGCCTTTATAATGTTAAGGTATGTTCCTTCTGCCCGAGAATTTCAAGGGCCTTTATCATAAATGGATGTTGAACTTTGTCAAATGCTTCCTTAGCATCAACTGATATGATCATATGGCTATTTTTCTTTTTGTTGACGTGTATTGGATTACATCAGTTGATTTCAGATGTTGAAATCCTACTGGAATAAATCCTACTTGGTTGTGGTGAATTATCTTATTGATGCATGTCTGTTGTCTAGGATTTTACAGAGGATTTTTGCATCAGTGTTCATTAGGGATTGGCCTGTAGTTTTCTTTTTTTGTGATGTCCTTGTTCAGTTTTGGTATTAGTGTAATGCTGGCTTCATAAAACATGTTTGGTATTATCCCTTCCTTCTCAATTTTTTGAATGTGTTTCTGAACATTTGGTAGAATTCATTTGTAAATCCACCTGGTCCTGGGCTTTTATTCTGGGGGAGGTCTTTGATTACTGTTTCAATTTCACTGCTTGTAATTGGTCTGTTTAGATGTTCTATTTCTTCTTTTTATCTCTACTAGATTTCTTAATCATAATTTTACTTGAAACCCCTATATAGTTCTTTTTCAAAGAACTAATTGTCATCTTAAACAGAATTTAGGAGAACTAAACTGAATAAAATTTCCAATACCAAAACTTGAGATTTTGTGCAATTTTAGATACACAACCTATGTATTAAATAAACACCTCTCTTGGAAGGCAGGTGGCTGTCCTTTGTGATTCTATCTGGTACTCAGCATAAGCATACTTTTAATATAATGTCAGCTAGAGTCAGGATTAGATTCATCACAGCAAAATCCCAGTAATTTTATACTGGAATTTTAATCTCCATTTATTAGGTTATCTGTTAGCTATGAATATTGAATTACTAAGGCAGAGAACAATTTTTTACAATGCAGTACCTGATGTTCTAACTGTTTTTGCCGCCGTCTGTCTCTCTCCTCAAGCTGAGCCGGGTCCAAGAGAGCAGTCATAGAACGGAGAAAGCTGACAAGATAGATACATGGCTATTTAAAACCCCCAAAAGATGAATATAACTAGGTATTAAATAATTTTTGTTTGGGGTATACTGATTTCTATAAAAAAATAATATATATATATATAAACCTGAAGTCTTATTAAGATGTGTATATATAACAACAATCCTAACCAAACACAGATTTTCTTTAACATCAATAAATAGTGAAGAATGAACTTACCTTGTTTTTTGACTGTTTGTCATAACCACATCCCTAACAGGTTTTTCTATATGCTCCTCCTCTGAAGGTTCAACTTGGCTTGCCGTTGTAGGAGTATAAACACTGCTAATATCAGCCAGCTCCTGAGTGTCTGGAGAGACACAGAAGTACTCTGGTTGTTTGTGTGTTGACCGAGAGGACATTTGAGACTGAGAATCAGGATAGTTCTTTAATGAATCAAAATGCATTGCCCATCTGTCATGTTCCTCACCCTAATCATGACAAAAAAAGAATTACTAAGAATTTTTCCAACTGTTCTCATATAAAATCCAATGACAGATATGATTTCTAAAAGTTACTATACAGCAGTAAAATAAGCATCATAAAAATTAATAAAACTATTCTATCCTGATTTCATATAAATTTAGAAAACCAACTGAAGAATGAAAAATTCAAAAAAATATGAAATTTCTAAAAAGTTACTTACAAGAAGCTATGCAAAATCACTTATGGCATGCAATGAAAGGTTCAAATTATTCCACATTTGCTTATATGAATACTCTACTGTTTTAGTCTAATAGTTTCAAGATAGTTTCAAGTTTACAATTAAACACTGTGAAACTCATTTTTTCCTTTATGACCTTAAAATTTTTTAAGTTACCTTAGACAATATAATTTTTTCCTCTACTTTTCTTTGCCGGTCATCTTCTATTTGCTTGTTTAACTCTTCAATCCATTTTCTCTGCTGCTCTTGTTTCACAGCACTGAAAGGGTGCTCCAGTGGTGCTGCTTCCTATACAACAGGCAGCAACATCATCTAAAATTCAGTCTCTTTTCCTAACCACTTTGTATTTACAAACCTTGCCAAACAACTTAAACAGATTTAATGTAGTTAGAAATTTCTCTCTAGAACATGAATAATTCATATATAAAAGTCAACATCCTGATCTTCAGAATAATTTGTAATACACATTCCTCTTAAATAACTACTGAACATAAGGAAATTTTCTAAAGAAAATTAGAAAGTTCTTTCTTCAAGACAGTAAGACTTTCAAAATATTATTCTAACATACTCTCATTTACTCTTTCAAAGGTATTATTGATAATTTAAAATAGATTGAGTACTGTATTACATTTGGCTTCAGAATACAACAAATATTGCAGCTGGACCAAGAACTGGGAGGATATGAGTGCCAAACTTTCCTTATTGAACCACAACGTCTGCCTCTAGGACATCCTTTTCTGTTTCTACAGCTATGGCTCTATCATAATCTCTGACATTTCAATAAGAAAAGTATACTGTGTGTTCAGATTAATTCTATGAATCTTTAGGGAGGGAAAAATAAAGGAGTAACATTAAAATTCTGTTGCTTTATTTTGATTGTTTAGTATCCACTAAAAACAATGAAAGAATATATTCTGAAACACAAAATAAGTAACATTTTGTTGTGTGAAGTAACTGCAGAACATAATTAAGAAAATAGTTTGACAGGGTTCTCCCTGGTTGTGCAAGGTGTTAAGTTGCAACCTAAGAAGCTATCTGCAGCCACTGCAGCACAAGTTCTGTCTTCGACCAGGGAGCTGCCCACGTGGCGCAGCAGACCTCTCCTGACTCGCCTGCTGCTCCCCTCAGTGTATTTCAGTCAGTCTGCCTGTTCTGCTCCCCACTGTGTCTCTGGTGAATCCTCTCACTGCCTCCCCACAGCCCTGACCTGTACCCCAGTTCTTGTATGCATAATAAATATAGTACCTCTCAATGTTATTTTCTGGTGTTATCAGAAACAATGAATGGGAAAGCTCAGTTTGTAAACGTATGCTTTGATCAAAGGAGTATTATACAAAAAGGAAAAATTTTAATGTCTCCATCAAGTGCTTCTGTATCTTTTAAACAGATAAAATTCATTATGTTTATTTTAGCCTAAAATAACCATTTCAGGGGCCTCCCTGGTGGCACAAGGGTTAAAGACACAGCACTATCAAGCTATTGACAGGAACTATAGCACAACGTTGATCCCCAGCCAGCCAGAGAGATACCCACATGGTGCAGCAGACCTCTTCTTTCTCATCCGCTGCTCCCCTCAGCAATATATTTCAGTAGACCCACCTGTTCTACTGCTCCCTACTCTCTCTGGTAAATCCTCTCACCCCCTGCACCTCCGGCCTGTACCCCAGTTCTTGTATGCATAAATAAATCTTTTGAAAAAATAAAAAAGATAAAGGAAGACATAATTCTCATCAATATATATGCACTAAATGAAAGCACCAAAATATTTAAGACAACCATTAACAAACCCATAAAAAGACATTAGCCGCAACACAAGAGTAGTGGGAGATTCCAACACCCCCTTACATCAATGAACAGATAAATCAGACAGAATATCAACAAAGAAACAATAGCCTTAAATAAGGAAAACAGACCAGATGGGCCTACTAAATATTTGTAGAGCACTAGACCCTCCCAAAAAGCTGAATATATATTCTTCTCAAGGGCACACGGAACATTCTCCAGGACAGACCATATGTGAGTCACAAAGCTAGTGTCTATAAATTCATGAAGACTGAAATCATATCAAGTGTCTTCTATTATCACAATGGTACCAAACTAGAAATCAATCATAAAATAAAAGCAGGAAAAACCTCTAATATGACTGAACAACATACTACTGAATGCTATTGGATTAATGAGGAGAAATGAAAGAATGGATTAATGAGAGAAATGGATTAATGAGAGAAATTTCAAAAAACAACCTGGAGATAAACAAAAATGAAAAGTTAAGCTACCAGAAATTATGGGACACAGCAATAAATACACACATGAAGAAACCAGAAAGAGTTCAAATAATCTAACATTATACCTTAAAGAACTACAAAAAAAGAACAGATGAAACCTTAAGACCATAGGAGAGAAATAATATACATGAGTAGAAATCAATGAAACAAAATGAAATACAAAAGATCAATGAAACCTAAAGCAGGTTCTTTGAAAAATTACAAAATAGATAAATCTCTACCTAGACTCACCAAGGAAAAAAGGGAGAAAACACAAAACAGATTCAGAAATGAGTTACAATAGACATCTCAGAACTATAGAAAATTGAAAGAGACCACTATGATCATCTTTATGCCATCAAATTGGAAAATACAGAATGGACAGCAATCCTTTTGCCCACCTGTGACTATGCAGGTGCTTCCTTTCACCAACTTTCTCCCTCCACAGGGCAGCAGCCGTGACCTGTACAAGCTCTTCACTGACCTCCCTCAGTGGAAGCAGCTCTCCTCAAGGCTGCCTGCCTGCAACGACGCAGGCCTCTCAGCAAAGCTACCCCTTTGGGGGCAGCTCTTTCTGTCTGCTTGTGTCTATGCAAGTGTCTTTTACTCTTCTGTCCCTTTCCTTAATAAATCTGCTCTTTCAGGGCCTCCGCTGGTGGCACAGCGGTTGAGCTCTGGGCTGCGAAGCTGCCCTCAGCCTCTGCAGCGCCGGTTCGATCCCCGGCCACTGGGTAAGGGTCCCACATGGCACGCAGACCTCTCCTGCCACCCGCGGCTCCCCTCAACAGTGTGTTTCATCAGTCAGCCTGCTCTGCTCTCCCCTCTGGCTCTGGCGAATTCTCTCACCCTCCTGCGCTTCTGACTATACCCAGTGCTTGTTTAAATAATCGTTTTTTTTTTTTTTAAATCTGCTCTTTCAAATATTAAAAAAAAAAAAAAAAAGAAATGGACAAATTCTTAAAAGCATATACTTCCCAAGACGACATCATGAAGAAATAGGAAACCTGAACAGACCGACAAGAAGCAAGGAAACAAACCATAAACAAAAGTCACCCAAAAAACAAAGCCCAGAACCTGATGGTTTTACCAGTGATAGCAAAAGCAGATGAGGATATCACACAAAAAAAGAAAACTATAGACCAATGGCCCTAATAAACATACATGTAAAAATCCTCAATAAAATCTAAGCAAATTGAATTCAACAATACAGTAAAAGGATCATACATCACAACCAAGTGGGATTTACCAACATACCCAAATCAACCAATGTAATACACTGTATCAACAAATGAAAGACAAAAATCATATGATCAGGGCCTCCCTGGTGGCCTAGAAGTTAAATCTCAGCACTATCACTACTACCTGAGTTCAATCCTCAGCCAAGGAGCTAATCCACATGGCACAGCAGACCTCACCTGTCTCACCCACTGCTCCCCTTAGCAATGTATTTCAGTAAATCTGCCTATTCTGTTCCCCAATGTCTCTGGTGAATCCACTCACCACCCCCACTCCATACCTCCAGCCTACACCCTAGTTCTCTGCTAAAATTAAAAAAAAAAATCTTATAATCATACCAATAGATGCAGAAAAGGCATTTGATAAAATTCATCATCCATTTATGATAAAGATGGGGATAGAAGGAACATACCTCAACATAATAAAGGCAGTGTATGCCAAAACCACAGTAAGCATCAAATTCAATGGTGAGAAACTGAAAACTTTCAGTTTAAAAAAAAAGAAAGAAATCCCCACAGAAAAGTGGCAGGCCACAAAACCAACATATAATCTCTTGCATTTCTATATGCAAACAACAAACTAAATGAGAATGATATCAAGAAAACAACCCATTTACAGTAGCATAAAAAAGAATTAAGTACCTAGAAATAAACCTAACAAAGGAAGTGAAAGGCCTATTTGGTGAAAACTGTTAAGACATTATTTAAAATAAAATAAAAAGACAAAAATGGAAAAATATCCCTGCTTATGGATTGGAAGAGTTTTAACATTGCTATAATGGCCATCTTACCCAATGCAATCCCTATCAAAATTTCAATGAATTCTTCAAAGAAATAGAGCAAATATCACTGAAATTTATACGAACCACAATGGAGGCTGAATCACCAAAGTAATTTAGACAGAAGAGAAATATAAGTATCACATTCCCCAACTTCAAACTTTACGAGGCTATAGTACTCAAAATTCTGACAAACAGACATATAGACATATAGAATTGAGAGCCCAGAATAAACACACACTTATACGGACAGTTAATCTATGACAAAGGAGTTAAAAGTATACAATGGAGAAAAAAAAGTCTCTTCAAAAAATGGTATTGGGAAAACTGAACAGTCATATGGAAAAAAATGAAACTAGATTACTCTCCTATACTATACACAAAAATAGATAAAAGACTTGGACATGAGACCTGATACAATAAAAATACACTGAAGAAAACATAAGCCAAAGATTCCACAGCAGTGATTTTAATGATGTCTTTGGGGATTCAACTCCAGCAGCAAAGGAAACAGAAGCAAAAATAAACAAATGGGACTACATCACACTAAAAAGCTTCTGCAGAGCCAAACTAAAAACAAACCAAAAAACCCCTGCCAAATCAGAGAAGGTATGTGCACATCATACATCTGACAGTAGGACTAATATTCATGATCTACAAAGAACTCACACAACAAAAAAAAAATCAAAAAATGGGCAGAAGGTTAAATAGACACTTTTCCAAAGAAGACATACAGATGGCCAACAGGTATTTGAAAAGATGTTCATCACATATCATCAGGAAAGTGAAATCAAAACTACAGTGAGATACCACCTCAGACCTGTGAGAACAGCTCATATGAAAAAGACCAAAACAACGAATATTGGAAAGAAGTGGAGAAAAAGAAACCCTTGTATACTGTTGACGGAAATGTAGACTGGTCCAGTCCCTAGGGATAACAATATGGAGCTTTCTCAAATATTAAAAGTAGATCTAGCATATGATCCAGCAAATACACTCCCAGGTTTTTAATCCAAAGAATGAAAGCACACTGATTCAAAGGGATACATGTACTCATATTCATTATAGCACTATTTAAAATAGCCAGTTTATAGAAACAACCTAAGTGCCTAGCAACAGATGAGTGAATAAAGATGTGCTATATATAAAAAACCACTACTGAGCTATAAAAAGTAATAAAAATTTGCTATTTATGGCAACATGGATGGAACTGGAAGGGGTTATCCTATGTGAAATAAGTCAGAGGAAAGAAGACAAACAGTGGATGATTGCAATTATATGTGAAATATAAAGAGAAAAAAAATGAAGAGGAAAAAATGAAACCCAAGCAAACCCTAGAAATATTACTACAAAACTGAGACTCTTAGACCTGGAGGGTGAAAAATGAGACGCAAAGGGGAGGAGGCCCAATAGTCTATGGTAGAGGATTATGAGAGCTTGGGTGGTGGTGGTGTTAACATATACCTGAAGAGGTGTGAACCTCGTATCTCCCCTAAATCATACATTGTAAACCAATGATCAATGCTACCACAGAAAAAAAAAAAAAGGGTCACCAAAAAATAACTGATTAAAACAATACCCCCCACTCCCAAAAGAAGCTAGCAGAATGACATCACTCTCTACCGCACATTAGAGTATATCCCTCTTCACTTAAGAGGCTTCCCAGGAAGGGGTACTTTTTTTTTTTTAATAATAAATTTTATTTTTATATTCCCCATACAATTGCAACCCCCCCATTCTGATCCCAATCCCTCCCCTCCCGCCCCCCAACCCCCCCAAAAGTGTCTGTTTCATAGTTTTTTGTTGATTCTGATTTTCACTTTCTTATAGTTATTCATTTTCCTGGTCCCTTGTTTAAGTTTTCTAGATTCCTGCTATGAGTGAGACCATCCAGTATTTTTCTTTTTCTTTTTGGCTTATTTCGCTGAGCATGATCCCTTCCAGCGCCATCCATGTTGCTGCAAATTGCATGTGTTTATCTTTTTTGAATGCTGAGTAATATTCCATGGTGTATATGTACCACATCTTCTTGATCCAGTCATCTATTTTTGGGCATTTGGGTTGTTTCCAAAGCTTAGCTATTGTAAACAGTGCTGCTATAAACATAGGGGTGCAGGTGCTCTTTGAAATTGATGTTTCTGTGTCCTTTGGGTAAATACCTAGGAGTGGAATTGCTGGATCATATGGAAGCGCTATGTTTAGTAGGTCCAGAAATCTCCACACAGCTCTCCATAGTGGTTGGACCAGTTTGCATTCAGGAAGGGGTACTTATTAAGGAAATCCAAATGTTTACTAAGGTGAAGGTTTTGAGTCATTCTCAATAAGACCGAGGCATACATAAATCTCTGCACAATGGACAAGAATGTTTGGAGTATGCAATACAGAGATGAACGTCAGGAGTATTTAAGTGAAAAGGGGGAGTAAGACTGAGAATCAAGAAGAGGAGAAAAGGATGCTGGTGAAGAGGACTGGCCTAAAACAGCTGCAGGGATTGAAATGGACCAGTTATGTAATTATAGTGGCATCTCCCCTTATCCTCAGGGGATACACAACAAGTCTGCCAGCTGATGCCTGAATTTCATATATATTAAGCACAGTAAGAGATGAACAATAAGTAATAATAAAACAACTATTCCAATATGATGTCATGAAAATTATGTAAATATGGTCTGTCTCAAAATATCTTACTGTACATGTTTCTGAACCATGGCTGACCACTGGTAAGTGAAACCATAGAAAGCAAAATCTCAAATAGGGGGGATCTATTGTGTAAGAAGAATAAACTCTCAAATAAGTACTTGCTACATGTTGGCTACTTTTCTAAGCACTTCCTATACATTACCTCATGCTTTAACAAAACTGGCCTTGGAGGCACTGTTTCAACTAAATTTCCCCTCCTAATACCTGATGATGTGAGTTTAACATTTAAAAACAATAAAACATTTGTGGCGATGGCTGAGACTTTTAAAACCAACTATGTTTCACACATATAACAAAGGGATTTTTTTTGTTACAGTTTATTTTCCCTCCATAGCATCTCTCCAGTATTTGACCATATTCATACATATGGCACTGCAGACATCTATCTTGCCCGCTCCCCTTAGCAGTGTTTATCAGTAAATCTGCCTGTTCTGCTCCCTACTGTTGTCTCCAGTGAATCCTCTCATAAGCCCCACATCTCTGGCCTACACCACAGTTCTATGCAAAAAATAAAAATCATAGTATAGATTATACTCTCTAATAGTAAAAGACATAAGGCCCAGGCAAATTATGATATACTGTCAACCTAAATTTTGCTAACTGAAAATACTATCTTTAGCATTAAAGACTCTTTAATCCTAATTTTGAAAAGTGAAAAATGGATTCTCAGCCACTTCATTATTAGTTGTAATTTTTAGTAGTATCTGTATGCACCAATTTATAAACTTTGCACACTTAAGATTATCATCTAATAACTATAGATTTATACGACCTGTATCAAGGTCGTATTGCTTTTTTTAAAATTTTTTTTTTTTTTTAAGATTTATTTATTTATACAAGCACTGGGTACAGTCAGAAGTGTGGGAGGGTGAGAGAATTTACCAGAGCCAGAGCGGGGAACAGAACAGGCAGACTGACGAAGTACACTGCCGAGGGGAGCAGCAGGCGCAGCAGGAGAGGTCTCTGTGCCATGTGGGACCCTCGCCAGCAGCGGGGATCGAACCAGTGCTGCAGAGGCTGCGAGCAGCGTCGCAGCCCAGCACTCAGCTACTGCGCCACAGGAGAGGCCCTCATATTGCCTTTCAGTCAGTTAAAAGTGCTTTGGAGAGACTAGGGCCTCCCTGGTGGCACAAAGGTTATGTTTCTGCACTGTCAAGCTATCACCAGCCACTACGGTATGAGTTTGATCCCTGGCCAGGCACAGCAGACCTCTCCTGCTTTGCCCACTGCTCCCCTCAGCAATATTTCAATATATTTCACCTGTTCTACTGCTTCCATTCTGTCTCTGGTGAATCCTCTTCACCCCCTGTACTTCTGCCTTAGACCCCAGTTCTTATATACACAATAAATCTTTTTTTAAAAAGTGCTTTTGGGCCTCCCTGGTGGCGCAAAGGGTTAAGAGCAGCGCTATGAGGCTATCCACAGCCTCTGCAGCATAAGTTCAATCCCCAGCCAGCCAGGGAGCTACCCATATGGCAAACCAGACCTCTCCTGTCTTGCCCGCTGCACCCCTCAGCAGTCTTTTTTTTTTTAAAAGATTTTTTTATACAAGACCCGGGGTACAGGCTAGAGGCGCGGGAGGGTAAGAGGATTCACCAGAGACAGAGCCGGAAGCAGAACAGGCAGACGACTGAAATACACTGCTGAGGGGAGCAGCAGGCACCGCAGGAGAGGTCTGACACGCCATGTGGGAATCTCCCTGGCCGGCTGGGAATTGAACCCGCACTGCAGAGTCTGCGGACAAATTCACAGCACTGTGCTCAAACCACTGAGCCACCGGGGAGGCCCCCTCAGCAGTGTATTTCAATGTCTGCCTGTTTTGTTTCCCACTCTGTCTCTGGTGAAACTTCTCACCCACTCGCCACCCCCCACCTCTGGCCTGTGCCCCAGTCTTTATATGCATAAATAAATCTCTAAAAAAAAAAAAAAGAAAAGAAAAAGCGCTTTTGAGACTATAGAAAAATACAATCTGGATATTATTCTTTTTGTTAATGTAAACTTATCAACAGACTACAAAACTAACGTAGTAATAATGTATGCAAGTCACCCTTTTATGCATCAGAACAAGCAGCCATGTAAACACTCTTGAGTTCTATTAGAACTCTACAGTATTGAAAAATTCTACCACCAGGATCATACCTTTTAGATTACTGCACTGGTTTCAGAATACATTTGTTAAGACATAAATGTTTACTAGGAAAAAGAACTAGACATATAAAAGAGAAATTGTTAATAACATTAAGTTTAAGGGAACACAATGTACTCAATAAAAGTTAACTGGTGATTAAAAATAAGAATATATGCCTTCAAACAAAAGATTATATTGCAATCAAGTACTAAAGGGCTTACAAAGTACTGAATTATTTTTAATTAAAATGGACTTACCTCTAAAATATGACCAACACTAGGCAACGAATGCCCATCAGCCTGGATCAGTGTTACCTGAAGGGGAGACTGTGACAGAATGCTGGAGGAGCTAGCAGAAGTCTGAAAACAGAAAAACAATGGCACTTTGTCTAAGATTAAACCAAGGCAAATTTAAAGATCACTGAAGCATTACTTGAGAGATACCTAGTACATACTTATGTTTGACAAGCAGTTACTTATATTTGATTTGATAACCTTGTAGTAGACATGGTTAGTGGTAGAGCTTTGTGCTCATTCAAAAAACTGCAGAACACTTTATAGAAGCCTAAAGAAAGTGTCAGGGGATTTCTGCACTCACCTATTAACAGAGTTAGACAATTTAAAGAATGCAAACAGAGACTAGTTGAAGTAATACTTAAATTCAAAATAACACTGTTTTGAAATAACATGAAAAGGTTTTTTTTAAAGTAATTCAGTTTTTAAAATACTCTATGATTTGAACATGACTTAACATTACAATACATTACAAAAGTACAATTAAGAGGTCTAACACTCCATAAATGTTTGATTTTGATACTCTTACCTTAGATTGGTCAAAAATGTGTAGCTTTTCCCATACCATTTTATCACTTTCAGGTTTTTTCCAGGCATTATTCCATTTTTCAGAAGCTTCTTTTTCTTTCTTCTTTAAAGCAACCTGTTCATCTGCAAATAATGTCCTTTTTAAAAAAATGCACAAAAACTGTAAAAAAAAATCACGTAAACAAATAATGACCTTAAGGAGCGCAGATTCCAACACAGATCTACTCAAAATTATTTTTTTTAGAAAGGAGATTGAGTCATAGGACAGGGAAGAATTTTAATGTATAATAAAAGATTTACTAGAATCAGACTTAGGTATGGCATAAAAAGATATAAAAATGTTTGTTTTATTGCCTCAATATTCCATAAGAAGCAATTTTATCAAAATAATCTATTTTATGTTATGCTGTTTATTCTGAGGTGCTACTTTCCACTAATGTTCACTCAGCTATCCAGAAGAGATTTAAAAAGCTACAACTATGGAATCAGAGAACCCTGAGGTCAAATCCAAGTTCATCACTTACTAGCTACGTGACTGTGGGCAAACTGCTATTCACCTCTATATACCTCAGTTTTTTCTTGTGTAAAATAACATAATAATAGTGCCTATTTCAGTATAGGACCCACCACAAAGCAAATAATTATCAACCATTATTGTTTACAACTGGTGAACAGTAAAAACCAGTACTTTGTGTGTCTAATAGATTGATAAAAAAACAACTAGGTCCTAGGGCCTCCCTGGTGGCACAAGGGGTTAAGTCTCAGCACTATGAAGCAATCTGCAGCCACTGAAGCACGAGTTCCATCCCCAGACAGGGAGCTGACCCACATGGCACAGCAGACCTTTCCTGTGTTGCCCACTGCTCCCCTCGGCAGTGTATTTCATTCAGTCTGCCTGTTCTCTCCCCACTTTGTCTCTGGTGAATCCTCCCACCTCTCTGCATCTCTGGCCTACACTCCAGCTCTTGTGTGCATAAATAAATCTTTTTTTTTTTAAAGGCAACTAGGCCCTAAATCATCACTAGAACTTAAAAATTCAGATATATATGAATTTAAATTCCAAGAAGATTAATGAAAGCATAACTTCAACAAAAAGAGATGTGCTTTTCTAACACAATCAGGTAAAAGAAATTGCTTTTCAATATAGTAATTAAAACACTTCAATCAGGGCCTCCCCTGGCGCTGGGCTGTGAAGTTACCCACAGCCTCTGCAGCGCTGGTTCGATCCCTGGCCACAGGCGAGGGTCCTACATGGCACGCAGACCTCTCCTGTTGCGCCCGCTGGTCCCCTCAGCAATGCATTTTATCAGTTTGCCTGTACTGTTCCCAGCTCTGGCTCTGGTGAATTCTCTCACCCTCCCGTGCTTCTGACTGTACCCAGTGCTTGTATAAATAAATAAAATCTTAAAAAAAAAAAAAAAAAAACACACAAAAAAATGCTTCAGTCATTTCCAAGTAATCCAGATTACTTCAGAAGTTTGGTGTTGTGTATTTTGGTAAACTAAATCTGTATTGAAAAATATTCAGAGCCTCCCTGGTGGTGTAGGGGTTAAGTCTCAGCACTATCACTGCCTCGATCCTCGACCAGGGAGCTAATCCACATATAGTGCAGCAGACCTCTCCTGTCTTGCCTGCTGCTCCCCTTAGCAGTGTATTTCAGTCAATCTGCTCCCCTCAGTAGTGTATTTCAGTAGATCGCCTGTTCTGCTTCCCACTCTGTCCCTGGTGAATCCTCTCACTCCCTGTACTTCTGGCCTGCACCCCAGTTCTTCTATAATAATCTTAAAAAATATATTTAGGAGTGGAAAGGAACTATTTCAGCCACTACACCCCGTGAACGGGAGCTGTGGAGAACCCTGCAGGATTCACCAAGGCGGTGAGCTCCAGGCGCCATTAGAGAACAAAAGAGACCCCTGGAGGAGACCTGCACACAGCCCCGGGCCGGCCGGTAAGCTTGTGCAGAAAAGCGGTGCTCTTGAAAAGCAAACGCGGATCGGGATCACGGCTGCCCAGGTCCCAGCGCCTGCGACCTAGGCGTGCGGGGAGACGTGCGGGGAGACGCGCGGGGACCCTCACTGAGGTGAAAGTCCCTCACTGAGTAATCAGGAACCAGGCACCCAGGCACGGGAGCGGGGTGCAAAAGATGCCATTTTGCGGACAATGAACTGGGCTACAGCCCCCGTCCTGGACCTAAGGGCTTTGGAACTGAGACCCGGGCCACGAATTTCGGGGTGTGGGTTCTCCACGACAGTGGGGCAGAAGGCAGACATAGCAACCCAAAACTGTTGAGGTTTACCCTACCATTCCCGCTCTGTTCCCTGTCCCACAGGGTGAAAAACAAAAACAAAAAAAAAAAAAGCTACCCAAGGGCTCTAGAAGAGATCTCTGGCGCCACATAGCGACTTGACCCCAGCAGAAGGCTCCTGGAGGAGCCAGTGGCCAGCTGGGAAGTTAGCCCATGCCAGGCCCCTTCTGACCAGTAGTCCGAGCCCATAGGGGCAGCGGGCACCCACGGCCGGGGCAGACCAGGCACGCAGAAGAGTGTGCCTGAGACCGGATGCGCAGGGAGTGTGCCCGCATCGCCATTTTAGAACAGGGACATTTCTTCAGTAAAAACTGCCTGCAGAAGGCTCCCTCAGGAGCCAGAGGTGAGCGGGGGAAGTTCACCCATGCCAGATCCTTCTGGCCTGCAGTCCAAGCCCAGAGGGGGAGCGGGAACCCACTGCCGGGGCAGACCAGGCACACAGGGGAGTGTGTCCCCACATCGGCATTTTAGAACAGGGACCTTTCTTCAGTAAAGACTGCTTGAAACTGACAGATGGCTCCCGGAGGAGCCAGAGGGGAGCAGAGAAGCTCACCCAAGATGCCGGCCAGTCCCAGCAACACAGTGTCCCAATGCATATAGCAAATTAGAAAACAGACAGTAGGGAGCAGAAGAACCACACGCAACCTAGCAACTCCTCAGGAAAAAAGCACACCACAAAAAGAAAACCAGCCCCCAGATTGCAACAACAGTAACTTGGAAGAACTTCTGAGCCTTCCAGAAAGAGAATTTAAAATTGCCATGATTAAAAAATTGACAGAAGTCATAAAGGAAAACAATGATAAGGGAAAAATAATCAACGATCAGAAGAATGAAATTGAGTCCCTAAAGAGGGAAGTAAAAGAAATGCAGGAGATCAAAGAATTAATGGAGGCACTAAAGAATTCTGGGAAAAGCAATGAAAGCAGAATAGATGAAATGGAAGAACGAATAAGTACTCTTGAAGACACAGAAATAAAAAGAACCAAAACAGAAAAGGAAAGATAAGTACGAAGGAAAAGGAACGAAGAAAGACTTCGGGAACTATCTGACTCCATGAGCAAAGGAAATATAAGAGTTATAGGAATACCAGAAGGAGAGGAGAGAGACGTAGGAACAGAGAAAATATTCAAAGAGATAATTGAAGAGAACTTCCCAAATGTGAAGAAGGAGCTGAAAATTGATATACAAGAAGCAAGAAGAACACCAAACTTCCACGACGAAAGGAAAAACACAGCAAGACACATAATAGTAAAGCTCCCAAGAATCCAGGACAAGGAAAAAATAATGAAGCTGACAAGAGGGAAGAAACAGATAACATTCAAAGGAAAGCCAATCGGCTGACATCAGACTTCTCTGAAGAAACACTATGGGCAAGGAGAGTGGAGGGACATAGTCAACAGACTCCAAGAAAACAGATGCCAACCAAGAATACTCTATCCCGCAAAGCTCTCCTTCCTCTATGAAGAAAGAATAAGGACCTTCCCAGACAAACAGAAAACTCCAGAATTTCATTACAACTAAACCCCCACTCCAAAAAAATACTACAAGGAATCCTAAAGCCAAAACCTCAGAGGGACGAATAACAACGAAAGAAGGCCGAAAACAAACAAACAAACAAACAAAAAAAGTTATTAAAAGAATAAATAAATAAAATCAAAGGAAAGACAAACACAATGGCAAACACAGATGCTAACATATCAATATTAACTCTAAATGTAAATGGACTAAACTCTTCAATAAAAAGACACAGAGTTGCAGCCTGGATTAAGAAACAAAACCCAACCTTTTGCTGTCTCCAGGAAACACATTTAGCTACAAAAGATAAAAATAGACTCAAAGTTAAAGGATGGAAAACAATCCTACAAGCAAATGGACCAAAAAAGAAAGCAGGAACAGCTATACTTATATCAGATAAAACAGATTTCAAACTCAAAAAGATAAAAAGAGACCCCAATGGTCACTACGTTATGATCAAGGGGACAATACTTCAAGAAGAAATAACACTCATTAACATATACTCACCAAATGAAGGAGCACCAAAATATATCAGACAACTGTTGTCCTCTCTGAAAACAGACATCAGAGAAAACACATATGTAGTGGGAGACTTCAACACACCACTATCAACAATGGATAGATCAACAAGACAAAAATAAGTAAAGAAACTAAAGCTCTAAATAAGTACCTAGAGCATTTGGGCTTAACAGACATCTATAGAACACTAAACCCCCAAAAAACGGAGTACACATTTTTCTCAAGGGCACACGGATCATTATCCAGGATCAATCACATACTGGGGCACAAGACAAACATCAACAGATACACTAAGATTGAAATCATACCAACCATCTTTTCGGACCATGAAGGCATCAAACTAGAAATAAACCATAAAAAGAAGGCAAGGAACTCTCCTACCTCATGGAGATTAAAAACCACCCTTTTGGTGCACAGGAGTATTCAAACAAAACAACACAACCTAAGGCAATGTGAAATAACAGAGCTTCTTAAGGATTTGCAGAGAACTAGAAGGGAAATGTTATAAAACAAGATTACTAATAATATATTGAAATAAATACTTCATTCTCAATATATTTTTCTTAAGTCAGCAAAATTAGAATTAAAATTAAATAATTACCCACCAAGCTCTTTCTTCCACTGGGCTTTTTTGGCTTCCAACAAACTTCTATCACGTTCTCTTTCCCCAAGAGTACTGAATATGTCCGCTGGTTTCCATACATTCTCTCTAAGACAAAACACAAAATGTAACAGAAAGCTTATCATACATGTCTACACAACTTATTTCATAAACAACTAATAAACTTTTAAATAGCTTAATCTTCAATATAAGTACTTCACATGCAAGTCAAGGTAAACCATACTCCCAAGATGACCCCACAATAACATACATAAGTTACATACGTGGCAATTTTCTGCTCATAGTGCTTACATATCTCTTCATTTTTATTTAAAACAGCTTTATTTTCACTCTGGTCAGATGAAATAGCTTCAATTTTTTGGAGTAGTCCCAAGATATTTTCATCCTTTGATTGATCAGGAATATTGTTCAAATGTAGACTGTATTGACCTAGGAGGTAAGAATTAATGTTTTTAAATTAACACTAAATTACACATATTATAATACCTTGTCTCAACATATTGTTACAGATTAAACACTGTCTTACATGTTACCTAACTAATTACCTCTCACAAAAATCTTTGAGGTGGGTATTATGATTCCCCTTTCATGAAAAAAAGAAACTTAACCTCAGGTTAAATGACTCGGAGCTATCGTCATAGTCACCTAACTTCTATAAATAAGAAAATAAGTAAAAAATAAACTTCTGTGTACTATGCCAACAATATTGTTACAAATAGTATAAATAACACAAAACACAACTTTAAAAAAAGTAGATGCAAATAGCTTCATGAAAAATTCATTATCTTGTTCTTATTTTTCTCATTTAGCTATGACACCAGTGGAAAACTTTACCATGTCACAGCCATATGTATTTGACATTTTATACAGGACTCATTCCCAGATTGTTTTGAATCCTCCTTTATGTGCCAGATCTCCCAATGAAAAGAAAGCATATTTAATATGCATGTTGGTACATGATTAATTAACTTTCCTTGTTATTACGCCTAACGTTTTTTGTTGCTTTTCTTTGTACTATAATTCTAGTTTTAAATATGAAATCTAACTCACTCACTTTACAAAGAATAATCTATACTATGCAAAGGTAAATGACTCCATCTTGAGCTCCCTCTCTGAGAGTACACAGGCATAAGCTGGTACTCAAATCAGTTGAGGGGCCTCTTCCTGGCTGTTAAAAAGATAGTGCTGTTGGGCCTCCCTGGTGGCACAGGAGTTAAACACAGTGCTACCAAGTTATCGCCAGCCACTGCATTACAAGTTCGATTCCCTGCCTGCCAGGGAGCAACCCACATGGCGCAGCAGACCTCTCCTGACTCGCCTGCTACTCCCCTCAGCAGTGTATTTCATTCAGTCTGCCTGTTTTGTTCCCCACTCTGTCTCTGGTGAATCCTCTCATCCCCCCACACCTCTGGCTTGTACCCAGCTCTTGTATGCATAAATAAATCTTTTAAAAAAAAGACAGTGGTGTTAATCTTTCACATGAACTCAGTGTCAGAAAGAGCAAAAATTGGGGGAAAGGAAAACAACTATTTCAGCACCTCAAGTCAATTTGTCATAGTAAGGTTCCTTCAATTTTCACTAGAAATACTACAGTGATTTTTAGAACATTTTATATAATTACTGTAAATGAAAGTCTTCTACATTTTAAAATGGGTATAACAGCTTATAGTATTAACATCTTTTCTAGAATCCACTTAAGCTACATTTTTTAAGCCTATGTTACATGAAATAGTCTGAGCATTAAGTTTGAAATATGGTATAATTACAGAAGTAATTCTGAATATGAAAAAATAATCTTTAATAGAATATTTTCAAAGATTGTTGTATGCTAGAAAAGGCACAGCTACATAAAAATTCAATGAAACTATAATTCTAAAACATACTGGTAAAATTAATATTGACTAAAGCTTTAGAAAATCTTACTTGTTTCTTCCTTCTTTCCATTCTCAGTCAGGGAACTTGATCTATTTTCTTGGTTTACAGTCATCAAAATCTGTTGTAGTTGGTCTTGTGTTAGACACACCAAATTGCTCTTCATATTTTCAGCTATATGTTTTTTGCAAGGCTTCTGTGTAGTTACTACTGTTGTATTTATGGCGTTTCTAGAATTCTTTATATTAGGGGCTGCAAGTGAAGTCTCTTTCTGAATATGGATATGAAGACAGTTTTTATCTGCATACTGCTTGCATAAATCCTTAGTGGGTGAAAAAGTCATACTATCTTTTTCACCTTTTGCCAGTGATGTTTCTGAACCAATTCTCTTCTTTTGCAAAAGTTTTTCACTCTTGATACAAGTATTTTGTGTTGGCTTTAGAATGTGTCCATTTTGTTTAGTTCTCAAAGGACATTTTGCAATCTTGGTCTTATTTCCCATCTGTTAAAACATCAGAAATTTATTCTTTATAACAGATCATGAAAAAACAATAATTATCTTTAGTTACATATCGAGTGATAAGTTTCTAAACATTTTTCCATTTTGCTAGATTTCTTTTTAGGTGTATCCATAAAAAGCTAGTATTTATTAGACTTTGCAAATCTTCACCTGAAATCTTCATCAACAACTAAAAACTATTATTTTACTTCAGGATAATGAATACAGAACTTTTGGGCCTCCCCAGTGGCGCAGCGGTTGAGCACTGGGTTGCAAAGCTGCCCGCAGCCTCTGCAGCGCCGGTTCAATCCCTGGCTGCTCCCCGGCCACCAGGCGAGGGTCCCACATGGCGTGCAGACCTCTCCTGCCACCCACTGCTCCCCTTAGCGGTGTACTTCAGTCCTTCTGCCTGCTCTGCTCCCCGCTCTGTCTCTGGTGAATTCTCTCACCCTCCTGCGCTTCTGACTGTACCCAGTGCTTGTATAAAAATAAATAAATCTTAAAAAAAAAAAAAAAGTTAAAAAAAATACAGAACTTTTATTCTAGTTGTTATAGGACAGGACATCTTTATTTTACTCCTGTTTTGAATTTCATGTCATATATATACTACCTACACTATATCTTTGTATTTATCTATACAGATTCGCACAATTATTAGTCATTATTCCTTGCACAATTTAAGTCATGGACCATCACCATTCTAACCTAACTTCTGTCTTAATTATTGATGCTTTCATATTCACATAATTTTTTCACCACCACAGGCTATTTCCTTGAAATTATTCTACTCCTATAGTCTCCCATGTTATCTTATACATTGTCTTTGTAATTACACAAAATTGTAATCCCTTCAAAATCTCAATTTCAGTCCCTTCACAATGACCACTACCTATTTTTTTTTTACAGTTCACTTCCTCTCATATCCAATTCCAACAGTTAATTCTGTTGAGATCTACAATTTGTTGACCACAGATTCCTCTTGTCCTTACTTCCCTCATTACCAATTTTCAATTCCACAATCAACCAAACGGTCACTGTCTTCCATTCTCAACTCCTCACTCTTTGTCAAGTATGCTTAGAAAATTTCAAACTTGAAAAAAACCTAAATCTTCACCATTCTTGGCTTGCTGCACTCAACAAGAAAAATACACAGCCCACACTATTTGGTTTCATCTTAAATTCATAGTTAGCAATAAATGGGCTCTTTATGCTACCTGGCAGTCACACATTTCCCAAGTCCATTTATTTACTCCCTCTATTAGTAAATAATTTCTTTTAGCAACAAAATTTCAGTTTTTTCCTCTTTTCCAAAACACAAACACTTTCTCAAACTTATTCTCAGCTGAAGACCTTAATATTTCATTGAAAATCTTAGAGGTTTTAAAACCTTCAGAAAAAAACTTCAAATTTCTACCACCAAATCTGTACCAGCAACTGTACTCATACAAACTCTTGCCCTCCTCTTATTCTATACACATTCCCATAAAGGATTATCACTGACAATTCTCTGCTTTCTGCTGCATCATTACTTTTCTTTTCTGTTGGATTTTTTAAAAAGATTTTTTTCCCTTTTTTTTTTAAAGATTTATTTATGCATACAAGAACTGGGATAGAGGCCAGAGGTGTGGAGGGTGAGAGGATTCACCAGAGAAAAGTGGGGATTGACTGAAAACACTACTGAGGGGAGCAACGGGCAAGGCAAGAGAGGTCTGCTGCGCTATGTGGGTAGCTTCCTGGCCAGGGATTGAACTTGTGCCGCAGTGGCTATGGATAGCTTCATAGATTGAGTCTTAACCCCTTGAGCCACCAGGGAGGCCCCAGATTTATTTATGCATACAAGAATTGTGGTACAGGCCACAGGCACAGGGGTGGGGTGGGAGGATCCACCAGAGACAGAGTGGAGAATAGAACAGGCAGATCAACCAAAACACACTGCCAGCGGGCGAGTCAGGAGAGGTCTGCTGTGCTATGTGAATTGCTCCCTGGCCGGGGATGGAACTTGTGCTGCAGTAGCTGCGGATTGCCTCATAGGTTGCATCTTAACCCCCAGCGCCACCAGGGAGGCCCTTTTCTGTTGGATCTTACCATCATTTTACCATCTTAAAAAATTATTGCTGAAGGCTTCAGGTAGCAAAGAAAATTATTGATTCTACTTTCTCATTTTACCTCTTATAATCTTGTAACAGTGTTCCAGGTTCCCTGCCCCACTTGTGAAAGATGAAGCCGAACATTGAGGAGAAGCTAGAACAGACTGGGAGAAGGACTTGGGAGAGGAAGGAAGAAGTAAAGACTGAGAAGCCCAGAAGGGCTGGGAGGCACTTGGAGCAGAGACACATGTGAAGAAGCCATGACTGCTCCTTGGCCATGGGCTTATACCAGGGACATGGAAGGAGATACTCGAAAGAGATAAGAGAGGTGAGTGAGAGACATGGGAGGAGGCTGACATGACAGCCTTTACCTTGACTTGTATTTTGATTTTGCTCTTTTCCCACCAGACTTGCTTGGCCTCTTCTGCCCCTTTCTTCTTGGTCTTCTTAGCTTCCTTATCAACAACTAGGTCATGTTTCCCTTTCAAATATCTTTTTCTCATCATATACCTAATAAGAAGCCTAATTCCTGTTATTACCACACTGTAAGATTGCAGTCTATCTCAAAACTATCCTCCACTTAACCCAGAGTACATTTCTGTAAACTCAACTAAGAGTTTCAATTCATTTAATCCATATAAAATGTAGCTTTGTATGTGGTCAACATGAAGAAAAAGTGTTGGAGATAGAAAGATGAGTAAGACAAGATTCTTGCCAGTAAGAAGTAGAATACACACCATATGGTTTTCATCTGGCTTATCGTATCCAACCATACTTGAACCAGTCAGCCAACTGCATTTCACCAAACCTTTCAAAATGCACTTGTAGGGCCCCTAGTCACCGCTCCTCAGAGAGGAGAGGTCCTAACAACTCAGTCTCTAGACTCAGCACTCGCTCTCCCTAGCCACCAGAACAAGGCCTGAAGAGCACTGGTGGAAGTTCTAGCACCATTCTAGACCCTTCAAGACCCCAGTTGCTGTATGCAGCATCAAATAAACACCTATAACAGTGGCGGGGCGGGGGGGGGGGGGAAGACCCATACACAACAAAAGCCCCAACTACAACATACCATACCCAAAGCAAACAACAGGGAGAAGGAAAACTACAAATGGCCAAGGACAACCTCAGGGGGACAAATATATCAGAAATAAAAATCAAATTCCAGGACCCAACAACACTGACACATAATAATTCCATACCCTGTCAAATGAAGAATTCAAAATTGCATAATTAAGAAAGTCTAAGAACTTAAAACTCTGAAAATCAAATCAGAGATGTATGAGAAGATGCAGAAAACAAATGCTACGCGAAACAATCAACAAACAGAACTGAAACTTTAGGGGTCTCCCTGGTGGTGCAAGGAGTTAAATCTCAGCACTATGAAGCTATCAGCAGCCACTGCAGCACAAGTTTGATCCCCGGCCAGGGATCTAACCCACATGGCACAGCAGACCTCTCCTGTCTCGACTGCTGCTCCCCTCAGCAGTGTATTTCAGAAAATCTGCCTATTCTGCTCCCCACACTATCTCTGGTGAATCCTCTTACCCCCTGCACCTCTGGCCTGCACCCCAGCTCCTCGATACACACATAAATAAATCTTTAAAAGAAAATAAACTGAAACTTTAAATAAGAAAATAAAGGAATGGGGCCTCCCTGGTGGTGCAGGGGTTAAAGACAGCGCTATCAAGGTATTGCCAGCCACTGAAGTACCAGTTTGCTCCCAGTGGGCCAGGGAGCAACCCACACAGCACAGCAGACCTCTCCTGTCTCGCCCTCTGCTCCCCTCAGCAGTGTGTTTCAATAGATCTGCCTGTTCTGCTCCTCATTCTCTCTGGTGAATCCTCTCACCCCCCTACACCTCCGGCTTACACCCCCGTTCTTGTATGCATAAAGAAATAAATCTTAAAAAAAAAAAAAAAGAATGCAAGATGTAAAAAATCAACTGAACTAAAAAATTCTGGGAAAAAATCCATGAAGACAGACAATATGCAAGAATGATATCAGAAACAGATATGAAAAGAATAAAGAAAGAAAAAGAGATACAAAGGAAAAATAATGAAGAAACAGTGAGAATTAGCTGACACCAGCAGGAAAGGAAATATAAGAGTTAAAGGAATCCCAGGAGAGAGACAAGAGCGCTAAAAAAATATTCAAGGAAATGATTAAAGAAAATGTCCCAAACTTGAACAAAATGAAAATAGACATACAGGAAGCTAGAAGGACATCAAACAATCATAATGAAAGGAAAATTACATCCAGACACATAGTAAAGTTTTCAAGAGCCCAGGACAATGAAAAAATAATGATGCTGACATGGGGGAAGAAATAGACAGCTGATAAAGGAAAACGATGAGGCTAACATCAGACTTCTCTAAGGAAACACTACAGACAAGAAGAGAATGGAATGATGTATTAAAAAAAACTCCAAGACAAAAAATGCCAGTCAAGAATACTTTAATTCAGCAAAGTTATCCTTTCTATATGAGGAAAAAATAAGGACCTTGTCAGACAAACAAAATCTTCAGAAATTTGGTTTTACTAACCCCCACTCCAAGAACGACTACAAGAAGCCTTAAAATCTAAACCAACAGGGCCTCCCCGGTGGCGCAGCGGTTGAGCGCTGGGCTGCGAAGCTGCCCGCAACCTCTGCAGCGCCAGTTCGATCCACCGGCAAGGGTCCCACATGGTGCACAGACCTCTCCTGCCGCGCCCACTGCTCCCCTCAGCAGTGTCCTCCGTCTGTCTGCCTGTTCTGCTCCCCGCTCTGGCAAATTCTCTCACCCTCCCGCGTTTCTGCCTGTACCCAGTGCTTGTATAAATAAATAAATCTTAAAAAAAAAACAAAACAACAACAAAAAAATTTAAACCAACAGGGTCTCCCTGGTGGCACAAGGGGTTAAGACGCAACCTAGGAAGCTGTCCACTGCCTCTGCAGTGCGAGTTTGGGCCCCCGGCCGGCCAGGGAGCAGCCCACATGGCACAGTAGACCTTTCCTGACTCGCCTGCTGCTCTCCTCAGCAGTGTACTTTGGTCGGTCTGCCTGCCTGTTTTGTTCTCCACTCTGTCTCTGGTGAATCCTCTCACCCCCCACATGTCTGGCCTGTACCCCAGCTCTTGTATGCATAAATAATCTTAAAAAAAAAAAAATCTAAACCAACAGAGGAATGAACAGTAAGACCTGAACAAGCTACTGAATAGAACCATACAATGGTGAACAACAATAATCACCCTAAAATTTAATGGTCTAAACTCACTAATAAAAAGAAACAGAGTAGCATGCGGGATTAGAATACAATCCAACATTCTGCTGCCTACAGGAAACACAATTTAGTTCCAAAAATAAACTCAGATTGAAAGGGTTGGAAAACAATTCTACAAGCAAATAGCCCCCAAAAGTGAACTGGGGCAGCCATACTTACATCAGATAAAATAGACTTTAAGCAAAAAAGATAGAGACATAGATGGCCACTATATAGCAACCAAGAGGAAAATACACCAGGAAGACACAACAATTATCAAAACATACTCACCAAATGAGGAAGCATCAAAATACATTAGACAATCACTATCATCTCTGAAACCAGGCATTTGAGAAAATGTCCCTCGTCTAGTCTCACCAATAGACAGATCAATGAAGCAGAAAATAAACAAGAACATGATAGCCCTAAATAAAGATCTAGACCCAGGGGCCTCCCTTTTGGTGCAGGGGTTTAAGTCTCAGTGATATCAAGATATCCCAGCCAATATGGCTTGAGTTCTATCCCGGTCCGGGGAGCTAACCCACATGGCACAGCAGACCTCCGCTATCTTGCCCATTGCTTCCCTCAGCAGTGTATTTCAGTAGATTTGCCGGTTCTGCTCTCCACTTTGTCTCTGGTAAATCCTCTCACTGCCCCCCCCCACTCCTGACCCCAGTTCCTCCATGCATAAATAAATAAATCTCTTTAAAAAAAAAAAAAAAAAAAGACCAAGACCACATGGGTTTAACAGATATGTATGTATAAAATGTATAGATATGTATGGGCTTAACAGATATGTATATGTACAGAAGACCTAGACCACATGGGCTTAACAGATTTACTGCACCCCACTAAAACCATATACACTTTTTTTTTCAAATGCACACAGATCATACTCCAGGATACACAACATATTAGGTCACAGGGCAAACATCAACAAGTACATGAAGACTGAAATCATACCAAGTATTTTTTCTGACCAAAAAGGCATGAAACCAGAAATCAACTACTAAAACAAAGCAAGGAGCTCCCCCATTACATGGAGACTGGGATCAATGAGGAAATCAAAGAAAAAATTCAAAAATACCTGAGACAAATAACAATGAGTACACAATCTTCCTGAACTTATAGAACACTGCAAAAGCAGTATTAAGAGGAAAGTATATGGCAATATAGGCCCACATCAAGAAAGAAATAACCCAAAGAAATCACCTATTCTCCAATATTGAGGAATTACAAAAAAGGACAACGAAAAAAGCCCAAAAGCCAGTAGAAGGAAATAAAAATTAAAGCAAAAATAAATGAAACAAAAAACACAGTCCAAAAGATCAATGAAACCAAAGCTGATGCTGTTATAGAGCAGCCCCAATATTGAACAGGTTGCCTGGCTGTGGGTCCTCACCCGTGCGCTTACAAGGGACTTATTAATACTCCACTACAGGCACACACAAAAGGTTAATAAAAGGTTTATTTACAAGGGAGAAGGAAATAAGGAAAATGTACAACTCAGGGAGAAAATAAGGAAATAAAGTCTTTAATGCGTCCTACCCGATCCGCCGACCTGGAAACCCAAAGTCACTCTCAGAGCTGGCCGGACGCTGCTCGCTGGTGGAGAGCCAAAAATGGGGGACTCCCTCAAAGCCCACGTGTCTGTCTTTATACTCACTTGGCTGCTTAACTCCACCCTCAGGTCCCAGCCACCTTCCCTTTGGTGGTGATGGGATTTGGAGTTCCCAGTGTCTCTGGCTTTGGCCTGGGGTGGGGGTGGAGTCCACAAAGCCGGTATGGAATTAGCTTTAGGACATCCTTTTCCCCCTAACAATACTTCTAAAAAATAAACAAAATAGACAAACCTCTAGCTAGTCTCACAAAGAGAGAGAAGACTCAAATAGGATCACAAGTGAAAGAGAAATTACAACAGATGGGCCTTCCAGGTGGTGCAAGGGATAAGTCTCAGCACTATGAAGCTACCCACAGCAATTGGGCCATGAGTTCCATCCCTGGCCAGGGAGCTGACCCACACGGCGCAATCCGCCTGTTCTGCTCCCCACTTTGTCTCTGGTGAATCCTCTCAACTCTCCACACCTCTGGCCTAGACCCCAGCTCTGGTATGCATAAATAAATATTAAAAAAAAAAAAAGAGGGCCTCCCTGATGGCGCAGCGGTTGAGCGCTGGGTTGCGAAGCTGCCCGCGGCCTCTGCAGTGCCGGTTCGATCCCCGGCTGCTTCCCGGCCACCAGAGGAGGGTCCCACATGGCGCGCAGACCTCTCCTGCCGCCCGCTGCTCCCCTCAGCAGTGTACTTCGGTCCTTCTGCCTGCTCTGCTCCCCGCTCTGGCTCTGGTGAATTCTCTCACCCTCCCGCGCTTCTGACTGTACCCAGTGCTTGTATAAATCAATCAATCTTGAATAAATAAATAAATCTTTAAAAAAAAAAAGAAATTACAAGAACATTTATATGCAAATAAGTTCATCTCGATGAGATGGAAAAATTCTTAGACTTATACAATCACCCAAAGCTGAACAAAGAAGAAACAGAAAACTCAAAACCAATCACAAGCACCAAAATTGAAACAGTAATCAAAACCCTCTCAAAAAACAAAAGCCAAGGACCAGATAGTTTCATAAGTGAGTTCGACAAAATGTTCAAAGATGAACTAATTCCTATCCCTCGAACCACTTTCAAAAAAAATTGAAGATGTGATACTACCAAATACATTTTACAGAGCCAATATTACAATATCAAAACCAAAAAGAGACAACACACAAAAAGAAAACTACAGACCAATCTCCCTAATGAAAACGGATGCTAAAATCCTCAATAAAATCTTAGCAAACTGAATCCAACGATGCATCAAAAAGATTATACACCAGGACCAAAGGACACAGGATAATTCAGTATCTGAAAATCAATTAACATAATTCACCACATTAACAACAAAAAACCCATAAGATTATATCATTAGATTATGCTAGAAGTCCCAGCTAGAGCAATTAGGCAAAAGACAGACATACAAGGAATCCAAATAGGGAAAGAAGTAAAACTATTATTTGCAGATAATATGATAATACAGAGAACCCTAAAAACTCCATGGAAAACTAATTGAAACAATAAGCCAGTTGAACAAAGTAGCAGGCTACAAAATCAGCACACAAAAATCAGTAGCCTTCCTACATAAAATCAGTCTGATGAGAAAGAAAGAAACCATCCCATTTACAATTGTACCCCCCCAAAAAATTAAATACATGGGAATAAACCTAACAAAGGAGGTGAAAGACCTATAGAAGGGAAATTACAGAACAATTAAACAGAAGACGACACAAAAAAAAACAGAAAGAGATTCCCTGCTCATGGATCAGAAGAATTAACATCATCAGAAGGGCCATCCTACCAAAAGCAATTTAGAGTCAATGCAATTCCAATAAAAATCATAATGGCATTCTTCAAAGAAATGGAACAAGCATTGCTGAAACTCATATAAAATTACAAAAATCCCAAAAACCCAAAGCTCTCCTGATTAAAAGGGGGGAGAACAGAGTCATAACACTCTCAGACTTTATACTACAAAGCCATGATAATTGAAACAGCATGGTTCTGGAATAAAACACACACACAGACCAATGGAACTGGATTGAAAACCCAGAAAGAGGGCCTCCCTGGTGGCACAGGGGTTAAAGACATAGCACCATCAAGCGATCACCAGCCAGGGAGCTAATCCACATGGCACAGTAGATATCTCCTGTCTCCCCTCCACAGTGTATTTCAGTAGATCTGCCTGTTCTGCTCCCCACTCTATCTCTGGTGACTCCTCTCACCCCCCCTGCACCACTAGTTTATACCCAGTACTTGTATGCATAAATAAATAAATCTTGAAAAAATAAAAAAAAAAAACAGAAGTAAAAGCACACATATATGGTCAACTATTCTATGACAAAGAAGCAAAGACTATGCAATGGAACAAGGAAAGACTCTTCAATAAATGGTGCTAGGAAAACTGAATGAAGAAAGAAGCTAGACTACTATCTCACACCAAACACAAAAATCAACTCAAAATGGACAGATCTGAATGTAAGATCTGAAACCATAAAATATGTAGACGAAAGCACGGGCAAAACACTCCATGACAAATTTCAGAGGCGCCATTGAGAACTCATCTCCACAAGCAAAGAAAACAGAAGAATATAAACAGTTGGGACTACATTAAACTACAAAGATTCTGTACAGCAAAAGAGATAGTCAGCAAAGTGATGACACACCCTACTAGTGGAAGAACATAGTTGCATACCATACAACTTATAAAGGACTGATATAAAGATCTACAAAGATTCCACAACTCAACAAAAACAAAGCAAACAACCCAACGAAAAACTGGATGGAAGAGCAACAGACACTTCTCCTAAAGAAATGCAAATGGCCAACATACATACAAAAAATGTTCAATATCACTAATAGTTAGGAAACCACAATGCAATACCACTATGTCTATGAGAACAGACCATATTGAAGGAAAAAAACAAAACTAGAAACAGCAAATGCTGGCAAGGATATGGTAAAAAAGGAACCCTCTTACCCTGGTGGTGAGAAAGTAAACTGATCCAGCCACTATAGAAAACTGTATGGAAGTTCCTCAAATCACTGAAAATGGAGCTACCATATAATTCAGTGATTCTACTCCTAGGAATCTACCCAGAGGACACAAAAACACTGATTCGAAAGGAAACTTGCACTCCTATGTTTACTGCAAGACTATTTACAATAGCTAAGATATAGAAACAACCTAAAAGCCCCAAAACAGACTACTGGATCAAGATGTACTGTGTATAGACTACTATTTAGCAGTGAAAACAGATAAACATACTATCTGCAGCACTATGGGTGGAGCAGGAAGCAATACTGCTAAGTGAAGTCAGAAAGAAAAAGAAACGTATTAAGCCTATCAGACAGTTTCACTTATATATGGAATATAGAGAAACTGAGCAAGAGTCGGGAAAAAGACAACCTTACAGGCCGACCATATGTCTGAGGCATAATGTAGGGGAGGAGGAGCGAGAGGGGTGAAAACAGGGGCACAAGGGACTATGGTGAAGGATCACGGCTGCTATGGTGGGAAGAAATAAAATACTGTACAAGAATTAACAACTGTGAGAAAACAAATTTATAAAAAACAAAACAAAAAACCCAAAATGTACCTGAAGGATTGATCAGCCACAAGATTTTATTATCCTCTTCACCAGAGCTATCCCCTCTTTGATCCTGGCTTTAGGCTTTGGTAATATCATTACCAAAATCTAAAATATCTTATTACCCTCCAAACTGTATAGCTATTTTATTTTAAAGATTTTTTTTTATGCATACAAGAACTGGGGTGTAGGCCAGAGGTGCAGGGGTGTGAAAGGATTCACCCGAGAGAGTGGGGTACAGAACAGGCAGATTGACTGAAATACACTGCTGAAGGGAGCATTGGGCGACAGCATTGAACTCATGCTGCAGTGGCTGGCAATAGCTTAACCTCTTCACCACCAGGGAGGCCCCGGTGGCTGCGTCTTTTAGATGGAAAAGGTGCTTTGCAGTACATCTTAGTTCCCCCCACTCCCATCCCCGAGCCTAATTTACAGTAGGTATTTCAACCCCCACATTTAAAGAATTATTTATATTAAAATAGCTATAAGGGTGTCTTCCTGGTGGCACAGGGGCTAAAGACAGCGCTCTAAAGCTGTTGCTAGCTCCGGCCAGGGAGCTGACCCACATGGCACCCCAGACCTCTCCTGTCTTGCCCACTGTTCCCCTCAGCAATGTATTTCAGGAAATCTGCCAGCTCTGTTTCCCACTCTGTCTCTGGTGAATCCTCTCACCACCATCCCATCCCCCACCCACACCTCTGGCCTACACCTCAGTTCTTATATGCATAAATTTCAAAAAAAATTTAAAAAGTAAAGGAGAGGCACCAATCAGAGCCAGTATGCATTGCCAACCAAGAATCTGAGTCTAGTTGCCAAATAATCTGGTATTTCAAGAGAACCAAAAATGCTAGTAATTACAGCAAACTTTTTTGACAAAGGCAAGTCATTCTACTTTTGAAAACCATTGTGTATTAAGCAAATCATCAGCAGACTGCACGTACTTTACACATCTGAGATTGCCCCACCCCAGTGAGTCTCCAAGTACTACAGTTCCTGCTAATCTCACCCTCAGTCATACTGGCCTTTACTTGGGTCTGTAACAGTTGAACATTCAGATTCTCTAATCAGTTTATCTCACTCAAACTGCTAAGTGTATTGCATTCCCTTAACTATTTTGAAAGTCTCTCATTTCTTTTCTTTTCCACTCTGTCAGCCACCATTCAAGTTCAGGAACTCTTAAGATAATCCCTAGACTATTATAATTGTACCTTAACTGGTCTCCCAGTTATAATAATCTGTTCTTCACAGATCTGCCCAAAGTCCTTTCCTACAACATGAATTAGATCTACTCCATTTTTCAAAAATTCCTTAAAGGTCTCTACATGAAACATCTACACTCTGACTAAACATTTATTTTTTTTTAAATTTTTTTTAAGATTTATTTTTATGCTTACAAGAGCTGGAGTACAGGTCTGAGGTGCGGGGGTGGGGGATGGTAGTGAGAGGATTCACCAGAGACAGAGTAGGGAACAGAACAGGCAGAATGACTGAAATACACTGCTGAGGGGAGCAGCGGGCGAGTCAAAAGAGGTCTGCTGCACCGTGTGGGTTGCTCCCTGGACAGCCAGGGGATCAAACTTGTGCTGCAGTGGCTGTGGTCAGTCTCATAGGTTGCGTCTTAACCCACTGTGCCACTGGGGAAACCCTCTGACTAAACATTTAAACTTCTCATGTAACCCTCCTTAAGCTTTATGTTCTATACTTCTCCCAGAGGTACACACTATTCTGCAAACACAAATTATGTTATCTCAGTATTTTGCCCATTATTTTCACTAAGCTTATAATACACATCCCTAATTCTTTGACTATAAATATCTCCCCCATCTCTTGAGTTCTAATTAAAATGTCACCTCATTTGTGAAGCATCTCCTGGTGTCTTCAAACCACAAAGCTGGTCTTTTCAATGATTTCTCCTTTTTTCTAACCCTACTATCACTTTCATTTTATTCTACTTGTATAGCTGTCATTATTTACCTAATACCCCATTTCCAGGAAACAGGGACTAGGTTTTACTTATATTTTCCCCTCAGCTACAGAACAAATAAAGCCAGAATGGAGCTCTACATACATATTTTTATAGCTGCAGTAAATTCTTGTTAACAGAAACCAACTAACTGGAGCTTTATAATCTTTGGGTCACATTCTACTTACATCAGAAATAATATACAAGAAAAATCTCCTAAAATATTTAATAAAAAGGGGGGGCACAATGACTTGAAAATACACATCAGCTCAATGCTGAATACCTTTTGTAGCCTTAACCCCAGGGAAAAACAATCAATGGAGGCAGCAAAATATCATGAATTACCAAATAAAGATTCAATTATATTCAGGTTACTTAAATTAGAGCAACCTAGCCCAAATAATTTCCCAAGTGATTTCCATTTCCAATCATTTATAAATGATGAGTGTTAACAGACCAACATGGTTATGTCACATTTTTATGTAACACACCGCTCCTTTACCTAGTTTTAATTCTGCTGATATTTTCATGATATAAAGATAGTTTTCGATGCAAATGCTTAATACTGGTTGACTTCACATTGTAATATAGGGCTAGGAACCCAAGACCAGAAAGAATCAGGGAAAATTAACATTTAAAAATAATAAAATGTGCTACTTAGCAACTACCTAGCAACTACATCCTTAGGTGTGTCCTATTGACTCTAATACTTGTAAACAAAATAAATGTTTTTTATATTTCAATTAATTGCAAGCCAATTTTAAATACAAGAGTTTAGAATGTATAAATTACCCATGACACTGAACAATCTAATATTTCATTTCTCTTCCCATAAGCTTAAGAAATTAGGTTGGTACCCATTTTTACTTCATATTTACTACTACAGATTACAGAGAAATGCAGAAGAGATTGAGAGAATTAAGTTCTCTGACCACATAGGTGTTAAACTCGCTGATGATGAGATAGAGTTCACCTGTGTTTTAAAGTACAAACTATGGAAATAAGAGTAATTTAACCTGTAAGGAAGAATCTGAGGTAAGTGTTGTAGTTTTCCGGTGCTTAACCCAATAGAAGGAAAGAAGAAAAACACTATGAAGAGAATTCAGGATTAACTTAAAGAAAATTACTATGAAATTATGAGATTTGAAAGACTGAAACATAGATTAAAAGAAAAAAGACAAATGCCACTGATTTTAGTTTTTGTCTTTTGTGAAGAGCAAAGAATAGAATGAGGAAGATTTCAGCAACTTCCTAAGGGCAGAGAAAAACACCTTGAAATAAAATCAATGTAGAAGGTTGCATTAGTATTTTTCCCCAGTTTTACTGATTTGTAATACACTATATAGAAGAAAAAAAAAGTGTGCATGGTGTATACGGCGATAATCAGGTACAGGCATAAATTATGAAATAATCACAACTAAATTAATCCATTACCTCACTTGGTTACTATGTATCAGCATTTTGGAGTCCCAAAAGCAAGAGGGATAAATCCAACAATCTGCGCTAAGACAGTAAATAAAGTCACTATTACTCTGGGAAAAAAAGAATCCTAGAATAACATATTCCTAACCCCCTGATAGACTTTTATAATGATTCTTAAAAAAAGTCCAAAATGACTACCATTTTGGGGATGAATGGGGCTCTCCAGATCTGCTAAGTTGGTTAAAAAGACAAATGTTTTCACAAGTGTGGAGACCACAAATCCATTAAGGTCATTAATGGAAGAAAGAACACATGAAAGAACAGAGACATCAATTACAAGTAGTCATCTAGAAGCTGAAATGGTCACTGTATTTGTGTGACTCAGAAACAGTAGTATTTTAATAGGGCCAGAAAATAAAATCTGTATTCTGTGATTAAGGGAACATATAGGTATATAAATGTATATTTATATATAGAGGAACATAATTTTACTAGGACGCTTACACAATTATTCTCATCATTATTTATTAAGAGGTTGATATGCTGGGTACTCAAGCAAGTTGTCCACCTTCATAAAACCTGGAACAAACAGCAAAGCCATCAAGGTCTGAGAGTTGAAGGGAAAGCGTCACATCATCCAAAGTGGGCTCTATTTACAGACATGTAAAAAAAGACTGGAAGATGCTGTAAAGATAAAGGGATAAAAGAGGCTACTGTAAGTTATGGACGAGGGTAGAGAAATTTCTGTTGATGTCATAAAATGGAAATCAGAAAAGCAGTGGTATCAATAAATAAACATTTGAAGTGGTAATGTATTTTGCAGAGAAAGACACTATGGGTTCCTGATAAAGAAAAATAATTTAAAAGGAAAACCATCAAGTTTGATATCTTAAAGGAGAAAGCTAAATGCATGTAAGAATATATGAATCAAATAAAATTAATATTGATGTGGGAAAATGGAATTTGAGGAAGAAAAAAGTTTTAAAGTCTGATATATATATATATTTTTTTTTTGCAAAGAATTGGGGTATAGGTGGGGTGGGGATAGGGGGGTGATGAGATCATTCACCAGAAACAGAGTGGGGAGCAGAACAGGTGGATTTACTGAAATACACTGCTAAGGGGAGCAACAGGCAAGACAAGAGAGGTCTGTTGCGCACTATGTGGGTTAGCTACCTGTCTGGGATTGAAATCAGGCCCAAGCCATGACAGCGCTGAGATGTAACCCCCAGGACACCAGGGATGCCCCCTGAACATCTTTTTTTAAAGATATCAGGAGTTGCACTATCCAGTACAGTAGCTATTAAATTAAAAAATTCTAAAAATTTTAAGTGCACTTCCTTTGTCACACTAGCACCACACATGGTTAGTAACTGGCTACAAATTTTAGAACATTTACTACCATAACAGAAAGCTTTCTGGATAGTACTAATTTAGAGAAAAGCTTCTAGGAGGTTTTTTAAACTGGAAAATTAGGGTTTCATTTCTGTGAAAGGATCAGCCTAAAAAGGAATAGTAACTGCTCACCATTATTCCAAACTCCTTATTACATGTTTTCTTTTACAGATTTATTCATGCATACAAGAGCTGGAGTACAGGCCAGAGATGTGGGGCGTGAGAGGATCCACCAGAGACAGAGTGGGGAACAGAACAGGCAGACTGATTGAAATACACTGCTGAGGAGAGCAGCAGGCCAGACAGGAGGGGTCTGCCTCACCATGTGGGTTTCTCCCTGACTGGCTGGGGGATCGAACTCATGCTTCAGAGGCTGTGGGTTGCTTCATAATGCAGTGCTTAACCCCTTGCGACACCAGGGAGGCCCCTTATTACATTTTGACAGAAATTATTTTTCAAATAACTGTAAAAAAAATTCCATTTCACATTTGAAAATAGGTCACATCAAAGGCATTTGGCTTACCTTCACAGAAATTTTTGATTTACGTTCTACAAGAGAAAGAAAAAATTACTAAACTATCAACCAAAAACATGCTAAGGTACTCACAAAAAGTTAATTAGCATTGTTTTAAGATGTTAAGTAGAAATACAATCCTCAAAGCATTGACTTGAGGTGCTGCCTACGTGTTTTAACTTTTACAATGTGGTTCAAGTGTTCTTATTTCATTTTTGTTTTAGTTTCAAGGTAAAATTATAAGAACAAATAAAAAAAATGAAAAATTACCAAAATGTACTGATTTTTACATGATTTCACCAACTGTGATCTTACTATAAATTTAATTTTCTCTAACAATACATTCTTTACATGCAACAAATTAAATTTCACCTAGATTATGCAAATACATATACTTGCCATATGCAAATATGATGACTACTATATTATACATGAAATATGCTAAACATTACATTTTATGAATAATTTTATGAAGATTTATAAATACTGACAGTGGTAGTGGTAAACAGCGATGCAATCTGGCTAAAAATAAATTTGAGGAAGTTAAGGAAAACAGATTTTTTTCAAAATATTATTTAAATATCACTCTACCACAAGCAAAAAGTCTTTGGTTGAACTATCACAAATTTTATGTAGAAATTTAAAAGTTAACATTTTAGATTCCCAGTAACAGAGCATACCAGATGGAGATAATATTAGCTTGGTTTTTCCATCCAACAATTCAGTCTCAAGCTTTAAACCATCACTGCAAAATAAAAGAAAGTTTCTGTCATTTTTTAAGAAAGAGCAACATTTTAAATAGCTAGAAATGTGCGAATATACCTTGAAAGTAAATCTGTTCTTTTGAATTTACACAGTAATCTTAAAAATATTAAAGCATTGTTTTAATTAAAAATATTTTTCAATATAAAACTAAAAACCACTAGGATGAAGTTCCTGAAACTTTTCATTAATACAAGAATTTGCTATTTTTAAAGAGAAACTTCTTTTTATTATCAGTTAGCAATAAACTAATTCAGTTATCATACCATCATTTAATTCTTACTAAACTCCAGATTTAAAAAAAATAAATGCTGTTACCAAAACTCCTCAGCTAAGTTAACGGTGCAAAACACATTTACTAGTTTCATAATGATCTCCAAACTAATATTCTAGGGAAAGTTCACCTTAAAATGAGCTCAACTTTGCCACCAGGGCTATTATCTACTTGAGCACTGAGTTCCACTCTATATTGAATATTGTGAATAACACAGTCACATTTTGTGAAACTTGTTACTATCAAAACAATAAATCAGTAACAAACACAGGGCTGCTCTACTTTGTGAATGACAAATGCAAAAGCAAAGTAACAGAACTCAGTGAATGAAACATGTACATATATTATGGTCCTAAAAAAAAAAAAACCCACTTAAAATAAAAACAGCAGTCAACGCTGAAACCCATTCTTTTACGAGGGGGAGGGGTGGGGGCAGGAGACGGTGTAGATCAATACATATCAACAGGGGAAAAAAGTGAAGTCCAAGAGACAAAATTAAATGCAGCTGGCCAGTTGAGGCAGCGAGATTGGGAAGGGTCTGATTAGGACACGAAATCTGCGGTGTTGCTCAAGTAGGGAAAATCAACTACCTCGACTTACTTATTGAAGATAAAACGGTAGAAACACGGCCTCAAGGCTACAGCATTAATAAGAACACTTCATGTTCACGTTGGTGAAACTGAACTACAACAAGACATGCCATAAAACCGCCAAGTATGTGCTCAGCACTACGAAGTCTCATTTTTCTATCCCTAACCTCTAGAACACCAAATTTATTTGCTAAACGATGTGCAATGGGCTGAGTTCCCCGGTGACTTTTCATCTTAAAACATTAAACTTCCCGGGGATGAACGTGCACCAGTCCTTTTCACTCAACCACGGAGGCCCAATTAAACGCTGGATTCCCTGAGAAACCGGTTTCCTCGCGTCTTGCAGAGACGCCAAAGGCAGGGTGGCAGAGAACCAAGGTCTGGGCCACAATTTCTCCCCGTGAAGTCTCTAAGCTTGCTCCCTCCATCCGTCCTCACAGCTTCTCTCCTCTCCTTCGCTCCCACAGAGAGATAAAAGGGGCGGCGCAGAGCAAGCCGCCGGCAGCCGCAATGCGCGGCACTGACTGGAACAGCCGGGGCTGAGGGGCAGCAAAGGCCGACCCAGGCCCCGTGCCCTTCTCCACCTCAGGGAGTCGGCCATGGCCGCTCCAGGCGGACCAGGCAGGGAAAGTTCTCCACCAAGAGCTAACCCAGCCACTCCCTCAATACTGACGCCCACCTTTCTCGCCCCAACTCACCCCAAGTTCATGGCCCGACCTCTCACTCCCTCCACAGCCGGCTCAAGCCCCGCAAGCCCCTTGTGTACGTCGGTTGCCTGCGCCACTCAACAAGCGCTACGCTGATTGGACAGAGTGATCCGGGCGAGCTGGAAGCGTAGACCAATCCCGGCTCGGCGTGACGGCGGGTGCGCCCCCCCGTGGGGGCGGGGCTACGGCCGCGGCTGGCTCAGGGTTTTAATCTGACCTCTGGGCGACCAAGACCGTCTGTGTATTAAGGGAAGTTCCCGAGTTCGTAGGGATCCCTCAGCGCAGTGCCTCAGTGCAAGTGGTGTGGCAAAAAAAGGAAGAAAAGAGCATAAACGTTTTGGAAAATTAACATTTTGTCTATTTTTTGTTTGGAATGGAACTTTCAGTACAGAAGAAGTTGGGCTGGGGCAGTTACTGTGGAAAGATGCTTTGTTGTTAAATTTGGTGCTTCATGAATTGTATTTTTTTTTAAAGATTTATTTATTTATGCATATAAGAGCTGGGGTACATGCCAGAGATGCAGGGGGTGAGAGGACTCACCAGAGACAGAGCGGGGAACAGAACAGGCAGACTGACTGAAATACACTGCTGAGGGGGGGCGAGACAGGAGAGGTCTGCTGCTCCATGTGGGTTGCTCCCTGGCAGGCCGGGGATCGAACTCCTGCTGCAGAGGCTGTGGATTGCTTCATAGGGCGGTACTTAACCCCTTGCGCCACCAGGGAGGCCCGTATTTTGATTTTAAAGAGATTAATTGACAAGAGAGTTTCCAGGCTGAGTAGAACTCGGGTATATCTGGATTTTTCCTCAGCCTTTTTCTTACATCGTTGTGCGTATTTGTACAATACTTGATTTCTCCCCTCAGGGGGAGTCCCCATAATTTTCCTACTACCACAGCATTCTTGAATCATCACCTTAGTCCATTTGGCTTTTCCCTCCCCTGTTTTCACCCTCCCCCTCCACTGTGATATGCTTTAGATCTATGGTTTGTCTTCAAATTTTGTCCTTTTTTTGACCTTTTGTTTGGTTTCCTTATATTCCACTTAAATGAGTAAATGATTGTCAGGCTTTTCTGCCCTCCCACCCTCCCACCGTTAGCGTTGATGATGGATCCCTGCGGTCCTGAACGCATACCTGATGGTGGGCACCTGGAGTAGGGTGTGGATATACATAGGTAGGTTCACCTGGGCTGGATGGAACTGGGCCTATAAGGTTGTTGTCATGGGAACCCCAGAAGGAGAACAAACAGAAGAGTGGAACATGAATCACGCAAGAACGCCAGTGAGCCCAGAAACAGTGAAGACTTGCAGGGAGCTAGGAGGCCTGCCAGCCTCCTGACCCCCCAGCATCCCTGCCTGCTGTGTACCTGGTAAACTCAATTTAAAAGCCTGAAAAAGCCACCGAGGGCTCCTTTACCATCTGCATAGGTTCATGGAGAACCTGCTCTATGCCTTTCTACCCCTACACCATCCAATATTTTTCTTTTTCCTTCTGACATATTTTACTAGCAAAATATGTCACTTCCAGCTCCATCCATGTTGCTGCAAATGACATGAGTTTATCCATTTTGCTGCTGTGTTCCATTGTGTATATATACCACATCTTCTTGATCCATTCATCTGTTTGGGGGCATTTAGGACAGGTGTGGCAGTGCACCATTTAGGATTTAATTTATACATATATTTTCAAAGATTTATTTTTATATATGCATACAAAAACTGGGGTATTAAGCCAGAGGTGGGGTGGTGGTGGTGGTGAGAGGATTCATGAGACATAGAGAGGGAAGCAGAACAGGCAGATCTACTGAATTACACTGCTGAGGGGAGCATCAGGTAAGATAGGAGAGGTCTGCTGGGCCATGTCGGTTGCTCCCTGGCCAGCTGGGAATTAAACTCATGCTGCAGTGGCTGGCGATAGCTTCATAGTGCTGAGTAGGGTGAGACTTAAACTCCTGCACCACCAGGGAGGCCCAATACTGAGTTTATATTAAAATATTTTTATGGGGCAAGGGGTTAAGATGCAACTTAGGAAGCTAGCCACAGCCACTGCAGCACGAGTTCAATCCCTGGCCAGGGAGCTACCCACATGGTGCAGCCGACCTCTCCTGACTCGATTGCTGCTCCCCTCAGCAGTGTGTTTTGGTCAGTCTGCCTTTTCTATTTCCTCATTCTGTCTCTGGTGGGTCCTTTCACCCTCCACAGCTCTGGCCTGTATCCCAGTTCCTGTATGCATAAATAAATAAATCTTTAAAAAATAAAAAAAAATTATGTATCTAAAACATCTGCAGTTGCCCAGGGCAACTGATTAACAGTGCAAACCAGTGGCTTCAGAACTGTGAAACTGTGATGCCTGCTATCAGAACTATCTAGAGCCCCTTTACACAGTCATTGCCTAAGAACTCTGATCGTTGATGTCTAGGAGTGCTTTTTCTTTCTAGGAGGACTTCAGCAGATTCACTTTTAGATTATACAAAAATATTAAAAATCCTGCCTTGGAATGTTGCATTTTAGTCCTGCAGTTTGCTGACTTCTGCAACTTTGCTCAAAACTATTCAAAAAGATTTTCAGAAACGCGTAACTGCATAAAAGCCTTTTTACATCCTCCATTCATTAGGTCTCACTTTTTTTCCTTATACACATGACTGCCAGCTGTGTAATTCGTGGTGCACACTACAGAGCAAGTTAATTAGCAGCCTTCTCTGTCTTCAGAAGCAGATGATACAAACCAAAGGACTAATATATTGCAGAAAGGCAAAATTCAATTAAATAAATTGTTCAGGTGTGAAGGGATAAAGGTCTTAATTGGGCTATTCTGAAAAATGTCTTAAGATACTACAAAAGAACAAAGGAAGAAGGCAAAGTAGAGCAGAAAGGGAGTAAGTCAATTAACCCTCTGTAACCTCAGACTCTGTACAAAATATTAGATGAGTTGTATGAGCTCCCTCTCAGCTGGTAAGTAGATAATTCTAAATTACCTTCAATTTCTCTTCATGCCCATTGCCTCTACTCTAGTAAGGGCCACTCTCATCTCTCCCTAGATGTTCCAGCAGCTTCCTAACCTGCCTCTATTTATAGCCAGAATAGTTTCTAAAATGCGAGTCTGCTTAAGTCTCTGTGCTTCTTTTTCTTTCTTTCTTTCTTTTTTTTTTTTAAGATTTATTTATTTATTTATTCAAGCACTGGGTACAGTCAGAAGCACGAGAGGGTGAGAAAATTCACCAGAGCCAGAGCGGGGAACAGATCAGGCAGACTGACCAAGTACACTGCTGAGGGGAGAAGCGGGCACGTCAGGAGAGGTCTGTGCGCCATGTGGGACCCTCGCCGGTCAGCTGGCGGAGATCAAACAGGCACTGCAGAGGCTGCAGACAACTTCACAGTGCTGTGCTCAACCCCCTGCGCCACCAGGAGAGGCTTCTTAAAGTCTCTCAGTAACATAAAAACTCTGTTACCCCAGCTACTAAGTTCAAAGGACTAAACAGGCTCAGAAGCCCAACCTGATCTTATGTCACCTGTCACCACTATTCTTAAGTAAACTCCAAGCCCCCTAAACTGATCTTTCCCTCAAGGTAGGCACACTTGCTTCTATCTATCACCTTTCTTTTTTTTTTTAAAGATTTATTTATTTATGCAAACAGGACTGGAGTGCAGGCCAGAGGTATGGGGGTGAGAGGATTCACCAGAGAGAGTGGGGAACAGAACAGGCAGACTGACTGAAATACCAGCTGAGGGGAGCAGTGGGTGAGGCAGGAGAGGTCTGCTGCGCCATGTGGGTCACCTCCCTGGCCAGGATTGAACTCTTGCTGCAGTGGCTGTGGATAGCTTCAGGGGTAAACCTTGATGGAGCACATGGAAGTTAAAGGGAAACACAT
Source organism: Talpa europaea (assembly GCF_964194135.1). Lineage (NCBI taxonomy): Eukaryota > Metazoa > Chordata > Mammalia > Eulipotyphla > Talpidae > Talpa > Talpa europaea. Next base: position 65,487,823 of record NC_140078.1, read on the forward strand.
TTACCAATCATGTGTTATGCACTTGCCTTTTAAAAGCTTTTCCAGTGACAAACATGGCATTGGAGAGTGATTTCCTTGGGGTGGGTGTAGGAGTGGTAGAAAATGGGACCAGGGAGGCAAAAAGGGAGTGTCACTGTCATTGGTAATGTTTATGATGCAGGTGGTAGTCATGCAGGTTTTGCTATATTATTATTTTTTTTATGTCACATCAAATACACCACACACACACACACACACACACACACACACACACACTCACTCACTACTTCCTCCTCTCACTTGCTTCCAACACAATTTAAAACATAATTCTGGGACAGCCTGATGGTGCAGGGGTTAAGTAAGCGCTATCAAGCTATCCCCAGCCACTGCAGCATGAGTTCAATTCCCCGCCCGGAGATAATCCACATGGTGCAGCAGACCTCTCCTGCCTGGCCTGCTGCTCCCCTCAGCAGTGTATTTCAATAGATTTGCCTATTCTGTTCCCCTCTCAGTCTCTGGTGAATCCTTTCACCCTCCCACCCCTGCACCTCTGGCCTATACCCCAGTTCTAGTATGCATAAATAAAAATAAAAAATTATTAAAAAATTATAAGTGCAAGTATATATTTTCTCTTGTATTCATTTCCCACAAAGCAAAGTCTTTTCAAAGTCTGTGTGTAGTTTTTGTTCTTCAAGGGTGAAGTGGTGATGTGGGTGATTTTTCACCTAATCCTGACACAGCAGATGGCAGTGTAGGTCCATTTCCTATACACAAATAAGGTAGGGACATGTTCACAGATGAAACTTATTTTAGCTGAAAATTGTTGCTTTAAATGGTTAACCTAAGAAAAGAAAACTTGTGGAAAGTTCTTCCTGGGGATTTAGAGACATTTTTCTAATTCTATTAAACTCATTATAAAAATACTTTGTTAATAAAGTAAAAAGTAATTCTTCAGCAGAAATAGGAATCATCACCTCCAAAGAGATACTGAAAACCCTCATACTCATAAGATTTGAATGCATGGGCCTCCCCTGGTGGCACAGCGGTTGAGCGCTGGGCTGCGAAGCTGCCCGCAGCCTCTGAAGTGGCGGTTCGATCCCTGGCCACCGCGAGAGTCCCATATGGTGTGACAGACCTCTCCTGACATGCCCGCTGGTCCCCTCAGCAGTGCATTTTGTCAGTCTGCCTGTTCTGTTCCCCACTCTGGCTCTGGTGAATTCTCTCACCCTCCTGTGCTTCTGACTGTACCCAGTACTTGTATAAATAAATAAATATTTAAAAAAAAAAGATTTGAATGCTTGTCTGAACTGGTACTTCAAATTTGGCTTTGGTAATTAACCTCTTCATATAAAATTACTTAATAATTTCATCCGTTAGTGTGGTAGATTACAATTTTTGTGACTTAGCAAAAGAATCATACGTGAAGAGACTTAAATTGGTTTAATGTAAGAACTGAAGATATGAGACTTTGTCAGTACATTTTCTTTGCTTTTTTACCCCAGTTTCCCAGATTCTTTGGAATCTACTACTTTTTACCCTTAGCTCAAGGGGCTGGACAGCAAGGTGGAGGTGAGCACAAGTGCTGATTAAACCTGGATTCGAATCCCTACTTTGCTGCTTAGCTAATTGTGTGATTATGGGAAGTTACTCAGCCTCTCTGAGTCTGTTTTTTTTTTTTAAGATTTATTTATTTATGCATATAAGAATTGGGGTACAGGCCAGAGGTGCAGGCGGTGAGATGATTCACCAGAGACAGAGTGAGGAGCAGAACAGGCAGATTGACTGAAATACACTGCCGAGGGGAGCAGCGGGCAAGACAGGAGAAGTCTGCTGCACCATGTGGGTCACCTCCCTGGCTGGGGATCGAACTCATGCTACAGTGGCTGCAGATAGCTTCATAGCGCTGCATCTTAAGCCCTTGCACCACCAGGGAGGCCCCTGAGTCTCAGTTTTTTTTTTTTCCCATAAAATAGATGGTAACAGAAACTTGGCATCTAAGGTTGTTGTGATAATATGTTCACAATATGACCCAGTGATAAACAGATGCCTGTTCTTGAGCATTGCCAGATTCCACTCTAAATGACATCACTGGTATATGTTCTCTTTCTCTCTCCCGCCAGCTCCCTAGTGTCTCCATTTCGACAGAATGTGCAGAAACACCTGCCATTTTTCCTTTCCAGTCTTTCAGTGATGTTTTCAATATGCAGCTCTTCATTAGACTTTGGGTTATTTTTCTTCTCATTTTCTCTCCCATTGCTCACCAGTGTTCATCCACTCTAATTTCCAAGAAATTAATGACAGACCTTGTTTACTCCTTCCCTGCTGGGGACATAGCCATCTTCTTTTCTGGTCCACCCACCTTTCCCTGGGAAAGGCTCAAGAGAACTGAGAACTTCTTGCTTCTGGGAGAAGATTTGCCAGATGGGCTGTCCCCCCACAATGTTAGAAATATTTGAAAATAGGCCATATTAGAAAGTATTAAATCACTGTACATTTTTCTGTTGATATTTGTACAATCTCTGTTGAGATTTTTGTGATAATTTGATATTATATTTATTTTATACTCTTTGAACATATATATTTTTGAACACTCTATTAATTTTTCTGGATCACACAATATGTCACAGGAAGAATTATCAAACTTTATTTCTACAGGGATTCACCAGATATGAACAAATTTTTTTTGCTTTTCATTTAGTATATTTATTTCATTTAATGTATTTTTAAAATTTTATTTTATATATTTTATATATTTATATTTAATATTTATATTTTATATTTAATTTTATTATATATAGCTTTTACATCATTTTTCATTTTTGCACAATGTATGCATTTTCATCTTGGTTATATTCCCCATACAATTGCACCCCCCCCTTATTTTGATCCTACTCCCTTCTTCTCTCACTCTGCCCCCCCTGTAGTGTGTCTCTGGTTTATAGCTTTGTTGATTTTGATTTTTACTTTATTATAATTAGTCTTTTTCCTGGTCCCTTATTTAGGTTTTCTAAATTCCTGCTGTGATTGATGAACAAATATTTTAATCATGATACTCTTCTCAAACACAAAACAACCAATTGATTGATTATTTCCTAGAGGTATATTGAAATAAACTCCCATTTTTTAACTCAGTTTTTTTTTAAAGATTTTATTTTTATTTATTTATAAGTACAAGAGCTGGGGTATAGGCCAGAGGTGTGAAAGGTGTGTGTGTGTGAGAGAGGATTCACCAGAGACAGAGTGGGGAGCAGAACAGGTAGATTGACTGCTGCTGAGGGGAGCACACTGCTGAGGGGAGCAGCTGGCAAGACAGGAGAGGTCTGCTGCACCATGTGGGTTAGCTCCCAGCCACCAGGGAGGTCCAATAAGCTCCCATATCTGATGTCTTAATATATATTAAGCCTACTACTAAGTAATTTTAGAGCATTATCTCAATTTATTGTTAAAAGAGCTGAACTGTTGTTACTAGTATTATCTCCATATTAGAGATACTAAAACTGAGGCATAGAGTAATTACATAATTTGAGTAACATTGGACAGTGAATATGGGTAAACCTAAATTATTCTGACTCTGGTGTCAACCTCAAGTGTTATTCTTCTAACAATATTTTTATTGAGATATAGTTTACATGACATTATATTAGTTTCAAGTGCATAGCACAATGAATGATTCATTATTTGTATGCATCATGAAATAATCAGTTAACATCCATCACCACACACAGCTATGATATATTTTGTTGTGATGAGAACTTTTAAGATCTACTCTGTTTATGTAATGGACTATGGGTGATTGTGATGGGTGTTCTAGTGACTGATGGGGGTATCCTAATGGGGATATCTGATGGGGATATCCAAATATCACCTGAATTAAAAATAAATTTTTAAAAAGTAAAATAAATTTTACTTTCTTTAGCAACTTTCAAATGTACAATATAGTATTATTGATAATAGTCACCATGGTGTACTTTCAGTCACCCCTAGGACTGGTTCAATTTATAGCTGGCAGTTTGTACCTTTTGGCCTTCTTTACCCATTTAGCTTAATATTATTATTCTATGGTAATATTCAATGGTACTAGTCAGTACAGTACTAAGCAAATGTTTGCGGTGAAATTGACCACTTACATGCCAATCAAACCCACAGATTCATCTTTTCAAAACTAGTTTTCAGTTGTCAAAGAGTTTATCCATACATGAATTTATTAGGCACCTATCATGTAAAAGTCATAATTAATTTCCCCTTTTCGTTTCCCACCCTCAAGAAATCCATATACAGGGCCTCCCCAGTGGTGCAGCGGTTGAGCGCTGAGTTACGAAGCTGCCCGCAGCCTCTGCAGTGTGGGTTTGATCCCTGGCCGCCAGGCGAGGGTCCCACATGGCGCGCAGACTTCTGCTACCCGCTGCTCCCCTCAGCAGTGTACTTCATCAGTCATCCTGTTCTGCTCCCTGCTCTGGCTCTGGTGAATTCTCTCACCCTCCCGCTCTTCTGACTGTACCCAGTGCTTGTATAAATAAATAAATAAATCTTAAAAAAAAAAAAGAAAAGAAATCCATATACAAACTCTGTTTACCTCAAAATTGTCTCAAGTGGATCCTGTTCTCTCCCCTTTCTCATTCCTCACCCTATTCCAAGTTAATATCACCCCTACTCCCTAAACCACTGTAACAGCCTTCAAACTGTGGTCTCTTCTGTTTTGTAAGTATGTTGTACTTGTATGTGTATTAATCACCTCTTCAACCCCCTACTAAGCTTATAAGGTCAATGACTCTGCCTTGTTCAATATTGTTTCTTTAGTACTTAGAACAGAGCCTGCGGCATAGCAAAATGCTCAGGAAATATTTATTGGTTGGATGAATTTAGGACTGGACATTTAAAAATGAAGAAAATACATTCTTTACTCTCATGGGGGCTACTGTCTATTAGTGGAAGCACACACATAAGCAAGTTCCATGGGCCTCCCTGGTGGCGCAGGTGGTTGAGCGCAGCACTGTGAAGCTGTCTGCAGCCTCTGCAGTGCCTGTTCGATCCCCGCCGGCCTTGGAGCAACATGGCAAGCAGACCTCTCCTGTCTTGCCTGCTGCTCCCCTCAGCAATGTATGTCATCAGTCTGCCTGTTCTGTTCCCTGCTGTCTCTGGTGAATCCTTTCACCCTCCCGCGCATCTGACCTGTACCCCAGTTCTTCTATGAATGAATAAATCTTTAAAAAAAAAAAAAGAATATTCCAGGCAGAAGAAACAGTGTGTGCAAAGTCAAAGAAATAGCCTATGTTATGTGCTGATTAGTGGATTTGAAAGGGTGATGATGATAAATGTCTTGAAATGGCTAGAGCCTAAAATACATGTAGGGGTGTCAGGGCATGAAGGCAGAGGGGTGGGGAAGGCTTGATCAATGACAGCACAGAATATGCCATGCTAAGCAACTCAAACTGTTTTCTATAAATAATGGGGATGTCATAAAAATTTTTGAAGGAGAAAATATTTTAGAAAAAAATAATACTCTGGTGAAAGAATGGATAACAAAAGCTTAAAACAGGATGATCTCTTAAGATTCTATTTCAAAACTACTTCTTGTGGTCAACTGAAGGAACAGACCTGGATTACCCACTTATCTGAAGCAACAAAAGCAACAATAAGTGAGATATTTATGTGGAACACTGATTTTCAAAATACTAATCACTGAAACTTAAAATTGATCAATGGCCCTAGCCTACAGGAGCCCTTGGAGAGTTTCCAAAGTGCAATGCAGGGGTGTGGGGGTGGGAGTGAATTCCTGTCCAGGACCAGTGGTATCCCTGATGGAAGAAGTGTGAGTGTAAATCAGTGGAATCAGCTATTTTCAGAGAACAGAGCACCAGAGAGGAGAGACCAAATAGTGGGAGAGCCTGGAGACTGGCAAAGACTCCCCCTCCAGGATTCAGCAGAATGCTGGGCAGCAGGTAAGTGCAGCGAGGGGAAGAACCATTCTAAAGATAGAGAACAGTATCTGACACTCATGAAGGGTTGGGAGCAATACCTATTCTCACCAGAATGGAAAACCAATAATGCCTGGTATTGTACATATTAATCACGAATATTTTAGCCTCAGTTTTGGGGAGTAATTATTCATACATTGAACACTGTTCCAGGCCTGCCCCAAAAATCATAAAAGCTACATCTGAAGGGATCAAATTGTTTCCAAGTTACTTAACTGCATCCCAAAACAAAATTCACAAAAATTTATAGGAATACAAAAATACTCAGTACTCAATAAGGTAAAGTTTACAATGTCTGGCATCCAGTAAAAGGGTCTCATGAATACAAAGAAGCAGGAAAACATGGTCCACATTAATAAGAATAAAATCGAGGCTGGCTGGGAACTCACACAGATGTTGGAATTAACAAAGCAGGACATGAAAACAGTTATTATAACTGTATTGCATACATTTAAAAAGCTAAGTAGAGACATGGAAGATATAAAACAGACCCAAAGTGAACTTATAAAGATAAAAAACACTATGAGGATTTTATGACTGCTCGATGAGAGGACGGGGCAAAAAGGAGAGGGAGATTGGTCACATTGTTGGGGGTAAGGATGTCCTGAACAAACTTCACAAATGTGTTTTATGGACCCAACCCCCAATCTAGACCAAAGAGATCCAAGACACCAAGGACAACAAACCCCATAATGTCATCACCTCCAAAGGGAGGATTGCTGGGAACTGGGGGTAGAGTTAAGCAGCCAGGTTTGGTATATAACCAGACACGTGGGTCTTGGGGGCCCTTGGTTTTTCTCTGGCTTTCAACATGCTATTGGGGTTCTGTAACAGGGTGGTCCCCAGGAAAGGGGGAGGTTCCAGGTTTTCTGCCCCACCCAAGGGAGTGGAGCTGAGCAGGGAGAGAAGAAGCTGCAGAGGAGACTGAAGAAGGAAGCATAATGGAGCCAGAAGGAGACCTGGAGGAGGCACATGGGGCCAAAGACATGTGAAGAAAACTGCGCTTGCCTTTTGGTCATGGACTGGTTGACACAGATGTGGGAGAGAGACCTGTGGGGAGGTGACAATGGTGGTTTTTGTCTTGATTTTCATTTTGCTCTTTTCCCTCCAGACTTGTCTGGTGGTTTGTGATCCTTTTCTGTAGGTCCCCACTGGAAGATGCTTTAGACTTGTGACAGGCTTTGGGGTCTTGTTCTGGGCCAATCCCGTTTGGGTGGACTTTTACCCACAAGGGGACGGGTAACTTTGGGTGCTTGATTTAGAAACTATATTCTTTGCCTTTCCTATATTGTTTCCTAATTGTATTAAAGTTCCTTCCCATTAAAGTCTCATTTGTTTTGTGTTGATGCGGCGGATGGCAGAACCCATTTAGAGCAGGCAGGTTTGTGGGGTCTGGGCTGTCCCTCTCCCTGCCCTGTAACAGATTCAGATGAACAGAACTGGTAAGACACATTCACCAATTTATCTCCCTTTCTCCCTGAGCTAATTTCTTCCTTTCCCCTTTTTGTAAATAAACCCTTTATTACCCTTTTTGTGTATACTGTGGTTGAGTCTCATTATAAGTCCCTTTTAAACGCATGGGTGAGGACCCACAGTCAAGCTAACCCAAAACACATTGGGGTTGCCCTGTAACAATATGCTGCCATTAACAAGAGCAAGACATGAAGATGGAAAGATGTTTATGGAAGGTGGGAAAATGGAATTTTGAGCTAATTGATTATGTGGTGCTCAATAATAGAACTCTGAGAAATCCAACATTTAAAGGGTTGATACTAAGAGGAATTTATTGTGAAAGTATGGTTACAGGAGTGGGGAGGGAGGGAGGACAGGTGTAGAAAGCTTTGTGGAAGCTAAGACACCATCATAGATTTCAAAGAGGGAAAGGTTGTTATGACCAGTGTCTGGCTCCATGGGTGCTAGCCATGACTACCCAGAGGATGTGACCATGAGAGACAGACGGGGGGTGTGGTTGCCAGGTTGCTTTGATGAGGATCTGTTAGAGGGGAGAGTGAGGGGATCTCAGGACCCCTAAACCTGCCTGATCTAAATGGGTTCTGCCATTTGCTGCAAAAAGACAAAACATACTCTAGTATATAAGACCTTCAAGAGAAAATAATACAATTAGTATGCAATAAAAATTTGAAAGAGAGAATATAGTTAGCAAATCAAGCACCTAAAGTTATCTATCCCCTGTGGGTAAATGCCCAGCTAAACAGGTTGGCCCAGAGCAAGACTGCTAAGGCCCAAAAGCTTGCCACATGTCTAAGGAAACTTCTGGTGGGGACCCATAACAAAGGGGCAGAAAGAGTCAGGCAAGTCTTGAAGGAAAAGGGTAAAATCAAAATCAAGATAAAGGCTGCCATAGTCAGCCTCCCCAACAGTCTCTCACCCACATCTATTTCAAATGTCTCCCAAGTCCCTGGTACAAGTCCAAGGCCAAGAATCAAGAGCTGCTTCTCTTACATGTCTCTGTTTCATGTGCCTCCTCCAGGTCTTCTAGATCGCCTTCCTTATCCTGGTCTTCTCTAGCTTTCCCTCCCTGCTCAGCTCTACCCTTCCTTAGGGTAGAGCAGGGAACCTGGAATCTCCCCTTTCCCTGGGGATTATTACCTGGTTAGCAAAGGAGCTTTCTATCTGAGGAACTGGAGGGGAGATAGGGGTAGGGGTAATTAAAAATGAGGGAATTTTGGGGGCTGGAGGTTTAGATATTAAGGATATGGGGCTTAAAAAGCTGTTTGAATTTTAAGATTCTTGGGATGTAGAAGGAACCACACATCACAGTCTGGCTGTGGAAAAGAAAGAGGATTTGGAGAAGCTATGCTAAAGATGCACCAGAGGAGCAGTTGGACAAGCATTTGCCTTGGGCCTTTTCATTCATTCCTCCTGAGGAGGGATGGCTCCAGGAAAATACTCCAGTGTGTTGGTTTTTCTTCTTCTTTAATGAATACTTTATGTGAATGAAGAAAAGTCAATACAAAGCAAAAGTAGATACTGACACTGCTCCCCTCCCACTCCCTCTATTAGTTTAACCTTCAATTTGACCCCAAGCAATAGAAATGCTCTGAAGGAACTGTATGCCTCCAGGAGATTGTATGACAATGGAGTCTGATCTGACTGGGGGCTTGGGGAAAGATTTCCTACAGGAAGAGATGCCAGAGCTGAGATTTGAGGCATGAATGAAGAGCTTGGTAAAGAGTGCAAACAGAATGTGCAAAGATTCTGCAGTTGTAGAGTCAGAAAGATTCTGTGGGGCCTAGGTTATAGCTTAATAGAGGTTCATCCTTAAAATGAAATTTTTCTAGCTGCATCTGGCAAATGTGAACTAACCTGCATCTGGCAAATGTGATATCCTATTTGTGATAATCAATATACTTCAATTAATGAAAGAAAAATATAAAAATGGGCTAAGAAAGTTGCCTATTTTTCTGAGGATACAAAAGATTACAATTTTATTCTTTTTGAATTTCTGCTGATAGGTAATCAAAACAGCATAAGACGAGAAACAAAGGAAAAACAATCAATTACATAACTGTGGATAATTTACATGGCTGTAATCTCTAAAGAATAATGGAGTGGGCCAGAAATATTTATCCTGCGTTTTGGGATCTAGGGCATCAAGGATAGAAGGGGGGACATTTCACATGACAATGAGGGGGTGACCACATGTTTCTCTAAAAGAAAAAATAAGATTCTTAGAACATGTTTTCTTGTAAACCTAAAACTGGGTGAGGCCCCCAAGCTACATTATCCTAGGTCATAAAAGGAGGAGCAATGATTGTTTCTTCAATTAGAATTAGAGAAGGACCAAGGGTTTAGGCAGAACAGAAGCTTGTCCTCTACTCCAGGACCCTCACTTATCTGAACCCCAAGCTGTAACAGTATAATCCTCATAGAAAGGGGAGGTTTCAGGTTCCAAGCCCCACTGAAGGAAGGGTGGAGCTGAGTGGCTAGAGGATGCTAGGAAGGACTTGTGAGAGAAAGCTGGGAAAAAGAAGAGTAAGAGAAGACTTGGAGGAGAGATGTGTGAAGCAGATGCCACATTTGATTCTTGGCTTTGGACTTGTACCAGGGACTTGGGGGACATGGAAAGAAACACCTGAAAGACACATAGGTGAGAGACCTGTGGGGACGCTAACAATGGCATCTTTTATCTTGATTTATATTTTGACTTTGTTCTTTTCCTTCCAGAATGCCTGGCCTTTTCTGCCCATAGAAGGTGACTTAGGCTTGTGGCAAGGTTTTGGGCCCCATTAGTCCTGTTTTGGGCCAACCCTGTTTGGCTGGGCATTTACCCATGAGGGGATGGGTAACTTTGGGTATTTCATGGACAAACTATTTTAAAGATATTCTTTTTCTTCTCTCGATTGCACACTAATTGTATTAAAGTTATTTTCTATTGAAGGTCTTATGCACCAAGAACAGGTTTTATCTTTATGTGGCAGATGGAAAAACCCAGAGCAGGTTTAGGGGCTCTGGGGTGCTGCTCAGTCTGCCGGCTGACAAAACTCTCTACCTTCTTTAAGCAATGGCAGTAGACTCACAGGGCCTTGATTGACCACTAGTTCCCATTCTAAGGTACAAGAGGTTTACTCTGGACCAACTGAGAAAAGGTCATCTATCTCACCCTCTGGAGAGACTGAACCACAATATCTGAAGGTTGAATATAAATTTTGCAGTAAAAATGAAGTTAAATTCGATCAAATTGTAGCTTTTCATGGTATGATAATGAGGATCATGTTAGATAATCACAATAAGGAAAAACATAATTTAAAGTAAGTTAAGTAAGTTTATTTTCAAGGGAGCATTATCTGGAGAGAATAATTATATGAAATTTGCATAAACTGCAAGAGCAACGATAGATGTTTTCATATCTGTGTGTAATCATTAATTAAATATGACACCTTAAAACTAGTCTACTAAATAGCATTAAATGTTTATCACAGACATAATTATTTTGCTTGAGCTTTAAAAATTCTAGTAATATATTATTAGCTGTAAAGTAAAATAGTCATAAAAACCTAGATTGAATTTTTTTTAAAGATTTATTTATTTAATACATACAGGAACTGGGGTACAGGCCAGAGATATGGTGGGGGTGACAGGATTCACCAGAGATAGAGTGGGGAACAGAACAGACGGATTGACTGAAACACACTGCTGAGGAGAGCAGCAGGCGAGACAGGAGAGGTCTGCTGTGTCATGTGGGTTGCTCCCTGGCTGGGGATTGAACTCATGCTGCAGTTGCTGTGCCTAGCTCATAATTGGTTGTGTCTTACCCTTGCGCCACCAGGGAGGCCCTAGATTGAATTTTGTAATTGTTCGTTAGAAGTGTTTCTCTTGTTCAAATATCTATTTCACATAATAGGTGGTATACATAAATATCTTGAATATTAGAACAAAGTTTCAACATCATATTGTGTCTTTTTTTAAATTCAGAGTATTGGGGGAAAATCATTTGAAAACCATCCGGTTTTAGAACACACTGCCACCCTTATACATTCCCATCAAAAATTATATGTGGTTTTCTTTTGCAAAACCATAAACTGAAAGAGTAATTAAGTATAAATGACTAGACTATAAAATGTTTGCTGTTGATAAGACAAATCTGTCAAACTTGTTGATTTTAAAAACAAATGACATTTAGTCCACCTGCTCTTTCACTGTTCTCTAGTACTTATTTGAATATGTCACATCCAAAAAAAATCTACTTATTAATGTGCAATTCGACTGATTTCCTGATTTTCTAGTTTTTGTTTTTTCTGTGCTAGTTTTTGTTTTTTCTCTCATAAAAAATGCTGCTATGTGTAATTTCAGGCCTGTTTCTGGTCAGGGTAAATTCACCCTCTATTTCAGAGTGCTGTAGAAATAAATTCTACTTTTTACCCAGGCAGAGGAAGAACTAGCGGTGCTTCAGGAATGGTGAGGTCAGGAAAAGCTTTACTACTCATGCATGAAGTCCCAGACCTGGGTAGCTCCATAAGGTCTGAGCACCTATTTAAAGACTGAGAGTTCCTTTTATACACAACTGTGTCCATATCTGTTACATTGATAACATCGTTTTTCAGTGGGCACAACCATTTGATAGAAAGTTCCCAGACAAGTGGGGCAAGGCAAGGGGGGAAAGATGCAGGCATTCGGGGATGGCCTTGGAGAGAAAGACCAGCTTGGCCAGCTGCCCGACCTCATAGATAAGATTGCTGAGGCCCTGGCCATGAATCTTGAAAGGGAAGGAGCTGTAAGCAAGCAAACTCGTTGATTATGCCTGCGTTGGAGTGTTCATTGCACTTGGGCTGGAAGTTCTGCTTGAATCTTTATTATATTCATTTGCTCAATAATATATTTTTGCTCCAAGAGAGGCCCAAACTGTTTATAATCCCCACCAGCATTGTGCAAGCTTTCTGCTCTTCCAAATCCTCACCAACATTTGGTATTTCAGAAGTGTCAATTTTTGCCAATCTAGAAACCATGTAATGATGTCATATTGACTTTAATTGGCATTTTCTGGGTTATGAATGAGATTTTTCATCTTTTAAAATATTAATTATTTGGATAGTTTATGCTATGTATAAATAGTCATTTATATTTTGCTCCTTTTTATATTAGATAGTGTATTTTTCCCTGTTTGTTCATCTTTATAGTGGGTTGTCTTTTACTGACATGTTCTTTTCTTTTTTATATCCAAAAGGATAGTTTTATTATAAAAAGGGAAAGAATATTAAAGGATACTTGCACAGATACAAGCTGCCTCTGAAAGTGACAGGTTTGCTAAAAGAGATGCCTGCATTGTCACAGGTGGCCAGGAGATCTGCCTGCTGACATATTCTTGTATATCTTCTGAATACTAATTGTCTGTTTTGTACATACATTGCATGCATCTGCTTGCAGTTTATCACCTCTACTTTTCCATTTTCTTTATGGTATATTTGTTAACAGAAATGTAGTAATCATAATGTAGTAATATATGTAAATATGTGCCTTGTTTAACAGGGGTGGATCTTCACAGTGGTAGTACTGAGCTTAACCCCTAGAGGCCCTGTAGTCCCATTTTTGTTGCACATAAAGTTTCCATGTATATAGGTCTATTTGGTATTCCCCTCCCTCTCCAAAAGTATACTTGTTTATCCCATATTTGTTTTAATGATATAAACTTTAAAATCAATCTTGATTTTCACTATGTCTTCCCACTTTGATTTTCATCTGAGAAAGTATTTTCTCATCTATAAATATTGTAAAATTGGCTTATAAAATTTCATGATTGCAATTGTATTGAATCTACAGTTATGATACAGAGACTTTCTATCTGTGAACAGGATGTAACTCTTTGATTTTTTTAAATATGCATTTAAAAAATTCAGCAATCTTCTTTATGGAAGTCTTAAATACTTTTGCTAGATATATTGCTAGATATATTTTAACATAGCTCATAGCTTTGGACTTTGCAAATGGAATCTTTTTGTTTCTGTAAATAATGCTTTTAAAAATAAACATAAATATTTGTTACTCAGATATGTATATCAATTTTTTAAGTCATCTAATAACTAAATTTCAGTAATTTGTAGATTCTTTTGGCTTATCTACATAAATAATTATATCATTTTCATGTAAAATACCTTGTTTTTTCTTATCCAACCATTAGAATAAGAAATCCTTATTCTAGGATTTCTGGCATAATGATAGATAGAAGTGGTGATAGTGGGTAGGCTATCTTGTTCCTGTTTTTAATAAGAATATTCAAGATTCCATCATTATGAAGGATGTTTGCTCTAGATATTTTGCAGTTATCCTTTTGCAAGTACAGTAAGCTCACTTACAATCTGAGGTTGATGAGAATTTTTGTTGTTCATGTTAAATTATATAAAATACTTTTCTGAACTTGTTGGATTGAAAATATATTTTCCTATCTAACATATAAATATCATTAAATTCACTAACACATTTTTTAAGTGTTAGACCAATCTGACATTTTTTTGATAAACCCAAATCAGTTATATTGTATACTATATAATTTAGTTTACCAATATTTTAAAAATTAAATTAATTAATTTATTTTCTTACATCGTTGCTCATTTTTGGACAGTATTTGATTTCTCTCATCAGGTGAAGTCCTTGTAATTCTCCCACTACCACAGCACCTGTGATCCATCTCTATAGTCTCTTGTGCTCTTCTCTCCCCTGTTCTAACCCCTCTCTCCCTACTCCCTTGCTCTGTGCCTCAGATCTATGTAGTTTACCAATATTTTGTTTAGGATTCTTGCTTAGCTGTGCATGAATGTAATTGGCCTGGACTTTTCTGATACAGTCCTTATTTTGCCTTGATAGCAAGTTATATTAAGTTTATAAAGTGATGTAGGACTCATTCTCCTTTCTTTTTGTTCTCTGTAAGAGTTTGTATATAATTGGTATTATTTATTCACTAACAATTTTGATATATGTATTTTTATCTTACCTGTTACTTTCAAAGTTAGGTGTTGAAATAGAGACATATGGGTACTGACATTTGAAAAGATGAAAAATAAGTCAGGATTGCAACAATTAAAGTTAACAACTCAGCCTTCCTACAGCATTCAACAAACATGCAACTAACGTGAGAGAAAAGAGAAAGCAATTACGAATTTTAAGAATCTTCTCTAAGTCTAATGTTTCCTTGGTGAGCGTTTATGTAGATAGGAAAGGCAAAAATGAAAAGCTTTGAACTTCCATTGAAGAAAGAGAAGCCTTATTTACTGAAGACAAATTGAGGCTGATTGCTACCTTTCTCCGGATACAGATCTAGCTGTTCTCTATTACCATCCTATAGCACCGATGGGTGCGCACTGCCTTTCCTTAGAATGTTGTGTTGCCATAGACACTGGCCCACTTCTCAAATCCTGTTCATTTCACACATTTCCTTCACAAAAGGAGTGCTGATTGAGTCCAAACAAATTTATGCACCCCAAAATGCATACACAGGAGAAACAAAATTAGAATCTGAGTTTCTTCCCATCTTAAGCCACCTCCAGATTCTTTTTGGGATGTTATTAGAAAGAGCACCATTCTTAATGGCATATATATGTGTGTGTGTATATATATACATAACTCATGCATAAACTCATAAACTCATGCACATTACTTTCTCTAAGTACATTCAAAAATTCTTGAAATATAAGCTGGAAAAGGAAAGGACACCATTACTGGCAAGTTATCTACCACATTTTTCTTACCTAATGCATCACACTCCATTTTTGTGCTGGATGGCATTATTAATAACTTTTCTTTGTATTAATGTTGCATTTCATGGAAAGCTATTATATTATGATTCTAAACCTTTCCAATACTGTCCAGCGTACAGACAAGATGAATCTCATTCCCATTTATAAATGTTGGAAGCAGGTTCAGAGCAGTCACTTATTTCACATTGGAAATAAATCTCTGGGTTTTCTAATATTCGATCTAGTTAATTCTGCAATGCATCATTGTACTTAAAGAGGACATTAAAATTACTGAGAACCTGATTAGGATTACTTCATTGATAACTAAGCCTTGCCTAGGAAAAGAAAAATTAGACCTTTGGAAAGCAAATATATCTTTATGCTATTTGAAATTATTTTTTTCTCTTGGCTATAGAAGCTAAATGAGAACAACATTATGAAACTGCCTGTCTTTGTCAATGGTGAGATTGGGTTTAATATTTATTATTACATGACTATTTGAAACTTTTATCAATAGTGAGACTGAGTTTAATATTTAATATTACATGACTAATTGAAACTTTTGTAATCTTTCAGGTCGGTTTAAACTTCAGCTGTTATGGGTGAGCTGTGTTTCTCCCATATTCCTGTGTTGAAGACCTAGCCTCCTGTACTCAGAATGTGCCTTTATTTAGAGATGAGTTCTTTACAGAGATGAATAAGTTAGAATATGGCTGCTAGGGTGTGCCCTAATCCAAAGTGACTGGAGTCCTTCTAAGAAGATGGAATTTGGACACACACTGAGTCACCAGGGGGTGTGCATGCACAGGAAGAAGGCCATGTGAGGACACAATGAGAAGACACCATTGACAGCCAAGGAGGGAGGCTTCAGGGGAAATTAAACCTCTGACACCTTGATTTTTGTCTTCTAGCTTCCAGAACTGTGAGAAAAGGAATGTCTATAGTTTAAGTCCCCCAGTATATGGTATTCTGTTATGGCAACACCAGCAAACTAGTACATTGACCTAAATATAGTGAATCTGAGGAGGGAGCAGGATCAGTCTTCATTGAGAAGTGTCCTTAGGCACCTTTGGTTTCTCAAGTCACAAATTGGGACTTTCAAAAAGGACTCTTCTCATAAGCTAAAAAACAAAGATTGGCATATAACTATAAATACTCAAAGAATCATTTCCTGAATAATATTCTCTATTTTGGAAAAATGGCTCCAAATGAACTGCTCATTACCAAACACTTCACTGAACTGCATTATGCAAAAG
The DNA here is from genome assembly GCF_964194135.1 of Talpa europaea. Lineage (NCBI taxonomy): Eukaryota > Metazoa > Chordata > Mammalia > Eulipotyphla > Talpidae > Talpa > Talpa europaea. Next base: position 65,504,221 of record NC_140078.1, read on the forward strand.
CATGGCAAGGATTCAGCAGCATTTGCAAGTTAACAATGAGTTATAAACAGCTCTATATTATTTTTCTGGGCTTTTCTCCAGAAAGAATTATTTAATTTGGAATTAATTTTTGTAGTCAAATAAATGTTTAATAAAGTGGCTTTAAAAAAAAAAACACAACAAGTTCACAGGAAAATTTATTTTAGGTTTTTTTTTTTTTTTAAAAAAAGATTCATTTATTTATTTATACAAGAACCAGGGTATAGGCCAGATGTGCGGGAGGGTGAGAGGATTCACCAGAGACAGAGTGGGGAACAGAACAGGCAGACTGACAAAATACACTGCTGAGGGGAGCAGTGGGTGTGACAGGAGAGGTCTGCCGTGCTATGTGGGACCCTCGCCTGCCGGCCGGCTGGCCACAATCAAACCAGCGCTGCAGAGGCTGCGGACAGCTTCACAGTGCTGCGCATAACCACCTGCATCACCAGGGGAGGCCCTTAGGTGCTATCTTTTAAAACATAAAATTTATTGAGGTGAAATCCACATAAAATAAAATTAACCAGTTTGAAGCAAACAATTCAGCAGCACTAATTACATTCACAATGTTGTGCAACCACCACCTCTACCTTATTACAAGACATTTCTATCATTCCTTAGTGAAACCCTTTAAACATTAAGGAATTTCTCCACATTGCCATTGTCCTCAAGTTCTTTGCCAAAGTCAGATGTGTTCTGTCTCTAAGCATTGATCAATTCTGGATATTTCATATAAATGGAATCAAACATTTGTCCTTTTATGTCTGCTTCTTTCACCTAGTATAACTTTTTAAAAAAATTATTTGTTTATGCATACAAGAACTGGAGTACAGGCCAGGGGTATGGGATGGGGGGAGGTGAGAGGATTAACCAGACACAGAGTGGGGAACAGAAATACACTGCTGAGGGATGCATCGGGCAAAAGAGGAGAGGTCTGCTGCACCATGTGGGTAGCTCCCTGGCCAGCTGGGGATTGAACTCATGCTGCAACGGCTGTGGATAGCTTCACAGTGCTGTGCTTAACCCCTTGAGCCACCAGGGAGGCCCTAGCATAACCTTTTGAAGGTTCATCCTTGTTTTAGCCTGTTTCAGTACTTTATTCCCTTTTTATGACTGAGTAATATTCCATTGTAAGTAAATACCACTTTTGGTTTATTCATTCATTTATTGATAGGTTTGTATACAAACTCTTACAGAGAACAAAAAGAAGGGAGAATGAGTTTTACATCACTTTACAAACTTAGTATAACTTGCTATCAAGGCACTGTTTCACTTATTGACTATTGCAAATATTGTTTTTTTTTAAGATTTATTTATTTATGCATATAAGGTCTGGGATTCAGGCCAGAGTTATAAGGGGTGAGAGGATTCACCAGAGACAGAGTGGGGAGCAGAACAGGCAGATTGACTTAAATACACTACTGAGGGGAGCAGTGGGTGAGTCAGGAGAGGTCTGCTGCACCATGTGTGTAGCTCCCTGGCTGGGGATCAAACTTATGCTGCAGTGGCTGCAGATAGCTTCATAGGTTGTGTCTTAACCCCTTGCATCACCAGGGAGGCCCACAAACTTTGTTTGTATGAACATATGTTTACATGTATTTGTACAATGTTGAAGAATTGTTTTTAATTTTTTTTTAAAGATTTATTTTTTTATTTATACAAGAGCTGGGTTACAGGCCAGAGTCGCAGGAGGGTGAGAGGATTCACCAGAGACAGAGTGGGGAGCAGAACAGGCAGATGGACCGAAAGCACTGCTGAGGGGAGCAGTGGGTGAGACAGGAGAGGTCTGCCTTGCCATGTGGGGTTCTCCCTGGCCGACCAGGAATTGAACCGATGCTGCAGAGGCTGCGGACAGCTTCACAGCACTACGCTCAACCCGCTGTGCCACTGGGGAGGCCCCTGTTTTTAATTCTTTTGTTTATATATCTGGGAGTGGAATAGCTGTATCATATAGTAATTCCATATTTAACTTTTTGAGGAACCGCCACATTGTTTTCACAACAGCAGTACCCTTTTACATTTCCACCAGTAATATATTAATATTCCAGTTTCTCCATTTCCTCTTCAACCAAGGCTTGCTACTTTCCTTTTAAAAGAAGTTATAGCATCCTAGTGGGTATGAAGATGCATCTCATTGTGGTTTTAATTTGCATTTCTCTAATGACTGATGATGTTGAATATCTTTTCATATGCTCAGTGGTCACTTGGATGTCTTCTTAGGAAAAATGTTTATTCAAATCCTTTGTCCAATTTAAAATTGGTTGTCCCACTGTTTTTGAGCTTGCAAGATTACCTTTTAGTCTGGATATTAAACCCTTGTGAGATATACGATTTGCCAATATTTTTTCTATAATTGTCTTTTCACTTTTTAAATATTGTCCTTTCATGAACGAAAGTTTTTAATTTTGATGACATTCAAGTTATCTATTTTTCTTTTTTCTTCTTTGTGCTTTCATTGTCATACCAAAGAATCCATTGCTAAATTCAAGGTTGTGATGCTTTATTCCCATGTTTCTTCTAAGAAATTTGTGGGTGTAGCCCTCACATTTAAGTGACTGATCCAACTTGAGTTAGTTTTGTATATGGAGTAATGTAGAGCTCCAATTGCATTGTTTTGCATGTGGAAAGACAGTTGTCCTGGCACCATTATTTATTTATTGTTTCTATATGTCAGTATGACTCATTCTTTTCTTTTTTCCAAAGATTTAATTATTTATGCATACAAGAACTGGGGTACAGGGCCTCCCCTGATAGTGCAGTGGTTGAGCGCTGGGTTGTGAAGCTGCCCACAGCCTCTGAAGCACTGGTTTGATCCACAGCCACCAGCGAGGGTCCCACATGGTGCAAAAGACCTCTACTGCTGTGCCCACTGCTCCCCTCAGCAGTGTATTTCGTCAGTCTGCCTGTTCTGTTCCCCACTCTGGCTCTGGTGAATCCTCTCACCCTCCTGCACTTCTGACTGTACCTAGTGCTTGTATAAATAAATAAACAAACAAACAAACAAATAAATAAATCTTTAAAAAAAAAGAAGTGGGGTACAGGCCAGAGGTGTGTGGGGTGAGAGGATTCACCAGAGACAAATGGGCAGTAGAACAGGCAGATTGACTGAAATATACTGCTGAGGGGAGCAGCAGGTGAGACAGGAGAGGTCTGCTGTGCCACGTGGGTAGCTTCCTGGCTGGGGATTGAACTCATGCTACAACGGCTGTGGATAGCTTCTTAGGTTGTGTCTTAAGCCCTTGTACCACCAGGGAGGCCTGGCATCATTATTTAAAGAGACATTTCTTTCCCCACAAAATGGACTTGGCACCCTTGTCAGGAACCAACACTCTTTCATGATGAAAACTAGGAATAGAAGGGAGCTTCCTTAGTATGACAAAGTAGTTGTTGGCACAGGATTGTAACCCTAATTGTTTATATTCTCGAGTTACATTATTTGGAATTTTAATGTCTCCAGCATTTTGGAGACAGGTGCCAAAGATCAAAAGAAGTTGAACAGTGGGTAAGGGGCAAAGACATATGGACACAAAATATGACTGAAGTTTATTGGCTAGTCATGGTGCGCTTTATGCATGAAGAATGACTGGAATTATGAGTTTCTGTTGATGCACTCCTCTTCCACTAGGTAGCCCCTTCCATTCTTTGCATTCTCACTTCCCAACTGACCTTGGGGTTCAGCTCAAGATTGTTTGCTTTTACTTGGTCTCTAGGTACCAACCTCAGAGAGAAAAGTTTAGGTAAGTTGTTTTTCTTTTGTGCTCTTCAGGGTCTGAGACGAATTTCACTATTTACCTTAGTTACACTCCTACAGTTCTCCCTTTATCACGGAGTCTGTCAGTAGGATCTCATAATTGCTTGATTTGATTTTGGAATCATAAAAGTAATATCAAGAAACTTTATTTGGACATTGGCTGTCCACCAGGCACTGGGCTTAGTTCATTCTATGTATCTTCTTAACAATTCTACCATAAGGTCACTTGTTATGACCTCTGTTCTGTAGGTAAGTAAACTGAGGCTCAGCGCTATTGTGTAGCTTGTCAGGAGCCAGTGAGTGGCAACCTGGGATTTTCAGCCAACATCTGTAGCCTTTAATTAAAGTTAGTCTCCCTCAGGCATCTCTAATATGTGTTTTCTCACATCTTGTTAATTCTCCCTGTGTAGTATTTCTCCCATCTAAACATTCTACAATTTCGTTTCTACCATCCTTGTTTCCAGGCCAAGCGAAGGGACAGATTTGGGAGAGGATGTGGATCAGGTGGAGCATTCATTGTTTTTTTGGTTCTTTAATAAATACTGACATTTGATTGGCTTTGATTTTTTTTTCCTCTAGTCCCTTCCTGTCTTTCCTGTTTACCACCTTCTAGAGATTATTCTTGCTACTAAATCAGACTAGGGCAAATTTGTTAGAGGCTGCTAAGAAGCAATCCTTGGGGGAGGGAGTAACCCTGGGAACTCATGGAGATTCCAGTATCTAGAGCTCTTAGTTCTAGTGACCCATCTATAGAGAAATTCACAAACAAAATATTTTAACTCAAGATATTTTATGTTTTGTTCTTCTGAACTCCTGAGTTCATCCTGTCTAAGGCAAATTAACCTCCTTGGGGTAGGCAAGAAACTTATAAAAACAGGGTTAGTAGTGTTAGATATTTTTATTTTTAAATAGCTGGCCTGAGATGCAGTTTTTAATTTGGGTTTATCTGAAAGTCATAAGACAGATGGTAGTGTAACCATGTCAGAGGTGAGGTAAGTTATTTAGAATGTTGCCACTTATTAAATACCATAATTGGGGTCCTCCCTGGTGGCCTATGGTTAAGTCTCAGTGCTATCACCTGAGAACAGCACACCTGGAACAGCACACCTCTCCTGTCTTGCCCACTGCTCCCCTCAGCATTGTATTTCAATAGATACATTTTCTCTGCTCCCCACTCTGTCTGTCTCCAGTGGGTCCTCTCACCCCTGCACCTCTGGCCCACACTCCAATTCTTAAAAATAAAATCTTTAAATACCTTCATTGGGCTTTTGCAAAATTTATAGAAACAAAATAAGGTGGGAGGTACTGATCTTGGTCTACTCATTTTTTTAAGATTTATTTTTATTTATTTATGCACACTAGAACTGGGGTGTAGGCCAGAGGTCGGGGTGGGGGTGAGAGATTTCACCAGTGATGGAATGGGGAGCAGAACAGGTGGATCTACTGAAATATACTGAGGGGAGAGGTGAACAAGACATGAGAGGTCTGCTGTGTGCCATGTGGGTTAGCTCCCTAGCCAGAGATTGAAAACATGTTGCAGGGGCAGGTGATAGCTTGATAGCGCTGAGACTTTAACTCCTGTGCCATTAGGGAGACCCTTGGCTTACTAATTTTTTATTTCAATTTACATCACTGCTTTTTAAGTTGATTTTTCAATTGAGATAATGTTGGTTTACAACAATGCATATGATTTAGGGCTATAGATTAATACCTCTTCAGGTGTATGTTACCACATCTCACCACATCTACCACTATGGCACCCACAGTCCTCCACTATAGTCCGCTGGGCTCCCCTCCCTCTTTGTTCCTGATATCCTACCTATGCATCCTGCCACCACCCCCACCCCTCAATTTTGTAGTCAGATTTCTAAGATATGGGTTTTTTTTTTAGATTTATTTATTTATGTATACAAGAACAGGGGTACAGGTCAGAGGTGTGGGGGGTGAGAGGATTCACCAGAGACAGAGTGGGGAGCAGAACAGGCTGAAATACACTGCTGATGGGAGCAGCGGGTGGACAAGTCAGGAGAGGTCCGCTGCGCCATGTGGATAGCTCCCTGGCTGGGGATCGAACTTGTGCTGCAGTGGCTGTGGATATCTTCATAATTGCGTCTTAACCCCTTTCACCACCAGGGAGGCCCTCTAGGATATGTTTTGGTTTAGTTTTGTTTGTTCCTTTGTATTCTTTATATTCTACATGTAAGTGAAATCTTTTGGTATTTGTTTCTTCTGATTTATTTTGCTTAGCATAATTTCCTTTTGTTCCATCCATGTTGTCACAATATCAAGATTTCATCTTTTTTCATGGCTGAGTAGCATTCCATTGCATGTACTGCATCTTGATCCACTCATCTATTGTTGGGCATTTAGCACATGACTTGGCTATTGTAAATACTGCTGGAATGAACATATGGGTGTATATATATATTTTCAAATTTGTGTTTTTGGATTCTTAGCATTTTTTAAAAGATTTATTTATTTATACAAGAACTGGGGTATAGTCAGAGATGTGGGAGGGTGACAGAATTCACCAGAGTCAGAGCGGGGAGCAGAACAGCAGACACACCAAAGACACTGCTGAGGGGAGCAGTGGACGAGACAGGAGAGGTCTGCCGCGCCATGTGGGATTCTTGCCAGCTGTCCGGGATCGAACCCTCATTGCAGAGGCTACAGACAGCCTCACAGTGCGTCACTCAACCCACTGCTCCACCAGGGACGCCCAGATTCTTAACAATTTGTAATACCACTGTACTGTTTTCCACAGTGACCAGACCTGCTGAAATTCCTACCAACAGTGTAAGAGGTTTCCATTCTCTCCGTACTTTCACTAACACTTGTTGTTTCTGGTCTTTTTGGATATGGGTCATTATCATGGATGTGAGGTGGTATCTTTGTTGTGTTGGTTTTTTTTTTTTAAGCTTTATTTATTTACTTATACAAGAACCCGGGTACAGGCCAGAATCGTGGGAGGGTGAGAGGATTCACCAGAGACAGAGCAGGCAGACTGACGAAATACACTGCTGAAGGGAGCTGCGGGCGTGACGAGAGAGGTCTACTGTGCCATGTGGGACCCTCGCCAGTTGGCCGGGATCGAACTGGCGCTGCAGAGGCTGCAGAGAGCTTCACAGTGCTGTGCTCAACTGCTTGCGCCACCAGGGGATGCCCCTTGTTGTGGTTTTGATTTGCATCTCACTGATAATAAATGGTGATGAACATTTTTTCATGTGCTTGTTGACCATTTTGGTGGATGAATCACAAATGCTTCAGCAGGACTTCAATACCACTCCTTTCTCCTCAGACCAACCTTACACCTGACACCTTCAGATTCACTTATGAATTCAGCCGCTCTCTTAACCACAACAGTTTTTACAGTCTGGTGAATTTTATAGCCTAACTGTTGGTTATACGATGACATAAGAAAACCATATTTTAGTTTTCATCATGCATTGGGTCCAGACCACATAGCAATTGGTAATTTCTTGGATTTTGATTTCATGTGACTTGAGTAGGGCAAACACAGACATGGTTGGTTTTAAATATAAACAAAGTGGTCAGCCAACAGCAGATTAAGGCTTGAGGGAATCTCAGAGATCTTTTGGAGTTCACCCGGAATCACACAATCTCAATGTTGGAAGGAAACTTAGAAGTGTCACCTGACTCCACAAAATACCCTTTTAACTCTTGAATTGCTTTTACTATTTTTCTGTTGGATGGACATTCAACTAGCCTGGTGTCTATCCTCAACTGTTTCTTTGAAATTGCTCTCAGTGAGATCGCCAGAGACTTTCTTGTGTTCAAATGCAATCTCTGTTTCAGTAACCTTTTAATCTGAAGACCACTGTGATGGGAAAAGGAAGGCTGGAATCCACCTGCCTCTTAGCTTAGATCTCAGGGTTTGGTCAAGATATCCTGTTTTGGGGCCTCCCTGGTGGCACAGGTGTTAAAGACACAGTCAAGCTGTCACCAGCCACTGCAGCAAGAATTCCCCAGCTGGCCAGGGAGCTACCCACATGGCACAGCAGACCTCTCCTGTCTCGCCCTCTGTCACTCCCCTCAGCAGTGTATTTCAGTCAATCTTCCTATTCTGCTACCCACTCTGCCTCTGGTGAATCCTCTCACCCCCTGCACCTCTGGCCTATACCCCATCTCTTGTATGTATAAATAATCTTTGGGAAAAAAAAGATATCCTGTTCTGTTGTATTCTTGTAGATTAGAGTACATGTTATAAACTTAATCTCTTACTATCGTAGGCCTGAAATGTAAAACTAGGGGGCATTCCTAGTGGTGCAGGGGTTTAAGTCTCAGAGTTATCAAGCTATTTCCAGTCACTGCAGCCTGAGTTCAAGCCCCGGCCAGGGAGCTAAGCCACAAGACCCAGCAGACCTCTCCTGTCTCACCCTCTGCTCCCGTTAGGTCTTTGGTATATCAATTGCAATTCCAAATTAACCTATCAAAAGATCTAAAAAAATCATCTGATTTTTCTTGCTCATGGAACCTTTCATGTATATTCATTCTAGTAACAAGTAAGTGTGCCAATTCTGAGTGGTGATGTATTTCAGTAGCTCCACCTGTTCTGCTCCCCACTCTGTCTCTGGTGAATCCTCTCACCCCTGACACCTCTGACCTACACCCCAGCTCTTGTATTCATAAATAAACAAAAGTAAATTTAAAAAATAAAGATACTGAAATGTAAAATGAATATGTTAACACTAATTCTGAGGGTTATGGCACACTTCAAAGCTATAGCGAGGTTTTGTTTTTGTTTTGTTTTCCAGGTTAGAGCCCTAGACTATGTTAGGAAGGAACTCACCTAAGCCCAGTTTTGACCAGAGAACTGGTTATGCACATAGTGTGTTAGAGAAAGCACTGGAGTATTACAATTTTAAATCAGATGCAAAGATAAACCGGAAGTGATAAATATAGAAAGTAGAATCTAGTGATTATAATTTCCTGGTCTCCCAATCAGTTGTCTGTTCATCCATTTATTCATTCCTTAATTATTTACCTGTGCCAGGCGCTGTGTGGGATGTTGGGGCTGGGGTCAATCATTGGCTGGGTAGAGCTTGCACTCTAGTGGAAATCACATTCTTGTGTTATTTTGACTTAGTAGAAAATCTCAGTAATTTAAAGACTACATTTATGCTTAGAATTTTTTTCTTGTGACATGTAAGGTTGACTGTTAAATGTATTTTTTTGTTGTTGAGTCATAACCGGTTGGCTCCCTTGGTCCAAATAGAGGTATCAGGAGGCTTTTGGAGCTATTTAGAGGAGCATCTACAATAAGTAAGGCTGGAGGTTTGTGGGCCTCCTTTTCTCTTTGTCCCTGTCGGAACTGCCCAGCAGGTGGGGCTGCTGTCCAGGGGAGCAGAGTTTCAGGAGGATAGAGATGCCCTCTGCCCTGGTCTTGCATCCCCACCACTCAGCCCTGCCTGGTAGAATTGGCACACTTACTTGTTACTTGAATGAATATAAATAAAAGGTTCCATGAGCAAGAGAAAATTTAATCCTTCTGAATGCCTAATCAGATGATTTTTTAGTTCTTTTGATTGGTTGATTTGGAATTGCAATTGATGAACGAAAGACCTAAGACCTAATAAAAGACAAGGAATTGGGGTGTCTAGGGACCTTAATATTAGGTGGTTCTAAGATTACATTGAAAGTAAACATCAATGCCTAATTAACCAGTACTCTGATTTAATTGCAAATTCTTCTTGATTGTGAGTTATAGTTTGATTTACCCAAAATGATTTAAATTACAAATGTGTGTGCTGGGAAGTTATTATTTTTAGATAATTTTTGGCATTTCAAACATTCTATCAATTAAGAAGGTTTTCTGCATCTAGTAAGCTTAAAGAAGTTTTCCTGTGTCAGTGGTGGCAAAAGAATTTTATTATCACTTTTAATTTGAGTGGGGTGTCACGTTGAGAAGGATTCTGAGGCCAACCTTGAACCCTTTAGGGAAGGCTATCACATGTGATAGATTCCTTGATTATGATCCTTTAAACTAGTGTGTTAGCAGATTTGTTTCAAGCATGCTTTTGGGAATGTCTATTCTAAAAGATCAATGAATGTGTCAGCTAATGATGACTTAACAAATATTTAAACAAAGCAGCGCATCTCACATGCAATCATTGATGTGCTTTTTATCCCACAACCCTATTAAGTGGGTAATCTGGAGTTAGATTAGGGGTGAAACTGAAGCCACTCATTTTATTCAAGCTGCCACTGATGCTTGAACTGCCTATTTCAAATCAATTTTACCACCTCCCTGACTGCCATCGTAGAGTTCACAGATCAGAAGAAAATATTCAGAACAGATGCATAACTCAGAAAATAGACAAACTGGGTTCAGGGAAAGATGGTGATTTTGGCACTCTTTCACATGACTCCTGTGATTTTGCTCCTCCTAAAAACAGATCTCTTTAGGTGGAAGATGCTTTTTAAATCCACCTTAGTCTTTGACTTATCTCCAGAGGAGTCTTAACGAGGAAACTCTGCAAACATAGTTTATTGGATGTAGCTGTGTTTTAGCTCCCTTTAGAATTTTGAAAATGAAAATTCAGATAGAAAATGATCATTACCAAATTGGTATGTCTATAAAGAGGTGCTTATTCATATTTACTTGACTGTAGGAAAGTATTCTAAATATTGGCCTGTGATCTACAGGGGGAGAAAGTTGGACAGCAGGCAAAACGTTTATTATTTTCCCATTAAAAAAAAATCCCAGCCAAGCTCAAAAAATAAAAGCAGTCTTGAAAAAAAATGCATTTGGATACATAAAGATCTAAAAGACAGAACTAAAGTTATGCATTTTAGTATTATTTGAAATGGCAAAGAAATGGAATCAGTCTAAATATACAGCAATCTCAGTAAACAAATTATAATAAATTCATACTGTGAAATATTGTAGACAGGTAAAAAGAAAAAAGCAGATATTTATGTATTGATGTGGAAAGGCAGCTCTAAGATGTGTTTATAAAAAAAGTATGTTAGATGAGTGGACCCACATGATATAAATTGAGAGGATAGATTTAGAGAATTGGATCTAGATTCCACAGATCCCTCTTCCTTCCTTTCTGTTCCTCCCTCCTTTTCTTTCTAAAAATACATAGAAAAGATCTGCATTTATATCCATTAACATTTAGCAGTTGTTAACTAAGGAAAAGGAAAAAAAAGATTAAAGAAGAATAAAAGAATTTAAATGTTTTGGATATTATTGGGCAATTTTTTAAAAATAATGAGCCACATATTTACATATACCTTCTGTAATTACAAATATTGTAAACATTAATAAAAATTCTGATGAAAGCTATCAACTAACACTCAGATTTCCTTTTTTTCTTTCTTCTTCCACCCTGGTTTTTGTTACTCATGAAAATTTTCAACTATACATAAAGTACAGAAAATAATATAACAGACACTCAAACACCCACCATCCAAATTTAACAGATGTTAACATTTTGCCCAATTTGCTTCAGATTTTTCTTCAAAAAAGAAAGAAAATGTTGCTGTTATAGTTATAGCTCTGTGTCCCACACCCTCAAGGTGGTGATTTTCTTGAAGTTGTGATCATTTGTAACTTCTTGGATCATAAAATAAAGTGCCCTTAGATGATCTAAAAGAAAAAATTTTAAAAAATCAAGCTTACTTTTCCCACATTTTGTAGAACACTTCCTACAAGAGGAATTGCAAATTGTATCTTTCTTCCTTTCTTTTTTAAAAAAATTATTTGCAAGGTTTGTCATTTACCATGTATCCCCCCCAGTCTCTAGTCTCATTCCCTGAGACTAGTCTAGACTCCCTGTCCCTGAATGAACATCTTCCCTGGACTCTTTGCTTCCATCCTCTTCTGTTTCATCTTGACATCACTGCTAGACTATCTTCCTAAACCAAGATTTCTCAGTTTTGCCACTTCTGCTGTTTTGGGTTGGATCAATATTTTTTTAAAGCTTTATTTATTTTAAGCTAGAGGTGCATGAAGTGAGAGGATTCACCAGAGAGAGCGGGGAACAGAACAGGCAGATCTACTGAAATACACTGCTGAGGGGAGCAGTGGGCAAGTGAGGAGAAGTCTGCTGCAACATGTGGGTTGCGCCCTGGCGGGCCAGGGGATCAAACTCATGCTGCAGTGGCTGGCAGTAGCTTGATAGCGTTGTCTTTAATCCCTGTGCCACCAGGGAGGCCCTGGATAAATCTTTGTTATGAGGACTGTCCTTTGCATTGTATGAGGTTTACCCACTAGATGCCAGGAGCACCATGCCCAGCAGTGATAAGAAAAAAGTCTCCAGATATTGTCCCATGTCCCCTGGAGGGAAAAATATTCTGGTTGAGAACTTAGTGTTTCTGTCCTAACTTAGTGTTTAATATCGTGCCCAAGCTCAGATAGCTTTCCTCAAGCAGACACAACACATTTAAACATTCCGTTCCCTCCCCGCTCCCACAGCCCACACCTTATTTCAAGATCTGTCATAATCTCCCCTCACTTCCGACTTGCTTTTCACTTTGCAGCAGTCAGACCTACGTCCCTGTTACCCTGGCCTCTCACTTGACCTTTTGCTTGAGCTTTCCTGCATCTAAAGGGTCTTATCTGTTACTTTCAGCCCATCCAACTCCTGTTTGCCCTTGAAGGTCAGAATCAAGTCTTTTTTCTTCATTAACATTTCCTTGTTACTTTGGCCTCTACCTGTGTTCTTCTTTGGAGGCATTGAGGTCTGATTGCTCAGTGCATGGGATTCAGAATTAGGTGAATATGGGTATCCCTGGTGGTTCCACAAACAAATTGGATAACTTGGGTGAATAGTTTAGTGTCTCTTTGCCTTATCTCTTCATTAGTATAACAGATAACAATCCCTACCTTACAAGGTAGTTGAAAAGATTCAATTACATTTTGTGAGGCCTCCCTTGTGGCATAAGGGGTTAAGTCAGCACTATGAAGCTATCAGCAGCCACTGCAGCATGAGTTCGATCCCCAGCCAGGGAGCTGACCCACATGGTGCAACAGACCTTTCCCATTTTGCCCACTGCTCCCCTCAGCAGTGTATTTCAGTCAGTCTGCCTGTTCTGTTCCCCACTCTGTCTCTGGTGAATCCTCTCATCCCCCGCACCTCTGCCCTACACCCCAGCTCTTGTATGCATAAATAAATCTTAAAAAAAAAGAGAAAAGATTAAATTACATTTTGTATAACCCATTTGGTACCTGAATATACAGACTATTATTGTTAGGGGGAAAGGATGTCCTGAACAAACTACACAAATAGGTTTTATGGACTCCACCCCCACTCCAGACCAAAGACATCCAAGACACCAAGAACTAAAAATCTCATAATGTCATCACCACCGAAGAGAGGATCACTGGGAACTGAGAGTGGCATTAAGCAGCCAGGTTTTGTATACAACCAGACATGTGGGTCTTGGGAGTCTCTTGGTTTTTCGCTGGCTCTAAGCGTGCTATTGGGGTTCCAGCTTAGCAGAACTGGTAGGACACATTCACGAATTTATCTCCCTCTCTTTCTCCCTGAGTTACTCATTTCTTCATTTCCCACAGTAAGGGAACCCGTTTTATATCGGGGTTGCCCTGTAACACTATTGACTTTTGAAATGTTTTCTATGTGGTTGTCTTAGCCATCCAGACAGAAAATAACCTTCTTTAGAAAAGGGGATGATGTGTTAAACTTATCTGCCTTATCAGTGATTGATCCTTTGTAAATAAATGTCTGATAGTAGAATTCTACTATCTACTGTGAATAAGTATTACTACATTGCTACCATACACTTACCACCTTTATCACATTATGTGCTTCTTCTACCTTACATTTCTTTCAAACAAGTTTCAGAAGCATTAGGCTATAAATTTCATTATTTTCAAAATAAATGTATGCTATCAGTTGTTGCGCTGTTGGTAGGGCTGAAATGAAGGATTGATTCTGGAGATAAAAGTACCATTAGAAAAATTACTCTAAGAAGGTGAGAGGATTAACTAGAGACAGAGTGGGGAACAGAAATACACTGCTGAGGGGAGCAGCGGGCGAGACAGAAGAGGTCTGCTGCACCATGTGGGTTGCTCCCTGGCCAGCCAGGGATCAACTCATGCTACAGAGGCTGCAGACAGCTTCACAGACTGCATCTTGTGCTACCAGGGAGGCCCATGGTCATTTCTAATGCTTGGAAATAAGCCTGGTGGGAATGCAGAATGAACCTACCAAAGAGTCTCTTCATCAAGAATCATTTTTTGTTGTTGTCTCAGATGAGTACTTTTGATGGGGTTGACAGAGACACATGAGAAAACTTGTACAGAGAACCCCAGAGACAGAGGCAGGGACTTATATTACCCCTTGCTCTGCTCTATGTACTTTGTGATGCTCTGCTGCTCACATTATATCCTGGGCCTGGAGAGCTTTTCATAGGCAGTGTGTGTATTTAATTTTCTTTTTAGACTTAGAAACAAATTTGCAAAGGCATGATGATAAAGTGGTCTGATAAAAAGGCATGTTCTCTGCAACTGTTCAGTTATACTTCAGTGCAGTAGGTGGAGATTCTTAAGACCTTTATACATTTTTTAAAAGATTATTCTTTATTTATGTATACAAGAACTGGGTGTGGCCAGAGGTGCTGGGGTGAGAGGATTCACCAGAGACAGAAGGGGGAATAGTACAGGCGGATCTACTGAAATACACTGCTGAAGGGAGTAGTGGACGAGATAGGAGAGGTCTGCTGCGCCATGTGGGTCAGTTCCCTGGCTGGGGATGGAAAGCAGGATATTTGGTGGGTGGGCCCTCTCGGTGGTGGAGCTGGGACTTAACCCTTAGGATACCAGGGAGGCCCTCTTCAAGTTGATTATAAAGCAAAACATGGAGTGAAATAATTGATGGGACAGTTAATTCATCCTTTGGGTGCTAAAAGAATCCAGAAAAGCAGAGGTGTGGCTTGCTGGAGGCTGTTTTGCTTTCTCTGGGTTGGCTCTCATCATTCCATGTTGAAATTAACCTGTGATGACATGAAAAGGTAAGGTCAGGGTTTCCTGATTCAGCATCTTAGGGGCTATTAACTGAGAAATTCCACTTCTAGGAATTCATCTTAAAGAAAAATAGTAGTGATGTCAGATGACCTAGTTAAAAAGATTTATTGCAGCATTGTTTAGAATAAAAAAAAAAGAATAAAAACTGGAAATTGTTACATACCCCCAAAACTCAAGATTAGATAAGCAAAGCATAGTTAATCCATATGGTATAAGACATTTGTTAAAATTGAATAGAGGGCCTCCCTGGTGGCTCAGCGGTTGAGCGCTGGGTTGCGAAGCTGCCCGCAGCCTCTGCAGCACCGGTTCGATCCCTGGCTGCTCCCCGGCCACCAGCGGAGGGCCCCACATGGGGCGCAGACCTCTCCTGCCGCCCGCTGCTCCCCTCAGCAGTGTACTTCGGTCCTTCTGCCTGCTCTGCTCCCCGCTCTGGCTCTGGTGAATTCTCTCACCCTCCCGCGCTTCTGACTGTACCCAGTGCATGTATAAACAAACAAACAAATAAATAAACAAAATAAATAAATAAAATACGTGCCTCTAAAAAAAAATAAAATTGAATAGACAGGGAAAGATAGTCAAGATATGATAAGACCAAAAAAAAAAAAAAAAAGGCCAAACAACAGACTGCAAAATAGTAGGCACAATAAAATGTCTTTTTGGGAAGGGAAAACATCTTTGTTAAGTCCATAAAATATCTTTGTGTTTGATGTATAAGCATAAAAAGGATTGCCAGGATATACAGAAATGTAGATGTCCTTTTGGTTTTCTGTAAACTCTACAAATAACCGATAGCAATCACTGATGGTACTGTTATAGGCTGAATTGTGCCCCAGCCAAAATTCATTTGGTGAAGTCCTAATTCCCAATATTTCAGAATATGATTGTTTTTGAAGATAAAGTCTTTAAAGCTATAATTAAAGCTATAAATGAGACCATTAGAGTGGGTGCTAATCCAGTGTCACTGGCTTCCCTACAGGAAGAGAATATTTGGACACAGACATATACAGAGGAAGACTTCATGAAGGCATGGGAGGCAGATGACTATCTACAGATGGCAAAAGAGAGAGACCTCAGAAGAAACAGATACAGCTGAACTGTGAGAAAATTAATTCCTGTTATTTAAACACCTGTCTGTGGTATTTCATTATGGCAGTTCTAACTAATATTGTACTTAACTTCCCATGATCTTCACCCACTTTCTCCTCTCTCACAGAATCCCAGCCTGGCTCAAGTGTCCACCTTCCCTGTGGGGAAGGGCTCTATCCATCCCTATGCCATTGGTAAGAAGCCCATTGTCTTGTTAATTATGGACTTAGACACGCACATCTGACTGAATTCTTGCCAATCAGAAGTGAAAAGTTTCTAGAGAGTTTCAAGGTTTTCTTAGATGGTGAGTCACACCTTAAGGCAAAGTCCCCTACTTGATTTATATATATATATTTTAAGATTTATTTTCATCTATGCATACAAGATCTGGGGTACAGGCCAGAGGTGTAAGGGGTGAGAGGATTCACCAGAGACAGGGTGGGGAACAGAACAGGCAGACTGACTGAAACACACTGCTGAGGGGAGTAGTGGGCCAGACAGGAGAGGTCTGCTGTGCCATGTGGGCAGCTACCTAGCGGGGATCGAACTCATGTCACAGTGGCTGCAGACAGCTTCATAGGTTGTGTCTTAACCCTTTGTGCCACCAGGGAGGCCCTGCTTGGTTTATATTTTTGCAAGATAGTGTCAAATCTGTAATGATGCCTAGAACCATGGCTGCTTGAGATTGTGAGAGAAGCTAACTTGAGGGGACACCCTGCCTTGCTGAGGATAGAAAAGCACAAAGATAGAAACTGGATAATTGATAATGTCTTTTAACTACCTCCTCCCAAATAAATCACCCTGGTGTAGGCACCTCCAGGCTTGTTTAATGAGCGTGTGCAGTTTTTTTTTATTTTATTTTTTTTATTTTTAAGCTGGTTGAAGTTTGGTTCCCTCTTACTTGCAGCGAAACATATCCTAATTGGCACAACCGAAACCCAGAACAAGAAACATTAGAGAAAAAAAGGTTCTATAAAGCCTTGGATGCCTTAAGGCCTATACCTAAAAGCAGGACTCCTACATCTAATAAACTGCACCAGTATAATAGCTTTCCTTTGGCTAAAGACCAAGGTCCTAGTGAAGAACCCATTTTTTGTTCAGAAATTTACACCCAGAATGAATCAACTTTATCTTGTCAGATGAAGGTAGGTAAGTATTTCAATATGCCCCTCATACAAGAAAAGAGATGGCACTTTTTCATCAGGAATCCTGATGTGATTGGCAGTCCAGAAACTTGAGATGGAAGCTTCATCTAGCAACAGTGACCAGGAATTCCTACCAAGTTCTCAAATAATTGAAAGAGAATATGGACTAACAAAAGAAGATAAGTTTTTTTATTAAAGATCTATTGATTTGAATTAACTTAAGAACCCAAACATTAACTTCCTTTATCATATTTTGTGAAGAATAGTCATGTCCTTAATTTTACTGTTTTATAAGTGATTGTAAATGCAAGTGTAGAAATAAGAACTTTGTAAAAATGAAAACTGTCCACAGTGTTCAAAGTTGATGAAGGACTGAGGAAATAAGCATGGATGAATACTGTCTCTGAGAGTCAAAATTATTGTATCCCTTCAGAGGAAGGGAATAGTTTTACAGAACCTAACAAAATTTCAATGATATCAAAAATTTCAAAATTTCAATGAGTATTCCTTTTGGCTAGAAATTTATCTAGAAATTTATAAATTTATCAGAAATTTATCTAGAGAAATGTTAATAAGCATGTAGTATCTTTACGTTGTATTCATGCAGACATTATACCATTGCTTGTTATGGTGAAAAGTTGAAAACAACCTAAATGTTATTGGTAGGAAATAAGTTAAATTTTGGTGCAAAAGTGACAATGCAGACACTAAGAAGTTCACAAAATTCTCTTGGCAGCTCAATAGATCAATTAATATATCCATTCCACAAGAGTTTTGGTAACAGACAAGTAAGGGTATATGAAACTACTTACCAAGGCCTAGGCTATGAGGTTTCAGGTCCTGCTTTACTGAATCAAGGCATCTGAGGCAACATGGCTTGGGTCTGTGCTAACTCCTTAGTCATTTTAAAATTTCTTTATGCCCAGTTCAATATTAATTAAATTTTTGATCTTGGAAGAGGCAGTGAAATCTTGGGGAATTGGAAGTCTGCTTAGCATAGGAAGATTTATGAAACAGCCATAGAAAGGATTCTTTGTAAAGATGCTATATTAGAGATGAACATTGTAACAGATTCTTCATAAAAATGACCTAAGGCACCAGATTTTTCATTGTTTGCAAATTGTATGATCACAGATAATCCCTCTGAGTTGTGTCAATGAGATGGAGGGAATGAATCACCAGAGATTGACATCATGTAGCATATTACACTCCCATCCACACTTGGGTAATTAGGTGTTTTTTAATAAGTTATTAATATAGTTAAATAGCCTTTCTGTACAATCTGTTCAAAATCATATTTTGGACATGAGGATTTTTTTGAGAAGTTAAAGCAAAAAACTAGTAGCTTCACATTCATGGACTGGTAAGTCTACCTTTTAACATTTCTTCATTCTAACATTTATTTGTTCAATAAATAAAACGTTGTAGTTGATGATTTCATCACACCACATTGTTATTTAAATTGAAACATAACAACGAGTGGAACTACACAACATTTTTTAGGCTAAAAGCACTTCATTCTGGAGTGTCAGTGGAGAGAAAGAGAACCTGGGTTCTATTTTGTTTATCTCTTCCAATTAGTAAAATTCTGCCTGGCTCATGTCATATACTTCCTCACTCACTGGAGAACTGAATCTGCAGTGAATCTGTGCCTTCTGGGTGAGATAATTTTCTTTTTCTCAGACATATTTTTAGAACAAAATAAAAATGATATTTTTTAATGAAGCCTTTGCTATGCATCAGGTTTATCTTAATCCTTATTGCAATATCAAATAAATTCTATTTACTAGCTAGAATTTGTTTCTCTTTTACAGATGTAAAAACTGAGGATTAATTTATCCAAGATTCCAAGAGTGGGGTAGCTCAATTTAAGGAATTTGGATTTATTGAATGCCAGGGGTCTACACCTTCCTTCGGGGCATTTTAGAATAAAAGAGGCTTGCATAACCTGATTTTTCCCCCTATGTGTTAATAATGTGTATTTGAGGATAAGGCATGTATTGATGAAACAATATGTGAACAAGAGAAAATTAAATAGAATTGATATAAAGACATAAAAGGGGCCTCTCTGGTGGCCCAAGGGGTTAAGCGTCAGCACTATGAAGCAATCTGCAGCTACTGCAGCATGAGTTCCATCCCTGGCCAGGGAGGTGACCCACATGGCGCAGCAGATCTCTCCTGTCTTGTCTGCTGCTCCGTTCTGCTCCCCACTCTGTCTCTGGTGAATCCTCTCACCCCCCTGTACCTCTGGCCTAGACCCTGGATCTTGTATGCAAAAATAAATAAATATTAAAAAAAAAAAAGACAGAGGGCCTCCCCGGTGGCGCAGCGGTTGAGCGCTGGGTTGTGAAGCTGCCCGCAGCCTCTGCAGCGCCGGTTCGATCCCCGGCTGCTCCCAGCCACTGGAGGAGGGTCCCACATGGCGCGCAGACCTCTCCTGCCGCCCGCTGCTCCCCTCAGCAGTGTACTTCGGTCCTTCTGCCTGCTCTGCTCCCCGCTCTGGCTCTGGTGAATCCTCTCACCCTCCCGCGCTTCTGACTGTACCCAGTGCATGTATAAACAAAACAAACAAATAAAATAAATAAATAAATAAATAAAAACATGCCTCTATTAAAAAAAAAAAAAGACAGAGAATAGGACAGTGTAAACTGCCTAAGTAAGAGGCAGGCTAAGTAGAAGGCTAAAGGTTGTTACAAAAAGCACCAAAGACTGGATAATTCTAACAACAGAAATCTATTATTTCACAGTTCTGACTGAATGAATTCTACCAACAAATGTAAAAAGCAAAAAGAGTTCTAAATACACATAGCCACTTAATGACACCTTTCTGCAGAGCTTTTTAAAAATCTGAGTTCTCATCAGTATCACTTGATGACGAATTTAAACCTTATCAATACTATGCATTTTGCTTCCTGATTATTATTGCCCATTCGTGTGATTCAAGAGGGACAAAAGAAGAGATCAATAATCAGGATTTGAGGGTTTAGGGGAAACAGAGGTACAGGAAAGTGGCTACCCAACAAGTAATTCTTATTGAGACCCTACTGTGTGCTGGGCACAGTGGTTGGGACTAGAGTTGAAAACAAAGTGACACCATATTGATCTTCAAGAAATTTACTTCAAAAGGAGAGAAAACATCTCACTTTGTAAATCCAAGGTACCAGAGAGTAATTTCTTTTAAAGATTTTATTTATTTATGCATACAAGAGCTGGGGTACAGGCCAGAGATGCGGGGGGTGAGAGGATTCACCAGAGACAGAGTGGGGAACGAAACAGGCAGACTGACTGAAATACACTGCTGAGGGGAGCAGCGGGCGAGACAGAGAGGTCTGCTTCGCCAAGTGTGTTGCTCTCTGGCCAGCCAGGGATCGAACTTGTGCTGCAGAGGCTGCGGATTGCTTCATAGTGCAGTGCTTAACCCCTTGTGCCACCAGGGAGGCCCCAAGAGAGTAATTCTAACGTGACATGTGAACTGTTGCATAAGAGACAGTGTTGTGTATGGAGAGGGAAGTAGGAGTGTGAGGGCAACTTGACATGTCTGCTTGTTACTTTGCGATGTTAGATCAATTACTGAAGAGCGAATTTATCCCTCTTTCTATCTGAAATGTGGGGATGATCACACCTATAATGTAGGGTTATTGTATTAAGTAATTTTGGATACTGTAGTGTCTGGTGTTCAGAAGGTGCTTGGTAAGGTGTAATGATTATTATGATCTTAATAATGATAGCATTTGTGATGCATAATTACTACAGAGTCTTGGTGGGGGTGGCAGTGGATTCAGACTGAGGTCAGAGAAACTTGCTAAAGGAAATAGTGCTACAGTAGTGCTTGCATTTGTGAACCATCTGTCAGGAATGTCAGGGAGGAAGTTCTGCACAAGGGAAGTGTTTGATGAAGTGACCTCAAAAAGCCCATCCAAGTATAAGATTTTGTGAATATTAGGTCAGAGAATTCTCCAGCTGGCAGAGACCTTTCAGGAAGAGTGCTAGATAAACACTCTTGGCAATGTGGAATGAACTGATGAAGCTAAATTGATCCTCAGTGTGCATTAATAAGTAATTCCTTTTTCTTCTTTTATACAGAGGCTGTAGTACATAAGCTTCTATCACTTTCTAGGATTTCTGCAAGCCAGAAGGTCAAGGGTTTTGTTCTTTTGACTTAGGATATTTATACTTTCTTTAGAGGTGCATCCATTTTCAGTTGGATCTGATTTTAAACTTCTTGAAACTTAGAACACAATTAAATTGTAGGTGCTTAGCAATCTAATACAGGCTTAGCAAATACTTAATAACCTCCACCAAAACAATGATCACTTTTCCCAAAATGTTCCTGATTTTAGTAAATATGAAAAATAAAAATGTGTAATATACCTTCTGAATATCAAACATCAATTTTTCAAACTTTTTTATTTATTATTTTTTTTCAAGATTCATTTATTTATGCATACAAGAACTTGGGTGTATGCCAGGGGGTGTGAGAGGATTCACCAGAGACAGAGTGGGGAACAGAACAGGCAGACTGACTGTAATACACTGCTGAGGGGAGCAGTGGGCGAGGCAGGAGAGGTCTGTTGTGCCATGTGTGTTGCTCCCTGGCCTTTGGGGATGGGGATCGAGCACCCTGGCTTCAGGGGATCAAACTCGTGTTGCAGTAGCTGGTGATAGCTTGAATGCACTGTCTTTAATCCCTGCACCACCAGGGAGGCCCTGATTTTTTTTTTAAGTAAAAAATCCAGATGTTTCTAAATATGTTGAGGCCCTCCGAGATAAGTTGATAAGATGATCTAACATCTTCCAGCTGTGCTCAGGAGTCGCTCAGTGGGGCCCAGGCAGTGTGGACTCCTGGGAACAAATATGGCCCTCACAATCTCTTCCAGTTCCCTCTCACTTCTAATTCTTACAGAGGTAGACTTGTGAAATTTTTTCTTTGGCCTTGAATTTCTTGAGGTAACATGCATTAAAGTGAAAAGTCAATATTTGTAGTTCAAGGACAAAAGAGACCTTAAGGTATTGAAAGATTAGAGTCCTGCAACTCTAGAAGGCTTCTGTCTGTGCTGGCATATCAGGCCACAGCAGTGGAGTGAGCCAATTCTCCAGTCAAAAGCCACAGGGAGGCAATGAAAGCAACTCCAGACCTCTTACTCAGCACATACTGTTATTCATGCCGAAGTGGGGATACCAGTAAGACTCAATATGCTGACTCACCACCAGCCCACAATTCACATTATGAATAGAGGCATTTTGGAAAGGATTAACTCCTAAGTGACAAACACCTATATTATTTTTGGGTGAGCACTGGTGTGATTTTGCTGAGAGCAATGGAAAGGTGATTTGCCCAATTAAGGGAGCATCTGGAATTGAGGTAAATACCTACGCTTGCAAATTGTAGACAAGCTGTGGCGCCTTTGAGCACACATGCTAGAGACAAGTGCCTTCTAGCTGTCCTGTTGGGGAAAAAACTTACCTTCTCTTTGCCTCTATCAGTTTCCTTATCTGTAAAATGGGAAACAAATTGGAGGTATGGGACATGCTCTATAGGTGGCCTGGAGGATTCAATGACATATTATATGTGACATTCTTGTCCCAGCACCCTAACACTTAATGAGTCCTCCATAAATGCTAATCATAATTAAGATCATACCTCCTGGTATCTTCCCATTGGATTAGCAAGCATCACCAACTGTTCTTATGCAACTAGACATTCCCCTTTATATTTAACTTCTAGATGTATGCCTATTAAAAAAAGTGGATAGAGAAAAGTGGAAAACTTATTTAGGAAACAACACGAAGTTCTTATTAGTAATCTGAAAAAAATGAACAATATTCGGGGTCTCAAAATCGATATCTAACTCTCAGCATTCTGTTGATGATAATTGTGCATACGTTGAAATAGTATGTGACAGCCACTATGCTAATGGCTTGGCTGGAAATATTTAACTTTCAAAATAACTGTAAAATATGACATCACCCTACTAAATCCCCACAGATTAAGAAACTACGACTTGGATTAAGTAAATTTCTAAGAACCAATAACTAGTATGTTTGGCAACTGTTTCTAAGTAACAAATCATTCCAAACCTCAGTGTCTAAAACAGTAAACTTTTTAGGGCTGAGACTAATGGGAGGTGAGTAAGGTATGGGCTTTTGGTTAGAAGTTAAGGGGATGGGGTACCAAAAACACTCAGCAACAACGATAAATAATATTTTTAAAAATAAAATTTAATACAAAAAAATACATGATGAACAGGGCCTCCCCTGGTGGCGCAGCGGTTGAGTGCTGGGCTGCGAGGCTGCCCGCAGCCTCTGCAGCGCCGGTTTGTTCCCCGGCTGCCGGCGAGGGTACCACAAAAAAAACAAAAAAACATGATGAACAAAATACCAACATTTTAAGTAAGACAGGATCAGAATTTTTCCTTTTGCCTCAGGCTCCAATTTGACTTGCCACAACATTATTAGCGATCCTGTCTTACTTTTAGTTTTCTAATATTTCAAATAACCACATATTCTCCAGGCTCTTCTTCCTAGTCTCCAAATTTATCTGTTATATCTGTTCCCAAATCACTATGCAGATCCCACCTAGCTTCTTTCATTTGTACTACCAAAATAGTCCCCCAACATGTCCTTCCCACCTGCTCTGGGTTCCCCAGGATACAGACTGAGGTAGAGATTTGCAGATAGGAGTTTACTGGGGAATGCATGGATTAATACAGAGAAGGAGTGGCGAAACCAGGACTGGGCAAATGGAGAAGTTGAACTGTGATATAGTCACAACAACGGCCTTGACCAATCCCATGGGAAATTCTGAAGTTGATCTGAATTGATGGGGCCAGAGACCTGGCCTTTATACCAGCACCTGTCCCCTTCCATATTCACAAGTAGATGTGATACAAGCTGCCTCACCCTCCTCCCACCCTCCGCAGATGGCCATGACCTTAGGCTAGGCAGGACTCTTTTAAAAATGAATTTCCAGAAAGGAAACTGCTGAGCACTGTCAATCACCCTAGCAAGCAAAAACCAAGGAGATCTAGTGCTTCAGTCTTGAAGGGATGCTGGGCTTGGGGCAGGGATTATCAGGATGGCTTATCTTAGCATCTACTACCTGCTTCAAACTACCCTCCTTCAGGGACCTCCCTTTGGCTATTTGAGAACCTGAAAGCTGCGCACTTGAGCCTAGGACTTGACCATTTCTTAAACTGGAATTCTCTCTCCCACTGGTATAAAGGTGAGTGCAGATGACTTTGCCTTCCAACTCCTACCCATTCTTTAGCCAAAATGAACTTTCTTTTTTTTTTTTTTTTAAAGATTTATTTATTTATTGCTTGATTGATTTATACATACATGCATACAAGCACTGGGTACAGTCAGAAGCACGGGAGGGTGAGAGAATTCACCAGAGCCAGAGCGGGGAGCAGAGCAGGCAGAAGGACCGAAGTACACTGCTGAGGGGAGCAGCGGGCAGCAGGAGAGGTCTGCGTGCCATGTGGGACCCTTCTCCAGTGGCCGGGGAGCAGCCGGGGATCGAACCGGCACTGCAGAGGCTGCGGGCAGCTTCACAACCCAGCGCTCAACCGCTGCGCCACCGGGGAGGCCCCAAAATGAACTTTCTCACAGAGCTCTTACATGATCCTCAGAAACTTCTGTTGCTTCATATAAAGCACTGTTAGACAGTGGCTTAAAACAACCAGTATTTATCATTTCTCATGATTGTGTGGATTTGCTGAATGATTCTACTGGTCTTACCTGGCCTTACTCATAGTCAGCTGGCAGGCTGACTCAGGGCTGTGTTCAGTTGAGAGGGCAAATCTCCCTTTCTTTACATGGTTTTTCATTGTGGCTTTTTCATATCGTGGTGGTTTCAGGGTCCCAAAAGGGTGAAAATGGAAGTGGAAGGTCACTTGATGCCTTGGTTCTGGAACATGCATAATACCACTTCTGTCTCAATCTATTGCTAAAAGTGGGTCACAGGGGCAGCCCAGATTCGAAGGGCAGGAAATAGACTGTACCCCATTTTGGGAAGAGCTACAATGATTTTGTGGCCATATTCCATCAATCTAAACTAAGTATCCATGCTAATCTCCATTCTTGCTCTGCTTTTCCTTCATAGTTCTTCATCACACAATTAGTAATCAGGTTTACTTGTTCCCCACTATATTGTGAGAAGATGATGGATAGGCCAGTATTTTTCCACTTATTTCATCTACTTAGCTTAGTGTCTCCCCAGTTGTGCTCAGTAAATACTGGTTGAACAAATGCCTGCATTGTTTGTCTCAGATCTACTGTTCTTTGTTAGGCATTTTGATAGCCCAGGGTTACTACTGAAACAATCTGGAAGTTAGCAAAACAAAACAAGCAAAACCAGCAAAGAGACTCTAATTGAACATATCAAAAAAGTATTGGTTCTCAAAAGAAGGTGCCTGGATCAGCAGCATCTGCATCTCCTAGAAACTTGTTAGAAATACAGATTCTTAGACTCCACCCTCGGTCTATTAGATAAAAACTCTGGGAGCCTGGCTGAGAAATCTGAGCCTTATCAAGCTCTGCAGGTGATCTTGATCAATGCAAATGTTTGAGAATGATTTTCCCAAAGTATATTCATTGAAACACTAATGTAACAAAATGATCTTGAAGATAATGGGTGTGAAAATAACGTTTCAAATTTGTACAAGAGATGTGGCTACAGACAACTTAACTTTGACCAAACACTGATGTTCTGGGCAAGTGGAGTTTTTTGTTTGGCTTCTTGAAGAGTACCTGTTAAGTCCTGGAGATTCGGGACATTTCCAAAAGTTTTGACAGGGAGGTAGTCAATGGGAGCGACTGCTGTTTCTTAGCAGAGGGTGCTCAGATACTGGGGCTGCTCTTGGTCCTGCTAATTCTGCTATTCCTCACCTCAACAAGAAAAGTCCTCCCCATACACACTTGGATGCCAGTTGGTGGATGTTATAATGTAATTATCTTAAATGAAGGAAACCTGGAGTCTCCTGCAATGACTCTGATCTGTTGCATCTGCAGTGCTGGTTTTGCAATTAAAAAGAGCCAATAAATCACATCTTTTTACCTCATTCTTGGTACAGTTCTGGCATTCTATTCTCCCCATCAAAGAAAGTCATAAATTTTAGCTTCCAAAAAAAAAATACCATCAGAACAGCCATCAATGAGGAATGGTTATTAGCAAAGAAGAAAATTAAAATTTATAATCTGAAATCAGAATAAGCATTTTTTTTTAAAGTGGGAGACAAGGTTTTCATTTATTTATTTATTTATTTTTTAAGATTTATTTTATTTATTTATACAAGCACTGGGTACAGTCAGAAGCGTGGGAGGGTGAAAGAATTCACCAGAGCCAGAGCGGGGAGCAGAGCAGGCAGAAGGACCGAAGTACACTGCTGAGGGGAGCAGCGGGCGGCAGGAGAGGTCTGCGAGCCATGTGGGACCCTCCTCCGGTGGCCGGGGAGCAGCCGGGGATCGAACCGGTGCTGCAGAGGCAGCGGGCAGCTTCGCAACCCAGCGTTCAACCGCTGCGCCACCGGGGAGGCCCCAGAATAAGCATATTACACTTAGATCTCTTCTATTGTTAGTAATATCATTACATTATGATGTGATCATAATAGCAGCCATCTTTTATTGAGTACTCACTATATAACCAGAGCTCTGCTAAATACTTTCCACATTACATCGTGACTTCTCACAACAACACTATAAGGTGGTGTAATGTCATCTCCTTTTGACAGATGAGGCTACCCAGCCATAGGAAGCCTCTCCTGCTTCTAGCCAGCCAGACAGCTTGATCACTTCACTTAATCACAGGTATATATAGCCAAATTATATGCAGCAATGGGAAGTTTAGAAACAATTTAAATGTCTCTTAAAAACCTTTGTCTTTCTTTTTGGCACACAAAATGTTAAGGTAATGCAGTTATGTTTCAAATCATTGAATTGCTTTAAAGAAATATCTTTCCTTCCCCCAATCTATTAATTATAGGAGGCAGCATGGTGTTTTGATGAGCAGTAATGGCTCAGATTTGAGAAATGCCCAGATTTGGGAACAGTTACTTTGTGGGATCTTGCAAATGGGAAATACCACATCCCACCTCCCAGGACTGTGGTGAGTGCTAAAAGAGGAAATGATATATGTCAAGCTTTTGGCCCAGTGCCTGGTGCACAGCAAGTGTTCAATGAGTGGTGGCTGGTCCTTCTGTTATTAGAGGAGTCCTTCAAGTTCAGCTCATGAGTCCTCCCATGTTTAGCTTTCTCTGCCCCCTGCTCTGCTGCTTTCATATACACTCACGTGTTTAAGGCCCTATCACACCTGCTTTCAAAGAGCGTTCAAGATAGGAGTTGTAACTCAACCTCTGTACAAGCATGGTTGCATGGATTTATTAGACAGGTCAAAGGTCATAATTCTCGTCCTGTCTGAATAAATCTAGGCATGCTGTATGCCTCAGTTTCCTTATTTTGCAAGTAGAGATAAAATCAACACTCTGTTCTTCAAAAGGTTGTTAGGAGAATGATGAATCAGACAAATGGAAAGGTAAAATGTGCTACCAGCAGTCATTAATGGCAACTTCCAGTGGGTTTATAAATGCCACAAAGGATTTGTAATGCAAGAGGGTGCAGCCTCGGAGGGAGATGAAACCTTTTGACAGAAGAAAGAAAGCCTCTTTGTTTACGCTTGGGTCTTTCCCTATGGACAGCAATGTGAAAGGGTCAGTCATCCTGCTTTGGCTTCCTTTAATGAACTCCCTATGGTACTATTACTTAACTATGATTAAAAGGTAAATTTTAACCTATGGTTAAAAGGTAAATTTTTTTCTTAGTTTTTTTTCCTTCATATTTTCCCCCTTTGTTGAAATATCATTGATTTACAACACTGTATATGATTTAGGGGGAATAGATTCACACCTGGTCAGATGTATGTCATCACACCCACCATCCAAGCACCTATAGTCAAAAGGCAAGTCTTAAAGGCAGAGGCAAAGCCAGAAACAGTGTTGCCCTCTGGTTTTCTTATGACCTGACAGTGCTTCAGCCCCTTGAAGCAAAGGTGCTGTGCATATGGCTACTTTTAATTATGTACTTTCTTAAATCAAATCAATCACGACTAGGAAGATTCATATAGATACTCAACAGCATATAAAATATATCACAATTATTGTTGATAACCTGGGGAAAATATCCACTGCCTAAAGCTGAGGTTCATTTGTCATTTTGTTGTAGAAGCCCTTCCTTTCATGGAAGAAATGTGTTCTTTCACCTTCATTCCCAACCGAGACTACATCTGCTCCCCACCCCCTGCCTTGAAGTGTGTTGCAGCATTTGCTTTGACATACTGCCAGGTATCTTTCCTCAGACAAAGTGGATTGAATGGCCAGAACACTTGGGTATCGCTGTTGAAATTAAAATTGGAACACCCAACCACAGTCCACTCCAAGGAGGTTGCTACAAATTTATTTCCTGCGGCTATATGGGCAGCACCTTCTGAAAAGGCAGTTGCATATTTGAAGCCTGGGATGGGCATTCTGAAACTCTCCTAGATGTATCAGATGGTGGGAGACTCGGTGGTCTAGTGGTTAGTCATGAACTTGGACTTGTGAGGCACAGGACCCAGTTAGAAGCTGACCTCACTGTCTGCAGGAATGTGGGGAAGTCACCTCACCTTTGTCAGTTTCTCTTTTTCTCTTTTGGTATGGCTGGAATGATAGCTGTCTCTAAAATTGGCTTTGAGGATAAATGAAATTGAGCCTGTAAAAACTCCTAAACTAGTGCCTGATAGGTAGTAAACACTCAAGAGATATTATTATTTTTGTATATATGTATATAAAGTGCTTCATGCAAGAAATATATATTAAGGGTAGCTGCTGTTATCATTATAATTGTGTTTTCCCTTCTCCTCTAATCAGCTCTCCTCCTGCTGCCTGGTGTCACAGACCCTTCCAGAATGGAAGTGGCTCCATCACTTCTAGCTAAGAGGCTCCCTCTGCATAGAACTCAGACCTGATTTCCAGGGCACTATGTGGAGACCAGCACTGGTTCTGAGACAGACACCCAGCTGTCCTCACCCATCTCAGTTTTTGCCCAAGACTGGTACCCGCATTCTCTCCTTCTCAGTTCGTCCCGTCAAATGCCTAAACCATCATGCAAATCCTGAAGTTCCTCAGGTAAAACTCATTCTTCCTTCTGAATACATATTTGACTTGTCACTGGAGTGCAATCACTAATAGCAGATGTCCCTCTCTTATTCTTGGTCAGTGTTTAGATCAGAACTGAACTAGGGGTTCTCGTTGCTTCCCTGTTGATGACTAAATCTGTCTTTGGAGGTGATCCTGGATATCTGTGTAGCTAACACTTTTGAGTATTTACTTTATGCCTGGCACTGTACCAAGAGCTTTCTATAAATTAGTTCGTGGAATCCTTATAGTAGTCATACCAGGTGTTCTTGCCATTCTGCTGAGTAGTTAAGTAAGCTGCCCAGGGTCACCTGGCTGACTCAGAGGTGGAGCCTGGGTGGAACTCAGGGATCTTTTGGTCTCCAGAGTCATAGTCTCCTAATTATTACTAAGCTACTTTACCTCAAAACCTGTTTCAAGAATTACTCAATACTTAGCTTCTCTACTATTCTCACACACTTGTTGGAAAGAGCCTTTGGACCCACAGATATTAGTGGATGCCTAATTCCAAATGTAAGGTTAGACAAGGAGGTGGTGTTGAGGCGATACACACCATTTTCACACCCTCACCCACACTTCATCTGTAGTCATTGCAAGGTGAGGCAAGTGTTAGTCATGTTCTTGGAGACCTAAGACACATTGGGCATTTGTTTTAATTAGAAGCAATTAAAAAATTACTCCTTATGGTGTGAGTATTTCCTTGCCCAAAGAAGAAAGGTTTTGGGCTTTGGCAAAGTAGACAAAACATTTGACTCTTCATCTTCTCTTATGTTAGAAATAAGGTAGATCTATGGGTTTAGTCTGTAATTAAGTTTGTTTTGATTTTTAATGGCTTTTAGAATTAACAAATAGTAAAATAAAAGTAACTAAATTGGAATAACCCTCAAGAATCTTAAAAAATCCTTACCATTTACATTGAAATGGCAAAATATCATTACATTTACACACATTACATTACATTTACATTATATTACACAAATATCATTACATTTACACATATACACACACTCTCGCACCTACACGTTTGCTCACAACTCACACACAGAAGGATACATTGTAGAGGTTTATTATATTTTAAAATAGAGCAGTAACCTGCATGTTGGTTTCAGAATTGGGAAATAATAATTATTCATACATTCATTAATTCTGGTTTTGATCATTTAGAATTAGAACCAGACATACTTTGGTCTTAATAGAGAAAGAAACTGCTTAACCTTTTTGGACCATTTGCTGGTGGAATGGATTCCCTAGTGGTGGAATGGATTCCCTAGTAGTATAATGAGAACTCCCTCACAGACAGGCTCCATGCAGCGTTGACCCTGGGATAGGGAAGCTGTTTCAGAATTTGTGCTAATTCAGATTTGTGCTAGTTCAGATATTGTGCTAACACCCAATACTGCAGGTGATTCCAGAAGGTGAGCAGCAGCATCAGAGATCCTCTGGCACTTTGACAGGTTTTTCCTGGAAGCCTCACTTTCAACTACACCTATGCTGGGAGGTAAGACATGGCTTCCAAGCCCCTCTTATCTTAGTCTCTTTCAGTTCCTTTTGGTTCATGCCATTTACACATTCAATTAGTGCAAATTGTTATAATTATCACTTTCTTTACTGAAACTGATAACCAATTAATTTTTTTTAGAACATAGATGATATGACATCAAATAGTGAAGTCTTTTTTTAGTTACATGAAATGAAGGCATTTTCCTGACCTTTATAAGGAAAGCTTCTTAGCAAATTAGCTACTCTTTGAATTTCTAAAGCTTGCAGTCAAAATTCATAAACTGAAAAACAGAATTTTCTTTTCCAAATATTCAGCAAACATTTATTAGATCACTACACTGGACCTGACACTGGGGTCAACATAATGGAAGTGGACTACACCTGATGGTGTAGTGGACACCATGGAATTCATGATCTAAACAACCATTCCATTATCATCATGATAAGAACGAAGAAGTGTAGGGGGCAATGAGACTCAAAAGTATGAGGATGTCGTAGAGGACCCAGGGGAGTTTCTGGAGGAAATGCCATCTGAGTTGAGGCTGAAGGCTAAGTAGAAGTTAACTAGGTAGAATGGGAGAGGATGGTTGGATGTTCAGCAGTGGAAAGGTCAAGAAGGAACCTCTTTTGGAAGGTATTAAATTGGACCTCAAATCAGGTTGTAGTATTCCCACTGTGTATTTTCTATGAATATTAGTCTGAATTCCTGAAGCCTTGAATCCATTATGCAATTTATTTGCCGTAAGACTCTAGAAATTTTCCTCTTTGTATCTGTTTGTATAATCCAGGAAGAGATTGAGAGCTTTGGTTATTGTAGTCAAATATAAAACCCTTTCCCTCTTTCTATCCCTGAAACACCTGCTAGGAAAAAAACCGAGACACACAGCGTATGTTCTAATGTCCTGAGAAGGGCATATGCCATTCTAACTAACATCTGACATGCATCATGCTCCAGTAAGCTTCATTTTTGAACAAGGTCAGAGAAAGAATGAATTTTGATCTTTACTCACAGTATAATTTTTCTCTTAAAGAGAAACTCAACATTTAAAAAGTCATGCATCTCTTTCTTATTTTTAGGCCTGTTTTGCTTCCAAATGTTTCTTGGCGAACACCCAACATTTTATGTGTATTCTGAAACCTTAGAAAGAAGAGTTTTTGAAAGTCACACTGGCAGTTGAGAAACTTGGAAAGTAGACACAGCATCCAGCCTGACAACTTAATTTACTGTATATCATGAAGAGGTTGCCAGCTGCCATTAATTGAGCATGTATTATGGGCCTAGAACAATCATGGGAACTTTCTATGTACTTTATTACTTCAGTCTGTCAAATCATCTATGAAGATAGTATTATTAATCACACTCCTCCTTTTTTTTTGTTGTTGAGGAAACAGGTACAGGAGACCTAGGTAAGTTGCCCAAGACCACACACCTGGAAATGTATGCCCACAAAGCCCACATTTAGCTGCTGAGGATAGTAGCTATGTGTCTTAGAAATTACTATGGTGGGAGCAGTAGGCATTGGATCTTCAGAAAGAGTCAAATTTGATAGTAATTGTAGTTATGGCTCCAGGTTGGTCTCAACAACCAATGCAAATGTAGCCTCTTTTCAATTTCATTCGAAACATTCCTCTAACAGAGGTTTGAGGACCCTTGGAGTGGAAGGATGAGCTGAAGTTTACTTCTAGTTGTGGTGGAGAAATTGGGATATACAAGGCATAGTTTTTAGTCATCTGACAGAGATGATAATAAAAGCTGTAAATCACTCTCCATAAGGGAACACTGATGAGTACTAGAGGGGTGGTTGGGGAATAAGTGCTACTTAAACTTTATCATTGCTGATCTCTCATTTACATAGAAATCATCATTACTCTGGAGGTGACTGCAGCGTTTAATCTGGATATAATTTTCTGTGTTTATCACTTTTAAAAGCTTCTTGGGTTCCTGGCTCTAGAGAAAGGTCAGAAATATTCATTCATACAATGGACCATTATTCAGTTATTGAATAAGAAGAGAGAAATGTGCACAGATGTGGAAATTATCCATGATATACACAATTTTAGCTGGACAAAATCAAATTTCCAAAGAGTATATATATATATATATATATTAGGACTCTGTTGATTGCAAATGGCAGACAACCACAGGGAATATCCATAGTAAACATAATATACTATGGATCTGGATCTGGCTGTCATAAAAAGTAGAAGGATGTGGTATCTCAGAGAATTGAAGACAATGTTGCCCAAAAGCATTGGGAATGATGTGAACTTCAGGGTTCTCAGCAGTGAAATCAAGGATCTGAATGTTCTCTCCATGCCTCTTGTCTCTGCTTCTTGGTATTTGTAGGTTTTTTTTTTTTAAGATTTATTTTATTTATTTATGCATACAAGAGCTGGGGGTAGGCCAGAGGTGCAGCGGGGTGGTGAAAGGATTCACCAGAGGTAGAACAGGGAACAGAACAGGCAGACTGACTGAAATACATTGCTGAGGGGAGCAGCGGACAAGACAGGAGAGGTCTGCTGCACCATGTGGATTAGCTCCCTGGCCGCCTGGGGATGGAAATTGTGCTGCAGTGGCTGGCGAGAGCTTGTTAGTGCTGAGACTGAACTCCTTGCACCACCAGGGAGGCCCGATATTTATATTTTTTTTTGCCATGAGAATTGACCTATGGATCACCAACTCTGATATTATATCCTTAGAGTCCTTTGGAGAGCAGAGCACCTGGCGGAAAATCATAGGCAAGGATTCTGATTGGACTGGCTGTGGTTACGTGTCTAGCCCTTGGAGCAATCACTGTGGCCTGGGATGTGACAACTTTTTTTTTTTTTTTTTTTTTTGGTCTTTCCCACTTCTAATCTGTTTTTTTTTTTTTAATTTTAATTTATTTTTTTATTTTTATATTCCCCATACAATTGCAACCCCCTGATTTTGACCACAATCCCTCCTCCCCCCTGCCCCCCCCAAGTGTGTCTTTGGTTCATCGTTTGTTGATTTTGATTTTTTTCTTTCTTATAGTTATTATTTTTCCTGGTCCCTTATTTAGGTTTTCTAGATTCCTGTTATGAGAGTGACAACTTTTAAAACCAGAAGTACAGTTTGAATCTAGAAAGAGGAGATAAGGGATACTGAAAGACGAAAGTCCTGACTAATTTTTGTTAAAATATACATCCAACAAACACAGCGGTGTTAAAAGTAGTTGGTAGCCTCTCAGGTTACATTTTCACTCTTGTGGGGGGTGGGCAGAATCTGGGTTTTCTTGTGCCACCATCTCCTCTTACTTTTGTAAGTTAAAACTTTTAAAAAGATTTGTTATTAAAAGGTTAAGTTTAAAAAAAAAAGTCCTAAACCAGTAAGCAATTTGTTCAGTTGATAATGTATCTCATTAATCAAACCCGGGAGCAATCATTCCAAAGCCATTGCCAACTCGGTACTTATTTTTATCATTTAAAATAACTTGTTTTCCTTCATTATTCTCCTGCAAGCAAATTAGTTCCCTTTCATTTAATTGTATGGTTAAGCCTTTTGTTTGGGAAAAAGTCTGTTTCTCAAAAGCTGATCCAAAGCCTGTTTCAAGAAATGGATGAATTTTTGGCAACATAAGTTATGATGCTTTGTACTGTCTATAAGAATTAGTTGGTGCTAGAACATTCAGTAATTTGAGCTACTTTTGTAGGTGTGGGGTATCTATTTAATGCTTAGGAGGAACACCAGCACCTCTTCTGTTTTCTGGGTTTATTCCCCTTTCTACCTCTTTCTAACATTCACCCCTGTGCCAAGGCAGTCTTATTAATAAGCCCATGACTTCTGTCTTCGCAGTGCAACTGCAGATTCCACTCTTAAATTACATCAACAATTCTCCTATTACTTTAAAAATGGTTCATATTTGTTGCATTCTCTGAGTGTTTATTAGACATTTATCTTGGTGACTTTTCAAAAATGTAGCCTAAAGCAAGTATTTTGTAGTGCTTGGGTTCCTGGTTAAGTTGGATAAGTTAGTTCATTTTGGTCCCAATAAATATTTGACTTGGTACCCTTTCTCTCACAAGAACCCACCATTTGAACGGGTATTTTTCCCCTGCTCAGAGAAACTCCCAGCTGTAAAGATAATAGATGAAGGAAGGCATTCTCAACAGGAATGCCTGCCTCAGGAAATAGGCTAAAGATAGTTAAATAGGTGAAATATAGTTAACAATCCTAGTCTAAGAAACTCTTATTTGGAAACCCAGGGTGTAAAATCCCTGTCATTGAAGCTCCAGCTCTTCTTTAATTCTTTGTTCCTCAGAAGTTCCAATAAAACTTTATTTACAAAAATAAGTGCCCAGCCCATGCAAAATTGTTTGTTGATTTGTTTTCTCAAAGATATTATATTTACTGGGTTACTGAGATTTTGGTGTCTCCTTAAATTTGACTAGTGTCTCATCTGAGTCCTGGGCATTTAGCATGGAATTTCACAGATTTATTTAAAACTCTCGATAATGTTATATGTAAATTTTATTCCTTTCCTTAACTCAATCAGCATTATGGTGGCATTTTTAGTAATTTAAGGACTCTACCTGCATGATTTTCTTTTTATCATGATGACAACCATGTTAAGAAGGAACTATAAACCACTCCCACTTTATGAATTAAAAAATCTGAGTCTCTGTGGGCAGAAGAGCTTAAAAGAAACTTCTCTGAAGAGGAAATGCAAATGGCCAACAGGCATATGAAAAAATGTTCAACATCACTTGTCATCAGGGAAATGCAAATCAAAACTACCATGAGATACCATCTTACACCAGTGAGAATGGCACATATTAAAAAAACTAGCAACAACAAATGTTGGCGAGGGTGTGGAGAAAAAGGAACTCTTCTGCACTGTTGGTGGGAGTGCAAACTGGTCCAACCACTGTGGAAAGCTGTGTGGAGATTTCTGGACCTACTAAACATAGAGCTTCCATATGACCCAGCAATTCCACTCCTAGGTATTTACCCAAAGGACACAGAAACATCAATTCCAAAGAACACCTGCACCCCTATGTTTATAGCAGCACTGTTTACAATAGCTAAGCTTTGGAAACAACCCAAATGCCCAAAAATAGATGACTGGATCAAGAAGATGTGGTACATATATACCATGGAATATTACTCAGCATTCAAAAAAGATAAACACATGCAATTTGCTGCAACATGGATGGCGCTGGAAGGGATCATGCTCAGCGAAATAAGCCAAAAAGAAAAAGAAAAATACCGGATGGTCTCACTCATAGCAGGAATCTAGAAAACTTAAATAAGGGACCAGGAAAATGAATAACTATAAGAAAGTGAAAATCAAAATCAACAAAAAACTATGAACCAGAGACACTTTTAGGGGGGCGGGGGCGGGAGGGGAGGGATTGGGGTCAGAATCGGGGGCTGCAATTGTATGGGGAATATAACAATAAAATTTATAAAAAAAAAAATAAAAAAAAAATAAAATGGAAAAAAAAAAATCTGAGTCTCTGAATAACTTCTCTGAAGACACACACAACCATTAAAAACTGAAATTTTGCCCCTATAGAGGAAAACTTTGGCTCTGCTGTGTTATTGATACTTAAAGCTTCTTTCATATTTCAACACCCTCCTAATTTTAGCATCTTTCTCTCATGTAATAGGTTCCATTATTAACTTGCTTAATTTTTTTGCTGGTTCCTTTCAGCATCTGCCTGAGTTGAAATACGGATAGGATTCAAGGTAAGAACATTTCATGGGTTTCTAGAATAGCTTAGCTCTCCATAAGGCCTTTAGCTTTTTCTATGGAAAACAGTCATAGTTGAATATATAACTGCTTTTGTAGCAAAAAAAAAAAAAAACAAAAAAAACACAAGTCTATAGGAACTAGGGTTTGTATGAGTTTAATAAGAATATGTGAGCCTGCAGCATTTTAAAAATCAAGTTATCGGTTTACCATTCATTTACAAAACTATATAATTTCAGGGTTACAGCTTCAAACCTTGGTATGTGTATGTGCTTTACTTGCCTACCATCAAAGTTCCAGTGCCAGACTGGACTGATCCTCTTTACCCATTCCTCCCACCTCCATTGCCTCCGCTTCCCCTTCTGTAACTATGATATTTTTCACTGAGACTGAGGGTTATTTTTGCTGTGATTTGTCAGTGTGTTTGCTTTGGTTATTTATAATCCTCATGTGAGTGAGACCATCTAATCATTGTCTTTCTCTTTCTGCCTTATTTTGTTTAGTATAATTACCTCCAGTTTCATCCATGTTGTCCCAAAAGGTAAGAGCTCATCTTTTAAAATAATAGTTGTGCTCCATTGAGTATATGTACCACAAAATCATTTTTTAAAAAAGATTTTATTTATTTATGTGTGCAAGAACTGGGGTGTAGGCCAGAGGTGTGGAGGGTGAGAGGACTCCCCAGAGATAGAGTGGGGAGCAGAACAGGCAGACTGACTGAAATACACTGCTGAGGGGAGCAGCGGGTGAGTCAGGAGATGTCTGTTGTGCCACATGGATCAGCTCCCTGGCTGGGATTGAACTCAAGCCACAGTAGCTGGTGATAACTTTGATAGCGAGGAGAATTTATTTTTATTTTTTTTTATAAATTTTATTGTTATATTCCCCATACAATTGCAGCCCCCCCATTCTGACCCCAATCCCTCCCCTCCCGCCCCCGCCCCCTTAAAAGTGTCTCTGGTTCATAGTTTTTTGTTGATTTTGATTTTCACTTTCTTATAGTTATTCATTTTCCTGGTCCCTTATTTAAGTTTTCTAGATTCCTGCTATGAGTGAGACCATCCGGTATTTTTCTTTTTCTTTTTGGCTTATTTCGCTGAGCATGATCCCTTCCAGCGCCATCCATGTTGCTGCAAATTGCATGTGTTTATCTTTTTTGAATGCTGAGTAATATTCCATGGTATATATGTACCACATCTTCTTGATCCAGTCATCTATTTTTGGGCATTTGGGTTGTTTCCAAAGCTTAGCTATTGTAAACAGTGCTGCTATAAACATAGGGTGCAGGTGTTCTTTGGAATTGATGTTTCCGTGTCCTTTGGGTAAATACCTAGGAGTGGAATTGCTGGATCATATGGAAGCTCTATGTTTAGTAGGTCCAGAAATCTCCACACAGCTTTCCACAGTGGTTGGACCAGTTTGCACTCCCACCAACAGTGCAGAAGAGTTCCTTTTTCTCCACACTCTCGCCAACATTTGTTGTTGCTAGTTTTTTTAATATGTGCCATTCTCACTGGTGTGAGATGGTATCTCATGGTAGTTTTGATTTGCATTTCCCTGATGACAAGTGATGTTGAACATTTTTTCATATGCCTCTTGGCCATTTGCATTTCCTCTTCAGAGAAGTTTCTTTTTAGCTCTTCTGCCCATTTTTTGACTGGATTATTTTCTTTGTTGTTGTTGAGTCTCATCAGCTCTTTACAGATTTTTGTGATCAGTCCTTTATCATTAGTGTTGGGTGCAAAAATGTTCTCCCAGTTGGTGGGGTTTCTCTTTGTTTTTGTTATTGTCTCTTTTGCTGTGCAGAAGCTCTTTAATTTGATGTAGTCCCAGCTGTTTATCTTTGCCTTCACTATCACTGCTTTGGGTGATGTGTTTGTAAAGATGTCTTTGATGTGCAAATCACGTAGTGTTTCGCCTATATTTCCTTCTATGTATTTTATGGTTTCAGGTCTTATGTCTAGTTCTTTAATCCATTTTGAGTTGATTTTTGTGTATGGTGTGAGGTAGTGGTCAAGCTTCATTCTTTTGCATGTAGCGACCCAGTTTTCCCAGCACCATTTATTGAACAAACTTTCTTTGCTCCAATGCATATTCTTTGCTCCTTTGTCAAAGATTAGTTGACCATAAATCTGTGGGTTTATTTCTGGATTTTCTATTTGATTCCATTGGTCTGTATGTCTGTTCTTGTTCCAATACCATGCAGTTTTGATGATTATGGCTTTGTAGTAAGTTTGAAGTCTGGGAGTGTGATGCCTCCATTCCCTTCTCTTTTTTTCAGGAGAGCTTTGGCTATTCGGGTTTTTTTGTGATTCCATATGAATTTCATCAATAATTGTTCTATTTCTTTGAAGAATGACATTGAAATTTTGATTGGAATAGCATTGAATCTGTATATTGCTTTTGGAAGGATGGCCATTTTAATAATGTTTATTCTTCCAATCCATGAGCAGGGGATGTCTCTCCATTTCTTTGTGTCTTCTTCTATTTCTTTTAACAGTGTTTTATAGTTTTCTTTGTATAGGTCCTTTACCTCTTTTGTTAGATTTATTCCCAAATATTTGATTTTTTTTGTTTCAATAACAAAAGGGATGGTTTTTTTGATTTCTTCTTCTTCAGATTTATTGTTTGTGTATAGGAAGGCTACTGACTTTTGCGTGTTGATTTTGTATCCTGCCACTTTACTGAACTGATTGATGAGTTGAATTAGCTTTTCTGTGGAGTTTTTGGGGTTCTCTATGTATAATATCATATCGTCTGCAAATAGTGATAGTTTGACTTCTTCTTTTCCTATTTGGATTCCTTGGATGTCTTTCTCTTGTCTTATTGCCCTGGCTAGGACTTCCAGTATTATATTGAAAAGCAGTGGTGAGAGTGGACATCCTTGTCTTGTTCCAGATCTTAATGGAATTGCTTTCAGCTTTTCACCATTGAGAATGATACTGGCTGTTGGCTTGTCATAGATGGCCTTTATGATGTTGAGGTATGTTCCTTGTATCCCAAGAATTTCAAGGGCTTTTATCATGAATGGGTGTTGCACTTTGTCGAAAGCTTTCTCAGCATCTATTGATATTATCATATGGTTTTTATATTTCTTTTTGTTGATGTGTTGGATAACGTTGATTGATTTTCGGATGTTAAACCATCCTTGTGTCCCTGGAATGAATCCTACTTGGTCGTGGTGAATTATCTTATGGATACATTGTTGGATTCTGATAGCTAAAATTTTATTGAGGATTTTTACATCAGTGTTCATTAGGGAGATTGGCCTGTAGTTTTCCTTTTTTGTGTTGTCCTTGTTCGGTTTTGGTATTAGTGTAATATTGGCTTCATAGAACGTGTTTGGTATTGTCCCTTCCTTCTCAATTTTTTGGAAGAGTTTGTGAAGGATAGGCACTAATTCGTCTCTGAATGTTTGGTAGAATTCATTTGTAAATCCATCAGGTCCTGGGCTTTTGTTTTTGGGGAGGTTTTTGATTACCATTTCAATTTGATAGCGAGGAGAATTTAACCTCTACGCCAGCAGGGAGGTCCCAGTGTGCCACAAATTCCTTATCTAGTCATCTGTCTGTGGGCATTTAGCTTGACTCCATGTCTTGGCTATTGTGAATAATGCTGTGTGAACATAGGTGTGCCTGTATCTATTGGAATGAGTGTGTTCATATTCTTCAGATAAATATAGAGGCGTGGTATTGCTGGATCATATGGCATTTCCATTTTTAGTTTTTTAAGGAATTGCCGTATCATTTTCCATGGAAATGAACCAATATTTTGAAGGTTTAAAAATCTATGTCTTTGGTTATATCTATCCTTGGGGACTTCCAAGGTGCTTTTCCACCTTGAAGTTGTTCTTGAAAAATGAGCATGTTAAAAAGTCTTTTCAATTTTACAGCTTTTAGCATAATTTAAAATGTGCTAATGAACTATCTTTAAATAGCCAAGTCAGGCAATGTGGTATGAAGAGGAAACCTATGGGATGGGCAGCAGTTCATGGAAATAATCATAAAGAAATAGACATAGCCCAGACTCAGGACTCAGCATGGCCATCTGCCACATCCTTCTAGAAGCATGGGTGAGGGATCCCCAATGACTGTAATAATAACTACTTAGGATGTTTTCCTGGGTTTGTTTTCTTTGGTGAATCTGGTCACTGGGCCAGATCCAGTCATTGGCTTCTAGTGGA
Organism: Talpa europaea; assembly: GCF_964194135.1. Lineage (NCBI taxonomy): Eukaryota > Metazoa > Chordata > Mammalia > Eulipotyphla > Talpidae > Talpa > Talpa europaea. The sequence goes on from NC_140078.1 coordinate 65,544,799, forward strand.
CTGGAGTGAAGGACTTTGTCTAAGAGTAATGAATCTGATTTTCCAATTCATAAAGTACTTGAGGCTGCCAGGGAGATAAACTCACTCAAGCTAGCTGAGGTTGGGGAAAAGGTATGTCTCTATCAGAAGGACTCAGGGCCCCCTCATGAAACCCAATGACAGCAAGGAGACCAGACTTGATGAGTGTCCAGAATCATGGAAATGAAAAGTTAATGGAAACCAGGGCGATAAAGAAGTTAAAGTAATTTTACCTTTTATGAACATTTAATAAACATTTTTGCAAGTTCTGAAAGACTTGCATTCCTCAAGGTTACAGATTAACAGTCAATGGTGAATTAATAAAGGTTTTTCATATTTACAAACATCTTATTCCATTTGAAGTCAATTGTTAGTAGGTAATCATGCCGGTAAGAAAATTTTGTTTCATTGAGGTAACATTAATTTATAACATTATATAGGTTTCAGGCACAGTATTATAATTTGAGGTCTGTTTATCCTGTTTATTATCCCCACCAAAAGTCTAGTTTCTACCCACCACTGTACAGTTGACCCCCTTTACCCTTTTTACCTCCCTTCCACCCCTTGCCCCCTCTGGTGATCACAATTTTGTTCTCATAATCTGTAAGTTTGTTTTGTTCATTTGTTTTGTTTCTTTTTTTCTTTTTTTTTTTTTTTTAGTTTCAGGTATATATATTTATAGTCTCACATGTATATACTAATTATGTTCCCTATCAAAAGTCTAGTGTCCATCCATGGGCCTTTTTTCTTTAATGACAGTGCAATGATATTTCTCTTAAACTAAAAATCTACCCTCCTAGGAGATGTATACAAATAACCTCATGCCTAAAAAGGACAGGTAGTTGTTAGTTGTTTAGGGATTTCTCATCTAGCTAGATTCTTCTGTGGCTTTTGACTGTTATTGAGCTACTCAGTCATACTCAAGGTGAATCACCAAAGGCGATGTTCCCTGTATGCTCTCACTCTTCATCATGTATCTCTGCTCTGACCACAAAGCACACTGTGATACCTTCTGGATGGCTAAATTCAAACTCCCCCAAACAAGGCCCATAAATTATTCCTAAAATTTCCACACTCCTCTACTTCCCACTTCTAACTTCATTTCCAGTCTTAGTGGATGGCATGTTATCCATCCAGCTGCTCAAACCAGACTCGTGGGAGTATTCTTGTCTCTCCTCCCATGTATTATATCCAACCATTCACTAAGGCCAGTTGATTTTACCTTGTTAATTCTGGAGCCAGACTGTCTGGGTTTGACTCTCAGGCCTGACACTTTCTGTGTGATCTTGTTAAGTTACTTTACTGCTTTGTGCCTTAGTGTCTTAGTCTGTAAAATAGACACAATAATGGTATCTAAAGGGCGACAGTCAGGAATAAGTGAGGCAATGCACTTAAACTGCTTGGAACAGAGTCTGGCACATAGCATGGACTATATGAGTATTTGTTCTTTGTTATCATTGGATTTGAAATGAATGCAAGAAATCATAATGAAAAAAGTGTGTGTGTGTATGTGTGTGAGAGAGTATATGAGAGAGAGAGAATTTTATACCTTTGTATCATTGTGAAACAAGAACAGTCATTTCCAGCCAGTTTTCAGTTCCAGGACCACTTGGCCCTGATATCTACTTACTGAGCAGGTTTATGTGGTCATTAATGGTGAGAGAACTGATTTGGCACCTTGGGGCTTTACATATAGTTATTTTTTCATTGTAGATTTTTCTTTTATGAATCTTTCTATTTGACACACATGCATGTATGTATGAATAGTTTTCCTATTGCTCTGGGCTCTGATATGGCACTGGGTAAAGCTGATAGAACTAGCTGATTGGGGTACATGTGTGGTATAAAGAAAAGAGAGGGATCAGAGATCGTTGTAATTTTAGACTGGAGCAACTGGAATAAATGGTGATGTAATTAATTTTATAGGAAACTTTGGGACAGAAGATGTTAGGTACATGAAATCCACAGTTGTGACTGGGACAAATCAAGTTTGGGTTGCCAACACTGGAGATATAAAATAAATAAATATTAAGTCTTTCAGGCCTTCAGGAATCCTAGTTTGTCTACAAGACTGTCTATTGTCCTCTATGCAGACTAGGACCCTTGGTAGGTCTTACACCTCATTTCCTGATGACTTTTGCTTTATGGTTTTGGGTGCTGTAGATCTGACTTGGGCTGCCATGGTCCAGAAGCTCATTATTCAGTACAGCTAGCTGACTCATTCTCATGGCTCAATTTAAAATCCTGGGGAGATGGGCCTCCCTGGTGGCACAGGGGTTAATGTCTCATCGCTATCACTGGCCAATGTGGCATGAGTTCGCTCCCAGGCCAGGGAGCTAACCCATACGATGTAGCAGACCTCTCCTGTCTTACCCGCTGCTCCCCTCAGCAGTGTATTTCAGTGGATCTGCCTGTTCTGCTCCCCACTCTGTCTCTGGTGAATCCTCTCACCCCCCCACCCTTGTACCTAAGGCCTCTACTCCAGTTCCTGTATGCACAAATAAATAAAATATATCTTTTAAAAAATAATAAAATAAAATACTGGGGAGACAGCCTATGAGGCCCCACCCAAGGGCAGCTGTTCACTAAAGATCCAGTCTCGTGTGGCTGCTTTCATAAAGCTTTATGCTTTTATAAGCTGTATTGCAATTGCCTGTTATCTTATCTGTCTCCCTTAGACACTGTATAGTCCTTGAGGGTAGGGGCTCTGAATCCAGAAGAACTAGTAAAGAGTAGGTGCTCAGTATTTGCTGAATGAATAAATGAGTGAATGTATGAGGAAAAATATCTGCCATGAAAGTGTGCTCTGACATGCTGAAAAAGAGGTAACCACAATGGAAAAAGATGTGAAAAGGTAACAAAGCAAAGCAAAACAAAACAAAACAAAAAAACCTGGAGTCACATAACATGTTTTATAAACTATTCCATGTTTTATATTTTCTGTCCTCGGGGTGCGATCCCGTAGTGTACATCTAAGAACTTTGGGTTCTGTATCCACATTCCACCCCCCATCCTATAATGTATATTTAAACATAAAGTTAGAGAATTTTAGCTCTGGAGGAAATCCTTAGATCCTTTAGCTCTGCTTTTTAATTTCTCAGATTAGAAAGATTAAGTCCCAGAGGAGGCAAAGATGACTTTCTTAAGATCCCTAAAACTTTCTTACAACTTGGTCTTATAAGTTGCTTTCTATTTAAAGTGATTATTCTTAACTTTTTCTGGGTCAAGGATCCAATGTGAAAGAAGTCTGCTGAAACTCTATCTCTGGAGGTAAATGTACATAGGCATTGAAACAAGAAATTGTCCCCATGAAGTCCAAGGATTTCTGCTAAAAACTCATGGGTCAAAGGAAAAGAAGATGGGTGGCCAAGAATAGAGAAATGTAGACATAGATTTAAACACTTTGTTAGCTGGGCATGTTACTTGAGTTGGCTGGAAGATAGTAAACATCTTAAAGAGTCTTTGTGAGAGTAGTTGAGAAACAGTAAGTGCTGCACATAGGTGGCACTTAGTACATGTTGGTCACATTTCAAAAGATATGGGATTTTAGAATTCTCAAAAGACTCTCAACAAGGGTTTCTTATAGAAAACAGGGCTTTTCAGTGGATGCTGTCAAGGGTGTGCATAGGAAACCACACAAGTGTTGCTTGCTTCAGTACCTAGAATATCCATGTTAACAGAATGAGTCTGATTTCTTGGTCAGTGAGAGAAAGAAAAGGATGAGGGCAAAGAGGCCTCTGGCGTCACGTGTCTGAAAATCCTTAAATACAAGACAGAGGTGTAAAAGAAAGGCTTAAGAACAGTGTTTGGACTGGAACAGTAAGACATCCTTCCCTTTCAGAGTCCACACCTTCGTATAATTGAATTCCCATCAAGGGAGGGAAGGAGGGAAGGAGGAGTCATCTAGCCTCTGTGCTGATTCCATACTTTGCTCACCCAGACATACCATGCTGGATTTGCTTTTTTTTTTTTTTTTGTCTGAGCTTCCCAGCAGGAGGAGTCTGGAAGCCAACTCATCAGGCCAGGAAAAAAAAAAAAAATCACCACTCTATCCTGCAAACTGACTACTCAGTGAGCCACCAAATGTGGAGATGCCCATGACATTTCCAGGTACCCTCCCTAATATAAAAAAGGAGCAACTGGGGTTTCAAGACTTGCTGGGTAGAAGCGTTTTCCAAAGAAGAACTTGCCTAAATTCCTTTGCACATCACCCTGAGGTGTATCTATGAACTCAGAAACCGTCTTTCTACCTTGAATGGGGTGAGGCATGCAAGGGCACAGAGGAGGGGCAGTCAATGAATGATGGTGATAATGGTGATGATGATGATGATGATGATGATGATGATTGTTTTCTCTACCTCCCTTCTCTCCTTTCCTTGGATGAACAAGAAAGCAAAAACCTTAAGACATCCCTTCATCCTCCTGAAGAAGATTAAGCTACTGGAAGGTGTCAAGGTACGGGGAACCTTGACCCCAACTCCAGGGCTCAACTTGACAGATAGTTGCATGCCCTCCACTGTCCCGGAAGCCACCTGACTGGTCCCGGGAGTGCCTGGCAGCTTCTGCAGGCGGGGTACCCGGGTAGGGGCGTCGGCTACGGGAGATGACAACGGGGCACTTAACCCGGCGGCCTCCAGGGAGGAGGCGCTTTGGAGACCCCCGCCTTCCTCACCCTGCCGGGGCTGGGCGCTCTCTGCTGCCCCCCGCGGAGGCGCCTGTGGGGGGGCCCCGGCCCAGACCCCCCCAGCGGCTCCTCGGGAATGCTGGGAATGTGAGTCAGGGCCGTGGAGAGAGCGCGCCCGCCGGGTGGCGGGGCGGGGGGCCCGGGGAGCGCAGCTCTGGCGGCGCCTCGCGAGCGCGCGTCTCGGGACTGCGGCGGGTGCCGCCCCCTCGGCCGCCAGCCCCGCCCGGCCCGGCGCCCGGCCCCGGCCCTGCGAGCGCTGCCCTCCCTCCTCCTCGCCCTCCTCCCCAGCCCGCTCCTCCTCCTCCCGCTTCTGCTCGTTCGGGCTCCCGCTCCGGCTCTTCCCGGCTGCCCGGGGCCAAGGCGACGTGAGGTTGTAAAAATCCATGTGGGACGGCCCCGGGCGAGCATCGGAAAGGTGAGACGCGCCGCCGGCTCCCTCGGGGTGCTGCGCCTCGGCACCCCTCGTGCCGGGTCCCCCTAGCTCGTGGGGAGCTGCAATGCGTTATCGGGGGGAGCCGAGGGGTGCACCATCCGCCTCCGCGGGGGCTCTCTGGGGCGGGGTATAGGATGGGGCGGCCTAAGGGCGGATTTGCCTGGATGTAGAAACCCCCGGATTTGAACAAGTGCACGGCTCTCTCCGGCGGCCCGGCCACCTCCCGCAGTCCCTGCCCGGCAGCCACCCTCACTGCCCTCGCGTCTCATCCCCCCCAGCGCCCCCTCTTTCGCCTGGCTTGCCCTCTCTTCCCTCGAGGGGTGGGGTGTTCGTGGGGGCCGGGGTCTGGGGAACCCCAGCAAGAACAAAGTGGAGAAAGGTGGAGCCCGAGCCCAGGGGGTGGGATGCCTGGCCGCCTCGGTGGGCTCCGAGGGGGAGTGTTTTTTAAAAAATCCGTGTCAGGAAAAACGAAGCCGGATTTATTGGGGAGGGGTGGTGGGTGGTGGTGTCTGAAAATGAAATGAATACGATGTGACATTAAACTGAACGACAATGCTTCCCTCCCTCTCCTTATCTCTGAATTATACAAGAAAACGGATACTGAGAGGGTGGTACCTAATTTTTCTTTCTTTCTTTCTTTCTTTTTTTTTTTTTTTTTTTAATTACTGTCCGAGCCTTTGCAAGATCATCTTAGGACAGTGAAGATTAAGGGCGCCTTTGGTGCGGGATAATGAAACAGCGCTCGTAAACTCTCGGGTAGGCCCTGCCTTATTTATTTTGTACTTAAGGGTCTCTGTTCTCCTTGTCAAAGAGGGAGGGTCCGCTCGGTTACGAGCGGATCGATTTTAGGCGGCTACCTGCCTTTGCTGGATGAAAAGCAATTTACTCCCGGAGCGGTGAATTGTCAGTTCCCTCTGTGATTGACAGCCATACCTGCCACTTATGTGGGCAGAACGGAGACCGGTGGAACCCCAAGAGCCAATCAATGCACGCGAGAGGAGGGCAGTTCCCACTTGCCATGGTTAGTTTCCTGGTTGGCTTTTTAAATCAGTGGTTTTCCTTAACCATTGGGTTCCACCAGGTATGAGGCTCCAGCTGTGAGAGACAGACAAGTGGAAAGAAAACTCTTCAAAATGGTCCTAGAAGCAAGTATGCATGATCTGTGTTCCCCGCCTCCTCTTATTAGTTGTAGTATTTGGGGATGCTGAGACTGTATACTTGAAAATGAAATGAATCGGTGTGAAGAATGAAATGGCAGGGTTTAGAAGGGTGCTGTGTTTTAGAATTGTCCATCTATTCCTCTAGAATTTCAAGCTCCTCTAAGAGACACCATTTGCTGTGAGCTATTTGGAAATGGGTGTGGCACTGTCTCCTATAGTCACTTTAGGTTTTGTAAAGTCACATTGGTTCTCAGTATGCACTACTTCTTGCTTGGCTCTGTTGGATGGATTTATAAGATATTTTTGAAGCAGACAAACTTTTTTTTTTTTTTTAAAGCATGAGTGGATTCTTTTAGTTTTGATAATATAACTAACTTCTGGAAGTGAGGGGCTGTCTTTTTCTCTTATGTGGCATACCAATTTGGAGGTGGCAGTGAGGTCAAGGGAGAGCCTTTTTGAAGGGTAAAACAGTTTGCTTTTAAGGTGAGTTTGCTTGGAAGCTGAGCCATCTTGTCAGTCTGCTTCTGTGTTTTAATAAAAGCCTTGTACAGTTTGAGGAGGGTGGTGCCTGGATGGTGACAGAGCGTGGCTTTCACCAGAAAGACTTTCATGGGTAGGTGGATTGTGGGAAGAAGGACTAAGTCCTTCTCGATTCTATACTGGTGAAAGGTGTATTTTTCAATGCCCTTTTTCCCTGAATTCATTAGAAATTTACTAATTGGTCCAGAGAGTTGTTACCTTATGATCCCGTACCTGGATGTGAATATAAAGCAGTGAATTCAGCATTTCATGAATAGATTGTAAGCCAGAGTGCAATGATTAGATGGCCTTAATTTAGAAGCCAGGTTTGTCAAGGTAGTATTATTACTATTGCTGTTACTTTTATTATTATTATTATTATTAATATTGTTATTATTGCATATGCTTACACTTTTTATTGTCTTTTTTAAGCCTTGCAGAGTCCTTATGCAGTAGGTTATGGATGAGAATATTATTATCCCCAAATTATAGATGAGAAAGTTAAAAGGAATTAAGTATTTTGCTACAGCTTAGTGTGAGAGTAACAATTTGAGTCCAGGTTGATCTGACCCAGAGCCCGTGACCTTGGCCATGGCCTTGAATTCAAACTGGTTGTATGGTCTTCATGTGTGTGGGCTAAAGTTTGGGCTCTCCCGGCATATATAGGGCCTATTCTGTTTAGAATCCACTATGATGTTGGTGGTCTTTGCAATGTACAGTTGTCTTGCCTTTTGAAGACTTTTGCTTCTACCAATAGGCAAATCTTGTGACTATATTATATATTTTCAGTAGATTAGTTTTGGCCCAATGGAAATTTGATCTAAACTTAATGATGATGACTTAAAAGAAGGTAAAACAAAACAAAATCCACACTCTTTCTTGTTTCCTCATACCTAAAATGTCCAGTTAAATTTTCGTATAGGTCTTAGTTGAATACAGGTTGGTAACATCATTCCATTGGATCTTTTTGTTTGTTTTTGCTACGGCATTTGGATTTTACTTTCTCTTTCCCTTACAATGTGACTCTTTTCCAACAGTGATTAAGCAAATCAAATTTAAAATTCTCCTACTAAAATATTATGGCCCTATTGTTATATTAAATTGGAAAAGTCACAAAATTAAAATCTCAATGGTCATAGTTTACCAAAACAGTAAGGTATTTCTTTTCTTTTCTTTCTTATATATATATTTTACATCATTATTCATTTTTGTACACTATATGCTTTCTCCTCTCAGGTGGAATTGCCATAAAATTCCCACCACCAATTCACCCTTGCTCCATCACCATAGTCCCTGTGCTCTTCCCCTTCCTGTTTTGACCCCTCTTCCTCCTCCTCCCCATTAGAAGTTCTCTGATTTATAGTTGCCTCTTAATTTTGTTTTTTAATTTATTTTAATTATTTTTTTTCCTGATCCCTTATTTGTTTCCCCTCTATTCCTCCTATGAGTGAAACCATCCAATATTTTCCTTTTTCTCTTTGGTTTATTTCACTGAGCATAATCACTTCCAGCTCCATCCATGTTGCTGTGAATGGCATGAGTTTATCTTTTTTGATTGCTGTGTAATATCCCATTGACTATATATACAACATCTTCTTGATCCAGTCATCAACTTTTGGGCATTTGGGTTGTTTCCATAGCTTACCTATTATAAATAGTGCTGCAGTAAACATAGGGGTGCAGGTATCTTTTTGAATTAATGCTTTTGTGTCCTTTGGGTAGATTCCTAGGTATGAAATTGCTGGGTCATATGGAAGCCCCATTTTTAGCAGTTTGAGGGAACTCCACACAGCTCTCCACACAGTGGTTGGACCAGTTTGCATTCCCACTAGCTGTGGAGGAGAGCTCCTTTTTCTCCACATCCTCACCAATATTTGTTGTTTCCAGAAACAGGAAGGTGTTTCTTCGTCCACTCACAGGTCTCCAGGTTGAATGTGATTTGGATGACATGGGCTGGGCTTCATGGACTGACTCTTTTAGGCTGTGGGTTGTCTTCTGGTCTGTTCCACTTGTTTTCTGGGGCCCATCCTGACTGGGCATGTTCTTCTCATGGAAGATCATTGGAGCCAAGAGCCAAGCCGAATTACCCAGGCAGATGTTACTTCTGTTAACAGTCTTTTTGGACATAATAAGTCACACGGAGAAGCCCACCCATGGGTAGTAGTAGACTGGCCCAAAGTAGGGGAGGGACTATTTGAAGAGCTGTAATCTGAACTCTTGCAGTGTGTAACTAGTGTGGTGAGCCTAAATAATTTAATATATTTTTTCTCATTCTTGGAGAATGCAGTCCTTATTCCTTCACTCCCTCCCCGTCTTTATGATATGAAATGTCATAGTATTTAACTATTTATTTATTTAAAAATTTATTTATTTATGCATGTAAGAGCTGGGGTGTAGGCCAGAGGTGCGGGGGTTGGGGTGTGAGAGAATCACCAGAGACAAAGTGGGGAGCAGAACAGGCAGCTCTACTGAAATACACTGCTGAGGGGAGCAGCAGGCAAAACAGGAGAGGTCTGCTGTGCCATGTGTGTCAGCTCCCTGGCCAGGGATTGAACTTGTGCTGCAGTGGCTGCTGATAGCTTCAGAATGCAGAGACACAACCCCTTGTGCCACCTGGGAGGCCAGCATTTAACTATTTAAATACAAAAGTCTAGTATTTAACTTTAGCATTTCAGAACTATACCATGTTTGATTCTAAAGTATCAGGTATGAAAATGTGCATGAATTACTCAAATTATGAAGGCCCTATTTACCAGACCAAGGTACTATGCTCAGTAGATTGCACATCAGAGATTTTTGTGTTGTTGTTTGATGTGGGTCCTGCCACCGTAAAACTTATTAAGAGTGGGTCTCAGGAGAGACTTCTTGGATGGCATTTTCCTGGATAGTTTGAAAGATACAGATAGAGCAGTGGGATAGAGTAGAAATGTGAGGAGCACATATAGATATGAGTTATTCCATTTGGCCAGAGGGTAAGGTAGGTGAATATCATTTTGTCATTACAAAATTAAAACTGTGATAATAGCAGTAATATTTACAGCTTAATTTTTATTGAGCAGGCAACTATGTGCTTTTATCTATTTTTATTTATTTTCTTTTACTTACATAAAATATCTATTTTAATATTATGATAGACATTGCTGATTGCCTATGCATATTCAGCTCTCCAACTAAAGGAACCTCAGTTTTGTTTGGGATGGAAATATATTGTTCTCACTTTCCCAGACTCTCTTGCAACCTGGATGGCAATGAGACTCAGGACTTACATCTAATGATATGTGTGGATTTTGTTGAATGGGGATTTCCTGAAAGCTTGAGGAGAACACACATGACTAGTATACTGCAATACTGTGTGGCCCCTTTCTGCTTCTTGCTGCTGGAAACTTGAGTACAATGTCTGGAGAGGCAGCAATCAACTATAACACTAAAAATAAAACCTTGTATTAGGCGCTATGGTGATGGTGCACCGGTAAATTGGTGGTGGGAATTTTATGGGCAGTACCTGAGAGGGGAAAGCATGCATTGTACAAAAAGGAAGACTGATGTTAAAATATATATGTATAAATACACACACATATATAAAATAAATAAATGAAAAAAACCCCTGTATTAAAAATGGCAAAGCTGGAGTCTGGAAGGATCTTGGTCTTGATGACATTGTTGAGCCATAGTACCAGCCTAGACTGCCTTCCCCTGTACTTGTTATTACATATAACAAATAACCTTCTCACTCTTAAGCCACTATTTGTTCTCTGTAGTCAAACATAATCTTTACTGATAAATAACTTTTTAAGAGCTTCTCTAAGTAGATGCTATCATACTTTATAGGTAAACACATAGAAACTCAGATTAAGGACTATGTCATTTTGACTTTCCAGTCCATTGTCCTGCTTTTGATCGGGCTGTACTATAGTAGAGAGAATGCTGGAAAAGTAGCTTGGGGTAAGATTGAGGAGGCAAATGGATTCCAGTTTGAAAAATTTGAATTTTTATTTCAGGGGCTGTGTGAGTATAAGATAATTAGAAAAAGAGACTGGAGGTTGGGAGGCCTTTGAGGCTTAAGGATGAGACACCCACTGTTTTAGTGTTAATGAAGGTGGAGGGAAAACTAGGCATATAGCAGAGCTGGAGCATGAGAAGAGAATGGAGTTGAGTGAACCCAAATCATAGTTGACTGTTAACCTGTAATCTTCTAAGAATAAAATGAAAGTCTCCTGAAGATTAGTATTAACTTCTACTAATCGTTTCACATTTGCTAGGATGTAAGGAATGAGTAATGTAGAGAACTGTAATGGGATGTGAATCCTTGTTTAGTGCAAAAGGGTAGGAACTTCTACTTATGGTCCATAGTATTTATTGAGCCCTGGGTGACTTATATGACATGATTTTGTTCTAGATCTGGCTCCTTTGTGCCAGTTACAGGGAGCATAGATGAAGGGTAAAGCCAGAGGGTGGTGCAACTGTACAACAAATACTGTCATGAACTTATTTCTCCATCTGCTCAACATTCCAGAGCTTTCTTGGGGTTGGGTGGGGTCACTAACTTTCTGAGCTGCCCCTTTTTTTCCCTTCTCTACTTTTTTAGTCTGTAAAGTAAAGAATTTGGTTTACATTGGTGATTTTCAATTTTTTTTTCAGCTGTAGGAGCTTTTTTTTGTTTCCTAAATAAAAGCTTATCTGGAACGCTTAACGTATTTTGAGAAAACAGCAGAGTTTTCTGAAAGTTCAGAGTACAGGTTTGTGTTGTCTGAGATGTCTTTATGTTGAGGCCATTGCTCTAATATTATCTCTACACATCTTCCCAGGTTAGGATCTTATAAACCTTAGAGCTGTCCAGATATTGTACTGGAGCATCCTCTTTCACAAATCCCTTTGTTATTCCACAGAATATCTTAGTATCTATGGTAGAAATTGTTCATGGCAGAATTAGCCATGCTCTTTCTCTTTCTAGGTGTAGGTCTAAAGTGATTTGTGTCACTTCTGTGCTAGAATATTGAATTTCCAGTGTGGTACCAAACAGGGCTCTCTTCTACTGTGATGATCACAGAAGCACATGTCGAGATGGAGCTTCCATACCTGGGTTCCTGAGTCGCTAAGTGAGCAACATTTCTGGTCAACTGGCATATTTTGTGATTGAGCAATAAACCTCTGATTTAAGCCATTGAGATTTTGTGATTGTTGATTTGTGCAGCACTTTAAACAAGAGACTTATTCTTACTGATACATCATCTTTTAGCAGAGCTACTAAGCTTTATTTAACTTAACTTACTTTTACTGTGTTTTCTGAATAACATGAAGGAAGCCTGGCCAACCTGTCCTTACTTTGTGCTTGGAAAAGCAGTAGGCAGGCATCTATATCAGCTGTCCATGTAGGTCTCTGTACCAATAGATTCTTTGAACTGGATTGCTTATGCTCAATAATATTTATTTTCATATGAAAATGTCTGAAGATGTACTATGTAACGCACCTTACTTCCCTTACAGAAAGTCTTTAATGCTGTGTGCTGTGTGCCTTTTAGGCAATAGAATCACAGTGGTGTGGGGAAGAATAATGATTATCAGTTACCATAATAATGGTTACTGTTAATTGAGTACTCATTCATTGATTTGAGAAATATTTATTGAGCACCTACTATATATAGGGTTTTGTGGTATAGAGAACTATATAGATAGTTCCTCATTTAGAGTTTATACTCTAGTTGGTGGTCATGGAAAAGTTTGCTCTATGAAAGGTACCATTTATCGAGCACTAACCAGGTACCAGGTAATTTATATCCTTCATTTCATACTACCTCTAAAGTATAATATCCCCATATTTACTGAGAAGAAGCTGAAGCTCAATGAATTTGATAAGCTCTTCATAAAGATAAGCACTTCTGCCTTTTGCTATATCCCCAGTATACTTGGGAGAATGTTTGACACATAGTAGATGCTCAATAAATATTTCATGGATGAATGAATGACTAGGAGGACTTGCTCAAAGTCAATGCCGTGGCAGAGGCAGAATCTGAACCCATATCTGCCCAACTCTCAAAGCTACCAACATAGTAGGAACAGTGTGTGGCTCCAATACCACAGAAACAACTGAACTCCCCCCAGACCACCCACCAGTGCAAATGCTATAAGTACCAGGAGGAGCCAAACCGAATTTCTTTCATAGCTTCTGCATGATTTGTTACTCACTTGATCTCAGTGCAGGGGAAGCCCAAGGCCAGTACCTCACTTAATTTAATTGCTGATATAATTATTCACCCCCCTCAGGTCATTTCACCTTCTGCCCTAGTCAAATTTCCTTAGCATTTGGCTGTCCCTATTTCCCAGGAGGTGCTTTGAATTTTGCTCTTAACCTTTTGGGTATTCCTTCTTCACTTCCATCTTCCAGATTTGTTGCTTTGAAGTTCCAGGAAATCTCTAGTTATTGGCACCAAATGGGCACTCGGCAAAATTAGAGAGAGAGAGAGAGAGAGAGAGAGAGAGAGAGAGAGAGAGAGAGGCAGTCAGCACTTTCAAAGAAAGGAACTTAAGTGATTACTTTTTCCTAGAAGCCAATAGAGAGATTTTTTTTTTTTAAAGATTTATATATTTTTTGCACGCAAGAACTAGGGTACAGGCCAGAGGTACAGGGAGTGAGAGGATTCACCAGAGACAGAGTGGGGAGCAGAACAGGCAGATTAACTGAAATACACTGCTGAGGGGAGCAGTGGGTGAGTCAGGAGAGGTCTGCTGAGCCATGTGGGTCACCTCCCTGGCAAGGGATCGAGCTTGTGCTATAGTGGATGTGGTGAGCTTCATAGGTTGCGTCTTAACCCCTTGCACCACCAGCTTCTTAGTGTTGTGCTTAACCCCTTGCGCCAGCAGGGAGGCCCCGGCCAATGGTGAGAGTGTAGCTCTGGTAATGAGGATTATGGGTGGGAGAGCACCTCTGGGACACACCTGTAGATGGAAGACCAGTGGCAATGTTTATAGATGCCTTCTGGCAGCTTTAGTTTGCCATAGTTTATTCTCCAGAGACTGTATTTTGCTCATTTAATTCTCTTGTGTATGTGCAGTGTTTGTGCGTGTATGTGTGTGGTCTGAGAGTGTAACTTCTCTTTTCCTGCCTTACAGCTTTCCACCCCTAAAAGTAATTGTCATTCTGTGATTTCAGGGTATGAATGAGTTGTAGGCAGCAAAATGCATTCCCCATAAATGTATTAAGAGCAAACTATTAATTCAAAGCAACTTCTCGGTGGCTCAAAGATAAGAGCTTGAATGGGAATTGAGCAATGTGACTGTTCTTTAGGAATGCTCTCAGATTCTTACGCAAGCTGTGAGAGACTTTCCACTAAAACAGTATGGCTAATTATAGCAAGAAAGGGCAGAGTTTCATGTGAGAAATTAAACATAGTTGTGCACTGTAGTTACTTGTTCTCATGTAGTGAATTTCTCTAAAACAAGGTGGGGGTGGTTAGTGTGGGAAGTTCATCCTCTAGACCTGAGGTGCTTCAAAGGTGGGTTTGGAGTCTGGGAGCTGCTCTGGGGGTGGAGAAATCTGCTGTCAACATGGAATACTAAACAGGTCTGTAAGATGTGAGGTTGGGCTGGTATCATGAGCCCTGTTTTTTTTTTCTCAGTGGCATTGGTGGGCACCAAACTCTTACCAAGATGACTTTCTTGTGCCAATCAGTTCCATCCTAACTTAACACTGGGAGGAACAAGACTGGTTCAGAGGACAGGACTTTGTGGAGCAGTTTGCTCATTCTTTTTCATGCTCACCTCTGAGGTTTTCTTTCCTGCTAGGGATGTGTGTTTTTCCTTTCCCTCCAGGTAAAGTTCCCTCCTATTCCTTCTTTGTTTCCCATTTTGGCTATTTAACCTTATTATTTCTGAAACTTCAGGGGATGGGAGGGAAGCAGGTTGGGTAGTGGATGGGATAATAGCTTGTCATCCTTAGGGACTTATTGAAAGTAGGTCCTGTTTGATGTTGGGTGGATACAAAGGCAGCTGAGTCTCAGTGACTGCTGTTCATCATGCTTGTAGGCACGATGCAGTTAGCAGGGGTGTGCAAGGGAAATTCTTTACTTTTTTGTTAAGGCTGAGAACATACACAGACTTCATACACAGACTTCGAATACAAGGTGGCAGGCCACCTTGAATTCAACAACATGAATTGTTGCTTATAATAACTTCAGAGCAGAGTCTTTTGGATTTAGAGATGTGAACACTGACCTGCAAGTCAGGAGACCTGTGTTCTATTTTTGGCTTTACCACTTGAAATTGTTTAATCATTTCCCAAAAGTACAACACTGCGAGTGCTGGAATGCTTGGTGCATGCTGGCTGCCCGCGACTTTACTTTTGTACAACTTTTACAACTTTTGTACATTGAACGGTGACATTGCTAAACTGCCTTTCATATGTTAATCTTGACTTCTGTGCTTCAGCTTAGGAACCAACGTTCTGAGGTCTTATATCAAGTGGTTTTATTTCAGCATAATCATCATATTTGTGCAGCACACTTTGTTTAATCATTGGAATATTTCTTGAATCTTGTTTTTATTGTGTAAAAAGTAAGTGGAAAATGGGAAAAGCAAGCAGTAAGATAGGGAGAAGTATGAGCTTCATAAATGTAACATAACTGAGGCAAAGATGGAAACCATTAAATATGCCCCCTATCACTGGTATTTACCCTCGGTCAGATGGTTGAGACTTAAATTGGCCAACTATATATAGTTGTGAGGGATAAGAACAAAGTTAAAGGCTATGCATATGTGAAATGTTGGAAAAAAGCTGTGGGGATTATGAATGATAAAGGGCAGGATGTAATTTGGGGTTTTATCATTTATTTTGGGAACAGAGCTTCACTTTTTAACATGTAAATCTAGTCCATTTTTATTTGCTCAGCCTTTTAAAAGAACACATTCAGAAAGGCATTTTTCTATAAAGTAGATGGTAGAAATTTGATTTCTTCTCAGTCATATTTAGGAGGGTCCAGTAGACTCAGTAATGTATCCCTTTGGTTTGCTAATTGGCATAGGTGGTCATTGCACCAATAAAATTCTCCGTGTGTTTTGGTAAATCGTATATAAAGAAAAACAAAGCATATAAAGTGGTGCAGGTTTCTCCTCCTGCACCCCCAACCAAAAGTAGAGTGTTTCTATGAAAGCTTTTGTAAACCAAAATGGTTTAAAGAGAAGAAGCAATTATCATTACTTTATATGAAAAATTGTTTTCATATAAAACAATTTCCAGACCCCCCAAATAACTTACTAAATCATACCAAATAACACATCAAACCTAAAATAACACTAACATATAGTGAAAAGTAGGAATAATATGATAAATGCACAGCCTGTATAAGCATTTTCTGGGGAAGAAGCTTGGCAGGGCCACTCTCACTGTGCAGGGCTGGTGTCACCCCTATAAGAAGGGTTGCTGCAAAACAAATGGGGTGCGCTATTTTAACTTATTGACTTCTGTCATAAGAGTGAAAATCCTCTGGATTTTTTCAGCTAGCAAAAAGGGTACTAATGGAGGTCTTTCATAAAAGCAAAGTAGCTTAATGTGAACTTTCAAAAAGCCAGGGATTCCAGTCCTTAGCAAAGGACACAACTCAGTGAAATTTTGTGATTTCATAGTTTCTTCTGGTGTACTGTGGATCAGAAAGGCTAAATGAACCTTGCTCCTCAGTATATAAACCTTAGTGATGCCAAGGTGTAAACTGAAGCCTAAGAAAGAGAGGAGAAGAATTAAGGTTTGCATATTGTTAACCCCACAGCCTTCTAATTCTCTAGGGCAGGAGGGCGTGGGATGCTCTGTCTGCCTTTGAGAGGCTGGTGGGAGTTGGTTTAACTTCTTTTGTGGGCTCAACCCACTACTAAGCAAAGAATTGACTTGGATGCAAAAATTCCAGTTCTTTATGATGTCTCTTAGTGAATTTAAATCATGGGAAGTGTTAGGCAGAAGATGGAAAAGAATAGCTCTTGAATTTCTAATCTTCTGAAACTCAGAGATACTGTTTATCTTCTATCAAAAAGACAGATAACTTATTTTACCAGAAATCAAGAAACTCATATCTGGTACCTACTATGTGGTGGGCACTCTGCTAAACATGATCAAGAATTATTCCATTTTAAAGATTTTTATTTATTTATTTTTAGGTATAAGAACTGGGGTGCAGTCCAGAAGTACGGGGGCGGGGGAAGGGGTGAGAGGATTCACCAGAGACAGAGTGGGGAGCAGAACAGGCAGACTGACTGAAATACACTGCTGAGGGGAGCAGCGGGCTAGACAGGAGAGGTCTGCTGCGCCATGTGGGTTAGCTCTCTGCCGGGGATTGAACCTAGGCCTCTGTGGAGGGCCATTGAGGTGGTAGTGTTGATATTTAAACCCCAGGCCACCAGGGAGTCCCCAAGAATCATTTCATTTTGTCCTTACAGTAACTCCATGATCAAAGTGTTACTTTTATTTTATTTTATTTATTTATTTTTGGTGGGACCCTCGCCAGCGGCCGGGGAACGAACTGGCGCTGCAGAGGCTACGGGCACCCTCACAGCCCAGCGCTCAACCACTGTGCCACCTGGGGAGGCCCAAAGTATTACTTTTAATGATGAAGAAATTGACATCATAGAAACTAAAAAACTTCTTGAGGTGTTTGAGTTTAGCCTTTCCCAGAAATGGACTCCGAGGCAAGTATTCTAGTGCAATTAATTACTTTGCAGATATAGGGAAAACCAGTAGGTGAACAAGGATATGAGACAGGAAAGAGAAGGCAGCCGACACATGGGACATTATTCAGCACTTCATTACAGAGGTAACTGAGTTTAATCTCACAAGGAAACTGGAAATAGTGTAAAACACCTGCCTTAGGATGATTTCACCTAAAGCACATTTTTTCTTTTTACAACTTTAATTATTTTAATTGTAGTAAATATACATTACATAAAATTTACCACTTTAGCCATTTTTAAGTGTACAGATCTGTGGTATTAAATACTTTTATAGTGTGGTATGACCATTCTGCTACCCATCTTCAGTACTTTTGCATCATCCAAATTGAAGTTCTGTCCCCATTAAACAATGATGCTACTTTCTGTGCTGCCCCAAGCCTTGGCCACCACTATTCTAGTTTCTGTCTCTGTGCATTTGACTCTTGTAAGTGTCTCCTATGATGGAATCACACAATCTTTGGCCTTTTGTGTCTGGTTATTTCGGTTAGCATACTATTTTCAAGATTTATTTATTTTACGACATGAATAGGAATTTCATTCTTCTTAAAGATGAGTAGTATTTCACCTTATAGACTACATTTTGTTTACCCCTTCATTTGTCTGTAGATGTTTTGTTTGTTTCTACCTTTTGTCTATTGTAAATAATGCTTCTGTGAACACTGGTGTATAAATATCTTTGTCGGTGGTTAATCCTTGGCACTTCCATTCTGCCCCCACAGTCCCCAGAGCTGAATAGTTTTCCAAGGTTTAAAAGAAGCCCTCAGCATAGATGCTGATGTTGGCAGTGGGAAGTCCTTTGGGGCACTCTAAAGTGTTCAAGTCAGAGGGATATTAGCAGGACAACATTTGCTCATAAGGTCTCTATCCAAGTAAGTAGAGAAATTGAAATTTGAATCTGGGACTCTTGACTCAAAGCCCATGCTTTTTTTTTTTTTTTAAGCATTTATTTTTACTTATTTATGCATACAAGAACTGGGGCATAGGCCTGAGATGTGGGGGTAGGGGTGAGAGGATTCACCAGAGACAGAGCGGGGAGCAGAACAGATGGATCTCCTGAAATACACTGCTGAGGGGAGACAGGGGAGGTCTGCTGAGCCATGTGGGTCACCTCCCTGGCCAGGGATTGAAACTTGTGCTGTAGTGCCTGCTGATAGCTTGATAGCGCTGAGACATTAACCCCTGGCACCACCAGGGAGACCCAAGTCCCAACTTTTAACTGCTCTACACTGAGCTGCCATTAATTAGAAGCGTAATAGTACGGAGATAGGAAGATGAATGAAAACATGGTTCTTACCTTTAAGGACCTACTAGGTTGGATCATTTGTATTGCAGAAGGCTCACAGGAAGATAGTGACATCACTCACCTGGCCATTGTGTGATGCCATCCCAGAGAGCAGGTATATAAGTCCCCTTTCTCTTAACATCCAGTGGGAAGGCATGCTTGGGCCAGGCATTTTTTTGGCTGGATTTTTCACGGGGGTCATTGTCCAGCTGGGTCCTTACACATGCGAGTCATGAGTTTCAGCCCACACCCACTGATGCTTGCTGGTGTTCATTTAGGACATTTGTACAACTTTATCATCTCAGCAGGATTTGTCTTCCTTTGAGACTTCATTTTGATATCCAACCATCAGAAGCATCTATTTGTTAGAAAGAAATCAGGGCCCAGGAATGATAAAGACATTTGGAGGCAGTCCAATGGTTGGTTATGTGAATCTGTATCTGAAAATACATCTTTTACAAGTGATTTTCATTTATCTAGAGACCTGACATGAAATATTTTGTCCCTGAAAAGATGACATTACCTGGATTAGCAAATGTGGCATAAAGAGAAAATAAATGAGAGAGAAATCAGTGAGAAAATGCTGCCTTGAAAATACTGCCCGTTAAGCTTAATGTTAAACATTTTGTTAAGTACAGGCATCCATGGTAGCTGGATATATTAGTCAGAAATTGCTAGTGCTGATAGAACCACCTTCAAATCTTAGTGGTTTATTTCTCTCTCATGCATTCCCTATGGTTCTGCTCCAGGTTGTCTTTATTCTGGGACTCAAGCTGAAGGAGTGGATCCTTTTTGGACAGACCATACTCATGGTAGAAGAGGAAAAAAAAACAATGGCCACTCATAAGATGACTCTAATGGCTTCTGTTTGGATATGGCCTGTGTCACTTCAGCTCACATTGCATTGGACAAAACAAGCTGTATGACCAAGCTCGATGGCAGATGGCTTGCAACCTTTTTAACCAAGTAATCTTTTTAGAGCCATTGCAACTGGTTAATATTATTTTCCTCTTTTATTCAAAGGGAAGAAACATTGTATTTAAAGGTCTACTTCTCTCCTAGGATCCATGTGAAACCACCCACACATAGTATTATTATTCCTAATAATTCAACCAATTATATTCAATAATGAGTTCTAAGAACTGTTCATAGTGATAAAGGGAGTGATAAGGCTCAGCATTTGAATGCCTTTCATAGTCAAATGAGAAATTAATACAAAACAAATAACTAATTACTAATAACAGGATGATCCACCTTTAAGAAAACAACACAATATGCCTGTACTTCACATTGATGAAGATGAAGGTTATTGTGCTATTTACTAATTCTCAGTCACGTGCTAAGCATTAATGCTTTCTTTGATATAATTACCACTAGCCTTATTTTTGCAAAGTAGTCATTGTTATTCCTGAGGCCATTGTTGCTTGCAGATGTACTTACTGAGTCTCTGAGAGGATTGTTGACTTGCTCAAGATTAAACAGATTATAAATGTGAGATTAGGACTCTCACGCTTAATCAGTTAACCAAGGCTTCTCAAATTTGGCTAAGATCCCCTTCAAGATAATAATTTCTCATAGAACCTCAATGTTGACTTAAATTATTGTTAGTGTAACGACACTTTTATTGTATAAACATAAAGCTGATGAGTTTTTTTTTTTAGCTTCTACACCTTTATAAAACTTAAATCAATTTAGAAATTAAGTATACTTCATATTACTAATTCAAATTAACACAATTTAACCACATTAACTAAATTACTGTTTGTAACTGGAGTATGATACTGACTCGTCTTAGTGGGTTCCTTGGCAGTCAACTGGTAGACCCTGCTGTGCGCTGGGTGATGACTCAATTCTCCTACCATATTCACATATTCACAGTATTCAACTTCTGTGAAACTTTGATTCATGCTGAGCAACTTGACATTCCTTACCTTTCTCCTGTAAAGACTACATCATTTAGATTTCTCAGATCATCTTTTTATCCTTTCTCATTGACCACAGGGACTCCTTATGTATGGTTTGCTCAAACTCAGTAGGCATAGATGCTAGAATGATCAAGAATATCCTTACTTCCCCCCCCCAGCTGATTGACATAAAAACTACCTTATTTTCACAAGAACTGTAAGTTCCTCAACCCATGTATCTATGGCTCTGTTTCCCTGATCCTCGATGTTTGCTCAGATTAGAAAACTGGATTTTTCCCATTCTGACTTTTTTCCATAGGACTCTCTCCATTTGAGACCACACCCTCTTACCCCAAGAAGGGCTCACATCCATTTCCACTGTTCACAGCACCTAGCAGCCTTGTATAATAATTTGAGTTGTTTATGTATAAGGGAGTTATGGTCCCTTTTGAAATAGAGGGATTTGGGTTCTTGGGCGGCCTGGAACCATGTTGTAGATTTGTTCTCTAGAAACCTTTGTTGAATAGATTTGACCCATGTCCATCATTTCTTTTTTTCTTTATTTTTTAAGATTTATTTATTTTTGTACAAGAGCTGGGGTACAGGCCAGAGACTTGGTAGGGTGAGAGGATTCACCAGAGACAGAGTGGGGAACAGAACAGGCAGATGACAGAAATACACTGCTGAGGGGAGCAGCGGGCAAGACAGGAAAGGTCTGCCACGCCATGTGGGATTCTTGCCGGCTGGCAGGGATCGAACCCACACTGCAGAGGCTGTGGACAGCTTCACAGAGTGGCACTCAACCCTCTGCGCCACCGGGGAGGCCCTCCATCATTTCTTTTTAATCTATTTTTTATATTAGATAAGCCTTACCCTTATCCATTGTCTGACTGAGAGATTTAACTCAGTCTTGATGAGCCAATGCAGTTACTGACTCTTATTCACTATTTTGATTTTTAGATGTGTTTTGGACTTTGTCACTCCTCCATGGAGATCATTTATATTTTTGGGAGACCTCAGCATAAGAATATAAAGGTTAATCTTTCTCTTTCCAAATAGCATCTATAGGTAAATGTTTATCTCTGAAGTTTGCACATTTAAGCCATCCATATACTTGCTTTCCCCCCCACCCAAGAGCTTGTAATATTTATTAAAGCTTTTACTTGTGTATGTGATTATGTGTTTATTTCTTTCAAATAAAAAGGTATTAGGCATAATCCTTACATGTTGATTTTAAATGTAGAAAAATGTGTGATTGGATTTTTAGGGGAAAGGCCTTTCATTTTTTCCTAAAATAGTTGTTGTTGACAAATCGAGGGTTTTTTAGTGTAAGACCCGATAATTCATGAAAATTCTTTTGGTAAGAAAACTGTAGGTAAAACTTTGCCAATTGACATTTTATGTTTGCAGATTAAGAGGAAATGTACAAATGTTTTAAAAACAAACCAAAAACCTTATTTATCTCTTTAGCACCAGCAGCTTAATTTATTCAACTTATGAAACTTTATTAGGCAATGAATAATATCATTATAATCAGTATATTATATTAACTATAATTGCTTTTTAAATTCTATTATCTTATGTTTTATTTTTACTACTTATTGTTTGGGGTTTTGCTAAATTTTTAACTTGTGTTTTTAGGTGTTTACTAAAACAGTGGTAGTGGTCTGTCCTTTTAACAAAGTTCTAAGGTGTTGTAGATTTTTTTATTTAATCCTTTAGAATAAATTAATAGAATTTGGCGTGAAAGTATTGGTAGTACAATTAGCCCATTCTGGGGTACATGGAGTTCTTACCTGGTAGCACAGAATATAATCAGCCTCTTCACTCAAACACCTTACCATAAAATATGAGCCAATGCCACTGAACATGTAATCATGCTAAATCTGTACATGAAAAACAGTAATTATAAAATGAGTTTAGGGTAACTAAAGGAGAGAGTAGTGATGTGTGGATGAGTGTGTTTAAGCTGCTGAGAGTTCCTTGGAAAGCATTTTTTAAAATCTCCACTGTGTCAAGCTGGACTTCTTTTGCTAATTCTTATCACTATGGCATTTAAAGATAAATGGCTTACTATTGGGATTTTCATTACCAATAGGTGCATAATATTGTGGCCTGTAGATGAGGGCAAAACATCCATTTTTTTTCTATTTAAAAAAAAAGGTTGGTATCGTGTGCATTTTTGAATAGCAGGCTAAGCTTGACTCAAGGAGTGTCTGACAAGGCAAAGTTAGTGGACTGAGAAAATTCTAAGACAACTTTGAGATTCAAAACCACCTTGTTCTGGAAGCCCTGCAGTTATCAAAGTGAACTTGAACCAACTCTGCTGTGTGCTGGGCTTTGTGTTAAGTACTTTTCTTGGTGCTTCTTATGTAACCTCCCCAATTGTGATTAAAAGAACTGCTATTTATCTCCATTTTACAGATGAGAAAAGTGAGGATTGGAGAAGTGAAGTAATTTACTCAAGACTACACATCAAGAAATCAGAAACATGACTCCAACCAGATCTGATTTTGAGGCTCCCCTTTCCTTTTTCAAAAGCACTGCTTAGTTCCTCTCTGGCTACAACCACAAAATTGTTGCATAAACCTCCATGGGATTGACTTCAGTGATTTAATGAAATGTCATAATGTTGTCCTCCTGAGGACAAAACACGCCAGCCAGCAGTGTGCACACCCTCGACCTGGATTTGCTGGGGGCACCTGTGTGTGGGAGCACAGACCTGGTGTCAGCAAACCACTGCCTGTAGGTCAAATCCTTCAACCCCCATGTTTATAAATAAAGTTTTGTTGGAACATGATTATACTCACTTAGCTACAAATTGTCTATGGCTGATTTTGTGCTGAAATGGCAGAGTTGAGTAATGGTGATAGAGGCAGAATGCTCCACAAAGCCTAAAATATTTCCTATCTGGTCATTTATAGCACAAGCTTGCTGGCCCCTGGTATGTGTGGAGCTAGCCCAGGGTGCAGGCTGCAGAGTCTACACGTGTGAGGTGCCTGGGTTTGGCCGAGATGGGGTGGAGACAGAAGCATATAGGCTTGGGGCGTGCCTGCCTCTTGTCACCGGGTTTTGGCTAGAATTCTAAAAGAGTCCAGGAATTCTAAGTGTAGCATTCGAACTTCGTCTTCCACATCTTTATTTGTTTAGATAGGATGAAATATTTCTTATTTGCCAGTTTGTTAGCTCCATTTATGACTGTTGAGTGTATGATGTGTGGTACTTGGGCCTCCATTATACTCTTCCCCTGCACCCATAAATGTGAGAATGAATGCTAAATCCTGGAATGTAGTGTAAGGGGTTAAAGCAGGAGAGGAGAGAGACCCCAACATGTAACCACACAAATTACTATGGAGTTATATAAAGTGTGGAAGTACTTTTGGGTCACACATGTATTATTTAAAAGCCTTGCTCCAAGGTTCATTTGTCCAAATGAAACAAAAATGCTGAAACTCACGTGTCAGCTTAGCTGGAAGTTCTCAGTTTATCCACTAGGGCCCTTCTACCACCTCTGATCACCTCTCCTTGTCTCCCCTCTTGAATCCTTACCCCAAAATTGCACTGTCTCAAGGTGAGGTGCATCTGGATATAAATTCTACTTCCAAGCCCAGAGATGGTTCTGGCTAAACATTGCACCACATGATTGCATCTTCCTGCCACAAGATGTTGCTGTTGAGGCTGGCTTGTCTCAGACTGAGTGAAGCTGTGGGTGTCCTCTATAGTCCCCACTGTGTGTTCCTGTAAGGCATGACCAATCCAGTTCTTCCCATGATCAAGCTTGGCCATGATTGTGCCGTGTGTGGTGTAGCAGATGCTGCTGGTGCCCCAGCCACATCTCTTTAGCACTCATGGCCTGTATTCGAACATGAGACTTTTTCCTTGGTTGCCTCCATATGGTAAACGCTGGAAGTACCAAGGGAATAGCCCCCTCTGCCATTGATGAATTGGTGCCTTGCCATCTTGGCGGGGTAATTACAAGGCAGATCTACACTGTCTTTCAGAGCTTCCACAGCACTCACAGCTGCTCATGTCAGAAACACTTGAAAATACCCGCCATGTTGACTTCTTTTACTTCTTGTCTTAGTGCCAAGTTTTGCCCTTAGTGCTTCCTGGGATTACCTTCTAAGTGGAACACCTGCGTCTTACTGTCTCAGTGTCTGCTTGTGGGGAACTCTGCCTAGGATATAAGGACCTCCACATGAGGTATGCTACACTGCAGAGGCTCCATGCAGCACGGTGGGGTCCCCTGGAGCTCCCCACCTCACTCACATGCTTTGTCTTGACAGACTTCTCCACAACTGGTTACTTCTCTTGGATCCCAATCACTAGCCTGAACTCCCTCTTAAGTTAAAATAACTACTTTATTTCTAGTAACTGTAGTCTTATTGGCAGCCATGTTCATCTCCTCCCACAGCTCTCACTTAAATCAGGGTATCGTGACTGGACTCAGTGACTTTCCTTCTCTACGACTCTGCAATCCTCTGTGCAAATAGATTACTGTACTTCATAGTTTATCTTTGCAAACCAGGGATATGAGGAGAGGCAATCCTGATTGGATTACCAAAGGTTTTCTCATACCTTTACCAGGCTATCTAATCACCTCCATGTAGCCTCATCAAAAGAACCACTCAGCTGACTCTTATCGGGCAGATAAAGCCAGCTTTTCTTATTTAAAAAATAACATAAATAAAGTATTTTGTCTTGAGACAACATAGCCATGAGATTTAACTTGGATGGGTAGGCCAAATAGACACACGCTATTGGCTGCTATAATCTAAACAATGAATTAGCTCTGTAAAGAAAACAGCACATGGAAGGCTCTGAAGCAAGAAGGAACTGGAAGCATTTGAGAAAGAGAGAGCAGACCTGGGCGGAGGCAGTGAAGGAGAGGGCACAGCCAGAGGCTGGAGCTGTTAGAAGTGGCCAGATCCTGTAGGGTATCAGACCCTGGGTAGGATTTTGGTCTTTGTCCAAAGAGGTTTGGGAAACTTTGAAGGCTTTAAGTGAGTAAGGAGAGATATTTTGTGATCATAACTATTCCTTAAAATAGTTTGAATGATGTGTGAGGAATAGAGTGGTGCAAGAATAGAAAAGGGGAGATGTTTTAGGGACTATGGGATAGCTTAAGCAAGTAATGTTGGTGCAATAGGTGGTAACAGTTGAAATGGAAACAGATTGAGAAATTTTGGAGATAGAGATGATAGAATTTGATAATGAACTTGAGATGGATGGTTAATGAAGATTTTTTTTCTGGATAGAAGTAGCAGAATCATTTGTAGGGATAAGCATGGCAAGTGGGCTTCAGATTGAGTATAAGGCAATAGGAAGTGGAGAAGACTGGCAGATTGGGGGGCATGTGTTCTCTTAAGGGGGCAGCTCCTGGTCAGCTCTAATTAGTCAGTGCCTTGTAGGGAAAAGTAGGTCTTATGTAGTCAGGTCTTCATAGTTTTCAGAAGAAGCCAGAATCTAGATTTTAATGTGAAGTATCTGTTTCTCTCTATGTTGGCAACTGGATCAGAACTCTAAAGAACACCCTGCGAGTCATATGCAGCACATCTGTGGGCTGCATCCGGGTCCTGGATAGTCATTTTTTGCTTGAGAACTGCTCTCCAGCATCTCTTCCCCTAGAAAGGTTTTAGAATTAACTGTAGACTGTGACACAACATTTTCCACAAAGTTAGGGATGCAGATAAGAAAAGAAAAGGATATTTTAAGTTGGACTAAATCTTGGGAGATACAGATGATCTCAGCTCACACGGTCTGTCAGCAGACTCAGGTGATGGGCTGAGGCTGAGATCTGTGGAAATAAACTTAACCTAATTTAGAGCACATAGCAGGAAGTGCTTTTGTCTTAAAATAGACCATTCTAGACTATGACAGTCTGAGATACTTGAGGTAGTCAGGAATCGAGATTCCACCTTCCCCCTAAACCCCAGGTTATAGTTCAGGAGTCCTTAAACCTTTTAAGAGAGTGAGTGGATGAGTATATGTTTTATTTATGAATCTACCTGCAATTTGAGAAGGCATTCTTATAGGTTCATAAAACCATTTGATTTTATATTGTGTTTGCATCTTAAATGGAACTACCCTTGGACTTTGAAGGTATTGCACGATTAATTTCCTTGGCGTCGTATTCAGGAACATTTGTCTGCTTCTGTGCACAGTTTGATCTATTTAATAATTTATCCTTCTTAGGGTTGTTCATTACAAATATGTAAGCATGGCTGGAGTTTTTATGAGTTTACCAGAAAGCTCAATGATTGAGCTGATCTTGACTTTGTAATAGTATTTAAAACAATAAGAGCTTGACGGCTAACTTATTTCCTATAATGCATTTATAGGTGGGTGAAAGAGTTTAGAAATGGTTTTCTGG
This sequence comes from Talpa europaea, assembly GCF_964194135.1. Taxonomy (NCBI): domain Eukaryota; kingdom Metazoa; phylum Chordata; class Mammalia; order Eulipotyphla; family Talpidae; genus Talpa; species Talpa europaea. The sequence continues at coordinate 65,571,879 of NC_140078.1, forward strand.
CATTCAGCAATGAGAAATAGAAGACATTATTACATTATTGATAGTTGAATTATGTTGAATTTCTTGCTCTTTCTTAGTGATTCAATTTACAGAACTAAAAAAAAAAAAAGAAAAGAAATCAGGATAGATGAGAATTAGGAGACCGACAACCAAAAAAAGCCTGAGTGTCAAAACAAGTACCTAAAAATATTTCAGGAAACTTAAACACAGCTGGGGGTGGGGGTGAGTGACTCAGTAAAACTCAGGAATCATGAGACTGAGGAGGACGTGACAGCCATGGGAAATCGCCTTTGGCTTACCTTGTCCACGGGGCCTCTGCCCTCTGTGACTTCGATGCCACCCCATGTCTGGCAACTTACAGGGTGAAATTGTCCCAGGAAACCAGCCCTGCTCTTTGTAAATTTGGTGGAAGAGACTACTTCCCAAACGAAGTACCTAATTAAAATTTACTAAATTAAATTTGCTAATTAAAATTTACTGTTAAGAATTACAGTATATCATGAATAGTGGTGACAAAATTATTCTGTCACCACTTTGAGGTTCTCTGAAGTTCCTATTTAATTTGCTTTTGTTGGAATTGTTCTTAATGCCCCTTGTTTGGTGTGATCCTGGAGTAAGCAACACTAACCTCTGCTCAGTTTCTTAGACAGACTAGCCACAACTGACCTGTGTTCCTTGTGGCATTCTGACTTCTTTATTGAGTGTTGAAAAAATAAATATAGAATAACATTTTTTTGCTGTCCTAGTAGGGTGAAAACTCCAAGCTGTAATTATTTTGATCTTCTCTACCTTCCTGTTAGTGGTCAATTCTGATTCTTTTGGGTTAATTCATGTTCCTTCCCTTAAAGCTATGCCTCATTCCTGTAACCATCTTCCCCTTAAACCCTGTGGTATGAAGATGAAGAAAGCTGTGCCTGAAAAGTGTATTCTAGTGGGCAAACCTCCCGTACACACAGTCAGTGTCTGTCTCAATCACTGCTTATCCTTAGCACTCAGCACTGAGAATTAAACTGATGCTTAAAAAAATATATTACACAAATAAATTTGAATGCTCAGTGAAATGTTTTCTGGTATTCTGAAAGGAAAAGGGCTTTTTTATGCAATACATTTGGGAAAAACTACATTACATACTTAACATTGGAATAGTCACAATACACATTAGTATCCTAAAGTCTCTGAGATGTCTTGGGACAGAATCAAAAGCCTTTGGCCTTATTTATCTGAACATTGGTCAAACTGCTGAGGAAGCATTGGCCTAAAGCAGAACTGGTGTAAGCACAATATTCACATTTAATAAATGCTTCATTTTTAAAAAAGATTTATTTATTTATGCATACAGGAACTGAGGTACAGGCCAGAGGTGTGTGTGTGTGTGGGGAGAGGTGAGAGCATTCACCAGAGACAGAGTGGGGAGCAGAACAGGCAGACTGATTGAAATACACTGCTGAGGGGAGCAGCAGGTGAGCCAGGAGAGGTCTGCTGTGCCATGTCGGTAGCTCCCTGGCCGGGTATTGAACTTGTGCTGCAGTGTCTGTGGACTGTTTCATAGGTTGCGTCTTAACCCCTTGCACCACCAGGGAAGCCCTAATAAATACTTCTTAAAATGTGTTTACTTAATATGCAGAGCTGTGTTCCTGAGTTGTGTAATTCAAGGATTTTTAGTAACCTCAGGAGGAGATGGTAGCTTCTAGAATGTGTTAGGAGAAATGAGTTGGGGTTGTGGGGGGGGAAATAACAAAGGGAAAGGGTGTGTATTTAAATTATTTCCACATTTCTGGGGGGGTTGAGAGTGGGCATCAAGAACCTCTATATTTTGACCATATAAATCTATTTTTATAACTATCTATTTTTTTAAAGATTTATTTATTTATTTATACAAACACTGGGTACAGTCAGAAGCGCGGGAGGGTGAGAAAATTCACCAGAGTCAGAGCGGAGAGCAGAGCAGGCAGACTGATGAAGTACACTGCTGAGGGGAGCAGTGGGCAGCAGGAGAGGCCTGTGCACCATGTGGGATCCTCGCCCAGTGGCTGGGGATCGAACTGGCTCTGTAGAGGCTGTGGGCAGCTTCGCAACCCAGCGCTCAACCGCTGTGCCACTGGGGAGGCCCTCTACAACTATCTCTTAAGGAAGTAGTAAGAATTGTATACAAAGATTTATCAGAATATCAATGATATTTCCATCTCAAAAAGAAATAACCTAAGTATCACAGATTAGGTGATTGGTTGAATAAATAATTATATAACCATTCTGTGATATATTAAGTGATTGTTTCAGTTCTTTTACTGCAAATAATAATAATAACCAAAATGCTGTCAAACTCAGAAGGCTTTAAACAATAAGTGATTTTTCTTCACCACTCTTTGGGTTGCTTGGGTGTTCTTCTGTTACACACAATGTTGGCTGTCACTTATGGGGACTGGTTCCAGATGGTTGGCCTGGACTGGAAGGTGCAAGATGACATATCTCACCACACTCATGTCTTGATGTTGGCTGTTGACTTAGATACTTTGGTTTTCCTCCTTGGGGTCTCTCTCTTCAGGTGATGGCTCATCTGTTAGGGTCTTTCTTTGTGGCTTTTTTTTTTTTTAAGATTTATTTATTTATTTATACAAGCACTGGGTACAGTCAGAAGCGAGGGAGGGTGAGAGGATTCACCAGAGCCAGAGCGGGGAGCAGAACAGGCAGAATGATGAAGTACACTGCTGAGGGGAGCAGCGGGCATGGCAGGAGAGGTCTGCGTGCCATGTGGGCCCCTCGCCTGCGGCCGGGAATCGAACCAGCGCTGCAGAGGCTGCGGGCAGCTTCACAGCCCAGCGCTCAACCACTGCCCACCGGGGAGGCCCTTTTTGTGGCTTCTTTTTCCCTAGTGGCTTAAACTTCTATTTGTCATGGCAACTGGATTTTAAGAGAACAGAAATGAGCAGCTGCCAGTCTCTATAGGGCCAGACCCAGCTAGAAACATGTCACTTCTACAGCATCTGTTAATCAAGGGCAGCCAAAATTCAACGAGAAGGGAAATAGAATCCATTTCTTTCTTTTTTTAAAAAAAGATTTATTTATTTTGCATACAAGAGCTGGGATGCAGGCCAGAGGTGCGGAGGGGGAGGCAAGAGAATTCACCAGAGACAGAGTGGGGAGCAGAAAACGTGGATATGCTGAAATACACTGCTGAGGGGAGTAGCGGACCAGGCAGGAGAGGTCTGCCATGCCATGTGAGTCAGCTCCCTGGCTGGGGATTGAACTCATGCTGCAGTGGCTACCAGTAGCTTCATAGCGCTGAGACCCAATCCCTTGCACCACCAGGGAAGCCCTAGAATCCATTTCTTGATACAAGGAGAGACAATTGTGAGGAATTGTGAGGTCATCTTTGGAGACTCGTGGTGGTTATTAAAAAATATTTTTTATAAAAATATTTTGTGGCATTAATGTGAAGTGGAAAAAGCAGAAGATCTTAATAATAAAACATTGAGGGAAAAGAAGAACATAAGACTATATAGAATATAGCACTAATTTTGTCTAATGTTTTATATATATGTATATATATATATAGAGAGAGAGAGAGCATATATATGTGGATATATATATATATGCACACATAACATACACGTAAAAGGAATTTTAAGCAACACCAGAAAGTTGTTAATAAAGGTTGTCTGCCTGTTCCGTTCCCAGCTCTGTCTCTGGTGAATCCTCTCACCCGCCCGCATATCTGGCCTGTACTCTGGTCCTTGTATAAATAAAAGAAATCTTTAAAAAAAAAATAAAGGTTGTCTTATGAGTGATAGGATTGAGACTACTTTATTTTCATTCTTTACAGATATCTGTTTAAAATTTTTTTATAGCCATTAATTAGATGTTTTGCTATTCAAGAAAAGTGATTATTTATTTGGACAATTAGAAAGTGTTTATAAAATTCTGAGATTAGAAAACATATGTATTAGGGCCTCCCCGGTGGTGCAGCGGTTGAGCGCTGGGTTGCGAGGCTGCCGGCGACCTCTGCGGCGCCGGTTCGATCCCCGGCTGCTCCCCGGCCAGCGGAGGAGGGTCCCACATGGCGCGCAGACCTCTCCTGCCGCCCGCTGCTCCCCTCAGCAGTGTACTTCGGTCCTTCTGCCTGCTCTGCTCCCCGCTCTGGCTCTGGTGAATTCTCTCACCCTCCCGCGCTTCTGACTGTACCCAGTGCATGTATAAACAAAACAAACAAACAAACAAATAAATAAATAAATAAAAACATGCCTCTATAAAAAAAAAAAAAAGAAAACATATGTATTATATTCCACAATGCCAATGCTATGAAGTTAGAGCTACAAAGTTTCATCCAAAAATTTTCACCTATTTTGACATTTAAACATATCCTGAATAATTTCTGGGATAGGGCCTCCCTGGTGGCGCAGGCGGTTGAGCGCCCACACTGTGAAGCTCTCCGCAGCCTCTGCAGCACGGGTTCGATCCCAGGCGGGCCATCAAGAATCCCACATGGCACAGCAGACCTCCCCTGTCTCTCCCACTGCTCCCCTCAGCAGTGTATTTCGTCAGTCTGCCTGTTCTGTTCCACACTGTTTCTGGTGAATCCTCTCACCTCCCGCGCATCTGGCCTGTACCCTGGTTCTTGTATAAAAATAAATAAGTCTTTAAAAAAATAATAATTTCTGGGATAGATATAAATTTCAAGAGAAAATAAGAAGTTATTTACAAAAAAATATTTAGTACACTCAATACTAGACTTTGCAGCCAATGTGCATAATCTTACATGCATTCATCAGAAAATATGATTGAAGATAAGTGAACATTTAATGCAAAAAAAGACAGAAATACCTAAACACAAAAGAAGTAGAAATTATTATTAAGGCTAAAGAAATGCTGATGAAGTGGAAGACAAAATGTAGTAAATGTATCAATAAAACCAAAAACTGCATCTGCAAAACACTAAAAATTGAGACAACTTTTGTTATATTGCCATCAAGAGAAACAGAAAAATACAGACATTTGGAATGAGAGATATAACTGGAGGCAATTTTTAAAAAAGCTACCAATAGGATGAAAAGTTCTAGATGAAATAGAGTGTTTCTGGAGAAACAGTTTAATAGTTACTAATACAAAATTGGGAGCAAACCTGAATACATCAGTAAACATAGTAAAAAATGAAAAGAGAATCAACAACCAAGCCACTCAGTTTTATGTGTGTGTCCTACTAAACATTTCTGAAATAGAGATGTCTCATATTATGCAAGTTTCATATGTTCCAGAACATATGAATATAGAAAGCTTCTCAATTTGTTCTATGGCACTAATATAAACCGGATATTAAATCTAGAAAAGAAGAACCCAATGCAACTGTGGGCCATTGTATTGTGAACATGTATTGCTCTTTCAATAAATGAACATTATTTCAAACAAGTTAGCACATCTTTTAATCATGTTATGTGTGTTTGTGTGTATATGTATTTTCAAAAGGAACAAAAACACTTTTCATTTGGTTGTTGCAGTTCTCTAAAACCTAGGCTGACTGGGTTGGCTAAATCACTGAAATTTCAAACTGTGTGGACATAAATTTTGTAACATTTGGAATGGAACCTCAGACGTAGCTAGATGCCTCCAAAGTGTCTGCCTCTAGACACAAAAGGAGGAACAGAAAAGGACAAGTTAGATTTCATCTCTTTTTCTATGGACACAGCTCTGTAGTGGTGAATCAGCTAGGTCCTAGATTTCTGGATTCTAAACACAGGTGAGAACAAATTCATTTAGCTACTGGAATTATAGGAGGAAAGAGATTCCTTAAGCTAAAGTAATAAATCCGTACATTAGGAAAAAAGAGAGATCTCAAATAGCCCAGCCTTACACCTCAAGGAACTGGAAAAGGAAGAATAAACTAAGACCAAAGTTAGTAGTAAAGGAAGAAAAAGATGAAGAACAGACCAGAAATAAATGACATAGAAACTAAAAAGACAATAGTTCTTTATAGAATTAGAACATACAAGTAAGCATGCAAATGAAAACCCCTTGGAATCCCGCCACTGTTAACATTTTGATGTGTGTTGTTCCAATATTTTCTGCAAATATGTGTGTATATATGTATGTTTTACCATGTGAGTAAACCATAAATGTTTTTTATTCTGCTCCCACTAGTTTGTCACAAACATCTTTCTATATCATTAAATATTCATGTAATGGTCGATTATTCCATTGTCTGTCTGTCTCTGTCATTTATGTAACTGAATTCCTATTGTTGGAACTGTTGATTCACCTTTTCTTTTACAGATAAGATTATTCATGCAAAAAATTAGATAAATAATGATTTTTGTATATTTCCAAGTGAATCAAAATTAAGCTGTGGCAATGTAAACATTTGAAGTTAATTTCTTTAGTTAGAAACAGGGAAAGTGAAGGCTTTCTCTGTTTAGTTAGGGAAAGAGAAGCCTTTATGGAACATAGTTCTTCGTATTATCTCTGAGGACTCTTCAGGATGTAAGTGACAGATAACCTAACTAGAATTGAGTCTACAAAAAAGGAAATGCATGAGTGAATATGTCGGCCTAGTAATATTGCAGAACAACCAACCACAAAACATCACTGACACACTAAAATGTGTTGGGAGTGCGTGGGGCTTAGTGGATCTCAGCTGAACTTGCTCATGCATTTGGGGCCAACTGCTGGTTGAACAGGTATAGAATGGCTATCAGGAACATTCATGTGAAAGGAGGAAAAGACTGGTCTGTCATATTTTTTAAAGATTTATTTGTTTATGTATACAAGAACTGGGATACAGGCCAGAGGTGTGGAGAGTGAGCAGATTCACCAGAGACAAAGTAGGGAACAGAACAGGCAGACAGACTGAATATACTGCTGAGGAGAGCAGTGGGCGAGTCAGGAGAGGTCTGCTGCACCATGTGGGTAGCTCCCTGGCCAGCCAGGGATGGAATTCGTGCTGTAGTGGCTGCAGACAGCCCCATAGGTTGCGTCCCACCCCACTGAGCCACCAAGGAGGCCTTGGGCTGCCATTTTTCTCTGATGATTGCATTTAGGAATCTTTTTGGTCGAACCACCTCTTTTTCTTCTAGCTGCAAGACGGCCAGTAGGTTCTGATGTACACATCAATCCTAGTTGATTGGTGGTAAACTGTCTAGAGTTTTGAGAAAAGTTATGAACTTAAACAGGACTGTGATGGATTAGTCACCTTCACCACCACCAGGTCTCTCCAAAGTCCCTTTGGTGAGAAGTTCTGTGGTGAATATTTTGGAGGTTCTGACTGTCACCTAGTACAACTAAAAAATGCAGAACTTTGATTTACAAAGGAAAAAAGAGCTCTAAGAAATTTTCTCTAAGAAATTTTGACCTGCTTGGGAGTAGGGTGAGCAGAATTTATAAAATGTTGCATGTAGAATCATGTAGTATATAAAGTTTTGGGGTCAGCCTTTAACTGAACATGCATCTGTCTGTCTTTATCTATCCATCCATCCATCATCATCAGTCTATAATCTGTCTTAAAAAATACAATGTAGTTTTAGTCAAAGTTCTAAAGAAGCTTCTTTTCTAATTATCCTTTTTCTTATTTTTCAGATCTCTGACTAGTCGCTTTCTGGTATAGACTGAAAGGAATGCAGTGAAAATTCTGGCCAACAGTGGAAATATTGGCTTAATCCCCAACTGAATATAACATTCCTTCTCTTCAGTAGCACTTCATAATAGAAGAAAAATGTATGGAAGTGCAAGAACAATCACCAATCTGGAGGGGAGCCCTTCTAGATCTCCTCGTTTGCCAAGGTCTCCTCGTTTGGGTCACAGACGAACAAGTAGTGGGGGAGGTGGAGGAACAGGCAAAACTCTGTCCATGGAAAATATTCAGTCCCTTAATGCAGCCTATGCTACTTCTGGACCTATGTATCTGAGTGATCATGAAGGGGTGGCTTCAACAACTTATCCAAAGGGCACCATGACTCTGGGAAGGGCCACGAATCGAGCAGTATATGGAGGCCGCGTCACAGCCATGGGAAGTAGTCCCAATATTGCTTCAGCTGGACTTTCTCACACAGATGTCCTTTCATACACGGATCAACATGGTGGTCTGACCAGCTCATCCCATCATCACCACCACCAGGTACCCTCCATGTTGAGGCAGGTAAGGGATAGCACAATGTTAGACCTTCAAGCCCAGCTCAAGGAACTTCAGAGAGAGAATGACCTCCTCCGGAAAGAGCTAGACATCAAGGATAGCAAGTTGGGGTCTTCCATGAACAGTATCAAGACCTTCTGGAGTCCTGAACTCAAGAAGGAGAGAGTCTTGAGGAAAGAAGAAGCAGCCCGGATGTCTGTCCTCAAGGAGCAGATGAGGGTTTCCCATGAAGAAAATCAGGTAGATTATGATTCATCTCATTGTTTTTCAACCTTGGGTTCTTATTGAATTCTTGATGCTTTGCAGATGGTACAATGACCTGTGCAGAAGGAAGTTTGGCATCATCAAGGAATCTATGGCTTAGTGTATATTTCACTGGGAGACTGTGAGAGGGCATAGGAAATAGGAGGTTAAACTCAAGATCTCCTTACTTTCCAACAACCTTTCACATTGTTCAGGGAGGGGGATTCAATCCTCATTGCCTAACTTTTATACTTGATTAATTTTGTTTTCTTTTTTTTCAGCAGTCACAATAGTGGCTCAGATGTGCTTTCCTCTGAATAGAAGAAGGTGTTTTTTTTTTTTTTTTTGTAAGAGTAGACACTTTAACAGCAACATTTAGAAGGCCATATTTGACTGTTAAATTGATTTTTTTTTAAAGCACCAGTAACTTTATTTCCTTTCAGAATGAGTCAAGTTTGTTCTCAAAATAGCAAAGTGAACAGTATTAAGTGGGACTGTGTAAAATGGGTTTGTAATTATTTTGGATAAACACAATAAATTTTAACTGGGCCTTTCTTCCTTCTTTATTAATCTATGTGCATCTACTGTGAGCAAAGTGCCTTTTTACTTCTTTGATCCATCTTTCATACCCTAGCAAGATTAGTTTTTCCAGTGTCTATTTACAGTTATGCTATTTTGCTTTAAAGTCTTTAGTAATTACTCATTGCCTCCAGAATGATTTGAGTTTACAGCACTTCTACTGGAAGGCCTGATCCAGCCTGTCCAGTCATATTTTGTGCCATCTTCCTGTCTATCTCCTATGCTATCTGTGCTACCATTTGGTAATTCCTGCACACATTCAGGGTATCCAGCCCCATGCCTTTCCTCTCTGTTTTCCACTGGTGGCCTACTTAGCACCTCTTCTTCCTGCTTTTTCCCTTCCAGTCCTAGCCAGTCTCCATTTTCAAGTTCTATCTCTTCTGTGAGGCTTAGTTTTATGTTGCTTTTATTTCAGAAGGGATTTGGAGTCAGACAGGCCTGGCTTTAAATCCCAACTTCACTTCTTATTGGTAGTGAAATAAGTGCTACAATATGGGGCAAAGAGAATGCAGTGCCATTTGGCTGAAAAAGTTCACAGCTATCACTTAACTCTCTGTATAAATTTGAGATAATTCTAACTTGGCTGAACTAGTGATTCTCCAGTAATTGGTCTTGCTGTTGGCCTAATGAAGCTCTCTGCCTTTCTTGGGGTCATCTGTTGACCTCCCATCTGTTTCCCTGACTACCATCCCATTTGGAGTCCAAGGGCCTGTGGAAGCATTTGTGATCTGCCTGAGAATCTGCTCTTCACTCTCCTTGTATGTGTAGAAAGCAATCACCTTATCCCTTTGATTAGATGACAGAGACTTTGCTGGTTTTCAGATATGGAAATATGATTTTTAGTTGGAACAGAAAGCTTTGTTCTCCACTCCTAAATCAAATTAATGATCTTCACTATCGTTTCTGCTTTTTTTCTGACTTTGCTAGTTCATGAAGTCCTGTGAACCTGCTATTTCTATGTGCATTTCCCAGTTCTGTACTGGTTTTCTTCCTTTTTTAGTTGTTTTTGGAAAATAGTAAAATCAGTTTAGGAACTATGCAAGCAGAGACAAAAAGTTTGAAAGCTGTTCTTTAAACTGTCAGCTCCAAAATTATTTCTGTCTCACCTTCTATCATTATTTTTTTGAGCACAGAATCCTACTTTATACTTATATATTTGTTTATAAATTGCATGCTGTGTAATTCATAAAGAATTAATATATTGAGCAAATATATATAATATATTGAGGTAAATTTGAATTACACACAAAACCTTTTGATTCTTAATAATAATATTTTAAATTCCTTGTCCAATTTATGATGGTTACTTCAAAATAAAGTAGCTAATCCAATTCTACTAAACTGCCCCATATTGCCTTAGGTCAGAAAAATGGAAGATTTGAGGGTGTTCCCATGGCCCCTTCTTTGTTCTGGAGCCTACTGTGATCACAGGCAACTTTGGGTACTGTGTGTGCATACGACTATGTGACATATGACCCATTGAAAGATCCAGTATTAATCTGTATATTAAATATAAGTATAATTTAATTATTTGCTTTTTTTAGGTTAAAAAATATAAGAGGAAGAAGAAGTATGGAGAGTTTGAAAAGTCAGTTTACTTGCAATATGAAGTGGTATTTCAAAGTATAGAATATGAAGAATGACAAAAAGCAAATCATTAAAAAAAATCGAAGTATCTCTCCTTCCCCCTTTGGAAGTATGCCAGAATCTTTTTTAGGGGTATATATTGACACCTATTGGTCAGGATAGAGTAGATACTGCTGTAGTTATCAACAAACTTCAAATCTCAGAGGTTTAACATAACAGAGATATAGTTCTTGTTCACCAGAAGTCAGAAGCAGGTTAAGTGACTCTTCAGGGCAGCTCTCCTCCAGAATGTGACTCAGGGTCCAGGCTTTGGAATCTTGATGCATGTCTTCAAGAGTTGCAGCAGCAGTGGAAGAGATTGCCTGGAGATGGCACATTGGTTCCTCAATGCCTCGGACCAGAGGTGACACAATGGCAAGGGGTTGGGACGTGTAGTCTTCTCCTCTTTCCAGGAAAGAGGAGAGTAAAGTATAAGGGAGCACTACACATTTCTACCTGGGAAGAGGGAGTTAATATTTGTCAAAAAGTGGGTCTAGATGAAATAAACTGGGAACAATTCAGAATTCTGGTGTTGCTGCTATTTCTATTCTTACTCAACCAGTAGCCATCTTTTGGGGGCTTGCACAGAGCTAGGCATTGTTCTTAGAACTGTGTTCATTGTCTTATTTAGTGTTTGCATAAATTAGCTTCAGTAGGTGCTAGACTTTTTCTCATTTTACAGATGCAAAATAAGTGTAGAGAGAAAAAGAAGCTTGCCCAAGTTCACATAACCGGTTAGTGACAGCTTTGGACTTTAAGTCTTTTTTATTTTTAAAAAAGATTTATTTATTTATGCATACAAGAACTAGGGTACAGGCCAGAGTGGGGAGAGGTGAGAGGACTCACCAGAGTGGGGAACAGAACAGGCAGATTGACTGAAATACACTGCTGAGGGGAGCAGCAGGTGAGACAGGAGAGGTCTGCTGGGCCATGTGGGTAGCTCCTTGGCTGGCTGGGGATCAAACTCATGCTGCAGTGGCTGTGGATAGCTTCATAGTGCTGTGACTTAATTCCTTGCGCCACCAGGGAGGCCCTGTACTTTAAGTCTCATCTATTTCATGTCAGCATTCTCAGACGCTCAGATCCTTAGCATCCTCTTAACTTTGTGTTCACTATTGTCTCATCTGATCATTGAACACTGAGATATACATAGAACACTGAGATATGCATAGCAACAAAAAATTGCTACTTCTGTATGTTAGATTTTAAAATGACTAGTTTTAAGATAATGGTTAAGAATATGGTTTAAGAAGGATTTTTATTTTTAATTAGGAATTTATTTTTCCTAGAAATGTTCTTTTATGCTATTTAGTGTCTCTACCAATTACTTGCTACAGTTTCCATTTAGAGGAGAAATCTTGGAAACTTTTTGTTCTATGGAGGAAAAGAATGTAAAAGAGATAAGGGATACTTTTTGTGTTTTTTTTTTTTTAAATAATTTTTTTTTAAAGATTTTATTTATTTATTTATACAAGCACTGGGTACAGTCAGAAGCACGGGAAGGTGAGAGAATTCACCAGAGTCAGAGGGGAGAACAGAGCAGACAGAATGACGAAGTACACTGCTGAGGGGAGCAGCAGGTGGCAGGAGAGGTCTGTGCGCCATGTGGGACCCTCGCCCGGTGGCCGGGGAGCAGCCGGGGATCAAACCAGCGTTGCAGAGGCTGCGGGAAGCTTCACAACCCAGCGCTCAACCGCTGTGCCACTGGGGAGGCCCGATAAGGGATACTTGATTGTGATTTCTTATCAACCAGAGATAGCATTTACAAATGTAGTTCTATCAGAGGGTATTTGGGTAATTAGAATTTCACTAACTAAATTCAGATGATCTAAAAACAATCTGAATTGTACTATATGTATACAAAATGGGAAGTAGTTTCATTATAGGGTGGAGGTGAGGAAGCTAGAACACTCATATATGAAATCACAGTTTCGTGAATTCATTGTTCACTAGCACATACTTTTCCCTTTTATGTGCAGTGTTGTAGAGGTCTTCCACTCATCAAATCCTTGCAGTAGACTTTGAAGTCCTAGAGGTTGTGTATGAGGGAGCTGAACCCAACTCCAGATCGAAGGGTGGGTGAATACTCTCCCTGTTTTATAGGAAGTCCAGCAATATTTGGGAATTTGGAGCTAGTTGCTAAGTGGCTGTGGTCAAATTCTTTATGTGCAACTCAGGTTGCTGGATGGAGAGTCCACCCTAGATCCTCTCTCAACTGCCAACCCCCAGGTTCTCCCCAAGGCCCTACTTCTCAGTCATGCAGATCAATCTGAATAGCAATCCACTTGAGATTGCTAAGGGTGACAGTACTGACATTTGGAATCATTGACTTGTTTGTATAAACCAGAGTGCATGGATGAAGAACTTTCTGCTTCATTCTGTACTTTCTTGAATAGAAAAAAAAGTGGGGCAAAGCACTGTAGACAGCTAATTCTTTGAAACTGCGTGAACTCATAGTCCATGCTCTCAGTGTCACACCTATAGACTGATTTGGGGAGAGGTAATGAGAAAAGATTGGGAATGGGTGTTCAGGTGTCACCTGAGGTTGCCCCCTTATTATATTCAATGGCTGGTGGGCTTGGGGTGAATGTTGGAGGGGAGAGAATGTAACTATAGGGAAATAAATTGACCCAATTTTCTCTAAAAGACTGTATGGTTTTGATTTCTTCACTATTCCATTCTACTTACCTGTGTGATGAAGAATAGAGAGAGAGAACATGGTAGTACATTTTTTAAAAAAAGTCTAAGGTTTAAATCTTGCAGCTTGGTGCATAGTTATTGACTTCTCATGTGCCTGGGTATTTTGTGCAATTATTGACTGCTTTTTTAATGGATTTTTTCCCAAATTAGATGTACACAAAGCAATTTTTAGACATTTTCCTAGGTTGTGCTTGGCTAGCCAAGGATCTGCAAGAATATAAATAGCATCACACACTGGGAGATTGTACTAGATGTAATATTTACCCATCTTGTGTGTGCAGAAGTGGGACAAGGTCATTGGGAAACATAACCTAAGAAGTGTAAGTAAACCTGTCTGGGGATTATTACAGCTTTTAAGCAATGGTTATATGATAATTTCTATTTCTGGCATAACACAAGAGGAAATAATCTAAATCAATATAATAGGAGTTTTTGACTACTTTCATCATATGATTTATTGATTCTTATTTTGAGCCTGGAACTTGAAAAGGCTGAGATAGATTACAATTTCACGTTTTCTTCATCATTATTATTTCTTTTATTTGAATTCCTGCAGAGCCATTTCAACAGTGGTCATTCAACTCTTTCAGAAACATTCTTTTATTTATTTCTTTGACAATTGTAATACAAAGCATCCTGATTTTTATTTATTTTTTATTTTTTCCCAAATTATATTTATTGAGGTAAAGTAGATTTACATCTTTGTATCTGCCCCAGGGATTATAGGTTCAAACCTCTACAAATGTATACTTTCATACCCTGTCTACCACTAGTGCCCCAACAGCCCTCTCGCACATTCCAGAGGGGCCCTTCCCTCCCCTTCTCTCACTCTACCAACCTCCCCTTCTGGTTGCCTCAGATTTATAGGCAGATGTTAAGAGTTTATTATTGGTTTGGTTTTGACTTGCCATTTGTTATATTTCTCTATATTCCACATATAAGTGACACCATCTGGTATTTGTCTTTCTCTGACTTATTTTGCTTAGCACAGTTCTCTCCAGTTCCACCTATGTTGTTGCAAATAGCAGGAGTTCATCTCTCTCTCTCTCTCTCTCTCTTTTATTGCTGAGTATTTCACATATCCCATGAAACCACACAAATATATTTAAAATCTCTGCTTGTATCATATCCACTAACAATCAATTGCCTAAATCATGCTATGTGGTCTAGAGGGTGAGGTCAGGGATCTCCATTCCTTGCCAAAACAGAAAGGAAGTGAAACAAACAAACAAAACACACAAACACACACACTAATTCCATCTGTCACAGATTGAATATTCTTAGAACTAAAGGTACTGAAGCCATCCTTGGGAAAGGCTGCTTCAGGAGAACCTCTGGAGGTGAGACGTGGAAGTTTAAGAACTGTGGAGACAGATGATCACAGTCAGTTTGGGCAAAGGGTCCTCATGGTGCCTGATGAATGGCTCAGTTCAGGCTGTGCTGTCTTTTCTTCAATATCTCTAATGAAATCCAAGTAGAAGCCTGGAAGTTACTGCAAGAACTTTTGTTTTTCTGATAAAAGGGATAAATGTCACCAGCAATGTTCCTTCTTCTTCTTCCTGCCTTGAGTGCCAAAAGAAAAGGTACATTTTAATGAGGTGAAATGAGATCTTGAAGGACCTTATATATTAGAATAAAAAAATTGACTTGCTATTTGTATTGGGCAATAATCCAAAGTTATGACATGAAAACTAGTGAAAAAAAAGCAAATTCATTAATTCCTGTAATGTAATGGAATTACAAAACGACTCAGGGATGGAGTTTGGGGTTGACTGGATCAAGGGTCTCAAACTATAATAGGACTTTTTCTCTCCTCATTCCTTCATCTTTGATTCTCAGTGTCTGCCTTTGTCTCTAGAAGAAGCCTCATTTTCTTCTTCATGTGGTGAGCAGTCTTGCCCCAGACTGAAGGGTTAAGGGATCCCTATGTCTTCACTTCCCATTTGGAAAACTTATGGAAAGACTTTGGTCCTATCTTGGTCATGTCCTGCCATCAGGACTTGGTGACTACTTGTGGCAGGTAGGGACAGGTACGTGTAGAGGGATTATTAATAGGGTCATGTGACTGGTGACCCTATTAGAACTGCAGGAATTGTGAGAGGAGCAAGTGTCTAAAGGAACTGAGAAGAAGGGCAGAGATGCCCAAGGACAAAACCAGATATCTCCTGCACTGATGTGAGTTGCTTTTAGGCACCCTCTTCCTCTGAATGTTAACGGTTTATAAGTCATGTCAAGAGATCTGAGAACTTAAGAAACCAATCATCTGTCATGTCTATGAAAAAACTGTAACAAATTTTTTCATTTTTTACTCTGAGTTGAAGTGTGAGTGTCTGTGCTTTCCCAAAGTTACATTGGCAGTTGGATTTAGAACTAGGTAACATAAACTAGTTTAGCAGCACAACATAACTAGAAATACTGAATCTTGAGCCAAAAAAATGTCCATCTTCCTCCTCTTGAAAAAGTCTTGGAGCCTTAGCTCTTCAGAGAACTATAGCTTTTGTCTACCTTTCCAGAAATGTGGAAAAACTTTGGTCCAGACTTAGGCAATGACCTACTTAGACTGAAACCACAATTTTAAATGCCTTTCATGGGTAGGTGAAAACTTCCTTTGGTTCTGAAGATAGATGAGATGGCATGGAGCCAACAGTTGATTTCTTTGTTTGCTAGAATATAGGAGAAAGATTTGAAGTGAACTATACATCTTTGTCACAGATGTCAGCTGTTTTTTTTGCCTCTGTAATCTCTTGCAGTCAGCCTGAGAATCAGCCATGTGCACTGCATTAGTAGCCTTACAGATTTTTTTATTCCCAGGTTTTCTTATGAAAGACTTGGCCAGTTGTAGGAAAATAAACATTCTTGTATGCTGGACCTTGGGAGAGCTAAATGTCTTCCATCTTCCATTTTCTCCCTGAATCACATTATTTTGGCTATAGAATAGCAACAACACACAATCACCCCCCAAAAAACATATTGGAATATTTCAATGAGGATATTATTTTAATCTTACTTATGCCAAAGGTACTTATTGAAACCAAGTTCTGGAAAGAGAAGGCAGAGGGAGTGGTCACCCCTAAAACATTCTCTGCCTAATAAAATTCCCCATAGACAGCATCCTCAGAGGATTTTAAGAAGCAAGTCTATGTTGACAGGAAAAAAGTAACAGTGATTTTATCAGCCAAAGCAGACGGGGTCGGTGCTGAACCTGGCCTCTTCTGGCCAGAGTGCAATTTCAGCTTCTATAATTAGTTGCAGGTGGAGCTCTTGTGTTGTTGTTTTGGAGTCCACTGACATCTGTGTGCAAATTCCCACCACCCCCAGTTGGCATTTGGATTCAATAAGTGGTTTGGCTTTGCAGGAATATAGAAAATTGTAAATCTATTTCACACACATATATAGATAAAGCTGCTCCAAAGGTCAGGTTCTGAAAGCTGTGGAAAGCATTTTCAAAAGTTTGGGAAGTAGGTTTTAGGCAGAGTGTGGGCATACAGCCAAGATTTGGGGCTGTCTGACAAACAGAATTCTGGCATGCTCAGTTTCTGCTCTGTTGCTCTGTGAAGCCAACATTTGATTTTATCTTGGAAGGGATGTGCAGCCATTTTGTATTTTGGTAGGAAAGTAATGGAGAGAAGTAAAGACTGAGGCAACTATTTCTCATCATATAAACCCATGGCTGGGTTTATACTGTCTTATTCGGCTAGATACATTGATCATGTTAACTGAGTGGTTCTCAACTGGAAGCAATTCCATCTTTCAAGGACTTTGACAATATCTGGAGACATTTTTAATTGTGTAACTGGGTGGGGCATGCTACTAGGATCTGGTGGGTAGACAACCAGGCTGCTTTTACACATAATCCGGTATGTAGGATATCCTCTCACATTATCTGGCCAAGAATGCCAACAGATATAAGAGAAACCCTGAGTTAATTGGATTATTACTATATCTTAATTTTTCTTGATTCTCTGCACTCAATTCTTTTACTTTGTGATGATCAAAATGTATATTTCTATAAAAGGAATGATCTGATTCATCATTGTATGGGAAATAATTAACTGTGAATGTCTTTTACTTTTTTTTTTAATCTTGACCTAGACAGTAATCAGGGATTTTTAAGTACCTTGAGATCTCTTATAAGGAAATGGGTAACTCTTTAAGGAAATGAAGTCAGATTTTAAACTATTACCTCTTTATATTTTTACTCATTTTTTAATGGTAGTTTTGTCCATTACTGGTATTTGATCTTGAAATACCATTTCAAGCATTTTAAGCATTTTCCAGCCACTTACTGTATGCCAGAAATTTGCTAGTTGCTTTCTATGTGTGTGAGCTCAATAGCCCTGTAAAACCCATGGCATCCACATTTTATAGATGAGAAAGAAAGACCACCTGATGTCTCATCAGAGGAAAATACCAAAGGAACATTCCTATCTTGGAAACTCACCCAGAAAGATGAGAGAAAGTAACTTTAGGGCTGGCCAGAAAATTTAAAGCATGGGTGGCAGAGGAATGAGAGAGATTATCTCTTAGGATGCTTAATAATGGCATATTCCTTTGACAAACTCCCTGGATCCCAAAGAGCAGACATTCAAGAATGGGGAAATGCTTTATTATGGATTATTGGACTCCAGTGAGATGTGCTTACTAATCCAATTAGAATTCTTTATCATCCTGCCTCCCTCTACAGGAACTTGAGGGGACACAGATAGCCTCTAGGCCTGAGAGTCGCTGTCATGTCTCAGCTTCCTGTCTGGGTGGGTTTTTCATCTCACTGGCACTGGTCACACCTATTCAGGAGCTGTCATTTTGGACTGTTACAAGTTTTGTGTCTCAAAGTTGGATCTTCCCTTCGTGGGTCCCAGATTCCTTTCCCAGAATCATGTTAGTTGGAAAATGATCAGGAATAAAAATAAAGTTTCTCACTCTCTCATTTTCTCTTTTGATATGTTTTTATACAAAGTCTGTGAAAAAGAGGCCACTCAAGAAAAGCGTACATGTCTTCTCCATGTAAATGTTCAATAGAAATTGCCTGGAATTGCTGTTTCAATTTCAAATTCAGAGAACCAAGAATCTGGCCCAGCTCAAATCTGGAGCCTGGTTTAGGTCCAATCAGTTATGAACAAAGGAATGATATCCACACCCCCTCAGCAAAACTATGAAAAGAAAAAGGGACATGATGGCTAGATTCTCTCACAAGGGTGCTTGTGGGTAAGAAGAAAGGACAGCTATTGCTGGGAACATTATAAGTTTATGCAACTTGTAATGGGGAACTCTCTGTATTTCAGTTACTAGGAAGACCAAGACCAATGAAAGGAAGTTAACTAACTACAGTGATCTTTCTGTAGTCAGCTATTTCAAAAACATTGGCTTCTGTAGCCTTCTGGAATCTCTTGACCTTCACTTCCACTTGGTCAGTTTGTACTTCGTGCCCAGAGTTGGTATTGAGTGTCACCAGATTAATTCATGTTGTCTTAATTTTTGTGGACCCATGTGATTCCTTTGTATAATGTCAGGTTGCATCTTCTATGGAACTTTAAAAAATTCTCTGCTTTTCTTAAACTCCCCTTTTGGGTCTCCAGAGTGGATGGAATTACAGGGTTACATAGGATCTCCAAACTTTTAAAACTAGATGTGTTATAAACTGATGTCTTCTATCTTGAGCTATAATAACATTCTAAAAAAATATAGTAGTTAAATGTTATTCGACACATGATCTAAAAAGCAATTGAAAAAAGTCGAAATTCGTTGTTCTTTCCTTGGAAGAGCTTTCTGAAATATCCATGTAAAATAATGTAAAAATTCTCAAGACATCCTGAAATCAGTAAAAATCAGTAAATATATGGGAAGGAAAGTTGTACCAGTGTATATGTGATGGCCAAATTTAGAAATGCTCAAATTTAGAAATGTAGTAAATAATAAACAATAATTGCCTTCTCAAAAATTTTAAACTTTCTATAGTTTTTAATTTTGGGGAGCCATTCACTGTTTGAGAAGCCAATGAAAACTTTGTAATTTACCCTAGAATAATGTGCATTTCACTTCTTCAACTCTGCCCTAAACTCCGAGGACATCTAAGGATATTTCGGTAAATCCTCTCTCTAGATATTGCCATTTAATATTAAGTGTTGCACATCTATTAGGAGGAAGTAGTTCCTGGTATAATGAAATGAATGTGCGCTTGGTAATGTGAGACATCTTGGCTTCACTGCTCTCCAGTTTGTACTAAGTAGGGAACATGTGACAGGATTTTGGTGATAGTTGAAGAGTAGTAAGTAAGTTGGTAGGGTGGAAATTTGTAGATGGATTGTGCCAGGTTCACTGAATGTATCCAGGTGCAGTACTAGATGTGGTATATTTTAATCCACCCTCAGGAATAGATTACCCTGAGACAGTGTGCATAGTGTTAGGTGGCAGAGTAAAGCACAAGTTTAAATATTTCCATTAAGAACGTTAAGTTCATTATGTTTGTCTTGAGATGCCAAACTTCCTAGTTTACTTCAGATTATTTCATTTTCCTTCTTTGTAATTGCAAATAAAACATAATACTGCAAATTAGATTACATTGTAGGCATTTGTGATAGAGCAAGGAACAAAAGATTCTGTCAAGTTATCAAGGAAGGTTAACTGGGGACCTACCATGTTCCCAGTCATAAACTAAGGACTAAGGGACCCTTTCTGTGCCCTTACCAGCTTGTGAAAATCATGAGAGACCCACTTCTTTATCTTGTGTAGAACATGACTAAGGGACACAGGGGTGAGATACCCTATTTTTTTTAAAAAAGATTTATTTATTTATGCATACAAGAACTGGGGTACAGACCAGAGGTGTGGAGGGTGAGAGGATTCACCAGAGACAGAGTGGGGAACAGAACAGGCAGATTGACCGAAGCACACTGCTGAGGGGAGCAGTGGGTGAGTCATGTGGGTATCTCCCTGGCCAGGGATCGAACTCATGCTGCAGTGGCTGTGGACACCTTCATAGCTTGCATCTTTTTTTTTTTTAAAGATTTATTTTTTATTTATACAATAGCTGGGGTACAGACCAGAGGCGCGGGAGAGTGAGAGGATACACCAGAGACAGAATGGGGAGCAGAACAGGCAGACAGACTGAAAGCACTGCTGAGGGGAGCAGCGGGCGCGACAGGAGATGTCTTCTGTGCCATGTGGGAATCTCCCTGGCCGTCTGGGAATTGTACCCGTGCTGCAGAGGTTTCGGACAGCTTCACAGCGCTGCGCTCAACCCACTGCGCCACCGGGGAGGCCTCATAGGTTGTGTCTTAACCCCCTATGCCACTGGGGAGGCCCAAAATACCTCATTTTTGATGGACAGTTGATTCTACTTTGGAACTTTACTTGACATTAAGTTTGAACTTGGAAGGAAGCTCCTTGTCCAATTAATTAAATTTTCTGAAAAGTTCTTTGCATGAGCTTTGCTCTCTTTTATAGAAGCCTGCCAAAGTCTAGGAGAGTAGACACAGCATTCTCCAAACACCCAGTCAGTATAGGGTTCCTGGAAAGTGTTGGGGAGGGAGAATTGGGGAGATCTAGGTAAGAACCTTTTTAGATCTATTAGTATTCTCACATTTTATTTTATTTATTTTTAAAAAATATTTTATTTTATTTAATTCTTACATCATTTTTCATTTTTGCACAATGTATGCATTTTCATTTTGGTTATATTCCCCATACAATTGAAACCCCCCCCCTTTGTTTTGACCTTAGTCCTTCCTCTCCGCCCCCGTAGTGTGTCTCTGGTTTATAGTTGCTTGTTGATTTTGATTTTTACTTTGTATTAATTAATCTTTTTCCTGGTCCCTTATTTAGGTTTTCTAAATTCCTGCTATGAGTGAGACCATCCGGTACTTTTCTTTTTCGCTGATTGCATACAAAACAAGCCTCAGAGGGGAGATCACTTGTCCGAGGTTGCAGTTAGTGTGGCGTTTGAACCCAGGCAGACTGACTTCAAAGTCGGTCTCCAAAGTTCACATTGGCTGAAGTGTGACATGAACAACTGTGTGTACCCTAGGTGATTAAAGGACAGGCTTGGATACCTTGAAACACTTGCATTAAATACTTTGAAAGCCCATGTTCAGAAAGTCATTGCCCTTCCAAATTTCTTCCAATACTTTTGATTAACTTCAATGAGAAAAATCTCAATTTGGTGTCAGTCTGGAATACCTTCTTAATACCTATTTGGTGCTTCTTACTCTTAGTACTGGGTGTATGTTGACATTCCCGCATGATTTGTAATTGTCAGTTTTACCCTTTGCATCTGATTTGCTGCTCATTCAGTGTTTGTGAGCTGACTAGTAATGTGCATCAGTGGGACCTGCCTTCTCAATTCTTGCTTGGCTGTCTTTGACAGTGGTGATGAACCCCAGCTGTGGACATGGATTGCCTATCTTCCATTTCCAGCTGCAGTACTGTGGACAACTTACGTTCTTCTTTTTTTTTTTTTCAAGATTTATTTTACTTATTTATGCATATAAGAACTGGGGTCCAGGCCAGGTGCTGTGGTGGGGTTGGGGAGTGGTGAGAGGATTCACCAGAGACAGAGTGGGGAGCAGAACAGGTGGATCTACTGAAATACAGTGCTGAGGGCAACAGTGGGTGAGACAGGAGAGGCCTGCTATGCCACATGGGTCAGATACCTGCCCGGGGATTGAACTCATGCCCCAGTGGCTGGCCATAGCTTGATAGCACTGAGACTTTAACCCCTATGCCACCAGGGAGGCCCAACTTACTTTATTTCTTTGAGCCTGTTTCCTCACCTGCAAAGTAGGCATAATAATATTACCTATGTTAGGTATGTTTACTAGGGGAAATTACTGAGAAATTAAATTGTATTAAATGAAGGAGTTGTATGAAAGTACTTAGTACCATAATAATACAAGTAAATATCTAAATAATTGATGACAATAAACATGAAGGAAATCAATCTGAGGACAAAGGCAATACATGGGGAAGTAAAGAACTGGGAGAATGTCAGGGAAATGGAAACAGCCATACCTAAAGATCACCTTACTTCTGGATTTCTTGCATTTGTGTAAGTCATTCTGACTTGAGGTTTTGTTATTAATGGCAATAGCCAATATATTTTGATTGATAGGACCATAAATAGACAGGGATCTTTGTTTGAAAGCTTTGTGGGTTATAAAAATGAGTAGGTCCAAATTCCTCCTGCAAGAATCTAGTCTAGCAGAGAAAATACTATACTCATAAAAACGCATTCAAGAAAAACCCAGTAAGAAAAGGAAGAAAGTTGTACTTGTCATTTAAAGATACAATTAAAATGCTTTAGGAGCCCAGAGAAGGAAGAGATGAGGGAAGACTTTTTATAGGGAAGGTGGTATTGGAGGCAGTCCCTGAAGATGGACATTTAATGTTAAAAAAGTGTGTAAGATGGAAGTAAGGTAGGTGACAGAGTCCAGATTCTCAGTAGAGGACATGATCAAGAGAAACTAGATGACCAGAAATTTATTTCATAAAGCATAAAATTGAACATGGGTAAAAAGTGGTCCAACTATTGCACTCATGTTTAAAGAAGAGAAAGAGGAATTGGGTAATGGAGGTCACCTTTTATTTTTCTGAATCAAGAGTAGTGTGGGGCTTAGTATATGGAAACACATGTTGGGACAACCTGTATTTAGCTTCTGTGATTTTCCCTTTGTGTCCCTGGCTCTGGGAACTCCTCTAGTGTTTCCATGGTACAGCAGAAGGATGAATAGAAGTGTTTCTTTGTCAGTGCTGATGACCAATAGGGAAAGATTCTTGTGGATCCAGAAGAAATTCTGGGTCTGCTGAATTGACAGCAACTGAGTTTTCCGTGGCTAAATTCCTTGACATGCCTTTTCTATCATTAGTGTGTGTGTATACACACACACACATACATGAGAGAGGGAAAACTGCCACCTCCAAAACTTGATGCCTAAGTATTGTTATATGCCAAGGAGATGCCACATTACTATCTTCAGAGAACTTTTTATTACCCTGTTTTTTTTTCATTAACAGAGTGAATGGAATTAGAATATTCTGCTCTTGAAATCAGGTGCGTATGAACTTCCTAAGGGTGGTTAGGGGAGATTTTGACCAGGGTATTGATCTCCTTAAATAAATCCAAGTCAGTTCATATTTTTCAGATGACTGCTCTGGAAAAGGTTGGGCCATAACCATACCATTCTCACACTAAATTTAAAAAAAAAAAAAGAAAATTATGTTACATTTTTCTGATAGGTTGTATAGAAAGTTTCTGCAGTCTGAGATGGAAACTGTAAAATATTGTATCACTATAGAGGGGTAATAGAGAAAAAAAAGAATATGACTTCCCAGTAAATGCTGTTGTCTAAACCCTCAGGAACAGCAAGCTTTCAAGTTGCCCTATGAATATCACATGGCTCCCAGGTCTAGTGGAACCACACATAATCCAACCAGGTAAAATCCTGAAGTTCAGATGAGGTGTCTGATAGACTTTTGTAAACATTAACCTATTTTGCTAATTTACTCATTCCTTTTGCAGCTTACTCTGGACAACTACAACTCTTATAATGTCATTGTAACAGTTTGTATCAAAAGAATGGTCCTGCAAATAAACTTTTCTAACCCAAATTTCTCCACTAGTCTTAGACGTATCTTCCCCCTTTCCAGTGGAGACACCACTAGGTTCCCCCGTGGGGTTACACAAGGTGATGACTGAATGACAAATGGATCAAGTCAACAAAATGGAAGAAGTCTGCCCTGTGCTGGAGTAGGTGCTGAGAGTTAGTAATGGACAAAAATGGCTGCCTGTGTGGAACTTCCATTCTGATGGGGAAAACAAAAAGCATTACTTTTTTTTTTTTTTAAATCATGTTTTATTGCAAAACGTCACTTGTCCAAGTGGTGATGCTGAGTCAGGTTGTAGGTTTCTGACATCAACTTTCAACCTGTGACAGAACATGATCGCGGACATGGGAAAAGTGGATGTTGGGGTGTAGTAGGTTGGAAGTGGTAATGTTGATTTTCATACTCTTTCTGCAAGGAGTTTGGCTTTGAAGATGGGAACTGGGTGGGGAGGGGCTTGTAGAGCTTGGGGACTCTTCCCTGACCAATGTGTGATATACTTGACCATATTCACTAGCTTGTGAGAAATGGGTCAGTAGAGAGGGTTTGTTGGTTGGACAAAGCTTGCAAGAGGATGGAAGAGATGAGATCAACCTTGAGTGGGGGGAGAACTTTCCCTCCTCGAGCCCAGAGAGGAGGTTGTCAAGGAAATGAAAATGTCCAAAAAGCAACAGTAGTAGGTGTGAAGTAAAGGAAGTAACTTCTCACTACCTAAGGACACTGGCTTAACAAAAAGAGAAAATCCCAGACTGGGCATTAATTTAGATTTGACTTTGGTACCAGTGAGGCTATGATGTTGGCTATATCACCTGTTCTGGGCCTCAATTTTCCCTGACTGCATCACTGTAATGAATAAAATTATTTCAGCCTTCCCTATTGGTTGAAACATGCCACAGCTCTAAGCTACTCAAACATTTTCAGGGAAATTGAATGCCCTATTGGCTAAAGAAAGTCCGTGTTTTTTTTTTTTTTTAAAGATTTATTTATTTATGCATATAAGAACTGGAGTACAGGCCAGAAGTGTGGGGGTGGGGGGGGCAAGAGGATTCACCAGAGACGGATGGGGAACAGAACAGGCAGATCTACTGAAATACACTGCTGAGGGGAGCAGTGGGCAAGACAGGAGAGGTCTGCTGTGCCATGTGGGTAGCTCCCTGGCTTGCTACTCGTGCTGCAGAGGTTGTGGACACCTTCATAGTATTGTGCTTAACCCCTTGTGCCACCAGGGAGGCCTAGTGTTGTTATACTGTGACCTCATGAGTGTGATTTGATGGGGGCACGTGGCTAGGATGAGATACGTATACTTGAAGCTGGTGAACATGTGCATGTTGATGGTCCTGTGTGGTGTGCTGGTGGTGCTATTCAGGTGCTGCTGATCAGGTAATTTGCTGGCTGTGAGATGACACTGCAAGCCCATTACTCTGCTTAGTGGAGGCAGAAACCACCAGTATTTCCCAGGAGAAATTTTACAAGTAAAATCTAATTTTACTTTTGCTGTTGATGGCATTTCTCAGCTATACTAATTATCATCCTGACAGAAACTCAGCAGAAATATACCCCACACTCCCAAGAGTGTAAAGGGGGAAAGAGGTTATTCTTAAATAATCCAAGAAAAGGTTTTACCTGTGGATTACAAAGTTACACTACTTTTTTAGTCATGACATTTTTAAGTGGAACATGCTCTGACTTAAAAAGAATTTCTGTGTTTGCTTTACTTTTGGCTTTCAGACCTTGTGATCCATTTCCTATTCAATTGTAATTTTAAATAAAATTATTTTAGGAAGGAAAATGATAGTTTGGGATTGAATGTTGTAGCTCAGTGTTTTTAAAAGGTATTTTGCAAATTGGGAATTATGTTTTGCATTCTTCCTCAATTCCTCAATAAGTATCGAAGTACCCATCTGTCTACCCAGTCAGCCATCCATCCAGTTGTTAAAATAATATTCTTGACTATTGCAGTTTAGTAAATAGTTACCAAATAAAATGTACAAATATATAGAGACCCAGTGCCTCGTGGGCTTTTTGAGGCCAGGAGGCCTAGATCCAACTCTGACTCTGCCACAAATTGACTGTGTGACCTTGGGGATTGGTTGCCAACATTGAAAAATTGGGAGACTTCCAGGGAAAATATGGATTTCTGAATTTTCACGAATATCAAACAAATCTGGTAGGCTTAGGTGGGACAACTATTCTAGATTGCTATAGTGTACCCTTTAGTTGGCATAATATACATTCTTTTTTTTTTTTTTTTAAAGATTTATTTATTTATTTATGCAAGCACTGGGTACAGTCAGAAGTGTGGGAGGGTGAGAGAATTCACCAGAGCCAGAGCGGGGAACAGAACAGGCAGACTGACAAAACACACTGCTAAGGGGAGCAGCCGGCATGGCAGGAGAGGTCTGTCGTGCCACGTGGGACCCTTGCCAGCGGCCCAGGGATCAAACGTGCTGCAGAGGCTGTGGGCAGCTTTGCAGCCCAGCGCTCAACCGCTACGAAACCAGGGGAGGCCCGGCATATATACATTCTTAGTTTAAAAGTGAATTGAAGAATATTTTCAAACCTAAGGAATAAGTAAAATATAGTCTCTTTTACTTTATTATAAGTAAAATAAAGCCTCCCTCTACCTGTGGGAGAGGGTGGTTGCATCATCTTAATAATTCTTGTGGTCTTCAAGGATTTTAAGAGCCACACACATGGTTGGAAAATGGAGAAAAACCTCCTTTTGAATATTTGGGGAAGGAGCAATGATAAGGTGTATCAGGGTTGGTTAATTGTTGAAAGTCCAAGCTAATTGACATGATTTTGGGTGATGGGGGAAGTCTGATGCCTGACCTGGAGTAAAAGGGATCATGTTTCCCAGACATATGGAAGGAAAAGTAAAAGAGAACTAGTAAAAGTTCACTTTCAATTAAGATGCACCCCCCCCCTTATGCTAAGAAGGAAGATGCTGTGGCATCTTCTAGGGAATTTGCTTTGTAGGAGAGGCACTGCCTTTGTTTGCTTTTCTGGTGAGTTGGATTTCTACAGCTGCTCATGGTTCTTAAACTTCCTAGGAAAAGTACAGCAGATAGAATTGTGATGAAATCAGCACACCAGTCCTGTATTTCCTAAGGACACTTAATTCTAATACTGTTTAGCTGAATTCTAGTTGGTGGCTTTTATTTTGGGACAGATTTTATGTTATGATAGGTATGACAAAGGGTGTGATGTGTATGCGTGTGTGTGTATGTGTTCAGTACATCAGAGGGCACTTTATAGTGAGCATTATTCTTTGAAAAAACATAGCTTATTGTATACATTTTCCATTAGAAAGAAATGTGAATTTGTCAGGGGTTTGGGTAGGATTTTGATATCTCAAGGTTACTGTTCTTTCTGTCTCTCCCCAGGATCTGAAAAAGCAACTATATACCTAAAGACTAGCAGTCAGAAGGGAAACAGTATGGTTTTATTAGTTAATCCATGAGGATGGGCTCAATATGTGGGGTGTGGCTACGTTCCTTTTGCCCTTTTGTGGCCCCATCCATGAATGCAACATGTTTTAGCCAATTCTTGGTCACTGGCTAATCATATCAGGCACCCCATTTTCAGAGTGGAGCCAGTAAAGATTATCAGAGAGAAGTGGAGGGTGACACCTCTTGATGTCCAAACCCTTATAAGAAGTTGGGAAATAAGATTTATCATAAATTTCTTTTTTTTTTTTAAAGATTTTTTTATGCATGCAAGAACTGGGGTGCAGGCCAGAGGTGTGTGTTTGTGGGGTGAGAGGATTCACCAGAGACAGAGCAGGAAACAGAACAGGCAGATCGATGGAAGTACACTGCTCAGGGGAGCAGTGGGCAAGTCAGGAGAGGTCTCCTGCACCATGTGGGAAGCAACCTGGCTGGGGATCTCACTCGCCCTGCTGATAGCTTCATAGGGTGTGTCCCAACCCCTTGCACCACCAGGGAGGCCCCCAGATTTATCATAAATTTCTATACATAAAGCTAAGTCTTGTTACTGTTTTATTTTTCTTTCTAGTCATTGCCATATTCCTGATTTTATAATTTGTACTTTATCAATAGCTAACTAGATATTGGAATATAATTTATAGTAATAGCTAATTTTTATCGAGAACTTATTGAATACCAGGCATATATTTACTCATTTGCCCCCCAAAAATAACACTGTGAGTTAGGTATTGTTTCAGTTTCCATTTTACAGATGAAAAAAAAATGGTGACAGCAGAATGCAAAGTAGATGGCCAGGTTCGAAAGTACGTGTTTCTGTCTCAAGAGGTGGGTAAGAGATTAGTGATGGGGCCAGCCCAGCGACTGGGAGACCAGCATGTAGTTTAGAGCCTGGCTTGGATCTGCCACAAACCCATTGTGTGACTGATAGCTTGCTAAGGAATACCTCACTCAGAACCTCAGTTTCCTCAACTGAAAACTGAGGGTGTGATTTCTGGTTAAGGTTTTTGGGCCTCTGTGTTAGTATCCTGGGGGCTGTTAGAGCAAATGACCACTAACTTGTTGGCAAAATAACAGCAGCAAAATAACAACAACCAAAGCCCCAGAAATTTATTCTTTCACCTTGATCTGAAATCAAGGTGTTTACAGTGTTGGCTCCTTCTGGTGGCTTTGAGGGAGAATACATTCTATGTCTTGCTCCCAGCTCTTTCTGGCTGCCAGCAACCCTATAGTTCTTTGTTCTGTAGATGCATCACTGATCTCTGCTTCTGTTTCACATCACCTTATCTCTGTGTCCTGGTGTCTCAAATCTCTGCTTTTCTCTTATGAGGGCCCTTGTCATTGAATTTAGGGCTTTCTAAATCTAGGAAGATGTTATCTAAAGATCTTCAACTTTTAATTACATCTGTTCTTTTTCTAAATAAAGTCACATTCACAGGTTCAGGGGATTAAATATATCTTTTGAGGGCACTTTTAAATACACTACATTCATCTTCTAGCTCCCCCCCGCCCCCACCACTGCTCTGTGACAAGGACCACAAATATTGGAAAAGAAAGTGTTAAAGCTAGGTGTGCCACAGTGGGTAATAATGTAGCATCTGGAGTCCAGAGCCCTGGTTTCCAGCATTGGCTCTGCTATCCTATCTCTATGACTTTGAAAAAGTCACTTAACCCCCCGAGTTTCAGTTTTCCACTCTGTAAAATGGAGCAATAAATGTAACATTAAGGGATTATTAAATGAACGACTATATGTGAAATACTTAGAACAATGCTGTTAGTATTAGCTGCTATTTCTTACTTCCATTTAGAAGTTAAGTTCATGCCTATGATTTTGACAGAGAAATGAATTTTGTGAGGTTTGCATTTAAAATATGACAAGAAGCAGCCCACAAGTAAGCTATTTTTCCATCATTTTAAATCTGGAAGTCCAAATGTGTCTGAAATATAAGGATTATGCTTTATAGTGTGCTGAAACAATTTTTGGCTCAGTCTTTTTAGACCTCAAATAAGCTAAAGCAGGGCGCGTCTGTGCTCACGTTGGAAGAGGCGGGCAAGCAGATGGAAGGTTGCTGAGGGAGCGTTTTGATATGCTCATGCAGGAGGCGTTAATATTTCAACATCTTTCTCATTATTTACAGTTAATTTTTATGAAAGATTTTTGGAGATGCTCAGTTTTTCCCCTTTCCACTGAATGGCACAGAGTTGTCACAAATCAATCTGTTAATAAGCTAAAGAATTAGCAGTTTCCTGTTTGGGGATTGAAGGCAGTTTCAGTTTTGCAACTAAAATGAAGTTTAGTTTTCTGGATCCTGATTTTTTCCAGTGATAGCTCATTGTCTTGCAAAATTCACCCATCAGCCTAGGCACAGGAGGAATAATTATTGGCTTTGGTCTTTTGTTAGAAATAGACCAGCTGATTGACTTGTATTAACATCCTATTCCTATGCTATCTAAAGCAGGGAGGATACAGGTGTGTATGAGAATTCATCATCTCACCAAAGATGAATTCATAGTGGAGAACAGACCTTGAAATAAACTATCACAACTTAGTATGATAACTGCTCCAATTGAAATACTGAAAATACTTAAGAAAAAGGCCTTTGAAGGCAGATATACCTGCATTTAAAACTTGCCTCTAAAAATTAAACCACTACTTGGTGTTCTCTGAGTTTCCATTTCCACATCCGTAAGCTGGGATGATTTTACAATATCCCTCAGAGAGAGGTTTAAATGAGATAATACATGCAGAGTGCTTAGTGTGATGCCTGGCACATAGTAAGTACTCTGTAAATGTCAGTCATTATTACTCTAGGAATGAAATGCCACAGGAAGAGCTGTATATAGAATATTTCCATTAATTTATTTATGAGTTGATGTTCATGTTTCATATTACATGGTACATTTAATGAATGCATGCTTTATTACCTGTCTTTAAATCTTTTGCCAAGGTTCATTTACTAACTTAATATTTTTTTTCTCATGGATACAAATTAAAATCAGTTTGCTCTATATGTGGATGTATATAAATTCTGAAATCTGACATTTTGGATACAGCTGTGTGCATATAATTTTTTAAAAAGTCACACCATAATTACAGGCACTGCTACTTAGATACTGAAAACATCTTCTGTTCTGCCTTTTAAGGAACAGCTTCACTGAGACCAACGTGAGTAAATGAGACAATGTTTTGAGAAAATAAGAAAGGGTTCATCCTAATGGTTAATAGCGCAGATCTTTGGGGGTCTCAGGTTTGCCCATTACACTTTGATCACTTTGGGTAAATAACTCAACTTCTGGAGGTGCTTTTTTTACTAGTGCACTCTGCATAAAAATGTGAAAAGCCCTTAGCATGAGTAAGAGTAAACGTTCAGTAAATGTTATAACTACTTGACGGTATTAAAAGAACTGAAATCTTCCAGAAATCTGGTAAAAACCAAGGTATAGTTAGGGTTTTGGATGGTGGATATAATGGAGGACAAGAATAGAAAAACTGGAAGGAGGCCTCACAAGACTAAAACCTGACTCACACAAGGAGTTGGGGGTCGAGGGGAATAACATGACCATTAACCCAGCTGTAGAGGTCAGACCATTAGGCACCAGTGCCTTATCACAAGGCATGAGACCCAAGAAGGATCAGACTGCTATAGGGAGTGGAGCACAGAGCTGAGGGTAAAGATATGGAGATTGGGCCCACCCTGGAATCTCTGGTCCCTTTCTAGTTTTGTCTGTCACCCAACATCGGCAACAAGCAGGCCACTCCCTGGAGGAGTGACCCCTCCCAAAGAGAAAAGGACTATATCAGTGCAGTCCCTGCACAGGCTGGGGGCAGCACTCCCGCTGCCCACCTGTGACTATGCAGGTGCCTCTTTTCACCAACTCTTTCTCCTCTGCAGGGCAGCAGCTTCCTGCCTGCCCGTGACCTGTCAAGACAGCCTGCCTGCAGCATGCAGGCCTCTCTTAGCAAAACCTGTCCCTTTTTCCTTTCCCTAATAAACCTGCTCTTTAAATACAACAAATGTCTCTGTCTCGTGGAGAAACGCGCCTGGGGAACTCGCCGAGTGCTGCTGAAACGGGAGCTCTGGTGAAACATTTCCCAGAGTGAACCAAAGGACCCCGCACTCACTCCAAAAACGTCATCATTTTGGCAACCACGAATGGACTCTTCACGTCATCTGGTGCCAACATCATTTTGGCGCGCAACGATACAAGGTGTCACTGGAGGGATGAGTAACTTTATTTTATTTATTTGTTTATTTTAAGATTTATTTATTTATGCATACAAGAGCTGGGGTACAGGCCAGAGATGTAGGGGGTGAGAGGACTCACCAGAGACAGAGTGGGGAGCAGAACAGGCAGACTGACTGAAACTCACTGCTGAGGGGAGCAGTAGGTGAGACAGGAGAGGTCTGCTGCGCCATGTGGGTTTCTCTCTGGCCGGTCAGGGATCCAACTCGCGCTGCAGGGGCTGTAGAGTTAGCTCCTTGGCCAGCTGGGGATCGAACTCCTGCTGCAGAGCCGGAGGATTGTTTCATAGTGCACTGCTTAACCCCTTGGCCACCAGGGAGGTCCAGGGATGAGTCATTTTAAATCTTTATTCAAGAACGTGTTTTTAACATATCCTATCATGAATTACTTCTCTCCCTGTCCACTTTTCTTCCTACCTCCGACTAGTTTATTTTTTTCATATTTCCTGTTAAATTTCCGAGAGCATCTGATTGGCAAATACCAACATCATTCTGTGGGTGAGTTTCTGCACTGTGCAAGGCTGTGTCTTAGGTTGCTGGGCGGTCAGGCGTGGACCGCTCTGGGGTCACGTGCCAGCTCCTGGGCCAATGAATAAAAAGGGGTGGGGCCTCGCGGCCACCGGAAGGCTCCAAACTCCAACTTTGCAAACATGGTGCTCAGGGACAAGGAAAGAGTATGTGAAGCCACGGGTAGACAGTTGGTTACTGGACTGGAAAAGTTTCGGGTATGAACGTGTGTTTGTCCCCCCACTCAGCTCGCTCCCTTTATGTTGTTCCCTTTCCCTGACTCCCTCAATCACCGCCACACGGCTCCTGTTTCTCAGAAGGGCTTGCAAAGCTGTGGTTTGGCGCTTTGCACGCCATGACCCTGTGTGCTTTGACCCTCCTCGCCCCACTTCTGGTGGAATAACTGGCTTCCAGTCCTTTCAGGTTTCAGTCAGCTGTCACCTACTCAGAGAGGCTTCCCCTCCTGACGTGATGTCCCCCTACCTTCCCACTCCTGTTATGTTCCTGCGGTGCACTAGCACAGTGTTCTTGTTTGTGTATTCCTTTATTATCTGTCTGGTAATAGATAAGTATTTATTACTCCTAGAATGTCCCTGTTAGAACAGGACTGTTCTATGTATTTGTTTTGAACAAATGAGCATGAATTAAGAGGCCTGCCATGCAAATTGAATGAATATCGAAAAAATACTTTATTAATTTATTTATATGACTTGATATTCATTTTTCCTATTACATGTTACCTTTAATGAGTCCACACTTTACCACCTGTCTTTAAATTTTTCGCCAAAGTTCATTTACTAAATTTATATTCTATATCTTACAGGTTCTGTGTCTCATAGACATAAAATTAGTTTGCTTTATATGTCTATTCTGAAATTTGACAATTTGGATACAGCTTTGCATGTATCCAAATACTTAAATACTGAAAACATCTTCTGTTCCACCTATAGGGAACAGAAATTCACTAAACCTACCAGAGTGATGCACTGTATGTTTGTGTGTGTGTTTGTGTGTGTGTATGAGAGAGAGAGAGAGAGAGAGAGAGAGAGAGAGAGAGAGAGAGAGAGAGAGAGAGAGAGAGAGATGGGGTGAGTCCCCAGGGAGCTTCTCTGCCTATTTTTTTTTAAAGATTTATAAGAACTGTGGTGTAGGCCAGAGGTGCAGGGGGCATGAGAGGATTCACCAGAGACAAAGTGGGGAGCAGAACAGGCAAATCCACTGAAATACACTACTGAGGGGAGCAGCAGGTGAGACAGGAGAGGTCTGCTGCACTGTGTGGGTCAGCTCCCTGGCCTGGGATCGAACTCATGCTACAGTGGCTGTGGATAGCTTCATACTGCTGAGGCTTAACCTCTTGTGCCACCAGGGAGGCCCCTCTGCCTATTTTCTTTCTTTTTTTTTTTTGGTGGGACCCTCGTGGTTGGCCGGGGATCGAACTGGCGCTGCAGAGGTTGTGGGCAGCCTCGCAACCCAGCGCTCAACCACTTCGCCACCAGGGGAGGCCCTCTGCCTATTTTCTTAACCTTGGTTGCTTGGGTTCAAATTTTGCATCCTCCACTGGTTACTTACAGATGTAAGTTCTTGGACAAGTAATCTGTCAGTGCCTTAGTTTCTCACCCATAAAATAGGGATAATAATTGCACTGATCTCATAGGATTGTGTGAGGATTAATATAACATCATATAGTGCTCAGAGCAGAACCTGGCAGAGTGAGGTAGCTCAACACATGTTAGCATTTGTTAGTAGAAGCACTAGGGAGTTGGGGTTACTTGGTGAGCCAGTAACTGCCTCTGACTGCAGGTGTCTGTGGCCTTCCAAGGCTAGGGGGATGCAGCAGACACTTTTCCTTTATGTGCATGAATCTAAGTTGTTATAAAATATGTGAATCTCTGAAGGACGTTAAGGGTACTGTGAACACTATAAATGCAGGGACTGTGTTTGTATTTGCTCTGGTGGCTGGTCAGAAAGTCTTCCCTGCGGAGGTGACACTTGAGGTGCAATGTAAAGACTTAAAGTAGGACTTAACAGCCACAGGGGTGAAGGGGTGGTGGAAGAATATTTATGCAAAGGCAACGTGATGGGAGTACAAAACGTTGGGGAGATGACTAATGATGAGTGCTGTATTGTTCTCATTTTATAAAGAGGGAAACAAATTCATGGTGCATCTACCCACAGTCATATTCCTGGTGGTGCCTGGTCCTCATCAGAAGGTCCTCTGTGAGACCCAGAAATCAGCATTCCAAAGAAAGACCCCGTGCAGTTCTGAAGTAATTGCTTAGATACCAAACTTAAGAACATATTCTTGAAAATGTCAGGATGGAAGTCAGGGAGGACTTGAGAGGGATATGAACTTGACTTAAATCTGAAAATGCTTCTGGTCTGATGAAATCTGGGGCTTCCCTCCTGTGAATCCATCTGCAGAATTTTAATACTTTTTGATCTTCTAAGCTTTAAATAAGACTTGGAAAAAGAGTAGTGTTCACACTAGGAATACTAATAGTCTATTACATTTGGGGGTTGGTGAAAGTTGTTGAGGGTAACAAGATTAGTGGTCTGGGTTCCTCTGGAATAGTTTTTATCGGCTCCTGAGACCAATTGTTTTATGTGGCTCAGAATAATAAAGAGACACTTATCCTGTCTGTCTTAATTTTCCAGATGGCCTCCAGGAAAATTTCCAAGCAGAAATCACATTTATTCAGTTCAGGAACCCACTGGGAAGATGATATAGTTGTAGAAAAAGCCAAATTCTCATTGACTTTGAACTTAGCGTTTTTCTGAATTATTCTCTCTCTCTGTTTTAAAAAACTTTGTTTAATTTTTTTCTTTTCACATGTCCTTTGCATCTCTGTGACTTCTATTTAACTTAATTGTTCCTTTGATCTATGTAATAAAATTAAGAGGTAATTTGATAATGGCTTTTTTGAAAAATGCATACTCACGAAAAATGCATTATGTGGATTTAATTTGATTTTTCTCCTTCCCTTTTCCTATAATCACAATAATATTGTTTTAATTAGGGCAAGTTTTGAAGGTTTTTTCCTGTGCATTGCACTGTCCTCGGCACCATGGGAAGGGGCAAGGCTGGCTACATAATTTTGGGAGCTCAGTGCAAAATGAAAATGCAGGGCCCCTATTCAAACATTATTGGACAATAGACATTAAACCATGCAAAGGACTCTTGTAAACCTGAGGCCTTATGAGGCTCCATAGGTCACAACCGTGAAGCCAGCTTGGGTGTCAGGTTTTGGGTTTGAGGAGTCACAGTTATCCAAGAGGGCAAATTCAACTATACCTTGTCTCCTCTTAACATTTCTCTGGGCAACATACAGTAATTAGAGCAAAAGGTTAACCTACTTAACACAGTGGTTTTCAACCAGGGGTTATTTTGCTCTCCAGAGGACATATGAGATGCCTGGAGTCATTTTTGGTGGTTGGAACTGGAGAGAGTATTACTTGCTGTGCGTAGGGAGAGGCCAGAGATGCTGTCAGATATCCTACAATGCTTAGCACAGTTCTCCATAACAAAGAATTATCCAGTTGAAAATATGAATAGTAGGGCCTCCCCGGTGGGGCAGCAGATTGGGTGCAGCACTATGAAGCTGTCTGCAGCCTCTGCAGTGTGGGTTCGACTCCCAGCTGTCTTAAGTAGATACCCACATGGCATGGCAGATCTCTCTGTCTCTCCTGCTGCTCCCCTTAGCAGTGTATTTCAGTCAGTCTGCCTGTTCTGTTCCCCACTCTGTCTCTGGTGAATCCTCTCACCCTCCTTGCCTCTGGCCTATACCCCAGCTCTTTTATAAATAAATAATTCTTTTAAAAAAAAAAGAAAGTATGAATAGTGCTGAGGTAGAGGAACTCTGCTTTAACATATATAGAGTTTTCATAAATCAATAATAATAATAAAAATAATGGAGTAGAAAAATTTGTAAAAAACGTGACAGGCAATTCTCAGAGGTGCCAAAAAAGACCTTAGGCAAAGATATTCAACCTTAGTTCTAATAAAATATGTGCAGGTTAAAGTCATGATTATTTTCAGCCATCATATTGCCAAGGTTTAAACAGAAAGCTAATGTAGGGTGCAGCAGACCTCTCCTGTCTGGCCTGCTGCTCCCCTCAGCAATGTATTTCAGTCAATCTACTTGGTCTGTTCCCCACTGTCTTTTGTGAATCCTCTCACACCTTCTTCTCCCACACCTCTGGCCTGTACTCCAGTTTTTCTATGTATAAATAAATAAATCTTTACAAAAAAAAGAAAGCTAATGTACAAGAGAGCACAGATTGGCATAATGAACACTCATCACAAAATGATTGTAAGTTGCCTCTGTCCTCCTAGGGGACAGTTTGTTTTTATAATCCATATTTTAAATGTGTGATCCTCTATTGGTTTGTTATGGCAAAGGCTGCAGAGGACCTAACTACCCCATTTAAAAGAATGGCTAGACAAATATGGTACATTTCTGCCATGGAATATTCTGTAGCCATCTACCATAATAAGGGTAACCTTGATGTATGGAAGAATGTTGATAAAAGAGATAAATATTGATCTGGCTATAAAATAATAATTTATATTGAAAAAATTTTGTGTATATCAGGATGTACTTATATGGGGGGGCAGGTTGTGGGCAAATGTGACTAGGTTTTTTGGATTTGAGTTCAAGTCTACTATTCCTTGACTCTATCTTATTTGACAAATTTGTTAATTAAGAGTCTCAACTTGACAAATTTGTTAATTAAGTGTCTCAACTTCTTTATTTCATAAAGTGAGAGTAACTCCTAAACAATTTGCTCATCTCACAAAATGTTTATATAAAGGTTCAAGTAGAGCTAGAAAAGTTTACAGGCTGTTTCATAGGCATTGTTCAGGTTGTACAATGTTGGGACTTGCCTGCTTCCCTCTTTTTTTAAGATATATTTATTTATGCATACAAGAACTAGGGCACAGGCCAGAGGTGCAGGGGTGAGAAGATAAGATTCACCAGACACAGAGTGGGGAACAGAACAGTCAGATTTACTGAAGTACACTGCTGAGGGGAGCAGCGGGCGAGACAGGAGAGGTCTGCTGCACCATGTGGGTAGCTCCCTGGCCAGCTGGGGATCAAACTTGTGCTGCAGAAGCTGTGGATCGCTTCACAGTGCTTAACCCCTTGAGCCACCAAGGAGGCCCAGCTTCCCTCTTCTGAGGGAGAAAATAAGCTGAAAGAGGATGCAAGAGGAATGCTGCTTTGTAGGGTGAGCTTATGGTTAATAAAGCTGATAAAAATTCTTTCACAGTTTGGCTGTGAGGTTTCTCACTAGCAACTTTTTTTTTTTTTTTAAAGATTTATTTATTTATTTATCTAAGCACTGGGTACAGTCAGAAATGTGGGAGGGTGAGAGGATTCACCAGAGCCAGAGCGGGGAATAGAACAGGCAGACTGACAAAACACACTGCTGAGGGGAGCAGCGGGCGCAACAGGAGAGGTCTGAGTGCCATGTGTGACCCTCGCCTGTGGCTGGGGATCAAACTGGCACTGCAGAGGCTGCAGGCAGCTTCGCAGCCCAGCGCTCAACCACTGCATCACCAGGTGTGGCCCACAACTTTTTTTTAAAGTTGGGAACATAGGTTTTTTACCTTCTATTAAAATCAGACTAAATTACCCTTCTAATATTTGATTGATATTCCAATTATATATCAAACTAAAACTGGACTGCAGAGTAATGAACATAGTAAAAGCAGGGGTTAGCAAAATCATTCATTAGGACTTTGCTTACAATTTGTTAGTGGAAATAATAATTAGTTTTTAGGAGAGAGGTGTTGATACTGCTGACTAGTGGAACTTAACTTTGAAATAACCTTACTGTGCGGTATTTTTCTTCATTTTAATTTGTAACAGGTAAGTCAAATCCTTCTGAAAACGATTCACTACAAAAGGGTTTTCCTGAATTTATGCATTATTGACAATATGATGTGAAAAAATGGGTTGTTTAAATATTTTGTTCTGATGGAATATTACCAGGTTTTGGATGTCTACACTATACTACTCAGTTTTAGGTTTTTTTTTTTTTTTTTAGCATGTAGTAGAAATATTTACAAAATTATGGAGAAATTAAAACATGCAGAAATATAAACAGAAAATAGTATAGTGAGTGACTTTCTGTGTGCCCCACACCTTCCCCATAGCCATCAAATCGTGGCTGGTCCTACCCCATCCACACCCACCCTTTTCCTTCTGGTTATTTTGCGGCAGAATTCAGAGATCCTATCAGTTCATCCATAAATACTTCAGTCTTTATCTTGTATAATGCTATTATCACATATGCTGAAAATTTAGCAATACTTTTTTAATACCACCAAGTATGTAAATTTCCAATTATCTCATAAATGCCATAGTTTTTTTTTTTTTTTAAATACACCTTATTTGAACAGAATTCAAATGCGGATCATATATTATGGTTGGTTGATGTTTTTAAAGTCTTACTTATTTTTCCGCCCATTTGTTATTGGAGAGACCAGGTTGTTTGTCCTGTAGTTTCTCACAGCTGAGATTTTGTTGATTGCACCCCTGCAGAGTTTAAAGTGTTTATCTGTTCTTTGTGTTTCCTGGAAATTGGTAATTGAATCTAAAGACAGGACAATAATCATGCTCCCTTAAATTTTTCTCAGTATGCTAAATTTCAGAAGGTTTTTAGTGGTTGTCTTTTAGGGAAATAATATATTACTTAAAGTAAAAATGTACTTAGATCTAAGATTCTTGATTTTTTTAATTATAAAATATGTGTATGTGTAAAATCTGATCATATGAAAAAATTCTGAGGTTTTTTTGTTTGTAATCAGAGGGGAGATGAACAAGTTCTAATGTGTTGGATATTAATTTTTAAGCCATAGATAGAGAATGTAATGAAATATATTAATGGTATAATTGAGATTTTCAACTTGGCTTCCCATTCCCAGACATTATCCCTACTATGAAAGTGATTGAATCTCAAAGGAGTTCTAAATGCTAAAGTATATCTATATTCCATCCTTGTGTCCTGCTTCGTGTGTGTAATAAATCAGAACTCTGGCAAGATTTGCCTGCTCTCAGCCTCTGTGAGTCTGCATTGACTTAAGGCTAATTTTATTTTGAATAGGTGCACGTAGGCTCTCATGGCTTTTGGACTGGAGCTTTTACTTGCAACTCTGTGAAGCGGATGGTTTGTCTCCTGTGTCTGTGACACAGAAAAATTCAATTAATGTGAGCATACGGCATGGAGAGCATGATGTTTGAGCCCTTGTAAAAGTTAACCTGTGATAGGGAGATATTTTCTTTGTGGATTATTGGTATGCTCTATTGGTACTACCTCATTGATTAATTTGAGTGTCCACTTGGCATGACCATGTTGTACATAGGAAAAATTGTGGGATAGAAAGTTGTGAATATAAGTTAAGCATTTAAATTCTTAAAATTTAAAAAGTTAAGAATTTAAATCCTTGGGCCTCCCCTGGTGGTGCAGGTGGTTGCACACAGCGCTGTGAAGCTGTCTGCAGTCTCTGCAGCGTGGGTTCGAGCCTGGCTGGCCAGGGAGATACCCACATGGTGCGGCAGACCTCTCCTATCTCCCCCGCTGCTCCCCTCAGCAGTGTATTTCAGTCAGTCTGCCTGTTCTGTTCCCCGCTCTGTCTCTGGTGAATCCTCTCACCCTCCTGCGCATCTGGCCTGTACGCCAGTTCTTGTGAATAAATAAATCTTAAAAAAAAAATAGTGATAACCTTTATAAAAAAGAGAATTTGAATTCTTAACCTACTTCTGCTATAGTTGCCAGAATTAGCAAATAAAAATACAGGATGCCAAGAAAGAGGGGAAAGATTGAAAACAGTGGGGCTGGAGAGCACAATGGACTGTGGTGGAGGATTAGGGGCACTTTGATGGTGGGAGAGATATAGTGAACATACCCGAGGGATAAATCCTATGTTGTCAAAGTATTAACAAGGATGTAAAACAATAGTACTTCATTTCACACACACACACGTGTATACACACACACACACACACACACTCAGTTTTAATTTCAGACAAACAGGGAAAAATTATTTCGTTTAAGTATGTCCCAAATTACCATTAAAAGAACATGCCCATTATATGTGATATACTAAAAAATTGTTTTTTGTGTCAGTCATTATTTTTATTTATTTTTTATTGTTTGAAATTGTCTTAAATGCTTTAAAAATTGTTTGCCTGAAATTCAAATTTTATTGGGTGTTCAATATTTTATCTGGCAACCCTAGTTTGCTGGGAGTTGGTTATGTGATTTTTGGCAAGTTGCTTCACCTCTTTGGATCTCAGTCCTCTGTAAAATTATGAATTGGAATATGATCTCGAAAACCTCTTATATTTGTCTTATAATTACTTGTCTAAAAATACTCTAACATAAGTATAAAAAGGCAAATATATAAGCTTATTCTTTGCTGCTTGTTTGACTGGCAATGAGATTAGAAGAAACCTGTGTTAGAAACTGTGTTGTTTTCAACACTGTTACTTTCCATTTACTAAGTAAAAGAATTTTCAACATGGCTGCCTGGAGTCTACTATACATTTCCCAGCCATCTTTGTAACAAAGTATGACTAAGACATTAAGTTGTAAGTGTAAGTGCCACTATGTACAGCTTCTGGGAATTATAGTTAAAGTGGCCTGGCTTTCTCCTTTGGTTTTTCTTCCTTGTTGCGGGGGAATGTGGACATTGTAGCTGGAGTTGGAGCAGTCATCTTAGTCCACTAGATGAACTTGGGATGAGCTTGGTCTGGAATCACAAGAGCTCAGGGATATGGGTGTCTAACATTGCAGAGGACCAGAGCAGCCTGCACTCCCTATTTACACACCTTTTTGTAATAAAGACAATTTCATCTTGCGCAAGACACTGTTATCTCAAGCACATGCTAAGTAACACAAATTGAATATTTGTCAGAGAGAGACTGGCTAAAGTACTTATGGTATACCCATAAAATTCAATAGTGGAAAGCTCTTAGCAACATTTTTTTAAAATCGTAGCAACATTATTAATAAGGTATTGCTACTTAGATCTATATGTACCAGTATGAAACATTTGCATAATTATGTAAGTGAAAAAAGCAAACTACTTTAGCCTTTGTGTGAGGGAGAGGGACTATAAGATTGCATGTCTCTCTGTGGACTGTTTGAAAGAATACACAAGACACTGGTAGTGATTGTTGCCAAGTGTTGAGAATTCAGAGTGAGACGAGGAAGACATTTTTAACTGTCTTTTTGTACTGTTTGAATTGAAAAACTAAGACCATTAAAAAAATTTTAATGGTGAAAACTTTTGTTTTTCTTCTTTTTATTAATTAAATTTATTAATTTAATTAAATTAATTAAATTAAAAATTAATTTTTTTCTTGCATTGTTGTAGCCCACGACACTGTATCACCTGGGAACCATCACCATATTCCCTTGTGTTTATCCCTTCCCTGTCCCCCCTCAACCCCTCCCTTTGCTGTGTGTCTCAGTTCCATGGTCAGCTTGCTAGTTTTGACTTTTTCTTGACCTTTTGTTTGATTTCCTCTATATTTTACATATAAGTGAGACCATCCGGTATTTATCTTTTTCCTTCTGACTAACTTATGCTAGCGTAATCCCTTCCAGCTCCATCCATGTTGCCATGTCTTTTTTGATCACTCAGTAACATTCCATTGTATAAATACACCACACTTTGTTTTCTTTTTCTGAATTCTGATAGTCTTGCTGAAGCTCTCCAGATTACTGTGCACAGGCATTGAGGGAAAACCTAGAGATCCGTTGAATTGAGTCTTTTGTCTTCTAGGAACTTGTATTTCAACAGGAGGGTGAAAAACATGAGAATCGTGTTGTTTGAGGGAGAAAGTGGTTAAGTTTGAGAACTAAGAAAGAGCTGTGGGAGATAAGGGGAGAGAAGTGACTTTTCACAATGGAAGATAGTAAGTTTCTATTTGGAGACAAGTGCGGTTTTTGCCTCTTCACTGTGGTGTTCTCTCTTCCATTCTCCAATGAGCCAAACAAAGGAAGAAGAATATTCTTACTTATAAAAAACCTTTCCTTTTTCTGCTTGCAAAAGTAAAGCAATTCAAACCTGACATATAAAAAAATTCAAACTTGAAAGAAATGTTTAACAGAGGAAATGGAAATCTCATCATTTTAATATAACTACCATTAAATTTGGAGTGCGTTCCTTCATATTTTTTTTCCAGTGCATGTATTAACATTATGAATGGTTATTATATTTCAACTTGCTTTTATTGTTTATCAGTGTAGCTTGGACACTTTTCCATGTGAGTACATGTGAAACCACATCCTTCTGCTTCAGTGGAAAAACTATTTTATTCAGTCAATCCTTACCAGGAATGTCTGGTTTGTTCCTAGCTTTTTAGTAACTCATTTGAGCAAGTGTTTCTGAAGAAGAAAATATCTAAGTAAAGTGATATGAAAATGTGAAAATGTAAGAGCTATTGGCAAATTGCCCTCCAATGGTTCTGCAAATTTCTGCTCCCTCCAATTATGAGTATGAAATTTTCTTTAACTACACATTTTTAATTTGCTTTTATTTTATTCTTTGTAAGCATCTTAATTTAGTATCCATTTGGAGTTCCTTCTTGGTGAACAGTCCACCCATGTGAAGGGAGACATCCTATCCCACTGACAAAAAACATTTTTTCTTGAACATCACATTTGAAACATAGCAGTCCCCCACTGGATGGTTTATTAAGCCCCAAAAGAACTCCATTTCCCCTTAACAATTGAAAGATTGAATTCAAAGACAGCTTAAAGAACTAAAAGTTTAAAATAAAGTATTCTGACTCTCATACTTTGGTTTTTATGGGGTCTGAATTTTTTTGATGGCAAATTTAATGAGCAATAATACATCCATTTAATGTGTGATTTTTCACTGATTTTTTGGTCTATTTGGAGAGTTGAGCAACTATCACCACAATCAATTTGAGAGCATTTTATCACCCAAAAAAGTAGCTCCTGTTGATGGTTCACTAAACTGCTGTGATGCTTTTCTGGTCTTCACTGAGGTTTGTGATGGTGTAGCTGATGCTTTGCTAATCTCACTTTCAGTCAATTTACTAGGTTTGGTTTGGGAAAGTAATTTAAGAAAGAAAGGGTTTTGGTTAGAGAATTTGCTAGTTAATTCAGTTAATCCATTCACTTATTCCATAAATTTTGAAAGCTCTCACTATGTGCCAGAAACTATTAACTACTAGGGATATGGGAATGAAAAAAGACTAGGACTGAATCTTTGCTTTTAAAAGTCTAGTATGATATTCCTGAATAGGCAGTTATACAGACAAAAAATTAAAATTGTGTTAAATGCCTTGGAAAGAGCACATATTTTTAGGAGGTTGAGGAATCGCCACACAGCTGCCCATAGTGGTTGGACCAGTTTGCACTCCCACCAGCAGTTCAGGAGAGTTCCTTTTTCTCCACAACCTCGCCAACATTTGTTGTTGATAGTTTTTTTAATATGTGCCATTCTCACTGGTGTAAGATGGTATCTCATTGTAGTTTTGATTTGCATTTCCCTGATTACAAGTGATGTTGAACATTTTTTCATATGCCTGTTGGCCATTTGCATTGTGCAAAAATAAAAAATGATGTAAAAAATGTATAAAAAATGTAAAAAATGTAAAAAAGAAAAGAGAAAAAAAAGAAAAGAAGAAAAGAAAGAAAGAAAGAAAGAAAAAAAGAGCACACACATAACTGGGAGCCATAACTGGAGGACACAGGAAAGCTTTCCTGGCGGAATGGCATTTTAGCTATGATATAAAGAATGACCAGAGAGGGTGGAAGTACAGATCATTCTAGGCAAAGGGATAATGGGTATTAAGATCATGAGGGAGGATGTGGAGAATGTGAGGAAGTGGAAGGGATTT
The DNA here is from genome assembly GCF_964194135.1 of Talpa europaea. Classification (NCBI taxonomy): domain Eukaryota; kingdom Metazoa; phylum Chordata; class Mammalia; order Eulipotyphla; family Talpidae; genus Talpa; species Talpa europaea. Next base: position 65,615,818 of record NC_140078.1, read on the forward strand.
GTGAACAAGAAAAAATTGAAGGACAGACAGTTAAAGGTAAGATTATGCTCGTTGGCGATTGTCACATCAGGTAAGATTTCCAGGCCATGACAACTAGTTACTAGTTTGGATTTTGCCTGTCACAAGTCACAAGTGGCCAGTGAGGAGACTGGAGAGAGTTAGATAGATGAGGCCACTATTCACTGTGGCCCTGTGATTATAACCACCATTTCTTTACTAAAACCATTTTCTCTTGAATACTATATAATAGTGCCATTTTAACACAACTATTCAAGGAGTTTTTTTCTCCTTTACCCCCATGGAAAGCTTATCAAACTTTCCCCCATACTTATAGAGCACTTTCTACTGTGGCGAATTCTCATATAATGCTCAAAGGAGGGTGGGGGTAGACAGAAGTTAATGAGTACCCATACATTTGGGCAAAGTGCATCTCAGTAGGGGAGTTGATGTGAATCCTTTCAATCTCCCTACGGAAGCAAGACTTTTTGAATCACAGTGCACATGCCCACTTTTCCCTTTTAAGTGATTTTTTAAAAATATTTTATATAATTCTTACATCATTTTTCATCTTTGTACAATGTATGCATTTTCATTTTGGTTATATTCCCCATACAATTGTACCCACCCCCCTTATTTTGACTCTAGTTCTTCCTCTCCCCATCCCTCCCTTAACCCCCCACCCTGTAGTGTGTCTCTGATTTATAGTTGCTTGTTGATTTTGATTATTACTTTGCATTGATTAGTCTTTTTCCTGGTCTTTTATTTAGGTTTTCTAAATTCCTGCTATGAGTGAGACCATCTGGTTTTTTTTTTTTTTCTTTCTGACTTATTTCACTGAGCATGATCCCTTCCAGCTCTATCCATGTTGCTGCAAACTGCATGTGTTTATCATTTTGATTGCTGAGTAATATTCCATGGTGTATAGGTACCACATCTTCTTGATCCAGTCATCTATTTTTGGGCATTTGGGTTGTTTCCATAGCTTACCCATTGTAAATAGTGCTGTTATAAACATAGGTGTGCAGGTGCCCTTTGGAATTACTGTTTCTGTGTCTTCTGGGTAAATACCTAGGAGTGGAATTGCTGGATCATATGGAAGCTCTGTGTTTAGTAGGTCAAGAAATCTCCATATAGCTCTCCATAGTGGTTGGACCAGTTTGCACCCCCACCAGCAGTGCAGGAGAGTTCCTTTTTCTCCACAACTTCGCCAAAATTTGTTGTTGCTAGTTTTTTAAATATATGCCATTCTCACTGGTGTAAGATGGTATCTCATTGTAGTTTTGATTTGCATTTCCCTGGTTACAAGTGATGTTGAACATTTTTTCATATGCCTGTTGGCCACTTGCATTTTCTCTTCAGAGAAATTTCTTTTTAGCACTTCTGCCCATTTTTTGACTGAATTATTTTCTTTGTTGTTGTTGAGTCTCATCAGCTCTTTGTAGATTTTTGTGATCAGTCCTTTGTCATTAGTGTTGTGTACAAAAATGTTCTCCCAGTTGGTGGGGTTTCTCTTTGTTTTGTTATTGTCTCTTTTTCTGTGCAGAAGCTCTTTAATTTGATGTAGTCCCAGAGTTTATCTTTGCCTTCACTATCACTGCTTTTTTAAATAAGTGTTAAGAAGATAGATCGAGGAGGCTTCTGTTGGTAGCACATACCATGATGAAATAAACTTTCTATGAAGTTAACTTGGTTCAGAAGGATAGCCAAAAATGTGAGCACTTTCCATAGCTAAGTGCCTGAACAAGATATAAAGGAAATTAAAACTGTTGCGGCATTGAAAGTTACTTGGCAATTCATATATATATATATATATATATATACACACACACTCATATATATTGGCTATTTGTGTGTGTGTATATATATATATATGCATACATACCTTTGCTTGGATGAACCCACTTGCTTCTTGATCTTTTGACATTTGAAACATTAAAAAAAATTAAAAAAATAACTAGTGTCTTTGAAGTGCCTATTATTTTCATTATGTTCTAATAGGTTCCCTTGAATACATTGTACAGTATATCATCTGCTAACTCTACTTTGTACACATATACTAAGGCATATACTAAGTATTTGATTTGATTTAAAATTGAATAGCATTCATGGAATGGAAAATTCAACCTTCCGTAGATTTGGGATTTTATGATACCCAGGGGGCAGAGAAAGTTATTTTTAAAATCTTTCCTAAAGCCCATAGGCACATTTTGATTTGGCAAATTAAAAAAAGTATCTGACTGCCGGCACATTTTCCCCTCCCCTGGAGAGATACTCTTCACAATATCATTTGTAATGCATTCCTATACATGGTTGCCTTATCAGTACACTCTCCCTTATATGTAACCTTACTTTCTATCTCCATAATTGAAGCTCATTTTTTTGGATCCCTTCCTAAGTGATAATAGAAAAAACAGGTTTATTGATTGGCTGTCAAAATTTGCCTATTTATTTGAGTTGATAATGCCTTAAACAGTGGACATGGCCTTTTCTAAAATCAAAGCTGTAGCCTTCTCCTCCTCACTACCCTTCCTGTTGCTTTAATCTTGTTCCTTGTTTGTTTTCTTATTTCTAAAATGGTAATAATGGTTCTACCCCTACTTGATGAGAAGATCTTCTTACAATTAATGATTGATAACTGATTTTCTAGACAGAAGTAAATTACTGACATTATTTTGTTCTTTTTTTCCTTATTGGTAAGGGGAGTATAATCAATGATGTACATTGAAGTCTGTGACCATGCAACTTAGCTGGAGTGACACTGTGGTCTTAATTCAGGACTCAGTGGAGGAACTCAGCCTCCTGTTCCTTATGGCAACCTTTCAGTGGAGAGTAATTGGTAATGTTGGTATCTGAGAACCTAACTTATCTGTTTTTGGAATGTCTCCTGTGTGTGAGCTTGAAAGGTATTCAAGCCAGTTGTGGTCCAAATGCTTCACTTAGATTTTCATTTTAATCCCACAGCATCCTTTGAGATAAGTGCAAGGGTCATTATCCTCATTAACTGATGATGAAAACTAAAACTCAGAGGTCAGTCTGACATAGTCTGAGTCACATCTGGAAACTGAAACAGGTGTACTAAGTTCAGGCGTTTTTTTCCCACAGCATTTGCCCATAGCTCTATTAAGGATGTGAGAGCCCAACCTTAAGTGGGTGGTCTCCTTCAACTTGTGTGGGGGGCCCTGATGAGTAGAACTTCCTGCTAATTCTGATGTGACCTAGGCTCAAAGCATTAGATAACATCCTGTGTGTGGCATGATAATTCCTCCCCTGTATCAGGCTAGGTCAGTGAACTCTTCATTATGCTGAAACTGAATACAAAACAATTATTGCTGAAACTTAAAAACAAAATGATTTCAGAATTTTCTTGCTATTGAAAATGTTTCTGAATTCTTTCCTCTTCTTTCTTTCTTTTTTTTTTTTAAAGGTTTATTTATTCATTTACACAAGCACTGGGTGCAGTCAGAAGCGCAGGAGGGTGAGAAAATTCACCAGAGCCAGAGCGGGGAACAGAACAGGCAGATTGATGAAACACATTGCTGAGGGGAGCAGCAGGTGCAGCAGGAGAGGTCTGTGGCACCATGTGGGACCCTCGCTGGTGGCCATGGATCGAACCGGCGCTGCAGAGGCTGCGGGCAGCCTCGCAGCCCAGCGCTCAACCACTGCGCCACAAGGGAAGACCCTCCTCTTATTTCTTAACTCGTGTGTATGTAGATTGCTTCAATGACAATTATCATACTACCTCTCTCCATTTTGGTTCCAATGACAGTAATCACGAATCATGAAACTTTTCCTCTAAACCTAGTTTTGGTTTTAGAATTCTTCTAAACCCAATGTACCAGGCAGCCAGTCACTACCATTTGCTGTCCTTTGTTGCTTTTCACAATTAATGAAGCTTTTAGTATTCATATTACTTAATCACTTAGATAGAGGCAGGGGAAAATGACCTAGAGTAAGTTTAGTTTGAAAAGCAAGCTATGAGAAGAAAGTCATGAAATTCTATTTTTGGTGTAGGAATAAGAACATTATTAGAGACTCAGTGTTGAGTTGGTTGTAATTTTTTCCCTTGAAACTTAGTGGGAGGATTTCCAAGAAGTTGAGCGATGGATCTTTTGTAGAGGGTAAAACACGCTTGATGGAAAAGCTGATGGAGAAGCTAATTAACAAATAGTTACTAAGAAGAGCATTTTATCCTGTTGAGAGATTTTGAGAAAAGGATTATTTTTTTCATTGTAAAAACACGTTATTACATTACTGAGTTCAACATGGTCATATATTTTGTAGACTGTTACTGTTTAGAATGACAGAAGTTATTAACTGAGATGATTTTTTTCTTTATTAAGTTTTCTGCTGTATTTTAGGCTTCCTTTCAGAGTCAGCTAAAGACTAATCACCAGAATATAACAACCTTCTGTGAAGTCGTTTTTATAGAACTGTTGTTAATTGTTGTTAATTTCCTGTTCTTGGTTCTCCATTTGGGTCTAGCCTTTTGCAGATCAAGACACAGCAAAATCCTGCAGGTTTCTTGAATGATCTGAACCTTTCTTGGATTCTATGGATTCTCAGTTTGTGCTTCCTGATTTCTGTCCAAGTAACAGAATCAAAGGGTAAATGGATGAGATGATGGAACCAGACAATGACATGATTTATTACCTCACTGACTCCAGCAAAGGTCATCTGGAGAAGCAACAAGCCAGCTCTCTTGATGTCTGTTCATCTTTCCTGGGGCATCTTTTTTTTCTGTGGCACAACCCCTGAGGTGGCACTAATAAGACCATGTGTGGCCTTTACCTGCCATCGTAGGTGGGATGGTTTCATTTCATTTGGAGGTGAATTTTCTTATTCTCATGCTATTGTCATGCACACAGGTCCTCTAGTACTTCTAGCATCCAAGGCTACTAAATGTTATGTATGGAGCTCTGGAGATCATGAGCACTCCTTAGTCAAGTTCCTTGTGTACCTTATTTTTGTGGTTGAAAGAATACCGAGCATTCCACAGTGACCTGCTTTTTGTTTCCATTTTGCTCTTTCTCTATGAAGTGTGGCTCTCTCCTCAAGGTCTGGCACAGTTTCTCTCCTGTCTGTTAACTGAATTGCTTGATATCTTTCTCTCCTTCCATGTGATTGATGGTTTCCACCTAACAGTTATCTCTTCACTGGCTTATATTTTTTTGCTTTTGCATATTTACTTAGAGTGTGGTCAAACTAGAAAGTGAGCTAGTCCTTGTTCATCCTCACAAGAAGAGGTTATGTTAATAGATTTAATTTGTTGTACTTTTTATCTTATAATGCTGTGAAAGTTTTACCATCCAATAATTTTCATAGATTTCTCTTCCTGTCTATTTTCTTTTCTAGTTTCTGGAAATACAATCAGTGCTGATTTTAAAGGTCAACATATTTCTTTTCCCTCCTCCCTTGCGTTTTTTATTCAGTTCATAATTTTCTGAACTGAATAGCACCTCTAACCAAGGCATTAGGTGGGGTGTTGGTGGGTTTTGAAAATGAATGAGGGCTTATGTTTCTTGTGGGTAGACAGGGTAACTGAGATATATATGACCACCATAGAAGGTAGAAAATGGTTCAGTCCAAAAGTACAGTGTGGATGGAATGTTGCGAGCATGTAGAATAAGGAACAGAATCATCTTGGAGGACTTAGCATTTGAACTAGCCTTGGGAAGTCTAGACTTTCAGCTCTCTGAGGGAGGATCTGTGGGTTCTCTTGAATACCCTTGTGTGTTCAGTACTGAGCATAGTTAACTCACAGTAGGTGCACCATAAATATTCATTATGAAGATACTGAGTTGGGATTTGGATATGTAAATATGACATTGGAACAATTTTACTCAACGGAAAGGAGAGATTGTGGGGAGGAGTAGAATGAAAGATGAAAACGAGAATCATCTGTGAGCATCATATGTCTAAAAATGTATACTAAGGAAATATCCATCTGTTAATTCCAGCTTTTTGTGACACACCAAATTATTCTAGTCACAGGCAGAGAGCCTATGTTGAAAATGAGAGTTACAGACAGGAGCCTGGGACTTGCCCTCTTCCCTTATCCAATCATGTCTTTTTTTTTTTTTTTTTTTGTGGGACCCTTGGTGGTGGCCGGGGAACAAACTGGCTCTGCAGAGGCTGCCGGCAGCCTTGCAGCCCAGCGCTCAACCGCTGCGCCACCAGGGGAGGCCCTCCAATCATGTCTTTTTTAACATTGATTGGCTAGGTCATACACTTTTTGCGGGTACTCTTGGAAAAGAAAGCGGTGTCAGAGGGCAATGATATTGTTTTTTGAAATGGAATTTGATTACTCTCTCCTCTGTTCAGGTGGTGAGAAGAGCCCAACGAGAGAGGTTATAAAATCTCATCGTTTTCGAAGGTTTGGAAGAGAGGATGGTGTTGTCATGGTGAAAGAATATTATCCTGCACCTGCCTGACCTAATCTCAGGTTTCAAAGACACAAAATGGCAGGACTCTGAATAGACAAATAACAAGGGAGGCGCAGCAGGGAGGTAATCTTTAGTATGGTCCACTGCCCATCTTATTGGCATTGCATTTTAGAGGATTTTAAAAATCACTGTGCATTGCACAGGTTAAAGAGAAACCAGGAACACTAAACGTGATGAGAATCCTTGAGGCTTAGGCAAAATTAGATGAAGGCCAAGCTGTTGAATTTTATAACAGAGGCTTTATGTGTGTAATATGGGGTTTGAGAACAATAATAATAATATAATAATAATAATAATAGTAATAACAATTGTGAAAAACTAACAGTAATGTAAAAGATTTCCATTCATAGCATTTTTGCATTTTGAAGGTTGATTTGACATTCTGCAGTAGCTATATTCTATTTATAATGTCACTAAAATTTGAATGTACTTTAATTTTAATATGCATATTTAATTCTTATAGATTAGTGACTCTTCTCTATGTCCTTTTGACTTCAGCATACTTTGGGTACCTTTTTAATAGTATATATTCATACCTCCTAATTTATCTGGTTGCCCATGATTAGGCCTTTTCTCTTTGACTTAACTAAGTCCTCGATGGGTAAGTTCTAGTCAGTCATTTTCTTTTATTTTTTTAAAGATTTATTTATTTATGCATACAAGATCTGGGGTACAGGCCAGAGGTGTGTGTGGGGGTGGTGAGAGGATTCACAACAGACAGAGTGGGGAACAGAACAGACAGATTGATCAAAGTACACTGCTGAGAGGAGCAGTGGCGAGCTAGGAGAAGTCTGCTGTGCCATGTGGGTTGCTCCCTGGCTGGCAGGGGGATTGAACTTGTGCTGCAGAGGCTCTAGACAGATTCATAGGTTGCATCTTAACCCCTTGCACCACCAGGGAGGCCCGCCAGAGTCATTTTCTGATCCAGCTCTAGGCCCTCATATGACAACATATGGTTGACTAATCATAATTCTTCGAGAATTATAAGATTAAATTAAAACCTTTCATTTTTTTGTTGATCTGATATTTATAATTGAGGCAGGAATGTTGTGATAGATACTATTTTCTACCCAACAATTGATGCCCACTTTCTTTCTTATCTGATTTTATTTGGCTTAGAAATATATCCAGGCCAGAAGATAAGCCATGATTAGTATAAATTGGTCAAGGCAACACTACTTTCTTTGATAAACTCTTAATTTCCTAGCATTCTTTGTAGTTAGGGGTGGTCATGTAACCCACAGACAACTGAGGCATAAGAGGAAACTGGCTTAAGGGGGGCTTCTGGGAAAGTGGGGCCTCCCCCTTTCCCTCTTCTTTTTGTGTTGAGCATAGGTTTGTTGTCTGGCGATGAACTAGCCATTTTGCTGTGGTTATACAAGTATGGAGATAAGAATAAAGAAAAATGGAAAGAATCTGGATCTTAGATGGAATCATTAAATGGTACAATTAACGCCATCCACCACCTGAGTGCACACTTCTTATTTTGTGAAGAACTACAAAACCCTCTTGGTGTGACTGCCTAGTAGGATTTCTGTTGCTATTGAACTGAAGTGGAAATGATACAGTGAGGGAACGATGTATGTGGCAGATCGTTTCTTTACATAAGGAGTGCCTATGACTGGAGAACAATCGAGAACCATCTGAAAATCTCAGGTGTTCCAGTCAACTCCTTGCTATCAAGAAAGGCTCCAGTCCCATGTGATCTCTATTTATATGATATTAATATTGGATGAAGGCGATTCTGTTGTATCTACTTTACCTGACTGAAATCCTAAATTACATGGAGGGTTGTATTTGATGTTCGCTTTCTAATACGCTTTTTATTGTGTGCACTTTTCAATGTTTCAATGTGGCTTAGCAATTCATTATCTTTAATATAGGTACCTGTCTCTCAACGACAGTGGTGTCCTATTCACTGGCAGAGTCAGTTACTATTGTGTCTTTCCTACATGGGGAACCACTAGAGGTATGGGTGGTCCAGTGGGTTACAAACCCCACTTATCAGAATCATCTGGAAGAACTTAACAGATAACAAAACCCAACAAAAATTTAGAGTGTTTAGGGTGCGTCCTGTATTTAAAAAGCTTTCCAGAAGGTTTGGAAATATGCCAGGGGATAATTTCTTAATTATCTGGGGATTATTCCATGGCCCAATTTTTTCTAACAAAATAAACTGGAGAAAAGTGTAATGAGAGCTGATTTCTAAAAGCATCATATTAAGAATCAGAGTTAAAGAAATCTTGGATAATGAGGTGTTTCACTTCGATTTAGCTGTTACCATTAATATTAATTTCATCTAGAATGTTCTGTCCATATTATGAACATACCTCCAACACATCATGAATATACAATGAACATGCTGCCAACATACCATGAAATAATGGTCTTTCTTTCACTGGGATGGCATAAAGACATTAAAGAAATCATACAGTTCTTTAAAAATGTTGATGATAAAGTGGCTAGAAGAAATTCCCACTTTTTTCTTTAAAAAATGTAAAATTCCCCATGAGTCAGGATTTTCCTTGGCTTAGTCAAATCGAATAGTACAAAATTTTCAATGCTTTAAAAGTGCTTTCGTATTAATCAGTCATGTTTAGTTAAACTTTTCCAATTTTCTCTCTCTTTTCGCCTTTGGGGACTGATGGTTAAGGAACAGAAAGAAATTGATACACATGGAAGTGCTTTTCTTTTGCTGTTGTCCCAGTTTCTTGATGGTTTCAGAGGAATTGTGGGTGTAAATTGGCCTAGTTTGATAGTTATTTTTAAAATAATATAAAATTGTTTATCAGGCAGATTATAAGTAATTTTCACGTATTGAAATAGGACAAAATAATTAGCTTCTGTTTCCCATGTGTTTAATATGTCAAGAACAAATTTATAATTTGTAGCAATTTGAACTTTAGCTCCATTTGTAAAGTTTACATTTTTAGTCATATCTCACTTGTATCAAAGGTGATATGCTGTTAGCTTAATTTCCCAGCAAAAATATATTTGTGGCTTTTAATTGCAGTTGGTTAGACATTTGTATTGAGAACTTGAGGATGGATTCTCCATAAGTATGCGTTTAGGCTTTAAACATTTATTTGTTTATTCATATAATGCTGATTTCCTGAAAGGTATTTAACCATGAAAACATGGTAAAGAGCTAACAGAGCACAAGACTTTAACTTCCACAAAGGTTAAAGTTGTGGCAGGAAGAGAACTCAGTGATGAGCCCTGTAAATGTATTTTTGTTTTGTTTATAATCCTCTCTGGCATCAGCCAAGAGCATGGGAAAGTGTGCAAATCTGTGCATAAAGTGGAGACAAGAGGGGAGCTTATACCGATAACCAGTAAAACTATCAGACAGAGCTCAATTCTAGTGCCAGCTCCTTTATTTATTAATAGTGGAATCTCAAGTCAGCTGTCCAACCAGACCCACAGTTTTCTCATCTGTATGGTTCCATTGGCCTGTCCAAGGCTGACCTAAGAGGCAAGGCTTCTTGAATTGTAATGCATCTACCAGAACCAGAATTACAGTGGGGTGTCCCATAACTGACTCCAGCACTCTGTGGGTATTGTCATGACTGGGTAGGAACGGGTACCTCTGAGTCCAATTCATCTAACTAATTTAAGTTGAAGTTCTAAACTGAGGACACACAGATGATATTGAACTGTCCTTTGAAATTGAAATTATAGAGAAGAAATGTTGTCTATCTGTGTATATCTACAGTACATCTGGGGAATTCTTTCAAGTATCTGCCTTTGTTTCCAAAACAGAAGGCGCTGAGCTTTTGAGAGGGTTGCTGCTCTCTGCTGCAGTTGTGATCCAGTCTAGTGACTCATGATAAAAATGAGAGGTTTGTATACACGCATGCAAAATCTCTTTCCACTTAATTGACTTCATTTGGGGTAATCTTGTTTTGTAGATTAAATGTGCCAGTGCATTTTAAAGGCTGGTTAGAGCTAATGTACTGCACAATGCAAATATTCTCCTTTGGTTCTTTTTAATACAATATGTTCTTTCATTTGATACCTTTGGGGGGACCTAATGTGTGAAGTGATTAATTCTACTTAAAGAAAAAATATCAATGGTTACTATGCATAACATTGCTCTGCAGGTATTGATCTTTTAATTTGTATTTGAAAGTTTCTACATCACACTTAAGAACTTTAAGTTCGAGCCTCTCAGGTGGCGCAAGTTGTTAAGACCTAGCACTATGAAGCCTCAGCCACTGGAGCCAGAGGTGTGGGGGGGTAAGAGGATTCACCAGAGACAGAGTGGGGAGCAGAACAGGCAGCCTGACTAAAATACACTGCTGAGGGGAGCAGTGGGCGAGACAGAAGAGATCTGCTGTGCCAGGTAGGTCAGCTCCCTGGCCAACCGGGGATCGAACTTGTGCTGCAGTGGCTGGCAATAGCTTTACAGTGCTGTGGTTAATCCCCTGTGCCACCAGGGAGGCCCTGCATTGTGCCATTATTAAAATAAATAACCTTGACCAGTCATTTTCAAAACCAATGGAGAAATAGGAAGTTTCCTTATTATGTTGGTAGTTGTGACACTTGCTCTATTTTATTTTATTTTCTCACCCCTGTCTTCTGCCCCACAGAAGACTTTTTTTTTTTTTTTTTTGCAAGGCATATAACTATGAAGAACTAGTAACAGGGACCAGGGATTGGACTGCATAGCTCTATCACTTACCAGTTTTATAATCTTGAATAAGTTACTTAACTCTTTCTTAGTTTTTTCCACACAATGGAGATGATGATGGAACCTGTCCTCTGTAGTTAAAAGGAGGAAGAAACAAAATGATATAGTGAGTTAGTTGAATTTATTGTTTCCAGAATAAATGCTGGGTGATATCACTGCAGGGAGGTGGGATGCAAGGTGTGAACTTGATAAGAATGTAGTTATTTATAAAAAAAATAGCAGCTGGCAATTCTGTATTAGATGAGGAATCAGCAAACTAGGACCTGAGGGTCAAGGTAGTCCCACCTCCTGGTTTTGTATAGCCCGCAAGGCAAGAATAGATTTTTCAATTTCTAGTAACTGAAAAATCCAAAGAATGGTAGCTCAGAGCACATAAAAGTTACACCAAACTCAAATGTCTATAAAGTTTATAAAATAAATTAAAAACAAAATTTCAAAATAAAAAATAATTAAAAACAAAGTTTATACAAAAGTCACACTCATTTAAGCTTCTTCTCTGGCTGCTTTCATGCTACAGTGGCAGAATTAGGTGGTTGTGACAGAGACACTCTGGTCAGCAAATACTGAAACTTTGCTCTCTGGCCCTTTATAGAAGCAGTGTGCTGACCCTTGCTTAGGTCAATATGCTGCTGTCACTTTCAAGCATGAAGTTGGGAGGGGGTGGAGATGGTGTGTTGGGGGAGCCAAAAGGACTGTTGATTCTTGGGAATACTTTCATTACCTGGTCATATCCCCAATTATTTGTATCCTATATTCAAATTTAGGAAGTGACACATCCTGAGATTGACTGGACGAAATGACTTTTAGATTCTCTCTTCATTTTAGTTTATCAAAATTGACTGCGTGAAAACAGCAAACTATTGAATCTACTTCTGAAATCACACACAAATATTAGTATAATATATAGATGTTTTTGTTAATCTCCACCTAGTTTCCATGTAATTTTATGGGATATTATGGTTAAAATGTATTAGTTAAAATTTCCATTAACATTAATCTGCAAATATTGATGGACTGCTGGTCTGACACATAAAATAGACTATTATAATAAATAAAAATGCTTTAGTTATTATCATCTGAAATAATTTGGAAGACAATTGCTGATGCAAAGTCAGTTTTCAAACCACAGTAAATTTTGAAGCACTAAAAAGAATTTATATTTCATATTTGTTCAAGTGCAGCGCAGGTATCTAATTATAATTGACATAATATTGAGTATTGACTTGATATAAATAAATTAATTTTCAGTTGCTGAGTAATGATGAATTTTCTCTTCTTCATATACATTTGTTTTATTTCATGTTTAGCTATCAGACCTGAATTGTGAACGTGTGGTCAGTCACAATTGGGCTCTATGAAACCTAGCATATTCAAGGTTAGTAGCTCAGGCTGTGAAGTCTGCTGTGTGATCTTGCTCCAATTTTCTTAGTTTCAGTTTGTCATCTGTACAATGGGTTCAGTAATATGATCTGTATTATCAAGCTGTCATGAGGTTTAAGTGAGAAAAAACATGTGAAGTCCTTGATAATAGTGCCTAGAATATAGTGAAAGGTATTGAATGTTTGATGTAGTGCTATGATATAATTAGCCTCAGCAGTATCTAATGTTGCTAATTGTAGTCAAAATTGGGCCTCCCAGGTGGCACAGCGGGTTGAGCACAGTGCTGTGAGGCTGTCTGCAGCCTCTGCAGCACGGGTTCAATTCCAGGCTGGCCAGGGAGACAGCCACATGGCGTGACAGACCTCTCCTATCTTGCCTGTCGCCCATTGCTCCCCTCAGCAGTGTTTTGTTCCATCTACCTGTTCTGCTCCCCACTCTGTCTCTGGTGAATCCTCTCACCGTCCTGCGACGCTGGCCTATACCCCAGTTCTTGTATAAAAATAAATAAATCTTTAAAAATTTAGATATCCTGCCATCAATGGGAGTGTGAGAATATTTTGGACCCTGCCTTTTTGGAGTCATGCTGTAGCTGATAGCTTGTACAGTGTTCAGAATTTGAAATCCTAGAACACTCCCTAGTCACAGATCTCTTTGGCTAATTTCCTTGGGGTAACTGTCTTACCCATCAAAAACATTGTATTCATGGGCCTCTCATTTTAGGCATTTTTCAAAAGCTCTACAGACTCATACACATTCCTCCCCAGGGGCAAAGCTGGCACACAGCATGAACATGGAAACTCCTTAGTGCCTTCCTGGTTTGCCCAAGTCATGGCATCCACAGAAAACAGTAATGTTTCTGTCACTCTACAGTGAGTGATGATGTTTCTCATGGCTGGAGTTAGTTGATGGTGTGGGCATCAGTGACTTCTCAGCACCACAGTAAACCATTTGTGGCTATACTCTGCATATAGTAAGGAAGAGCCATCTCTGGGCAGAGCCAGGGTGCAGTGGCAGGACGTCAGACAAGCCAAGGAAGCCAACTTTACCTATTTGGGAATGGAATATTTGTAGGTCTTAGCTACTATTATTACTGAGTCCTTGGTAGGTGAGGTAGAGAAGTAAGTCACCTCACTAAACAATTATTTTCCTTATACAGCTGCTAGGGTTTCTAGTGTCTTGCACATGTCTCTCTCTGTGTGTGTGTGTGCACACACACATGTGTGAGCACATGCCTAAGTTATATGTAGGTTTGGAAATAAATGAAGATTACCCAAATTAGCACAAACAGGCTATTTATACAAAGTTTGCTATAACAGGAAGGTAGCCACCATCACTTGCAGCGAAAGAGACAATAACCAAAACCCCACCCACTGGGAGAACATTTTTGCACACAACACTAATGATAAAGGACTGATCACAAAAATCTACAAAGACTCAACAAAAACAAAGAAAATAATACAGTCAAAAAATGGGCAGAAGAGCTAAAAAAACCTTCTCCAAACAGGAAATGCAAATGGCCAACAGGCATATGAAAAAAATGTTCAACATCACTTGTAATCAGGGAAATGCAAATCAAAACTACAATGAGACACCATCTCACACAAGTGAGAATAGCAGTTATTAAAAAAACTAGCAACAACAAATGTTGGCAAGGATGTGAAGAAAAAAGGAACTCTCCTGAACTGCTGGTACCAGTGCAAACTGGTCCAACCACTATAGAAAGCTGTGTGGAGATTCCTCAACCTGCTAAAGATGGAGCTTCCATATGATCCAGCAATTCCACTCCTAGGTGTTTACCCAAATGACACAGAAACATTAATTCAAAAGGGCACCTGCATGCCTATGTTTATAGCAGCACTATTTACGATAGGTAAGCTATGGAAACAACCCAAATGCCCAAAAATAGATGACTGGATCAAGAAGATGTGGTGTGTGTGTGTATATATATATATATATATATATATATATATATATATATATATAATGGAATATTACTCAGCAATCAAAAAAGATAAACTCATGCAATTTGCAGCAACATGGATGGAGCCAGAAGGGATCATGCTCAGCGAAATAAGCCAGAAAGAAAAAGAAAAATACTGGCTGGTCTCACTCATAGCAGGAATCTAGAAAACCTAAATAAGCGTCCAGGAATATTAAGAATAACTATAATAAAGAAAAAATAAAAATCAACAAGCAACTATAAACCAGAGACACACTGGGGGGGGTACGGGGAGAGGAAGGATTGGGGTCAAAGTAAGGAGGGTGCAATTGTATGGGGAATATAAAATAAAATCTTAAAAAAGGAAAAGGGAAACTCTTGGAGGTAGTTGGTGGATTGGAAAAGCTCAAAAGTGCAAGAAAAAAGTGCTGCAAGAGGGTTAAATAGAAGCAAGGCATTCTGTAACTGGTGTGGGAAGACGATTTGGCATTCTCTGGTTGATTGTGAATTGGAAGCAGGTACAAAATATAAGAAGCTGGGGCCTCCCTGGTGGTGCAAGGGCTTGAGCACCGCACTATGAAGCAATCTGCAGCCTCTGAAGCATGAGTTCGATCCCCGGCCAGCCAGGGAGAAACCCACATGGTGCAACAGACCTCTCGCCTGCTGCTCCCCTCAGCAGTGTATTTCAGTCAATCTTCCTGTTCTGTTCCCCACTCTGTCTCTGGTGGATCCTCTCACCCCTCGCATCTCTGGCCTAAACCCCAGCTCTTGTATGCATAAATAAATAAATCTTTAAAAAAAATAAGAAGCTGGCAGTCGTTGACCAATTCTGACTTTTATAGTGAGACTGCAATAGAGATTTGGGTCAGGGATCTAATGTCATGGCCATGTCCAGTCATATATTCAGCCTCTCAATCTTCTCTTTTCATCGTTCTTATGCTGGCATGAGGGTGACCAATTTAAGATAAGTTAGATCTGGACCTTCACTTTTCAGAGAGCATCTAGTTATGTTCTTAGTGAACTGCATTGGAAAATCTTCTTGACCTTTTTGTTGTTTTATTAGTATGACTGTCATTCACTACTACAACAAAAAATGAGAACAATTAGTAAACCCTGGAAGTTGCTTCAGTACCAGGAACACCAATTTGTCAACTCAGGCTAATAGAACAAATCCCATAGAGCATAAGATCAACATCAAAAACCAAATATATGGTGAGTACACCTGAAGGGAGAGAGCCTATACTTCCAAAATGCTAACAAGAATATAAACCAATGGCACTTCAATTAAAAAAAAATAGAGAAAGCCAAGTAGCTGTTTCTTAATGGCAGTATTTACTATACTTGTTTAATTGATGCAAGTATAGCAAGATTGAATATACAGTATTAGACACCACTATAACTAGCCAACAGGAAATCTAGAGCAGTGCAGTTACCAATCACTACTTGTGCCAATGAGTTGAGACTGATCTGTGTTCATCGAGGGTAGAAGTGGTATTATTAAGTTCTCCCAGAGTTAGTCATTACTTTATTATAAATGCTTCTATTTGTAAGATCCCCATCATAGGGAATATTGCTATGATTGTTTGCATAAATAGTGAATCAGTCATTTCTCCAGGTAGAATGCCTGAATAATCAAGGGTGGCCTCATTTTGGAACTCACATCCAGCCTTGATGATTTATAGAATTAGAGTCTCTGTGCATGAATAGGTTTTAAAATATTTCTGAAGTGCTACTGTTTAGGATAATCTAAGAATGAATATTTTGTGACCTAACAATTTTAATGAAGATGAGAGAAAAGAGAAAAGGGGTTTATATGGATGGAAATAATCAGGCATCTGTAGAAAGTGAGAAGCAGATGAAAAATAAAACAGGAATTAGATAGGGGGTCTCTGCCCAGTGCTTTCAGTGGAAATTGTCCCATATCAGGGGTCATGAGTTTGTTCCAAAGGTCTTGGGTGAACTGTCTACTTCTGAAAATTGGCTACTTCTAGAAGACCTCTGAGAATCCTCAACTTGAGGGCTCCAAAATGGAATAACTACAGTTCTGTGGAATTCAGTTTCTTCAGTTGTGCAACTGGAAAGAAGAGACTGATTTTTTTTCTTTTACTGCTGCATTTGTTGTTAACAGTACCTGAGAATGTCTCTTCCAACAAGGTTCAAAACAGTTTTTTTCTCATGTATCTTTTTAATTGATAAGTAATCTTGTTGGAGATAATGAAGACACTATTTAGGAAGATGTTATTAGGAAAACAGTCTTAACCTGGTGGCAATTGGACTGAGTTTAATATATGAGTTTTTTTGGCAATATTTTGCCATCTCTG
This sequence comes from Talpa europaea, assembly GCF_964194135.1. Classification (NCBI taxonomy): domain Eukaryota; kingdom Metazoa; phylum Chordata; class Mammalia; order Eulipotyphla; family Talpidae; genus Talpa; species Talpa europaea. The sequence continues at coordinate 65,632,594 of NC_140078.1, forward strand.
TGTCCAGCGGTACAGAATCTAGTATTTCAAGTGAAATTCTAAAAATATATGGACTGTCTAGTTTTTCATTCATAGAATGACTAATGTGTCCCTGAGGGTGAGGACCATGTGACCACAAGGCGTAGTGGAAGTCCCTTTGGCCAAGATGAAAGGGCTGCTCTTAGATCAGCGCCTCTTTAACTCCTGAATGTGGCTGAAGGTTATTTTTTAGGTTATCCTGAAAGTCTCCCATAGCTTCACCTTTTCTCAGCTTGATTGAATTATGGTCTGATCTATTTTTATGGGAAATGTTTTGTGTATGACTTTTTAGAAGATTTTGCCCTCTTTTTCAGGCCTTTTCTCTCCCCTTTTTTGACCCTCAGGTTTTTTGTGAAAAGTGAGGTCCCATGGGTCATTTTCAGGAGTAGTTCAATTAACTTTTGCCATCTTGGATTTAGATTCCAATACACATGAGTGCAAGTGATGAAATCTGATAACCCTGGTTGTATGCACTCAGAAAATTCTAAATTCTTCTATGAATAATTGCTGGTTTTGTCTGGATTTAAGGAAACCCTTAATTATAGCTCTTCAGTCATCTCAGGTCCAAGGTTTAAATTCTATATTTGCTCAACTATGAGGTTCATGGACTAGCATCTTGGTGTCTTTGGAAAACCATTGGGAAAAGGTAGGGGTCTGAATAAGGGCAAGAGGAGTTGACAAAGGTACAGAAGTCAAGAAATCACAAGGATGAAAGGGAAGAGAGAGAGCTGGATAGAGGGAAGGAGCTGGAGGATTAGATAGGAGAGTGCTTAGTAGGGAAATGAATTTAGTTTGGTTTTGCTTAAGATTATTTAAATGTTCATTAGCTTTGGCCAAAGAATCTCAGTGAAGCAATTTTTGAATCAGAATTTGCTTAAAGACCTCTTCCTGCCATTAAAAAAAATACTGCCTTACTGCCAATTGAATGTGAAAAACCATCTTTCCTCCTTTTTCTTTCTTTTTTTTTCAAAAGATTTATTTTATTTATGCAAGAGCTGGGATATAGGCCAGAGGCAATGGGAAGGTGAGAGGATTCACCAGAGACAGCAGGGAGCAAAACAGGCAGATGGAGGAAAGCAATGCGCGAGACAGGAGAGGTCTGCCGTGCCATGTGGATATCTCCCTGGCCGGTGGGAATCGAACCTGCGTTGCAGAGGCTGCGGATAGCTTCACAGTGCTGTGCTCAACCCGCTGTGCCACCGGGGTGGCCCCTCCTTTTTTTTTTCTAAATCACCTCTCAAGAAAACACTTTACAATTTTCTTTAAGTCACATGCTCCCTAGATTTTCCATTAAACACGACCTTACTGAAATTAGGCAAGATAGGTGCAAGAATTAGGATTGTAATGAGTACATGTAAGAAGGATTTTTTCTGGGAGCAGGAGACAAATAGGACTTAGATGATCCTATGAGAGCTGGTAACGCTTGTTCAAAGTGATGCTTGTGCACTTACTGCCTTAGACCTTCACCCTGACAGTTGACTGCCTTTGGCACATACTGATAATTTGTGCCCCCAAGCAGGGAAATCAGAGGGAGAATGTTCTTTCTGGAAGAAAGCCAAACTCTAAGGAAAATTGAAAAAGAGATGGAAGGAAAACTTTCTGGTTACTCGGTTCTTCAGTGTATTGTCATCTTCAGATTAAATTCTTCATTTCCCTTTGTATCACAAATATGTCATGAAGAATTGATGTTCATTAAACTGCTATGTAGTTTAATGAACTGTTGTTGTTTGTTTCTATACATGGCTTTCCTACCACCAATTGCAACCATTCTGTTTACCTCACTAAAAGGAGACTAGGCCCAATTAGCCAACACCCTCCATTGGATGGATCTGCCAATTGCTGGGCATATATGAGTCATCTAGAAAGAACAGGCTTCAAAGACCCAAGAAAGGCTGCACTATAAGTATGGCAGAGCCTCCTCCCTGCTGTGGACAGAGCTCCTGAGCAGGGTCCCTCTGCTCCAGTGGAACTGTTGTTCTCCACAGGAGGAGCCCACCATCACCTCTTTGCACTAAATGGCTAATTATCCTGTGTAAATAGGCCTGTATAGAATTGTTTCTGCATTTTCATAGTAGAAAAAGTAGTTTCAGGCACACTGGAGATATACTTAAACCAGGAGCTAAGAGTGGAACTGAAAGGAACTGTTCACCTACTGCCAAAATTAGTAATCCAAAGTGTTCCAAAGCCAGGGTGTGGCTGGTTCCCCCCCGTCTCTTTCATTCCACAGGAAGGATTTGAAGCCTACTGGTAGAGTCTGTGCCAGTGTACCTGAGGACATGGTTTCTGGACCCTGGGAAAAGCAGCATCTCAGATGAAAGATGGAAGCAGCCCTGGTCTCTTTCTTTCCAGTGCGCTTATGGCGTTGAGATATTTTCCTTATTTGGGGCCTTTATTTTCTTAATCTATAAAGCAGAAAGTTGGAGAAGATAGTGCCCAAGGAACCTTGCAGCTGTAACACTTAAAATTCCCCCTTGATTTCCTGGTAGTCTGGTCTAGGGATCTTCCTTCCTGTGTTTATCCTGGTTTGGTGGATCAGCTTCCTTCCTTCCATTTGGCAGGACATAGTGTTCAGTCTTTATCTTGTGTTTTGGAGAGCTCTCCTAAATCCTCCAAACAGCATTGGCTGGGCTTTAAAATGTTGTCTGCATCAAAGGAAATATCTCACCTTCCTTTTTGTAGAAGCATTGTGTATGTGATTGAAGTGAGTTTTTAGGAGCAACTTTAATTCCCGAGTGTGAGTCATGACTTCGAGCCAGCATCACAGGAGGAATAGTGAGGATAACAAGGAAGCCTTGCTGTCATTTCAGGTCTCAGTGTCTGCTGGGTTTTACCCTCTCACCTGTGCCCCTCATTTGTATGTGATTTATGATGCATTCGTTCAAGGAAAATACAGACAACTGAGCCTGTGGCCATGACCCCGTCCCTGTAATTTTATGTACCATTTCTACTAACTTGGGGTGGCTTGGCTGACCATTGCCTGTTCTTTTTTTTTTTTAAAGATTGATTTATTTATTTAGTTATTTATACAAGAACCAGTGTACAGGCCAGATGCGCAGGAGGGTGAGAGGATTCACCAGAGACAAAGCGGGGAACAGAACAGGCAGACTGAGGAAATACACTGCTGAGGGGAGCAGCGGCGTGACAGGAGAGGTCTGCCGCACCATGTGGGACCCTTGCTGGCCGACCAGGATTGAACCAGCGCTGCAGAGGCTGCAGACAGCTTCACAGTGCTGTGCTCAACCACCTGCGCCACCAGGGGAGACCCTGACCATTGCCTGTTCTAATAGATTGTGCTGGTTCGCTTCATGTCTTTGTGGGTATCCCATCGCCCAGTGGTATCACTTCCAAATCATATTTACTGTATTTGTTTTAATTTTTACTTGCTTTAACTTACTTATTCCCCTTCAGTAAGTTGCCATAGCTATATGGAACATTGAATCTTACCTCTTGAGCTCTGTTGGAGATCTTGTACTAATCTTCATCCCCCTCACTTTTGAAACGCCCTCTCCCCTTTGCTTACTGGGTTAAATCAAACTTGCTATTGGCTTGTTCTTTTTTTTTCAATTCTGTGTCCTCTATATCAAGGATCCTATATTGCTGTTTATTGCCTGTTGGATCTTCTTTGAGCAGGCATCATTTTCCAGGTTTCCATCTATGTTCCATGTGAACCTGTCTTTGATGTCCTTACCTTCCACGACATCTCCTCCCCATAAGTGTGTCTTCAACTCGCCCCCTTGCCCTTCTTCATCTTCTCTAGTTTGTCCTGGTGTAGCAGCTGCTTGCGGGTCTCTTTCTGTCTGTAATTTAACTGCAGAATACACTTCACACTCTATAGCATGTCTGATAAGATATCTAACTATTAGCCCCTCATCTTCCTCTCCAACCTGAGTCCTTGATCTTCACAGCTCAGTCATCCTACTACATGCAAGGAGCTTTCCTGCCCTCATGCTTTTTTTTTTTTTTAAGATTTATTTTATTTATGCATACAAGAGCTGGGGTATAGGCTAAAGGTGCGGTTGTGGGGAAGTGAGAGATGAGAGAATTCACCAGAGGTAGAATGGGGAGCAGAAAAGGCAGATTGACTGAAATACACTGCTGAAGGGACCAGTTGGCAAGACAGGAGAGGTCTGCTGGGCTATGTGGGTTAGCTCCCTGGCCAGGGATTGAACTTGTGCTGCAGTGGCTGTGGATAGCTTTATAGTGCTGATACTTAACCCCTTGTGCCACCAGGGAGTCCCTCGTCATGCTTTTATTTGCATGATTACTCTAAGCCTGGATGCCCATTTCTTTCTGACTGGCAAACTCTTATTCATCCTTCAATACCCAACTCTTACAAATTTTCTCTTTACTCCTGGCTTGGGTCTCTTCCTCTTTGGAACTCCCATTACACATTGACTTTAACACAGGAGAGCATCTTTTTATATTGCGTCTCCATTACTTTCTTCTGTCTTTCCTTCCCATTAATCTATATGTCCCTTGTGGTCAAGAACTGACCCTTGTTTCTTTAAACAAGTCCTCACATTTGTCACAGAGCCTGGAGAAGAGGCAGAGGCTATTAGGAAGTTCTGTTGTCAGAGAAGGCAGAGTTCAGTTTCCTAACTTACCATCTCTTTGGCCTTGAGTAAGTCACTTTGTCTGTAAAAGCCTTGATTTCCAGACTTGTGAAATGGGAATTAGGATAGTGCTTTTCCTGGTGATTGTAAAGATTAGAGACAACTACCCGGCAGTTTATAATAGAGTGTCCTGTGCAAGGCAGCTCAGTGTTTAATGTGTGAATGATCAAATGATGCTCCTCTTTGGTTACTTTCTCTGATATCCTTATTCTCCTAGGTTTTTCTTTTTCACTTCACTTTTTTTCCTGATCTCATTTCTGAGCTGTATATTCTTGTCATGGGTAAGCAGATTCATTTGTGGGAGGGTGACGAGAAGTAGAGAAGAAAAAAAGGAAATTGAGAAACTGCCTTCATTTGGACAGTGATGATCCAATTTTAACTTGACAGTTGTTTCGTGATAGACTCCCCAGTCTGGTTAGAACACGAGGCACGATGATAATGCAGTGGTGTTTTTAGCAAATATGCCAGAATTTGCATCTATACACATCTTTGCGAATTCATGCACACGTGCACACATGTTGAAATAAATGTCTACCCGCTGAGTTAGCCTCTTGTCAAGATGTCACTTTAGGCCATTACCATTCCCAGTAATTTTTTTGCTTAGCATTCTCTTTGACTCTTTTTTTCAGAACTGCATATTATTTAGACTCTCCTTATGATAATTAAGCCAACATTAATAAAATACTAATAATCATAACCTACAGGTATTGAATTCTAGAAGGACTTAGGCAGCACATTAAATATTTTAAATTTGCTATGGACTTATGTCATTTTACTGTGCATTTACATGGATTATCTCATTTCACCCTCATAACAAGCTCAGGGGCAGGCACCACCATCCCATGTTACAGTTGAGGACAAAAAGTGTCCAGGACCAGACTTGCCCACATCCACAGTTAGTAAGTAGCAGCATTGAGATGTGAATTTAAAAGCCTGGCTTTAGTTCCTATGGCCTCACCATCAGCCTGAGGGGCATCTAGGGGCATATTTTCAGATGTAGTTGCCTTTTGGATTTTGAAACCAGGGTATATCTGGCCAATTAGGTGATAGTTGTATGCCCACATTGAATATATAAGCTAGATTAAAATATGCTTTTGATCTATTAACTATTTCATACTCTTGACTAGGCATTTATTTATTTATGTATTTTAAGATTTTTCTTTTTTTTTTTAAGATTTGTTTGTTTATTTATACAAGCACTGGGTACAGTCAGAAGCGCGGAGGGTGAGAGAATTCACCAGAGCCAGATCGGGGAGCAGAGCAGGCAGAAGGACCGAAGTACACTGCTGAGGGCAGCAGTGGGCGGCAGGAGAGGTCTGCGCGCCATGCGGGACCCTCCTCCGGTGGCCGGGGAGCAGCCGGGGATCGAACCGGCGCTGCAGAGGCTGCAGGCAGCTTCGCAACCCAGCACTCAACCGCTGCGCCACCGGGGAGGCCCAACTAGGCATTTAAAAAAATCTAGAAAGGCCACCATGTTATTAGCTATTGAAATATGCCACTGTGCCTCTTTTACCATGATAAATATTTGGAAGTTTTAAAGAATGTGTGTATGAAAAGTAAAACAACATGTTATGATAGTTATTCTTTTTCATGAGGTGTAAAAATAAAATTCTCTAGAGAGGAGGATGGGGACTAGTGTTTGGATCAGTCACTTTAGAAATACTGTTTCAATCAGTATAGAATTATAGTCATTTTTGTTCTTATGTCCTACCTGAGGAACTTGAGGACCAGTGAGGTTTAAGGTCAGTTCAATACTAAACTAGTTTTCTGGCTCTAAAACTCATATTCTTTCCAGTGGATGACACATCAGACTACAAGGAGAACAAGCATATAATCCTTTGTAACCAGGACCCATTTTTCCCTTTCTCTTTGCTCAGTCAATGTGTGGCTTGTCTTTATCCATGATTTGCAGAATTAGGGCAGAAGAAGTCTTATGGAGGAGCAAATGTTAAATGAACAATATGGTTTAATATGGCAGGTTGGTGCCTCAGAATAGAATCTGCACACCTGGAGTGGGGACTATAAATGAAAGGAATTCTGAGAAGTGATTTCCTTGGTGCTTGCAATATTTATTTATACTTAAGAAATTACATTATGGGACATGATGTACTTAATCTTTTAGATCATTCATTCTACAGGATGTAATGGCTCATTAAAGTTTAACAATGAACTATGAAATCAGACTTTCTGAAATGATCCTTGATTTTTTGTTAGCTGATGTTCAAAGCAGTGAGAGGCGGCACTCAACGTGAGACCTGCATCGGGAGCCCAGGGGCTACAGTGAAACCCATGACTCTCTCCTGTGAGCACACCTGGTAACAGAGCAGCTGGAGGGCAGGCTCCATTCTGGAGGCTCACACTGCAGAGATGTCAGTTCCAACTTCAGTCAACCTGGGCATAGATAGCCTGGCAAGGTGGGAAGTAGAGCTCTGGAGTCAGATTTCCTGAGTTATAATCCCAGGCCACACCTAGCAGTGGGGTAACCTTGTGAATTTCCTTCACTTCTTAAAACACATCCACCCAGGGCCTCCCTGGTGGCGCAGCGGTTGAGCGCTGGGTTGCGAAGCTGCCCGCAGCCTCTGCAGCTCCGGTTCGATCCCCGGCTGCTCCCCGGCCACCGGAGGAGGGTCCCACAGACCTCTCCTGCCGCCCGCTGCTGCCCTCAGCAGTGTACTTCGGTCCTTCTGCCTGTTCTGCTCCCCGCTCTGGCTCTGGTGAATTCTCTCACCCTCCTGCGCTTCTGACTGTACCCAGTGCTTGTATAAATAAATAAAAATTAAAAAAAAAAAACAAAAAACATCCACTCAAATGCTTTGTGAGAGAGCTGTTGTGAAGTCCATGGCAAACACAGATAGAGTCTGGCTTCTAAAGAGCCCCCAGTACAGATTTCTGTTGCTCTGGGTAAGTCGAGACCTGTGTGCACTAAGAGGGCGGGGGTCTGGTGGTGGAGGGCTGGGGGCCAGTATTGCAAAGGGGCTTGTTGCCCATTGATTCAGGTAAGGGAATGTTTCATACAGGATTGCTGGTGAGTTGAGAATGGTTCCTTCATTTTTAAATGCTTAGTCTATGACTGCTTTCGTACTACGATGACAGGCAGTTGAGATGACAGAGAATATATGGCCTGCAAATGCCTAAAATGTTTGCCCTCTGACCATTTTCAGGAGAGCTTGCTGGTCCCATTTGGTGCCCAAGCTTTGCTGTCAAACATATATGGGCTTGAGTTCCAGCTCCACTGTTTATGAGCTGTGTGATCTGGGCACGTTACTTTTTGATCCTTAGCCTCAGTTTCTCATCAGTAAAGCAGGTGCAATGATATAAACCTGGCAAAGGAAAATAAATGCGGTCTGTTGTATAGAGAGTTCGGATGTTGCTTGGAACATAAGAGCTCAAGAAAGAGTTGCTCTGATGCCTGCTCTTCAGAGAATAATGTGAAGCTATGTTGGTTGGAGTTGGTCAGGGGGTTGGTTACTTAGAGAATGTGGAACTTGATTTAGACTGCTGAATGGAGAATGTATAGAATCTGGGTAAGCAGACATAAAAGGAGGAAGAGAAAGTCAGAATACAGGCTCCATGAAAGGATGTACTCTGCCAGTGTGGGTGGAGAGAATAAGAGAAGGCTAGATCCTGTTGTGTCCGGAGGTCTGGGCTGAGGAGTTAGATGTGAAAGAGTGAATGAAGGGGCTAGACAGATGCCAAGTAGTAGTCTACTCACATTCCAGATGAGATGTTAGCCAGGGATTCATCCAACCATCAGCATTCACCTACCCCTGTAGAAACAGGTTCAGATGAACTTTATCCCCAGGCCATTCACCCTCAAGCCTTGGTACCTACCTGTATTGCTGTTTCCTGATCCTGTTTTGCATGTCCTCAGGGAGCTGGGGGTGGGTAATCATATTAGTCTAGGAAAATTATATTTGGGAAGTTAGATCTGTTGTTTAAAAAAAAAAAAACCTTCAGAGAATTCCAAATGAGACCATTAGTAATTTTGGGGTCCCTCACTGTGCTGACTCTCTCATGCCCCCTTTAAAAATAATTTGTGCCTGCCTGATTGTACAAAGCAGCCATTGTCTTTCACAACCGGCTTGGGATTTGAGTCTTTGAGAGGTAGGAAACAGCAGGAGCTAATGGCTGTGGTGTTTTAGCCCTGCTGACTTGTACTGGTTGTGAGGCTGTGTGATTCACCGGGCTTCTGTGTACAGCCTCACTAATTGTAAGATGCTCCTGAGGAATTTCGGAGACAGTGTGGTCCTGTCCAGTGATTCATCAGCTCCCTGTGGAAAGTATAGTGCTGGAGCAGACAGAACAATTTTGGAGCCTTCTTGGCAGTGTGGGCGTGGTCCCAAGGTTTTAGGTTATTTTGGGATTCAATGGACTTGTTTTTTGTTTATCAAAGAGGGAAAAAGGAGCCAGATTATACTCTGATGTGGGGTACAGAGGCACGGAGATACACAAGATGGAATTTCTTTACTTGGTAGAAAATTCAGTGTGATTGTCATTTGACGCATTGTCTGGGGAACAGGCTTAGATTTCTGTATGATGGAAAAGGGAATAATAGCTGCTTCTCCTTCCTAGCTTTATGGGTTCTCCTCTTAATATACACACAATTCCTACTTCTGTTAACAAGTGATGGGGGATCTTTTTCTCATTCAGCAAATACATCTGACATGATTTAGAACACTGTTCTCGTGCCTCACAATGATATGCGATGAAAAAAAAAGAGAATATTTTTTGAAATCTGGTTCATTTGCATGTGTTTGGCTTCCTACATTTAAGGGGTGAGTGGGTGCATAAGGAATAAACACTTTCTAGTCCTTGGCATTTGGTGATGCTTTTGGGTGTCTCTTTTTGTCACAATCCCACATAGTGTTGGTTTTCTCTGACTTTTTCTAAGCCAAGGATTTGTCTATAACTCCAGTAACCAGGTGCCAGAGGTTCCTCTGAGTAGGGTTATATTAATTTCAGAAGTACATTAGCCTTTAGTAAATTCAGAGTAAAAGCTCTTAATTTGGAGAAAATATATTAACCTGAATAAATAACTCTAGTGGATATTAAGCCTACTATATTTTTGAAACAAATTTTAATTCAGAAAGTATCCCTTGGATCCTCACCATGTTTGGAAAGTAGGCATAGGGTGAAAAAGGAATTCATGTAGGCCTACCCTGAGGGCATGCAGGTTTATCTCAAAAGTTAGGATAAGGGCCTCCCCTGGTGGCACAGCGGTTGAGCGCTGGGCTGCCGGGCTGCCCGCTGCCTCTGCAGCGCAGGTTCATTCCCAGCCGCAGGTGAGGGTCCCACAAAAAAACAAAAAAACAAACAAACAAACAAAAAAAGAGTTAGGATAAGCACATATAACAGTTGGAGGATTTACATGGCTCTCCATTAGGGCTTCTCTGACTTGACGCTATTGACACTTTGGGCTGGGTGATTCCTTGTTATGTGGCTTCCTGTGCATTGTAAGAGGCTAAACAGCTTTCCTGGTTTCTACCCACTAGATGCCAGTAGCACCCTCTCTCTCATCTTAACAAGCAAAAATATCACAAAACATTGCCAGATGTCTCCCAAAGAGCAAAATCAACCTTGGATGAGAACCAGTGGTGTAGATTATGATCCAAGCACCAAAAGAAAGAGGCAGGGCCACTGGTGCTCCGCTGAGAAGCCATTTAGGGGAGGGGGGGGGGGCTGGGAGACTTTGCAAATTTTTTTTTTAAAGATTTATTTATTTATGCATACAAGAACTGGGATACAGGCCAGAGGTGTGGCTGGGGTGGGAGTGGGGTGATGGGGGGGCTGTGAGAGGATTCGCCAGAGACAGACTGGGGAACAGAACAGGCGGACTGACTGAAATACACTGCTGAGGGGAGCTGCGGGCGAGACAGGAGCTGCGGGCGAGACAGGGTTGCACCCTGGCCGGTCAGGGATTGAACTCGTGCTGCAGAGACTGCGGATTGCTTCATAGTGCAGTGCTTAACCCCAAGCGCCACCAGGGAGGCCCTGCAAATGGTTGTTAATCCACATTGTTTGTAGAGAGAATAAATGTTTGTACCTGTATGGCCTGTGTACTGAGTTATGCAGATATTTATAGATTATACTGTTGGAGAAAACTAGAAATACATTTAAAGTCGTTACTGAACTCCAAGTAGCCTTTGCCATTTTGTATTTTCTTACACAAAAGATCCTAAAAATGTAACTGATGATGTTTAAGTGCCTGTTCTGTCTTGGAATATGGGCTCTGAAGTCTGCACTTGCCACCTTCCCCCAATCTTATCCTGTATCTCTTTCTTAAGGATGTTTCCAGCATCCTAACCCCACCACAATCAAGCCATGCACTTTGAGAACATCCTGTCAAAATTGGTCGCAAATTCCTGTGATTCTCTTCCCCAAGTGCCTCCTGTTTCAGTTTTCGCCTTTTCATTTTCCTCATTGCTTCCTCAGTGTAGGTTTCTGTCTTTTTAGCCTGAATAATATTAGTAGTCTTTTGACTTACCTCCTTTTCTCTATTATAAATCTCTTCTCAATCTGATATCCACCTTTCTTCAGATTTTTGTTTTTTAATGTCAATCTGGATATCTGATGCCCTTGATAATGAATGACTTTCCATCCCCTTCAGGGTAAAATACAAAGATCTTGCCATGACATGTAAAGTCCTCTCCAACTCTTCTACATCTTGGTTTTCCCCTACTTCAAGAATCACATGTCACCTCTAAGTCGCCTTCCTCAATCCTTCCTTTTCCAGGCTGAATCCCTAGAATTCGTGGGATATATTCCACTCTGGGCAATATTAATTGGCTTACTACTTGCTTGAAAGTCAAGCAAATTGTGATCTTCTTAAGAGTGGGGACTATGTCTGGTTTCCACTGTACATCTAGCTTCTCTGGATGAGCCAGTTTCATAGTGGGGCATGGTAAATGTGTGTTGCATGTATACATGCGTGAATGAATGAATCCATATGCCAGAACCACATCTGTGCACTAGTTCTCTAGGCACTCTGCCACCTCCTTTAACAAACTCCCTCAAAATAGTTCTGGTTTTCTGGGTGTGAACCTCCTTCCTCTTCACATCTGTCACTTTAAGTGTGATTCTGCAGTCTTTGGAAACGAACACATAATGAGCTGCCTCGTTGTCTGAGTTGTTAGCATTCTTCTCCCCACCTCTCTCTTTTTTCTTTTCTTTCAGGTAATGATGCCTTGAATCACTGTCAAGGGCAAACTTTTCAAGGTTATGGTCGGTAAATAAAATACTGTTGCAAGAAGGGCTATTTCTTTTGCTAATCTTACTCCGAATTATATTATCTCAAATATTAAAGGAAAGAAAAAAAGATAGTACAAAATGTCTATTGTCTTAAAATCTGTAGTAGTTCTGTTTTATTTTCCTTCCCAGTATTCTGTCAATTTTGGCAAGGGCAGTCATTTGGTTTGTCAAAATAACCCCTTGTTTTATCTTTCACCAGGAAAGTTTTTTCTTTTCTCTTCTTTTCTTTTAGAATTAATGCTGTAGAAAATTGCTCTGTTTCTTCAGCTGTTAAATGGGAGAAACAATAAGATTGCCCCATTGATAGAAAAGCATCATTCATTAGATACAGATTGCAAGAGCATGTGCCAAATGCAGTGATAGCGAGACCTGGACCCTGCCTTCTCAGAACTGGATGTATACAATGTATATTCCTTGTTTTCTTTATGTGTTTCATGGTTCTAGGTTTTATAGTCAAATCTTTAATTTTGAATTAAATTATTAAATTTTGTGTCTGGAGTTAAGTCTGGATCTAGGTTTTTTTTTGTGGCTATCCATATTCCCCCCATTTTATAGTCAGATTTCTAGTTTGTTTTGTTTTCATTTTGTCTGCTCCTGCTTTGTTTCTTTATATTCCATGAGTGAAATAATCTATTTGTCCTCCTTCTGATTTATTTTGCTTAGCATAACCCCTTCCATTTCCATTCATGTTGTTGCAAATGAAAAGATTTCATCTTTTTACACGTTAGTAGTATTCCCATATTGTGTATATGTGTACACGATTTCTTTCTTTTCTAGTTTGTTGTTTGCACATAGGAACACAACAGAATTTTCTAAATTGGTTTTGCATTCTGCTATTTTGCTGCACTGATTTATTATTTCTAGTAGCTTTTTAGTGGAGTCTTAGGGTTTTCTATGTATATTATCATGCTTTTACTTCTCACTTTTCAATTTAGACTTTTTATTTCCTTCTCTTGCCTAGTTGCTGTAGATCGGATTTACAATACTATGTTGAATAGTAGTGGCGAGAGTTGGCATCCTTGTCTTCTACCTGATCTTAGAGGAAAATGTTCCATTTTCCACCATAGAGTATAATATTATCTATGAGTTTGTCATATACGACCTTTATTATGTTGCAATACCTTCCTTTTATTCCCTTTTATTGAGGTTTTTTATCATATATGGACATTGGATTTTGTGAATGTTTTCTCTGCATCTGTGGTCGTATGGTTTTGTTGATTCAGTGAATAACACTGATTGAAGAAAAATAAGTTGATTTAGGAACTTGCATCCATGGAATAAGTGCCACTTGGTCATAGTGTATGATCCTCTTAATGTATTATTTAATTTGATTTGCTGAGATTTTGTTGAGGATTTTGCATTTATTTTTATGAGGGATCTTCCTCTCTTGTTTTCTTTCTTGGTGATGTCCTTGTCTGCTTTTGGTATCAGAGTAATGTTGGCTTCATAAAATGTTTTTGGAAGCATTCCATTTTCTTCAGTTTTTGAGAAGAATTTGAGAAGAACAGGTACTAATTCCTCTTGCAGGGTTGTTAGAAGTCTCTAGTAAAACTATCTGGCCCTGGCATTTTGGTGGGGGGTACGTGGGGAGAGACTTTTGATTATTGTTTCAGATTCTTTGCTTGTGCTTGGTTTGTTCAGTCTTTCTATTTCTTCCTTATTCATTATTGGAAAGTTGCAGGCTTCTAAGAATTTGTCCATTTCTTCTAGAGTATTCAATTTGTGGACATAAAGATGTTCACAATAACCTTTTGTGATTCTCTGTGCTTCTGTAATGTTTGTAGTAACTACTCTTTGATTTCTGATTCCCTTTATTAGAGTTTTCTCTCTTTTCTTAGTGAGTCTAATTAGTGGTTTCTCTATTTTATTTATTTATTTATTTTTTTATTAAAGTGCCACTTGGTCATAGTGTATGCACTATCACCTCAGTTCCCCGTGGGTTTCTCTATTCTATATAACTTTCCAAGAACTAGTTTTTGGTTTCATTGATCCCAGGGCAGGCTTTGGAAATGGGCCTTCAATCTGGCTATGCCCTTTCTTAGCCAGGTGAATTCTCCAAACTTCCCACCTCTCAAGATTGTTGATTAAAGGATTGATTAAAAGAAAGCTGGTGAGTGTGGAGATTCCTCAACCTACTAAAGATACAGCTGCCATATGATCCAGCAATTCCACTCCTAGGTATTTACCCAAAGGACACAGAAACATTAATTCAAAAGGGCACCTGCACCCCTATGTTTATAGCAGCACTATTTACAATAGCTAAGCTATGAAAACAACCCAAATGCCCAAAAATAGATGACTGGATCAAGAAGATGTGGTATATATACACAATGGAATATTACTCAGCAATCAAAAAAGATAAACTCATGCAATTTGCAGCAACATGGATGGAGCTGGAAGGGATCATGCTCAGCAAAATAAGCCAGAAAGAAAAAGAAAAATATCAATGATCTCACTCATAGCTGAAATTTAGAAAACTTAAATAAGGGGCCAGGAAAAAGACTAACTATAATAAAGAAAAAAATCATAATCAACAAGCAACTATAAACCGGAGACACACTATGGGGTTTGTGTAGGGGGAAGTGGGGGGAGGTGAGGAGAGGAAGGATTAGGGTCATAATAAGGGGGGTGCAATTGTATGGGGAATATAACCAAGATGAAAATGCATACATTGTGCAAAAATGAAAAATGATGTAAGAATTATATAAAATAAAATATTAAAAGAAAAAAAGAAAGCTGGTGAAACCCTTGACATAGAGACTGCACTCCTAAATCCACAATAAACGTTCAGTGCTATTCTGACAACTATGAGAATCATATTTTTGTCCCTCGTGGTTATTTCAGATTGGTTCCTTTCCTACTGATCCAAGAGCACTGCCTGTTTCTGTCCTCCCCTCTTTTGCTTGGCTGCAGTCTCTTCTGGCCTTTCAACAAGTAGCAGTGTCTTCAGGCTTCACTGTGGGCCACGGGCTGATGTACTTCTCTTCATTTCATTACCACATGTCCCCTTCCCTTCAGTTTTTGGTGTCTCCAGCATGTGTTCTGCACATCACAAAATGTATGTCTTCTTTTCTAAGAGTTTTTCATTTGTCTTCATTTTGAAACTTCCTGAATCTCATCTGTGAACCTTAAAACCAAATAGGCTGGTTAGAATTTTGTGTCAACTATGAGTCAATGGACTGAAGATATAATAGTTCTCTAAGCAGTCCTTATGGCCATGGCCTTTGTACCAACCACATGAACTCTGCCGAGGCCTTTTATGCCTTTTATTCTGACTCTTCAAGAGTGGGGCTGTGGGTTATAGATAGGCTGACTGTTATTGTAGTTGACAATAAGAGCTTGTGGAGGTGAAGCAAAATAAGTTGACTTCGGAAATGGCATTTTTTTCCTTTCTGTAATAATAACACAAAGGAACATGTTGGAATAAGGAATAAGAAATTAACCCCTTCCTTTCATCTCTATGCCTCACTCTCATATTACTGATATTCCTTTGTTGCCTAGCAGGTGGATTTCACATTTTTCTGTGCTGTTAGACATTCCAGGTGGCAGGCATCATACTGCTTTGGAGTATGCTTTGAGGCTGATAAAGTATAGCTGGTAAATGCGACTAAGCCTTTAAAAGGGCATGATTTTTCAGTTTGCACTTGTTAATTATAGAGTCAGTGTGCCTTTCTCTTGCAGATAGGGTAATTGTACATAGGGGGCTTGGGAGGTAAGTGGGTGTGTGCCCTTATGCATACCAAATGGTCGACATATTCAAATGATGCCTTCTCCATTTTGGAGCCTTAGGTGTTGGTGAGATGAGCAGAGTGTAATTTACCACAGGATCAAGCCCCAATTTCATTGTCACCATTTTGACTTGTGTATACCAGGCCTACTCTCTTTGTGTCATTTAGAACTCTAGAACAAACTGTTCTGTAAATATTTCTTAAAAAATAATGTTGCACTACCAACTTCTAAAATAAACTTTAAAAGCTTTGCTTTAGAGAGCTATTTTATTCTGTTAATTTTTCTAAAGTTGGATTCCAGATTTTCTGAGGGTTTAAATCACATAGTATCTTCGGTTATTCAACTTTTTCTTTCATTTTGGTGGTAAAGAAACGTGGCAGGGAAAAGAAGCCTATTTTTGGTTTACTGATATAGTTCAGAGCTTTGTAGGTAACTATTAAAAAGTAAATAGTTTTAATCTCATTAAATCTTAGCCAAGAAAATGGAATATGTTGAATGTATTTGGATTTAGCATGGGAAATGGTAGCAAACAGGGAATACAGGCAGGACTGCTCAGGTTTCATTGAACCTGTACAGAGTGTTAAAGAAATTTTAGTCAATGTTTAATAACCTGGAGACTTCATGTAAAAATCTTGTTTTATCAGCCTTCCTTGATAAATCAAATTTCTGACATCTACACAGGGCATACACTTTATATTCTCCACTGATCCCACAACTTCCTATTTCTCCCTGAGTTGGAGGCTGAATATAGTTCAGTCTGGTACCCAGACGTGGTACTGTCTGGTCTGTGTTGGAGTCTCAGCTCAAGTGAGTGGCGGGGGACTAGGACCTGTACTTGAAGGGGAGGCAGGCTATGTCTGTGGTCTCTGAGTGGGCACAATGAGACTGGTCTAGAAAGACTAAACACTGGACTCACCAGCTGCATTGGAAGAGAGCCCCAGCTCCTGGAGTAAAGCAGCATGCTGGACCATGGCACAGGGGCAGCAAGGGAGCGACAGGAAGGAATAGGCCCTACGTCCCTCCTCTAGCCTGAGAACTTGCTAGTAACATCAAAATAATGCATCTTTCTTGAACAAATCATAGTGTTTGAATAGAGTCTGTTCAAATAGCGTATTTCACTAGTGGTATCTGCAGTGGAAAAGAAAAAACGTTGAATTTGGATTCAAACTCCTGGAGGCCTGATCCCACCACATTCATGCTGCTCTGTGACTACGGGCAGGTCAGTTAACTTCCGAGCTGCATTTTCCCAAACATGGGCTGATGACTATAATTTTTACATTTATCCTTGTAGCTCCTCAATCTGTATCTTCTGCCCTAACACCTTTCTGGATCTCTCATTTATATACCTACTGACGTCTAGATGGCATACTTTGGTTGGCCTACAGATATTCCAGACCTAACATGTCTGCGATGAACACTCCAACCTTTGACCACTCACACCTAGTTCTCTTCTACTTCAGGGTTATTTTGGGGCTACTTCTAGGAGGATTGCAAGTTCTCTGCTCCTTTGAAGAAAGAAACAATCATATGTCTTTTTCTGGTCAACCGATTGTGGGTAGAATTGATGTGTGCCACTTCTGGGCCAAAGTAGTTAATTGTCAGTGTGCAAATCTTTAGCACTCCTTTGTTCTGCTTTTGTAGTTAGCAAGTATTCCAGATGG
The DNA here is from genome assembly GCF_964194135.1 of Talpa europaea. Taxonomy (NCBI): domain Eukaryota; kingdom Metazoa; phylum Chordata; class Mammalia; order Eulipotyphla; family Talpidae; genus Talpa; species Talpa europaea. The sequence continues at coordinate 65,649,863 of NC_140078.1, forward strand.
CAGGGCCCAGAGGGAGTCCTGCTGAAACACAATAGCATGTGTGAAAATTTAGTCTTTGTTGTTTAAATCATAAAGCTTTGGTGTGCTACCAAAATCATTTATAAAATTATTACCATAGTTTATCTTATTCTAGTCTGACCCACTGAGTGTGTAGTTAGAACTTATCTTCCTCACTGTCTGCCTCTTTTCCCCTAAGATCCTAGAATGACAATATGATAAATTTACTAGCCAGTAAACTGGGAATTGCTTTTTCTTTTATATCTTATCCAATCAATAATCAGATCATTTACCTTCTGTTTCCTTAATGCCATTTGTGTATATATATTTCTATACTGGTCCCCATCACTGCTGTCTTATTTCAAGATGTCTAACCTCTCACTTGGACTATTATTTTCTAACTGTTCACTCTTTATATATTCTTATCCCAATCTACCCCATTTCCTTATAGGAAACCTAAATTGGATGATTTCCCTTTGGTCCTAAAAAATCTTCCTAGATTCTGTCCTGTCCCTGAGACAAGGTCATACTCCTCCCCATGGTGGGCAAGGTTTTCCAGGACCTGCCTCTTCTCCCCGTCCACCCTCTCTGTGTGTTGCCCTTACTCAACTACCTTTATGATCCTATACTTAGAAAGGATCTTTCAGTCTCTCTGTTAATTTCCATATGCCTTCAAGTTTTAGCTTGAGTCACCTCCTCTATGAAGTCTTTTCCGAATTTACCAGATGCATGTAGATGGTTCCTTTCTCAACATTCTCTTTGTTATTTGTAAAAACTTCCTTACATATGTGAAAATATTACATCTGAGTGCCTATGTGTCATTTCTCTCACTAGAGTTGTCTTCTTGAGGGCAGGGTGCTCAATTTTTTTCCTTTTTTTTTTTTAAGATTTATTTATTTATACAAGAACCAGGGTATAGGCTACATGTATGGGAGGGTGAGAGGATTCACCAGAGACAGAGTGGGGAACAGAACAGGCAGACTGAAATACACTGCTGCGGGGAGCAGCGGGCGAGACAGGAGAGGTCTGCTGCACCATGTGGAATTCTCGCTCGTTGGCCAGGATCGAACCCACGCTGTAGAGGCTGCGGACAGCTTCACAGTGCTGCACTCAACTGCCTGCATGACCAGGGAGGCCCCTTTTTTCCTTTTTGAGCCAAGTAATTAGCAGAATTTCTAGCATATAGGTAATTGTAGTTTTTATTTTTCTAAGATTTATTTATTTATTTATTTATTTATTTATTTATTTATTTATTTATTTATTTATTTATTTATTTAATACAAGCACTGGGTACAGTCAGAAGCACGGAAGGGTGAGAGAATTCACCAGAGCCAGAGCGGAGAGCAGAACAGGCAGAAGGACTGAAGTACACTGCTGAGGGGAGCAGCGGGCGGCAGGAGAGGTCTGCGCGCCATGTGGGACCCTCGCCCAGTGGCCTGGGATCAAACCGGCACTGCAGAGGCTGTGGGCAGCTTCGCAACCCAGTGCTCAACCGCTGTGCCACCGGGAAGGCCCTAATTGTAGTTTTTAAATGAATTATTTACGATTGCTTTTAAATAAGGAAAATTTTTTTAAAAAATAAAGATGACAAAATCAATTTAAGTTCAATAACAAGAATTACTGAAATTACCATTGCTATTATTTTTAAGGTGAGGATGGCATGCATTTTAAGAATCAAAAGATTAATGTGTTTCAACAAAGGCTTAGGTAACTAAAATTCTCCTCAATCATTATCAGTGAAAAGTTAATTGTTTTTTTTTTTATTGTCATGGTCTTATGAGAGAATGAGGGATGTTATTTTAATAATCACATTAAATTGGCACACATCTGTTTTTAAAATGTTCCAGTTAGCAAATAGAAGTTTAAAAAATATGACAGCCATGGAGATCACAATTTATTTTTCAATATATACCATGTATCTTTTTTATTTAAAGTGAATTCTGTTCCATAGAGATTTTTAGTAACATAAGTCAAAATGAAATAAAAAAATGTATCAAAAGGCTCAAAAACTTTCATAGCCCATGATCCAGCGATTCTTCCTCTGGGATGATGTCCCTGGTGGTTGTGATTGCCTGTATGAGGTGAGGGGTGATTTTCCAAATAATAAAGAGAAGGAAACATAGAAAGTCCTGTGAGGTCACTTTCCCCTCTTGGCCTAGCACAGGCATCAGGCTGTATGGGATGTGATGCAGGGTTCTTAGCTTCCCAGAAGCCACTTGGGGCCTCACACACCTAATAAAGCCTTCACACTTCATGATATATATTACAGATTACACTCCTGTGTTTGCTCAACTATCTGAAAATATTCCCAAGTGTGGGCATACGTGTTGCAAACAGGTTTTCTGAGATAGTGGAAATCTTAGTGCTGTTCTCATGTCCTTTGTACCACTCTCACGCATAAAGTCAAGACAGAGCTGGCCATCCAGCTGAGTCTTTCTGTCAGTTACCAAACAATTTTCTTTACTGTTATCATTGTTCTCTTTCACTCCCCATAGTCTTCTCTGCATAAATGTCTTCTTGTTTTTGAACCAGACAACTTCGCCTCACCTTTGCAGAACCCCAGTGCCATTTTCTCTTTTCCTATACTAGTGATGGTTTCCATTAACTGACCAAGTTGCTGGTCTCCATTGAGCCTTAGCACTTTTGTTTTACTTTCATAGCCCCTGCAGCACCTCGGGGTGATGTTTGGGTGAATGGTTGTCCTTCCAGCTAGACAGATGTTCCATGATGGATGGGCTGTGCCCCTGCTTTTTAGTGTTGTATCTTCAGGGACTAGCATAGAGTTAATGTTCAATGTTAAATGAATGATTGAACAAAACACATGAAAGGCAAACCTGTTCTTAGGCTTCATTGTTTTCAGAGAATGTACACGGGATTCTCAAAGTGTTGCTTGGTGCTCTAAGTGAGGTTAGAATGAACCATATTGGGAACTGGTGTGTTTGCTTATCAATGCGTTCCACAAGCCTTTCCACACAGCCTACAAAGATTTGTTGTACATCTCTTTAATTCTTATATAACAGGCGCTGTGTTTAAAATTGGGAATACATATGACCCTGTCCTTGTAATACCTGATAGGTGATAGGGTAAAGCTTAATGGCCATTGGCATATAGTAGGCTCTTAGTCATTGTTGAGTGAATGACCCACTATCACCAGGGCACTAATCAACTGATGTTTCCTTAGTCAAAATGCTCTAATTCTGAATTCTTATTTGCTTGGGGTTAATGGTGTGATGGGTTGACTTGATCACAGAAAAAAGGCTATTGAGGGAATAACTGAAATCCATTTTCATTGTGAATTCATCACATATTGATGTGAGGGCTCACCTTTTATTACAGAATGGCATCTTTTCCTCATAATTTCTTGAGGTTTTGGTGTGAAGAGTGTGAGATGGGGTATGGATGAGGACTCTTCATCCTTGGTTATGGTGCGGGCATTTTTTGAAGGCAGGCAATAGCACATGGTCACTATAATTGTGAGTTTTGTGCTCAACAAACCTTATGAAGACAAATTGCTGTCAGGCCCCCTCACAATAATTTTACTGATTGAGGACAGTGGAGAAGTAGAGAAGGGAGAAGAGGGGAGAGGTGGAAGAGGGGGTGTTGGGAAGCATTCTTGCCCAGAAAGTGGAGGCTTGATTGTGGTCCAGGGCACCAAGGCTAAGGTGGCCATCTTAACCTGAGTTATTAGACATTCTCTGAGAGGCCTTTGGTTCTTTTCATATGTTTGATTTCTGCTGGCCTCTTTATCCAGTAGATATGAGCAATGAGATCATATTTATTTTACAAATGTAAAAGGATATTTTATTTTACGTGATATTTGAAATACCCATCTGCCTCCCTCTGCCTGTTTACTCTGATAAGTCCTAATAACACAGGCAGAGTTGGGTTAGGAGTCAGGGATCATGGAGTGTATTCTCTGGGGGAAAAGAATGTTAAATTTTAACAGATAGGACTATTGAAACAAGTAATCCTTTCTTTGTTGTTATTGAATTCTTCAGTCTGACTTCATATGTGGCTTTAGAATGTAAACAACAGAATTTGCAAAGCTAATGAGGACAAGACTTTGTGAAGGAAGGAAATTTATTATTAAAAAACCAAGTTTGCAATATGGAACAATTATTTGATTTGGATAGCTCTGTTTTGTGGCCTAATGTTTGCTATTTATTCAGGGGACATTTCTGGTGCACTTTCTGGAAGTCAGATACCTTCAGTCCTCTATAAATTTATAGCTTTTGGGGGGAAAATGTCATGTTACCTAAAATTAAAATTCTATAATTTGAAAATTACTTATTTGATAAATGTTTATTAGGTTGCAGGCATTGCACATGGATTATCAGGACAGAGTCTTCACCTCCTACATTTGTAGAGTTTATGATCTAGTGGAAAGTGCTGTCTATGTGTTATAGGGCAGCCCCGATATTGAACGGGTTGCATCCTTTTTCCCCTAACATATGGAGCTTCCAACCAAAACAACTTGGGGTGTGTGTGTGTGTGTGTGTGTATGTATTTTTGAAAAGCTGCCCAAAGGAGGTAGTTCTTTAAGGACAAATCAGAATAAGCCTGGTGGTGTGAATGAGTTCATGATGTGAAAATAAGGGGTAGCCTGGTGTGGCTGGGGTTAGATCCTGAAGGCAGGCTGCTTGGAGAGATGCTGTGGACTCTGACCCCACCACCTCCCACTCTCTGACATCTCATTACAATTGGCAGCATGCCATGAAACAGACTTCCTGAGTAGGGGCTTCAGGAACATACCAGTGGAGCTGAATGACTATGTTGACCTTTAAAAGATGGAAGATAGGCAGGTGTGTTCTTGCTCTTTGGGCTTCAACTTGCATCCTGGTGTGGCTGGTAGGACAGACAGCATATGGCCCCTTGCTGGCCAATCAATCTTCTCTTTTTCTTTCTTCTCCCTTTTCTCAATACCCTTGTAGATAGCCCTTTTAAATATTTCTCTCTGTCTGGCTGCTCTTGGGTCTTGTCCTGAGTTCTTGTCCTGGGTAAGGGCTCACAAGCTGGGGCATTCTCTTTTTATTTTCAGGGATGCTTGCTAAGGCTTGACCTGGCAAGTGCTTAGCTGCATTAAAGTTCGGGGTGCTTGACCAGCTGGTGGTCAGTGTGTGTTGAGGGCTAAGAAGGGTACACTTCAAAATTTGCCAAGAATCTTTTGGAATTTTGATGTGTAGGGGAGCAAAAGTCAGCCACCCTAAAAGATAAGTCTTTTTTTTTTTTTTTTTTTTTTTTTGCTGAAGGATTATTTCACAGAAGGGGCCTTTTGAAAGTGACATTTATGTGTGCAAAGGAAAACCTGTTTCTGTAAGGGCAGCTCCCTCATTTCCTTAACTCTTCCATAGAGAAGGCAGAACTTAAATCTATATACCAGGTTTTAACTTTATTTACTGTACCTTCCCTGGTTACCCCATTACTCACCTTTCCCTTTCTCTCCCCAGCATCCTTTGTCTTAGCTGAAGTTATTTAAAATGGTGTCTGAAGCCACGCTGGTGACTTACTCAGTCTTACTGGGTTACACCCATGTATTCAGGAGGTACACATGTTATTATGAGGCTTTTTTTTCTTGTGTTGATCGGTGTCATGCTTGTTTATTTGTCAGCATAGAAGAACCCAGAGGGGTACAGGATAATTTTCTTTGCACTTTGACAACAGTTAACAAACCAGTTTTTAAGCGGAAATTGACGTGTGCCTATCACAGTAGCTGGGACTTGGAAGATGACTAATGAATGTTAGTTTTCTACTTATTTTATTGTTGGGGAACAGGGGAAAATTCCCTTACTCCTCTGGGTTCTTCTGAGTCTGGTTGAACAAATTAACATCAGACAGATTAGTAGGAGAAACAACCGAAATTTAATGATACATGTCATTTATGTGACTCTAAAGTAAAATGCTGGGTGAACCAGAGATTTATATCTCATGTCAAGGACCTGGGACATCAAGAAAAAAAGGAGGGTTTTACACATGACATGGAAGGGATGACTTATACTTTAGGGGTGAAAAGTTGAGTTTCTCACACAGATAGGACATGTTCACTGGTAAACCTGCCCTTGAATGATATTGCCCCTGCTTTCCCCCAAACTACATTCTAGATCATAAGAGGGAGCTGTGATCATTTTTACTAGGGGTAGGGCCAAAGTTTAGGGAGTGAGGGTCTCTTTTATTCTTTAGGGTAAGGGCAGCCTCTAGGGCCTTCATTGCACTTAACATAAAATAATTTAAACTCAAATCAACTCAGAATCAACTCAAAATAATAATAATCGAAGTAATGGTAAGTTTCTACCAAGGCCCACATTAACCCTTGCTCCACATACCAAAGTGAGATGTATTGGAAAACATCTGCTCTAGATATTTTAGAAAATCCTATTAGACCCCCTCTCGGGAGACTGATCCCACAAATCAAAAACTGCATCATGAGGGATATTTATTATTATTACTGATTCCAACATTGGAAGTCCAGCTTGTCACCCCATCCCCCTTGTCAAAGTCTAAGAGCTCTTGCGTTGCTTAATGAATTAAGTTCTTGTGAGATTTTGTTCTAAATGCTCTGATGTCAGTGAGTAGTATTGTTCATTTGAAAGTCAGGGTAAGGAAGGACTTTTGCAGCATTTTAAAATGGTTTGGGATGCTTGAGCTAAAATGTCGGCAAGCTTGCTCTGAGCTCAGAATGCTCAGAAGAGAGTCATCTCTGAGAAGCTGGGTTTGTCTGTTCCTCCTGTGGAGGGAGAGGCGGGTGGCAGGGTCAGCACTGCAGGTTTGCAGAATGCAGAGTGACAAATGAGCAGGCCCTGTGAGCACTGTTAATGTGACCACATCCTTCCTTCCTTTTGCCTCTGTGCCTCTCCAGCCAGCCTGCGGGAGTGTCTGCCTGGTGGGCAGCACAGGCTACAGAAAGCCTTTTACAAACCTCCCAGAATGCCTTGTCTTTGAGACCTCAGACCACTTGCATATTGTCTAGGGGTGTGTGATGTTTTAACCAAGGAAACAAGTAATTAAGCTGGAAGTTTACCTTGTGTTTTTGGGAATGGCAAATATTTAAAAGCCAAGTGGTTGCAATTGAGGGTGTTACCTTTGTGGAACAGCAGTATTCTGAAGGTTGAACAAATGACTCAGGATTGCTAACAGGATTCGAGAACATTCTAGCCAGGCCCAGTGGGATGGTGCTTGCTGGCAGGATGGAATTCATCTATGGTGTTCTTTTCTAACTTTTTTTCTCTGAAAGGTTGATGAGTTCATGACACAAGACCTTTACAGATAGTCACTTTTAACTGTGGTAGGTATTGCAAATGGGAACAAATAAATGTCTTTTCTAATGGGTATCTTGCTCTTCTCATGTTAACTGGGAGTGGTACCTTTGAGGATAATCCATTGCTCTGTATAACCTCAGATTTTTCAAAATGGAAAGCTTGGCTCTCAGGGGTTTGGGTCCAGAGTGCTCTTTTTAATTGGTAGAAATATCCCTTAACCCAACAGCGGTGCATTGTGTCTGATCCCAGAATGACTTTCATTATAGGTTCCCAGAGCTCTATGCCAGCCTGGAGCTGTTCACTTTAGAACAGCCTTTGTAAGATAGAAAAGAGTGGGGGTTAGGGGTGTAGGAAGGAGGTCTCCAACAATAGATCTCATCCTTTTAAAATAACCATGACCTGTTACATTAAGTATTAATTGCAAATCTCTTTCAATTTTTAAATAACATTAGGTTCTTTAAAGATTTATACCAACTCATCTAAGCTCAATCAAATAAAATTTAAAACAAAGGAAAGAATGATCAACTTCTGAGTGCTATTCTGTGTTAAATTAGTTTCAGGATTTTTCCCCCCAAGAAGTGGGACATTTATTTTTAGGACTTACATACTTTTTTTTTTTTTTCCTGCTGAGAACTCTGCACAGAAGTAGATCAGGTCTTTCTTGAGAGGAGATCTGTCTACTTTTTAAAGTTTTCTTGCAGGTGGCAATACATTTTAACTGTTGTATCTTGCAGGGAGAAGGAGAAACTAGTATTTATTAACCTGGCTTATTGTGAGGGTAAGTTATAAAGGAAACTGCTGAATATTTGTAATATCTGCTTTATGATTAAAAAACAAACAAACAAAAAACAATACCCAATGAATTCTCCTGGTATCTTCAGGGCATGAGTTTGGTGCCATCTTGTGGACAGTCGACAGATTATTACACATGCCAGGAAAGGAAACTTGCCCCAAGGCAGTAAGTGATGCTCACAAACTATGCTCTGTAAATTAGTTTGATTTAAAAGAAAAAAAATTCCATAGTAATTCTCGCATTAGGTTTGTGCAGCATTGCTACCTAATTTCAGGAAACTTTATTTTTCCTAAGGGATACCCTGCTGAGGTACCAGTGCTTTATTACCTGTGGAAAACGTCAGGTAACTATTATTTTTTTTTGTTTAAATATTGTTTAAATATATGTTATATTTTAACATTGCTTTCTTTCATTACTTTATTTTGAACTAAATGTTAGGTATCTTGGGCCTCCCTGGTGGCGCAGCGGGTTGAGTGCCGCTCTGTGAAGCTGTCTGTAGCCTCTGTAGCACGGGTTCGATTCCTGGCCAGCCAGGGAAAGACCCACATGGCGGCAGATTGCTCCTGCCTCGCCCACTGGTCCCCTCAGCAGTGTCTTCAGTCTGAGCAGTGTCTTCAGTCTGTCTGCCTGTTCTGCTCCCCACTCTGTCTCTGGTGGATTCTCTCACCCTTCTGTGCCTCTGACTGTACCCCAGTTCTTGTATAAAATAAATAAATCTTAAAAAAAATTAGGTATCTATTTTTAACTAAATATTAGGTATCTATTTAATGCAGTCCTTATTAAGGAGAAAGTAATAAAGTCAAAGAGATTCACCCCCAAATATAATATCAGACAGGTAGAGGTATGGGAAATCCTTGATAATTAATTTTGAATAAAATGTATATGCTATATTTGTAGATGTTTGCCAAATTATAAGATTTGTATACTTTCAATCATTAAGAACAAAGATACAGTATGTGGTAATATGCCATTTTGCATCAAAATGCTACTTTTACCTGTCCTTTGGCAGGTTCAAAGATGCTGGCATGTGATTTTTGTGACCCACTCTATCAGACTTCTCAGAACAGCCCTCTAAGCTATGTAGTATGCAGAACTGATCTTGTCAGTCCTGTTTGGTCTGTGGAGAAGATGGGGTCCTAGGCTTGGATGACTTTGCTGAAGGTCACAGGACTGGTAGTACTTGGGCAGGGTCAGAAACCAGCTTTCAGGACAGCTGGTCTGGTCTACTGCTTTTGTCAGTAATTGACATCGTATATATTGCTTAATTATAGGGTGACAAATGCAAGAAAGGATTGTATTAGGGAAGGTTGAATGGAAGAAAATAAGACTACCATGGGGATGTGAATGGGGGGCATGGAGAGAAGGGGATGGAGAGAGAGGGAGAGAGAGAGAGAGAAAGAAAGAGAGAGAGAGAGAAAGAAAGAGAGAGATTGAGAGAGATCTTATCTTGCTTCTAGGAATGGAGGTAGACAATATCTCCTTGATCTTCTTAGAGAAATTTGACCCAGTTATTTTCTGTTTAAACTTTTCCAGTGGCTCCCTTCTCTTACATCACCAAGTCCAGACTCCTTTAAGTGACTCCTCAACAGTCTGGTTTCTCTGGGTAACTGCACATCACTCAGGCAATATCAAAGTGATGCTAGTGGCCCCCCCAATTTCTTTTTTTAAGTCCCCACCTTTGTTTGAGCTGCACCCTCCTATATCCTGTCCCCTTTGCCTTACCCACCTTTCTCCTCTCTTTTTCTTGAAGAGTCTGAAACATTCTATAAGACTCAGTCCATACAGCACTTGCTCCAAAATCCTTCCCTGAGCCTTTCTTTCTCTCCTCTGGCCCGGGTCCGGAGCTCCACTTCCTTATACTCACACAGTGCTGTGTGGCTGTTTTCCTACTTAAACTAGGACATCCTTAAGAGGAATCCAGCATGTTATTTACTTTTATGTGATTAGCATAGAGCACAAGATCTGACCCATATTGTCTCACTCTAGCTGCCAAGAGCAGAATTGAGACTAAGTTGCAGAAATCAGGCATGGGGTAAAAGTGGAGACTCAAGGCTCCTAAGCTGCTTTAGCTGCCTCTACTCCCCTTGGCATGAGGCACTTTTTCAGGTCCTAGTCTTTGTCTCTCCAATTCTTCACCTTCCTTCCCTCTTCTGTCAGCCTTATTTTGTCTACTTGCAGCATGGCTTCTCTTCAATATGGCTGGCAACATGACCTCCAGATGCTCTAGGCTCTTTCTTGTAGCTTGGTTACCTCAGGGAGAAAAGTGCGTTGCCTCTGATCCCTTCCCCTCAGCCCTTTATGGATTTAGGGATGGACTTTATCCCTGCTGGGTCATATGCCATTTCTAGAATAATCTCTATGAGCTGGCATATGTTGAATGAATAGTCCCTGTGACATTTCTCCTTGTGTCCCTCGTTTCTTTTCTGGGATAATTTTAAGTCCCTTTATTCCCCTTTCTTCATCCCCCTTTCATTCTTGTCTGAAAAGTGACATGATACAAGGCAGGGGCTCACCCCTAGAGCAGCCCTTGAGAATGTGATGGAAAGTTCACGTAGCTCTGTCAACACAGTCATAGGCGATAGGTCCATCTCCTCACCTCTTCTGTATTGCTTCTGCTGGTCAGCCCCCACTGTGATTTTGACTCAAGCAGACAGGGGGTTCAAAAGGTAGAACTAGATGAGTCCCACAATTCTCTGACACTCCTGGAAAGAGGGCAGGCAGAACAATTTGTTTTTCAACTATGAAACATCACAACATACAGGAAGTGTTCAAAACTGACACGCAGAGCTTAATGAACCAATATAACACACATAACCATCATCTGGTCCAGAAATATCCCCAGAAGCTCCATGTTCTACATCCAACACTGCACTTTCCCCCAAGGCCAACCATTACCCTGACACACACACTCTCTCACAAGCTAAGAGGTGCATTCTTAACCTCTAGAGTAAATTTTCCTGCTTTTGAACTTTATGCAAAGGGAATCATTTAATTTTATTAATGTGTTTGTCATCTTTCATTCATGTTTGAGTTTGAGAGATTCAACCCTTTTTTGAGAGTAGCCAGGATTTCATTTTTATTATATAAATATGCCTTCATTTATTTCTTCATCTACTGCTGAGAGACATTTGGGCTTTTCCAGTTTTTGACTATTATGAATGAGGCTCTTGGGAGTATTCTCCTTCTTGTCTTTTGGTGCACTTCAATTGGGTGAATGCTTAGGAGGGGAAGTACTGGGGCATGGAGTAGGTATTTCTTCATCATTAGTTGATACGTCAATATTTGAAAATAGGTGGCCAATTTTCAGTTTTCTTTCTTTCCTTTTTCTGATGCTTAATTTTGGTGGCATCACAGGAACCATAAATGGATAAAAATCATAACTTCCATGTATTAAGTGCTTACTCCATAGAGAAAGCTGTGCTAAGTGCTTTATAAGTAGTCTATCAATTCATCCTCTCAATCGCCCTTGGAGACAAGTGAAGTTGCTTTCCACATTTTGCAGATGAGGATCTTGTGGTTTAGAGGTTAAGTAATTTAGGGTCAGATAACCAGTGTGTGAGAGAGCCAGAACCTAAAACTGGGGCTGAGCTTCTTGAATCCAATACTTGAACTCTTCGCCTCTATTCTGGAACACTGGCTTACCTGGTAGCAGTAGGGTGGGAACTCTGGTTTGGCACAGTGGACACATGCCTTCCTGCTTACAGATGTGGGTCAAGCCTGTTGACATTTGTTCCTATAAAGAAGGATCCTATTTTCAAAAGGAAAAGTCATGTAAGAAAATGTGGTATTTGGGATCTTGAGGCACTTTGGTTTATGGGCTGTGTATGGTGAAGACTGTACGTTACCATACCTCCAATGCCCCTATTAAAATTCTGAGGTTATAAAATATCCGTGTGCTTTTATAATAGGAGTTAGTATAATAAATGGGTTGGTATTTGTTTGGCTTTTCTATTTTTTTAATTAATGATAACATGGAAATATTAAACATGTAGAGTAATAATTCAAAAAGAAACATTGTTGAAGCCCTCTATTTATATTACCCTTTCTTCCTTTCCAACTCTGGACTACAGAAACTTTATTTTTTTAGTTCTACCTATTTTTTTAATTGAAATTACATTGGTTTACAACATTGTATATGATTTAGAGGTATAAGTTTCATACCTTTTCAAATGTATGCTACCACACCCATCACTAAAGCCCTAATAATCCTCCACTATAACCTATTGGACCACTTCCTCCCTAACTTCTATTAGTTATTAGCATCAGTTTTACAGTTAGATTTTAGAGTTTGTTTTGGTTTAGTTTTGAATGTTCTTTTGTTTCTCTGCATTCCACATGTGAGTGAAATCATTGGGTATTTGTCTTTCTCTTGACTTATTTCCCTTAGCATAATCTCTTCTACTTCCATCCATGTTGTTGCAAATGGCAAGATTTCACTTTTTTTTTATAGCTCAGTAGTATTCCATTGTGTAAATACCACCTCTTTATTCACTCAGATCTGTTATTTGGCACTTAGGTTGTTCTATAACTTGGCTGTTGCAAATAGGCCTCCAGTGAACATATAGGAGTGTAAACATTTATTCATATTAGTTTTTGCATTTTTTGGGTAGATTCCTAGGAGAGGAATTACTGTATCATCTGGTAGATTTCTTTTTAATGTTTCTCATAGAGATGGACTAGTCTACAGTTTCACCAAAAATTATGTGAAAGTATGTTTTAATAATGCCTCATTGTGCTCATTGTATATAGGACTTTTACCTGCTTTATTAAGTTTATTAATATCTAGGTAGTTAATGCTTTTTGATATGATAGTAGGTGGAAGTTGGAATTGTTTTTTCTTAATTTCTTTCTCTTCTAGGTTGCTGTTTGTGTATAAGAATTCAACTGATTTTTGTATATTGATTTTGTAACCTTCCATTTTACTGTACCATTTTATTGCTTACATTTTATTGATTACATTTTATTGCCATTTGATTGCTTACAGAAAATTTCTTCTTGGCCAGCTGTTTACACAGTCAGTGAATGATGGGCAGAACAGGATTGAAACTCAGGTCCACTGGCTCCAGAGTCCATGCTCTTTTTTTTTTTTTGTAAAAATTTATTTATTTATGCATAGAAGAATTGGGGTACAGGCCAGAGGTGTGGGGGGTGAGAGGATTCACCAGAGACAGAGGTGAACAGAACAGGCAGATTGACTGGAATACACTGCTGAGGGGATCAGCGGGCAGTCAGGAGAGGTCTGCTGCGCCATGGGTGGGGGGGTCATCTCCCTGGCAGGGGATTGAACTTGTGCTGTGGTGACTGCTGATAGCTTCATAGTGCTGCATCTCAACCCCTTGCACCACTGGGGAGGCCCAGAGAGCCCATGCTCTTATCCACTGACTATGCTGTCTCTCCTTCCTAGCCTTCTCCAAGTACCTTTCATATAACCTACTCCACTTCTCTGGATTTTTGTTCTGCCCGTTTCTGTTGTCTGAGAGGGTCTTCTCTCATCTTTCTTCACCTAATTAGTATCTCTTCCTCTTCAGAATTTATGTGGACAGGTTTGAGCTGCCTAGGAACTAAGGTAGACACTTCTATTAGTTATTATTATTTCTTTAATACTGGATGTCATTATAATTATATGTGAATTGTTTTGGTTCCCCTTGTGTCTATAAGCTCTATGAGGACTGAGTCATCCCCCTTCTACACCCCATTGATCCCCAAGTCCCCCATGCTTGGTGCACGTTTGCATATTTTGTATGTTTGTTCATTCAGCAAGTGAGTGAGTTAATGAATAAAAGGAAGGCTCATAGTGGAGTACAGAGACAGTTTTTCTCTATGCCATATATTTTTTAAGTTAGTCCCAAGTTAAAGTATAATTAAGCTTTTTATTACTGTTTATATGCCTTCTTTGGTCTACTGCCTGATTGATCGGGATTTTAAATATGTATTTTTAATTCTCAATTTACTTTTCTTCAGGTACTGCTTTCTAATTTATAAAGCTCCATTAGCTCAAGGTATTCTTCCCATGGAAGTATATTTATCTTACAGTTTATGGGTCATTAATAACACTTATGTAAAACGTTCTAATCTATATACAGTAAACACTGCAACTGCTGCTTATCAGAATCACCCCCCACACACACACTTTTTTTTTTAAATTACAGTTTTCTCAGTTGACTCAAAGCAATATTTTGAGTTAGGTAACCGTGAAAATCATGACCTCTTTTAGGTGAAATCATGGACAAATTGCAGCTGACATCCATCTTTATGAGCTAAATGTGCTAAATGGAGAGATAGTGGAACCCTGAGATGAAATACAATTTCAGTTGATTATTTAATTATGAGCATGTTAATTAATTCTCTTACATTGTCTAATTGAATAGAGAATCCATCAGCCTCTTAACCTAACACACTTTATCCTAATGTGCTATTATGAATGCCATATATATATGTATACACACACACACATATATATATGACCTTTAGCTTTCTAGAATTTCTCTGTTTACCTTGGTCTCCACTCCCCTTGGCTTGTGGCATCATTCTCCAGCCCTTGTCTTGTCTCTTTATCGCATAGCCTTCTGTTCCCTTTGCCTGTCAGCCTCCCTTTGTTCTGTAGGTGTGGCTTCCTCTATGTGGCTGGGGAAGATCCAGATGCCTTCTTAAACATTAACATTCCCTTCTCTAGTATCTCTGTATTGATCGTTAGGGCAAGACTTTGACCCCCATTGACACATATCCCCTCCCTGGGAGCCTTCCCTTCCCTATGTCTGGACAGGGGAGTGGGTGAAGGTGGGGAAGAGGGGCTGTGAATGACCCTTAGCCCCACCTGAGCCACTAGCCCAAGTTGCTAGAAGGAGGAGGATAAGAACACTTGGGGGAATAATGAGACCATCACTTCTGTAATCCACTGGATGGTTGCTCTTGAGATTAAATAAACATCTACTGAGTGATAGTGTCAGGTACTATGCTGCAATCTAGGGATTCAAAGATCATAGAGCAAGTTAAATCAGCATAAATTATAGTGGGAGGGAACTGTAAGGGTGTAATGTTAACTGTAAGGAAATTCTTCCTGAGAGTGATTGGCGTTATACTTTACATTGTGTTTCATCTTATTCTTTAGAATTTTCTGCTTTGTTGTGTTTTCTTTATTTTAAAGATTTTATTTATTTATTTTTGCATAGAAGAACTGGGGTGCAGGCCAGAGGTATGGGGGTTGAGAGGATTCACCAGAGACAGAGTGGGGAGTACAGCAGGCAGATATACTGAAATATACTGCTGAGGGGAGCAGCGGGCGAGACAGGAGAGGTCTGTTGCATAATGTGGGTCACCTCCCTGGCCAGGCTAGAACTCAGACCTTTGTAGGGGGCCTTCACAGTGGCAGCACCAAGACAACCCCTAGGCCACCAGGGAGGCCCTGTTTTGTTTTGTTTTCATGAATTGACATTTCTCTGGGATGATTTGGCTGTTGTAGGTTCAAAAGTACTGTGTTCTCACTGCAAAGGCCAAATAAATGGAAAATGCAGTATCCACTTTGTTTTCCCCCGTCTCCTTTTTCTTCTTCCTTCCTCTCAAGTTCCCTCCCTTTCTCTCAAAAAAAGAGGCTCTCTGATGATTTCCTTGGGCCTGATTCCTAGAAGTGCAATTATTGCATCAAAGGCTGCCTTAGTCATTTCAGGCTGCTATAATCAATGCCATAGGCTTATAAACAAAAGAAATTTTTCTCACAGATCTGGAGGATGAAATTTGAGATTAGGGTGCCAGCGTGATCAGGTTCTAGTGGGAACCTACTTCCAGGTTGTTTTCTTGTTGCAGCCTCACAAAGCAGAGAGAGGACAAGAGAACTCTCTGAGGTCTCCCACGTAAGGGCAATGAGAGCTCTATCCATATGACTTAGTACTTCACAAAGGCCCCTGTTCCAAATATCATCATATTTAGGGTTAGGTGTCAAAATATGAATTCTGGGGAGACACAAACCTTCACAATAAAGGTACACAACAGTTTCTATTTTTACCAGTAAGAACAGGAAAATCTGGGCCTCCCTGGTGGCGCAGGCGGTTGAACGCAGCACTGTGAAGCTGTCTGCAGCCTCTGCAGTGCCGGTTCAGTCCCTGCCGGCCTTGGAGCAACCCACATGGTGAGCAGACCTCTCCTGGCTCGCCCGCTGCTCCCCTCAGCAGTGTACTTTGGTCAATCTGCCTTTCTGTTTCCCGCTCTGTCTCTGGTGAATCCTCTCACTCTCCTGTGCATCTGGCCTGTACCCCGGTTCTTGTATAAATAAAAAAAATAAATCTTAAAAAAACAAAAACAAAAACAGGAAAGTCTGATTAGAAGAACTTTAAAGTGAAAAGTTATAGCCTTTAGTAACCTGGAAATACGTTTTAAAAACGGAAACAGATTGTTTCATTTAGCAAATATTATAATCTAATCTAGCTATAGTGTGTTACCATGTGAAAATAACTGACCCTTGAAAAGATTTGCCTCTGAGACACTGAGTATTGTGTCCCGCTCACGTACAATGGAAATGATTTCTGATGTGAAATTATGAATGAGGTGGAAAGATCACAGGTCTTGGAATCAGATCTGGCTAGAAATCCTGTCTCTCCCGGTGCTGTTGGACATGTTACTTCACCTCTGAGTCTGTTTCCTAATTGGGAAATCTAGTCAACTTAGGGCTATCAGGAGTGTGTGCAGTGATTTAAATCACTAGTATGTTAATGGCACCGGTAGGTATCCGCTAACTGGTAGCTGCCTTTTTGTTACGATTATCATCAGTAAGGTGATGACTCAGAGGTTATATGGCTTGACTGCTTTGACAGTAGCTCCTCATGCCTCCCTAAGCACTTTTCTTCATAGAGCAAAAGCAATTCCGTGTGTTTATGCGTGTGCATGCAAACTTGTGTGTGTGGTGTGGGTTTATGTGCGTGCACGAGTAATGTAGGAAGTCTTTCCCCTGGCGTGGATCCCCAGAATCTATACCACAAGGATTCTTGTAGGAGGCTGTTAGGTCCCCATTCTCCCTTTGAGGTCTCTCTGTGGAGACACATAGGAAGGAGCAAGCTCCCCAGTGAAACTTCAGCTTGGATAAGACCTTGCATTATTTGAGCTCTGGGATATTGTGACTGGGAGAAGGGTGGCTGGCCCCCAAAATCTAGGTGTGAGAGTTATTCCTCTGCATCCTCATAGCCTTTGGGGTCCAGAAGGTAAGCCTTAGTGATGGGAGAGAGTGATGAGGTGATATGTCTCAAAAACCATGTCCATTAAATGCTGACTGGGTTGGAGAAGAGAGTGGGGTAGCTATTAAGAATGTGGTTGGCGACCAAATGGCAACTCATGAGGAACTCAACACTCTTGAGAAAGATAAATCTGAAGTTTACTCAAAGGAATAACTGACTTCAATGAATGGGACATGAAAACATCCAATCCTGGAAGGAGGATGGAAAAAATAAGTTAGGAGTAAAGAGTCTCTTTCCCTAAATGAAATGAATAGAAATGAATAAATGACCCAACTGTCTTGAAAAAGGAAAAAAAGAATGTGGTTGTCTCTAAAACAGTGCTAAAAAGAGTGCAGGGGGTGCGGGGTCGGGTGGGGTAGGGCGGGGTTGGGCGGAGCCTGCAGCAGCACTGGGACATAGGTCCCAGTTTGGGAACATGGGGGCAGGCTGGGTTTTGCTGGAGCCTGCCATGTTGGTTGGCATGCCAAGGGCCTCTGTGACCTTGGAGCTGACCCAGTAGGGCTCAAAGCTCCTCCAAGTGGCCCTGGAACAAAACCAGGAGCTGCAGGGCTTGAGGTTTGCCTCTGTTGCTCTGGTGGGGGGTGACCTTACGGCTGCAGCCCCAGGGCTCCTGCTCACACTGGGGGTGACCATTGGGGACCTGAGGCAATGGAAAAGCCCTCTGTAGCTGCTGCTTATAGAGAGCCTGCTCTGGCCTGCCCTCAGGATGTATACATTGCGGCCAGTGGCGCCAGCATAGCCTGCATGCCTGCAGTTCAGGCAGCAGGAAAGTCAGTCATGCCTGCAGCTTGTGCAGGCTTGTGCCATGGGGATCCGGTTTCAGTTCCACAGGCATCTACCAACTGCCACTTCCCATGTTTGGGAGGTTGTTAATCTTGTGTTCTCTTATACCTCTTCCTGTCAATAGATTAAAATACAGATTTAAAATTTATTTGAACATTTTAAGATGTATAAGCCTCAGAGTCTTCTGGGTAGTAGAAACCTGATTTCAGAAGATCTGGAACCCAGAAATTATTTTTTCCAGTACTATTCCTGTACTTAAGAAAAAATTATCTGACAATTGTTAAGATGATAAGAAAGATGTTATTCAAGAATATTGCAATAAGGGTATTGTAATAAAGGAGAGAGATTTGGCTCAGTTCTGAATGATGCAAGGATAGCTGATAATGTTCTGATAATGCCTATCAGCATAGTGAGGGGGGAGTAGATGGAAAATTACTATGGGTAGACTCTAGCATAGGGGGATTCTTGGTAAGCTGACCTAACTGAGCAAGTGATTATGGGCATTTCTAGTTCATAATCCAGTTATTTATTCCTTCTGTTATCTACCTGGTATGTAGCTCTTGGGTTAAGAGCTCAGGTTCTAGAGTCAAACTCAGATCAAGCAGGCTGTGATGTTGAACAGGTGGACTTCCTCTCTCTGAGCTTTGTTTTCTTCTTCTGTAAAAAGGGTATGGAAATTGCATAAAGTTGTTTTGAAGAAGACATGAGGAAATACATATAAAGATCTTAGCATAGGACTCAGTGCAGAGCAAGTATTTTATAAATGTTATTATTTTTACATATGGTCCATTCATGTGTAAGACAAATATAGCACCTGTCTTCATAGAGCTGGCAGTCTAACAAGGAAATAATTTTCATGAGCCACTCACATGAGCATGGTTGGTAATACATTTACAACACACATATACACATATATCTTATAATTAGCAAATTAATTCACTGAAAAAACATTTGTTGGCCATCTACAAGATGTGTGGCACTGTCAGCAGCACTGGGTATATAGTTTTTAACAAGTAGTCCAATCCCTGTCAGCATGGGGTTAACATTATAGTTAGAAGACAAACACATTGTAATTGAAGATAGTTGGCTAGCTAGCTAGATAGACATACTATGTCTGGTGATGGTTTGTGCTATGGGGGAAAAAGGCAGGGTAAAGGAATGCAAGGGCATATGTGGGGTACCTACTTTACATGGAATGGTCAAGGACCTCCTTAAGGAATTGACATTTGGACAGAGAACTAAATAAAGTGAGAGTGGGGCATTCAAACATCTGGCATGAGAGTCAGAAGGAAGAGCAAAGGCAACACATGAGGCAGGAGTGTGTTTCCAATGATCAAGGAACAACACGGAGTTTGGGGTGTCTGGAGCCTAGAGAGTGAAGGCGAGAAGCATGGGAAATGTGTTCTCAGAGGTAGCCAGGGGCTGGGGGTAATATTACATTTTATCTTTCTAACAGGTTTAGTTACATCTTATATCTGTGACTTTTCTGGGCTTTTCATATCAGCCTGAACTCCTGGCTTGTCAGAAAGTTTCCTCTGTGACCGAGGGCAGCAGATACACACCCATTTTGAAGAAGCCTGACTTTTGGAGATGCACAAAGCCTCACTGGAGCTTTAAACTATATTGTGGACTATTGACTGTGCTTGGTATTTCTCCCCAATAGGTTTGGCTGAGTCATGGGAAGGGGGAGTTCTGATAAGTTTAAAACTGTCTTCCTCTATCATCACTACCACAGAGCTGCTTCCTTAGTCATCCTTTAATCTTATGTCTGTGCTCTGACCTCTTTCTCCAGGATTAAAATAGCCCAGTATGCTGCATCCAGTGTAGTTATTGTTTAGGGACAGGAACTGTGCTGAATGACTCACCAATGAGTAAGTGAACTGCTCAGTGGGGCTGAAGTTGAAGGAGGTTCACAGGCTACACTGACAGGTGCCAGAGCAGGGTATTCTCCATGTTCCATGGAGGAAACAAAAGGAAGAATTGGGTTCATCAGCAGAATCTTGTGGGTGCTTCCTAGGAGGTGTGACAATTGAGCTCTGATATTGCAAAATTCTCTGATTCAAAACACATGTTTCTACAGTGGTTTTAGCTTTCAGTAAGTGAGAACACTGTGACTCAGTTGGATGTGACTACCTTTAGGTATTGATTTATGCTGATGGGCAGGAGAGATGGGCCATTTACTGGACATTTATTGCTCATTTTCTAGGTATACAACATTGCTTAAGACTTCTTATGCATCAGTTCTCTATCATAGTGTAATAAATCAACCCAAAATTTGGTGACTCGAAACAGCTTTTTTATCTGCTAATCATTCTGAGTGTCATTAATTTTGACTGGGCTTGGCTACATGGTTCTTCTGCTGATATTGCTAGGGTCATTCATGGGCTGCGGTCATTGATGTAGGCTTTTGACTCTGTTTCTCTTTTCCTGGTCTCTTTCTCAAAGCTTAAGCTTTTTCACATCAAGAGAAAAATATGACCTCTTATGGTTTCCTCCATCCTTCTGCATGGTTCTTTCTGTAGCCAAGACAGTTTCTTTACACACATGTGATGATTAATGGCAGAATGCTTAAGGGGACCCTCTGTAGCTCTCTACCTGGTGAATTCTAGTTGACTTGATCTTTACAGCCTAGAAGCTTCATCTCTTCAAATCGAGTAGACCATAGATTTTTGCCTGGATTCTTGTGCTGCAGCCTGGACACTGTCCAGGCTATCGGCTGGGGCAGTTGTAGCACTCACCTGATTTGACTCCCATCTCTTTGGGATCACTGTTCTTTAAAGCATTGCTCCATATATATTGTCCAGTTTTTTAGTTGTTTCAGGTCTCTGTAACTCTATTCTGTCTCTGTAACTCTATCTTGGCTGAATATAGAAGCCTTAAGATGATGAAAATAGAAATGGCAAGGTGTTTTGAGGCCTAGGCTTAGAATGCATAGGCATTACTTCTGAACTCTGTTAGTCCAGGCAACCTCAAGGCTAGCCCAGAATCAACGGGTGGAGAAATAGACTGGACTTCTTAATGGGAACAGTGGCAAAATGGGAGACTGGACTTCTTGATGAGAGCAAAGGGGCGCGTAGATTGGGATGGGAGGAATGATTAAAGCTCTGTTTTGCAAATACTTGATCTCACTGTACATGAGCTGGTAGGGTCAATTATAAAATGAACCCCAAATTCACATGAAAGTATATTCTTGGAGAAACTAGTTTTGCTTGCCCTGAGCATAGAGTTCTGGCTACCATCCTTCTGGCAGGTACCTGCCATTTCAATGATCCAGTTTTATGGAGGGCTCTCAGTTCTAATTTGCTCAGAACCTTTTCTCCCGCCTCACCCTGAAGACTGTTAACCTAAGCTATCTGCCTCTATCTCACCTCTCCTGGGGATAAGCAAGCCCTCAACTCCTCTCACCAACTTAATTTTTAGTTCTATTCCTTATTTTTGACCCTTTAGGATTTCCTTTTACTTTCATTCATGTTCCTCTCTGTACAAAGTGGTACTTTGAATTTTCTATAGCTTTTCCAGGTGTTTGTTGTTTGTTCTGCCATATGCTGAAAACTGAAGGGCAGCCTATCTACTAGGTCCTTGACATCTTTTTTCCCCTTGGATTATTCTAATAACTTCCTCACTGGATTCTGTGCCTTTAATCTCCCAATCTTTCAGGTTCTCTTCCAGTTCTTAAATACTCCCTCCTTTTCCCCAAACTTTAATTTAAAGTAAGAAAACATTCTTGTTGACTTAAGTGTTTGTGACATCTATGGGTTATTCTCTGAAGATATCTTTCCAGTGTCTTTTTCCCATCAGGTCTTTGGTCAAACATTACATAAATGAGAAAGTATGAAAATTCTAAGTCTGCATAAAATCAACACTCTTTCCATGTTCATGTTTTATTTATCTGGGTAGTGCTGTTTCCTGATATATTGATAATTTTCTTTATTGATGTTCTTGCTTTCTTAGACTTAAGTTTTATGGGGTCGGTTCCTTTTTTTGCTCATATTTATATCCCCAATGCATAGTACTGTGCCTGGCACATTGTAGATAGAAGGTATTTTTTGAATGAATGAAATATATAGAAAGATATATCTTAATTCCCAGATAATTTTTGATAATCATTAAAACAAAAATAAACTTCAAATTTTTATAAAATTCACAGCTTTTTGAGAATACTTTCATATGTACAGTTTGCAGCATGCAGTTCTAAACACTTCACTTGCATCACTCTCTGTTTATGAAATTCTCATTCTTGCAATGGCATTTGGATCCTTTACTGGTGAACATTCCCACCTAAGTAGCTGCCTCTTGCCACTCATGATGCTTCTATTTGGCTACCAAGTTTTCTATTCCTTTTACACTCAATATGCCATGATTTTTTCACAGCTTTCATCACCTTTACTCTGCCTAGAATTCTTTCCCTTTTACCTCTGAGATAGTCTTTGTTCTCAGCCCCACTCATACTCCGGATCCTCCTTGTAATTGTTCCCCGGGCTCAGACCAGTTTTTTTTTTAAGATTTATTTTTATTCAGTTATGCATATAAATACTGGGGTGTAAGCCAGAGGTGGGGTATATATGAGAGGATTCACCGGAGACAGAGTGGGGAGCAGAACAGGTGGATTTACTGAAATACACTGCTAAGGGGAGCAGCGGGCAAGTCAGGAGAAGTCTGCTGAGCCATGTGGGTCACCTCCCTGCTTGGGGATTGAACTCATACTGCAGTGGCTGATGGTAGCTTGATAGTGGTGAGACTTAACTCCTGTGCCACCAGGGAGGCTCTCAGACCAGTCTGATGGCTTCCTTCTCTGTGCTGCCTGAGCACTTTGTAGATGCCACTTTAGGCTCACATCCCTATCGGTTGTAATCATTGCTCTGCACATTTTGCACTTTCTCTTGATTAAGAGTTTCCCTGGAGCTCATTGACTTAGTTGTTGAATAACCTTTAAAGATATTTTTTAACATAACGCTTGGTTTTCACTATTATCACTAATTACAACATTAAGAGAAGTTGTTTATTGAATTTATAGACTATATTTAGGTATATATATATTTGTATACATGTATATTTACATATACAAATAGATTTAAATTTCCTCATCATTACAACTGTATCATCCTCATTTGACAGTGGAAGACACTGAGGGCAAATAACTTCCCAGAGATTAAATAGTATAGAAATAAATTATAGTAGAACCAGTTCTTCCTTGGGTCCAGGATTCAGACTCTTAATTGGTTTCCCATGCTGGATTTCAGTGACTCCAATATTAACAGTTTTCTTTGCCCCTTTAAAAGTGATTTAAACATTTATTTAAAGGAATAAGTTGGAATATTTTTGCAGACACTGTAAACTCATCCTATGTTTAGTTTTTCCTCCTTTTTAAAACCATAAAGTCTGCAACTTTTTCTACTCTATTTCCTTTTGGATTTTTAAACTAAAGAAATAAAACCTTCAAACATAGACTAAAAATTCTTCTCATTTCACAGACCCTTGTTTCTACTAGTTTTGTTTTGTTTTTTTTTTTAATATATTTTTTTACATCATTGTTCTTTTTTTTTAAGATTTATTTATTTATTTATACAAGCACTGGGCACAGTCAGAAGCACGGGAGGGTGAGAGAATTCACCAGAGCCAGAGTGGAGAGCAGAACAGGCAGAGTGACGAAGTACACTGCTGAGGGAAGCAGCGGGCGGCAGGAGAGGTCTGTGCGCCATGTGGGACCCTCTTCCAGCGGCCAGGGATCTAACCAGTGCTATAGAGGCTGTGGGCAGCTTCGCAACCCAGCGCTCAACCGCTGTGCCACTGGGGAGGCCCCTCTACTAGTTTTGTATAGCAACTTTCTCCTAGATCACAGCTGAGGACTCAAATAATGGTAAAAGGGACAATTACACATTTTAGCTAGTATACAGATGTATGATTCGAGAGGACCATTGCTTCCCTGTAACTTGCTGAGGGGTCTGTAACCCAGGACTAATGTAACCCAGGTATAATAGTTTATCTTATTAGGAAAAATGGCAGTAGGACCTGGAGTTAGTAAGGTATCACATTAGGGCTTGCTTCAATTTAAATTCTTCTTCTATTCAATAATGGTTTTGTTCTGGGCACCGGCAGTGTCTGCACTGTTAGATACTTTATTTATATCCCTGTTGGACTTGATAGGTTAGCTCTGTTCCAGACTCAAATTTGAAAGCCATTTTTTCTCCCTTCCCGACTTTAAAAGTCTCAAATGAATTATAAAACAAAATAAATATCCAGGGATGAAAAAAGCACTTTGCAAGTCCTTGTTTAAAAATACTTTTTACTGTCCTTTTTGGAGAAAATTCTGTTCTCTTTCACTGGTTTAAATATTTGAAAAAGAACCATAAAGCATATGAAATATTTCTATATGCTCATGAGTACATGGGCTTTGAATCTAAGGAACGTTTTTATTTTTAAAGAATATGTACACAATGATCCAGATAAAATAAAAATAACCTCACATTGATCTTATTCAAGATTGGTATCAAGGGGTCTTATTTCTCAGCGACATAATGTATTTTTCTAGTGACAGGATCTGTCAAAGGACCGTTTACTTTTTTCTAGTTTCTGTTTTTTCTTAGCAAATGATAATAAGAATCTCTTGTAACTTATCATTATCATTTCCAGGTTCTTAAGTGGTCCTTTCATTCTTGACATGTATTCCACAATTTTTTTGGGGGAAAAAAATTCCTCTAAAACCTTAGTCCTTAAGCCCTTAGGTAGAAGAATGCAGTATCTTTCAAAACATTTTTTTTCTTTTATATATATATGTATTTTTTCTTTTAAGATTTATTTATTTATTTATCCAAGCACTGGGTCAGATGCGCAGGAGGGTGAGAGAATTCACCAGAGCCAGAGCGGGGAGTAGAGCAGGCAGACTGACAAAGTACACTGCTGAGGGGAGCAGCGGGCGCGGCAGGAGAGGTCTGCGCACCATGTGGGACCCTCGCCGTTGGCTGGGGATCAAATCGGCGCTGCAGAGGCTGCGGGCAGCTTCACAGCCCAGTGCTCAACTGCTGCGCCACTGGGGAGGCCCTCTTTTATATATTTTTTTTACATCATTTTTCATTTTTGCACAATGTATGCATTTTCATCTTGGTTATAGTCCCCATACAATTTCCCCTCCTCTTATTTTGACCCTAATCCCTCCTTCCCTCCACCCCTGTAGTGTATCTCTGTTTTATAGTTGCTTGTTGATTTTGATTTTTACTTCATTATAACTAGTCTATTTCCTGGTCCTTATTTAGGTCTTCTAAATTCCTGCTATGAGTGAGACCAGCCGGTATTTTTCTTTTTCTTTTTGGCTTATTTCGCTGAGCATGATCCCTTCCAGCGCCATCCATGTTGGAGCAAACTGCATGTGTTTATCTTTTTTGAATGCTGAGTAATATTCCATGGTATATATGTACCACATCTTCTTGATCTAGTCATCTATTTTTGGGCATTTGGGTTGTTTCCAAAGCTTAGCTATTGTAAACAGTGCTGCTATAAACATAGGGGTGCAGGTGTTCTTTGGAATTGATGTTTCTGTGTCCTTTGGGTAAATACCTAGGAGTGGAATTGCTGGATCATATGGAAGCTCTATGTTTAGTAGGTCCAGAAATCTCCATACAGCTTTCCACAGTGGTTGGACCAGTTTGCACTCCCACCAACAGTGCAGAAGAGTTCCTTTTTCTCCACACCCTCGCCAACATTTGTTGTTGCTAGTTTTTTTAATATGTGCCATTCTCACTGGTGTAAGATGGTATCTCATGGTAGTTTTGATTTGCATTTCCCTGATGACAAGTGATGTTGAACATTTTTTCATATGCCTGTTGGCCATTTGCATTTCCTCTTCAGAGAAGTTTCTTTTAAGCTCTTCTGCCCATTTTTTGACTGGATTATTTTCTTTGTTGTTGTTGAGTCTCATCAGCTCTTTGCAGATTTTTGTGATCAGTCCTTTATCATTAGTGTTGGGTGCAAAAATGTTCTCCCAGTTGGTGGGGTTTCTCTTTGTTTTTGTTATTGTCTCTTTTGCTGTGCAAAAGCTCTTTAATTTGATGTAGTCCCAGCTGTTTATCTTTGCCTTCACTATCACTGCTTTGGGTGATGTGTCTGTAAAGATGTCTTTGATGTGCAAATCACGTAGTGTTTCGCCTATATTTCCTTCTATATATTTTATGGTTTCAGGTCTTATGTCTAGTTCTTTAATCCATTTTGAGTTGATTTTTGTGTATGGTGTGAGGTGGTGGTCAAGCTTCATTCTTTTGCATGTAGCGACCCAGTTTTCCCAGCACCATTTATTGAACAAACTTTCTTTGCTCCAATGCATATTCTTTGCTCCTTTGTCAAAGATTAGTTGACCATAAATCTGTGGGTTTATTTCTGGATTTTCTATTCGATTCCATTGGTCTGTATGTCTGTTCTTGTTCCAATACCATGCAGTTTTGATGATTATGGCTTTGTAGTATAGTTTGAAGTCTGGGAGTCTGATGCCTCCATTCCCTTCTTTTTTTTTCAGGAGAGCTTTGGCTATTCGGGGTTTTTTGTGATTCCATATGAATTTCATCAATAATTGTTCTATTTCTTTGAAGAATGACATTGAAATTTTGATTGGAATAGCATTGAATCTGTATATTGCTTTTGGAAGGATGGCCATTTTAATAATGTTTATTCTTCCAATCCATGAGCAGGGGATGTCTCTCCATTTCTTTGTGTCTTCTTCTATTTCTTTTAACAGTGTTTTATAGTTTTCTTTGTATAGGTCCTTTACGAGAGTTCCTTTTTCTCTGCATCCTCGCCAACATTTGTTGTAGCTAGTTTTTTTAATATGTGCCATTCTCTCATTGTAGTTTTTTTTTTTTTTAAGATTTATTTATTTATTTATCCAAGCACTGAGTACAGTCAGAAGCGCGGGAGGGTGAGAAAATTCACCAGAGCCAGAGCGGGGAACAGAACAGGCAGAGTGACGAAACACACTGCTGAGGGGAGCAGTGGGCATGGCAGGAGAGGTCTGTCGCGCCATGTGGAACCTTGCTGGGCTGGGGATCGAACCGGCGCTGCAGAGGCTGCGGGCAGCTCCGCAGCCCAGCTCTCAACCGCTGCGCCACCAGGGGAGGCCCTCTCTCATTGTAGTTTTAATTTGCATTTCCCTGATTACAAGTGATGCTGAACATTTTTTCATATGCCTGTTGGTCATTTGCATTTCCTCTTTGGAAAAGTTCCTTTTTAGCTCTTCTGCCCATTTTTTGACTGGATTATTTACTTTGTTTTTGTTGAGTCTCTTCAGCTCTTTGTAGATTTCTGTGATCAGTCCTTTATCAATTAGTGTTGTGTGCAAAAATTTTCTCCCAGTCATTGGGGTGTCTCTTTGTATCTTTCAAAACATTGTTAAAGGTGTTCTTTCAGAAGTCCTTTCAGAGAGAAGAGCTACTTCATCCTACTTGGAATTAATCATCTGTTCCAACTCTTGATTCCAACTCTTGAGCCTGGGGTATAGTGTGTGGTTATGGCAGCTGCACCCTCAGTGGTATGTGGTGCAAGGGCTACATCTGGGCCAAAGATGTTTGTCTCTAGTGTGGAAATCTGCCTCATGGCAGCTGTTGCACATGCTCTGATGCTAATTATGTGGTAACGGATTCTTCTGCAGTTCACGGACAAATAAGACTGGTGCATGAAGCTAGAAGGAAAAGATTGGGACAGAGCAGTGTGCTGTGAATTTGGGGCTTGTACTTTATAATTAGCAGAGCTGCCATCTCTGCTGTGACTTTGGGTGAGAAATGGGTACCTCTTTGGGCTCAGTTTATCATCCTATAAAAAAGAAGCAAAGATGATTATCCTTCTGATCCCTTTTATCATTAATTTTCAGTCATTCTATTCTCAATATTTGTTATCTCTTTAAAATGGATATACCAGCTTGTGGCAAAATCAAGGATTATTCTTTCGAAGTACTTTATTTGCTGTTGAAAGGTTAACATCTGAAGTGACAGGAAAATTTCCTGTCGGTTAAATGCTTTATTTGTATATGACACAGCCAACATACTTTCCCTCTTTCATTTCTTTCTGTTACATTTGGGAAGCTTTGCATACTAGTAACAGTGCCTTTTAAATGATGGCTTCTGTAGGTTGGAGTGGGACATGCTAAGTATCTGATATGTTATCTATTTTACTTTATCACCATTTTGTGAGATATTTGTATGATTAGCAATAATTAGATAATCTTTTTAAGAGTGCTGGAGAGCCTCCCCTGGTGGTGCAGCGGTTGAGAGCTGGGCTGCGAAGCTGCCCGCAGCCTCTACAGTGCCGGTTTGATCCCCAGCTGTCCGCGAGGGTCCCACATGGCGCGCAGACCTCTCCTGTCGCGCCGCTGCTCCCCTCAGCTGTGTGTTTCGTCATTCTGCCTGTTCTGTTCCCCACTCTGGCTCTGGTGAATTCTCTCACCCTCCTGTGGTTCTCTCTGTACCCAGGGCTTGCATAAATAAATAAATAAATAAATAAATAAATAAATAAATAAATCTTTAAAAAAAAAAAGAGTGCTAGAAACTGAGATCAGAGAACAGAGGTAACTTGCTGGGTCACACAGTGCCCCCCCACCAAAAAAAAAAAAAAGTTGTTAACCTTGAAGTTGGAGCTCAGCCCAAGGCTGTCTGACCACAAAGACCCACTGGAGGTGATTCCCAATCAAATCTGTAGGAATTTTACTGTCAAATCAATTATTCCTTTATTTTCTCCTGAAAGCCTGTAATTCTCTTTTAAGTTTTCTAGTCTTTTAAGAAATGTCTGTTCCTGGATGTCAGAAGCTTGAAATGGCACGATTATATCCTAACTATGTGAATCACCCACTTGAGTCTTAAATATTTTGCTCTTTAGAAATTCTTCACCTGAATAAACAGAACCAGAGCATTATTGTTCATATCTTGCTGCTTTTTATCTTTAATCATAATAACACTGTAGTATGTTCTTTTTGGGGTCTCTGTGCATTTTTATTTTTTTTTTATTTTTTTTTTAGAGGCATGTTTTTATTTATTTATTTGTTTGTTTGTTTGTTTTTTGTTTATACATGCACTGGGTACAGTCAGAAGCGCGGGAGGGTGAGAGAATTCACCAGAGCCAGAGCGGGGAGCAGAGCA
This sequence comes from Talpa europaea, assembly GCF_964194135.1. Classification (NCBI taxonomy): domain Eukaryota; kingdom Metazoa; phylum Chordata; class Mammalia; order Eulipotyphla; family Talpidae; genus Talpa; species Talpa europaea. The sequence goes on from NC_140078.1 coordinate 65,679,021, forward strand.
GGCAGAAGGACCGAAGTACACTGCTGAGGGGAGCAGCGGGCGGCAGGAGAGGTCTGCGCGCCATGTGGGATCCTCCTCTGGTGGCCGGGGAGCAGCCGGGGATCGAACCGGCGCCGCAGAGGCTGCGTGCAGCTTCGCAACCCAGCACTCAACCGCTGCGCCACCGGGGAGGCCCTCTGTGCATTTTTAAATGGATCTCTTGGAGTAGCTCCTGAAGGACAGGGTCAGCTGCCACAACTACTGGTTCACAGTGAGCACCTAGTTTATGCCAGGACAGTTGTAGTTTCTGTCCTGGGTATTTACAATTTGGAGCAAGGAGTCATTATAACCAAGGCACAGCCTTATCACAATTCCTGCTGCACCCTGTATCCTTTTTCATGTTCTATTTTTACAATTGCTGCTTCCAGGGAGATACTCTGATATCTTTCCCACACATTCCCTTCTTTATCTTGACAGGTCAAGTTGGTTTCTTTCTTTTTTGCTGGATTCTCCTACAGAGGAGTTTAATTCGCCACATTTAATGCAGTTGAGGAGAAGACAGTGGTACTAGCTCCCCTCAAAGTATTAGACAAACCCTATCCAAAAATGTCACTGTCTGTTATTTGCATGACAAGCCTATTAACTAACCTAGTGGTACCATCATCTGAATAACTTGTAATCAACAAACATTTCTCACTATTCTGTTGTCTGGGAAGTTCAAGATCAAGATGCTAGCAAATTCAGTGCCTGGTGAGGGGTACTTTCTAGTTCATAAAGGACTTTTTTCTCACTGTGTCCTTTCATGGTGGAAAGGGCCAGGGAGCTCTCTGGGGACTCTTTCATAAGGGCATTAACCCTACTCATGAGGGCTGTAGTCCCATGACACAATCGCCTTCTCAAGGTGCCACCTCCAAATAGCATCACACTGAGGATAAGGTTTCAATATATGAATATTAGGGGAGCATAAACATTCAGTCTACAGCAGTAGGCATTAAAAATTATTCTTGGAGGGCTTCCCTGGTGGCCCAAGGGGTTAAGAACCACACTATGAAGCAATCCGCAGCCTCTGCAGCATGAGTTCAATCCCTGGCCGGCCAGAGAACAACACACATGGCGAAGCAAACCTCTCCTTTCTCGCCCGCTGCTCCCCTCAGCAGTGTGTTTTGGTCAGTCTGCCTGTTCTGTTCCCCTCTCTGTCTCTGGTGGATCCTCTCACCCCCCCTACCCCCGCATCTCTGGCCTGTACCCTAGCTCTTGTATGCATAAATAAATCTTTAAAAAAATTATTCTTGGAAAAATAGTTGCTGAATGAAAATTGGAAATAAAAAGGAAGGCTTCCACAATGCTCCTGCCTTTCATTATTTTTAATAGCCTTTTTGAAATATAATTCATGCATCATAAAAATCACCCTTTAAAAGTATACAGTTCAGTGATTTTTTAATATAGTCACAGAGTTGTACAACTATCTCAACTATTTAATTTTATAACATTTTCATCGCTTCCCCTGCAAGCCCCATACTCTGCCCCAGCAATTATTATTTCCCTGCCCCAGCAATTATTATTTTAATATATTTTCTTCTAGCTTTTTATCTTGTCTATTCAAGTTACTTTCCTATGGTTTGTTGGTCATATTTTTGTTTGTAGGGGACAGAATATTTATTCATATTATCTCTCTCTAAGTGTACAAATAGATGTAATATTAAAGACCATAGGTATGGTATATATAGTACAGTGGGTATCTAACCTTCACACCAGAGAAAGAAAGGAATGGATAGGCCTTTGATTTTAGTTCATTAACAGAAAGGAAAAAAAGATTTTGAATGATTAGGCTACTTAGAAACTACTATAGTCACCTTTTCCCTATATATTGTTTAATAGTGATTTGTGAAAGAAGAGTCATCTTAGACTCATAGTTTTCTTAGTCACTTAAAATTCAACTGTTGAATGTAAAGATTGGTACTGACATTTCAGATGACTTCTTAAAGGTTTCCTTGGATTGATTGTTAAATAATGACAACAATAAATAAAAGTACAAAATTAAAATTCAGATATTCTATATCCCTTCAAAATAAATAGCATATATAATTACATATGATATATACTTTTATTATATGTTACAATAATATATTTTGCGGATGTAATTATGTCTAAATACATAAAATTTATTTATATTTAACCTGGCAGGATTTATTTTTGAGTTGGAAAGGAAACTTAGCATACCTATGTCTGTCAAATAGCATATAGCTGAATTATATTTAAATGAATGAGTGAATGAATAATATTTGTTTGTCTAGTACTATCTTGTATTAAGGAACACTACTTATGGTTTGCTCAGATTTTATTAATCACACAAACTGACTTTTTGGTGTGCTGCTTAGGAATGTTCTACACCACTATTTTCATAATATTTTCCTTCTCCACATTTCAACGACCAAATAATCAACTTTTGAAGAGTATTAAGGCTGAAACTTTTTTTAAAGATTTATTTATTTATGCATAGAAGAGCTGGGGTACAGACAGGAAATGCGGGGGGTGAGAGGATTCACTAGAGACAGAGCAGGGAACAGAACAGGCAGACTGACTGAAATACACTGCCAAGGGGAGTGGCGGGTGAAACAGGAGAGGTCTGCCTCGCCATGTAGGTTTCTCTCTGGCTGGCCAGGGATCGAACTCGTGCTGCAGAGGCTGTGAATTGCTTCATAGTGTGGTGCTTAACCCCTTGTGCCACCAGGGAGGCCCAAAACTTTTTTTTTAATGTCCAGAAAATTGCTTCTCAGACTGTCATGTGCTTACAAATCATGGGGGGTTTTGTTAAAATGCAGATTTTGATTCTGCAGAAGTGAGATTCCAGCTTTCTTACAAGATCTCAGGTCATGCTGATGCTACTAACCCAAGCACCACACCACACCCCACATAGCGTGGAGGTCCGTTATCTCCCTTCCCTGGGGTGAAGTTACTCAAGAAGCAGGGGAGTACTTAGGAAAAAGCTCTCCTTGAGAAAGCTTTTTTTAAAAAAAAATAATTTATTTATTTATATATATTTTACATCATTGTTCATTTTTGTACAATGTTCGCTTACTTTTCTCAGGTGTAGTCCCCATAGAATTTCCATCACCAATTCACCCATGCACCATCACCATAGTCCCTTGTGTAAGAACATATTCCTTCCCTCGTTTTGCTCCTTCTCCCTCCTCCTCCCCTGCAGAGTGTCTTTGATTAATTGTTGCCTGTTAATTTTGTTTTTAAATTTATTATAATTTTTTTCCTGGTCCCTTATTTGGTTCCCCACATTCCTCCTATAAAAGCTTTGCATAGCTAGGACTAGAGTGTGACTAAAGGAACCAAGTAGCTCAGAGTATGGAAAGATTAGTAGTTCAAAATGCCTCCCACTTAGCTACTTGAAATGATATCAACTTAGGTAAAACTTCTTACCTGTTTTAAAAATACTTTGATGGTTAGTAATTTTGTTAAATGAACATGTTGAGGGGTGAAGAGGGGGTGAAAGGGAAAGAAACGACATGAAAGACTTCAAAATGTCATTTACACTGAAGCTTTGCTAAGCAATTAAGATGAAATGTCCCTTCACAACTGCATGTGCTTGTGACTATTAGTAATGGAAAATTTCCAGTTTTAACCATAGCCTTTATGATTACATGTTTTTGGTTGCTTCTCTAAGTACATTTAAAACGTAAATATTTTTTGTATTTTTTTGCTTACTGCACCAGGTTGAGCTGTGTTGACAGCAGGGGTGCCACTGCCCTTTGTTTGCTTACGTGCCCGGGGCCTTATAGTAGGGAAAGCACTCTGACCTTCAAGACAGAAATGGTTGGTATTCCCGAGAGCCCCATGTAAGGCTATTTATAGGCCACTTAATGGGAAATCAATTTTATCCATCTTTGAGTTGGTCTTAAAACAACTGTTTCCTGTTTTCTCTTACTTAGAAAAATGCCAAAGTGCTTAGCATTTTCTTTCCCACTGTTGCATTATTTGATGTTCAAAATTTATGTTCATTTCTTTTCCCTGCCCAAATGGGAGGAGGGAGGAGAGAAATGTTAATTCTGGGCCTCTAACCACCACCTCTGTCTCCATAGTAAGGATAACAGCAAGTGCTTATTGAAGCTCAGTAAGCCAGGTCCTGCACTCCTCTTGTGGGAACTTGTTCACTTACTTGGTGAGCATCTCATGTAGTCTGTGCAAACCCTGTAAATTAACTGTGATTATTATAATCTATTTATGGATGGACTGCTTGATGCTCAGAGTGCTTCAGTGATTTTTATAAGGGTATCACAGGCAGATGGAGGATTCAAAATTCAGCTCTTCACCATTGTTCTTGGAAACCCAGACAAGTGGAGTGATTTTTCCCCAGATCTTATAACAGGTTAGTAGCAAAACTGGATTTAGAACTTAAGTCCTTAACTCTCAGCTCAGTCCAATATTCCAGTACTGTGCCACCTTTTAGTATTGGTCAGTAATGGAAACCAGAACTCTGCTTTGCTTACAAAAGCAACTGCCAAGAGGGCTTTCCCATGTATGCTGTTTTTAGTGTTATGAATCTTGGCAAAAACTCTCATATTATCAACCAAAGTGGGTTCCGTAGTTAACCACTGACAGTGCACCTGTGTGAACAGCTCATGGTCCCAGTGCATTGGTGCTTTTGGAAATCGCCCATCAATATCCTCTAATCAGTGCTATGTGCTTCTCCCACCCTAAAGGAGAAAGCCTGGGACATATATATATATATATAATGTGAAATTTTTTATACCCTTCTCAGCAGAGCAGCTCTTTCACAGCACACTGGGGCCACATGTCTTTAGTCAGCGTCTGCTGTTTGTCTTTTCACACACATGACACGGCCCGCAGAAGGCTTGGAGTCCTGAAGAGTGCTGTATATCCTGCATGCGGGACTGCGGAAAAAAGGGATCAGAGAACCTGCCCTTAAAATTTGATTAGAGACAAACTGGAAAATGATAAATAGGAAAATAAAGTCGCAGGAGAAGCAGAGCAGGCCAAGTTGTCTGCAAAGAGATTCTGTTTTCTTTGAAAGAGTTATGTTAAGCCCTTCCTTGAGAAAGAGTATGGATTTATTAAAAAAAAGTTCAAGACTTACTTTTGAGTATAAGCCAATTCATATTTTTATATAGCTCAGAGACAGCTTTCATAGCAATGAAACCCTAAACTGCTTTATAGTACAAAACTTTATCATTTTTGTTTTTTCCCTATAGTGTGGAAAAGAGCTTAAGGTCACAAATTTTTTCAAATCTGCCAGGAACTCATATTTTCCATGTTTGGGGATAAGACACAGTAGATTCTAAACATCTGGCTAGTCCCTATTTAAATAATTGTGTGTTCCATGCACATCATACATATATAATTATATTTTCATTCTATTTACCTTTTTGTGTTTTAGACATTCTGAAATCTGGATTCCATTCTGACTCCAGTAGCTCTTGGAAGTCACTCTCCTACATGTTGGCCAAAGCAAAGTATATTACTCCCTCCTCCCCTTTTCCATAGAAGCTCAAGTATGGCTTAGTTTCTTATATTGTCATTGTTCTCCTTTTTTCAAAATTAAGTGATTTTTGGGAGTTTGTAAGAGTTGTTCAGGATGAAGTTCTGTAGTATTTTTAGAACAGGGGAGACTTTAGAATTGGCTGAAGGGGACCTCAATTTTAGACACTGGCCCGTGTCTACTAACAATGTGATTGCAGTCAAATCCCATAGGCCAACCCAGTCTATCCTCTTGTGAACTGGACGTGGTGCTGGCAGCTTTGGGGCAATCTCGTCAGATGAATGAGCTGGTGGGTGTGAGGCATTTGGAGTTGAGGGGAGAGACAGGTCAAGGACACTTTCTCTCTCCCCCTAACCTAACTATAGCAAACCAAAGAGGAATGGAAATCTGTTCTCCCTCACTCTGTTTCCCTGTGACTTTCTGGTGAGACAATTTCCCTTCTGGTCTTCTCATTTTTCCTTGCATATTTCACTCACTGTTAATTGAGCTACTATGTGCTAGATTTGGGGTTTAATGCAAATTTGGCCCAGAACTTATCTTTTAGAATCTTATCCTCTCTCTCTTTCTGGCTCTCTGGTTCTCCTTTGCTATCTTGTAAGCATCGCAGTGCTTTAAAAGATACATATTTACTTTTATCTGGATGTATGCTGGGCAGGCCTATGAGAAAATGTAGCCTAGTTAAGGCCAGAAACCGAAGGTATAATCTCCTTTATTGTCTGTGACTTGGAATTAATTGGATACGCTAATCTCTTTAGCTTCCATTCTGTTTACCTATGTTTATTTATTTTTTTAAAGGTTTATTTATTTATGCATACAAGAACTGGGGTACATGTCAGAGGTATGGGGGGGGTAAAAGGATTCAACAGAGACAGAGTCGGGAACAGAACAGGCAAACTGACTGAAACACACTGCTGAGGGGAGCAGCGGACGAGTCAGGAGAGGGCTGCTGTGCCATGTGGGTAGCTCCCTGGCTGGGGATAGAACTCGGCTGCTCATGCTGCAGTGACTGCAGATTGCCTCATAGATTGTGTCTGAACCCCTTGAGCCACCAGGGAGGTCCTGTTTACCTGTGTTTAAAGGACAGACCAATGGTTTTAAATTTTTTCCTTTTGTGGATTGGACATGAGGCTAGTCTTTACAATTTAGGACAGAGTTCAAAGTATGCAGCTGAATGTGTATGTGTGTGTGGGGTACGGCCGGGGAGCGGGGGGAGGGAAGGTTAAAAAGAACTGGGTTAGGGCCTTCCCGGTGGCGCAGCGGTTGAACGCTGGGTTGCAAAGCTGCCCGCAGCCTCTGCGGCACCGGTTCAATCCCCGGCTGCTCCCCGGCCACTGGAGGAGGGTCCCGCATGGCACGCAGACCTCTCCTGCCGCCCACTGCTCCCCTCAGCACTGTACTTCAGTCCCTCTGCCTGCTCTGCTCCCTGCTCTGGCTCTGGTGAATTCTCTCACCCTCCCGCGTTTCTGACTGTACCCAGTGCTTGTATAAATAAATAAATAAATAAATAAATAAATAAATAAATAAATAAATAAATAAATAAATAAATAAATCTATTAAAAAAAAAGAAAATATATTACAAAAAAAAGAACAGGGTTAAAGGCCAGGTATCATGATCAATGGAAAGCACTGATTTGCACTCCTGGAGGAGGACAGCAGAGAGTGCCTGCGTATATTCACAGATGCTTTGCTTTCCTCCAGGTGTCTTCAGTGGCAGCTGATGGGTAGGGAGTTTGCCTTTTGAGTTTTGATTCTTTAAGGACAACTGGAAAATGATTCAAGATTTAGGGTGGGGATTGAAAGTTTTCTGAATACTCATCCAAAAAAAGACCCCCTTTTGTACTTGTAGAAAATTAGCTGTATTGCCACCTGTCCACTTGTGCCTTAAGGTGCTGAGTTGAGCTCAATTTGACTGGGACCCAGGCATGAAGGCAGATGGTGGTTGCTGTCCTAGCCTGATGCAGGTGGGTGGCAGGAGGTTTCTCTTCTTCATGTGCTGTGGGACTGAAGAGAAGGTGGAACCTTGGGAAGTTGAGACCACAGAGATGGTTGGAAGATTCTAGAGGACCCTAGAGTATAGCTTTCCAGGTTGCTGGTTTGTAGGTACCTGCTGTAGGTAACAAGCTGCAATGAATGCTCTTGATAATTGATCCAGAGGCGCGTGGATGACTGTCTTAAAAGAAATGTCCTTCATGGTTAAGAGAGGGGGAGATTATTTGTATGGAAGGAATTGAATGATCTGGGAAGAAGGGAATTGAAAACTGTACATCGTTTTTATTTCCTTTGGACCCTTGGGAAAGGTGTTTTGGCTTTGCCAGGGATTTCACTGCTATTGTATCCTTATCTTTTATGGCTAGTTTTTGTTGAGCTTGTCTCCTGTTAGCTGATAGTTGAATTCCAAGGACTTAGAAAGAAGGTCTCAGTAAATTGCCCTTGAAGTGCCCCTAGTGATGTGGAAGTGAAATGATTTAGGTTATCTCTCATCCTCATGATAAGAAATACCACTGTCATTTCTTAAGTTGTTGAAGTGGAAAGCCATTCCCTTTTGGTTTGCTCTTAGGATTATTGGAAAATATACCAAGACAGAGTCCAGGATCCCTGAAGACAAGGTCCTAGCTTTGTTAGTGTGTGTATTCTCTTGGGCCTGTCATTTAACCTATGTGGTTCTGATATTCTCATTTGTAAAATGAAGTGAATGAGCTAATTTGTAAGGCTTTTTGGAATTCTAAGAGCCTTGATTTGTGTCAAACCCATGGAAAATGGTTTTTATTTTTGATGTTGTCACAGTAGTATATACTTGCTTGTCCTAACTGATGTAAGTAATTATTCTGTACCTGGTACTTTCCAGTCCTTTTTATATATTAGTTCATTTAAGTCTTACACCAAGTCTACGTAATAGGAATTTTTACTCTAGCCTTTTTACAAATAAGAAAACTGAAACAGAGAGTATACTATTTTCAGTAGATTATTTATTACAATACAGTATATTTTAAAATTGAAATTATCTACATTAAATATATAATTAGAGATAGACATCTGGTAAATTATTTTTGAAACCTGATTGAGTTGAATCTCCTGCAGTGAGGAGGAGATATAATTGCTTTACATCCTCTCCTTATCCTCAAGTATATGAAGCGGAAAGATGATTAAGGTTCTATAAGGTACATGCATTTTACTCAAGAAGCCTTTTGTAGGAACAAGGAGACGTTTGCTTAATTGTAAATATCTTAAAATTGAGAGAATGAAAAGAAAATGACACATGGATTTGAGAAATTTTTGATCAATAAATTTTAGGTTGAGAGTCAGATTGTGCTTGATCATGCTGGAGTAATTTAGTGACTAATACAATGCCTGGAAAACAGATTTTGCTTCTTACTAAATGTACAACTGGAAGTTTCCATCACAACAACCAGTGAGCAAGGACCAGTTGGATGGGCTGGCTCTCTTTTTAATTTTAAGAGCTGCTATAATTGTCATAATTGATTGTCTGCTTTTACCGTTCCTGCCTCCCATTCTTTTTTCCAGCTTTCCTGAAGTTTTTTGTCATTCAGACACCGGATGGTGTAATGGTTCAAGTAAGTAGGGGGTCTTGGGCTCTGATACATGGATAAACACCTGGATGAACACCTGGATGTACCACTTAGCTTCCTGTGTCCTCATTTTCTTATCTGTTAAAAGGAGATTATAGCAGTGGCCACCTTGCAAGGTGGTTGTGAGGATAAAAAAGCTTAGAATTGTGTGTCATGTGTGGTAAGCCCTATATAATTTTTCGCTATTGTTCTTTAATAGGTCTTGTGTGTCTTTGCCTTTTATACTTCTTTTCTTTCCATCTTTCTTCACAGGGCTGACTCTCATTTGATCTTCATGACATCACACATGGTGGTTCTTGGTCTGAGGTGTTCTCCCACGTCTTTAGTCTGGGGTGCATTTGTCCTGCACTTCTGCCACCTGGCTGTGGGTTCTCTCATAACTTTGTATTGCTGCTGTCAGTTTACTTGTCCACATGGACTATGAGCATGGGCCATTTCTTTTACTTTCCTTTCATTTCCTTTTCGATATCTCATAAGTATGAGGGAGGTTTTGGGTAAACATATTGAATGGATAAAAGGACCAATTTCCTTCCATTCTATTCTCCCTCCTTTTCTTGCTCCGACTCATTCTTTTCTACTTTCTTTCTTGTTTTCATTTCTTTCTACCAAGCCTTGTCCCCTCCCTTCACTCTCATAACTGGCACTAGATGCATTGTCCTCGTTTTTCTTCACAGTCCCTTGAGGTGGGCATCATGGTTATGTTCATTTTTGCAGAGTGATAGACAACACTCCATCCAGGAGTGTCCTTACAGAGTTGTCTTCCTATGTCGCTGTTTCTGCTCAAATCATTTTGGCTATTTTTCTTTGGATTTCCCTTCTGGCCAGTCTAGGAAACACAATCTTATTTTTATTCATTCTCAGAATAGATGATTTCCAGTCTGAATATCTTGATTCATCATATTTGTCTACAAATAAGCTTGGATCTTCTCAGAAACCCAAATCACCTTCAAAGAGCATATATTTGTCATCATCATGGATATTTAAATGACTTGAACACAGTTACATCCTCTATTCCTAAGAGGCTTGGCAGGAGTCACAGGGGTGGACTGATGGATTGATGCTTGGTTTTGATGTGCTTTAAACTTGTGGGGGTGAGCTGGTGGAAGGTGTCATAGTACTTTATAATCCCACCTTGTTTTTATTATGACAGCTTTATTGAAATATAATATATTGAAATATAATTTATGTGCCATACAATTCACCCATCTAGTCTGTAAAATTCATTGGTTTTTAGTATATTCACAAAGTTGTTCAGTCAGCATCACTATCTAATTCCAGATCTTTTTTATCACCCCAAAAAGAAACCCAGTAATCTTTAGTAGTCACGCTGTAGTCCCCATTCCCCAATCCTCCTGGGAATCACTAATTTATTTTTTAATCTATGGGTTTTCTTACTCAGGGCATTTCATATCAATGGACTCATATCAGACCTGGTCTTTTGCGACTGGCTTATTTCACATGGCATAATATTCATCCACGTTTCGGTGTCTACCAGTGTTTCATTGCTGTGTATGGCAAAGTGATATTTCATTATTCATACCTGTTAGATAGACCACATATTATTTATACATTCATTGGCTGATTGATATATGGGTTGTTTCTACTTTTTGGTTACTATGAATATTTGTGTATTTGTCACCTGATGGATGGATAAATACACTATATATGTCTTTGTAATGGAATAATATTCAGTTATAAAATGAATGAAATACCCATATATGCTACAACATGGATGCACCTTGAAAACATGCTAAAAAGAAACCACTGAATGTGTGATTCCAGTGATATAAAATGTCCAGAACAGGTAAATCCATAGAGAGAGGAAGTAAATTATTGGTTGGATTTGATAGGAAGGGGAGTGGGGACTGACTCTAAAGGGTATCAGGTTTCTTCTTGAGATAATATAAGTGTTCTAAAATATATTGCCAATTGGTTATACAACCTCACAGACATACTGAAAACCACTGCATTTTTCACTTTGCAGAGGTCACTTTCATTTAAAAAAAAAAAGATTCAGAATCCCTCATTAAATGCATGCCAGTTACTTACTCTGCATTTGGTATTCTATGAGGCACTGTGGCACACAGATAAGAAAAAGAGTGCTTGTTCCTTGTCCTCTAGGAATTTCTCAGTGGGTGTTCTAAATGGGAAGATGAAGTGGAAACCCGCAGAGTGTAATCAAGATAGGACATCACTTATTACTAGCTTCTGGGGGTAGGCCACACTGGGAAAGATCTCGAGACCTGTGGGCATCAGCTGTGGGAATTCAGAAAGATTTCAAAACGTGGACTACTATGTTTATATAATTAAGACATGATGTTATCCATGCCTTACTATCCTGTGACCTCCCGGCAGGCAGAAGCTATGCCTCTGTCCATCTTGATCCCCGTGCTTAGCAATGTGTCTGGTTAACAGGTAGCAGGATATGTTTGGTGAGTGAATGAGTAACTGGTGTTTTGGAAGCCTCCTGGTTTGTCTAGGGGGGTAAACATGCCTTCAGGCTTGTGTTTGCCTGCCCTGAACAGCCTGGGGATTGGCTCTATGGGGAAGGTGTTGCTGAATTCACCAACAGTCTTCAAGCAAGGGTTTCTTTTCTCACAGCTAATAACTGTTTTGTTTCCCAGGACTTTCCCCTGATTTTGGTTAAATGGTGACCTGGATTATATAAGTGGGTACTTGTAGGGTAAGGAAAAATGTCAGGCTTTTCTGCCCTTCTGCCATCAGGATAGATGATGGATCCTTGAGGTCCTGAATGCATGCCTGATGGCGGGCACCTGGAATAGGGTGTGGGCATAGGTAGATGGGATTCACCTGGGCTAAGACTGTGCTTTTTAAGGGCGTCGTCACGGGGACGCCAGCAGAAGATGAAAGAGAAGCCGAGAAAGAAGTAGCAGAAGCCGAGAGAGAAGCAGAGAAGGCCGGAGAGCCCAGATAGAGTGAGGATTTGCTGGGGGCTGGGAGGCCCTCCAGCACCCCTGCCTGCCATATGCCTGGTGAACCCCAATAAAAACCTGCAAAAACCCACTGAGGACTCTGACTCCTCCTTTACCTGGTCTGCCTGGGATCAGAAAACCTGCACTGTGTCCAGTCCTGCCCTTTACAGTACTTCTGAATGTTGTGCCTTCCTCTCTGGTAACACACCCATGACATAGGGTTCCTGGGTCACTGAGAATTAGGAGGGAAAAAGAGTGGAATAAACCTCACATTTTTTTTTTTTTTTCTTAAATCGCATTTATCAAGCCTCAACGCTGTAGAGTCTGTGTAGCTTATGGGTCTTTGCTGTAATAAGAAATTGTTTTTCTTTTTTCTTTTCTTTTCTCTGTGAAGGTACTTTATGTTGATTAAGTTCTTTCTGTTAAATATCCTTTGCTTGCACTGCACTGGACTTTTCTTTGTGTTGATTTTTTGCTTCATTTTTTTTCATTTCCCATGCTCTTCAGTTACTGGATGCCAGAAGAACCAAGGTTTGTCCACTCTTGCAGCTCGTTTGTTTTGCTCTGCACAGCCTCACCTCCTCCTGTGTTTGAATGTGTCTCTCTGTCTGTGTTTGTTCCCTGTTGCTTGCAGATGCAGTAATCCTGTTTACTAAACCTGTTCACAGCTTTATTTGTAAAAACGAAAGTCCTCGTTTGTGTCTACTTGTAGTGGATGCTATTATTTTCATTTTTAAATGGAAATGCATTGATCATGGAAAAAATGGATAGTAGAATAAAGAACACCTTAGGAAACGGAATACTGAGTCTGGAGCATTGTAGGCTTACAGAAGATGTGTTTGTGAAAGTTTCCCTCTAACCCTCCCCACTTTCCAAATTAAAACTCTGTAGATGTATGATTTCCCTTGTGACTGACACTAATCTACTGTTTGTGTATGTGTACATTTCTCTTCTCCTAAGACATTCAGAAAGCATCATTGAATTAATTCTCCCACTCCATGTTCTGTCCCGTGTTTCTGAAGTCACTTTGGAGGACTTCACGGCGGGCCCTCTGGACCTCATTATTAACATTCCATCTTCATAGTGTGGTAGAAGCAAATATTGTTGGCATTTACATTTACTTTTCCCCCTTCTTTTTCCTCTCCTGTTCTGTCTGTTACATCACAGCACCTGCAGCTGACCATCCAGGCCCTTCAGGATGAGCTGCGAACCCAGAGAGACCTCAACCACCTCCTGCAGCAAGAAAGTGGCAACCGGGGAGCTGAGCACTTCACCATTGAACTGACCGAGGAGAACTTCCGGAGGCTCCAGGCCGAGCACGACAGACAGGCTAAGGAGCTGTTCCTTTTGAGGAAGACCTTGGAAGAAATGGAGCTGAGAATCGAAACACAGAAACAGACCCTCAATGCCCGAGATGAGTCCATTAAAAAGCTTCTTGAGATGTTGCAAAGTAAAGGTTTGCCGTCCAAAAGCCTTGAGGATGACAATGAACGGACGCGGCGGATGGCAGAGGCTGAATCTCAGGTCAGCCACTTGGAAGTGATCTTAGACCAGAAAGAGAAGGAAAACATACATCTCAGAGAGGTAAGGACATTCACTCTAGTCTACCAAACTGTATTTTAAAAGTTAAGATATGTTATCAAGTTACTTTCACAGCTTGGAAGTGATCTACGGTTACAACAAAATTCCCTTTGTCATCTGCTTTATAGTCTTTCTGTCTTCTTTGAACTGGAATTTTGCATTAGTTTTTTTCTCTGTCACCACACATGTTCCATTCACATTGTACATGTTTTCAGGACCCAAGCTTGCGTAGCACACGTCAGCTCTGAGGTGGTTTATAATTACTCGCCCATAGATGGCCATGGTGTCATGGTCTTTTAAGTTTTAGTTGTTTGTCAATAAAACAAATTGACTAGGTGACTAGCAAAATAATGAGCTTAAATATTTTGTTAACTGAATTAGGGGAGGAATTTGCAGAAAGTAAAGCATATGGACATTTCTGGAAAGAATAGTTAAATGTCAAATAGTCAACAGTTTCAACATTTATTTTCAGTTTAAGATAATCTTTGTGTGCATCTACACTGGTCTAGGACAGAGTATTCTGGATTTTATGAGGGTGCATTTTGTACTTAATGAGTGGAAACCATTTGAAGTTCTTAGAGGTGGTCTCTGTCTGCCACCACCATTGAATGTTGGATGCTCAGGTATCTGAAAATATGTGCTTGGATAGAACTTTGAAAAAATGTGGATGATAGCCAAGGTTCCTTGCTACTACAGCGGATATGGATCTCAAAAATACCGTGTAGGCAAAATATTGTGGGAGACATAGATCTCACAGAAAATAGGAAGCAATAAAATGGCATTAATATTCTATAGTTATAATATTCTATAGCTATAAATAACAATTCTGAAAGATACTTGCTTCCAGACCAAACTATATTTCTTGGCATTAAATACCTGTTTTGATGCACAGCACTTCCTGTGAGTCACTTGTTTGGTTGTTCAGAAAACATGACTTCCATGTCAGGGCTCACTAATGTAGATGCTCCCAAGAGTTTTCTCTGATGTGGATTGCTTTTTGCTTAGAACTCTTGAAAAGATTTTTGTGTGTCTTCAGACTGAATGTCCTCCCTGCTTATTCTCCCTTGTTTTATTTCCATGAGACCTCAGCAACAAGCTTGGGAACCATATGGCTTGGTTTCATATTGAGATGCCAAAGCAATGTTTTGTTGGGCCCGGTCTTTTAATCCATATTCCAGTCAATTAAATGTGGTGGGGAGACTTCTAAGATGGCCTCCAATGATCCCTACTCATGAAATTTATACCGTTTTGTTATGCCCTCCCCTTGAGTAGAAGCTGAACCTTAGTGACTTGCTTCCCCAGGTAATGGGCTACCAATGTCACTTCCATGATATGGTTACATAAGACTGTTACTTCCATCTTGTTAGCAGACTCTATTGCTTTTTCAACTTGCATGCTTTGATGAAGCAAACTGCCATGTGGAGAGGCTCATGCGTAGAGGCCCGAGGACAGCCTCCAGCCAACACTCAGTAAGGAATGAGACCCTCACTCAAACAGACACATACAACAGAAAACTGCCAACAACCACTTAGCGATCTTAGAAGTGGATCCTTTCCTAGTCAGACCTTCAGAGGGGATGACAAGCTCTGGACTGGCACCACCTCAATTGGAGCTTTTTGAGGGGCTTTGAAATGGAGGACTCAACTAACCTGTGCCTGAATTCCAGCTCCAAAGAAATGATGAGATAATAAATGTGTGTTATTTAAGCTGCTAAATTTTAGGGCAATTTGTTACATAGCAATTGATAGCTAATACAGTGGGGTGGAAACTAATTTCTTCCTCCCTTAGTCCATGGACTTTCCATCTGCTTTGCAAAAGAGAAGTAATAATTACTGACATGGTATCACTTGGATGTATAGTGACTAAAAATTTGTATCTTAAAACTGTGATTAGTAGATTTCTATAGCTGAAAAAAGCTCCTGTTTTATTTTGGGTGCCAGGGATTATGTTGCATGTTCAGCAAGGCTGTGGTGCCAGAGGAACCTCCATCTGCAGCATTTACTTTCTCCCTTTGTTGAGGTCTTGTGGTCCATTTGGAATCATTCTTCTACTATTAGACTCTTCTCACTGGTTGCACTTAGTAGATGGTGCCTTGATTCTATTGTGTGGTCACCTCCATTTAAGTGGATTGAAACGTAATTCACTTATTGTTTCATGAGACTGGTTGGTCCTCACAATGGTCTGGCTTGGATATAGATTATATTTAGAACTTTAAACATCAGTCTAATTGCTCACAGACTTGGTACAGAAAATGCAGTTCAACACATCCAACCAGTTTCTCTCAACATCAGATCAGTGTTGGTGGGCAGCCCTTATCTTGCCTCAGTTAAAAGGGAGAATATAGAAAAGGCATCTCTATGTAAGATAACCCCCTTTAAAACCAGAACTCAGCAATGAAGGTATAGAAGCCTGCAAGAACCCTTCCCAGGAGAAGGATTGTGTTGACTTGTGAGAGCCATTTATTACATTTTTTAGGAATTTTGTGATCCTGCTTTCAAACTATTTATAGCTTGAAATTGGTTGTGGGTATAAACCTTGGAAATCAGCAAATACTAGTCTTCCTTTCTCCCTCCATCCCTGAAAGCCTGTCATCACACCTCTCAATAAATGCCATTAAATGTTTATCCACAACAAGATGCAGTGAGGAATCAGAAAGATAAATAGTGCAAAATTATGAGTGCATAACTGCTCATTATTTATCAGAAAACTTCAAAACAGCATTGGGATAGATGCTTACTTGCTAGGCACTGTAAAGAGTGCTTTCCATAGATACACATTTAATTTTCACTGCCACCTTTTTCATTCATTCATTCATTTTGTCAATAGTTAAGGATTTGTTTTGGGATAGGTCAGAGGTAACTAATGTGGTTTGATTTCATGGCGCTTGCCACCATTGGGGTGAGACAGACAACAATAATAATAATTACATAGAGAAGTGTCACGAAGAGAATTAAATACTAGTGGGACTTGGGTGGGCCCAGATTCATGTTAGGTGGTCAGGGAAGGCCTCTTGGAGGGGTTACATTGTGAACTGAGAACTTAACAAAAAGAATCAGCTATGAGAGTCTCTCAGAAGACCCTTCTAGTCAGATGGCAAGACCCAGGTCTAGGAGGTAGGTGCTATTACTTATTACCTGGGGAAGGGATTCTCAGAATCTTTACTATGCAAGTATTTAAAGAAGAACATTTTCAAGAAGAGAACTAGGGGGGACTTGCTTTTCTCTTGTTGTACTAGTGTTCTTTGTGAAACACTTAGGAAAAATATTATGGTAGATAAAATAATTTTAATTTGGGACTTACAAAATATGTAATAGTATAGAAATGGTTGTTTTCCATGTTCAAATAACTGGTTAATTTCCTTCATTACTTATTCTAGGAGGCCAAGTTTGTTGTAAGCTGCCTCCAGTCTCCACTGCATTTTAGAATATTCTTCTGTCTTTTTATTTTTTTAATGTTAGTGGAAAAATGTGGCCCACTGCTTTCATTGTAAATCAGTAAGAATAACCCAACTTGAATAAGGAAGTTGCCTGATCTCTGTTAATGTAAATGAATTGAAAACAGTATTTAAAATATATTTGAGGCTTTACTTTTAGAATAGACCTGATTTTCATTTTATTCCATTTTTCATTTTGCAACCTCATTTGACCAGGTTGGGGCTAGAGGGTATAATGCTGAGGGATGGAGTGCTAGTGGTTTTATGAGTCATTCTCAGGTAGAGGTGTCAGATCGCCTATTCCATCTCCTGAAATACTGGCCCTGGTTAGCCTATTGTTTCAGGACATTGCAACTTGGCAGGAGTTGCACACAGGGAAGTCAGGCTGCTTCAGTGTCTGTTGTCTTTATGTGGTCTAGAAAAGACTAAGGGCGAAACCACTCTTTTTTTGCCAGGCAGGAAACAACAACAAAAGATTGTGATCTCAATTTATTTGGAAGACCAAAACCATTACCCAAGAGCTGCAATTGATGTGCTAATGTGAGCTAAAAACTTGGCTGAAACTCAGCATTACTCACTAGTGTCCTCTGATGCTTTTGGATACCAGTTGATTCGATAAGACATTGTCTGATGTGGTAATAGTTTACCTTGTTCTCTAGCTTTTTCTGCAGAGATCGTCTTGTTCCACATACAGGTTTTAGTAATCAAGTATCCAAAGTACTACTGATATCATTAAAGAAAAAATGGGTTTCTATACTAGGATTCTCATTATTCATTCTCTTTAATATTTTCTTGGCTGGTCCTTAAAAGAAAAACAGGAGTCTTAGGATTCATAGCACTGTAAGTATTAGAATTCTTGTCTGGCTTAATTATTAATGTGACAAAAGGAATTTAGAGAGCAACCTGATCAAAAGTTCAAGCAAGGATGGGCCTCCCCGGTGGCGCAGCTGTTGAGCGCTGGATTGTGAAGCTGCCCGCAGCCTCTGCAGCGCCTGTTCGATCCCCGGCTTCTCCCCGGTCACCTGAGGAGGGTCCTACATAGCGCGCAGACCTCTCCTGCCGCCTGCTGCTCCCCTCAGCAGTGTACTTCGGTCCTTCTGCCTGTTCTGCTCCCCGCTCTGGCTCTGGTGAATTCTCTCACCCTCCCGCGCTTCTGACTGTACCCAGTGCATGTATAAACAAAAACAAACAAACAAACAAATAAATAAATAAAAAACATGCCTCTATTAAAAAAAAAAAAGTTCAAGCAAGGATGGGCCTCCCCGGTGGCGCAGCTGTTGAGCGCTGGATTGTGAAGCTGCCCGCAGCCTCTGCAGCGCCAGTTCGATCCCTGGCTGCTCCCCGGCCACCGGAGGAGGGTCCTACATAGCGCGCAGACCTCTCCTGCCGCCCGCTGCTCCCCTCAGCAGTGTACTTCGGTCCTTCTGCCTGTTCTGCTCCCCGCTCTGGCTCTGGTGAATTCTCTCACCCTCCCGCGCTTCTGACTGTACCCAGTGCATGTATAAACAAAAACAAACAAACAAACAAATAAATAAATAAAAACATGCCTCTATTAAAAAAAAAAAAGTTCAAGCAAGGAATATTTATTGTGAAGGAGAGAGGCTGCAGTTGCCCTGAGTCACATATGCTCAGCCTGAGTTGGTGGGGGTCCTGGTTTTATGGGGTTGGTCACCAAGATAGGGTAGAGAGGAAGCAGGATATTGGCTGATCATGGTTTTGTGGTTTTCAAAACAAAGAAGGACCAGGTTAACTCAATAACAGGAAGGTAAGGTAATAAACAAGGACTGGGTTTCAGGGGTTCTGTAACATAAAATGTTCGAAGGGAAGGGATGTATGTTGTTGCTCTCCTATGCTTATACCCTTGGGCAACTTGTCTTCCTTTGGTAGCAGGGGCAGAAGAATGCTCAAATTATTGAGGGGCACAATTGCTACTAACCCACAAGTAAAGGTTCAGGACACTAAACATAGCTTCCCTCTGTGCTGGGGGGTAGTGGGAAGGAGGACAAGACCACTTGAGTTCTTGGTCCCTTCATTTATTTGTTGAGGTTATTCTGAGGCCATTGGAAGATCCATGAAGGCAAAATCTGTGATCTGGAACTTCTTGAGCTCATAAACCTTTTATTTATGGCTCAAATCTCTCCCCACCCCCTTAGAATCTTTGCCCAAACTTCTAAACTCTGCCCTAGTCCTCCTCCTTCCCCCCAAACCATATAGCTTCTTCTTTAACATGCTCTTGTCTTCAGTTCTCCAGACTGAGCCATGATTTTGCTGATGCAGGCATTTCTAATTCTGACTCTACAGCTGCAATATGTCCTAGCTCTTCCCACAAAGCTTATCACAGAAAATATTCCCAAACACAAGTGACCACATAAATATGACATTTTATATACACAATCTTGTCTAAGAGTTTTTGCCTGCATATATCACAGAACCTAACAATTGTTACCTATTTTAATAAAACTTCTTAACTCATCAGTCCATTTCATCAATATTTCTGGTCCTTAAATATTACCCTCAGTGCTCCCTTAATGTTTGAAAGAGTGTAAAAAATATTTAAATACTTTGAGAATTGCTCTATGGGTTATTTTGCCAACATTTGGAAAAGTTCATATTGATTGTACAAAAATAGATTGCACGAGAACATGGCTTCTTCAATGTTTTCTCCATCTTTTCTATGTGTTTGGAATGGAGCAGGAGCTTCGGGGGTAACCTTGGAAGTTTTCTTTTGCTGTTTTGTTTGCTGTCAGGCATCTTTGGCCACAAGTTGAACATCCCTATGCAAGGTGCTGTGGGTGCACTCTGGGCAAGTTTGTGGTTTGTTCAGGGATTCAAACGGGTGATAAGAGCAACATCTCACATTTTTCTAGGCTTATACTGTGTCAGTTGTCATACTAAGTAAATGCTGTTGTCAGCATCCCCAATACTCACCTAAGAAAACAGGGGCTCTGTGGGGTAAGTAATTGTTAGCAATTACACACATCAATTGTGGGAGCCAGATCAGAAACCAGGAAGTCTGGCTCCAGAGTCAACAGCTGTTGCTACAGGATGATACTGCTTCCAGGGTGATATCCAGGGAGGACCTCAAATGGTATGTAAGCACTGGGAAACTTGGAGGTTAGAGTGGCTTTACTCATGGCAAAGCTGGTCTTCGAAGGCAGGAAGAATTTCAACATATGGGGGTGTTAGTAAAGCATGATTAAAAAGAGATGTCCAAACCATTCTTTAGAGGGGGGAATTGTGATGGGTTTGGGAGGCACTGGATTTGGAGCAGCCATTATGCCACCTGTTTGGAAAGAAAATAAATAGGTAGGTTGAGATGAGATCACTGAGGACTTGCATCATCCAGCACAGAAGATTGGTCTTTGCTTCGATTCTGGGCAGCCTTTGCAGGAATTTGCCCTGGAGAAGGCATGATCAGATAAGCTTGTTATTGATAATGGATTAGGTAGGAAGACACTAGAATCTTGGATGGTGGCCACAGAAGTTGAAAGGAAAGCTCATTTCTACCTGCAGGTAAGACCTTGACAACTTAGTTGGAACCAAGTGCTGAGAGCGTCCCAGAGCAGATGGCTCCTGTGGGCCCAGGTATGGGCAGATGGCAGGACAGAGGCAGGAGGGAGTGGGGTTGAGGAAAGATTTTGGATATGCCGAATTTGAGGAAATCCTGATGGAGCTGTGTAACTGAGGTTGAGAATATGACTGAGGAAATAATTGAGAAGTTTTGCCTAAGTGCCTAAGGCATTTCTTTTTTTTTAATTTTTAAAAAAGATTTATTAATTCATGCATACAAGAACTGGGGTACAGGCCAGATGAGCGGGAGGGTGAGAGGATTTACCAGAGACAGCGGGGAACAGAACAAGCAGACTGACGAAAGTCACTGCTGAGGGGAGCAGCGGGAGAGACAGAAGAGGTCTGCTGTAGTGCCTAGGGCATTTCTGACTATTGGTCATATTTTTTGGTTGTTGTTTACATGTTATTTACACATTTGTGCCCACCAAGTTCCTGATTTGTCTGACATTCTAAAAGTTGCCTTGTCACTTACTCCTGCTGTTACTTAAATAGAAGACCCTAGAAACTTTATTCTCCTTCACACTTTTTTTCCTAAGCATTTAATTTTGAATACATCATTTCTATTACTTGCAGTTTTCATTGACTGATGCCAATTGATACAGGCTCTCTTTGTGCAAATCTTCTCCCAGCATTCCCTGTAGAATGGATGCCAGTGAAGTATCTTCATGGAGAAGCGCTCCCTGGACTCTGATTAACAACACATTGAAAAGCAGCATTTTCATAACTTTCATAGCCGCATTTCCGATGACATAAAAAGAATGTGTTCATTCCTGTTTAACATCATGTACCTTATCTTTCAATTCGAATACATTCTTTAAAGCTTGAGCACAGCGCACTAATTTGAAATGGTTCAGGTTTTACCCCGTATTGATTTTAATGAGTGTAATTGGTTGCTTTTTACAGTAACAGAGACTGGTGGAGCCCCAGGGAGCCATTAGGCACAAGACATTTTGGAACCTGCTGAGAGAAGAAAGTGGAGGGGGGTAAAGGGAGAGGAGTGGGGAGGCGCCAGGGAGGGGGTGAACGTCCCCCTGCTATACTGGGATACACTGATTACTGTCCTCATTGCCCTCTGCCTTCTGCTTTACTGGGTGTGACTGTTCTTTTGAAAAATATTCTTTTGGTAGCTGACATAATTTATCATCGTCATCATTTGGTAAAACTGTGCACTACAAGTAAAGTTGGCTGAAAAGAACTCAAAGCACTGGTGCTATGGACGCTTCGGTGAATTTCTGCAGCTGCAGCAATGGGAAGTTGAGACAGACTCAGTTATGCCAAGATCCTCCCTGTCTTGAGTAGGAGCATTAACTAGCACCTTGTAAGTGGAGGAGACTTTGTGCTTTATGGAACACATTCTATTTTAAGGATTTCCTCTGAGGCTCCTGGTAACTGTGTGAGGAAACTGAGGCTCAGAGAAATTAAGGAGTGATGACATGTAATGTTTTCTGGGCACTCATGAGTTTCTGTCGGTGCTAATCATTTTCCAGGGCGTGCATTTTAATCTACCCAACAATACTCCTGGGTGGGCAGTGGTTTCCTGCCTGTTGAATGAGAAGACTGAGACCTGTATTTGTCTGGTCCAGGTTCGGTGAGTAAGTTGTCGTGCATCTGGGATTCAAATTTGAGCTACTGCTCCCAGGCACCTGTTCCTAGCCACTTCTTGACACTGCCAGGGATTTCAGCCTGAATTCTGGTATCCTGATCTCTCACGCAGAGGTATTTTCTCTGTAAGTATAAAAAAGGGAAAAGTGCAAAATGCCCTAGCAAATTTTTGCTGTCGGGCTGGCCTGTGCATTGTAGGATGTTGAGCAGTATCCTGGGTCTCTACCCACTAGATCAGGTGGTTCCTTTCCCCTTCTCCAGTTTGGGGCAATCAAAAATGTCTCTGGACATTATAAAATATCCCGTGGGGTGGGCGTGAGAGGGCAAAATTGCCCAGATTGTGAATTGCTGGTGTAGAGTGATTGACACATCCTTCCCATGGTTGGCCTGTGGCTGTGGTAAATACAGTAGTTCCCAGTCCTACCTGCTTGAAACACTGCTTCATTGAGAGGAGGGAGCCTAGGTCATGATGCTTTTTGACCCAAAGGGGAAAGGTACTGACTGCAGGGCATCAAACTAGGAAACCAGTGTGTAGAGTGGGGGAATTGGGGCCTTGAGCCTGGAAAGAAAATGAAGTGTGTGTGAGAGAGAGAGAGAGAGAGAGAGAGAGAGAGAGGAAGAGAGGAGAGAGATATAGAGTGAGAAGTTGCCTCTGACTGCCCTTACTCCTTCTCTCTTACAAAATGTAGGTCTGGGAATGAGGCAAGTCCTGGAGAAGAAATATAAAGAAAGGATGGTGGGATGGGGTGGGTGGGGGTGTTTTGACCTTGGAAGGTTGGGACTTTGTGAAAATAAATGACATTTGATTCTCAGGAGTATTCGTGGAGGTAATAATCAGGATCCGAAACAACACGTGCACTTCACTTTTGGACTACTGAAGTCTCGCCATTAATCAGCAGTTTTATTTTATGATAAAGGTTGTCATTCCCACTCCTGCTTTCCCCCAAATGACCTTTGAGTCTCCCTTTCTGTTTTTTAAATAAACATTTCTCTGCAGGAACTGCTACACCTGCCCCTGCTCCCCACTCAGCACCAACAAACTCAAGAATAATTTTGGAGTGTGTTGATTTTATCATGTGGGAATGTAGTACAGATGTTCCGAATTACCTTTCTCCCCCCTGTAAAAAAGTTTGACCACACATGCTTTGCTCTAAGTACTATTAAGTATTTTTATTATTATTATTAAAAAAATCTTGCCTCAGGCATAGTCCTACTAAATCTCAAGTAAAAGCAAATATTAAAATAGCACCAAGCATTTATGCATACCACACTTAAAAATCTGAATTTGTATTTGGCTTTTTATGCCACTGAAACCTTTATTATTTGACCCATTTAACCAAGTCTTGTAATTTCACCTTCTTTAACGGACACTAAAACTTCCAGTTCAGACAATAGGATTTTGTTCACTATCCTTCCTGCTCCCCCAAATTTTCTCTAAACTTGAGTTTTTCTCATCGTCCTATAGATATCTTTGATCTCACTCTGATCACTTAATGAAGTTTGATGGGAGGATTTGGACTGCCAGCATGAATTAGTTCATGTTTTTAAAAGTTATTAATGGAGAAAAGTTCTCTTCTCAAAGAGAATCCCACATTTGCAGGGCTGAGTTTCTGCATTCTCCAGGTGACCCTCATTGGGCCAGTGGTCATTTACCCAGGAAAATGCTTTACCAGCACTCAACACATCCCCCATTCAGAAACCTATTTATGGAAATTAGCTACTTCTCTAACCTTAACTTCTTGTGGACTTATTACTACCACTTTCTTTTTATATTTCTTGGCCAGGCTTAAACATATTTCTCTAAATAGTCGCTAAAAAGGAAAGCTCTTTTGGCTTAATCATTGACTCCAGAATCAAGAGCTCCCTTGCCACCTATGTGCACTTTTTACTGTGCTGGAAATTAATTCTGATTTAGAAAAAGGATCTTTACACCATTGCCTTTTCTATACACATTCAAATAGGAATGCATTGCAGGGTAATTTTCTTTCAAAGGGTGGAGGGAATCTGTTGTTCTGGCAGAGTCCATCCAGCAAGGAAGAGACAAAGCCTGATTGTGCCTGAGGCAGCAGAAGTGACTCTTCCTCTAGATCTCCCGCAATATCTTCATGTTACTCAGTGGTGTTCCTACCAGTGGTCACTGCTGCAATACTTTTATGATGCATGTCAAGATTTAGATGATTTTCAGGACTCAAGCTTTAGTTGCTTTAGAAGACAGAATGTTGCACACGGACTGAGTCCTTGCCAGTTCCATATTAGAAACCGAGACATCTTAAAACCCTGTAAAGTTCTAATCTCAATGCATGTCCTTCAGATGCCTCTTGAGCAGTTATTATAGGTAGAGTGATCACAGGGATTTAGAGGAGGCTTGGAGGTGCTTGTGCAGGGAACTAGAGGAGGCTTGGAGGTGCTTGTGATGACACAGGATTCTCCAGAGGACATGAAACCTTTATACAACTCATTCTCTTGCCTCCTTCTAGGCTGGGATTAGTTCTCATGCTGACTCCTTGCTTTGTTGCCTTACAGTCACAAATGTGCTACTTCTTACATAGAGAATTCTAGGAGAGTGGTCCAAATGACCACATTTCCTGAAATCACAGCAGTCTTCTAAGAAATCTGTGTGGCATTTTCTGTCTGAGGATTATCACATGGATAGAGAAAGGTTTATGTACTCTTGTCTTGGGAGGTCCTGGCAAGGTGCTGTTGATAGAATAAATCATCATCATTATCATCACCGCCACCATCATCGCCACCAGTGTTAGAATGGAAGGTCTCTAGGTGTAGGCCTGAGGCTCAGTGCTGTCCTCAGCTACTGCTCAGAGCATCTCTGTGAAGTTTAGGTGCTGACCTTGTCTCATTACTGACTCACGGCAGCTAAGTAACATGCCTACGACCTCCTAGGGGACTTGACCTCAGAAATGAGAACCACTGTATCATCTACTGTTCTGTAGAAAGTCAAAATAGCTTCTAGACATTTCTTCCCACCCAGTTGCTCTTTTTCGTTCTGATTTGTTTTCTTTGAAATTTTCCTGTTCTATTTAGGTTTCTCATCTGGTTTCTATTATGACCTCATCTAAAATTGTATTCTTTCTCCTAATATGTTGATTTCTTTTTCTTTTGTTTTAACCTCAATCACTTTTTTTCCATTTGTGTTTTCATTTGCATTGTTTTAGGGGGTTCACATAGCAATTCTGGGCTTTTGTAAGAGCTCTAAGAATGCTAATGAAATGCCAGCCTAATACAATTTTGATCAGAAGTTTTCTTTGCCTTCTATAAAACTTTCTTATCCTCCTTTACCAGCCTTCTCTTTGGTCTCCAAAGAAGTGACCTATGCAAAATGCTTTGCACACAACATGGCTCAACAAAATGCCAATGATGTTTCCTTGAGGAAAGGTGAGGAGGGTATAAGTAAGAGTTACTTTCACCTCAGCTGGTTTCCTTGTAAAGCAAGTCCCTGCTCCCTATACAACCCATTTCTTTCTTTCTTCAGAGTCAAACCTTGCCTGGTGGCATTTTACAGGTCACTTGGAGTGCAGGTACTTGTAGTGAGCTGTGCCAACTGAAGAGTGACCTTCTCCTCATCATCCCAGCTTCATGTTATAATTGCTTCAGAATGTTATAGAGTAGATTGTGTGGTAAATATCTGGTTCACAGGGTTTGAATGAATTATCTGAAATGTAATATGTAATTACACATAATTCATGAATATTTGTAAAGGCTGGTACCTAGTATGTGCTCAATAAACATTAGTTTACTATTCTTTATGTAGCTGTAACTGTCTCCTCTCAAGACTGAGCTCCCTGAGAGCAGGAATCATAGTTTACTCATTTTTAATATCACTAGCACCTGGCACACAGTGGGTGCTCACTTTTGGCTTATCGTTGTTGATACACATCTGTCTCCTGCCCAGGTTGAGCACTCCTTGTGAGTGGAGAGCATGTCTACACTTCTTTAATATAATAGAGTTGATGACCAAAGTGTTTGATACATGCAGGAAATGACTTGGGATGGAAAACATGAAACAATTAGAAATTGTTGCAACCTTGGGAGTGCAAACTGGTCCAACCACTATGGAGAGCTGTGTGGAGATTTCTGGACCTACTAAACATAGAGCTTCCATATGATCCAGCAATTCCACTCCTAGGTATTTACCCAAAGGACACAGAAACATCAATTCCAAAGAACACCTGCACCCCTATGTTTATAGCAGCACTGTTTACAATAGCTAAGCTTTGGAAACAACCCAAATGCCCAAAAATAGATGACTGGATCAAGAAGATGTGGTACATATATACCATGGAATATTACTCAGCATTCAAAAAAGATAAACACATTCAATTTGCAGCAACATGGATGGCGCTGGAAGGGATCATGCTCAGCGAAATAAGCCAAAAAGAAAAAGAAAAATACCGGATGGTCTCACTCATAGCAGGAATCTAGAAAACTTAAATAAGGGACCAGGAAAATGAATAACTATAAGAAAGTGAAAATCAAAATCAACAAAAAACTATGAACCAGAGACACTTTTTGGGGGGTGGGGGCCGGGAGGGGAGGGATTGGGGTCAGAATGGGACGTTTGCAATTGTATGGGGGAATATAAAAATAAAATTTATTATTTAAAAAAAAAAGAAATTGTTGCAACTTTTGGAATGACATAAAAATTGTGGTTCATCAAAGTATTTTTGAATGATCTGTGTATAAGCAACACTAGCTACCTTTATTGAGCATTTTATTTATTTATTGTTGTTAAAGTCCCATTATTCTGCATCCTTGCCACTATTTGACAGTATAGGCTTCCCCCGCTCAGGTGCAGTCACTGTAGCTCTCTCACCACCAAAGCAACCACAGTCCTCCACCAAAGTCCACTGTGTATTGAGCACTTTGTACTGGGTACTCAGTTACTAGACAACCTCTCTCCTGAACATCAGCACCATATATGTAACTGTTTAGACAGCATCTTGGGGATTGCAGAGACATTTTAATCTCAGCCTCTCTGGAATGAAACATCTTGTCTGTCTCCCAACAATTCTTCCTCCTGTGTCTCTGTCTCACTAGCCATCGCTGCATACTCCCAATACATGCCTGATACTGGGAGGCATCAGTTTCTTTTTGTCTATCACTCTTGTATTAGTTTTCTATTGCTGCTGTAATGACTTAGTCATAAATGTAGTAGTTTACAACTTAAATTATTCTCAGACACTTCTGGGGTTCAGTAGTTTAAATCAGTTTTACTGGGCTTTAAAATCAAGATGTGTGCGCCAGGGGAGAATTCTTTTCCTTGCCTTCCCAGCTTTTGGAGGCTGGCTGTAATCTTTGGCTTGTGAACCCTTCCTCTACCTTCAAGGGCTTCTCATTTACTTTCAAATCTCTGTCTCTAATCTCTGCTTCTATCATCACATTTTCTTCCCTCTGACTCTGACCCTTGCATCTCCCTCCTGGAGAAATCCTTGTGACTACACTGGATTTGCCTAGATAATCCAGGGTAATCTCATCTCAAGATCCTTAACTTAATCAGAGTTGCAAAGTCTCTCCTGCCATCTAAGGTAATATATGCATGGGTTTCGGGATCAGGATGTAGCTATCTTTGGGGAGGACATTAGTCTGCCTACCACACTCCCTCCATCCTAACACATCCTAACATCTCTAAATCTTTCTTATTCTCTCAATACACTTTTGGATCTGTCCAGATTTTTATTTTTATTTTTATTTTCTGTCCAGATATTTATTTTATTTTTATTTTCTGCTCCTATCTTTGACCTGGTTCTATTATCTAGCCTCCTAACTTTCCAACTCTTCTAGATCCTTCTTCATTTTACCATCAGGATCATTTAAAATTTTTTTTTAAACTTTTAAATTTTCTTACATTGTTGTTCATTATGGTATTTGAGTTCTCCCCTCAGGTGTAGTCCTCATAAATCTTCCACCATCACACACCTGTGAACCATCACCATAGTCCCCTGTGCTCTTCCCTCCCCTGTTTTGGCCCCTCTCCTTCCCTCTCCTCTGCTCTATGTCTCAGATCTACAATTTGCCTGCAAGTTTGTCTTTTTTCTGACACCAGGATAATTTTTGAAAAATGCTTGTTATCCATTCAGTATCCATCATTACCTTGAAGACAAATAATAACATTAAAAAAATCTGTGGTGTGCTAGCCTCTGCCTAAAAACTTTATATGCAGTAACTCATTTAATTTTCATAACCACTCCAACAGGAGTAGAACCTGTTAGTCTCATGTTACAAATGGAGAAACAGAGCCACAAGGAAGTGGATTATCCTGCTCAGTCTTACAGAGATCACAATATTGGGCCTTTTTTCCTAACAACCAGCTTGCACAGCCTTCTTTTGTGTGTGGGGGGGAGCCAGAGCTGGGGTAAATGCAGCATTCAGGGTCATGAGGGCTTCCCATGGGGCAGTTATAACCCATATGCTAGCACAACCAGCCCCCATGCTGGTCACCTTAATCCTACACACACTAATTAAGAGCCAGTTTTGAAAGTCTAGGAGATCAGTTTTGAGATGAAATTGTGGTTCCCAGTGGGAACAGACTGGGAAAGGAACAGAAGATGCCTTGAAATAGGAACCATCTTGAGAATGTAAAGGATAAAGAGGGT
The DNA here is from genome assembly GCF_964194135.1 of Talpa europaea. NCBI lineage: Eukaryota > Metazoa > Chordata > Mammalia > Eulipotyphla > Talpidae > Talpa > Talpa europaea. The sequence goes on from NC_140078.1 coordinate 65,707,823, forward strand.
GGAGGTATCAGAGAGGTACTGGAGTTTTCAGTGTGGGTGACAGGGTTAGCGATAACGCCTGTGCCAGACATGAGGGAGGCAGGGCCTTGGGAGGGAAGGTGCATTTGACATTTGAAAAGGTAGGATTGCATTTCAGTGCAGAAGACTGGCTTAAAGATGTAGGTTTGGGAACCATTTGTGAGAAGTAGGGTTTTGAGTCCCCACCAATGGAAGGAACCCAAAGACAGAATGGGGCATGTCTATGCTTAGGAAAAAGAAGGAAGAAAGGAGACAGTGAAAAACAGAAGACAATATTCCAAGGAGGAGAAACCAGCAAGTTGAATGTTTATGGACAGAGAGTTTATTCATTTATTTAGCGAGCCATTTTATGGAGGCTTCAGCTTGGAACTGCTTTGGGAGGGACACTATGATGACAGGTCCTGTCATGGGGGCTGTGACTATGGCACCTTTGGACTGGGTCCCTAGAGATGAGAAGTCACTGATACATAAAGCAGAGAAGATGGATGTATATAGCACCGGGGCCTGATACCTGAGCACACACATTCTGTTTTACGTGCTCCCTCCCCAAGCCCCTCCAAACCCACATGGTTTTAGCCAAATCTTAATCCCCCCAATTATTCAAATGTACAGTGCTCCCCAAACATATATGGCAATCAAGATTCTCTTAACACCATAATAAAACATGGTTACTGCAGTTAAAGATATATTAAGATTGAGCTAGTTTTTGAACATTAAAGATCCAGATGAATGATGGCTTTCTTTACTGAATTTTGGGAATTGAGTGGAGGCATAGCAGAGCAATATCCCAGCATGATATTGATGGTAGGTAGCAATAACTAATGCCGCATAATAAAAGATGGTTTCATGTGATCCTTGTCAACAGAGTAAATGTTTGAGCTGCCAGAACAGGAAATTATAAAATTTGCATCTAAAAATAATCTTATCCTTTGCCTTTTCAATTGTGACCTCCAGTGCTAAGAAACAAGGACCTTATAGAAACTCTAGGCAGTTTTTGAAACCCTTCTTTGTCACCGATTGATTTGATTTTCTTCAGTATAATGGCAGAATATTTGTGAGGAAATTAAACTTCATCATACTGCAGCCACTGGTTGCATGGCGTCAACTTTTCTATCAAGTTTTAAGGCATATGTTTGAAATACTGGAGCTACCTTTGACCCCAGTGTAAGTTTGAAAAATTACAACAGCTTTGGAAAAAGTTGAAATGAATCTGGGACCTCTAGGCAGGGTTCCTCAACTATGTCTCTGTTGACATTTTGGCTGGATAATTCTTTGTTGAGGGTAGGGGTCTGTCCTATGCTTTGCAGGATGTTTACCTACATCCCTAACCTCCACCTACATCTTTGACCCCCGCTCCACCCTGACTTATGACAATAAAAAATGTCTCCAGGTGTGTGTGTGTGTGTGTGTGTGTGTGTGTGACAAATTTGTCCCTCATTCAGAACCATTGTTCAAAAGCCTCGCTGCTCAAAGTGTGGTCCAAGAACAAGTAAAACAGGCATCTTCTGGAAGCATGTTGAAAAGGCAGCATCTCAAACTTTGCTTCAGGCTTTGGAATCAGAATCTGTCTTGTAACAAGATCTGCTGGAGACCTGTGGGCACATAAAGTTTTGAGAAGCATTGAACTAAATAGCTCTGCCAAGGGCAGTGGCGGTTAGCAGAAGGGCAAAACTTTGGGGCAGGACAAGGCTTATCATTAACAGCTGTGTGACTGTGAGCAAGTTGTTCAACTTCTCTGAGACTCAGCTTCTTTCACTATAAAATGGGACTAGGAAAACCTCTGTGTTTTGAGTATAAAAAGGGGAATGTAGCTGAAGCAGCAAAAAGGGCTCCTGGCCCTTATTAGAGTCTCAACTGGGCTGATTTCCTTCCCTTTCTTTGTAAAGCTGTTTTTCTTGGCTCTGCTGCACTCACTGTTACTTGTGATGATATAAGAGGATGAAAAAAAGCAATATGTCTGCAGTGCTGCAAGCAAAGCGAGTCATAAAAACTCTGCTTGTTTACAGACTTTTATTTTTGAATTATCTACTTTCTTTAAGCTGTCGCTTTTGTGGTCTGGCCTTCCTATTGCTTGAGAAACTGGGATCCCATTTCTGGAAAACCCATTATCTTGGGCCTTGTGAACTCTTAATGGTCTCATTTAGGTACCAGAATGTAAAGGTGGTGAAGCTGATGGCAGCTAAATGTAAAACTATTTAAAGAAGCTGACATGGTAAACTTTATTCTTTAGCTATATTGCAAGTGGGTTTTGAAATGGAGCAATTCTTTTTATGGCCATTAGTAAAATTTTTATTTATGAAAGATAAGGATAAATATTTTTGCTTTGGGAATAAAATGATTGCTTCAGGATTCCAAATTTCTTCTGTTTCCCACTGTGACTTTATCTTAGTGTAAAAGCATGTATTTTTAAATTTTTCATCTAGACAGGGCAAGAAAAGCTGTTTTCATTATTTTGGACTAATATTCCAACTTGAAATTGACAATTCTCTTTTTTTTTTTTTTTGCAAATTCATTTGAACATAATATATGCCATAGGTACATACATGCACACATGTAATTTCACATCCACATAAACAGTCTATCAATGTGACTATTTTTAGACAAGTCACAAGTAGTTCTTCGAAATGCTGTGGGGGTGCTATGAAGATGAAAGGACATTGTGTAGAACCAAAGTGAAGTTGTGTGGATTGGGCACTGCACAACTCTGGGGGTGCTACGTGTACCATGGGTGTCATGAGTTTGCATATATATATATATATATATATATATATATATATATATATAGACAGTTTGTCAGAGGTGGCATCACAGTCCCTCGTTCTGACAAAGCCTGTATATTGTAATAGGTTCCTGGTGAATGGAAGTAAAGTGTCTTGTGGAAGGGGCTTCCTCTTCTGTTTTGCAAAGGTGCCATTTGAGCTGTGGCAGCCCTGCCTTCTCATCCTTCTTTGTAAGCCTCTTGTTGTTTGCAAAGCGATACATATCACTATCACAGAAGTCAGGATGGGGATGAGAGTCATAAGAGAAATTCTGTTTAATTTCATGAATATGAAAAAAGAAACCTCCATAAAAGGAGTCCTTAAATATAACTTTCATCTCAAAGCTGTCCCTAGGGCCTAAATGTATGCTACCATCCTGAAGGAGAAATGTTTCAAGGCGTAGAAGAGGTTTGCCAACGGAAGAAGGGACTCTCATTGACTCAGACTGGTTAAGGGTCAGCTGACATCGTGCAGGAGAGGAGTTGCATGGGGGTTGTGTTGGAGAGATACAGATGGTGACATTCCTTTTGTACATGAATTAATACCCAGGGTCCTTCCTGAGGACTTGCTTTCTTGGAACAGAGAACTGTTCATATAACAGCACAGATCATGCGAGCATTTTTAGTTTGTCTATGTTGTGCCTTGGGTTGACCCATTTTACACCTGTTTTTGAAGCTATTTCATTTTTTTCTAGAGTCTATAGTTTTTTTTATGGAATTGCATCTGCATAGTCACTGAGGAGGGGATACTATCTGTTTAAGCTTGGCCTTTGTAGACACAACAGCATTGGTGATGCAGATGACGGGGGCCAAGCAGGAAGGAGAAAACCATGAGTGACTGGGAGTCAGGAAGAGGAAATTCTACTTTTTTGTTCAAGTGGTAAACTTCTGGGTTAATTTTTCTTGTGTCTGCCTGTGCCAAGATTGGTTATTTTGACTGGATTACAAAGAGGGATCTCACCTGGGTTTTTCTGTGGTGATGTCACTTTCATGGCTGTGACTGCTAGGCTTTTCAGCTATGGTCATGAGTTGTAAGGTGTGGGGAGCCAGTTTTTAATGGTAGTTAAGGTCATGAAACTTGCAAATATTGTATTAAAACTAAATTATATGATTCTAGTGTAATAATGTCATAATAATGGGAGAGCTATTAGATAGCTGATGTAATAAAAAGCTTAGTTTGTGTCCATGATCTCATATAAATCCCTGAGGAAGTTTCCTTATCTTACATGTGGAATACAGGAACTGAATTATATAGATATAGAAACTGAAGCTCAGAGAGGCTAAGTTCACACTGCTGGAAAGTAGAAGGAAGGGGATTGGAAGCCTAGTCTGATCAACAGCCTTCTGCTCACAGTTGAGTTTCCCTGAGCTAGAAAGACAGGGGGTCGTGCATAACCTGGTCCATGCCCATGACGATGGTGAATATCTTTGTTCCTGTGTAAGATTACCTGCCATCCCTGTTGCCTGGGAGTGGGGGGCAGGGAGAATGTGGGACTTTCAGTTTAAAAACTGGAAAAGGGCAGGAACTGGAGGGGTTAGTCATTCTGCTCAGGGATGCCTCAGTAGGGACAAGGTAAGAATAAGGAGAGAATCATTAAATTGCTTCAGCCTTCTTGGTGTTATTGTGTGTATTCTGGACAATTTGGAAGACTGTGGTTTTCCCACTGCACTTTTTCAGGATGTGGGCTAAATGTGTGAAGAAAACACGTGATTGCCCTTTCAGGTAGCTCTTCATTCCAGCTACTCCTGGTCTTTCTAGAAGTAGGTGAAGAAGTAGTAAATAAATATGTAAATAAGTAGCCTCCTGTGATGGTGGGAATCACCCTTACTTTACTTCAGATTTGGCCACGATGGTTGCTTTTCAGCCAGATGTCTCAGTCCTGTTCTGCGCTGAATTGATGTATTTCAGTAATTTGGTGTGGGGCCAGGGCGGGTTGGGGTTCATACCCTCATACCCCGAATGTGGGCTATTTTTTCCTCCATTACAGGAGCTTACAAACTAGAATTTAATGTTTAACAATACTCACACTCTTGTACTGGAGAAAATAACAATAAATATGCTGATTTTAAAATGGAGATTTGGTACTTGGAAGTGTCTATTCCTTTGGGGAAATTTTTCAGATTTGATCATCTCACATTGGAAGATCTGCCTGTGAGTCTGGCAGTTGTCCATTTCTCATTAAAGAGGGAATGATTTGTTTTTTCTTTTTTTGATGCTCTTGTCCCCTATTGGAAACGTGGAAATTTTTTTCAACACACGGATAAATTGCCTATTGCCTATCTGGTCACACTTGTTTTCTGTCTATTTTTTCCTCTCCTTAAACAGTTTGGGTGTGGGGGGCGATATCTGTGACTCTGCAGGACATCTGCTGTTTGTTGTTATAGCTGACTCTGGAATGCCGTCCTGGGAACAGTGTCCCACGTGGAGCGGCCATATGCACTGCTTCATTAACTGATGATGTGGGAGAAAGGAGCTTTCTTTATAAGACAGCTCCCCGAGTGACCAGAGCCTCACCCTGGACGTGTCAACACTTTCAAAAATGATTAACCGCTTTGAGGGAAATCTTTATAAATTACAGCTATTTGAATACTTCCTGGCTTTCTTATACAGATTATGTCCTGAGCAGAGTGGAACCTTTTCTTCAAGCTCAGGGCTAAGATTAGCAGTCTTTCAGATGGTTTTGGGAATATAGGGTTATTGCCTCCCTCCTTTTAAATGGCCTCAGAAATGAAAGGAGATGGAATGGCATGACAGGGCACAGTCAAGCAAAAGTTCAAGGTTAGGAGGTCTAGAGGATGGTGGGTTGTTTAGTTTGGCTGTGTTACAGGAGAGACAGGGATGATCAGAGGAAGTTCAGGATGAAAGATAGGTGAGGTTACCTCTTCTTTCAAATCTTTATATGTTAGGATGAAGTTAGTACTCAGAAAAATCTTTATTGACATCTCAGCATGCACTACAGATAGAGCTTTTTATAAGATAACGGGGGACCTTTTGGGAAACAACAGATTGGATGTAGTTAAATAATTTCAATTATTCAATCTGCCTTGGAGTCTTTTTTTTTTTTTTTTAAAGATTTATTTATTTATGCATGTAAGAATTGGGGTATAGGCCAGAGTGTGGGGGGTGAGAGGATTCACCAGAGAGAGTGGCGAGCAGAAAAGGCAGATCTACTGAAATACACTGCTGAGGGGAGCAGTGGGTGAGGCAGGAGAGGTCTGCTGTGCCATGTGGGTTGCTCCCTGGCTGGCCAGGGATCGAACTCATGCTTCAGTGGCTGGCGATAGCTTGATAGGTGCTGTCTTTAACCCCTGCACCACCAGGGAGGCCCTGCCTGGGAGTCTTTAACAGTTATTTAACCAGTAGGGGACAAAGAAGATTTCTCTGGATCTATGGTGTGTAAGCTGAGACTTGAGGGATCAAAGGAATTCAGGGAGAGGATAGGGAAGGGGAAGGTGAAGATACACTGATACACTGGAGATAAAGGGTTTAGCTTTATAAAGGCTGGAGACAGCAGAGAGCTGGAACCAGAATAGGAACCAAGGAATGTCTAGAACTGTGTTGCCCAGTATGGAACCATGCTCACTTGGACTTTGAGCATTGAAATATGGCTAATGAAACAAAGGACTGAATTAATTAGCCACACATGCCCAGTAGGTAGCACAGGTCTAGAAAACCTATAACAGAGTAGGTAAGAGGGAGAGAGGTTTCATGGAGCCAAAGGGTAGGATTAGGAGGAGATTTTGTAAAGCAAGTAGACCATGGTGAACAGTTAAGACTTTATTCTTGAGCTTCAGGAAACTACTAAAGCATTTTGTGCAAGGGTGGGACATAATCAAATTGTATTTTGCCGTTGACCTCGGAACATGCAACTGCTATATTTGAGCAAGGAAGTAACAGTATCAAAACTGTCCCTAAAAAAGGTAGATCTGAAATGGGGGAGTGGGGTGGACTAGTGAGGAAATGGAGGGAAGAAGAGAGATGAGAGGGGAAACAATAGAACTTAGTAGTTAATGCTATGGGCTCTGGAGTCTATTGCCAGAGCCCAATTCTGAGCCTGCCATCTTCAGTTTGTCTAGAGTAAGGATGCTTCAGCCCTTGTGAGTAGCATTTGGTCCAAGAACTGACCTGGCTCACACAGCTACAGGATGTAGCAGATCACTGACTGAAGGGGCTGCCTGAGCTTGCAGCCAAGCCTCTGGGAGTCCCTGTGAGTTGCCATTCCAAGGGTGAGGCACCGGGGAGATGTTCTTCTGTTTTTTCATTGTTTCACTTCATGCAGAAATTAAGGGCACTTGGTGACATTCAATTTTCTTTTACCTTATTTGGTAAGCTTTTCACTAAACTTTTATGGAAAGTCTGTTATTCTCATCTGCTTTCCATAAGAAAGTGTTTGGCAGTGGTAGAGAGTCCCAGGACTTATGAAAAGGAGTGGTTTCCAAAGGGTCCCTCAACAACATTTTCATGAAGCATGCTTTTCCCAGTTGCAGACCAAACAGACTAGTGGAACAAATTTGCTTTCTCTCTGGAGAAGACTGAGAGGTATGGCCAGGGAGATGGATGAGATGTAATGATCATTGGAGCTGGGCATTGTGTGTAGAAGTTAAGACCTCTGATTATACTCAGCACTAGCTAGTGCAGTCAGAAAAGGAGTCTTTACTAAAAGGGCAGCATCCATGTTCCAGATGGCCCTGAGGAAGGGCTGGAGGTGGGAGTCTCAGGGCTGCCAGGAAGCTCCGGCTTCTCTGTGCACAAATTTCACCTGTGCGTGCCTTTCAGCCAACAGAAAGTTCTTGAATTTACCTTTTATAGTTCCAGCTGGAACCTTGCTGGAAGAGACCCAGCTTGGGTCTTTTCATCCTTGCTTCAGGCAGGCCTGATGCTTTGGGAGTGACCATATGGAATTTCTGGGCTCACTTTTCCATGACCCCTTAGGGCAGGGTGGATTCTCTTGCCTGCTTGCTGTCAGCGTGGTGTTCAGTGTGGTACCATTGGTACCATATCAAATACCATATCAGATCTATAATATATATACACATACATATAAGTATAATATAGTATCCAAAGTAGTGTCTAGGGTATTATTACAAAAATTAGTCTAAAACCCAAGTTTTTCCCCTTTTCTCTGTTGCATCCTCAGCCACTCTGGTATAATGCTTATTATTAGGAAACTCTTGACTCCACCTGATTTATCATAATTTACAGAGAGACCAAGGGAAAAACTTAATTTTTTAGCATACTTAGCAGACTCAGTTTTCTGGGAGGAAAGTGATCTGTAGTATTGCAGTGCACATACCTCTTCCAGGAATTAAAACTCACTGTGTGTGAAGATTACATTGAGATGGTCTTGGTTTGTAGACTGAAACATAGTTTAACACCTAAACACCTACCTGGTGAATGAGGGAGAGGTAATTTTCATGTTTTAATGACTTTGATAAATGCTATGGGCAAAATGAAAATAAATCAAAGTTCAAGTTGTATAAAGTAGCGTTTCTGGCACTTTCTGCTTCTTATTGAACATCATGTGAATCGCGAGACAATGAAAAGATATGTCTGCTTAGTTCAGGGTCAACAAACTATACCTATGGACCAAATCTAGCTTGTTTTAAATAAATAACGATTTCCTGGAAGACTGCACACTAGCTCATTTACATTTCGTCGCCGGATGCTTTCCTGCTATATTGGCAGAATTGAGTAGTTGCAATAGAAACTGTATGGCCTGCGGATCTGAAAATCCGTATTATCTTTCTCTTTACAGAAAAAAACTTCCTCAACCCTGGTTTTCATCATCTGAGCAGTGGGTTTTAAAGTGGTACTGAGTTCTGTGAGACAGAACTCTTTGAGCCCTGGGGTGAGAAGTGGCAGGGCAAGGCATCTGGACCACCTCTCCTCCCGCCCCCTACCCATCCTGTTTCAACCAAAGTAGCTGGGCTGCCCTATTTGCTCTGTTAGACTTCTGTGGATTACTCTATATGAAGAAAGCATTGTCCACATTGAAAAAATACTGTCAAGGTTACTGATCTGAAAGCCCAGGAAAGCACCCAGAACAGAAAGATGGTCTCTCTGAGGTTGTCTAATTAATCCTTATTGTGAGCTGGAGTAGTTATTACCTTGACATGTTGTCTCTTAAAAAGAAAAAAACAAAACTAAAATAACCCCTAGACAGGAATATGGAAGCTGAGCTAGACCTCTGTCTTTACTGACTGGGCAGAAATTACATTTAAGTTTCTGCAGCCCATTTTTCCTTTTGGTAGGAAAAGATGCTAAGCTTTTTTTTTTTGTGGTGCAATCAGATTGAACAAAGAAGATATGACTTGGTGAAGGGTGAAGTTCATATTTAGTCCAAGGGACTGACTGAAAAGTAAAGTGTACCAAATCCTCTATTTTGTTTCTTACTTTAAAGCATCAACACAGTAATTCGGCCGTGAACCTGGCACCATGGAAAATGGCCTCTCAGCTGATTTCCTCAAGTATTTTTATTTTTGTAACTTAAGTGGAAATATAAATGTGAGTTGTAAGAATTATTCAGGGTGGGAAAAGGAGTCTTTGGTTTCAGGAAATAAGGACAGGACTACATGGTTTATTTTATTTTATTTTTAAAGATTTATTTATTTATACAAGAACTAGGGTACAGGTCAGAGGCGGGGGATGGTGAGAGAATTCATCAGAGAGAGCGGGGAACAGAACAGGCAGATGGACCAAAGACACCACTGAGGGGAGCAGTGGGCAAGACAGGAGAGGTCTGCCGCGCCATATGGGAATCTCCCTGGCTGGCCGGGAATCGAACCTGCGCTGCAGAGACTGCGGACAGCTTCACAGCGCAGTGCTCAACCCTCTGCGCCACAGGGGAGGCGCTACATGGTTTAGTTTAGATTAATATCTAAACTGTGGGTGGTTATCAAGCTTGCCATATGTGATGAAGATTTTGAACCATGATGCATTTATATATATTATATGCCAAGAGAGTTACAAGATTTATCTGTAGTTCATGTGGGCAGAAAATCAGGTATTGTATTTGCAAATTAATTTGCAATGTGTTAGGTCAGGGAGGATGGAATTTATTGTTGGAACAAGTACAATTTATACATTTGAATTCAGTGACCAGAAGATCATCTAGAAGGGTTGGAGGTTGAGTAACGTGTATTTTATTCTGAAGGTTTTATGTATTTTATCTCATTTAATTCTCATAGTGTCCTGTGAGATGGATCTTACTAGCACTGTTTAACAAACATGGAAGCTGGGTAATGAAGCTCTTCTCAAGGTCACAAGCCAGTAAATACTTAACCATATTGCCCCAGTTTTTTCTTTTATAGTAGGGTGCCTCCTGTTAGAAATTAATTTCTGAGAAATTGAGTCACTGGATGCAATAAAAGTCTTTTTTTATGTGAAGTTTTCCTGGAAAATAGGGACAAACTATCTCTACACATTAAGTGAAAATATTATATCTCCATTATCTGGATGTTGGGATAATTCCATCAGGAATTATTAACCTCAAAGTCATAGTCCATATTAATTTAATTTTGTGGCTAGATCTTTATTATTGAATACTGGCTTTATTTCAAGTTGATTTTAATCACCTGTTGGGAATGAGCATGTTACCGGATTATGCTTTTCAAATATATATTTTTGAGATTTATTTATTTGTGCATATAAGAGCTGGGGTACAGCCCAGAGATGCAGGGGGTGAGAGGAGTCGCCAGAGACAGATTGGGGAACAGAACAGGCAGACTGACCGAAGTACGCTACTGAGGGTAGCATCGGGTGAGACAGGAGAAGTCAGCTTCGCCATGTGGGTTGCTCCCTGGGCAGCCAGGGATCAAACTCATGCTGCAGGGGCTGCGGAGTGCTTCATAGTATGGTGCTTAACCCCTTGCACCACCAGGGAGGCCCTGCTTTTCAAATATTAACCACTATGATTATTATTCGTGGGAAGGGCTAATGGCTCCTCGTTGCTCTGCAGGTCTCCTGGCAATTCAAAGATATCCTTTTTCCTTTTTTTAAAGATTATTTATTTAAAAAATAATTTTATTTTTTAATATATTTTTTACATTGTTCTTCATTTTTTTTAAATAATGTATGCTTTCTCATCTCAGTTAAGCTATGGAAACAACCCAAATGCTCCCAGATAGATGACTGGATCAAGAAGATGTGGTATATATGCACAATGAAATATTACTCAGCAATCAAAAAAGATAAACTCATGCTATTCACAGCAAAAAGGATGGAGCTGAAAGGCATCCTTTTTTCTATGGAAGAGGAGCTTTAAGTGGAGTTTTAATAATTGCAACAGTCTGAACACCGAGGTGTGTTTGACTTACTGTGGCCAGCTTTGTGGAAAAGAGCGTTTTCATGGCCTGTAGTTAAAGATACAAGGAGGACTGTCTTGGAGTTTATCTTTAAGTCATGGTATCTCAAATGACACTGAGTTTATTTACTACTTACCTGGACATGCAGTTTCTGATTCACTGGGCTGGGTTGGGGCCAGAGATTTTGCATTTCTAATAAGGTCCTAGGTGATACTGATGCTGCTTGTTTGCAAACCACCCTGACAAACAATGAGTATCAAGTGCCACAGATTAGAGAATGCCTAATGTAAGAGAATGCCTAATGCCAAAGGAAGAAAGATTTCAATCCAAAGGCAGAAAGGAGGTGAATTAAAGGGATGTCTTTGTTGTTAGTTGGAGAACAGGTGTGTGTCTGGGAAGAGATCCCTTGCACCCTGCCCTATTTTCATATGGAAAGAAAATTAGATGTGGTTTACCAGGTCCAGAAATCTCCCAAAAATAATTCAGAAGGAATCTGGAGTAGTAGGGAGCTGAGCTTGCTTTCAAGGACAGTTCAGGGAGACTAGATGATGCATGTTCAATAGTCTTTCTTATGGAGAAAGGGCTGTAGCTGAGGACAACTGTAGGGAACCCAGATCCTTGTGGTGCAGGGAAAGCAGCTGAGGGGTCCTGAGTCCTCACTGGTAATGGTGACAGGGATGCAAGACTAGGAGGTGGGGGCGTGGTCAGGGCCAAGAAAAACTCAGAGCTATGACCTAGTTAGAGTCTGTGGTAGGGGTGCAGTCATTAATGCCAAAGGTCAACACCCAAATTGGGGAGGCACCAGCTAATCTGTCACTACCCAGAGAGGACAGAAATGCCCGGAGGCTGCTTCCCCAATATTAGTAAGTTAGGTGAGAAGATGGGGGAAAAAACAGAATCTTAAAACTTGAGTCATTCTTGAGGCATTCAGCGGCATCCACAAGTAAAGAGTTTGCCTCATTGGTTGCTTGTGAAAAATGCCGCCTCCCACTTTGGAGATTCCCAGTGTGTGAGTATGCTCAAGGCTGTGAGGTATTCTGTCCCAAAGATGGATTTTCTAGTGTTTCACCCGGCATGTCTCAAATTTATCTGATGACAGAATCCTGTTAGCAAGGAACATATTTTGGGAAACACTGAACTAAGTTTTTTCCGAGCTTGGAGATTCTGGGGTTTAAAATATGCCATCCAAAGGTTGCTTAGCAACATGACAGCCACTCATTTCCCCACTAGATGGAGCCCTTGAATGAGATTTACTTTTAAATTTGACTCCTTTCTCCTTGGGCACTTTTGGACATTGCTTTCCCCATACATCAGGAGAAGACAGATCAGTTATTAAATTTATTTCAAGGCCATTCTGGTAACACTTGACAATTTTAAGGAAAACAGTTGAGTCACCTGTTTGTAGGGATAAATATCAGCCCAAATTGAAATAATATGTAATTTTTTTCTCATGAGATCTGACTCTTTTAAAAAGGAAAACATTATTAGGACAATACCAGTATGCCTTATGTTTCCATGTTTTGAATCAGACTTTATAGTCAAAGTTGAGTTGGACATATGGGTTTTCCTTCTGTTGATCAACTTGAAATGTTGAGGGAATCTGGGGGCAGTGGAAACTTTTTTAGTTTCTGTGATGGGTTAGAAGCATCTTCAGCTATTAAATGTGTGTGATTTTGTTAGGGATCATTGAAATAGTACCCCATTTAGATGGTGGTTCACCTTCAGAAACTCTTACTTTTAAGGCAGGCTATGTTAAGTAATCTCTTAAAGTTCCTTCATGTTCCAGTTAATTTTTGATTGGCTCCTTATTAAAAATAATTTGTTATTGGACAGTAAGATTTTGCTGGTATGTGGTTTAGTTAGTCTGTCTTCCACTGGGTCTCACTGTTGTAGGCTGGAGCTTTTCAGCATTCCCACCCCTGCTGGACCCCCTGCCTGCAGTTCCTGGAATTTCACACGCTGGTTTAAGTGTGCCCAGGAGTTTTGGAAATGAAGGCAACTTTACTTAGAAATAGTCATGCTTTAAGTTTGTTCAACTGAAGGATGTTTACCTATTAGAAATGTGTGCCTTTTTAATGATGGAAAGGGAACTTTAAAAAATATAATGAGGAGACTTCCTGTACAGCTTCCTGAATTAAAGAGAAGAGAGAGAGAGTGAGAGAGAGAGAGAGAGAGAGAGAGAGAGAGAGAGAGAGAGAGAGAGAGTGTGTGTGTGTGTGTGTGTGTGTGGTCAAGGTGTGAGAAGCCAGACTTACTGGAGTCTCATCTTGCTCTTGCTGTACTACCTTTTGATGCTATAAACTTTGTAAGGCCTCTTAGCTTTTACTCCAACATGATTTCTTTCTGAACCCCAAATAGCATTCCAAGCACATTACAATTTTCATACTTCCTAAAGGTAAGTTGTCTAAGTTGTGATTTGCTTAGCATGACTGTTAGGCCTGCAGTCATCTCTTTGTACATTTCCTCATAGCTTTTCCCTCCCTGATGTTCATTGTGAAATGGGCCCTAGATTTTTAGCATGGTTGGTAGAGTGTAAAACGATTTTTGTGTTGTCCTCTTATTTTGTTATATTAATCTGTTGAGAAATTTGATGCAGATTTGTGAATGCCTTTTAATGGAAATAACAGATAAAACATAGACTAGTAATCATGGTCAATGTGTATTGAAAGCTCATTGTCCCAAGTACTGTGCTAAGCATTTTTTAGGTATTAGCTCATTTCATGTTAACAGCAACCTGAAGAGATAGATGCTATTTCTATGGCATTTTCAGATGAGGGTTAGAAAGGTTAAGTAACTTAAATAATGTCATGCACTTTGTAAGTGGCTGAGCAAAGACTAGATCCTGTCTCTCATACCTTATGCTTTCGCTATTGCATGAGTGAAATGTTTTGTGGAATATGCATACGAATCCTTGTAAGGTTGAGGCAGGCAAGGCCAAGTGGCCATAAGGTAGCAAGAAATTTTAGGATAATGAGAGCCCCACTGCCAATTTTGCTCTCAGCTCTAGATACCAAGATTTCTTGGCCTGATGGCTTCATATTCAAAAATGTTTGGCCGTGTTTCCCAAACACTGAGGTACTATACTTTGCATTAACAGTGCTTGGCTTTGTTTTTTATTCAGAAAGCCCCTCCAGGCCTCTGTAATGTGCTAAAAAAGATCTTGTCTAAAACTCATGAAAATAAATAACATAAAACTGTTCTGAATAAATTTGAGTTAAGTGAACAGAACCCTTTTCTGTGTATGCGTATTGCATACATACAGTTGTGTGCACCCGTGAACACATGTTCTGTCACTGGGCCTAGGACCAATATCCTCCATAGTGAAGGACATCTCAGAATTTCCATTATAAATTATTTTAGGGGTTTATAACTAAAACTGTAAAAAAATTCAGTCCGCCTGGAACTTACTTTATTGTGTTTGCAGGGTTAGTTATTGCAAGAAAGTATGTCGATGAGAACATATCTTTGCCTTAGCAGTTGGGGGTGGTGCAAACGTTCATGTAATTGTTGGAAAGGATGGGAGCGTTATTGGAAGTAGATTAAGGACCTCAATGATTCAAGTGGCAGAGTAACACTTGAGTTGGATTCTAAATCCTGAGAGGCACATGTAAAGTTTAATCTTCAACTTGCACGTTAATTATAAACAGGAAGTCTGCACAGTGTGTCATTGAATTCTGCGAATCCTTTTTGCAAAAAAAAAAAAATAGGGGGAATAAAAAATTTTAAACAGAGGCACATAGGTTTATTTTTACCATTAAGACCAAAATTCAACCCAGGTCATTTCTTCCGGAAAGCCTGTAATAATTACTAAAATATCATAAGTGCGTTCAGGCAGTGTGCTAAGCTCCTTACATGAGCTGACTCTTTTATTTCACTGAACATCTTCATTTTACAGATGAAGAAGCTGGAGAGCAGAGAGAGGAAGAACCTGCTTGAGGTCACAGAGCAGGAGCTGGCTGAAGGGCTCTGGGCTGCAGGAGCCTATTTTCTGCACAGTATGTGCTCAGTGTTTGCTGATGCCCCCTGTACAGACATTCCTCTAGTCCAGTTGTTTTTAACCCTGTGGCTCATAAGAAGGATCCATTGAACTTAAAAACACAGACATGCAAATTCTAACCCAGATCAATTAAATCAGAATCATTGGCAATGAGACCTAGGTGATTCTAGATGCAGAGAAGGCAAACTGAGAACTCCCTACTTGATTCCTGGTCAACTTCAACATTTGGGAAGTCAGTTATTTCTTGAGTAAAAACTCAGTTAATTCACAATCCACTTATTTAAAATTTGCACCAGTTTATATGGGCCAGGCAAAAGTTTGCCTTTGCAAAAGATTTGATAAGTAAATGAATAGATTACACTGGAGTATAAGGTAAACATTTATCCTATTAAAGAACACATATCTTTCTAGTATGATAGAAAACTAAATTCCTATAAGCAAATTGATAGGTGAATTTTAACACCCATTAAATAAGTTCAACACCCATTAAATAAACTTAAGTTCTGTTAATCCACAACATTTTATTAGCCCAATTGATTACTTGCTTTTAAAAATAATTGTTTCTAAGAAAGATAGTCTATAATTATAATTTTTGGTGTAGGAATGTGGGTTCTCCTCACCCATAGTTGAAATTTGCTATTGCTATGTGATTTGCCCTAAGTCTCCTTAATTAGATTTTGTAGCTGGGGGATTTGCTTCATCCAGGAGATTTCAAATTTCTTAAAAAGCAAGGATCCCATCTCTTATGTTTTTAGTATTCATGGCAGTTTCTGGTGCTTTGTGCCTTGCAGGTGCTCTATGAATGCATGCTTTTGACCATGGCAGTGCCTGCTTTGGCAAAACAAAACTTCACTTGAGAAAAACCTGGGCTCACATTCAGCCTGTAGGCATGAGGTGGCTGGTCACACTCATGTGCATTGTTAATGACCACTTCCATGTGATTGGTCCATGCTGAAGTCACGTCAGTTGTTAAATAGTTGAATTTTACTCTTGGGAAGATGCAAGAGTTCCTGCTAGAGTTCCTGTGCAAGTGATGTGCCCTTAAATGTGTTTTGGGTCTTGGATGGCTCCATGTAACAAAGTAGGGAAGACTCCGAAAGAGGCTATACTGGGACTATTGCTGTCAATCTTACACATTTCCAGAAAAGCAAAGAGGTACAGTAGTTAAAAACTTAGGCTCAGTGGACTCAGGCTCAATCACTTAGCAATGCGACCTCAGACAAGACACTTGGATTAGATGAGTTTGACTATAGGTATGATTGGACTGCGGATGGTCACTTATAAATGTCAATGTTACCTTTTACGATTCATGTAAAATGGAGCTAATATGTTTAGAGCAATGACTATGATTCTGCCCTCTCCCCTTCTAGGGTCAGTTGGAAATGACTGGAAATGATTTTGGTTGCCACAGTGTGGGGTGTGTGTGTTGGTGCTACTGTCATTTATGGGATAGGCGCCAGGGATGCTGTTAAATATCTGATATTGCACAGAACAGCCTCCCAAAACAAAGAATTATTTGATTTCTAATGTAGCGATGTCAAGGTTGAGAAACTCTGGTTTAGGGCTTAATAAATATAAGTGAAGATAACTAAGAAAAGTTGAGATACTACATTGCTCTGGTATATCATGGGAAGGAAATTCATGAAAATACTGATTTCATTTAAGAATCTGAGGAATAGACTTATTGTGATGACAGGAAAGGCAAAGGAAATTTGCTTTTAGTAAAAACCCACCTAGGACATGAGCTGGTGTAATCCACTTGAGGAAGCCACAGGGCTGCTGTTTGTTGGTTAAGCTGCTAAAAGCCATATTCCTCCAGCCACTTCCGAAGCTGTTTTATAAAGAAGCATTCAGATGGTAGGGGAACTTTTGTTGCTTTTCAGATAAGATGAAGGGTGTTGTTCATAACATGTTACACACAAATATAGGTCTGGCAAGTTGTATGGGATTACATTAGGGTTTAATGCATAGCCAGCAATACACTGGTGACTGTACTAATATATACAGTGTCTCTTCTGTATTGCTCAACATGATCAAGTTTAAACAATTGAGAATGAAGAGTGGTACTTTCCATAGTGAGTTGAGTTTACATTTTGTTTTGTGTTTTGTTATAAGTAAATTGACTTTGAGAACTAGTATTAGAATGATTTCTAGTGCTCTAAAATATGAGCAGAACTTTTATTAGAATGTATTAAATGTATATATTTAATTTGTCATATAAATATTAGAATATTATAAATATTATTTAGAATAGAAGCCAATCTCTTTGACCCAGGATCCCAGGCATTTCACAGTTGGGTCTCAACCTACCTGTTGAGGTTTGCCTCCTATCATGTTTCTTACCCTCACTGTACACTCCTTATACCAAAGGGATGATAAGGGGAAGTCAACTTTAGAAGTAGTTTTTCTGCCTCTAAAAAGAATGTGTCTTGCCCCCAGATATGTCATCTGGCACAGGATAGGTACTCAGTAAACATTCTCTGAATGTATAATAATAGCTCCCGTTGTAGATCAGGTACAGATATGCCAGGCACTGTAACTCTCTTTCTTTGTGCCCCAAAAGGTTTTCTTACTAAAATTCAATCATTCTTCTAAAAATCTACCTGAAAACCTCCTTTTCACAAGACCTTCATTTTTCTTCTTCAATCCCCTGTCCTATCAAAATTAGTCCTTCTCTGTTAAGGAGCCCAAAGGACTGTGTTCTTTGGCTTGCCTTTTTGTTAAAACTGATCACAATAATACCCTGATCCCTGTGTTGTATATAACTCAACTTAAGGATCCATGAGGTCCATCTCTCTGCCCCAGAGCCTTTGCACACAGTAAGTACCAAGCCCTGATTGAATAACTTAGTGGGTCTTCCCTTTGTTATCAACTGGAGGTTCTGTTTGCTTTGGGACTGCTGTTTGGTTATGTGTTTACTTAGAAATAAAACTAAGGAGATTAGTTCTAAGTAGATTCTTAGCTGCTTAAGTAAGGGGACTGTGTCTAATTCTATTTGGTGGTTCCTTATCTGGAATAGCACAGAAAACATGCCCAACAGATGTCTGGGAAGTGATTGATGTTTTGAATTACTATTAGGGGCCCTATGCTTCTTTATAATATACTGCTGTTAGATGAAAGATAATCGATGGTCCTTAAAGCATCTGCTCCATGAACTTAATCAAGGAGATAGATGGAGTTATTCTCTGTATAGGTCATACAGCTAGCATGGGACTAATTTATATATATACTAAATCTAGAAATGTAAGTAAAGTGTAGGCAAGGAACTTCTTCTAGAAATGAAAGTTAGCCTGAGTAAGAACATATGTGAGAAGACTTTTTAGCTTAATTTAGAGGTATAACAGCCCTAGATTATGAAAATCTACCTATAAACACCTACATTCATTTCATTTTCCTCACTGCCAGAGCTACTGGGAGAGGGAGGCCTCTATGGCCCTGGCCTTCTAGCACCCTGTGTTCTAGTGTGTGCTCAGGAAACTCTTTCTTGAAGGGCCAGATAATAAATAGTCCAGACTCTTACAGTTATTCACTTCTGTTACTGTAGCATGGGGGCAACAGCCATGAACAAGTGTTCAATAAAACTTTACTCACAGAAATGGTGGCCTATTCAGCCTGTTGGCTCTGCTATAGCGTGGATGAGCCTGTCTACACGTGGATATGTCTATGTTTATAAAACAGATGTTGGGGGTGTGCCTTTTATTGCCAACAGTGTAGGAGCTCTAGGGGAGGAGAGAAGTTTGGACAAGAGTAGTGGGGGAGAGGTTTGATAATGGGGACTACCTACTTGTCTTATGATCACATGTTTGGAAATTCTTTACATTAGTAAGTTGCTTGTGAAGGTATTGATTTTTCATTTATTCTGTGAGTACTTGCTAAGTGGTCATTACACACGATGTTCACGTTAGCTTTTTCAAATTTCATAGTTGGATGTGTTTTCCATATTTTAATAACTTATTTTATACATTTTAGCATCTTTGAAATTGGGATGCATCTCACAGTTGATGGTGTTATTATAAGACTTTCCTTTCTTTGTGGATACAAATTAAGATGTGCCTTAATTGTGGCTTAGAATCAGAAGAAATATGTAGCTATTTTAGCACTGCTTCAAGTATTTCTAGTACAGGGTCATTTACTTTAGATATTCTAGTTTTACAATGACATTTACTCAGCAACTTTCTAGACACAAAGATTTTTGAAAACATTTTAAATAAAGATTGGAAATGGTTTTTTTTTCCTTAAAATAATACTGTTAAGTCCTGACAGAGATTGGTTACTTTACATGTCTCAGTTAATGTTCTGTTAAATAAACTTCTCATGTCAAACATGGCTTTTCTTGTGCTCTTTGATGACTTTGGCTTATTTCACAGATTTCTTTCATAAAGGTAAAATGGTTCATATTTTACCTTTATGATTTCAGAAATCAGAAAGATTTCAGAAATCTTTCTGTGACATAGTGAGGAACCTAGTCATAGTCCTTGTGCCTATTACTTCTGACTTTGTTCTTGTTAGAAGTGTAGAATTTGAGAACAGGTGTTGGAATATACATGCTTCTCCCCAATTTATCTCATTTTAATTTTATTGCGCTCAGATTTTCTGAAACTATGAAGTTCTTTATGTAGGACCGACCCAATTAGGAGCATTTGGGAAAGTTTGTAAAATGTTTATATTCCCTCTCTTTCCTGTCTGTATAAATCAGTTAAAATGGACTATGAAGAAACTCACACTGAAATTAGGTATAACTCTAGATTCCATTGCTATGTGTTTGTTTTCTACATTCAAGGAGGAGTTTCCATTTAACTGTACTTATGATTTACAGTAGCCAGAGATATATTTCAGCCAGTTCCATGATGTATAGGAATACGACATAATATAAAAACATTATTTATGCCTCTGATCAGAAAGGGAAAGCTGTTTCTTATGCTATGCTTATGGTTTAAGCAGCTTGCATAGTAAGCACATCTGTCTTTGTAATCTGTCTAAAAATATCAGAAAAATTAAAACTCAGATTAGTTTCACAATTGACATCTATAAATATTTTTAAGTTAATGTTCCTTAGTAATAACAGTAAGTACTCCTCAGTGCTTGCAGTCTTTGGCTCCTTTTGGTAGGACTTTAAAGTTATTGTTTGAATGCTGAGTCTTGAAATAAATCTCAACATAGTTTTTTCCTCTTGTGTATTTCAGAAAAGGTCTTCAGTGCAAGAAGGTGGTTAAATATTAATTGCCAATTGATCATTAGAGAGGGATAAACTGTGATTCTTATATCACATGGGGAATTTTAGAGTGTGGTATTTGTGGTATTTTGTGTGTGTGTGTGTGTCCCTAAGCATTTCAAACCATAGTTTTACTTAATGACATTCTTTTTATGGGCATGCAATCTGAGAGGTAGGAAAGGGCAAACCAGAAGCTGCAATTCATTCAAAGATTTCTTCTTGGAATAACTCTGGGAAATAAAATTTATTTTATTTTATTTTTCTGACATCTTGAATTGCAATTTTTTTGCCTTGCTTTGCCTTAAGATACTTAGGTGAAAATATAATGATTTTTTAGAGAAGGTCCAAACTGTAAAGTAACTTGAGTTCTCTTGTTTTTATATGAAGAAGTAGAGACAGGCTGCCCCTGCCATTTGTGGGACCAGGGCAAGTGCTAATATAGAGACCCAAAGACCCAAAATCTAAATATGGTAAAGGCCTAATCGAGTTGTACCTGCCTGTTCTTCTGGACACTGCAGCCAGTGCATGGAGGCCACAGCAGCTAGCCTATCTTGTGGCCTGTGACCCTGTGTGGGAGTGTGGATATGTTGGAGTAGGGTGCGGTGGATGCTGAACCAAGAACCAAGACTCCTGGACCACTGAGCCCTAAGTGCGTTTGACCTGCCCAGGCCCGGAGGTAGGTGGGTTGGGCAGGTCTTTAACCCCCAGATCCCACTTACTGACTTAGGCCCATCAGACCATACTCCTTGAGCAAGGTAAAGGGAGGGAGCAGAGTTTTCTGGAGAATTCTGTCTACCTAGGCTCCCATTTTGTCCTTGGTTTCCAAGGGCAGAGACTATGGCTCATTCTCTTATGACTTCTCAGCTTAGCATCCTTTGGCCTGAGGACCAAGTTCAGCTGACAAATCCCTCCCATTGGCTCAGGTAGTCACTAAATTAAACAAACAAATAAAACATACTTATATGATTGGAAAAGAATATATATTTCAGAGTTTGTCATGTTCTTGGTCCTCTATAGTGTCTGACCTAAGACAAGGGTCCTTCTGGCTTAGGTCTAGGAGAGGGTGATGGACTTGAACAACATTATGCAGTTAACTAGTGGTATAGGCTAGGTGATATTTTCTTTAGAAACAACAAATCCGTTTCATCTACCTTATAATTTATAAACGTGCTTGCTTCTGATGAAATGCAAAAATGGGGAGGGGAATGAAAGGGCAGAAATTATTTAAATAGTGTATTACTCACATCATCATTATCACATCTTCAATTTTCTTTCTCTGCTGGATAGGGAATCCTTAAAACTCACATGTACATCGTGACTTTGAAAGAAAGAAAAGCTTTCAAAACATTCTCCTGTAAGAAATTTTCTGTTTCTTAGGGAATTCAGGTGTGTGAATCACTTCCTTCTGTCCTGTCACAGAAAAAAAGAAAGTGACGTGACTTGTTAGTTGAGCTGAGGGGGCCAGGATTGGCGGCTTCAGGGAAGATTACTTATCATGGAGAACAGCTATATTCTTAAATAGATTTCTGCATAGATCTTACTGGAACAGTTTGCAGATGTTGACTGCATTCCCAAGAAAAGACTTTTACAGTGACTGACATCCCCAAAACCTTCCCAGAAAAAGGAAAACGCGTCCTTTCTCAATTTCACGTATGCTTTCTTCCTGATCAAAAGGCTGATTTATCCATGGTGGCACCTGAAAAATAAATTTCTTAACAAGGTTGCTTCACAGTCAAGATGAAAGTACAAGCAAGTATTAGACAGGCCAACTGGAAGGGCTGGAGTGAGGATTTTATATTTCTTCTTGCAATAAACACATGTGGAGCACAGGAAGGGTGATGCCGTCATCTGGTGGAGTGATGGAGATTCCCAGGGATGCTGGAAAAATACCAGGTTAATGAAGTATAAAATATAGCATTAGGTACAGGCAGTATTTTGGGTTTGGGAGTCTGTTGGTAGGAATGAAATCTTAAATCTTGGTCTCAAGGATCTGGGAGAGTGGGCAGAAGGACTTAGGTTTGGAAGTGATGAGTTAGGTTTGCTTTTGCCTCGAAAACTGTACCTGGACATCCTCTGAGAGATTAGGAAAGCATATGGGAACTGGCTCCCTCATAGATTTTGTGTGTTGACTTGCCTTGGTGTTTTTTTTTTACCAATGTGTATATTGGTTGTTCACTTAACACCTGTAACATATGTCTATTTTTACATTGATCGGAGGGATTAAGCTTATTTACATGTCTGACTTTACCCCTGGGCTGTGAGTTTTGCAGGGCAGTACTTAGTGATTTATTTTTCTCCCTATTCCCAACAGAAAATAAAGAAGCTTTGGAAATAATTGTCACTTGGCAGAGGTTGACTGCATGGAACTGGAACATCAAGGTCTCCTTTAGTGGAAAGATCAGACCTGTCTACATATTCTACCACTGAGGGTCCAAAAATGCCTCAAAAAATAAATAGACCCCAGCACTTGAGAAGCTGTTAGCAAAAACTTGGCTTTCAGCAGCATAAGATTTGAAACAACTCCCAAAGCACATCATTTTTACAATGCAAGTTCTAAAAAAACAAACATAAGATGCAAATTAAAAAAAAAAATTAGAATGCCTTTCTCCACTGAGAAGTCACTGTCCTTTCAAAAGGAAAAATATTATAGTGGAATCTACTCAAGAAGAGCATTTGTTGTTCCCAAGGAAACAGTCTGCTCAGCAGATGGCCTTCACATTTAGGGCCCTGATAGTCTCAGGATTGGAAACTATCAGCCTGAAATGGAGAGGGAGGAAAGCTGATGTTCTGGGTATGTGCTCTGCAAATGGAGATAGTTTTTCAAGTGATACTTGAAAAAAAATATGGCAATATTATCTGTAGCTCTGAATTTATATGAATTTATATCCAGGCCTTTTGCTGCCTGGATAGGTACTAACCAAGGATTTTTTAAGTAAGGAAACATGAAGTGAGCTAAGATGGTGAGGAAAGATTTCTGGGAATATAGATGAGAATTCTTACATTCCTTTATACATTGTTGTCTATGCCTTGATTTCTTTTTCTCCAAAAAAATTTTTTTTCAATCAAGATTGTTACATCTTTCGGATCCCAGCTTCATGGTTACTTCCATGGGGAAGCCTTCCTTGAATTCCCAGACCCAATTTCGTTTTCCTCTTTAAACAATTTCTTATTTTATAGTGGAGCTTACAAACTGTATGCCTATGGGAGCCAAATATGTGATGTAAAGGATGATATGGGATGTTGATAGCAGACCCTTTTGTGATGATAGAGTGCTCTGTATTTGCCTGCTTTACTTTGGTAGCAACTGTCCACATGTGGTTATTGAGCACTCAGTGTGACTAGTGCAACTAAGGACTTGAACTTTCAGTTATTTGACTTTTAATTAATTAAAAACATTTAAATTGGTAACATGTGGCTAGTAGCTACTATGTTGGACAGTTCATGTCTATAAGAGAAACAGCAGTATAAGTGTGATGACAAATGTTGACTAGAACTTGGGCTCAGTGTCAGAGAGACAGAAGGGAGTACTGTGGACTGTGGAAAACCAGAAGTCCTTTCAAAAAGGGGACAAATGTTACTCAAGTCTAGCCATTAAAAAAAATAGTAGCAGAAAATTCTTACTGTGAAATTTCCTTATTAAAAATGTAGAAACTATCTAAAATTCTTGGCCAGATTTTTCTCAGGTATAGTCATTTGGTGACTTCTATTGTGATTTCTCCATGTAATTATTTGTTTAATTTTGTCTCTCCAGTACAGTGTAGTATCCATGTGAACAGGACCATACGTGTCTTGTCCACTATTATGACTCAATACTCAGATTAGTATTGAATAGTCTCTTAGTGATATTTGCTGAATGATTGTTAAATGCTTAAGATAGAAATAAATCAAAAAAGGGGGAGAAGGGCCAAATCTAAGACATAAGAGACAGAATTTAAACTTTGGATGAAACCCAACATCCTTTTCTGCATGGATAAGCAGTTGTCTGGAAGGGAGAAACCCTTTTGGATATAACTGAGTACATGATGGTGGATTTAAGTAAAGAGACCAGATTTTATACAAATGTATTATGTGGCCTCGAGTATGTCTGGCTCCCTGAGAAGGAGGAGAGGTGGCATATACCAAAGGATTATGGGCAGAGGGAACTTTTTATGAAAGCAGTTATTCTGCTATAAGCCCCAAGGAATATCAGGAAGAATCAGTTGTTTCAAGACTATAGTGAAAACTGCTGCTATTGCTACTTATCATG
Source organism: Talpa europaea (assembly GCF_964194135.1). Taxonomy (NCBI): domain Eukaryota; kingdom Metazoa; phylum Chordata; class Mammalia; order Eulipotyphla; family Talpidae; genus Talpa; species Talpa europaea. Next base: position 65,732,358 of record NC_140078.1, read on the forward strand.
ATGTCTATATCCCAACTGAAACCATACTGTCTTAATGCTCCAAACCACCTGGATAGCCTAGGCATTTCAGAGTTCGTGGTCCAAAAATTGTTAAGATCATAAAGACCTTTGATGTTGGTAATAGTCTATCTCATGGAACTGCATTTTGTGGGTATTGGTATAAAACAAATGAAGTTTAACTGAATTTAATTCTCTGCCCTCCAGTTTTCCAGTTGAGTTTATAAAAGAGCCCGTTCAAAGGAAATGATATCCTGTGTAGTTGTATATACCATTTTACTACATTCCACAGTTGGCTATTAAGGCAGTTGCTTTGAAATGAGCAAATTATGAGATGTCCAATGCATAGGAAATTATTTCAAAAGAGGGAGTTGTGTTTATTTGACTTCTTTGCCTTTTCTATAGTTGAATTTTCATACTGATTCTTTAAGATACAGAGCTACAATGGAATCTCTTTCCTTTTATTGTTATTAGTACTCATATAAGGAAAGAGGTATTTTATTTTTTTTTTGAAATTTTTTTTTTTATAAATTTTATTGTTATATTCCCCATACAATTGCAGCCCCCCCCCATTCTGACCCCAATCCCTCCCCTCCCGCCCCCCTAAAAGTGTCTCTGGTTCATAGTTTTTTGTTGATTTTGATTTTTACTTTCTTATAGTTATTCATTTTCCTGGTCCCTTATTTAAGTTTTCTAGATTCCTGCTATGAGTGAGACCATCCGGTATTTTTCTTTTTCTTTTTGGCTTATTTCGCTGAGCATGATCCCTTCCAGCGCCATCCATGTTGCTGCAAATTGCATGTGTTTATCTTTTTGGAATGCTGAGTAATATTCCATGGTATATATGTACCACATCTTCTTGATCCATTCATCTATTTTTGGGCATTTGGGTTGTTTCCAAAGCTTAGCTATTGTAAACAGTGCTGCTATAAACATAGGGGTGCAGGTGTTGTTTGGAATTGATGTTTCTGTGTCCTTTGGGTAAATACCTAGGAGTGGAATTGCTGGATCATATGGAAGCTCTATGTTTAGTAGGTCCAGAAATCTCCACACAGCTTTCCACAGTGGTTGGACCAGTTTGCACTCCCACCAACAGTGCAGAAGAGTTCCTTTTTCTCCACACCCTCGCCAACATTTGTTGTTGCTAGTTTTTTTAATATGTGCCATTCTCACTGGTGTAAGATGGTATCTCATGGTAGTTTTGATTTGCATTTCCCTGATGACAAGTGATGTTGAACATTTTTTCATATGCCTGTTGGCCATTTGCAGGAAAGAGGTATTTTAAAAACCAATTTTTAGGCAGAATCATAGCCTCCCCAAGGATGTGGACAACCTAATCCCCCAAGTTTGATTGGGGGATTGTGATTATGTTACCTTACATGGCAAAGGATCACGCCAATGTGATTAAATTAAGGATCTTCAGATGGGGTGATTAACCTGGGTTAGGATGAGCCCAACATATTCCCAAGGATCCTTCTAAGTGAGAATGGAGGGCAAGAGAGTCAGAACCAGAGAAAGAGAGGTGATGATGGAAGCAGATGTCAGAGTAATGTGATTGCTGGCTTTGAAGATGGAATGTGCCTAACAGCTCAGGAATTCCGGCAGCCTCTATAAGCTGGAAAAGGCAAAAAGGAAGGGATTCTCCCCTAGAGCTTGCAGAAGGAATGTGGTTCTGCTGACATCATGCTTCTTAACCTGTGAGATCCATTTTGGATCCTTTCAGATCTGCCTCTAGAACTGCCAGAAAATTTGTGTTGTTTTAAGCCATTACATCTGTGGTAATTTGTTAATATATTAATGACTGATGAACAAAATCTGTTTACAAATGATGACTTTGTTTTCCACAATTTTTGACATGTGGTCTAATAAGTGAATTCATTCATTCATTAGTGGCACCTGCTGTGTGCAGGGCATGATTCTAGGCCCAGGGGATTCGCTGGTGAGTAAACCCCATCATAGTCCGTATCCTCAGAGAGCTGTCTTCCATGGAGACAAGCAATAAGCAGCTGTAGACACAAGTGTTTTGTTGGGCATGTGCTCTTAAAAGCAGAAATGCAAATGTGTTGTCAGAAGGGGCGGTCAGGGAGGGTTTTCCTGAGGATGTGATTTTCGGCGTAAGCTCTGAACACCGAGTGGTAATTAGCAGGGAAGGGGAGATGATGGCAAAAAGCATTCCTGGTAGCAAGAGCAGCTTATGTGAAACCCTGAGGCAGATGTGGATAAAAGGAAAGGTGCAGGAGTGAGTCTAGGCAAGTAGGCTTGGGTGCCAATATAGTGATAGACATGAAAGGTTTTAAGATGAGAAGGAATTAAGGACTGTAGTAATATGGGATCATTTTGCCTATGATGGGGAGAAAGGATTGAGGTGGGTGAGAATAAATGAGAAGTAGGCTGATCATACATATTGCAAATGGGTCATTACTGAGAGTGGGAGGGAGAGCTGTTGCTACTCACCGGACCATCACTAGGACTGTCCCAAGGATGTCAGACACGAGGAGTGAGGTGAACAGCAATAGTAGTGGCCTGGGCCCTGTGGTGACGGTGAAGACGGCCCTTTGAAAACCTCATTAGAATAGTATACCGTCTTTTTTCTTGGCCCCTTATACTTATTTTGATACTAGATTGAAGTTTTCAGATAATTTCAAACAGAGCCAGTTGCTTTGTACACTGACCTCTGTAAGCAGGCTCGATGGTTTCTACCTCACCTGTTCTTTGTTCCAGTAGTCTGAGGAACCTCCATACAGTGGTATTTTCACTATCATTTTCACTATCAAAGTCACCCTTTAGCTGACTTTGATATCCTTAAGACAGAGGATGAAGGGAAGGGTTTATTTCAACCTGACAGGGCCTTGCCCAGGACATGCTCTCCACTTGTTTATATTTACTTGAACCATGGATGCAATTCTTGATTAGGTGGCATAATTCTGAATTTGTGTATTTTAATGAAGAGCAATTTTTACTGATCTTTCCTTACTTTTCTTATTAGTTCTAAATTATGGTATAGTTTTTAAAAGAAATACTAAAATTTATTTTAAAAATGATTGTTTTTGTAATTTGGCTGGTTCATCTTACCTTTTTTTTTTTTTTAAAAAGATTTATTTATTTATGCATACAAGAGCTGGGGTACAGGCCAGCGGTGTGTGTGGGGGAGTGAGAGGATTCACCAGAGACAGTGGGGAACAGAACAGGCAGAATGACAGAAGTACACTGCTGAGGAGAGCAGTGGGTGAGACAGGAGAAGTCTGCTGCGCCATGTAAGTTGTTCCCTGGCAGGCCGGGGGATTGAACTCGTGCTGCAGAGGCTCCAGACAGCTTCATAGTTTGCGTGTTAACCCCTTGCGCCACCAGGGAGACCCCGTCTTACCTTTTTAATTGAGTTACCTAAGTTTTGCTGTGTAGTCAATTTTTAGTATGTTTCTATGACCATTGTTTATGTCAAAGTTTGACAATGTTGCTATGAAGTAATTGTGAATTTATTTTGAGTGTCTTCACTGCATATTCTCTGAGCTTCTCTTAAGCTTTCCTTTCAGGGAAGGCTTTCAGGAGTGTGTGGTTTGGTGTCCATGAATTCCTGGAAGTTCTGGATGGTTTGAAAATGATTCACACTGTAAAAATCTAGCACTGGATTTACAAATCATATGGTAAAATCTTGCCAGCATCATTGGCCATCAATCATTATTACCCTGCTGGAAGTGAATAAAAGAGATTAATATTCATACAGATCTTCTCAGCTGTGACTTTGCCATAATTGTCATTCTTTATAGCAGTGGATATCTAACTGTGATGCTCAATCAAGCAGCATCAGCATCACTTGACAACAAAACTTTAGGGCTTACCCTGGGCATACTGAATCAGAGATTCTAAGTTTGGGTCCAGAATTCTACATTTTGATATGTCCTCCAGGTGATTCTGATTACACTAAAGTTTTACAACTTCTGCTTAAGAACGTAGGGGAAAATATCTTTGAAATTCTTCTGTCTTCTGCATGTAATTGATATGTGAGATCTGGAATAAACCTTGTTTTTCTCTTTAACTCCTTTACTTGAGTTTGTTCTAAGATCACCAACCTGAAATTTTGTTATTTATTTATTTAGAATCTGAGGCTTGCAAACCTCAATGCTCTATCCGAAGGGACAATTTTTATTTATTAGGAAGGCAGCTGGTAGGGATACAGGCATTTGAACAAATTGCTATAAATGGTTGCTTATGACATTAATTAGTTCTATCATGCTTCCTTCCCTAACTGAAAGAGGTTTGCTCATAGCAAGATTTATTTTTGGTCTGTCTTGGATAGCACTGCACTAAAATTACAGCTGGTCAAAAATCTAGGATATGGAACTGTGCTTAGGGCCTCAGTGTATTAGAAGAACACTGTTGTGCTGGGAAACAAGCAGAGGCTGGTGGACAGGTGGGGGATTCTTTTATGGTCCTGTAGCTCCAAGTGACTGAGCTGGGGAACACCCACACTCCCTTCCAAAATCTGTTCTTTTTGTTCCTGTCTATCCCCCTAAAGTCTCTTCTTTTACACGCTACACACACTGCCTCACAGTGTCACTGGGACACGACACAGCACCAAATAATTGCTGCTTTCTAGACCTCTCCATCAGAGGATTCATATTTCTGAAGCCTTTAAATTCTTCCTTCTCACCTCTTGAAAATATAAACTTCCAGTTCAAGAAAAGAATGCCTCCCAGGAAAACCTTTGATAAATGACTAAAGGTTGCAAAGGAAAGGAAATTCTATTTGGGCCTATGGTACTCAAGACATAGGATCAAAAAATCAAGATTTAACAAAATAAATGTGTATATGTATATTTATTTACATGTATGCCACCAAACTTTTGAAGATGGTTATAGAGTGGCCAATTTTTATTATTTCCAACTTAGGAAATTGAAAAAAAATCACCGCTATCATGAACAACCTCATCATTTTCAATCTCAGATATTTTTTTTTTTCTGTTTTTTCGACGCTTAGGCTCTGAGTGATCTCATCCAGATTATGGCTTTAGATACCATTTATATCTTTGACCTTAACCTCACCTTTGAATTCTTAAATTGTCTGTTTAATTGCTATTCCTCTTTTCTGCTTGCATGTCTGATAGGCATTGCAGATGCAACAAGTGTAAGCTGGATGCTGTATTCCCTCCATTCTCTTGGTCTTCTTTCAGTGTTGCCCATCTGATGCTTAGGACAAAGATATAACCATCATCCATTGGCCTCTCTCATCTCTCATACCTCATTCACAGGCAAATTTTATTGGTTCTACTTTCAACTTATATCTGAGATTCAACCTCTTCTTACTACCTCTGCTGTCATTCTCCTAGCCTAAACCACCACCATTATTTTTCACCTGAATCATTCAATGATCATATGGCTACTCACAATGCTGCCTGCAGCCTGTCTCCCATAGAGCTCTTAGTGATCCTTTAAACATGAGATGATGTCTCTCCTCTGTTCAAACTCTTCCATGGATCCTATCTAATCCAGAATAAAAGCCAGAGTCCTTCACTGGTAATAAGTTATGTGGACATCATATTATCACCTGATAGGATGTGTTGATAGGCATTTCACCTCTGTGGTCTTCTTTTTTAATCCCATAACCCCAGGATGAACATGATGAAAATACCAGAGAAGCCATTTTGAAGGAGAATCTGTAATATACCTGGTTAGTGTACTTTCTTCAGTGCATGGCTAGCTCCTCCCCCACCTGTAGATACTTGCTCAAATGCACAGTATAGGAAAAGGTTTCCTGCTTTCCTTCCCCTGCACTGCTCCTTATTATCGTATCCTACTTACTTCTCTTTGTAGATGTGTGTGTTTGCATCTGTTTATGGTTCTTCTTCCACTAGAATGAAGTAGGGTTGTATTTTATTTACTCTATCCCAAGAATAATGGCTGTCATATAGAGAGGACTTATACAGATGTTTGTTAAATGCTAAATTTCATAACAATTTGCAGTGACATCCAATCTCAGATTGACAGTCCATTAAATGATGTGAATTTAGCTTTATGAGCAATTTAAAAACAAACTTTTTTCATTTGTTTTACTGGGAATGAATGAAAACTTGATAAGTGATTGGCACAGCAGGGATTTTGGAGCATTGGGCTACGATGTTCTCCTTTCAGAGGAAAGTGGTGCTTTGGTTATTCTAAACCCCTGTTACCCAGTATAGTAACCACTAGCCACTTGTGGCTGTTTAAATTTACATTAATTAAAGTTAGGTAAAATTAAAAATTCAATTCCTCTCTCAGGTGGCCTCCTTTTAAGTGCTCAGTAAGCACACGTGGCATATAATATCACATGGATAGTGCAGATAGTGAATGTCTTTAAGTTTGAAAACAGACAGATCTTTGTTTTCATGCCTTTAGATAATAAAAATCAAATGACAATAGGAGCAACTATAATTTATTGGCACTGTCCATGTGACAGGCACTGAGCTGTCTGTGTTCTCTCAATTCCCAGATCCCTGGCAGAGGTAATATATTTATTTTTCACATGAGGAAATTGAAGGTCAAGGAGAGTATGTACGTTTCCTCGGGCTACACAGCTGGTAAATCAGGTTTGAAACTCGAGGCTGGCACCATAGTCAGGTCTGCAAGCACTGCATGCTGCTTTGCTCAGCTGAGCCCTGTGCCCTTCCTGTCAGTTATGCCCCTTCAGGTGACCACTACTCTGCCGGCCCTTGAAGTTCATGTACATGGATTTATACTGCAAGTGCTCTTGTGTTTGATTTCTTTTCTCATCCTCATATCTATGGATTTCTTCCATGTTGTTATGTGTATTAGTAGTTATGTTTTGTTATTGTGTAATATTCCATTATCTGAATATACTTGTCTAGCCAGTCTGCTGCTAACCACATTTGGGTTGTTTTCATGTTGTTTAAACATAAGATGATGTTTTGTTTATTGTATGTAAAGCTGCTATGGACCTTCTGGCATATATCTTTTTTTTTTTTTTAAAGATTTATTTATTTTCATACAAGAACCGGGGTTCAGGCCAGATGTACGGAGGGGTGAGAGGATTCACTGAACACAGAGTGGGGAACAGAACAAGCAGACTGATGAAACACACTGCTGAGGGGAGCAGTGGGTGAGACAGGAGAGGTTTGCTTCGCCGTGTGGGATTCTCGCTGGCCGGCTGGGATCGAACCTGCATTGCAGAGGCTGAGGACAGCTTCACAGTGTGGCGCTCAACTGCCTGTGCCACCAGGGAGGCCCATGGCATATATCTTTTGATGAACATCTTTGCTCATTTCTCTCAGGTGGATTTGTTAGATCCCAAAATGGTTGTGACACAAATTATCCTGTCAAATAATTTTCCAAAGTTCTTGTACCAACTTAGACTTGTTTGAGTGTCCAGTTGAATCACCTTTGTATCAACTCTTGGAGTTTTTGTCAATGTCTCAGGAAATAATAAAAATGCATTAAAAAGTAGCATAGAAAGGCTAGATTTAGAGTGCTGAGGTAGTGCAGGTGGAAGTATATCTGAGTTGGTGGGGATTTTGTTAAGGAGGTCATAGGTAGAGCTACAACCTTAGAGCCAGGTAAGGCTGGGATATGACTCTGTGAAAGGAGTGCCAGATGCAGGAAGGTTTCAAAAATTAAAAAAAAAATAGAGTTAGGAAAGCTCAGTCAAGCTGAGAGTTATTTCTTATCTTTCTGTTGGAGACTATAAATCTACTCCTGAATTTTTACTTCCCATGGCCTCAGAACACTACTTATGAACCAACACAACTTCACATTATACTGAGTTAATTTCCCTATTCACCAGTAATATCTGACCTAACTGGTGTTGTGAAATCATATAATGTACGTATAGAACACATTATGTAGGTATAGAAGATTCAGAGTATGAGAGAATGCTGTGGAACAAAGGAACAAGGGATGTGAGGGTATTTGCAAAGGAGTAGGCATATGTGATGAATAACTTGGAATATAAATAAGGCAGGCAGCAGGGAAATGACCAGGAAGGGCTGATAAGGAAGTGGTGGGATTCATGGACTAGAGGTCAGGATGATGTGGAAGTGTTTGAGTAAGGAAAATGGAGGATGGAAGGTGAGGTTAAAGGGCAGATTGTTCACATAAAAATTTTAAACAGGTGAGTTTTTGGTGCTGACATGGGCAAGCAGTATACTCACCTCTGTATACTTTCACCCCTTCACACCTTTTCCCTGTCTTTTAAAAACAACTACCTTTCATATAATTTTAATTTAATATACAATTACTAAATGTTAGCAAATATCTTTTTTAATGATTTTTTTGTAATTTGTTCTTTTTTTAAAGATTTATTTTATTTATGTACCAATACAAGAACTGGAGTATAGGTCAGAGGTGCAGGGGTTGTGTGTGTGTGTGAGAGAGGATTCATCAGAGATAGAGTGGGAGCAGAAGAGGTGGATTCACTGAAGTCCACTGCTGAGGGGAGCAGCAGGCAAGACAGGAGAGGTCTGCTGCACCATGTGATTTAGCTCCCTTGCTAGAGATTGAAGCTGTGCTGCAGTGGCTGGCGATAGCTTCATAGTGCTGAGATTTAACCCCTTGCACCACCAGGGGGGCCCTAGCAATTATTTTGAGCCTCTGGTATGTTTTAAGCATGGTGCTATATGCTGGGGAGATGATGTAAATAAAACACGATTTCCGATCCAGCTTGCAGATAATTAATTTAAAACTAAACAAAACACAAGTAGTTTTCTTGCATGTAGGCTGGAGATATTTTCTTTAACACATCAAGTGAGGTTTAATTGCTCATAGTGAGATACAGGTCATGAAATCTTTTGTAGGTTGGTGATTTGTATCGAGGAGCAAATTACAAATAATATCTCTTGATTAGGGTTCTAGGCCCTTTTACTGCTAATTATCATCAAAGCTCACACTGTCACATATTTTTCTTGAAAACTGTTAGAAAGCATCTTAGTTGCTAAAGTAGCTCAATAAGCAGAAAGATGATGCAATTGCACGAGGCACAGTTTTCTTTTTTCATAAATGCTTGTGCTCGGGGAGGCAGATTTCCTGACCCGAGGAAGTAAAGTTCGGGCCGGAGCCCTGTGAGTTGGGGCTGGGTGGCTGCCTGCCTGGTGGATTGGGAGCATCAGTAAGGTGACATCCTACTTTCCTTCAGAACATAGAGCTTCATCATTTCCCTTGATGTCAGTGTCAATGCCGTTCAGCTAGTGACTACCAGAAACATACTTTTTGAAGATGTTGAATTTATTTCTCCTGGTAGCGAGGAAGTACATACATACCCTTTGCAGGGACTTGCGGTATCTCAGTAAGAGAATATTAGAAAAAGTCTGTTACAGGATTTGGGCTTGGTTGTGGTGATTCTGGGAAAGGTCTAATGAAGTGGGCTTTTGCTCTAGATTGGATTCTATCAGAAAATGGTTGCAATTGATTGATTAGCTCGATAAATCTTATCTAGGAGGAGAGCAGATTAGAGTGAGGATAAAGTTTTTCATTGGTAAATAAGTAGCAGTCACAGATTTTAGCCAAGAGGAAGAGGTATTGATATTTTGTTGGTGGCACAGTGACTATATTATTGTCTGTACTTAGACAAATTGTGATGTGATCTTGTTTTATCTTACTTTATCCCAGTCCCAGAGTAACCGTGTGTGAACTTGGTGTTCTGTGTGCTCATTTATGTCCTTCAGGAGGTTACATGGTCTCACTGTGTTAGGTCAGCTTCTGAATGTCAGACAATACCCTCCCCAAACCCTGGCTCCCACTTTCACTGTTACGCTGCCAATTCAGAATTCCTCTTGGAGTAGTTAACAAATGGAAGGAAAAAGAGGGAACATGCAAAAAGAGGGGCCAAATCTCAAAACAGAGGTTTTAAGAGAGAAGCAAAATAGAGTGGAATGGGTAGAAGAATGTGAAAAGAGCTGGTGGTCATGAGAAAGGGGTTGCCCAAGGGGAAAGTAGAGGATAAACAAGGGGCAACAAGAGAAAAGTGCAAAGAGATCCCTTCCCACCTGAGGCCAAGAGAAGAGGTGATGGTAGGAGATGGTGCTGAGCAGGCAGGCTAATTCTTTGGTGGCCTTTGCGCTGGTGGCCATGTGAAGCCCTTAGCATGTGTTTGGGTCATGGTGGGTATACAAACTCATTCTTAGTTTTGTTAGTATTTCTGGATGTCCCAGGGGGTAAAAGATAGAAGAGAATTATATGTGAGGTTTTCCAAATTGTTTATATGTGGAATATATATGTATTGGTGGAGTAAGAAAAGGTCTGCCATCTTGGGCATACTTGCATATTAAAACCTCTCTCTGTCTTGTTTTGAGAGTCTGTACCTACATGGTCCAGTCTTTGCATGGGGTCTCTATCTAGCAAGCACAACAATTTCAAAATAGCCCCCAGTTCTATAGTCAAAGTGCTCAAATATGATGCAGAAGGAGAAATAGACTGTGGCAAGCTTCCTTATAGCTATAAAACACACTCCTCACCTGCTCTGTATTTCTCTTACCATCCTTACTTCTATCAAGAAAATCCCTTTTTCCCCATCCAAAGTGTACCTCTAAGAACTTTTGGTTCTTTTTATTTTTCCTGTTTCCTCTTCATTCTAGATTTGGACATTTGGGTGGTTTTTAGTTTTTGTAAATAGTGCTGCTATAGACATGCTTTTATGTAAACACTAAGGTCCTTGTGTAAATAAACTCATTGGGTAAATTCTTAGCAGTGGGATTGGCTCAGCAGTCAATTAACATTTTGCCACATCACCTTATGAATGGGAGTTGTGCCTGTTTAGACACTCGCTGACAGGGTTGAGAGGGCTTGATTTTCCACACTCTGGTCAGCTTTGGCTATCCTAAATTTGAATGTTTTTGCTGATTTGAAAAATCATAAAAATTTGATTTCATAAAAATATGAGTGCGTGCAACTCTTTGTGTGCATATATATATAAATTAGTAAATTGAATTGCTGTTTAACAGACACACAGAACTTAAAATCTTTGTATCACTTTCTGTTCTTCATATTCTAAGTTGCTATAAATATCTCTTTACTTATTATTGATGTAAATTTATCTAAAATGGATGTGAAAATATGTGGATGAAATAACATGTGTATTTGGCAGCTTTTGACATTCAAAGATGACATTTTATGGAATATTTAAAAGAAAGGTATTTTGTGGAGAGGGGAAACCCTGCAAATAAATTTTAACACAGAAATGGTCAGTCAAGGAGTGAAGACCCTTTGGTAAAGTGTTCCCCCTGATTGGCCACCAGAAGCTGGAACATGATTAGTTACTTCAGAAAGATGCCAAAGAGAGTTTCAGTTGCTTGGGTGCAGGTGCAAGAAGCAGTGGTTTGAAAATAAAAGGAGAGACATACATAAATTTGAGGGCTAATGGGTCAGCAGAAAGATTCTGACTGTCTGCTCCTGCTTGTTATAGTTGGCCTTTTTTATTTTGGTTTCCCCCTTTGACTTTGCTTCCCCTCTATTAGCTAGTCTTCTCTCTATTCCCCAATTTGGGTTGTCATTTCCTAGCAGATATTGCCTTCAATTTGGGTGCCATCTTGATTTGGGGGAACGTGTTTTTCCATCTAAGGGACACAATAAGCCAGTCAGATGTTGTGGAATGGGGACAGTAGTTAACAGAGGTCTCACCATAACGCTGACAAATCTTGCCTTCCCAGCAGAGGCATCTCCTCAAATGGGATCATTCATACTGACCTACTTGGATGCTCTATTTTTGGTTTCTAAAATGTGCATTTTAGGCACAAAGATTCCTTTGAAAAATGAAATGCGAAGAGGTGAGGACAGTCCAGATTCCACAGAGCTTCATTTGTCGACAGTCATGGAAGGGTGCCTTATGTTTGGGAGAGAACCAGTTAAATTTCTCTTTCTTAGCTCAGTCTGTGGTGGTGCAGTTTGTGTCTTCCTTCTTAGTGTGGCAAAAGGCACCCAGCTGAGAGATAGCTGCTTATTGAGAAGATATGGGGGAGAGGAGAAATATGATGGCCTCAATCTGAAGCCTCTTTGTTCTGGGAACTGGTTGTTCCCAAGATGGAGGGAAGGTATGAGCATTTCCTGAAGCCTGGCCAGGCTTGAAGGTCCCCTTTTGACAAGTCATGACCAGGGGGCTTTTATATGCTTATTTGGACTGTAGAGGCAATATGACTCTGATGTATTTTGCATCTAGCTATGGCAGCCATTCGCCCATTTGTTTATCTAGTCATTATTTGTTGAGCATTTACTATGCACGAGGTAGAGAGTTCATTGCTGAAGGAAATCAAAATGGTGTCTGTCCTTGGTATATTTTAGGGGGAGCCCAAAGATGGAGAAGTAGTAAATAGTGTAGTGTTGGTTCAGAAATAGGAAGTACAGAGCGTATGAGGAGCATTGTGCAAAGGAATATAAGCTTATTTTAAGTGGTCAGACAAGGCCTTCCCAAGCAAGGGGTGTTGTCGTTGAGGACTGAGAGAAGAATCACAGTTGGCCAGTTGATGGTGGAGGAAGCAGTGGTGGTGGTGCTGATGTGTTTGTGCCCAGGGTGTTCCATGCAAAGGGGCATCATATGCAAAAATTCATAGAAAGAGAGATAAATAACAAATAATATAGGCGACTAAGAAGGATGTAGTATGACTGGAGCTATGAGAACTCAGGTGCCTGGGTTCAAATTATACAATGTGCACATTTCTAACAAATATGAAAAATCAGGATATACTCTATAACCATAACTGTCAGGCCTGTCCAATAAAGAAGGATACCTTTTGTATAATCTGCCATTTTCAGTTCAGAAAATTTTTATTTGGGAGAACTTTAAGCATCTCTAGTTGTTAGTAACCTCACCTTTGCTTTTGATAGTGAATAACACTAAGATGACATCTCTCCTTACACCACTGAGTCAATTATATAAGTTTTCTCCATGATTCACTACAACTTTTTGTGTCCTCAGTTTTTATTTTTAATCAGAAGGTGCCAGAACCTCTCATTGTACTGTTGTGCAGATTATTTTAGGAACTTTGAAATGCATCTTAGATTTTGTGCAGAAATGACAGGGTGTTTCCATGGAGGTTCCCATTCTTTGGAATTGAGTGTGACTTTGGCAAGTCCATAGCTATATGATCCTTGGTTTTCTTTTCTGTAGGAGGTTGCAAAGCAGCTCTACAGTTTTCCATACAAAGCACTACTGTTCTAAAGTGCTTGCTGCGTGGTAGGGCCTTAGTAAACAAGAGTCATCACTGTTTTTGTGGATGAGCTGATAACTTTGATTAGGCTCTGAAATGAATGACATACATTGGCTTCTATAACCAAAGCCAGCAGATTAACATTGGTTGAACTTACTTTCCAGTTTTGTGGAAGTGGGTAATTTCTGTTATTGACACTTGTTCATAATGCTTAGTCAGTACCTAATGTCAACCTGACAAAAAGCAGGAAAAAAAGAGATTGTCGCAGTAACAGCTGCCAAAGCACCAAATTAAATTATGGAATTTAAAACCCCTTAATCCAGATATTTGTTAAGGACGTGACCTCCAACAAGTTGTTTCATCTACACAGTATTAGAATACTACAAGTACTTAATTTATAAATGTGTGCACATATATTGAAGGCTCATGTTCAATTACCTTTATAGATGAGTACCTGATCAAAGTGTTTAGAGTTACTGATACAGTAGGTTTTCATCTTTTTTTCCTGTGTTCTCAGTATCATAACCTCCTTTCTACATTTGGTCAAGGGAACTCTCTATTTTAGGTGTCTTGGTAAGAAATAGAACTTGACTGCCCCTTGCTCCCAAGAAGTGGGAAGTAGCAAATGCTTACTTTCCATATTCCTGTGCCACCATTCTGCAAGCAGGTAACCGTGACTTGACCAGGCAGATGCATTAGTCCTGGAATTTGAACGGGAGCTAGTGACAGTTTCTGTGGCAGGAGGAAGTCTGAAGCTTCCTGTCTCTAGGGGTGGTTCCTATGGAGCCTCTGGCACTTTGCAGTGTTGAGTATCTGGTGATGGTTGGGCCAGCTGCAGTGGTTTGCTATCCAATGTCTTGGGTTGTTACCTTGGCATCTCAGCCTGCTTCTCCATCCTTTCCAGTGATCCTGTGAGCTGCCCTGTAACCTTTCAGTACATTTTGCTTTCAGTCAGCAAATTTCTGACTTGCAACCCAAACCCAGCTGGTCTAAGTTGCAGGCAATGTTTCCAAAACCGTCTGTCCATGCAGCCTGTGTTTTTGTAGGGCATATCATGAGATCCACATTTTGGAAAACATGGTGGAAGTGTGACATAGTAAAGTGTGACATAGTAAAACCTGGGCATAGTATCAAGTTACAACATACCGCAATGAGCCTGATTAGAAAGTCCCTAAATGTGTCTGCAACTAGTCCTATCTGCAGAAAGTTGCATAATGACAGTTGAAGATATTGTAGGGGACAAATAGGTAGCCAAAGATATTGTAGGGGACAAATAGGTACTTTCAAGTGGAATCAGACCCACTTTTGTTCTTTGCGCTGTCCAGGGGAGTCTTCTTTTGTTTGTTATAATTATTTAAAATAACAGTAAGCTATCATAATAGGCAACCAATTTTTATGCACTTATCATAGGTCAGGAACTCTCCATTATTTCTGTTTTAATCCTGATGATAGCCATGTGTGGGCGATATTCCTGTTATTTTTCAGTTGTCAAAATGGAAGCACAAGAAGATGAGATAAATTGTCTGAATTACCAGGAGTAATTCTGTGATTTGAACGTGGAACACACACTGGTGCGTGAAGTATCTCTTAAACAGGGAGAGTAAACTCTCTAACTTGCCTTGTTTTAAGGCATCATGGTCTTCCCAAATGGTTTTCTATGCCCAAAACTTTCTCCTGTACTTTGAATTTTGCCTCACTTGATCTTTCTTGCCTGTTAGGTCTCAGCTGAGAGTCATTTAGAGGTAGTCTCTGACCTCTCAGGGACATTAGCAGCACTGGCCTCTTCTATCAGAAATCTCTTTGTGGTTTGAAATGGTATCTTTATTTGGTTACATTTGTATCACCTCAGGCTCCTGAGCTATGAGAACCTCAGGGTCCACATCTATTTTATTCTCCACTGTGCCTACACAGACTTAACCAGGCCCCTCCCATCCCATTACTGCCCCACCTAAGAAAAAAAAATTAAATTTAAATTCCCCCTAATGAGAGAAATTAAATACTAGGTAATAAGATTTATGGGTAGGGTTGGGCTTTAGAGGGCTACCACCCTTATGATATCTAAGGTTTTTCTCACCAACTAAGAACCAGTTTTTGTCCCTTTGGTGGCAATATCACCCTTGTTGAGAGAACCAGTTTTTGCCCCTTTGGTGGCAATATCACCCTTGTTGAGAATGCATGGGTTAGGTTTTTGGTTTCTCAGTTTTAACATCTGTGAAATGGAGCTAGGAACATCTAATTTATAGAGTTGCTGTGAAGATTAAAGCTTTAGTATGTAAAGTTCTTGTTGTATTGTATGCTCAGTATGGGTACAAGGTGTCCTCAACTAAATGTTAATTGAATATCAAGGATGACTTCAATTGGGCAAATAATTTTTTTCTTGTGGATGTTACTGTTTTTATATCATGTGACTCTGAAAGATGAGACATAAACAAAATAGCATTTACTGAAAAGGCACACAGGTTTATCCAAGATTTCTTTACTTAATGGAGATTTCTGGACTTAACAGTTTACTTTGCTTAATTCGATTTTGAGGATTCAGTTGTGGAATTTCCTAAGGAATGCTTGATAGTGTAACTTAAGCACAAAGTAAAAGCCCACACCTACAGTGTGGATGCATTATTCATTTTAGAGCATAAAATGTAGTATTTAGTACAAAACACACCTATATAGATTCCCTCAAGAATATACCATCAGGCAGTAATTAAATTATGTAAAAACAGTTTAGCCCTATTATATATGCATTCTTCAGGCTTAAAAACAGATTTTGAGCCATAAATATTAAAATGTGTCATTTTTTGGCATGTTCCCTTCTTTTCAATTAGATAGGCTCAACAAGTTATTTTTGCTGTGAATAATAACTTTCATTAAAGGAAACACCACAAATGCATGTTTCTATGGCAACTGACTAGAATTCCTTGCCAAGTTTTCTTTTTCTATGTCTGATTTATTAACTCCAGGTAGTTCACTCGTGTACAAAAGAAAAACTATTCTCAGTTGATTAGGGGAAAGAAATAAGATCAGGAGCTTTATTTGCAATTTAATTTCCTATAGTGTTTGTTTACCTGTGTCCCACTGGTGATATTGGAAAAATGCCTGTTGATCATAGAAGTACTCTTAAAGTTTGTGCTTAGGATTTGTCTGTGTCTGAAGTATATGTTTTTATATTGTAGGATGTTGTCAAGAGTGAAATAAGAAGGGAAATATGCTCCCCCTAACTACACAGAGCAGTACTCCTCTGTCTGAAGGGGCTGAATGCCATGACTTAAGGAAATTTCAATTGTATTTCCTCATGGTCAACTTGTTTGAGAATTCTCTGATGTCTGGACCTGGTGATGGACTATAGGTTTAAAATGAGGAGAATGATAAATTCACTGTGGTAAGAGTTAGTAGCCAGAGTGGACCTGGGCCCCCAGACAGACACTTGTTTTGTCTCTACCTGACTTTGGTGCTGCCTTCACTGGTAAACACTCAATTGTCTTCCTCCTGAGTCCCTTCAAGAAAGACCAACATAGTTTATTTGTCCACATATTTAATGATTGTTTACCTATTTATGTATTGCACACTCTGCTAGGAATTGGAACTACAGCAATGAATTGATAGTTATGGTCTATGGCTTTACGGAACTTAGAGTCTAAAACAACCTAAAAGGAAATTTACAGAATAAGGAGTGTACACTGTGTATTAAGATACCATATGGGTGGTCAAGCATCTTAGAGACCTGAATAGAGATTGGAAGTAGGCAAGGCAGAGGAGCACATAGGAGGGAGGCAGAGCAGGCTTGAAGATTTGAGATGGGAAAAATAATAAATGATGCACTTCAGGAGCTTAAATCCAAGAACTTAAATCAGCTGAGTTTGGAAGTTCGTGAGGAAGGATGTGGAGTATATGAAGGGAGATTGGGTAGAATGACAAAAATGGTTGGGTGCTGCCTTAAGATGCTTGGATTTGATCCATTAGGCAGTGGGGAGCCTTTGAAGGGTCTCAGCAAGAGAGAGGAGTTTTCAAATTTTGACCCCTTGACTGATTTGAAGAAACTAGATGGGGGATGAGAGTGGACTCTGGAATCCACTCCATCACCAGGCACCACATTTTCTAAGGGAACTGTTGACTGTGGCTATTCATCTCCTATTACTCCTATTCTAGCCCCTGTTTTCCTCCATCTTGTAACTTCAGTTTTTTTCTGGGTGACCTGAATGCTCTTTTTAGCACCTAAGTTCTATGCTTTATGTAATGGATGTACACCTTAACTATAGTGGAGCTCCCCACCCCATACCTTAACTATAGAGCAGCCCCCACTTTCACCTGATACCTTTAACCAGGCTCTACTTCATTATACCCCACAAAATTCTTTCATGTGGAAAGCTTAGAATCTACTCTTTGCCTGTTTCTAGTGAACCTCTAAGGTATCCTTTGCCACTGAGTTGACTTCTGAGAAGTTGTCAGCTTCTGGCCACACCTTAAGAACAAAAAGGTGCTTTGTGAAGACAGCACATATTTCCCCATTCCTCGCATGTTACTCTTTCTTGTTAGCTGCTCTGTACATTGGAAATTTATAACATTTTAGCACTGTGTTTGCCATTACATCTGCAAAAATAACAAAAATATAGCAAATCAATGTTTTAAAACTGAAGTTTTAAAATGAGCTGTTGTCCTGAATTCCTCACCTATTGAGTAGATAGAACTTGCTGGAAATAACTTTAAATTGTGGGCAAAAGCTCTTCCTTCCCCCTTCCTTTTCTCCTTGCTTCCCTCCCACCCCTCCCTCACTGCCTTCTTCTTCCTTCCTTTTCTTCCCCTACTCCCTTCCCTTCGGGTAACCACTAACTGTCCAAAAGTTTATTTTTGTTTGATTTAATTCAGTCGTTTGTTTTCTCTATATACCAGGTATGAATGAGATCATATGGTGTTTGTATTTGTCTGGCTTATTTCACTAAGAAAATCCCTTCCAGGTCCTTCCATGTTGTTGCAAATGGCAGGATTTCATAATTTTTTTTTTATAGCTGAATAGTATTCCATTATGTATATAATGGAATCTTCTAAGTCATTCATCAGTTGATGGGCACTTAGGTTGTTTTCAGTTTTTGGCTATTGTGACTAGCACTGCCATAAACATGGGAGTGCACATCTCTTTGAATCAGGTTTTTTTTTTTAAGATTTGTTTATTTATACAAGAACCGGGGTACAGGCCAGATGCATGGGAGGGTGAGAGGATTCACTAGAGACAGAGCTGGGGACAGAACAAGCAGACTGATGAAATACACTGCTGAGGGGAGCAGCAGGTGAGACAGGAGAGGTCTGTACCATGTGGGACCCACACCGCCTGGCTGGGATTGAATTGAAGCTGCAGAGGCTGCGAACAGCTTCACCGTGCTGTGCTCAACCGCCTGCGCCACCGGGAGAGGCCCTGTTTTTGTGTTTTTTTGGGTAAATACCCAGACAGGGGATAACTAGATTAAATGGAATTTCTATTTTTAATTGAAAATCTTATTTTCAAATAATTGTTAAGAATTTTTCTGTGAATTTTGGAATCATCTTTTTAGTCAGAAAGAACAAATGTAGTAATCCTGGCAACAATTATCAATCCATTTGTGGTAAGTTCTCGCACATCTTTATGATTTTGTAGGTTGCATCATGGAAATTCTACCCCACTCAAGATGATGTTCCAGAAGAGATGGATAGGAAAATTTGCTTGCCGATACATCAGTTTACTCCCACATTGTCTGGATCTGATAAACCCTTATGCGTTGTTGGGATCAAATGAACACCATTGACTTTGCTGTGGTGCCAGCTAGTTTGCACGCTGCAAAATGGAAGCAGTTTGCACATAATAAAAATGCCATCTATGAACTAGTAAAACATAATTATCTGCACAAGCCCTTCCTTTTATGACTTGCATTTAATCTAGCAGCAGCTCATAGTGATTCGGACTTGAGTTTTCTAGAGTATAACCTCAACACTAATGCCTAACCACCCATTTGTTCTTTTCTTTAAGTAAATACTTACTGTCCAGAGGCTTTTCTAGGCCATAAGACTATTATGGTGTGGGCAAGACAGATCTGATCCCTAATCTTGTGGTGCTTAGTTAGGTAGGGATGTACTTGTTTGCTGTTTACCAACAATACCATAAAGATAATTTTTGAAAAGTTTTTTCTTAATTGACCAAATTTGCTTTCTCCCAACCCAATGTTCAGGTTTATAAATGCATATAAAAAGTAATTGTGATCTTTTAGCTATTTTAAGCCTTTAAGATGGAATATTCTAATGCTATTATATACAATGTTTTTAAAGAATAGTTAACGGGAAATAGCTCAGGACATTCTTTTAATGAGAAATGCTATATACAAATTTAACATCATTTGATTTCATTTTACTTTATATGTAACTATAAAATATAAACAGATATATAAATAGATTGAAAAATAAATACATATATAATATGAATCTGGGTGGAAGTATGGAAAAATGTTTATAGTTATAATGTGTGAATAGGGGCATAGTGATTACTTTCCCCTCTAACATACTCAGTATTTTTCCTATTTTCAAAAATACATGTAGTGCTTTTATATTAGTTGGAAAGCTCATTAAAATAATCCCTAGACTCAAATCCCCTTGAAACAGATATTTTATTGCCAGAGATACTCTCACAAAACATCTTGAGGGTTGTTTTGTAATGCGGAAAAGAGCAGCAGATAATTCTCCTGTCTTCTGTTACTCATATTCTAAGTGGTTTACTTTCCTTCTTGAAGTCACCCTTCCTTTTGCTTATTTCTACTCTGTTCTTCTAATTATTTAATCGAACAATTACTGGCATATGGGAAAAATTACTGTATTTCAGGTATAAGTTGACTTACCTATGTATATCACATCTACTTAAATCTCAGCCTAAGCCAGAACTTAAATATGTTAAAAGTGGTGAAATGAATATGTGTGCTGTAAACATGCTTTTGGAGTGTCTTTGGAAATATAGGATACTATTGAGACACTGTTTTCCCTGGAGGAGGAGGAAGACTGGTAGAGGATTCTGGAATACCACTCAATAAAAAGATGGAACCTCAACAGGGGTTCTGCATCTGGTGTGGTGGTGTGTTATAACATACAATATACTATATATATATATATATATATATATATGTGGTGTGTATACAGGTAGTGTACATATATTACAAGTATTTTTCGTGCTCAACAAATCATATCTTTTACACATACACAGTACTTTCCCTCTGAAATGAATGTAGATGTTATTGTAACAGAGAAAAAGTTGACTCATTCATTGGCATCATCAATTCACTTCACAAAATACTGTGGCTCTCCCAGCATCCTTTATAACAATGCTACTGAGGATAACACATCTAAGATTTTTTGGCATTTGGTAATGTCAGGCTGTATGTTAACATCATCATTATATGTTAACTTATGAAATTTTCTTTGGTCATAGGAATTGGTGTTTTCATCCGTGGAAAATCAAAAGTATAGGAGGCAGTTGGAGTGTCATGGTTAAGAGCATGTATCATGGGGTCAAAGGTTTTTTTTTTTTTTTTTTTTTTTTGGCTGTGTGACTTTGAGAAAATTATTTAGCTTTCCCTGACTCTCTTGCTTCTCCATTTGTAAAACAGAAATTGTTGTTACAAGATTAAGGTTAAATAACTCAGGCAAAATTCTCAAGTTGAGTCTTTACACCTAGAAAAAAAGGAGATAAAATTTGTCCAAGATTTGAAATATTTTAAACTTTGTCCAAGGTAGAATTTGATTAGAAGAAAGGAGATGAAATTTAAGAGCTCAATTAAAGAGACTTAGGCAGAGAACTTAGGGTACCATTGTCTATAGTACCAACTATTGATTCTCCAGACCCATGGTATTTGCTGCTCAGTGCTCTACTTTGGGAACACAAGTGGATTGTTTTTATAAGTGGGTGTTTCCTTTGCTTTTTAGTCTTGTTCCTGGCATCTGTTGCATCTGGCCTTGTGACCTGATGGTAATTTTGGTGGCTGTGCCCACAGCTGGCAAGACTGTTGTTATTTTAGTGCCTTTAAATAGTCTGAACCACAGCTCTTGGATACCAAGAATCAACATTATAAAAGATAATGGGCCCTAATGATGTGGGTTGTTAGGTGGTTAGCTGAGTTACAGAGGGCCTTGTTACTGGGCAAGAGTTTGGACAAACATTAATGAGATGCTGGAGTATTTGGGGTCCTGCTCAGAATGCACTGTACTTCAGTGACAAATTGTAAAATGATATTTCCCTTTTTTAAGAGAGTGCCCTGGACTTGGGAGTAATAATTTGGGGATGGGCTTAATGAGAAAATTGCCATAGCAATTGTGTCATACACAATCATACACAATCATGGAACATTGGCATCTTCATACTCTGATAAAGTATTTAGTTGTCCTGGCTTGAAAAATAAAATCTGAGGGCAGAAGAAATCAGTTAACCATATCCCCTGCTAATTTCTTTAACAAAGGAGATGTTGATGCCCTGTGGGAGGTAGCAAGGATTGGGGCTGGACATTTTTGTTGTTGTTCAAAGAAATGGGAACTCTACACAGGCAAGCAGCTGTGTTAGGAGAAGGCAGGGTTTATAATGTTAAAAGAGTTTACATGAAAATGCTTTTGAAGAAACAGGATTTAAAAACAATGTGAATCCAACTTTGTGGCTTCAAATTAAGACACAGACACACACACAAACACACACATGTCATCAGAAAACCTTTCTTGCTGAGTATAAGTGGCTCTGTTGGGGGCAGTGTTATGCCTTATCGATGTAGCTATGAATCTTTTTTTAATGCTTTCTAAATATTCACCTAATTAATGGAATATGTCACATAAAAAACTCCAGAGCTACTAATTATGAGTGTTTGCACGTCTCTTCATAAAAATGAGACTTTAAATAGAGTTAGCAGAGCAAAAGGAAAATTAAATCATGCATCCAGTTCACAAATATGTTTTGAATGTGTACACTGTGCCAGGCCTCCCATGTTGGGGTCCACCAGTGTGAGCAAGGCAAACAACCTCTGCCCTCTTAGAACTTAGAGCTGCCTGATTGATACTGTCAAGGTTGTGTTGTGTTTCCCTAAGGCAATGAAAAATATCTCCCATTAGGTCCTGCACACAAGGTGGTTTTGGGGGTCAGTTTATGAGCTTAGTACATGATGACATTCACTTAGTGCTTATCTATCCCATTATAAATATTATAATTCCCATTCCCAAGGTTTCGATTTGCCCTTTTATTTTTTGTTTTAATATGCTTCATTTTTGGAGAATAGTCACGAAATAATTGGGATGATTCATGGAATGCTCAACTCCTTTTCTGTGATAAACACATTATATATAGGGGAATGTGCCTTTTATCATATCTAGAAAATTTTCAGTTGGTGCTTTATTGAGTAAGTCATTTAGAAAATGACTTAATGCAGACTTTAAAGAAATTGTTGTAAAGCTATGTATAATTAGGTAATATACCAACTTGATAATTGGGTTCTTTTAAGTAAGAAATAATTCTTACTTCTGTCCTAATTAAGATGAGTAGGACTTAATTGCATGCCTGTTAAGCCAGAGGTCAAGAACTACAAAGGTGGTCAGAAAAATTTGGCCTCCCCCAGCCTCCGCAGATTGCTCTTAGAGTTACTTTAAGGTCAGAGGCTGTCAGACCACTGTCCTCCTCTGAGGTACTTAATGATGGTTTAATCAAGTCAAGACGGAGAGGCTGGGTGATCCCATTCTTGATGGGCTCTGATAAGATGGTAATGGGCAGAAATATTTTCCCAAAGAGGTTTTAGGTTTCAACTGCACAAAGAATCCTCTACACTGTCTTTCAGGAAATAGGAGCCCAAGTGCAATATCCACTTGTCTTTTGTCTAAGTGCTGTCTTAGCTGGAAGGCCCAAGATTCTTTGGACCCAAGACATTTATGATTTCAATGTCAATGGTCATGGATGCTGACTTGACTGTTTTAAAGCAATTGACAGCAAGGGCTTTGTTGCCCCTTCAGAGCTTGGGTTTTGAGATGCTCAGAATTCTCTGTCATAGTTTCCAGCTGTCCTTTGTTCTAGATGGCACCGGGCATTGCAATTGCATGTGAGTTTCTTGAATTGGGACTTTTCTGGAGTCTTTATATAGACTTGAAGTCATCATAATCAGATTTGGTAATTTCAGTTTACCTTTATGACTATTTGTAAGTGTCTATTACATGTTTTGGATAATTAAAAGAAAATGATTTTCATCTTCTGTATGAGTCATTTTTATGTCCCACTAACATGCACTGCAATTCATGGATAAAGTAACTTGAAGTTTTCAAGTCCCCAAAGGAGTTTTCACCGAAGGACATTCATAGTTACATGTGGAGGAAGTGACTGCCAACTTTGGGTACTGCCATCAGCGAGCTAGCTTCCTTTCCCTTCCCTCCCTTCCTTCTGTCTTTTGATAAATTATGTTCATGTGCTTTTGATAAATAATATTCATGTGCTTTTCAAAAAATTGTTATTGAATTACTATTGTTTTACATCCTTGCCGGTGTTTTGACTGTATAGGATTTCCCTTCTCAGGTATAGTCACCATAGCTCACTCACCAACAAAGCACTTCAAAGTCTGCCACCATAGTCCAATGTTGCCAGTAGCTCTCTGCTCTACTCCGATGGCCTAGGCTATTCTGTCTAATACTGGGATACAGAGATGGTAAAACCAGCGTTTTGATGACTACTTGGATCTAGGCATTGGAAGAAGTTATGTTTTTGCAATTTGATTCTGAATTAATGGCAACATTTACTTCTTGTGTAACCGAGCATGTTAATAAAGCATCCTTTCTGAAAATGGTCCATAGAACAGACTTCCAAGAGCAAGGAGGAATTTTCTAGAAACATAATTAGGAATTTATGCTCTTTGTGTTATAAAGACGTTATTTCATGAAAACTAATTTATTGTGAATAAGAGCGTATTCTTAAATTTTCTCAGCTGATAGCAAAAAGTATGCATCTTTGTGTTTTTTAAAGAAGTCACTTAATTTTGATGGTGCAGACTTTTAGAGACACTGAAGCAAATGGCTTTGATCTACCCTTCCCTGCTGGCTGGGCTGCCTGTGTATAGACAGACAATCATGGTGTGTTGTGGGTGGATGCTTGGCTAGGGTTGTGTTTAGGAGACGTCTAGAGTTGCTTAAAGTTCTCTTATACTGATTTGACTCTTAGTTTCTGAAAAAGGAAAAGAAAATTAAGGGAAAAATCTTGGGCCATGTTGATTTCTCAGATTCCTGGAATAATTTTTGGTTTACATATATTACTCTCAAGATGAGTAGACTGGCTCCAAAATGAGTAGACTGGCCCCCAAATGACTCCACCCCATGTTTTTTAAATTAAAAAAAAATGAATGGGAGAATTTTCTTTTCTTTTTTTAAAAAACATTTTATTTATTTTTAAGATTTTATTTATTTTATTTATATAAGCACTGGGTACAGTCAGAAGCGTGGGAGGGTGGGAGAATTCACCAGAGCCAGAGCAGGGAGCAGAACAGGCAGACTGATGAAATACACTGCTGAGGGGAGCAGTGGGCGTGGCAGGAGAGGTCCGCGCACCATGTGGAACACTCGCAGGGCAGCCGGGGATCAAACCAGTGCTGCAGAGGCTGCAGGCAGCTTCGCAGCCCAGCGCTCAACCGCTGCACCACCAGGGGAGGCCCTGAGAGAATTTTCATATAATTCATTTACTCCCAAAAAGGAAACTGAAAGAAATCTGTGCCTGGCACAGAAGGGCCACAGAAGGGAGTGGTATACTATTTGCTTGGTACACAGAAGAAGGTTCTCTGGATTTAATTCTTGAGGGATCCAACAAAGGTTTCATAAGGAGAGCAGTGCCTGATGTTAGGGAGGCAGGAGTGAAGGTGGGATGAGGACAGAAGAGAAAACTAGACAGAAGGACTGAGGCGAGTTCTGGCTAGGAGGATGAGGCAGCAAGAGGAAGGATGGAGCTCTGACAAGTTCAGTGTTCTGAGGGTTGCAGGCAGAGCGAGGTAACCTAAGTGTGGCACTCGGCACAGTGTCTGCTGGAGTTTGTGCTCATTAAATGGTTCCTTAAAAAGAAAAGCTGCTGTAGCAGCACTGTTTACAACTGCCAGGACATGGAACAGCCAAAGTGGCCACTGCTCGAGAACTGGATCACTAAGATGTGGCATATCCACACAGTGGAATTATTCAGCCAGAAGGAAGGAGGAAATGCTGTCATTGATAGCAAAAATGGAAGGGCTCAAGGGAATTATGTGTAGTAAAGCAAGTCAGAATGAAAGAGAAAACAAATATAACACATTTACATAGATGATGATATGGCAAAGTAAAATACTTATAAAAATGAGAGGACATTAATAAATAATGCAGGGGATCTGAAGTTAAGGGGAGCAGGAAAGAAGGGTGAAGGGATTGTTGTGGGGGAAAAAGTAGCCCTTAAACAAAATCAAGGTAGAAAAGTACAAAGCTGCTTCTAGAGGTGTTAGTAAATGTTTAAAAACCTGTTCTCAGAATGAGGAAAACCCGTGATTTGTAGAGTTGGTGGCTTTCTGTGGCATCATAATAGTTCCCACAGTGGCTGATTTCAGGCAATGCAAGTGATGTCTTTGAACTCAGAATTGAGGATAGATGGAGATCCGCTCTCCCAAGCCAGTCGACTCCCAAGCCACTAACTGCTGCTGTCTTGTAATACCTGAGGTCCTTGCAGTCCCTCTTTTATATCTGCAGGGTTTTCACCTCAAGTCACCTGGCCAAAGCAACAGAAAGTTAACTCAGTTTCTAAAAGACGAGTGTTGTTAATGTGAAGTCTGTTGAATTGGAATATTGAAAATAATTGCTAGGCTCTGGGATGTGCATTTGGCTTGGGGTAATTTCTAGACATACATCTTTGGCTAAGAGCCACTTGGAGTATTAAACATGCAGATGGGAACACATTTTGATTCACTGCAGGGTGAGGGTGGCCCTGGTGGGAGGAGCTGACTAATATGAGTTACTTGTTAGAGCTGGAAGGAGAGTTAGAACCGGGAGGAAAGATATTTTTGTTAGCAAAAAAAAAAAAAAAAAAAAAAAAAAACTAAGAACTTTTAAGGTTATTATTTTTTTTTTCTTTCTGGTGAGGTTTTGAGTAGGCAAAATGTGTGGGAAAGCAGTTAAGAGAATAGTCCAGGATTCTGTGTGGTGGAGGAGCATAGAAAATGAGGACAGAACAGTCCTTAAACCTGTCCTTGGTGGGATGTCATGGAGCTGGGGGAAGAGCAATGATGGTGAGGAAGCCCCAATTTACAGCTGCTCACCCAGTGTTCTGGCCTTGGTACTGAGTGAAGTATATGCCTTGTAGTCTTGATCCTCACAATAACCTTGAGAGTTAAATACTCAAAATCCACTCAGTTCCTCAAGCTGGAAACTTAGGAATTATTCTGGATTTTTCCTGTCACCCACTACATCCTATTTATATCAAAGTCCTCATGATCGTATCTCCAATATATTACAAAGACATTAGATTCCTCTCCATGTCCCTAACTAACTGCTGGTCTTGATCACTATCATCATCATCATCATCATCATCATCATCATCATCATCATCCACTTCTTATCTGGTCTACTGAGTCAACAGGCCCATTCTGGGGACCACTGGTCCATCTAGTCCACTGGCGCTTTAGTCCACAGTTCTTCCTTTATCCATTCTCCACATGGCAGCCAGAGTGATGTTCTTGAAAGTATATGTTATATGTGATTCAAGCCACCTTCGATGGCGCTCTGTTACCTTTAGGGTGAAATCCAAGCTCCTTTCATGATCTAACCCTTATTTACCATGCCCTCTTGTTTTCAAGATCCAGAGCACTGGCCAGTTTTTCAAACACCCAGTATTTTTCCTTTGCCTTTGTCTAAAACCCAATTTTTTCTGCCTCCTGCCCCCTCATTGGGTTTTTATCATCCTTGAAGTCTCCATTTCAAATACCATCTATTAAGAGAAGACTTCTCTGCCCTTATAATCTAAGCTGGCCTTTCCCCTTTTGTGACATGCTCTGTCTCAGCCTGCTGTTTCCTTCATAGTATTCCTTATTTGATTTTTAAAATTTGTTTCCCTGTTTTTAGGTGCTTTGCCCATTAGACCATGGGTGGGTACAATGTCTCTCTTGTTTGTTATGGTTTCTTGAGTCCCATGCACAGTGCATGTCATCTAGCAGATGCGCAACAATACCGTGTGAATCAATAAAGAAATGGAGTGATGATCCAAGCTCACTGGGCTTTTATGCTGTTGCCCCTTCTGTCTAGTAAGCTCCCAAGCTCCTTTTCATCTTCACCCCACCCACTATTGTGGATAGGATGATGGCACCAGGGGTAGAGAGCTGGCCTATGGTATCGTTATAGTATAGACTCAGTCCCAGGATTACCCCCTGACTTTAAGTATCATTCATTTGCAGCTAATTCCCATACCTGGGTCTATTTTTACCTTTAGGCTATGTTTCCAATGCCTACGGTGCATCTTTTGATGAAGGCTCAGGTACATCAAACACAAGTTAGACCAAACTGAATTTTTCAAATTCCCTGTTTCTCCTTCTGTGTTCCTCATCTTGACAACTGACATTTTACTCAGCTGTCCAAGACAGAAACCTGTATATTATCCTTAGGGGATTTTTCTTATTTCCAAATCTGTTATCAGAACCTACCAGTTTGGACCTCTGAATAGCCTCTGACACAGAGCACTCTTTCTTCACCCACCATCTCGGCCTCAGCTCTCTCTCTCCTGTCTCTCCTGTCTGCTGTGCCATGCATCCTCCCAGGATACATGTCCTCTTTCCAGTTGCTGCCTTTCCTGTATTGCCTTGTCTTAGTGCCCTCTCAACTCCAGAGGCTGAAGAGGATGTTAACTTTTCAATTGGGTCCTGCTCGTAAGTAAAAGTTAAGTGGCCAACATCTATTGAACTGTGTTCCAGTACTCTTTGAGGTACCTTTGCATACTGGCTGTATAACTGTTAACTCATTTCATCCACACACTAAATGGAGTAGATGCAGTTATTGTCCTTGTTTATAGATGAAGCTGTGAGGCAAAAAGAGGGTTAGCATCCTCTGAGGTTTCGCAGCTGGTTGGTGGCAGAGCCATCTGTAGATCAGTTGTCCAAATGTCAGTTATTATAGCTACATGTTTGATACAGGAAAGGGACCACTGTTTCCAGAGATGTGAACAAAAATTCTACAATCTTAAAATAGGTTTCAGTTTTCAGACATGATCTTTAGGGATCTCTTCTGACAGCATTAATAATTTTATTACTCAGCTTCTTATTTGAAAGGGAGTTGCCTGGCTAACATGTCACATTCATGCAGAAGATGAGTCATTTTGTTGCCTAGTGCACTAATGCCACCTGTCTCTGTGCTTTGACTTGTAGTTGCTGTCATGTAGGTCAGTCCTTTTGCTTCAGATTTCCACTGATTTAAATAAGGTAACAAGGTAAAATGCAATAAAACATTCCAGATTTGCACAGATTCTGCTGGAAATCTAGGTGGTGAGGGTTTTGAGATGATTCCTAAACCTTGGCATATAAACAGCATCAAGAGGTTTTTTTAACCACCTGAAATCCTAACACTTTGATTCAGTGCATAGATGATGGCCCCATCTTTGGTGCCCAGAACACAAATGTTTGCAAATCCCACAGGGAAAGCCAAGGACCGCCTCTGGGTAGGATACTTCTCTGGGGGGCTTGGTTCTGGGTTCAGTCACATGAGACTCCTATCTTGTCCCACCTGTCATGGTTACATCGTTTCTTATTCAGGGGTGTCTTTACTTGATGCAATAAATCCACAGCTGCTGAAATAGCTGAACCAGTGTTTGACTGCTTGAGAAGATGAGTGAAGATGGACAATGCACTCTCAGACTTCACGTGGAATGGCCCATTCTTGGCCCCAGATTTTAAAAAGGAGATCAGAAGCTGGAGCTTGTCCAGAGAAAAATCAATGGAATGGTTCTTATTTGGACTTCTGTGTTTGTCAGGAAGAACCTGGAAATAGTTCAAGTAGAAAAAAAAAAGTTCTTAGGAGAGAGAGGTAGCTGGCTTCCCTGCCTAGGAATACCATCTTTTGAAAAAGTTTTATTCCATGGAGGCTGACCAACAAGAGATTGGCTGAATTTTTGGAGAACAGGGGTGGGTCCAAATCTCAGCTTCATTTCTCGGTGGTCTGGTCTTGTACTGCTCCATTTTCCTCTCTGAAACTTAGATTTCATACTGAAGATGGGGTAAGTTTTGTGCTTGCCTGTCAAGTTTGCTGTGAGAGTTAGATGAGATAATTTATCTATCTTAAGTTACTTAGCACAGTGGGACAGGGCAAAGCCTCAATGAATGACCAGTGTGTTATTATTAAGTTCTGTGTGATGAAGTATCAAGATGGAAGAAAGTTAGAAGGGGCATATTTTGCTTAACATGTATAAGAGAGAACTTTTCAGATATCAGATGTGCTTTGTGGACTTGTGATGTCTGGAGCTGACATTGTTCAAGCTTCAACTCAGTGACCCACATCAGGGATTCAGATGAAGCGATTCATGTTGTGAGTCAGAGTGGCACCAGCTAATTCCTGTGGTGCCTTCCAATCTATGAGCCCTCAGTATTTAACACTACAAGATTTTATTATAGATGGGGTTTTGAAATGAAAACCTGCGGCAAAAGAAGTCACGGCCTTTTCTGTAGATGTGTCACCACGAGCAACCACAGTTCCTTCATGGTCTAAAGCGTGGTACATGTCTCTAGCCAGGGAAGCCATCTGCGTAGGAGCCGCCCTCTGCTCCTGTGATGTGCGGCCATCTGGACCATGGGGGTGTGCATGGAACACGCTGTTGATTCATATGCCATCCCCTGCTGGCATCTCTAAAATGGGCGCTCTGGCTGGGGCTGTGAAACAACCAGGCCTTCCTGCTCCCACACATTCTCCAAGTACTCGAGAGAGAAAGGAACATGAGGAAAGTGTGTAAAGATCCAGAAAGAGGCAATGATGGTGCGTGGTCTGAGGGAAGCTGGAGAGAAAGCCAGTGACTTTCTTCACTCCAGTTTTACAATCTGAGCCTCGATGTATGATCCCTAGAACAAAGGTTATAATGGTGTTCTGAAGAGCTTTGGGGTTCTAGAAGTTACCTCAGGGATCTCAGAAACTGAGTAGGTAGGTTGGAGGTCTTTCAGTCCCTCCCACCCTATCAGTTATAGTACATCTGTTTTTTACTGCTTCTTGGTTCCTTCTGTGTGTATTTGCATGGTTAGCTTCTGCTTAACCTTTAGGTTTGGGTTTGAATGTCACCCACTCTGAGAAACCTTCCTTAACCACAATGTTAAAGTTAAGGGAGGTGATAGCAGGGAAAAGTAAGGTGCCTTAATTAATATTACAGTTTAGAGCTGGAGAATTAGAAATTTGACCACAGTTCAGCTGACTGACTTTATTTCATTCAGACAGCCCCTGTAGGGTAAGGTAAAAAGTATCAGGCTTTTCTGCCCTCCTGCCATTAGGCTAGATGATGGAACCCTGCCTCAAGGGAGACAGATTCTGCAGCTTAGTTTACTTCCTAGAGCTCCATGTAGCTCAAGCTATGTCCAGATTCCTTATAAAACATCTTTGCTTAACTTCCTTATATGGCTTCCTTCCCTCCTGTATGGGTCCCCCTATGGGCCCTCTCTTAAGAAACCACTTGAGGGGCCTCCCCGGTGGCGCAGCGGTTGAGCGCTGGGTTGCGAAGCTGCGCGCGGCCTCTGCGGTGCCGGTTCGATCCCCGGCAGCTCCCCGGCCACCGGAGGAGGGTCCCACATGGCGCGCAGACCTCTCCTGCCGCCCGCTGCTCCCCTCAGCAGTGTACTTCGGTCCTTCTGCCTGCTCTGCTCCCCGCTCTGGCTCTGGTGAATTCTCTCACCCTCCCGCACTTCTGACTGTACCCAGTGCATGTATAAACAAAAAACAAAACAAACAAACCAGTAAAACAAGTAAATAAAGCATGCCTCTATTAAAAAAAAAAAAAAAAAAAAAAAAAGAAACCACTTGAGTTAAGGTCTCTGTCTCTGCTTCTGCCTCTCAGGAATCTGAGTTAGGAGGTGGAAGTGGACCAAGGGAAGTGAGCTGGGTGCTGCCGAGACGCCTGCCACCACATCACAGGGACAGATGAGGACTCTAGTAAGAAGGGTTTTCAGACCAGGAAGTTATCATCATGGAGAGGAATCTCCTTTGTTCTTTTCTTCCTGAATGAGTAGAATAAAGATACAAGCCTAGACGCTTCAGGGCATGTATTTTACCTCAGTACAGAAAGAATTATCTAATAGGGGAGTCCAAATGTTAAAGATTAACCACCTGATTTTATTTTTCCATTGCTTTCATAACAAATCACCATACATTAGCAACTTAAAGGAAACACAAATTTATTATCTCACAAGAAGTCCTGCTAATACATGACTCAGTTGACCCTTGACTTCGAGTCTCAGAAGGCTTTCTGAGGGCCTGGAGGTCAATATGCTTCCAAGCTCATTTAGATTATTGGTTACATCTAGTCCTATATTTGTAGGACTGAGATCCTCATTTCCTTGTTGAGTATTAGCTGGTGACTGTCCTTATTCCCCTTTGGTCCTTGCACAAGTTGCCTATGTCTCAGAAGCAGCAATGGCACCTTGAATCCTTCTCACATGTAGGATCGCTCTGATTTTTTTTTTGCTGCATTTTACTTCTGCCTCCAGCTGGAGAAAGTTCTAGTCTCTTAAAGAGATTATGGGATTAGATTGGACCCATCCAGGTTATCCAGGGCAATCTCCCTAGCTCAGCATATTTAACCTTAATTACGTATGCAAAATACTTTTTGCCAGGTAATGTATCAGATTCACAGGTTTTAGGAGTAGGAATGGACATTTTTGCCAGAGACCATTATTCTTTCTATAGCCTACCCTTTGGCCTACAAAGGGTCACATCTCTCCTAAATAGAAAATACCCTCATCTTAACCAAAGGTTTTATCCCATTGCAGCATTAACTCAAAATCCCAAATCTCATCACTTCAAAAGTACCATCATCTAAACCATGTAAATTTTGTATAGATGAGGATCTGGGTATAATCTATTAAGTATAACTCCTGAGGCACAATTCCTCTCCATCAGAGGATCTATGAAACTAAAGATCTACTCCCAACAGACAATGAGACAGGAAGAACCTAGGATAACAGTTATAGAGACATTCCCATTCCAACAGAAAGACATGGAAGGAAAATGAAGTCATCACTTCAATGCAGCTTTGAAGTCCTGCTGGGCAACCCCACTAGATTTCAAGACCTGGGGATAATCCTTTGTGGTTCTTGTCCCTACACTAAATGTCTGTAACATCAAATTTTCTCAGGTACTTTATAAGTATTAACCAGGCCCAATCTTGCCTATCTTTCAATATTAGACACAATCTGATACGTGTAGGTTATTAGGGATATTGCTGAGGACAGCCAGCACTGTGCCATATAAAGCACAGTGGATGGAATAATGACTCCTTAGTAGGAAAGACTGGATGAGAAACTATCATCATGGAAAAGATGGGTCCTATTTGTTCTTTATATTCCCAAATAAGTGGAACAAAGGGAGTGCATATATGGTTCAAGAAGTATTTCAGCTCAGAAAAGGAAGAGTCCAATAGAGTCCAAGAGAGCATGATAGCTACAGAACAAAGATGAACCACCCACATACAGTGTTCTCTGAGGTTTCCCATAGCTCTCCTTCCTAGTCAGGCCTGGATACTTGCTTCTTGTTCTCTCCCATAGCATGTTATTCAACTTGTGGGTTTCTATAAGGGAACTGAGAAGCAAACAAGAAGTCAGATTTAATTACCTGTTAAAATCCCAAATGTTTGCAAAGCATGAGGGAATCACAAATAGCAATATAAGCCAAGTGTTATGCTAGTAATTAAGGCTGTGAGCTTGGGTGTCAGGCACCTTGGTCACACTTTCATGTCTTTCTAGCGCTATGATTTTGGGCATGTTATTTAATTCTCTGAGTCTAAATGTCTGCCTCTTTCCCATGGGGGTGGAAACTGCTACCTGCAGGGATGCCATTCAGTGAAGCATGGGACTTGGCATAGGCTAAGCATTCTGTGTATGGTAGCTGCTCTTGTTATTGTCTTGTATTCTGGTTTTACTCTTGTCTTCCACTAGATAATCAAGGTCCTTGAGACCTGGCATGGTGCTTTATTTATCTTGTTATTTTTCTATTGTCTAATAGGCATTAGGAGCTCAGTAATTATTGAATCAAATGACTAAACTTAGTCATTTTTTCTTCTAGGACATTGCTAACATGAATGGCTAAATATTTAGAATCTGGCATCTCATTTTATTAATTTCTATAATCCCCATGGTCATAGCTTCCAAAGGACCAAGACAAGTCTGTCAAACAATCTTTAGTGCAGATTTAGTCATTTTTTTTTGTCAAAGGAGTAAATTATGCATTAAAACTAAGGGGAAATGAGATTCAGTATGTGTTGAGATTCAGTTGTTATGGTCTTAGGCTCCCAAATATCCATTTTTTGGTGAAGACTAAAAAAAAAATTAACAATTGGTTCATATCATTTTACTTATTTCCACAAAATCTGTTTTCCTTTTTCTCTAGAATTCAAAGCCTTCTGTGTAACATCCTCTTTATGAGTTCCTACATATACATTGCATGCGACCTTAAACAATCTGTCCCCTCTGTCACCTCCCGGCACTCTCCTTATCGCTCCTTCTACTCCAGTTACAATAAGCAGTTGTCTCTGTCTCTAACAATTGAGGCATGCATCTCCATTGAGGACTAGTACACTAGAATGTTAGCTCCATGAAGGCAGGGATTCTGTGTGTATATGTCTACCTGTCATCTAAAGGGCCTTCAGTTAGTATGTATTGAATTGAACTGTAGCCATGCCTGACTGGTAGGCAGGATCATAGCACAGAACGAGTGGGCAGGGGAGGCATCTGCCTGGCTATGCTCTCTAGTATGCTTTCAGGAACACTAATAACCATCCAGGAGCAAAACTGATAGTGAGGATAAGTTTCAGTTTTTGGCAGTATACTGGGTGGATGCTATCCAGTCAAGGACTTCATGTTCTTATCTCATTTCAAATCGCCATCCTGAGGATGAGGGAAAATTCCAGAACTTGTCCAAGACCACACATTTAATGGTGGAAAAGACAGAATCAGCCCAACTATAAAGGTTGAATTTTAAGACTTTATGAGCTTTATCTGTCAAATAGTGAAGTTTCATTTTTAACTTTTAAAATTTATTTGTATTATCTTATGTGGGTCTGTACTACTTACGTGGGCCTGTATTACTATGTCTTTTGAAATCGATTTGTGATTTTTTTCTTGACTTGGTATGGAATCAGTCTCCTAAAATATTCCATAGAATCTTGAAAAGGGCTTCTGTAGGATGCAAAGTTCAGTGTAATCATCTATTAATTCAGCCTTACTCATTAAATCATTCAAATATTTTAGGTTATTTTTTGTCAATGACTGAGAAAGATGTTGATATTTAAAAGTATAGGTTTTTCCCTCTGCTTTTGTATGTTGAATCAAGTTTTCCCTTTAATTTAATAACTAACATGGATATTATTACTAGACAACTGTTATTGGGATGAGTTTTGAAAAAAAAAATTCAACTGTTCAAGAGTGAAAATGGAAGACTCAATCCAAGGAAAAGCAGGAGGTGACTCAATCCAAGGAGAAGCAGGAGACCAGACAGTGGAGATGTAGGTGTCAACTTCAAATATCAGATCAAAGCCAAGTGGTGAAATATGATCAGTGTAGTGTGCTGGTTAGAAGCAGAGACCCTGCAGCCAGACTGCCTGGAATAAATTCCAGTGGTTCAGTTCCACAGATTGGGCAAGTTACTAATTTTGCTAAGTCCATTTCTTTGAGTGAAGAGTGGTGATAATAATAGCACCTATCTAAGGAAGTTACTGTGAGGATTAAACAAATCAGCATTTATAAAGTACTTAGAAGAGTATTGATCTATTATCATCCTTCACTACAGGCTCCTTTTAGTCAAAAGATAGTATAGAATACCTGGGTTTGTAAGTACATTTAATCAGTCAACCTATATTTATTGAACATTTACTTTTGGGAGTCACTATGTTAGTTACTGGGAAAAAAATAGACAGAGTCCTTGGCTCCTAGAGTTTACCACTCCATGGTGAACAGGCTGAATCTATTAATGTGATAGTGTAAAACTGCAGGAATATCCAATGGCGTGACTATATATGACTATACTATGTTATAAGAGTGTATATGAGGGTTCAGGATGTAGCCTATCTGGAGGACAGCTAATGGCCTTTCTGTGCATGTTTGTAACCTACGACTTCATAACAAATTACTCCACTTAGTATCTGAAAACAACAAACACATCTCATGAAATTGCTTAGAGGTGGTACTGGCCCAGAGTCCCTCATGAGGTTGCCATCAAGCTATTGGGCAGAGCTGCAGGTATCTTAACCCTTTGCACTCCGCTGTCCCCTCTCAGGGGACATCAGAATTCTAGCATATCACTCGGATGTCCCCTCTCAGGGGACACTGCAATTTATTAGTGATTACGGGGAATTGAGGTTATTTCAACGCAACTTTTTGAGACATGCATGTTTCCCTGAAGTTTTATCTTGAAATGGCACAAGAAATTAAATCAAAATATCGTAAAATGGTTCGGAGTGCAAAGGGTTAAGGTTTGACTGGGGCTGAAAGATTCTTCTGTGATTGCTCATCCCTGTGGCTGTGGCAGGAGCCTCCTGATGTGGTCACTAGGCCACCCCCACAAGTGATCCAAGGATCTGAGCATGATAATGTCTTGTATGAGCAAGATTTAAAAGTCAACAAAAGTCATTGTTAGAAATGGGTTACCAAGCACAGGCCACAGTCCAGGGGAAGACACGTAGGCTTCACCTTATAAAAGGTGTGTCAAAGAATTTGTGGGTTGTTTTAAGTATCACATGAAGATTGGTATTTTTTTCTGACATGACTAGGATGAAGATTGAAGATATTTTAGATTAGGAGTTGATAAATTTTTCTATAAAAGACAAGATAGGGCCTCCCTGGTGGCACAGGCGGTTGAACACAGTGCTGTGAAGTTGTCCACAGCCTCTGCAGTGCGGGTTCGATCCTGGCTGGCTGCAGATACCCACATGGCACAGCAGACCTCTCCTGTTTCACCCGCTGTTCCCCTCGGCAGTGTGTTTCAGTCAGTCTGCTTGTTCTGTTCCCCACTCTGTCTCTGGTGAATCCTCTTACCTTCCTGCACATCTGTCCTGGACCCCGGTTCTTGTATAAATAAATAAATCTTAAAAAAAAAAGACAAGATAGAATTTCTGACTTTGCAAGTCTTTATGGTCTTGTTACCATTACTCAGTTATAACTTTGTAGTATGAGAGTAACCAGATGATATTTAAATAAATGGGCATAGCAGTGTTTCAATAAAAAATTATTTTTTTCTATAACCTTTTTTAAAAAATTGAGATTCAGTTCATTTACAACACTGTATATGACTTGAGAGAATAGGATCACAGCTCTTCTGGATGTATGTTACCAAAACAGGAGATAGGCTGGATTTGGCTTGTAGACTGAAGTTTGCTGACCTCTGTAGGCAAAAGAAAATAAAAGAGTGGAGGATTAATTAGTCCAAGCAGAAGGAACAGAATTTTTTAGGAAGAACAGAATTTTTGTGTATTTAGGAGTATAAAGATATTTAAAATTGTTTTTCATGTAGTGGAATTGTTCTCACATTGTTTGTAGTGAAAATAAAAGAGTAGGAAACACTTACTTAACATAGATAATCTCTAGAAACATATTGTTGAAGTGAAAACCAAAATATAAAAGCTTTGTGCAATATGGGCAATTGGAATTTATGAAAATTAAAAAAAAATGTACTCTATTGTTGGCTTTATTCTACTTGTGAAGGGACGTGTGTGTAACACAAGCACAAAAACATACATGAGAAAGAAGGTCGTTTCTCTCAGAAGAATGGAGATGGGAAAAGGTTGTGGGACTTCAACACTGTTATGTTTATGGTTAACATTTTTTTTAATTGCACACAATGTAAAATTTACCATCTTAACCACTTTTAAGATTTTAAAATGTAAAATTTACCATCTTAACCACTTTTAAGATTTTAAAATGCACAGTTCAGTTGGTCGAATATATTTTTGTGTAACTAAGCTCTAGAACTTTTTCATCTTGAAAAATCAAACTTTTGTACAATTAAGCAATAACATCCAGTCTCCCCCTATTTTAAGTTCCTGGCAATCACCATACTACTTTGTGTTTCTAGGAGTTTGACTCCTGGCAATAGCTCATATAGCAGAGCGAGATCATAAAGGACTCATCCATGTAGTAGGTGTTAGAATTTTCTTCCTTTTCAGGGCCTAATAATATTCCATCCATTTGTGGATCACATTTTGTTTATCCACCTACATGTTAATGAACATTTCAGTTGCTTCCATTATTTGGCTATTGTGATAATGCTGCCATGGTCCTGGGTTAAAAATTCAAAATTGTTTTGATAAACAGTGTGATCAGTTAAATAGCACACTGCAAATACAGCAGCTTGAGATACTTCT
Source organism: Talpa europaea (assembly GCF_964194135.1). Classification (NCBI taxonomy): domain Eukaryota; kingdom Metazoa; phylum Chordata; class Mammalia; order Eulipotyphla; family Talpidae; genus Talpa; species Talpa europaea. Next base: position 65,770,019 of record NC_140078.1, read on the forward strand.
CTCTTTCATTCTCCCATAGCATATTCAAATCACCCCATTCACTCACGATATCCACTCAAACATATCTAGTTGATGTTACTTATGACCTATGTGCTGATAAGTCTAGTGGTTAATCTTCTGACCTCATCCTGTTAACCTCTCAACAGCATTGATAGATTCATTCCTTAATCCTAGATTCATTTTCTTCTGGTTTTCAAGATGTCACACTCTGGATTATCATTCTACTTCACTGGCTATTTCCTCATTAGCAGCTTCCTCCTCGCTTTTCAGGTCCCTTAATGTTAATTTTCCCTGTACTCAGTGCCCTGACCACTCCTTGCCTCTCTATGCTTATTCCCAACTTGATGTAATCTAGGCTTTGTGCTTTAAGTGCTATCTACTCATCCACATTTGTAATTGTAGCTCTTCTCCTCTCAAATTCACACTTGATCTATTCAACAACCTACTCAGCATCTCCACTTGAATGTCTGAGAGCATATCAAACTTAACACTTGTAAGACCAAGCTCTTGGTTCCTATAACTCCCACCTCTTCTCGCTAAGCTTCCCAAGCTTCCCAACTCCATTCTTCCTCTTGTTTATACTGAAAGCCTTGGAACTATCCATTATTTCTTCTTTTCCTTAGTCCCTAATCTATCAGGCAGTTATGCTAGCCTTACCTTCAAAACATACCCGAACTCAACTCTTTCTCATTGTCTCCACTGTGCCACATGGGTCTAAGGCCTTATTATCTTTTGTTGGTGTTATTTGAGTTGCCTTTTATTACTCCTTATGGTACTGTCTTTACTTTTACATCACCACCACCCCAAACTCAACCCATACTTCAGTACAGCAGCTGGAGTAGGTTTTAAGGAACACGTAGCCTATTATATGCCATGTTCAGAACCTTCCAGTGGTTTCCCTTATTTATCAGAGTAAAGCCACTGTACCTACAGTGGACTCCTAATATAGGACCTATTTTACAATCACCTTCCCCTCCTACACTCCCCCTTAAATTTCTCTGACTACTCTTTTCTCATTCCTGTACAGCTTAAGGCACTTAGACATTTTCCATTCTGACTGCCTGGGTTTAATTCACAGCTGATTCTCTCATTCTCTTTAGATTGTTGTTCAAGTGTCCCCTTTCCATGAAACTTTTCCTAACCATTCTATTTAAAGTTGCAATTGATACCCCATTCTCTAATATGCCCTGTTTTACCTCACTGACTTTCCTTTATAGCACTTGTGACAAACTGGTTTGATCTTTTTAAATTATTGTGTCTGTCCTATCGGAATCTGAAATAGAATACCTATGAGGGACAGGATATTTGTGTTTCATTCCCCGCTATATTTCCTTGAATTTACTTATATTTAAATATGTGAATGCCATATCTTAAGACTGACGTGAGTTGATATTTGAGATTTTAGTGTTACTTTGCTGTTAGTTTCTCCAGTTGGTTTTATTCCTTAAGACTGGCAACTTAAAAATATGGTTTCAAATCTTTGGCACACTTCTCTTTTGGTAACAACCAACAGAGCAGAGAAGAAATGATGCTATGACATTTCTGAGGTCAGGAAATAAAAGGTCATGCAGTCTCTGGTTTATTTGCTAGAATATAAAATCTAGGAATCTTTACACCTAAATGAAAAAGGTTGGATTATCCTCAGGCTGCCATGCTGTAGGGAAATGCAAGCCACATAGAGATGCCAGGTATAGGTGGTCAAGTTGACAAGTCAAGCTAATCCCAGTCCCATAAGCCACCAGACATGTAAATGATGAAGCCAATGAAGCCATCTTGGAAGTAGATTCACCAGCTGCAAATTCCAGATTTGCATCATGGTATCAGTGTTTAGAAACAAATCTTTCCTTCTCTATCTTTATGAATTCTGGAGCATAATAAAATGTTGTGATTTAAAACCACTAAATCTGGTGTTATTTGTAACATAGCAGAAGATTGCCAGTACAGTAAGTCAATTACCTGTGGATTGGCAGTTTAAGTTTTGCTTTGTTTGTTTGTTTGTCTGTCCTTTAGTCAATTTACTGAAAAAATATGTGGTGTATATGAATGTTATTCAGTTAGGTTCATCTTGGAAGCGAATGCCCTTCCAGATTAATTTACTAGACTGCAGATTCTTACTTACTGCCAAGAAATGTTATCCTGACAAACCACTTGAGATTTTGTGCTCAACATTCTGTGTTCTTGGTATATTTCCATGTTGGTCACCTAAATGCAGAAGAAGCTGGCAGTTTTAGAACAGCCAATGTAGCTGTGAAATTATAGGGAAATATATCATCTGGGGATCAGTGTCACAACGAGATACTAAATTTTGTGATGTGGGTCAACTTTTTTCTTTCTTTCTTTCTTTTTTTTTTTTTTTTTTTGCTTTTAAGACTGAGAATTGTTGTGATTAAAAATACCAGGCAGAGATCAGCATTTGAGAGTTATCTGCCTATTAAAGATCTGAGTGTTCTTAGAGCTGAAAGGGCCCTTAGAAACTCACTCAGGAAGCTCCTTATCCTGCAGATGAGACAGGGGGAGGGGTATGCCAAGCTCTCCCACTGGAACCACAGGCTTCTGACTCCAAATCCCAGTATGATGCTCTTTCCTCATACTAAGTGTTTTTTAGCCTGCCTCCAAATGATATTTTGGGTGCTGAGGCAGGTCACATGAACCAGCTAAAATTGTTCACACCACTTTGTATGCACTTTTGTGCCCATTTCTGGAGAGAATCTATGCCTTGTGTTGATTCTTACAGAGATTGGTGACCCACTGCACTTGGATATCCAGTCATTTAAAAACTAGCAGAGTAAGTTCAGTCTTATAGTTCCCCATACCTGTATCAAATCCTCCTGGGGACACTGCCTTGTTGTTTAAGATCAGTGCATCATGGGCGCTTCTTTCAGAAGGTTAGGGAAAGTAGGAGCACTTAGCAACCAACTCATCTTACTGCCTGTTTCAAAAAATTTGTCAAGTACTCACATTTTAAAATCACTTTTGTGATTCAAAAGCAGCAAGCAATAATGGGCTAATTAGGCATTATTTTTCTTCCTAGCCCTTCAGCTAAGACAGGGAGATCTGGAATCTCTACAGAAAAAGCCCGAAAGCTTTTTCAAGTAGAGCAGTCTCCATTGTGGGTATACAGCAGCCTTTTCACATGGTATTTTAGGAACCCAGATTCTTTACATTGGGGTCTTGCCATCTTCTTAAGTCTAGGAGTCCTTTCTGTGTAGCCAGTGGAAAGGGAGAGTTGGGGACAGGTTTGGGGACCGAGATTATTAAGAAGGTGGAGTGCCACCACCCACATTCCAATGATAAGAAATAAGTCACATTGTCCATCTCTATACAATGGTGGTAGTGGTGGTGGGCCTTCCTAGCAACAATTCTAAACTAATGAACAGAAGTACAAATCTCTTTTGGGCACCTCCTCTGCCATGGGCAGTGAGCATATTTCGGATCCTAAATCTCAAAGAGGATGAAGTTTTTGAGATGGGAGTTTCAGATAGCCTGTAAAGTCTGCGCGGGGGTTTCATCCTGACTTAGTGGACATCTTAGGAATTAAATGGATCCTCAGAAACTATAGGTTGATTGAAAAATAGTGTAATGATGGGAAAATTACAATTCCTGGGTAATAGGATATTTTATTTCTTTAAGGAGTGATACAGAGGGTCCAATCTGGAATTTGAGTTGGTTTATATTATAATAGTGCTTGTATAATTATAGCAAAGAGAACTCTGTTTTCAGTTTTGCAAAAGTATTGCTGCAAGTTTAGCTTTGTTATTACATGTTTGCCCTTAAAAATGTTTTCATGCTTGGCAGAAATTATAACAACATATGCCCTTACCCTATGGTTTTTATTTTCGTTGTGTTGCTTAGTTGCTTCTTGATTATTTTTATTTGTTTTATACAAGCTCAACTTCTCAAATTATCTTATGATTTTTATTCGCGAATGGGGATTGGCTATGGTATGGCATTATGATGAATTTCATTCCAGCTTTTCACATTAAGATGCTTTTGATGTCACATGGTATTAGAATTGGTGACCTGTGAAATATATTTCTTCTATCACTTACTGGAGCAACTCTGTTTTTTTTAGATTTTATTGGTTCACTGAACTCCCTCAATCTTGGCAGTAATGTAAAGGACTAAGTAGTTTTGTTTTTTTTTTTTTAAGTCAGAGTCTTTATGTGACTCACCCAATGGTGTGCTGAAACAAAATTGTACTGGCCCAAGAAAGTCGAATATTGTATATCAAGTAGATATACAAACTCACAATTAAAGAAATTATATTAAGAATTACAATTTCCTAAGTTTTCGTTACACTTTACTATTGTCTATATTCTGGGGGCTATTGTATCTATCTTGTCCATATGGTAGAAATGCCATAGAATTACATGTCTCTTCAAACAACACATTCAATGCTGCCACCTAAGTTGCTTAATCTTGTCCTGGTGGTCACTGGTTGTTCAATGTTTGACAGCAGCCCCTGTAATCACCATGCAGGTCCCGCTCCTTACAGAGTAGTGGTGAGGCTTGAAAGAACCAACTACTGCAAAGGACATTTTAGATTCTTAGCAAAGACAGTTGCTTTTGAGGTCATCTCCCATCTCCATGGAGCCTAAAAATGATTAGTGTTGCCAGCTCATTGTAGTCCAAGCCCTCCAAAAGCACACAGGATCTCTTCCTGTTCCTCTATTATTAAATAGGTTCAGCAATACTTGACTCCATCCCTTCCAGATATATATTAGAGTAAAAAAATATTCTAGCCCATGTGAGACCACTTTCAATAATTAGGATGCACTAATTTAATTTTTCTCAAATTTTTAGAGGAATTCTAATTTTTCTCACATTGGAAGTTGAAAAGTAGTTTTGCATAGGTTTGCTGATCTGTTCTCTGTGATGACTGAGAAGACAACATGCTTCTTCAAACCTCTATTATAGTTCAGAAAGTAGGGTGATTCCCCAGTGTTGGTTCCTGGAGAGATGCACCATGGTGTCTGGAACATGACCTAGTCTTCTTGAGATGCTGGTGAATAAGAACAAAATGATAGGATGTGGGCAAAGGTCATCAGTTCTCTTGTCTTGGGAAGTACTATTTTTCATTGTGGATTCCTTTCGGATAATTTTCACATTACTATGTTCTATCTTATAGGAAATGGTGATGATGAGAATAGATGGTAAGGTGGAGGAGTCACTTTTCTTTTTTTTTTATTTGGATTTAAATTGTTTAATTTTATATATTTTTTTATGTCATTCTTCATTTTCATGCAATGTATGCTTTATCATCTTGGGTATAGCCTCCGTGAAATTCCCACCACCAATTCACCCATGTACCATCACCATGGTCCCTTGTGCTCATCCCACCCCTGTTTTGATCCAGCTCCCTCCTCGCCCCCTGCAGAATGTCTCTGGTTTATAGTTGCCTGTTGAATTTGATTTTTGGAGTTGATTTTTAATGCCATTACATGGAAAAAACTAGAAACCATGGTGAGCCTCTTCTTCAATGTCATGTTTTAAAAAACTAAATGTTTGTGACCCTGTGAATTGTAAAGGTCTAGAACTAATCCATTTGACTTTAAATGATTGTTTTGGAAGTTGAAACACGCTGTGATGACATTATTCCATAGGTGATTGTATCATACCATGGACGTGTGTCAATAATTTTGTTTACTCCTATCATTAGTTACTTTCATAAAAGTGCTGATAATTACTGCGAAAAAGCAAAGCTTGAACTGAATATACTTTAACTGCATCTCTTCTTTTCTGCCACAACAATCTTCAAAGTCTTGACAGAACTGTTCTTTTGAGAGAAGCCAAGCAAAAAGCAAATCGTCAAGCTTAAAATTGTAATTATGTTGTTTGCTTTTGACCTAAGGAAATGTTCATCATTTTCCAGAAGTGCTGGATCTACATCTGGCTTGAGCCTTTTTTGTCTCCCCTGTAACACTGTTGATATTAGTGCCAATTTTAATTTCTTGGAATCATGAGTGCATAAATATATCACCCACAGATGTGACTTTGAACGGGGACCGAAACTATAAATTAGGAAGCAAGAGATTCACAGGGTTTCATCAGATCATTTCACTCCCCAAAGTGACACAGTTGTACTGAAAAGGTTTGAAATTGCTCATTTCAAACCTTCTTCAGTAGCAAAATGCCATGCGTGCAGCGAATTTCCAACCACCTTAGTCATTTTCTTTCCTCCGTTTCTTTGCTGTGTTTGTATTGGGGGCACAGAGTAATGTAATTTAGTAAATTATGATTTGATGGCTGGGCAGCAGCCCCAGTGTTGAACAGTATTTGGACTATGATTACTAGCTGGCTTTGTCACAGTTGACATTAATTATTGATGGAAGTTTCAGAAATAGCGCATGTGCCAGGAGCTTTTCACGGGAACGCAGGCTCCAGGCAGGAGGGATGCTAAAGAGAGCGGGGGAAGAGGCACCTGTGGCTTGTTTATGTCTGTGCACGGTGAACCTGGAGCCAGTGGGCTGTGTGGTGCTTGTATGAAGGTCATGGTGTAACAGAAGATGAACCGTCAGGCTTATTTCTATCGTGTTCCTCCCCAGGAATTGCACCGAAGAAGCCAACTTCAGCCGGAGCCAGCCAAGACGAAGGCTCTCCAGACTGTCATTGAAATGAAGGTAGGAGCTGGTCACATTTGTCAGAAACAGCTGTGCCTCTGGAGTTTGTTCTAACTTGATGGTGACTAACATAAACATGGAAAATGAACCTTGTGTTTTTCTCTAGGCACCCTAGTGGGTGCTTTTCTTCTGAATCTTTTAGCCTGCCTGGGTACTTTTAATTTATTGGCCCTTTAATTAGGATGCCTTTTCCGGGCAAAACAATAAAGGGCTCAAGTGTCCTTTGGCTGAAAGAAGCTGGGTTCATTTTCAGAGCATGGCCAATGCTTTCAACCATAAGGGAGGTTTTGTATGTGCTTTAAAAGTAAATTTCTAAAGCTGGAATAATTCTTTTTTTCTTCCCATTCATACTACAAAGAAAAGACATCTTTGAGAAACTAAGATTTGGCAGAGAAGTTATTTTATGTGCAATGGAGTTGTTAAATAATTAAAATTATGCTGTCAGCAAAATTCACTTTTCAAAGAATAATAATGCTAATGCTTTCTCACAACTCCAATTTTTTTCTTAGTTAAATTTGGAGGTGATAATAATTTCCTCAATATTCACAGGCTATCCCATTTTGCTGTGGAAACATAGAGATATGCTATAGAAAGTATTCAAAGATCCTCCTGGCTGGATTTGGGTATTTAAAGAATAATGAAGTAAATGATGATGACTAAGTCATGACCTATGGTTAGGAAACAGATCTAAATGAAACCCAGTTGCATGGTCAGTATTTAGAAATTTGAAGTCTTTTTACTCCCATATTTTGCCAGAAGGAAGCAAATAGTATTTACTGTAAGAATAAATAATTCTTGATTTAAATTGTCCCATTAAAAAATTATAATAACAGTGTTTGCTGTCTGTAATTCTGTGCTTGAGTTAATACTTAAGAGTTTGCTGGTGACCATCAGCATCTGAGAACTCTGAAGCATGCTGATAGATGATTTTTTTCCCTTTCTTCCACCACATGATTTTGAATTGTCTGCCAAAAACAATTCCTACATTTGGGGGAAAAAAAAAAACTAATATGAGCTATTGAATTCTTGGCATGTACAAATCTGACTTGGATATTTTTTTGTAGTCAATGACAATGTCTTTATCCAAGTGGATTTTTGTGGAAACAACATATAACTTTTGCTTTAAGATTTTATGTTCCACAATGAGGTTACATGAGTCATGCATTTGCAGCAAATTGGTGTAAAAATATCATCAAAGGACCAGATACCAATTGGATTAAAAAATAAATGTTAATCCTGGCTTATGAATGGTCTTGAATTTATGTAATTTTATTTTCTTTTGAAAACAAACTTATCATTCTACACTTGGTGGGGAGTGATTCAGAAATTCATATTTGCACCAAACTTGAAAGTTGATTAAAGCTTTAAAATAAAAAGGGACAAACATGATGAACAGTTTTATTTTATTTTATTTTATTTTATTTTGGAGATAGTCATTCAGTCCCCCTTCCATCTGGCTCTACACCTATCTCCCCTGTTCCTAGTATAATTAGTAACGGAAAATAAGATGTATATATATCTAGCTCCAAACTATCATTATTTGAAAAAGACTGAGTATCTAAGTCTTCAAAGAAATCAAAAATGGTATCTCTTACAGTGCAGTGAGCATATTCCTGGTACAGGCCTCTATACAAAGACAATTAATACTTTTCTGTGACTTTTGTCAGTAGATACCATGTTTGACTCTAGCTGCCTACTACTAGCATCATCTGTTTTATTAGACAACAAAATCATAAATAAAAGCACTTGCTTTAAGCTATCTACACAGGAAGGCATAAAAACAGGATTTTTAGAGATAATTCACTTGTATATAGTATGAGTAAATTGAGTCTAGAATGGATCCAATGATGCTGATTTATACGAGAACATGTTTTTAGGGCAAATGATGATCAGTCATCAATCATCAATGACATTTGCTAGGGAATCAAGTCTGGAATTTTTCTGTTGTCTCTTGGATGCTTGGTAATTTACAAAGCATTGCCTTCTGTTTGTCAGGGCAAAGTCTGAGTCCCATTACCATCTCTATTCAATAGGCATAAATTGAGTTATAGAGGCAGCTGGTAGAGGGTCATCTTCTCAGCCATATATGTAGCTTGTGATAGTGACTGTGATCTCCTGTGAGCTTGTTCATTACATCCCTGTGAATTAGGAGGGAATATTGGAAACCTAGATTTTACAAGTCATAGAGATTGACTATCAAGTAGAACTGACCCTTAAACCCCTTGTGGGTGGAACTTGAAACACCATTGTGTTTTAACTTAAACAACTTTGGGTAAACGTCTGTGTCATCTTGTGCGTTGGCAAAATCTAAAGTTAAAAGGAGCTTTCCCAGAGTAAATTGGACCTATAATTTCAGGGAAGTGACATGAGTTAAGGGTTTGGAAATCATCTCTATTTGTTCTTTGCCTTTTACTTAGTAAAACGAAGGGTGAACTTCTGACCCCTTATCTTCTCCACAAATATACTTTGCATTTACTTGAGAAAGCATTTGCTGTGAAAAGTCTGTGAAATCCTGCCCCAATTCAAGTGCTTTTATAATCACAGTCTGATAGTTCTAGTAGACCTCTGTGTGCTGCTCTGGACTTGTGGAGTTGTGAAAATTTGTTTCTGTAGGGCAAGTGTTAGGGAGGGCCATTTGCCCATATCACAGTGGCAGGCAATTCTGTAGTAGCCTTCACATCTACTGTCAACCTATTGAGCTGGGGAACTAGAGATAGAGACATCTGCATGATAATAAAAGGAAACCAAGTGAGTGAAGCTATTTGTGATTTATCTTCTTGCAGGAAGCTCCAGGTTTTAATTTTGATTCTGATTTGGTCTGGTAGATATGTTCTAGGGTTGTGTTTAGTGTATGTGTGTTTCTCAGAAAATTTAGTTTTCTCATAGATGGTGTGATGCTCCTCCTTTTCTTGCTTTTGTGTGTAAAGATTCTTCACTAAACTCCTTTTCTACTTTTATGGAAAACTGTCAATAAAAATGGCAGTTGAAAGGCTTGCCCTCCTTTTATTCTTTAATGTTAACTCCTCTGAAAGGATATGTTTTTAATCTGCTTTTGTTATAAACTAGACATGCCATAAATATGGTATTTGAAAGTTTCACTTTCTTTAGCTCGTTCATATAGCTGTGCCCACTAAATTGTAATGAAAGTATTTGTCAATTGATCTCAAAAATTGTTCTTTTTGCTAGTTAAAACCTTTAAATTAATTAAAGTATAATTTGAAGTCACCAAAGCTAAAAGAAAATGTATTGGTTAACTTAACTGAAAAACATTGGAGTGTTGCTTCAGGTACAGCTTGATCTAGGGGCTCAAAAGATGTTAACAGATCCCATTTTCTCCTATTCCCTCTCTTACATTGGCTTCCTTCATCTGAGCTCCATTTTCAGATAATTTCTTTCTGCCTGTCTGAGCAAGATAACTGCAGCAGCTCTAATAATCACAAAAGGATGGAACAGGGAGGAAGTTGCATCTTAAAACAATGAAAATCCCAACCAATTCTAAATATAGTGGCAGTTACTGAGATGGAGCATCTTGGGAGCCCCGGCTGAAAAGAAAATGCATGAGTTCCAATTTCTCATTTTCTAAATAGATTAAACAATACGCCATCAAGAAAACAAACTCAGTTAGCACTGAATTCAGCAGATGGAATGTACATAGGTTACATAGGGGATTTATTTATTTATTTTTAAAGATTTATTTATTTATACAAGAACTGGGGTACAGACCAGATGTGTGGGAGGGTGAAAGGATTCACCAGAGACAGAGTGGGGAACAGAACAGGCAGACTGATGAAATACACTGCTGAGGGGAGCAGCGGGTGAAACAGGAGAGGTCTGCTTCACCATTTGGGACGCTCTCAGGCTGGCCGGGATTGAACTGGGGCTGCAGAGGCTGCGGACAGCTTCACAGCACTGTGCTCAATCGCCTGTGCCACCAGGGGAGGCCCCAGGGGATTTAGTAAAGGTTAAAGAAAGGTACTTTATCTGGCGAATTTGTTCTTTAAAGTAGATTGAGAAGCTAGGTACATAATGTCTCCATGTGACAGTATTTCCATGACCTCTGAAGTGAGGATTGTGAGTGTTTAGGTTTCCAATCACATGACCATTTCAGGACACTTGTGTGTCGTGAGTGGTTCTTCTTGAGTAACATTTTTTCCCGATAGGATTTTCCTTTTTTTAAAAGATTATTTATTTATGCATACAAGAACTGGGGTACAGGCCAGAGGTGCAGGGGGTTGAGAGGATTCATCAGAGACAGAATGGGGAACTGGCAGACTGACTGAAATACACTGCTGAGGGGAGCAGTGGGCGAGCCAGGAGAAGTCTGCTGCGCCATGTGGGTGTCTCCCTGGCCAGCCTGGGATCGAACTCGTGCTGCAGTGGCTACAGGTAGCTTCATAGTGTTGTGCTTAACCCTTGTGCCACCAGAGAGGTCTCCCCTGCAACCAGGATTTTCAATGGGAACTTATTAGTAAGCAGTTCAAGACAGAGCTTAGTTAAATCGCTAGCTAGTAGTTGTACTGTTGATGAAAGAATATGGCTTTGCATTCAGGTACTAAACTCCAGTTATGAAGATGATCATTTGTTATTAAAACAAAAGATCCAACCTTGTCTTTGTGCTCAAGCAAATGACTACTGTTCTTCTGGATGGTTGACCTGCTCTTCAGTTGGCTTAAGTTTCCTTTAAAAGCTATCTTGATGTTTGATCAAATTCAGCCAGTTCAGTTCTAACAGGAATGAAAGAAATGCACTGGAACTTTGAGAAGCCAGAGCTACTTACTACTTGGCAACTTTTCCTAAGGAAACACAGTTAGGAAGGGAAAGATTTCAAATCTAAAATCTAGACCATTGAATGCATCCCAATTCCCAGTGAGAACTTCATTCGAGTCCTGGGATCTAGTTCAGAACCCCATGAAGTGGCTGCAATGTTTTCTTTGGCTCTAGGTTCTACCTACATTTATTTCATTCATCTTTAGACTATTTCTTGTTTGGGACTGAACACAGCATGCTACTTACAATTATTTCTTTTCCAAGGATGATGAGCTCATAGGAAACTTGTGTCAAGTCTAGTTTTTCTAGTCACACCTTTATGATGGAGAATGTCCCTGGTTCTTTTATGGCTATTGAAAAGAATAACAATAAGATAAAAAACACCACCCCCCCCCACCACTAGTGACAACCTACAGCCTAACACCACTACCACCCATGGGGAGCCAGTTGCAGGCACCTGATCTGTGAATAAGCATAATTAGTCCCATTTCATAGATGAGAAAGCGATGGCTTAGAGAGGAAAAACAACCTTCCTAGTGTTCTTAAGTTTGTTGGTGGGCAGATGAGATCTAAAACAGGTTTTTCCTCCAAATTTGAGTCTCTACCTTTCAATTTCACTTTTACTGAAGAAAGCCTATAGATTCAATTTGTTTTCTTTTCTATGCTCATTTTGGAAATTATGCATAGAACAGATTGAGGCAACTCATGAGAGCTGAGAGGTCTACTTGGTGTTTTTGTGTTATAAGGCAAGATTTATCCTTTTTATGTGTATATTTAATTAATCCTCTAATACAGCTCCAAATATATACCCCTACTGTCAACATCTACCCTGTTTCCATCCCTCCCCAAAGTTTTAAGCCTTCTGTTGAAGTCTTTATACTCCAGAAGGATCCAACTCATTCAAACTTGCAAAACCCTGTGTTTTTGATGAGCACTGTCCATTTAGGATGCCAGAAATGATCCTTTTGCTAATTTTTTTCTTGAGAAATTTCTTCATCTTCTCATATTTCAACTTAAAAAAAAACTTTTTCCCATTTAACTATTTTCTTTAAGTAAGGGGGGAAATGTGGGTTTTATATGATAGCCAGAAAAGCAAAATGTCAAGTTAAATGTTAGTTCTGGATGATATATGGTTGTCATTTAGAAGCAAGAAAGAATTTTAAAAAAAAGGAAAGATGAAGCTTCTTTCCTTTTTTGACCAAGCTTTTCTTCTTTTTTTTTTTAAAGATTTATTTATTATGCATACAAGAGCTGGGGTACAAGCCAGAGATGGGGGTGGGGGAAGAGGATTCACCAGAGACAGAGTGGGGAACAGAATAGGCAGATCAACCTAAGTACACTGCTGAGGAGAGAAGCTGGCAAGTCAGGAGAGGTCTGCTGGGCCATGTGGGTTGCTTCCTGGCCGGGGATTGAATTCGTGCTGGAGAGGCTGTGGACAGCTTCACAGCTCTGTGCTCAGCCCACTGCACCACCAGGGAGGCCCTGACCAAACTCTTCTTATGATGTATATGACATTAAATGTTTGAGTTACTAGATGACAAATCTTGTTGTAATCCTGAAGCTGAATCACAATTACCAATATTTATTAACCAACTATTTTGTGCATAGTACCAGAAAAATTGAGCACTAAGTCTTTAATGGGCGAATGGAAGGAAATACTTAAGCTAAGATCTAACTAGTGACTAAGCATGGCAGAAGAGGCGATAGGGGTTCAGAGGATGTCAAATCAGAGAAGGGCAGGGAATGCCCCTTGGAGGAGGTAGTATTTGAGGGGGGTCTTGGAAATTGGCATGGTTTTGATAAAGGGAGAGGGATGATTGATAAAAAAGGGCAACTGTATGAGGAAAGGCAAGGAGGCTGGAAAGTTTGAGGCATGTTTGGGGAAGAGCAAATCATTCAGTTTGGTTGAGAGAAGACTTTTAAAGTTAAAGCAATGGAAGATCAAATTAAACTATAAGGAAGTAGGAGGTAAGACATAATATAGATAAAAACTGAGATTAATGAGACAGAAAACATATAGAGCCAAAGCTGATTCTTTGGAGAGATTAACAAAAATGACAAATTGTGGTTGGAATCACTGAGAAAAATAGAGACAGCACACAAATAACCAATGTCAGGATGAAGGTGGAGCATCAATTATTGATATTAAAAATAAGAGAAAATTTTATTAATAACAGTATGATAAAAAGTTGAAATTTTACATATTTTTTTAAAAAATACAACTTGTTAAAACTGCATGAAAAGAAAAAGAATATCTGAATAGTCATATATTAAAGAAAGGGGGCCCTATGGACTGTTTGAGGATTTTGTGTACTTGGGTGGTGAGTGATCAGCTATCTGATCAGTACTTAAAAATGAATCATATTCTTATATATCAGTAAAAAGCAATTATAAAATGAAATTTAGAAAACCATTCCACTTACAGTGGTATTAAAATACCCAATTTACCTGGGAGCAAATCTAACAATTGTTGTAAAACACCTAATTTAAATAGGAGACATAAAACATAACTACATGTGGAATAGTCAATAATTCAAAACAATGAAAAGCTGTCAACTGTGGAATAGATCAATAAATAGTGGGATATTTATACAACCAAATGCTATGTAGTAATGAGAAGAACTAATCCATTGCATCATCTAACAACAAAATTGAATATCACCAAAACAATGTGGAAAGAAGCCAGACACTAAAGAACATAAAATATGATTCTTTTTATGTATTCCCAAAATGGGCAGAAGTAATCAGTGTTGTTAGATATCTGTCTGGTGGTTAATAGGGAGTAGGAGAGAGGGTGCGGAGCTTGGGAAGGCCAATGAATGAAGCTTCTGGAGTACAAGTGATATTCTATTTCATGAGTACATTAACATGTGCCCAGATGTGTTCACTTTACCCTAATTCATCTGCTGAAAACCTATGATTTGACTGCTTTCTTATGTATAATGTACTCTAATTTAAAAACTCATTTAAAAATAAGAACAATTCAACAACAGAAAGACAAATAATCCTATTAAAGTTGGGTAAAGGATTGGAATAAGCTTTTCTCCAAAGAAGACATACACATGGCCAGTAAGGACATTAAAAGATGTCCAACATGTTTTGTCATTAAGGAAATGCAAATCAAAACCACAATTAGATTTAACTTATCCCCAGTTGGGATGACTAAAATAAAGAAGACAAATAATAGCAAGTGTTACGGAAGATGTGGAAAAACTGAAATCCTCTTATGTTGATGGTGGGACTATAAAATATTTCAGTTCTTTTTGGAAAACCATTTGACAAATCCTCAAAATATTAAATAGAGGGTGACTGTATGACCCAGCCATTCTACTCGTAGGTGTATACCCATCAAATTGGAAACATATGTACACACAAAAACCTGTACCCAAATGTTCATATCACTGTTATTAATAATGGCCCCAAAGCTAAAACAACCCAAATGACCATTATCTTGTGTGAATAAAGAAGATATATTATGTCATTATAGTCTAATATTATTTTGCAATAAAAAAATGAAGTACTGACACACTCTATAACATGGATGACCTTCATAGGTCTTATGCTAAGTAAAAGAACTCATTTGCAAAAAACCACATATTATTTGATTCCATTAATATGCAATGTCCAGGGCCTCCCCAGTGGCGCAGCGGTTGAGCGCTGGGTTGCGAAGCTGCCCGCAGCCTCTGCAGCGCTGGTTCGATCCCTGGCTGCTCCCCGGCCACCAGAGGAGGGTCCCACATGGCGCGCAGACCTCTCCTGCCGCCCGCTGCTCCCCTCAGCAGTGTACTTCGGTCCTTCTGCCTGCTCTGCTCCCCGCTCTGGCTCTGGTGAATTCTCTCACCCTCCCGCACTTCTGACTGTACCCAGTGCATGTATAAACGAAACAAACGAACAAACAAATAAATAAATAAAACATGCCTCTATAAAAAAGAAAAAAAATTAATAAAAAAAAAATTAAAAAAAAAAATGCAATGTCCAACACAGGCACATTGATAATGACAGAAAGCAGATTAGTGGTTAGGAGCTAGGGGAAGAGGAGAAAAAGGAGTGACTGATAATGGTTGCAGGGTTATTTTAGTGCTGATGGTTGTACAAACCATTGAGTTGCACGCTTTAAAAGGGTGAATATTATGATATGTATATTATATAGCAATAAAAGTGAAACCAAAAATAAAGATATGACAAAGGAAAGGATTAATAAATGATTATTTAAAATTAAAACAGAACTATAAAACAACCATTTGATATATTTCTAAGGTTTATAGTAACTAGAGACTTAATATATTTAATACATAAAGAGTTTATATTAATCAATATGAAATAAAAGCTTGGAGAAAACAGTGCCAAAATATTGACACTAATTCAGGATGGGAAAATTGTAAAGGATTTTTTACCTCTTCTCCCCTGCCCCCAAATTTTTATGTTTTTAGTAATGCACTTTCATGACAGAGGAATGAGTAGGAATTATTATTTAGGAAAAATAATACGTTTATGAAGAAAAATCATCTATGAAAAATATTTAAAGATGTACATTTTTTCTTTTCTTTTCTTTTCTTTTTTTTGCTAAACTGAAGAGGCTTCACAGGGGAAAAAATTAGATTATTTATGGAAATTGAGAATTTGGCTCTGCACTCATTGTTCCTTGAGCTCCGGCTTTTCTGTCTGGGAGATGGGACCATGATACCAGTGTGGATGGGTTGTGGTGGGAATGAAATATGTTAAGACTTGGGAAAGGTCTGAGAAATTCTGGCACACAATAGATTCATAAGGTATCCTTTGCTTTCTCTCTCTCTCTCTCTCTCTCTCTCTCTCTCTTAAGATTTATTTTATTTATGTATCCAAGAACCGGGGTATAGTTCAGAGGTGGGGGTGGTGAGAGTATCCACCAGAGACAGAGTGGGGAACAGAACAGGCAGATCAACTGAAATGCACTGCTGAGGGGAGCAGCGGGTGAGTTGGGAGAGGTCTGCTGCGCCATGTGGGTTGCCTCCCTGGCCATGGATAGAATTTCTGCTGCACGGCTGGTGATAGCTTCATGGTGCCGAGACAACCCCTTGCGCCACCAGGGAGGCCCCTCCTTTGCTTTCTTAATCCTTGCCTTTCAGTCTGGAAATTGCCTTTCACCTGTAAAAAGGTGGTGGTATATTTGAGCAAGGGCCACCAGAAAGAAGTAATTTAACAAGTTTACTTCAGGAGAGTGTTAGCTCTGAATACACACACAGTTCACATGTGGAAAGACTTTAAAAGCATCTTTGAAAGGAGAAACCAGTGGAGAAAAAAAAATTGTAAGTCCCAGTTGGCCTGTGGAGTGATAAATGACCTAGGAACTTAGCTTCATGATTTGTGGATCTTTGGCAAGTTACATGCCTCTCTGTCTCTCACTAGTCTCATTTGGCAAATGATGGGTTTGGACTAACTGTCCAGCTTCGAAGAGTCTATCAAGTTTGGAAGCATGGTGACTGGCCATTGGACTTTTGGAGGGCCTGCCTGGGGAGTCTGAGGTGACATGACATTCTTGCAAAGTTTAAATTTTTGCTTTGTTTGCTTCATCTTGGCCAGCCCTGCCTCAGCCAGCAGCCTTTGCCCTATCCCTTTCTGGTGCTCAGGTTCCCAGCCTATTGTTTATTTAGGGATTGCAATTTCCTTATTGGCGTATGCTCTGGCCAACAGGGTTGAGAAGTCAACCACAGGCCTCGTGAACTTCCCCTTTCAAGTTTCAATAATGACAGTGTACCAGCCATCACATGCCTCATCCCTGAGGCATGGTCCAGTTTCCACATCCATCAGGCCACACTGGTAACTTGGGGTAGCCTGAATTCCTCTGCAGCCTGTTGCTTTTTCCATGAGACAAACTGGTTGAGCTTAGAAGGATTTGTGGTATGTTTTAGAGATCCTATGAATTAGGTCCCAAACCAGGGCTGTTGGGGGCGTAATGGGCATGGGTTAAAAGAAATGGAAAGATCAAGTTCAGGTTGCTGGAGGGCCAGTAGGGGAGCTTCTTCACTCATTCTTTTCCTGTGGAGCTTTGGAAGAGAATAGACGGCTCATATGTTCATCTTTTTATGACTCCCTGAAATGCACTCACTATTTTGCACAGTAGTATTTTGTGAATCTCTGGGAATGCAAACCCTCTTTGTGTCCAAATATATGTGAAAGATGACTTCCAATCCAGCCTTTGGGAGGGTGGGGTTGTATCCATCAGGAGAGCTTACCCTGTCACCAGGAATCAGTTTTCTAAAATTTCTACCTACTTTTCTTGCTCTCCAACCTTTTCTTTAAAGGCTAAAAGTACTGTGGGATAGAAAGGACAAAAATAGTCCAGTTTCTAGCTGTCTTACTTTCTCTGAAGCCACTTTTACCTGAAGTGCATATTGCGTCCTCTGTTCCATTCAAGGGAAGATTATACAGAAGTGTTAAAAGAAAAAAAAAAATTACAAAGACAACTTAGGTGATACAAATTTTATCTAATTCTTCATGAAGTATACAATCTCATTTGGAGAACTACAAAATGGGTCAGAGGCCAGGAAGCTTTTATAGGATAAAGAATGAAGAACAAAGAAGTGGCGGAGGGGGGGGGGTTGGGAAGAAAAGAAAATATCTGATTAACTAGGGCCATATAGTCAACTTTGTTTGGGACAAGAAAGAACAAAGAAATAAGTCTAGCGCCCATAGCTGGCTTGTGGGAGTTGGCTGACTATACACTGTGTTTGGGTCAAGCAGAGCTTTTATAGGGACATGAATGTTATCTGTGTTTTGGTTTGCTGTGTGGCACCCTGGGTAGCAGTAGCTCCACCTTGGTCTTAGAAAGTTATTTCATCAAAGGAAGAATCTTAGGGACGTTATTTACCTCCTATAGGTCTCCTGACCTGTAAAATTGGTAAAATAAGTACTTAATTCATAGAGCTGTAGGGAAAAATAAAATTAATTTTTCTAGCACAAGTCTTGCATTAGTAATATTATATATATATATATTAGTTGTTATTAATAACATGTTAAATTCTGGAGTAGAAAAACATTGGTTGCATCTGTCCTGTACTATTCTGTTGTACAGATTTAGACCATATGAATATATTTATATTTTCAACATAACCAGAGAAGAAAACATAGGTATGCAAAAAAAAAATATTTTGATGTATTTTTTTTTTTTAGCCCCAACCTGAGGAACATACAATTAAGTATGAAAGGGAACATCTTTGAATCGACCAAGCCATGGGTAGTTTTAATTCACTTCCTGGATAATTCTGATTTGCCTAGTCCACAAATTGGCAACAGTTTGTGTTACAGACACATGGAAATGATTTTGGATTAGTCTTTGCTCCTTTCCATGTACTGGGGATATAGAAAACTCTGATTATTAATTGAAGCAGCTTTTTGTTTAGTACTGATACTAAGCTGAGGCTGTGTTGTTAAAATATTGAAATACTTCTACAGTTATCCCAAAACCCCAGTCCTTAGCCTGGGGTCCCCCAAATCCAGCAAATAAAGAGATAATCCCTGGCCCTGCAGAAGCTTCCCACACCTGTTTCCGGTGTTCCAGGTGATGTCTGCTTTGGGTGGTACTTGCTCTGTGCTGCGCTGGTTGTTGAATGACTCAGCAAATATCCCTAACTTTATAGGATTTAAAACATGGAGGTTGACTCTCCAGCTGTGATAACACTCCATTGATACTGGCCTATATCATTAATGATGTCCTTTTTTTTCTTTAGTCTTTAGTTTCTTCAAATCATTTCTTTGACTCCCCTTCCTTCTTAAAACTTCACTTTCTTATTTCATGTGACTTTTTCATAATTTTCACCAAATTTTACCCCTCTTTCTTTTGGTGATTATCTCACTATTTTTTCTCTCCTTGATTTCTCAGTCATGTCTGAGAATTCTTCCACCACTACTAGGCTGATGATCAATCACCTCTGCTCTCTCAACTTTCATTTTGGCTTTTATTATTAACTGCCCAAAGACCTTCTGATTGCTTCTTTTTTTTTTTTTTTACCAGTTTATGAATGACTCCCAGTCAGACCCAAGGACAAACTATTAACTTGATTCTCAGACCATTTATCATTCAACCCCTTCCCCCTTTTAATTCCAATTCTTCGCCAATTAAAAGTGAACTATACCTCCTAATTAATCCTGTATACTTACTCCTCTTTGATACATACTCCATACTGTTCTTATTCTTTCAACTTACTTTTAGTAAATATTATGTGCTAGACACTATGCAGAGTACTGCTGACATTGTTTGTATCATTACTTTTGACTGGAAAGAACTTCATCTTTATGACAACCATTCTGATCCATTTCCAAACCCAACACTAGGCTCCTGCCTCTGGAGATTTCTTGACTTTCTTTGGTCGTCTTATGCATGGTTGACTTCTCTATCTGTAAACTTATAGAATATTATATCTAACTATATTTTGGTGCTGTCTTTCACAGTATCATTTGTTCACTCTTCTGGTAACAAGTTGCCAAAATCCAGCTATTATATTTTGGTATTCTGGTAAGTGCATGATTCAAGAGGTAGCTGTATCTAGCTGTTCGGATAACATTATGAGGGTCCGATCATTCAGATGGATTCTTAAAACATGAACAGGTCATGAACAGCCATAAACTTGTATCTTCGTTGTCATCTGCAGTCTCAGAAAAGGAGAGACAAAAACTCTGAACAGAAGTGGCTCTATATTTATATCGATCCCCTAAAAGCACTGTGACTGGCCTTGATGGGGTCATGAGTTTACCCTTAGATCTATCAGTGCATTCGAGGACCCATGATACTTGGTACAGGGCAGGGTCACACATGAAGACCACTTTGGAGATAGTTCCCCAAAGTGAAAGAAGCTGAGCAGGCAGATAAAACTAATAGATGTATGCTACAGCTACGACTGGGAAGGAAGGTCATCTTTTTAGGGTAGATTAAAAATAGAAGTACTGTCTCCTACTTTTGTACTTAAGAAAACTAGGGAACGCGGCAGGACTTACTACACTGTTGTTGACCTATGATAATGATGACAATGCTTTCCTTTCCTGGGAAAGGTGCCATGATGTGTTCTTTGCATACATTATATATTTACATTAATTTTTAAATTAAAAACTGTAAAAACTGCACGGTAATTTTATGAATGTGTTTTAGCATAGTCTTACTTCAGAGAGATTCAATATCTTGCCCAACAGTGTAATAACCTTAAACCAGGATTTGCATCCAGGTTTGTGACTCTAAGGTTCAGATGGATTGTTATATTTTCAGTTTTTTTTTTTTTTGTTAGACTTGATTCCATTAGCAACAACAGGTTTGTACACAAAGACCAAAACTTCAAAGGTGACATTGTCCAACAAAACCACTAGAAACAGGACCTGCCTGGTGATGTAAGGGTTAAGATGCACCCTGTGAAGCTATCTGCAGCCACTGCAGCATGAGTTCGATTCCCAGCCAGGGAGCAGCCCACATGGCGCAGCAGACCTCTCCTGACTCACCCACTGTTCCCCTTATCAGTGTACTTCGCTCGATTTGCCTGTTCTGTTCCCCACTCTGTCTCTGGTGAATCCTCTCACCCCCCACACCTCTGGCCTGTACCCCAGCTTTTGTATGCATAAATAAATAAATCTTAAAAAAAAAAACACTAGAAACACATGTTCTATCCGTGGGTCATTAGTAATGTGCTCAAGGACAGGATGACAGGAAGGATGCACATTTCCAGGATATGGGCTTCATGCAGAATGAGTCAAAGGTAGGCAAATTACATCATGAAAACAAACATCAAAACACCCTAATTGCTTTTAATTGGGCCTAGTCCAACCTGATTCTGTGCTTGTACATTTTGCTATAAATAATTAGATGCCATCTGAACAAACACAAAAAAACACCACCACCACCAAGAAACAGCATGTCCCTTGTCATTTTCCATTCTAGGTCATCATGGTTCTATAGTTTGATGAGACCCAAGAAGATGAGTTTTTATTTTTGCTCCTAACACGTACTAGTCCCAAGTTGACTTCTTTCTGGAGTGTTTTACTTGGGCTCACATAACCGTGGTTAATCCCACACAGTAAATCCTTCCAAAGGGAGGGCGTTACTCAGCCTAAGACCAAGGGCTGCTCAGTTATGTTTGCAATGACAACTAGTTGATTTTTAAAAGTTAAGCCTTCAGGAACCTCTGTGGTATCCAGTAATAATAGTCTAGAATTTTATTCTAAATAAAGTGTAATATAATTATGTAGGGATGTTTCCTGAACATTAAATCACGTCTTCTTTAAACCAAATTGGCCCTAAGTTTGTTGATCAATGTCCATAGACCGATATGTGCTCACAATGCATTCCATGCTCTGTAAAAACTGCTTGTATTTTCTTTCTTGGCCTGATATTAAAATGAAACCAGTAATTCAAAAGGAAAGCACATTGTGACACTCGGCAATAACATAATTATTACTTTTTGTGACTAAATGATATTGCTTTTTTGATGTTCCTCCCACTCACCATTTCAATGTTCACAGTTCCTAGAGAGGAATTGAAATCTGTTTCTTGCTGTTTAAGGGGAACATAATGTTTGACAAACACAAAAAGGGTAATGATGACATTCTGACTGGCAAAGATGTTCCAGAAAGTTTACTCCCAGGTTTGCTTAAACTTAAGGCAAGTTGGACAGCTTTTGAGAGTAGGTCCATGTTTTTCTAAATGCACTTGACCAGTAGTTCTGCTCTCTTCTGCATTGGCCATTCTTGTCCTTTTTTATACACTGACACTTGCAGTCACTTAGAACACCCAAGTCAGCTGAGGACCTTGTGAAAATGCAAATTCAGATTTAGTAATTCTGGGCTGGGATCTGAAATTCTGTATTTGTGAAGAACTCTCAGATGCTGTTGCTGCTACTTGCCTGCAGACCACATATTAAATAACAAGGATCTAGACTATACTTCCAAGTAGAGAGGGATGAATGCCTATGAATCTTGTTGAGACCTACCTGTTGTCTCACACACCTGGCTAAGTGACATTCCAAAAAGGTGCTCAACATACCAATATATTTGTTGAATAAATGAATGACTGAATGAATGAAACAGTTGTATCTAAGTTTACTATCAACTATAGCAGACATAGTCTAAAAAATTATGGAAACTATTTTAAGAAAATGAAAATAGCATAGAAATAAAGTAAACTTATATTTCAGTTTTCTCACCTGACTTTCATCCTAACTGCTGCCCTCATGCATGAGTGCTTATTTGTGACTGTTTTTAGAATAGGTAGGATTGACCCATTGGGTAAATGGTCACTAGGGTTCAATTTAAGTGGTTTATTAATTAGTTTCCCATCAAATACCTATTTTGCATCTTTTGGATGATTGGTGTAAAATAGTCTTAGAAATAAATCTTTAGGTAATAGTTATAATCTGTAATTTGTGTATAAAAATTTTAAGCATTATTTTATGATCATGTGGAAAGAAATAATTGAAAGAGGGAATTCAGATTTGGGGAATGAAGCAAACACATTTCATCTGCTTTCCCCCATGGAAAGTCAACCACCCCATATTTTAAAGTCCATAGGAAAAATAGAATATGAAAACAGAAGAGTTTCATGTTTGTCCTATCTCAAGACCATTTGAAAAATGTCACTTTACAGATGAGGTGGTGTGTTCCAGAAGCATGGGGAGTTCACATCTATTCTTTCACTGCTCTTGGCTCAGAGCAGCTTCCAGTAAACCATTTTTGAATGACAGAAAGTGACAAGGTAATCTGTATATTTAAGCCCCAGATTTTTAAAATTGGGATAATCCAATTTGAAGAATCCAAATCATTGTTTTAACTCCACTTTAGTATATAACTCTGAGCTTAACATAAGCATTAGGGTCCATTCTTTTCAAGAATTGACTTCTAGATGAATATCACCCAGGAAAATAAAATTAAATAAATACTTTATCTAGGACTTTTCAGAGATTTTAATGCAGATGTGAACTGGGAATCCCCAATAAGCTTTTATTAAACTCATTTGACCCCACCATCTCCTTTTTGCATAGCATTTTGGTTCTGTGGATTTTGGGAAGCTATCCTATGTTCCTCATTTCTCTAAGAAAGGCTCATGATTGTCTGCATTGAGAGCTTGCTATTTATGAAACATAATCAAGATGAATATTTGAAAATTAGTACATAAATTATTTTAAAATATCAGTTACAAATAGCATGTAAAGATGATGAGAAAGAAAATTCTTTGGAGAATGCTCTACCTTCTAAAACTTTGCTTTTCAGGATATCACAACTTGAGTTTTTCTGTGGTGGGTCAGTGCTACAAGTGACAGAGCATGTACACTCTGTGACTGTGAAAGGCCACATCTCTACACCTCATTCAGCCACTTTAAGGTTCAGAGGTAGTCTCCTTCCACAGTCCTCCTGAAATGGTTTTAGTCATTGTCTTTGATTTAGAGATCTTTTAAAGAGAAAAAGATAAAATTTCTTCTTCCTGAAATCTTCAGACTGAGGCAGCGGAGAGGCTATGAACATGACAACTATTTCATCTGCCTTTAATTGTCATGCTTATATTTCTTCATTCCTTTCTTTCATTCAGCAACCTTCCTGGGCACGATCAGTAGACCACATAACTTACCTGTGTCTATTTTGAATCTGTTCTCTCCAGATCCTAATATATTCCCATCTACTTTTTTTCCCCCATGCTCATGATTTCAGGTATGAGCATAGACAATGTTGCCCTTAAAACTGACTTCTTATATACGAACAGATGTATGAATAGTGAGAAAAAAGACTCTATTAAAATGACTTCCACAGTGCATAAACCTTTTCTTTTCTTTTTTTTTTTCATTTATTTATTTGGCATAACTCTAGATAAAGAAAAAGAGACATTTAGAAAAAAAAGAAATGTGTTTGTTAATATGAGAAAATTGTGTCATCATGTTGTGAAATTTCAATTCAGATGTACATGGGTAAAGAGGATTTTCTTGCTTTCAGAAGCTATCTCACCTTACTTTTGCTCTTTCTTTAGCAATATGTGCTAAAGAAATCATGTGATTTTTTTTTAAAGTCCAGTGAAAAACTCCTAACCCATTTAGAATGTGACAGATATGGTCATTGCTAAACCCTCAGGAGCTGATTGAGAGAAAGCTGAGGGTTTTTTTCTCCATTTATCTACATGATGGAGATCTGAAATTCTACCAGGTGTTGTCAGAAAATTAAGGTGTAAGATGTGAGATTTGTAAAGTATACTGTGGCATACACACACCCATATATAAACACATGTATTACATATGTACATGTATGTATATATGTGTATACACACATACATATATACATATAAATTCAAATATGGTCATTTTCGTCTTGGGTCTGATATACCAGAAGGTTTTACAACAGAAAAGCAGGGATGTTGTCCTCCTGTCACATTTAATTTACAGCTAAATTCTGGTAAAAGTTGTACTTAGATAATTGTAAAGCACAATGACCAACTTGTATCTAAATATTGGGGGGAAATCTGCGTCCTATTGATTGGAGTTTTAATTGATATATGTCTTTTTATATGTTTCTAAGTAATTATGTCACCTTAAGGCTTTCATGAGGTAAATGAAAATGTTACTGGTGGGTAAATCTGGGTGATGTGATGTGGACAATCATTATTACTTATAGAGCTTTTCAAGTTTCTATAATGAGCATGTTTAAATTTTATGGTCAGAAAAAATGTTGATTTAAAATGAATAATTTATTTAGGAAGGCTCTTATAAACTTTTAGAAGTTCATTTTCTATAGCCTTTTTGTTATTGCTGTTCTTTTTATCTGTAGAGTTCTAATAGTTTGAGAGTCAAATAAGTTACTAAGGATAACACTCTACATTGATCAACTTAGGTTGCTATAATAAAATACCATGTATTGGGTGACTTAAATAGCAAGGTTTTATTTTTTTGGAGTTTTGGGAACTGGAAGTCTGAGATCAGTGTGCCAGCATGGTATGATTCTATTGAAAGCTTTCCTCCTGGCTGACTAATAATTGGTTCTTTCTGTGTTCTCCCATGGCAGACAGAGAGAGAAAACAAACTCTCTGGTGTTTTTTCTTTCTTTTTTTTATTGAGGCAACATTGTAGCATGGTATATGATTTAGGGGTATAGATTCTCATCTCTTAAGAGATGAGATGTTACCACACCACACCCACAGCAAAGCACCCATAATCCTTCACCGTAGTCCATTGGGACCTCCTCCCCATTTTGCTTCTTGACCCCCTCATTCTCCTCTGGTAGCCTCAATTCTGAAGTTATATTTCTAGGATTTATTGTTGGTTTTGACTGTTTCATTGTTTTGTCTATCCTAACCTGATCAGAAAATGGATAGAAGGGCTAAATAGACATTTGTCCAAATAAGACATACAGATGGCAACAGACACAGGAAAAAATGGTCATCATCACTTATCATCAGGGAAATGCAAATCAAAAACCACAATGAGATATCATCTCATACCTGTGAGAATGGCCCATAACTAAAAGACCAAAAACAACAAGTGTTGGCAAGGGTGTTGAGAGAAAGGAACCTTTGTATACTTTTGGTGGGAGTGTAGACTGATCCAGGCCCTATGAAAACAGTGTGGAGGTTTTCCAATACATTAAAAATAGATCTACCATTGGATCTAGCAAATTGACTTTTAAGTATCTACCTAAAGAATGTAAAAACACTAATCCAAAGGGATATATGTTCCTATGTTCATTGCCAGGATATTTTTAATAGCCAAGTTAAAGAAACAATTTTGTTTCTATATGAGGGCACTAATCCCACCATGAAAGCCCCATCCTCATGACTCCATCTTATTCTGATTACCACCCAGAGGCCTCATCTCCAAATATCATCACATTGGGGGGGGTTATTAATTCAGCATATAAATTTCGGTGGCAAAAAAAAACATCAGTCGATAATACTCCCCTCGCTTAAGCTGGCAGTATACAAGATGCATGGATATTTCATTTAAAATAGAAAAAGGCTTGCAGGCTCTGCATGAAAATACTGATGATTGCTATCTCTTGGTGGTAAGGCTAGAGGGCATTTTCTCCATTTTTCTATGATTTTAAAGGGTATTACTTGTATAACTGGAGAAAATTCAGTAAGCATTATTTTTAAAGGAAAATGAAATACTACAGAATGCCATATTCCTTAATAATCCTGCAAATTTCAGATTTTTAAAAATTTATTCTTTTTGCTTTATTTTCTTTCTGAGAACAAGTGTCTTCACACGTGGAATACCCAGATATTGGAATATAGTAAGAGCACAAGTCACAGTTGTTGAACCTCCTCATTTTCCTCCTTTTAATAATAATCACAAAGTTAATGAATCTTGTGTGTTGAATTTGTCATTTTGTTTTTCTTTTTAATATTCTCTCTGTTTTTTTTCTCATTTTGTCCCATATTTGAGTGTAATATTTCTATTTTTTTTTGACTCTGTAAATCAATAGATTAGAAATGCCCTGCAAGTTAGTAATGTTTTTTATCACACAGGGAGTTGACTGCTTGCCAAATAAATCATGACAAGATGATATATTATTTCCAGTTGCTATAAATTTTCAACATTTAGTATGTCAGTCATACTAAGTCAAGATTCAGTATTTAGTTTTACTTATGCCTGTATTTTACATGAGAATCCTTACCCCCATTAGTAGATTTTAATTTCCTTCTCTCCCCGAGTCAAATTCCAAGCATGCCTTATAAAACCAGTCACAGAATATACACATGAACAAACCGCTTTTGTGTTTACAGTAGACTCAAAAGTATATCCTGGTAAACTGTATCTGAAATGATGAATTTTTCTACTTAAATGATTTTTTTAATCTTAAATTTGATTTTTTAAATTACATTTTTTGGTCCCTGTTATCACTGTTGCTTTG
Source organism: Talpa europaea (assembly GCF_964194135.1). Taxonomy (NCBI): domain Eukaryota; kingdom Metazoa; phylum Chordata; class Mammalia; order Eulipotyphla; family Talpidae; genus Talpa; species Talpa europaea. The sequence continues at coordinate 65,797,249 of NC_140078.1, forward strand.
GTAGTTTGATTCCCAGATATTAGATAAACATCCAGGTAACTCTCTGTATTGAAATGATATGTGGTCTTATTGTGAGCTTAAAAATTACACTTGATCTTAGCCAAAAGGCCGAGAAGCAATGTGAGCTTAAAAATTAACCTCACAAGTTATCCTCAGAACCGAAAAAAATAAATTGTTCTGCATTCAGGTCTACATCTCACTATAAAGTATTTCTACCAAAACTGCTTTTTGAAATTCTGTGTTGATGATAATTAAAAGCAATTTTCATTCTTTTCTTTCTTTCTTTTTCTTTTTCTTTTTTTTTTTTTTTACCACCAGGACACAAAAATCGCTTCATTGGAGCGAAACATAAGGGATCTTGAGGATGAGATCCAGATGTTAAAAGCCAATGGTGTGCTGAACACTGAGGACCGCGAAGAAGAAATCAAACAAATAGAGGTTTACAAAAGTCACTCCAAGTTCATGAAGACCAAGGTATGGCTCAGAGTTGTAAACTTTTATGCTTAGTGTGACTACAAAGTTATAGTTTACATACATACTTTCCCCAAATACATAATCTGCTTTATGTGATATCATGAAATACATGGGCAATAAAGAATGTGGATTTTTAATTCAGAAACATAGATTCCAAATAGAATCTATCATGGAATTTCTACTTACTGTGGGGAATCAGGATTTTCCAGTGAGTTCCTTCGGTGTCATTCTGTCTTGTAATTGATGTTATATAGTCAGTAGTTCTTTTCCAAATATTATAAGATTTCTGAAGCTTTCTTTTGTAAGTTTCTGTTATTACCAAATTTTTGGTCCATCCCTAGAAGGTGATTATCTCAAAAAGTTGATTATAGAAACCAGTTTAACTGCTTTCAATAATGTTAAGACCTTTCGGGTTTAACATATTTAAGATAGCACTGATTTTGAGTCTCAATGCTGTTCTTTGCTCAAATTAGTCAATCTCAGTATATTCATTCATGAAATAGGGATTAAAAAAAGTACTCACCATTGGGTATGCCTTTGATGATTATAAGAGATTATGCATTAAAAACAATTAGTTTCTTCATCATGAAATGGGGATAAAAAAAAAAGAAAATACTCCATTACTGGGTTGCTTTGACGAGTCTAAGAGATTAAATTTTAATGCATACATTAAAAGCACTTAATCCCTTGTCTGATCCCTAGAAAGCATACAATAAATGACACACTTGTTGATGGTACTATTGTTATTATTGTGATTTGCTACTATGGAACATCTATAAAGTGTAATTATAGTAATCCGTACCATTAATTTGCGTAACTGTTGCCAGTTTTAAAGAGCTTGGCTTGTATTTTTCAAAATCAAACTTTGGGGCTGTAAGTGGATCAAGCACCTAAATGTCTCTTATTTTGTCTCTGTGTGCTTATTGGATTCATAGTAACCCCAAAATAGGTTTTTGAGACTAAGATGGTTTTATTTGTTCCTCTATTAAATCATTTCTCTTCTAAAAACAATAACTATACCAATTAAAAATTTTTTTCCTGCTACTTGCTCTTAAACTTCCCTGTTCTAGGTTTTGTTCTTGTTTGTTGCTTTATAAGATGCAGCTGAGTTAAAAGTATTGCAGACTTCTGTGAGAAAGCAGTGGGAGAGAAGAGAAACAAATGTTTAGATGATGGTTATGATTTTTATCAGTTGTGAAATACATGCATACTCACTGAAGAGAATTTGCAAATTATAGTGAGGAAATAATAATATCTAGCATCTGTTTTGCCACGTATGTATGTGTGTGTGTGCATATGTGTGTTTCTCTGGGGAAAAAAAACAGAAACTGTGCTTACTTCTGCCAACTTTCCATCTGTAAGTAGACATTGGGATTATGACTAAAATTTTGGATCAAGGAGTGGAGATACAAGAAGGAGAATGTCCACTGAATTTGTAACCTCTTGCTCTCAGGGACTGCTACAAAATGAGGAAAAGATTCCCTTGCTAAGTCCTCCCTTCTGGTGTCTGTTTTGTAGTTTGTCTCTTTCAGAGAGCTGAGCTGAGGTGCAGGAGGCACAGGGGTAGGGTGGCCTGCAGACCATGACCAAATCACCCTGGGAATAAAGGCCAGAGACACAGATATGAATGAACTCATGAAGTTGGGGGAAAATGATTATTTTGGCCTAAACTTTTCCTCCTCACCCTGTCATTCAACAGTGGGGGAGATAGTTTAAGCCACTTGTACAATTGAAACTGCAGTGACTTTGTGAATTGCTCCTCACATGGACTCTGTCCAGGTCAATAAAACATTTATATGGTCTTCAGCAAGCAAGTTAGGACCTTTATTAGCTTATGGTTGTCTGAAAGAACATCAGTCCTTGAGTTTTAACTTTTGTAGCCTGGTTGCTTTCTTTCTTTTTTTTAATTATTTTTTTTATTGAGGTAACATTGTTTTACAACACTATGTATGTTTTAGAGGTATAGGCTGATACCTTTTCAAATATATGACCCCATCATGCTCCCCACTGAAGCACCAATGTTTCCCCACTGTAGTCTTTTGGGCCTCTCCACTGTTTTGTTTCCCAACTTCCCCATCCTCCTCTGGTAGCCTCAATTCTATAGTCAGATTGTTAGGATTTATTTTGATTTGTGTATGACCCTTTGTTTTGTTTCTCAATATTTCATATATGAGTGAGACCATCTGACTTATTTCACTTAGTATAATCCCTCCAGTTCCACCCATGTTGTGACAGACAGCAAGTTTTCAGTTTTCTTTTCATTTTTTATAGTTGAGTACTATTCTTTTGTGTGTTTACCACTTCTTTTTTTTTTAATTAAAGATTTATTTTTTTTATTTATACAAGAGCAGGGGTATAGGCCAGATGTGTGGGAGGGTGAGAGGATTCGCTAGAGACAGAGAGGGGAGCAGAACAGGCAGACTGACGAAATACACTGCTGAGGGGAGCAGCAGGCGAGACAGGAGAGGTCTGGCTGGACATGTGGGTTGCTCCGAGGCCAGCGGGGATGGAACTGACACTCTAGAGGCCGCGGACAGCTTCACAGTGCTGCGCTCAACCGCCTGAGCCACCAGGGAGGCCCTCTTTTGTGTGTTTACCTCTTCTTTATCCACTCTTCTGTCATTTGGCACTTGGGTTGTTTCCATAAGTTGGTTATTTTAAATGTGCTATAATGAGACTAGGAGTACATATATCCTTTCAAATTAATGTTTTTGCATTCTTTGGGTAGATACCTAGGAGTTGAATTGATAGATCATCTGATAGGTCTATTATCCATATTTTGAGAAACTTCCATACTGTTTTCCATAGAAGCTACACTAATTTACATTTCTACCAAACAGTGTAAGAGGCTTCCTTTTTCTCTACAACCTTGCCAGCACTTGTCATTTCTGTTCTCTTTGATATAGGCCATTCTCACAGGGATGGAATGGTATCGCATTGTAGTTTTGAATTACATTTCTCTGATAAGAAGTGATGATGAGCATTTTTTTTCATGTGCCTGTTGGCCATCTGTATGTCTTCTTTGGGGAAGTGTCTGTCCAGATCTTCTGCCCATTTTTTGAAGGGGTTATTTACGTGTTGAGTTGTTTGAGTCCTTTGAGGATCTTAGAGATTAGCCTTCTATTCAGATGTATGATTGAGAATATTTCTCCCATTCAGTAAGGTGTATTTTTGTTTTAATGATAGTTTCTTTGCTTTAAAAGGAGCCTTTTAGTGTGAGGTAGTCCCATTTCTTTATTTTTACTTTTATTTCCCTTGCCAAACACATTACTGAAGCCAACATTATGGGTATTATACCTATGTTTTCTTCTATGTATTTTATGGTTTGAGGTCTAATATCCAAGTGTTTAATATATTTCAATTTCATTTTTTTTTTTTGGTGTAGGGTCATGGTCTAGTTTCATTATTTTGCATGTATCTGTCTAGTTTTGGCAACAGCATTTGTTGAAGGCACTTTCCTTTCCATTGTGTCCTCTTGACATTTCTGTTGTAAATTAACTGTCCATATAAATGTTTTATTTTCCTTCTTCTAGGCCCTGAATTCTGTTCCATTGATGTGTGTGTTTATTTTTCTAATACCATACACTGTGATTGCTATAGCCTTATAGTCTAGTTTGAATCTGGGAGTGGAATACTATTCTGCTTTTTTTTTTTTTTTCAGGTGTAGTTTGACTATTTGGAATCTTTAAGGGTTCATACAAAATTTAGTAATGTTTGCCATATTTTAACAACTGGCTCCTTTTAATTATGTGTTTCAAAACTGGTCAGATAAGAAGTGTATTTGAAGAGATAATGGAGTAAGGTGTAAAGAACACAAGCTTAAGACTAAAGAAGACTGGTGATTCTCAAGCTTGTGTCTGCTAACCGCTAGCCTGGGGTATGACTTCAGCCACTCAACCACACTTTCTTCTTCCATAAAATGGGGCACTACCACCAACTTTAGAGTGTGACTCAATGGGTTAAATAAAATAATGTAGTTAAAGTACCATCTCAAGAAAGTAGCTAATGATTATAAACATTACTATTGAAGAAGTATAACCAACTATGGTACTATTATGTCTAATGTTATATTTAATGTGACCAATGGAGAAAAATGTATTTCTAAGCAGTCAAAATAAAAATGAATTCCTAGAATGGAATTCAGATATTCCTTATAGAGTGATAAATATTAACTATAAAGTGCTACTAATAATTAATATTTTGATGTTTTCTCCATTGAAAGAATGTTCTTATTGGATTGAATCATAGCATTTATTGCCCAAGTTTCATGAAATTACTTTAATTACTTATTTTTCTTTCTTCTTCTTTGATGGGGGAACTTGATTCCTTATTTTAGTCCAGGACTATTTGAGCAGGTCTAGTAAGACAGCTATTGCTAAGAATCTAGTACTGAGCGCTTGTGTTGTGAGCTCTGTGGGATCCCTTAGACCGTGTGAACTGATTCCAGTTTGGTCAATCATTTATCATGGAACTTGTTAAATTTTAGAGACCTGAATTTGTATCTTCTAAAATTGGATCACTAGCATAGTTCACTTTGGCCCATTTGCATAACTTTTTTATAAAGTTTATGTGAGTGTGTTACTTGTCGGAATCCTCACATATATCTGGAGAGTTAATTTTTGCAATCTTTGATTACACACATTGAAAGAACAATTGTTCATTGAAGTCTCTTGAACTCCATTTATGCAGAGTTGTATAGATGTATGCAGAGTTGTATAAATAATCTTGTCATTGTTTTGAGCTGTCTCCCCAAGCTTATTAAGCTTTGTTTTTAGTACATGGCACTAAGCTAGCTATTAGAGGACATTAAAAGTGTGTATGTTCCATGTATTTCCCACTCCACCAGACTGGACACTTAGTTGGCAAAGTAATAAATCTACTCAAAAAAACTTCTCTGAAGATTTGGTTGGAGGAGAGATCGCTTCTGCTGGAGTAATGCAAATTGTTTAGGTTTACAATTACTGTTTTTTATTGAAATAATCAGGTTGGCAAAACAGCACTAACAAGTTGAGTGGAGAATGCAAACTTAACCTGATGTCTGAGCAAACCTACAAGGATGAGTAAAAATATCATCCAACCTTCAATACACAGATAAGGAAGTAGGAAAAACTGAAATTTATACAAAATTATGTTTTCTGAAAAAAGAAAAGTTAGATATAAATTGTAAAAACCTTAGAGGCCCTGAAATTTACTTGAGAAATGGAAAAATAACTGTTAAACTCAATGGGTTTACTGAGACAGGGACAGAAATGGAAGTCAGGGTGACTTTGGATCTCAACTAGCAGAAAATGCTAGACTTGAGATTGGTGCAGGTGACTTTCAAAACTATTGTTTTAACACTTGATAAAGACTCAAAGAGTCATGATAGGAGGACATTTTATAAATTCTTACGAAATGCTGCATAAGAAGGGGAGTCATACTTTTTGGAAACCAGATCTAAAAGTGCAACTAAATATTGTTTCTTCTTATTGTCTTTAATGAATATTTGGAGACTTTTTTAAATGCCCCAGAATCCTTCTCTTTTACCAGAGCACCATCCAAATGGTGACTCCTTACAAAGGGTCTAGCTTTGAGGTGTTCTTGATCTGAGTATTTCTTTAACAGATATCTAAAATGTGTTCGGTGTGATTACTTGAATGTTTACTATTTTTAAATAAAAAATAGGATTAAAAAATTCAACATAATCATGAAAAACTGTCCCCCAATTTTTCATATACTCTTGTTCTCATTGTAATTTTGAAATAGTTTAGCTGAGAATTACTTTTAAGACCCGTTTGTGATAAAATTGACTCATCTTTTGATTCTTCTCCATGATCTCAAATCAGTCTCAATCTCAATATGTAATGATTTACTCCAAATAGCTTATAAAGGCAAATAATAATTTTTATATACTCTTATCTTTAGATAAGAAGTATCTTGAAATAGATAATTCTAAGTGTTTCAGTAAAAATTTGACATAGAAACCATGTAGCAATGTTGTGGTATGAAAAGGGAGTACTGTTTGTATTAATTATCTACAAGAATAAAACATGAAGGTTGGAAGGAAAGGAAGTTTTTTAAATAGCCATGTGAAAGGACATGAATGTCCATTCTGATGCTGAGCAGATGGCTGCAACTGGTAGGGCCTCTTGAAAGCATTGTGATTAAATTAAGTAGCAGTGAACATCTAAATTGCTTTTTATAAATATGATGTCATAGAAAAACCATGACATAACATTTTTGGAAAGGTGGAAGGTGAATTGCAAAAAATGTAAAAGCATAGTTCAGAATCTCAGCTTGTGTGAAGGCAGGGATTCCATTCAGTGGTTGGCTAGGGTAGAAATGCCTGCATCTTGCAAGCCCTTTGGCACATGCATGCTGTACCTAAAAACTAAGGCTCTGGGAAACTTCCTGAGCCCTGCAACTCTCCTGTTTGTAACTCCCACTCTGGAGGCTTAGAGGAATCAGACTGTGAAAACAGAATCTAAGAGGCACTTACAAAGTTTGTTTTACCTTCAACAGTTCTGTTAAACCTTTAAAAATGGAATTTTCCTTATAAATAGTTGTTTTTCTGGTAGGTAAAGGATGATGGCCGTCCCTGTTATGTATAGGACTTTGTTCCTAGTCAGAGATATTTTTCACCTACAGAGCCCGGTACTTCTATTATCAGTTACTCCCTCTGTTTTCAGAGTCTGCCAAAGACACCACTCTACTTTCTTAGATCTAGCCCTTTATTCTGAGTTTGTAACATATTTTCTTATTAACCTCTGACGGATTACAAGCCCCATAACCTAAACTGCATGATAATAAGCCAATCACTTTCTAGACATGAAGGCTGTATCTGCAGTGAAAAAGAAGCTGTTTTCCTTGGCAGAATAGTTTTTTTGGGGTGTTGGTTGTGTCACAGACGTAAGTGATGGAAGAACTTTCAGACGAGATGAAGTGTGCCTGATGGCCACATGGACTTCATATAAAGCATGTGATGTAATTCCGATTGGCTTTTCTCCTTGCCATCGCGGAGACAGACCTTCCCTGGACTCAGTGCTCATGTATAGCCGATTGCATCACTTTCCATTTTTATTGAGTTTATGGTTATAAAAGAAGCAAAAGACATATTTTTATGGATTAATATGATTTTTACCCTGTAATAATATTCCCCTTAGAAAAACTTTCGTCTGTTATTGTCTGTATAAAATATTTATGTGAAATTTATCTCATGGTAGTGATAGTCTAAAAGCTATTTAAAGCAACTGCCTATTTAATATTTATAGACTGAAATTATTTTATCATTATCAGTCTATTTTTATTGAATGAAGTGGGTGTATGTAGAACCTATGTGTCCTTTCCTGTTAAATACCATTCCATTGATCAAGTTAATTTCATTCAAATTCCTCTTTCAATACACTAGATTTCTACCCTGGCATTTTTAGAAGTTAGTTCAAATCAGTTTTTTACTGTAATCATCATGTTTGCTTAGGCATGTGGAGTTGTGCTTTTTTTTCAGCTTTATTTTCAGAAGAATCAGTTTCATATGTGGAATCTCCTATATCCTGGACTGTCAGCTATAACTGCATACACTTTTGGATCTTACCCCCTGAGAAGAGTGCTGATCTTGTTGATCACAACAGATTTAAATTTCTTTTTATATTTTTGGTGATCCTAATTCAGATTTCCCCCTTTTTTAATTTATACTTTAATTTTGGGGGTGGATGGGTGACATCTTTTGTTGCAGGTAAAAATGGTCTTGCCTCACATCATTAAATTATAAAGACATATTTCATGGATTACATATCCTGAGCAGTGCCACCACTTGCTCACACAGACCCAGAACATGTTGACAATCACTCACAATTTTTTTCTCAGTGAACCTCTAAGCATACTTCTCTCCAAGACTACCTTCTGTCCAGCCACTACCAAAACATTAGATTTGGCAAGTAAGATGAGACCTATTAATCCCCTGATTCATTCAGACGTCTCCCTGAAAATGGGATTTCCTCCATATCAAACCTTTTTAGTAAATTGTGCACCCTGAACACTCTGGATATAGAAGTATCATATCTCTGTAAGTACCCCACTCTGTTCATGAGCTTTTCCCACTCTGCTCAGCAGTTATTGTCAGTAGCACAGTTCTTGTTTATGCCTATTTTAGTGGCTGAAAACAATAGATAATGCTGAATGAAAAATATTTTTAAAACACATCTTGAAATGTATTTATGAACTATCAAGTTAGAATCTCAAGAGTCAAAACTAAGCCAGCAGGAAGCTGGGATTACAAGTAGTGCACTGGTTGTATCTTATTGTTTGCATTTGCTAGACAGGTGAACTTGAGCTTTGATTTTCACAGTCAAAAGGGCATTGGAGAAAAGAGACAGAAGCCTGGATCTGTTTATGATGAAAAGTAAAATAGGAAGCTTACTACCACTATCACATAAAGCTAGGGTCTCAGACAGCTACAGTTTTAGTGCAATGCTGAACTAAAAATAACCTTCCTATTCTTCTTTCCTCCCACTTAGACTGGAGAGCTCAGGGAAAGTGATCTATTTTAACCCCTTAAGTCAAGTGACAGGTGAAAAAACTAGCTTTCAGAATTCATAACCATAGCTGGCTAGTACATGGATGTGCAGTATAATATGATCCAAAAACTTCAAGTACAGATGAAGTTTAGAGCAGTCCTTGGTTGGTACTGCCCCAGGTTTTGGGAGAGGCAAATGCTCTGAAGGACTACATGTTCAATTTAGGACTCAAAGTATTTCTACAGATAAAGTTCAAGAAAAACATGAGCATGTAATTTTTTTTTTTTTTTAAATCACAGTCTGCAAGGAAACAAATCATTTAAGGAGATGGATTTGGAAAGAACAAATAGTAGAACCAGAAGGCAAGGACATCAGAAGTTGGAATTTTTTTAATTAATTTATTTATTTATGCAAGCACTGGGTACAGTCAGAGGCGCGGGAGAGTGAGAGAATTCACCAGAGTGGGGAACAGAACAGGCAGACTGACGAAATACACTGCTGAGGGGAGCAGCGGGCGAGGCAGGAGAGGTCTGCGCACCATGTGGGACCCTCACTGGCGGCTGGGGATCAAACCGGTGCTGCAGAGGCTGTGAGCAGCTTTGCAGCCCAGTGCTCAACATCTGTGCCACCAGGGGAGGCCCAGAAGTTGGAATTTTAATACAACACTATGAAGTAATTGTTTAAAATATATTTTTATAAATAAAAGTAGGCATTGAAAACACACATAAAGGACAAGAAACTATGCAATTACCAAACATATTTAAAGAGAACTAAATAAAATGTCTGGATCTTGGAAAATACAAAAATGGAAAATTTGTAAGCTCGATGACTAGTTTTAATTACAGGGTAGTCATAGCAGAAGAGAGATTTAATAAATTAGAAAACAGAGCAGAAGAAATTAAATAAAAGATGAAAGGATGGAATGCATGAAAGACAACTTAATATGTATATAAAATGAAGAATAAGAAGATCTAATATAAGTATAATTAGAGCTCCAGAAGGCGAGATGGACTAGGGATATTTACTATTCAGAAGCCATTTGAAAAGATTTTGAAAGGTGAGATTTTTCCAAACTTTATGACAAGTACCAGTCCAAAATTTCTGGAAACTCAGTCTACCAAATAGGATAAATAAAAAGAGATCTGTCCATTTGCATAAAAATAAAGCCAAAAAATCTCAGAAGGAAAGACACAGTCTTTAAAAAAGAACATTGTTTAAAGAAGATATTTGAATGGTTAATAGTATATGAAAAGATGCTTAATATCATTAGGAATTAGAGAACCCCAAATCAAAACTACAATGATATACCACTTTTATATTCATTGGAATGGCTAAAATTAAGAAGTCATAATTACAAGTGTTGGTGAGAATATAAAGAAATTAGAACTTTCATATTACTGATGTACTGAATAGTGCAGTTATTTGGAAAACAGCTTAGAAGTTCCTCAAAATGCTAAGCATACAGTTACCATGTGGTCTAATGATTATACACCTATGTATATATACACCTATGTATATATGTATATGTGGCATGAAAACATGTCCACATAGACTTGCACATGAATGTTTTTAGCAACATTAATCGTAATGGCCAAAACATGGTAATAATCTAAATGTCCTTCAACTGGAAAATGGACAGATGTATAATCATGTATAACATAATGATGTTCCAGCCAATGAAGGGCCACGTATACAATGATCGTCCCTGTATAGGTGTGTAGTAGGCTATACCATCTAGGTTTGTATAAGTACTCACTGACGTGTTCACACATCTACAAAATCACCTAAAGACTCATTTCTCAGGATATATCATTATCATTAAGTGACACGTGACTGTATTCGTACAGTGGAATATTAGTCAGATATGAAAAGGGCTGAAGTACTGATGCATCCTATGATATGGATGGACCTCAAAACATTGTGCTATATGAAGGAAGTCAAGATATATAGTAGATGATTCCATTTGTATGAAAATGCCCATAATTAGTCAAACCATCGAGATAGAAAGTAGGCTTGGGTTAATGATCTTTATTAGCTTCCTCTTGATTATCCTGAAGACCTTGGTGGTTAGACTCTGTGGTTTCACAGAGAGTAGTAGGTTTGGCCAGGAAGCCTTCATAACACTGTGACCCTTGGTAGGGTAAAACGTAGAAGACAGTCTGTTACCTTACCTTTCCTGTCTTTTGTGCTCTCAGTCACCTTTGTGCTCTCAATCACCAAGACCCTAAAACTGTGTGACTTCCAAGGCCTTCTTTTAAAGCAAACCCATAGCATACCTTGTAGGATTAATGATCAATGGCTATTGAAAATGAAGAGAAATGAGGAGTTGTGATATCTGTTTTTTTGCAATTTTGTTATTTTACAGATTGATCAGCTGAAGCAGGAACTTTCAAAGAAGGAGTCAGAACTTCTTGCCTTACAAACGAAGCTTGAAACTCTTAGCAATCAAAATTCAGATTGCAAGCAACACATTGAAGTGCTTAAAGAGTCACTTACAGCCAAAGAACAGAGGGCTGCCATCCTTCAGACTGAGGTAAGGCACTGTTTAAGTATTCTGGGCAGCAAACACTGAACTGATAGAAAATGTCATACCTGGACAGTTTTTTTTTTAGAAGATTCCTTATTCAAACCCTTGGGACCAGATGTGTTTTGTATATCACATGTTTAGGGAGCTTTACAAAGACCCATTACATGTATTATAGATTGTATAATCCCAGTGGGGCTAAAACATCACCCCATAAGCAAACACATGGGTATTTCTGCAGAGGAAAAAAACCCCTCAAACTAAAGCAGGAGAAAGAAAGACTATGTAAGTAGCCTCTTGTCAGATGATGTTAGATCGTGCTGCCAAAGGAGTTTGCTTTATATAAATATTTTTCATTTTGCAGAGCTTTTTGGGTTCAGGAACCATAAATAAATAATTGAATCTGGGGTGATTTTACTTAATCAAAAATCATTTAAAAAGTCAGAATGTCCTTTTTGTGACTTTACTATGTAACTGTATCTACTGTGTTCTCCTAGTACCCGTGGTTCTAAGGTGTTACTTCCTTCAGAGTAGCCCAATTTTCAAGATTCTGTTACTCATTGAAGAAAGTTGGTATTATGTGAATTTCTTAATGAAAATATTGGTTTGTTATTTCTTATTCATACTTAAAAGGAAAAAAATAATTAATGGTTCTATTCCCTAGCTTTTCCTTATTGGATTATATCTTTGTGATCTCTAAGAAATGCAAAGCACAGGCTAGTTATGTAAATGAACATTCCCAGAAAATAAATTATTGCATGGAGATAATAGCAAAAAGTGAGGTGAGTCTCCCTATTTTTGTGTTGAGGCAGTGTATGTTGTGGATTATTTTAGGGGAAAGCTATCTAATCAAGATACATGTTCTCTTTGTGCAATTTCAGCAATGTAATTGCGTGTGTATAGTTGGGATCTGTGAGGAAGTTTGATATTCCTTAGGCATTTATAGAGCTGTTGAGTAGATCTGCATCCTCAGTCAGGGGGCAGGACAGTGTCTAAAGGAGAAAAGAAACAATTTTGAGGTTAGATAGGTGGGTGGCATGGGCCTGACTCAACCCCTTGGCACTCGACATTGGCCAACAAGCAGTTATTTGGTTACTTCATTCCAAAATGATAATTTTGGTCTTAGTGATGTAGATATTTCACATTAAGGAAAGCTTATTCTCAATTGTATAGTACCATTGTGAGTGTAGAGCATGGATTTTATTTATTTATTTATTTATTTTTGCTTTTTTTAAATTTTTTTTATAATAAATTTTATTTTTATATTCCCCATACAATTTCAACCCCCCATTTTGACCCCAATTCCTCCCCTCCCTCCACCCACCCCCCCCAAAAGTGTCTCTGGTTCATAGTTTTTTGTTGATTTTGATTTTCACTTTCTTATAGTTATTCATTTTCCTGGTCCCTTATTTAAGTTTTCTAGATTCCTGCTATCAGTGAGACCATCCGGTATTTTTCTTTTTCTTTCTGGCTTATTTCGCTGAGCATGATCCCTTCCAGCGCCATCCATGTTACTGCAAATTGCATGTGTTTATCTTTTTTGAATGCTGAGTAATAGTCCATGGTATATATGTACCACATCTTCTTGATCCAGTCATCTATTTTTGGGCATTTGGGCTGTTTCCAAAGCTTAGCTATTGTAAACAGTGCTGCTATAAACATAGGGGTGCAGGTGTTCTTTGGAATGGATGTTTCTGTGTCCTTTGGGTAAATACCTAGGAGTGGAATTGCTGGATCATATGGAAGCTCTATGTTTAGTAGGTCCAGAAATCTTCACACAAGAGCATGGATTTTTTTGAGGCAAAAATGTATACTATGGCCTCTGTGTAAAGGTGGCTTGTATCTCTTTTGAGGAGGCAACAGGAATAGATGTAAGACTGTGCTGCCTAATACTGTAGTCCCTAATCACAGGTGGCTATTCAAATTTCATTTCATTAAAATTCAGTAAAATTTAAAATAGGGCTTTTTAGTCACACTAGCTCTGTTTCAAGTATTTTTTAGTCACATATGGCCAGCATAGCTATCAAATATTTCTACCATTGAGCACTTGTCTAGAATAGGAATTGAAAACTGTGATTTCTGGGATAAGCCCTGCCTTCTGCCTATTTTGTAAATAAAGCTTTATTAGGTAGGATGTAGCCATACCCATCCATCTATATGTTCTCTTTGGCTGCTTTCATGCTACAACAGCAGAATTTAATCGTGACAGAGACCATATGATCTACAAAGCTGAAAATATTTATGCTCTGGGCCTTTATAAAATGTCTGCCAACCCACGACATTGTGATTTTGTGGGAAGAGGGTTGAGTGGGAATTGGAATGCCGGTTTTGGGCCTCTTCCTGGCAGTCTTACATATCTGAAGTCAGCTAGATAGTTTGCTGACTCCTGTTCTAGAGTACCATTTTTTTCTTTGTAGTGGTTCATTCACAAAGCAGCTGATTAACCCCTAGTTAATAGCAGCATTACTAATAAAGATAATGTAATCGTATTGGTGTATATTGGATAGGAGGAAATTTTGGAAGCAAGGTAGTATGCTGAGGTATTATCCAAACAGGTAGTGGGACTTCTTGTTGATTCCTCTCCAGGAGGAAAGAATAGGAAAACTCAACTCAGAAAGGCTTAGTCTATTTTCTCACTATATTTCACTGATGAGTGCTGTATTCTTTGGCCTCTTTTTCTCTTTTTAATCACTCTCCTGTATTTTACCTCTGTTGAGTTAATGTAGTCCAAATCAGACCTATACATATTTCATGAAAAAGACAGTGGTGACATCATGTGGATAATTTCCGTCCCACCTTTAATAATTAAAGCGACCCACTAAAAGAGATGGTGCTTTGAAGTAGATAAACTTACTATAGGGGGATTCTCCATATGCTGAGAAAGTGAGATGATTTTTCAGTTTTTTGCTTTGAAGTTGGGAGTGTGAGATTAATGATTTTATCAGCTGGAACCATCCAAGGAATTTTCTTTTGCCTTTTTTCTTCTTTTAGAGTCTTTGTAAATGGAAATGGAGAAAGTTACCAAATGATGTTTATCTCTTAGAGCGAACATTTCTGGTTGAAATTAGCTCCAATTGTTGGATCATAGGCAAATGATTTTTGGCAGCAGTATAAAATACATTAAAGTTATTTTCCTGCTTCTTGGAAAAACAGAGGGAAATAATCTCCCCACCTAACTTGCACTGGGCTAGGGGGCAAGTATTCAGTAGATGAGATATGTTATGTTTCATTATATCCTACGATGAAAGACCTGGATTTAAATTCATATGAAAGCTATGGTCCTTTTCCTCGGAGAAGGTTGCATGTGATAACTCCTCCCAATTTAATTTCTGAACCATTCCTGAAAGCTCTTGCTAAAACAGAATGCTCTAGAATGGGAAGAGTCCTGCTGGTTTCTCTGGAAAATCTATGCCATCAACCTGCTTTTTGTTACTTTTTAGAATATAGTATAAAGGGCACATGCCACTGACTTAATGGTCCATCTCAAGAAGGAAGACTTTTGCTACCAGGGAATTTGTGTTTGGGAGGTGGCAGGATAAAGGGTGGGACGAGGGGTGGGAGGCAAATTGTCTGGGTTTGTGGCTCTGTGGCTTGGCTCCTAGGTTAGTTTGTTTTAACTTGTACAAATGCCCAGAGCTCTTTGACATGTGTGCAATAAATCAATGTAATAATAATTACACATATACAGAGAAACACCACATAGCTCTTAACATAACATTTTACTTTTTAAAATAGCTTCAAAGGACCCCAAGGCCAAGTTTCTTATTTTGCTTCTTTCCTTGATGCTGCCTATGTACCAACCTACCCCCATCCACTGTCACATTAATTCCATGGCAGTAGAGATAATAGAGTCTACCTTTTATATAGGAACTTGGTTTTTCTGGATTTAAATGAACAATTACTAACATATCTGGAAATTAGGAAAAAGAAAAGTCTGTGATTTTGTGCATTAAAATAAAATGTTGTGTGAAGAACAGAGCACTCAGAAATAGATGTGAGGACATGCCTCTGCCTCCCCATTAAATAACTGATTGAACAAGACTTGCACTTCACTGGGTCACCATGTCTGGCTCTATATAAATGGCGGCCATTGTGCCAGTCTGTCGTATCTATGTGCAAAGTGCTTTGACTCTATAAAGGGTTTAAAATATAAATTGTGTTGATTTTCATCATTGTTGTTATTATCATTACCGTTGCATGTCAGGAATATTTGGAGAATCTCTAACTCGCTTCACATCTCATCATCATTCTCTGTTCTAATACTTTGAGCCTCCTTTGAATACTTGGTCTCTATGTTTACCAATCTCAGGCTTTTATATTAATATTTCAATTGAGTCAGTCTTTTTTTTTATGTCTCAGAATGACAGAGAAATGAGGGTGCTATGAAAGTGCCCCCTATTTTGTTCTATATCTAAATGAAGAGATTTCTTCCTGATTTCTGGCCAGCACACTTTTGCTAGCCCAGCATGATTTCCAAGTTGCCAGTTATGACAATTCTTTTGCATGTTTTCTGGAAGATGTATTACATGACAGTATTCTAAATGCTTGCTTTACTACTCATTTCTGTTACAAACAGACCAGGAAAGAGTTCTACTTCTCTAAGAGTAAACATTTGATAATCTGTTAATTAACAAAGCATATGGCAATTTTGCAGGAAGGGCAACCATGCAGATTTAGTTAGTGACAGCTCCTGAGTAACTGTCCACAATATTTTGCTTTTGTTTTTTAGATGTAGCCCATACAGAAGATAATCTCATCCAATCTATAGACTTACTGCCACTCCTGCCCCCCAATTCAGGTCAGCACATATATTCTCATATTTACACATAACAATGTGTATAATTTCAGCAGGGGATCTGTGTGCAGATGCTGTAAAGCACATACAAGACTTGTTAAAGATCTCTGTCCTGCAAAAGATAAACTTGAAAGATGACCATAGATCTGAGGCAAAGAGCAGGCAAGGTGGAGGGAGAACATTCAAAATTGGAGGAATCCATCACTATGGGTGTCACAGATGTACTTTATATGTCTATGCATGTGTTAATACATGCATTCATACTTTATAAAAAATAAAGGAATGGACATTAGTTTCTTACTATGTTTTCTCTGCTAGAAACTGGTGATTTTTTAAAATATTTATTTATTTATGCATACAAGAGCTGGGGTACAGGCCAGAGATGCGGGTGGGGGGGCGGTGAAAGGATTCACCAGAGACTGAGTGGGGAACAGAACAGGCAGACTGACTGAAATACACTGCTAAGGGGAGCAGTAGGCGAGACAGGAGAGGTCTGCTGTGCCATGTGGGTTTCTCCCTGGCTGGCTGGGGATCAAACTCATGCTGCAGTGGCTGTGGATTGCCCCACAGTGCAGTGCTTAACCCCTTACGCCACCAGGGAGGCCCGAGACTGGTGATTTTTAAATTTTCTATGGTACACCCTGCACATTATTTATTTTTTTACTTGTTTTTTTATAATTTTTTGTTTTTTATAATTTTTTGATTAAGATAACACTGATTTACAAACACTGCATATGACTGAGAAATATAGGCTCCCACCTCACCTCTTCAGATGTAGGTGACCACAGCACAGCCACCACCAAACACCCATAGTCCTCCACCTTAGTCCATTGTGCCCCTCCCTTTCTTCTCCCTCCCCCCGCCCCCTGGTACATTTTAATGTAAAAAATTCAGTGCATTTTTATTAGCAGTGGTGATGATCATTTCTTCAGGGAGGTTGTGTAAGGTGCTAGTGGAGGAGGAGGTGTTTTGTGAACCCCGGCAGCATTTTTTGCTCTGAGTCATGGATGACTCAGTGTGATAACACAACCAGAAAGTGGTCTTAGGCTGTCAATTTTCAAGATGAATTATAAAAACCAAACTTTGACAATGAAAATGTTGTTATAGGGAGAAAAGAACTACTTTTACGAGAGCTTGTTTCTTGGTTTATTTGCATGGAGTTGGGCTCTCTGTCCTACTTTTTTGGCGAGGATACAACTCTTGGGCATAAAGGTCGCCATTCAAGAGTTGAATGATTTCTGGCCTCCAGGCCCTGCGGGACTAGATGCCTTCACATGGGGTTTTGCAAACTATTCCAGATACTTAAGGAACAACTCTTTTTTCTGAACCCACACATTTGGAGTAAAGGAGTTTTTAAAAAATGGATGGAAATAATGTTTGCCACTATATAGAAGGCGAATAATATTTGCCACTATATAGAAGGTGGGATTTACAAGAAGTGCTCCTATACTTTTGTAAACAGTAGATTCAGTTTTCCTTTCTACCTCCTGCCGTGGTTGACTGGCAAGCACTAAAGTTGTTTTTAATCACTTCAGTGCAACCTTCAAAGAATAATATTTGAATATCCTCTTTGAGCTAGGTTTTTGTTTAATGTGCTTCTTTAATCATTGCAATTAAAAGTGAGGTTTTTTTTTTTTTTTTAAGTAGCCTCAGACAAAACCAATTTTAAAAATTGTCAAATTACCCTTGTGCCTTATCATGGCACATTATCTCACTTTCAAGTTGCAAGGAATGTTTTTAAAATTAATAAATTGAGGGATTTTGTGAAAAAATACACAAAACACAATGTTGGTATCACTTATATTTTTTTACTGTAATATTGTCATTGGCTCCACATTTTAAAATGTTTTTATTTGACTGGAAAAGGCATCATTTGAAATTTTTATTGATAACACTCTTAACTGCAAGAAAAAGACATAAACCTGCAAAGCCATAACTATCTTGGTGGCCACAATTGGGAGGTCTGCAAAATGGTTTATTACCTAGAAAAAAATGTTGGGAACCACAGTCGTTATAGGGGTCACCACCTCTGCTACATGGATTTTATTCTTTTCCTTTTCCATTTTGAGGGTATGTATGATGGTAGTGCCAAACTATACACTTTCCCTTCACCTAATGTCTGTGGTCTTTGTTTTGATTCTCTCTTTATTAATGATGTGAAAACTTTGGGGTCACATAAAAATAAGCCAGGGGCAGACTTTGTGGGTCCCCGGATGCTGAAAATGTCCTTGTATCTAGCTAGTGGAGACATTCCTTAAGGGGGTCATATGTTACTTTGTGAGATTTTTAGCTGTTTGACCGATTTTAGATATCTGGGTGAACTTTGCCAAGCAGCCTCATGCTCTTACATTCTTAAGGTAAAACAAAAAACTTGTGGGGAGGAATAAAAACCTGCCACAGTTCATGGCAATTTCTGGCCTATGCAAGGATGAGGCAGGGAGCTACAGGCATTGTTTTGTTCCATAGGTCAAGAGTCTAGTACCTTTGTTGTGATTGTTGTCCAGGCTTTCAGAGAAGCCTTGTTTAATACCTTGTTAGAATAAAATTGCTTTTGACTTCATAAACACAGGTGTTCAGTTAGAATCTTAATGAACTGTGAAATAGGTAGATGTCTAAAAGGAAATTCTATAAATTGTGAACATGGCTCTGTCAGCACACTAAATGGATTAGGAAAATTCATTGTCTATCCTGTAACTGAACACCAGTGTGATGCGTGGACATGAATTAGTCCTGAAAAGCCAATAAAATGGAAGGAAAAAGTAGAGTCTAGGAGATGTGGATGGTGTGGGTTCCCCCACCACAAATGAACGCTGGTGCGGAAGGGCTTAGAAATCAGAGTGGCTGCTGCTCAGAGGACGGCCAAGAAGGAGTACATATGAGCAGACAACACAGAATTTATAGAGTAAAACCACAAACACCTTATTTTCCATTGTACTAAAATAATGATATTTTATAGTACTCATTTTGTATGTAATTCTGCTTTCAATTTTATATTGTTACTATAGCTCAAATCTCATTATAAGTGTTCCAACAAAAATCCCTTTTTAATCAAAAACTTTCCAAGCCTTAGCCCATTGTCAACTTATTTTGAGCAACTTATTTTTCTAGTGGAACAAAAGAATTTGGCCCTCCTTTTGAGCTCCTCAGGATGTTATTTGACCTGTGTGACTAAGCATATAATTAAGATAACAGAATCATTTTAATTTCTACTTTAAATCCCTTCATAATCTGCATCCATTGTTTTGGGGTATGGGGTTATTGAGTTAGAGTCTCTTCTATTCTCTAAAAGCAAAGAAATAGGTTGTTAGTATTTTTGTCTGGTTAGACTTCATTTGAAAAAGGCATTGTCTATGCTATATTAAGCTGCAACTGGAAGTGACAATATCCAATTAGTCAATCATCTATGAGAAAGTGCACAACCACTGGTAAGTATTACTTACTGGTCAATGGTTTGCAGAAGAAAAGGAATGTATTTTTGTCATGTCTGTGGGGAGCTGACTTGCCACTTTAAAAAGGAGATGACAGAATTTAGGAGGAGGTAAATCCAACAAAATTCTCACTGACCCCCGAGCTCACATACTTGCTTTCTTTTCTTTTTGTATGAATTTTTATGGAAAACATAATTTATTAAGTACTTCCATTCATTTTTTCCTTTTGGGGGACACCATTTAGAAATAACCAGTTTACATTGTGATTATGTGCTCCTGACACTGGACCCAGATTTGTACCACTTGCCTCCACTGCTCTGGAAAAAGGCTGACATTAGCTGTGGCCATTGGGTTTCTTTATGTGTATATTTACACATCAAACCATAATGTAAAGAGTGAAGTTAAATTGCAGGGCTTCTGCAAGAATTTTTACCCATTTTCATAGCAACTTTTTTCTTTTCAAAAATTAAAAGCAGATAGTTCATATAAACATACATTCCCCCCTCCTTGTTTTATTGAACAATAAATAGGGAGAGAGAGAGAACAAAAGAGATAGAGAGACTACAACTGGAAATAGGTAATAGTTGTGCATATGAAAATTCTCTTAACCGAGGAGTTTGTTTTCATTTCAAGCATTTCTGTCTTGAAGTGGTGAAATTTCTTTCTTGGTGTGTGTTTTTTTTTTTTTTTTTAATTTTCAAATTTTCAAATGTGTGTGATTTCATACTTCTTTATGATTATAAAAGAATGATCTTTGGCCCCTAACATATTACTTGACTGGAGTTGTTAATTTGAAACTGGACGCATTATAAGTTCTGTCATTAAGAACTGGCCAAATGTGAAAGAAAAGACTGAAATCCTCATTTTGGTAGTGTGACTCCATAGCCCAGTACCAGCAAAGCTAGGTGTCAGAGGGTCAACCATCTCTGACATGATGACCACCTTTGACAACTCCTCTGAGAGAAGGAAGAAGAGAAAGGCAGAGTAGAACTTCTCAGAACTGCCAGAGATCTGGACCTTAAGGCTTAGCTGCAATTCAACCTCACTCTCCTTCAAAGTCCAAATGCACATGTTAGGAAAGAAGTGTACTCATTTTGAAGATATCATCTGGAAAAATTTAATCATGTTTTTACTTTACTGAGCATACAGATGTGTTTAAGAGAAAGAGCCAGAACATAGGGCCTCCCTGGTAGTATAGGAGTTAAGTCTCAGTGCTATCACCACCATGGCCTGAGTTCGATCCCTGCCAGGGAGCTAACCCGCACAGCAGACCTCTCCTGTCTCTCCCGCTGCTCCTCTCAGCAGTGTATTTCAGCAGATCCACCTGTTCTGTTCCCCCACTCTGTCTGTGGTGAATCCTTTTAAACCCCGCACCTCTGGCCTACATCCCAGTTCTTTTTTTTTCATTTTTCTTTCTAATTTTATTTTTTTTTACATTTTTTAGACAATATTTGCTTCCCTCTACCCCCTCAGATTGAGTCCCAATAGAATTTCCTTCTCCAAGGCACCCGTGTACCGTCGCCACAGTCCCCTGTGCTCCTCCCTCTCTTTCTCTCACCCCTCTCCCGCCTCATTCCCTGCAGTATGTCTCTGGTTTATAATTGTCTGTTTTTGCTTTGTTGTGTTTGTACTGTTATTATTATTATTTTTTTACACTAATGTCTTATTCGGTTCCTCTATATTCCTGCTATAAGTGAAACTATCTGATATTTATTCCTTCTGGCTTATTTCACTGAGCATAATTCCTTCTAGCTCCATCCACGTTGCTGCAAATGGCATGAGTTTATCTTTTTTGATTGCTGAATAATATTCCGTTGTGTATATATACCACATCTTCTTGATCCAGTCATCTATTTTTGGGCATTTGGGTTGTTTCTAGGTTTTACCTATTGTAAATAGTGCTGCAGTAAACTTAGGTGTACAGGTGCTCTTTTGACTCACTCATTTTGTGTACTCTGGGTAGATCCCTAGGAGTGGAATTGCCGGATCGTATGGTAGCTCCATTTTTTGTAGACAGAGGAACCTCCAGACAGCTTTCTATAGTGGTTGGACCAGTTTGCACTCCCACCAGCAATGTAGGAGAGTTCCTTTTTCACCACATCCTCACCAACATTTGTTGTTGCTTGTTTTTTTGATATGTGCCATTCTTACTGTACACCCCAGTTCTTGTATGCATAAATAAATAAAGGAAAAAGAGCCAGAACATAAAGATAGGAAACTAGGTGTGCAGCATAATTTTTGTATCCTTCCTGGTTGGCTCTCTACTAGATTTTTATAAGGTACCCACAGTGTATCAGGTTTGGTGCTAGGTGACAGGAATATAGATGTAAATAAGAGATAAATGATGCCAACATCATTGAAAATGATGAAGAAAAGTTTAAGAATTGTCATTCTTTTTGTTCACTTATATTGACTCAGAAGATTTCATTGAGAGGATATTAGTTGCTGGTAGAGCAGCTGCGTAAAGGCCAGAGGGTATCTATCAGGACCTCTGAGTTAAGCCCACGAAATTACCTAAGCAAAAGGAGGACTTGTTTTGATGCATGGAGCCCTTTTCACTTATAAACCCTTAAATTTTTAAGGGTCACTTTCTGAGATGAAGTCTGTTATAGGTTGTGTAGGAGATAAAAATATAATCTCATTTCTCAGGGACATTATGGCCTAACTGGAATTTTCTTTACTGTGCTACATTTGAGTATTTTAACTCTTTATTGACCTGATGTTTATATAGAATGGAAAACCTCATTGCAGTATAAAGTTTTTGAAGCAAAGCACCTTTTGACTTTTTTTTTTTTAAATTTTTTTTTTTTAAAGATTTATTTATTTATTTATTTATACAAGCACTGGGTATAGTCAGAAGCGCGGGAGGGTGAGAGAATTCACCAGAGCCAGAGCAGGGAGCAGAGCAGGCAGAAGGACCGAAGTACACTGCTGAGGGGAGCAGCGGGCGGCAGGAGAGGTCTGCGCGCCATGTGGGACCCTCCTCTGGTGGCCGGGGAGCAGCCGGGGATCGAACCGGCGCTGCAGAGGCCACGCGCAGCTTCACAAGCCAGCACTCAACCGCTGCGCCACCGGGGAGGCCCACCTTTTGACTTTTTTATGGGATAGTGAGAACAGTGTCTGTCACAATATGGGAACTACAAAAATATTTGTCGGATCTATTGTTGCTCTCCTGTATCACTGGAGTCTTTGTGAGAGAATTAGATGAGACATCATGTCGTGGTAGCAATGGAAATATCCAGTCTTAGGTAATGCTTTAATGTTAGTAGTAGGAGAAGAGATGAATTAACTTATCTATAAGTATAGGAAAAACATTCCTAACTATGTTTCAAGATTTGGTAGCAATAATGTTTAAGATTGATTAATTTGATAATATAAGAATTAAAATTATTATGGTAAAAATTATCATAGCATAAAAGACAAAATTTAGGAAACGCACTTGCAAGTTATACTGCAGTAAAGGGTTCATATCTCTAATAAATAAAAATTGTAAAAACAGAAAGCATCAATAACCCTGTAGAATAATGTGTCTGATATAGAGACAGTATACAGAAAAAGAAACGTAAATGGTGCTTAACTTGACAAATGATAAAACGAATGCATACTAAAACCGGATGTTGATGGTGCACCGGTGCATTGGTGAAGGAAACTCTATGACTCTATGGGGACTACACCTGAGGGGGTGGGGGGAAGCAAATATTGTTTAAAAATGAACAACGATGTAAAAAATAAAAAAATAATTAAAATAAGTTAATAAAATAAAACTGCATCGAAGAATAATTTTTTACTTATTAGTTTGGCAAAAATCCAAAGATTTGAAATATACTCTATGGGCAAGATTGTGAGGGTAAAACTAGTCCTCAAATAATATTGTTGGTAGAAATGCAAAATAGTATATATATATATCCTTTTTTAGAGGTTTCCTTTGACTCACTCCCAATATTTTGGGATCTAATAATAGATCCTAAAGATACACTGGCAAAAATACAAAATATCCAAGAAAATTCATTGCAACATTATTTTTAATAGTGAAAGACTTGGAAACAAGCAAGATGTCTACTAAAAGGGGACTAATTGAAAAAAATCACTATGATGAACAAAATGGATTACGATGCACCTGTGTAAAAGAAAAAAAGTTACTGAAGGGCATATAGGGTATGTTACTGTTTACTAAAACGTTAAGAGGAAAAATGAAGCAAATGAGTCTATCTGTGTGTCTTAGAGGAGGGATTGTAAATAAATATATATATGTATGAATGTGTATATTGGCTTATAGTTTTAAAAATTTGATGAACACACTATAATACAGTCATGCATCATTTAATATTGTTCATTAACAATGGATCACATACATGGTGGTGGTCTCAGTAGGCTGGCTATATCATAGCTTACATTATAAGTAGTCTGTATCCTTTAGGTTTGCATAATTACGCTCTCTACATTTGAACAATGATGAAATTGCCTATGATACATTTCACAGAAAGTATTCCCATCAACAACACATGACTGTATTTTAAAAAAAGTTACTAGTGTGAGTAAGATCAATGGACAGGGAGAGAAGGTAGATTTCTATGAATTTTTTTTTTTTGGTATGATTTGACTTTGGAATCATGTAAACATTTATTTCACACAATTATAAAACTAAATTAAATGCAAGGAGGCAATCCATAAAACACTGAGGAAAAATGAAGCAAATGAATTTATCTGTATGTCTTAGACATGGCATAATTACCCCAAGTTACTTTAAGCCATGGAACTTTGAGTATACATCTTAAGTGGGATAGAGTGCAAAATAAAAAATTCTGCAATGATATGAAAATCTTTAACTTCCCCCAGTGATTATATTATTGGTTTTAATGTGAGTATTACTATTCCAAGACAGGTGTGTAAAGAGTGGGTTGGAGCAAATGAGTATGTCTGTTCTGTCAGTAAGAGCTTGATAGAAAGGAAATACAGATACAAGATTGATGAAGTTAAGTAAAAATATTTTAGTCCTAGGATATATTTCCTGTTTAAAAATATAGACACACATATCTCAACTAGATGTGCCCCTGCCAAGTCCTAGAAACAAGGACCAATCTGGCAGCAAGGTACATTCCTTGTGTAAAATTTATTGTTTTACCACTATAGACATTTGTGGAGATGGTCCAAGTCTGGGGCAGGAAATGATGCCTTGTACATCTTGTCATGCCAGAAAGCAGGTATGCTTTTGGACTGATGGGCATGTCAAAGGACAGGGACTGAAGAGCAAATAAGAATAATGTGATCAACATCAGTAAACATGTTTAAATCTGTAAGTTCAGAATGGTAACCATTAATAAAAATACTCTTTTATAGATGCTAAAAAACCAACATGTTATTTTTGAAATTGATAAATACAGGGAAATAAATGAGCATTCATAGTATCTCTTTGATGTAATTTGTAGCTCAGCTTAAATCAAAGAATTGATAAGGAAAAGATTATTTGAGTAGAAGTATTTGAGCTAAAAAATGAAGAAAGAATGCTAGACTCTCACAATTTTGCAGCCTCTAATGTCTTAACCAATTTAGGCATTGAGCTTTAATGGATGTCACATCAAATATTACATGCTTCCTGATAGAAGTATACTCTATTGCCAATGAAGCTTTCTTGCCAGGAAAATCAAACCTGAATAATACTGGAATTAGGGAGAAAAGAGAGGAACTTGGCAAACAACCCCAAGGGATACAGTGAGCAAGTTCCCTCCATGGGAAACTCTAGTGGGGGAGATGACTGTGTTTTCAGTGTTGTTTTTTTTTTTAAAGAACAACAAATGTTTTCAGGAAACACGCACACACATGCACACACATACACACACACACAGAGAGAGAGAGAGAAACTAGATTAAAAGACTTGAGACATATCAAGCAATCATAATATGTGAACCTAATTTGGATCCTGATTCAAATAAGTGAAATGGTAAAACTGTGAGTCAGCTGGAGAAATCTGAAGTTTCAATTGAGGATGGTAAGCAATCCTTTGTAAATTTTCTAAGGTGTGATGGTGGAATTTGCCCCCTTAATATAGAACCCTTATCTTTTAAGATTCATAAAAGATATTTACAGATGAAATGATGTAACATGGAATTTGATTTAATATAATGAGTTGGCTGGGAAGAGGGAGTGGTTGAGATCGTAGCCATGAGGTCATAAGTGGATGCTTGTTGAAGTGTGTACATAGTGATTCACTATATTATTTTTCTCCACTTTTGTACATTTGATATTTAAATCTGAAAACAAAATTTAAAAAATGAATTAGCAGCATGCATAGGTTCTTTGAATTAATTTCATTCTTAGTGACATGGATAACCAAGAGCTTTCTCTCATCTAACTTAGGGTTTATGTCTTCATTTGTACAAATGCTGTCCCTGCTAAATTATTCTAAACTTGATGGTGACCCACAAGATGACTTCAGACCTTTTATCATTTCAACTACAGTATGATTTTCAGAAGGAAAATGTCTTCTTTTTGTCGTTTTTCTTAGTCTTTTTTTTTGTGAGGGGGTAGTTTGGATGTAAAAGACCTAAAAGAAAGCATTGGGAAATCTGATAGGGAAACTGAATCAGTTGGGCTTTTAATGTTGATGCTTTTGGAAATCTTTTTTCAATCTAACCAGTTGTTGTAAGACTGTGCAGCTGGCTGATGTCAGGGACCTGCTGATGACTCACTCCATTTAGGCAGGTCGATCCTCGATAACTTCCCTGGAAATAGCTTGGGCTGCCAGGCACAGACCATGGCCACATGATTTTTGCTTGACGTCATTTGTCATTTATTTTACCCACATAGGTGGATATCAGGCCTCTGAGGGACTAATTCCTATTTTGCTCTCATGTGGAAGTTTAGAAGATTTTACTTGCCTGCGTGGATCCTTTTATTACTCTTACAATCTGGGTGTTTGCTGATTAGTAAAACAAGTGTGACTGAAGGCATCTTAAACAAAAGATGAAATACAGGTGGCAAGACCATGATAATTTCCTTCTTCCTACAGAATTTTTTGAAGTTTCTTAAATACTACACAAGGAAAAGCACGTTCAATACAGGCTTGTTAGAGTATGCCAGTGTGTGTTTTGTATATTGAGTTTATCTAAATCCCAGTCCGGAAGAAGTAAACCAGTTTTCTCTAGTCTTTCCCAAGAAAGTGAATTTCAAACTAATTCCACATGTTGGATGAAATACAATAGAGCTAAGATCATTATCAAAATATTTTAATGTACCATAGAGTATATTTGCAAACATAATAAAGAGATGCTCATTAATTTATGTAAGATTTGAGAGAGAATTAAGATATGGATGATCTGAAAATATTTCTTCAGTTATAGAACTTACACAGAAAAGTTCTTGGCAAGTTCATTTCTAGTTCTTTGCTTTTGGACAGATATAGTTCTCATCTCCATTTCTCCACATATCTTTGGGTCTTAGCAGAGATTTTCATGGTCATTATCCTAGGATGACAGGCCTCTGTTACTTTGCTCTCAGCAAAGTACTTAATGGAGGCCTCTTGCCTTATATATTTTTTCTCCTTCTTCAATTCCTAGTTTTATTCAATGCCCTCTTTTTAGCTACTGTAGATATGGGTTTATATAAAATTATCTTTCTAAGCCTTGGGAATGTTTCAGAGTCTAGGAAGATGTCTCACTGACCATTTTGGAAAAGTGAATATAGCTTGCATTTATTTTGTTTATTATAATAGTGTGCTACAATGCCAGCTTTTTAATGATAAATCATTGTACAGAGCCCTATCCTACAACCTACAAGCTGAAATTTGTAATTCAAGTTAGGAACATTTCTAAAGTACATAGTTCTTATTTTCATTGGCAAACTAATGCTTTACACTGATGATTAACATAATTGAAGTGCTTTTCCCTTTGGTGCTTGCAATTGGAAAAATCAGTAGAATGAAGTTACTTAAGATATTAATGCAATTTGACACATTTTGCCAACAGGAAGTCATATATCATTAACTGAAACAATAATAGCATATCACATTTATTAAACATTTACCAGGTGCCAACCCCATTTATGATGTCAAATAATCCTCATAGAAATCCTATGACGTTAGTAGTACCTGATTCTGATGAACTTTATTTTACAAAACTTTTACATGTGCAAAGTGGTCATGGATAGAATGAATTTTAATAATCATCTGTAATACAAAATGACTGAAAAACCCTGGGGTAAGTTAGATTACATACCCTTGTCCTTAGGATCTCCCTATGTATAGGCCCAGATCCAAAAATAACATCATGATATAAGATCAATAACAAAGGTAAATACAAAGAATCATGAAGTACTAGGGATTAACAAGCCTGTGGAGGAGAGACTCAAGACAGGTGTTACAGAGGAGGGGTATTTTAGATGAATCCTGAAAATGGAAAGTGTTTACTATGATGAAAAATGTGTGTGTGTGTGGGGGAGAGTATTTGAAGCCAAAGAAAGAAACAGTACAGATGATTAAAGTGTGGTCTGTTCAAGGAACAGTAATTCAGTGTATGTGTGTGTGTGTGTGTGTGTGTAAGAAAGAGATGGGGACTGGATGGGCAGAAGAGGCTGTATGGTGTATTGGTTGAGTTTGTTGGTTTTGAGATCTCAACCAACTCTAGTTTAGAGTCACAGATCTCTGTGTCAACTAAAAATTTTCTCATTCACTTATTCATTCATTCATTCAACAAATATAATTGATGCCTTCTATCAACTTGTTATTACCCTAAATTCTAGGGATAGAGCAGTGAATAAGGCAGGCAAAACCCTTAGTTCTCTTGGAGCTTACATTCTAGTGGGGTTGGAGGAAAACAAATATGCAAAAGGCCATTTAATGGCCCGTCTGCTAGATTAGATAATGATTCCGATGGAGAGAGCCAGAGTGCCCAGGCCTTAGGCAGGAGTGAGTTTTGGGTGCACAGAACAAACAAAGCAAAGAGAAAACCAGTGAGGTCCAAGTAGAGTGAGTGAGAGGATAATGGGAGAAGGTGAACTTGGACAAGTAGGAAGACTGAGCTGTCTCTTGGTCACAGCAAGGAAGTAAGATTGTGTTCACAGCATGGTGTAAAGCCACTAGAGGGATTTAAGCAAGGCTGTAGGTGGTCTGATTTGCATCCTAAAAGGCCACTCTGAGTGTTGTATGGAGAATGGCTTCTATAGGGATAGAGGAGTGGGGGCTGAGGCCCCTTCAGACACCTCAGAGGTGTTGAATGCCTGAGCCCAGTGATGGTGAGAAGATACACAGATGGAGGATGACTTTGCATCCATTTTGGAGGGATAGCTGTCAGGATGGAATTGGACTTGGGAGCAGAAGATGAGGAAAGAGTAGAATCAAAGACAAATTCTGAGATTTTAGGTTTGAATAACTGGATGAACAAGTGCTTATGTCCTTGAATTCCAGAGTGCTGTTGCAAGGATTAAATGGGAAAGGAGAGGTAAATGCATGGTAGATGAGTTCATTATATATGCCCTGTGATCTCCTGGGTGTTTGCACTCAAGGTATGAAGACATATAGTTGTGAGAAGTTGAGAACAGGCTGTACAAAGGCTCTTAGCAGAAGCCATGAGCACCTAATACCAAGCTGAAGCCAGGAAGTAGAGAGGAAGGAGGGTAGTACAAAGGAGGAATTGGATGGGAATTCTGACATCACTCCTGAGCCACCTGATCTCCTGATTATCAGGAAAGTTTCCATTTCCTGCAAGACCTGGCTCTACTGTTGCCCAGTTTCTGGTCTTCCTTTTGCTCCTGAAAGCCCCACCCCCACCCTTCCCAGACCATAAGCCTTTCCACCTCTGTCACTGGACAAATTCAAAGTTGTCTACTCACTCCAGCCTGAATGAGCCCAAATAAGATACCCAGACTTCTTTCTTTATTTTGGAGAACACAACTTTCTTAGTATAACATAATTTTATGTTAAAATCATAAATTAATGTAAAAATACCCTTGTATTATAATTAAAAAAACATAAATTAAAAAATTCAAAATATAGAGAAAATTCTTCTTCTGTCTTTCTGAACACACTGCAGTACTGTGTCCCCTCCCCAGTAGTAATCATCCTTATCATTTGGGCTGTGTTTGTCCACATTATTTTTTAAGTACTTACCTATTTGTCATATACACGCATATTAATGAGGGGATTTTCCAAACATAAATGAAATCATATTGGATATGAAGTTGTGCTGTGTCTGGCGGGCCTTCTGTATTAGGGCACATAGACCTGCCTCGGCGTCACGGCCATGCACCACATGCTTTAGTTCATCACTCCCCTGAAAGTGAACGGTTAGTTTTTTCCAGTGGTTCTGCTGTCACAGACTTATTTTTTAATGACTGGTTCGTTTTGCTCTGCAATCGTTCACCTATTTGGACAAATCCAAAGTAGTCTCGGTGACGTCCTTTGCCATTTGGTGGTTGTGTTGTGCCTCTGGGCCTGGGATGGGGTTGAGCTGAAGGGGGTGGGTCCTCAGTGCTTATGGGGAGTGCAAGTCAAACACACGTGGCAGCAATTTTCCTTGTTTTCTGTTGCTGCAGGGAGGAATTAGAACTGCTGAGCATGTGAGCCTTGAATGTTGCGGTCTCCGCGAGAAAAAACTCCAAGTAAACTACACAGTTTATATTAACACCTAATATAAGCAAATATTAACTTTGCAAAAATCACCTTCTAAAGAGACAGGTTTAATAAGAATTTCTGAATTAAACTTAGAGTTTGAATTAAACATGCAGAAGGATCAACAGTATCTTCAAAGTTTAGTCCTAAGAAGTAATAGCTTGTTTTTGAGAAGGAAAAATATTTAACTGCACTAAATGTTTGGTTGTTTGAGCTTTGAAAGTTGGAGCATTTGTGTTTTTGAAAATTAATGTAAAAACCCAAAGTAACTTAAGTTATAAGGGCTGTCATGATTTTTATGCTTTCTGTAGATAGGATCATGGAAGCCATAAATATCTTTGTTTTACAGAAAAATATTATATTTGGTGAATATCAGTGAATATTCTAATTGTCTTATCATATATATTTTGTAAATACTCTCAAAATAAAGGCTACAGTGTAAATGGTTTAGGCTTTCTCTATCTGCTTCAGGTAGGTAGGAAGGCTGGAAAGGGCAACGTGTGCTCTGCAGACTGGACAAACCAGGCCTCAGCAAATTTTATAGTAATCCTGCAAAATAGATGGTGCTGTTCTCAATCCACAGGTGAGAAAACTAAGGCCCAAAGAAGTGAGCAAATACCTGAAAGGCATGCATCTAAAAACGTGGTAGGGCCTCCCCGGTGGAGCAGTGGTTGAGCGCTGGGTTGCGAAGCTGCGCAGCCTCTGCAGTGCCAGTTCGATCCCCGGCTGCCAGGTGAGGGTCCCACATGGTGCGTAGACCTCTCCTGCCGCCCGCTGTTCCCCTAGGTAGTGTTCTTCGTCAGTCTACCTGCTCTGCTCTCTGCTCTGGCTCTGGTGAATTCTCTCACCCTCCCGTGCTTCTGACTGTACCCAGTGCTTGTATAAATAAATAAATAAATCTTAAAAAAAAAAAAAAACTGTAAAAAAAAAAAAAATGTGGTAGTGTCAGGTTCTGATTTAGGATTGACTTATCTTAGTTGCTCTCAGTTGTATGAGACTTCGGTCATTTATGTTTGTTTTCCTTTTTTGGATTTATCACTGCTTTTACTACCAGGAAATGAAACAACTATGACATTTACTGGACAACCTTGACTTGAAAATAAACCTAAGTTCCTGATAAATAAACCTAAGCCCCAGATACTGGGGGTTTTCACCAAATGATGCTAAGATTGTTGCTCAGATGACCCCTCAGGTGTGCAGTATCCTTGCATCATATGATGTGGACTCGGGTCATTCTAACAGGGAGCATTGCCACACATCCTCCACCACTCCCATGTGCTTCGGGAACCATTTTCTGGAATCCTGCTCTTGTATTCCTGCTCTGTCCATGATCTAGACATTTAGAAAAATTACAACCAAGTTTAAAAACCTCCCTTCTCCTCAATAGATCTATTTGGACTCATCTCAATACTACAATTTCCCTCTTTTATCCCTCACTGTCCCACTCTGCCCCTTTCTGTATTCCTTCCTTCTTTCCTGTTGATATCCTTTTCCAGAGGAAACTGAAAGCTTACTCTCTCCTGTCTACTCAGTTTGTAGTCCTCTAGCCCCTAATTTGCCTCTGTGAGTCTCCATTTCACCCAGGGGCTCCTGTATCAACGTGGCAGGGTCCAGGCAGTATTGGTACCCAGAGAAGCTGACTGAGTGAGACTGTTGTAACTGGAGAGCAGACACTCAGTCTAAAGCTGACCTTGTCCTCTGGAACTAGGAGTCCAGTGTGACCAGATTCTCTGATTTTCAGAGAAGCAGGAAAACTAGACTTTGGGGTAGAATCTTTTTATGATGCCAGCAACCAATTAAAAAAATATTTTACAAAAGTTTGTAGCCAAACAAAAACCATCTGTTAGATATCACTTAGAATCTTTTAGTAAACTGAAGGACAAATTTTGAATTGTCCTTTTGAAGGAAATCACTCAACTCCCTCAACACTTTCCTACCTTTTGGCTCTGGAATCTTTTCTGTGGTGCTTTTGTTTCCCACAAATGCTATCCCCCAGATTCCCAAGAGGAAGCAGGGTGTTTTGTTTAAGATCTAGGTTTGAATGTCAACCAAATCTGGCTTGAATTATAGTCCTGTGGCATAATAGTTTTGTTACCTTGGATGGATCATTGTGACTCCCTCCGTCATCAGTAACAGGTGACACTAAAGTCCTGTCTCATCAATCATTATGTACCAGACCCTGGGTTAGGTTTTGGGGATGCTACATGTATAAAACTATGCATGACTGGTGTTCCTGGAACTCACTGTCCAGTGAAAAAAAATTAAATCCATAATCTCAATAATACCATTATGATGAGAAGAGGACATTCAGTGTTCTGCCCAAGTGGAAGGTGGCTCTAAGCTGGACTTCCTGGAGAAAGAGTTGCTGGATCCCAGATCTGAAACATGATTGGTGTAAACCAGGTGAGAAGAGGATGGACGACTATTTCTGGTCAAAGGTTCAGGGTGTGCTTCCTTCCCAAGGAAGTGAGATTACCCAACCACATTAAATTATGCTTTGAATCCATGTCAATTTGACATGGTTCCATTTTAACAAATATTCTCATAGGGAAACACAAAAGTGCCATTTCTTCTTTGCAGCTCCTTAACAAGATTCCCCTGTCAAGTGTAAGTGTAGTTCTATCAGGTAGCATGGTCTAAGTTATGGCAGTCAACAAAATGTGACCCAGAGGCCAAATCCCACTGCTCCTGCCTTTGTAAATAATTTTTTTATTGGAGCACAGCTTTGCCTATTCATTTTCATATTGTCTGTGGCTGCTTTCACTCTACAATGACAGAATTGATTAGTTGGGAAAGAGACTATTCAGCTTTTGAGGCCAAAAATATTCACTGCCTGGCCCTTTACCAAAAAGTTTGTTAATTCCTGCTTATGAGTTTTGGTAAAAGCTTCCTCCATGGAAAACTGGAAATTATAGTACCTATGCATCAGGCTATATAAAGGAACACATTAGTGCATGGAAAACACTAAGCTTGGTGCCTGATATGTAATATGCTGCTGCTACTGTATCTGTTATTATTCTTAGTATTACCTACCTTTTTTGGTTTTCTTCTTAGAAGTCCCTGCATAAATTGCTGAGCCTTGTGCATGTTCTATCACTATTATCACTACCACCACTAACAATAATACCTTGTATTCATTGCTCACCTGTAGTGGTTAAGTGTTTTGAACCCTTGCAATGATCCTGTGAAGTAGAAATATTCCCATTGTATAGACCCTTCTCATCTTAGTAACAAATACTACCATTGACTGAGCATTTGCTCAATGGCCAGGCATGATGCTCTTACACGTAACAGGTCCCTAAATACCATCCCATTGTACAGGTGAGGAGGCTGAGACCTGAGAGGTAAGTAACTTGCGTCAGGCCCCACACTCTGAAATTGTAGAGTTAGGATTCTAAATCTAACCCCAAAGTACTTAAACTTTCCCTCCATCACTCTGCTGTTCCATATCTCAGGGGTAATCAAGGTAGAGTGTTTATAAGGACTACTTCAGTAACCCCTATCGCCAAGCTGGCCTATTTCATATCCTTGGGATAGCTTCTCTACAACATTCCTCTTCTAAGAGTAGTCTTGCCTTTTTCTTCTCACTGTCTACACCCCAGAGTCTTTGAGAAGCTGGTTCTCATTGCCATAGTGATCTCTACATCCTCTGGTCTGTGTTGACCATTTGGAATGGTCATTGGATACTGGAAGGACAGTACAGCCTGGATGAGGATAGTGTTTTGCCCAGAGATGGCCTTCATTTGGTGTGATTTTTCCCATGTATTTAGTGAGTTGAAACTACCATGTCTTTTTCTTTTCCTTTCTTTTGAAGAGCTTACTGAGCACTTCAATATATGCCAGGGTTCATGGCACACACTCTACCTGCATGCTATTTTTTTGGTTTTTCATTAATTTGTCTTTATGATAGTAGCAATAAAAAAGTATGGTTTACAACACTGTATATGTTTTAGGAATATAGGTTCATACCTTTTCAATGTATGTTACAGTATCATGCCTACCATTAAAGTACCAAGAACCCTCCACCACAGTCCATTGCGTCCCCTCCACTCTTTGCTGCCACCCCCTACATACCATTTTCATAGCATTCCTCTGAGGGTCCACTTATCATCCTGATGTATAGATGCAGAAATTGAGGCTGGTCCAAGATCCCTTGCCTAGGGAGTAGGTGTGAAGAGCTGGAGTGTACTCTAGGGCACCTCATGATAGGTGAGGATCCCCAGTACGGAGGAAGCTGTCCATTGGACCAGTTGTCTTTGTCTCAGTAGCTAGTTATATGGAGTGGAGGCCCAATGTATCCTTTCTGAGGATAAAATCAAATTCACCTGGATGTGGAGAATCCAGGCAACAGCCCATTACCAAATAAGTGACAAATACAATGGATGAATAACTGAAATTTGTAATTTTCAAATATAACTAGAATTATCCAGACATTAAACACCCGCTATTCACTGCGTGTGAACACTGAGCCAACCATAACATGCCATTTGCAATTGTCAGAGGTGATCTTTGTAGGCAGTTATGTAACCCAGGTAGAGTCAATACCACCTATTAAAAGCACAGACTTATATCCAAGGACCTGGGTTTTAATCTAGACTGTAATCACTAGACTAATATTGTGGTCTTGGGCAATTCACTTACTTTTTCAGGACCTTAGTTTTCTCAGTTGTAGATCAGGATGATGGGAATACCTTCCTCAACATGTTAGCGTAAGCATTCAGTGATGGGATGCAATATCTACTGCAGTGCCTGTCACGTACAGAACAATCAGTTAGGTATTAACTATTAATAGATGTTATCCATAGCACAATGAACATGGTCCCCCAAAAAGGACCAAACAAGGGAATATGAAAGAGTTGTTGAAGAGGAGGGGAAGAATCGATTCCTTTAGACTGGGGAGGAGGTAGGAAGACTCCACTATGGAGGCAAATGTAGCTGAAGGATAATAGAATCTAGGTGGGCAACAATGGTTATAAGAGGGAATGGCATTTCAGGCTGAGGGAATAGTATGAGCAAAGATACAGAGACAAAAGGGTATGTTCAGGGAATTTTTCATGGTGTCTTTTGGCTGGAAGGGGGAGCACAAGTAGAAAGATGTGGAGAATCTGACTACAGTATTGAATAAAATATTTTTGGAACACACGACTGTAGGTATGTGGTGTTGTTTCAATGAATGTGAAACTGTTCCTTCTATGGAAGCCTGCCGTTGCTGGAGGCTGCAAAGTGATCCCCTTCTCCTGCAGGAAGATAGAAAGACTGGCTATTTGGCTCTCAAGACATTAAGACCTCGAAACTCCACATCACTAACAGGGCAAGTTTATCCCTTGCAAGTTGAACCCAGAGATACATTTGCCTTTACAACTTGTAATTCCAATGCAGAAAACAGCTTCCTGATCAGGACAAGTTTATCCCTTGCAAGTTGAATCCAGAGATACATTTGCCCTTACAACTTGTAATTCCAATGCAGTAAACAGGTTCCTGATCACAACTGTTCTTGAAGCCAGACACCTCAGCCATAGTTGCTTAGGTGAGGGTACAATAGAATGAAGCATGCATTTTCTTATTTTTTTGAAGTGTAGATTTTATTTTTGCTTGTGGCTAGTGAGGTCAGTAGATCAGACGATGATTGCCACTGATGAGATAGTTACTCACAGTTCCCTAGAGGATGGGGGGGGGGCACACAGGGAGCAGCAGGGTCAGTCAGGAGGCAGAGGGGGTGAGGGGGAAAATTGGGTAAGAGCTGTTGTTGTGGCTTCTGTGGGAAGGGACAGATGAGGCAGGGTAAACAGGTTTAGGATTGGCTAGCTTGAATAATTGCAGCAAACAGGAGAATGGTGACTGACCCTACTAGTTTGGTACCTGGTCCGAAGGTAATTAGGGCAGGGGAATAGTGACCTAGATTGAGTATGAGAGCCTGATGGAGGAGGTAGTGGGGTTCTGGGCTCTGGTTGGTTTGTATGTAAAGGTCACTTGCTAGGTAAGTCTGTTATTCTCTCTAGCAATTGGCTAGCTCTGGGAGGGTGTCTTCAGAGTCAGCCTGACTGCACATGACACAGTATTATAATGCAGTAAATAAAAAGGTATAATTAATAGACATGTCCTAGCCACTAAATTGTGTGTAATCAAATTGTATTCTTCAAGAATTCAAAGAAACTAGTTTTCTAACACACAAACATCACTGCAAGGTGCATGGAGTTCATTTAGTATGTGGGTGTCACATCACAGCTGGCTTCTCCATGACAGCGTCTTCTTACCTGCTTGTTCCACATCAGGAATGAGGCATCCTTATGGTCAGAGGGGGCTGATAAGCGGAAACATCCTAAAAATGCCCCAGTTTATCTCTGACTAATTTCATTGAAGATTTCAGAATACTGTTTTCAACTTCATTATTATCATCCTTTTCCTTAATGCATGCCTTCTTCCTCTATTCAAGAAATGAAAAGAATTTTTGTTTGCACAAGCACTAGTCAAGCAGCTGATGTCTCCTGTGAACTGGAGCTTCTTGTTAGCTTCTGTGAACTCCTTTAATTCTCCCCATGGATTTTAACACTACCATCTTTTGAATGGAATTGCTCAGTGACTGGTCCAGAGTTTTTAATGCAATGAGAAGCAGAGAAGCTTTTCTTGATTTGCACATACTTTTTGAGGGTCACTTCCCTAAAAAATCAAATGGTTTGGCTCTATTTTTCCTGCACAGGTAGCTAATATCACTGATGATAGATCTTTATGAACTCCTGCTTGGGTTTATTTGTTAGGTCATGCTTGTAGGCATCTTGGAATTTTGCATTCATAGGAGTGGGGTGTTGACCTGGCAGTAGAAATGAGAATGCTAAATTCTTCCTCTCCCTGGCCCAGATCTTGAACATGGACTGTCTTTATCCTGGTAAAGTACTTTGTGACTGTCCCTGCTGGTTTTCTCATAATGTCCGAAGTTAGCTAAATGCACCAATTCTGCTTTCTAGCTTATTCTTGAACTTACAGATCTTAAATTGTGATTTTTGAAACTCCAGCATCATCTTTTAATAATGACAATCAGCCAGAACGAAATCATTTAACTTGATAGGCTTCTTAGAGATTAAAGAGGAATTATAGTCTCTCTAATAACAATTGTGTACCTATCATACGTGTGTGTATGTGTGCGATTCTCTCACTTGAGGCTTATTACTCTCTGCTAATATGCTCTTGCCGAGGATTACTTAATTAAACATGACTTAAAAGTTTGCATTACGCTTTAAACTAGTGACAGAAATTGCTTAACATGATTTCTTAGTTATATGCTGCCTTTGGAATAGCAAGAAAGCAGAGCCAAGAAAATATATTCACTCTGTTAAATCTTTATTTATTTTCTAAGGAGTGAGAGAGCATTTTTATCCAAGTGATGAGAACCTCCTGGAGTTGATTGACTTAAATTAGCTTGATTGCTTTTTATCAATCGCAGCTGCACTGTTTAGCATAAAAATGCAAAACATGTAAAAAGCATTTGCCTCGCAGCATACTAGAAAGATGTTTTTAGTTAGTTTTAAGATGTTTCAAATTTTTATTCTGCACAGATTCTCTGAGAATGTATCCAGAACATATCTAGTTACAGAGAATTAGTACAGATATTGTAAACTTTGAGAAAATGAATTAAAGAAAATATGCTGTTTTATGAATTACATATTTAGAATTTGGGCTTTTTAGCTTTTAAATGTCTCTCGTAAGTTAAACAGCTCAGCAATATTTGTTGCAGTGGCCGAGCCAAGCAACTGCTGCTAAACATTAAAAAACAGTCGTTGGAACTTTTCACATAATGAGCCATTTGGCCTTTCTTGTGAAGCTGTGACATGGGTCAGTGGATGCTGGCTGTTGTGAAGTTAGGTAAAACCAGCTTGGTCTTGAAATCCTATGAATGAATTTCAGACCATCATCTTCGTTTTCTCCCTGGCTTGCCTGGTTTCAGATGAGTACGACTGACTTATTTAATGTCTTCCAGTGTGGGTGCTGCAGAGAGCAGTCTGCTCTGCAGTGTGTTCCAGCTCTCCTTCTGAACCAGCTGTCGGCTTTCTTGTTTCTCCCTTATTTGACAGATTTTTTTGGTCGTTGGTGGTGATTTTGGACATTATCAATTTCAAAGTAAGAAGAAGACATACTCTTGGAAGGTGATGAGACAGAGGAGTGGGAGAGAGAGAGAGAGAACTCAAAAACATCCAAAACATGAGGGCACTGTCTTGTTTTTGTCTAAGCCACCTCCTGATTTTGGTTGCTAGAAAGTGAATCTCTTGCAAACACTAGGACTGAAGTGTGGGATGCAAGTTCAAAGGATAGAGCTTCATGGACTGGACCTGGGGCATGTTGCTTCAGAGTGAGCTCTGGCTTGCACTTTAGGCCTGAAAAACAAATTTTCTCTGTAAACATGGTTTTTAAAGGGAGTGCCAACATTTCTTTGTTGGACATTTTATAAGGGTTGTGTGTGAGAACAGTACATACCTACCTTTACTCTGCTGATTTTTCTCTTACTCTAAAGAGTGTGAAGAGTTGTGCTCCTGGGACCATAAGGAGACAAAGAGGCCGTATGCCCTTGGTCTGAGAGGATCAGAGTCTTTGAGTCATTGTCAGCCTCTGGGCTCTTCCCTGCCCCTATGAAAGCATCTGGTGGGTAGAAATCAAGAGAGGCAGGAGTGAGAACAGATGTGTGTTCTGGACTCTGGAGCTGACCTTGGCAGATATGAGATTAATGAATTTTAAGGCTTTTTTCTACAGCTTTTCATGCTGGCTAAGTCTGATTACCTATTTAGATTTGTAGAATCAAATAAGCCTGTATTTCAAGTATCTTATCATTCCTTCTGCAGAAATTTTTGAAAAATGCGTATCTGTTTCAATACTGCTTACAGGCTAACTCCAAAATTCCTTCTTCCTCCCACTTTTAATTTATTATTAGTATACTTCAATGGTGGTGATATGTAAATCAATCACAATTTTAGCATTACCACAGTTAAATTGTTTCCTTGTTCTCTTCTGATCGTTGTTCTTCTGTATACACATTACTTTTGACATAGTTGCTTTTATAATATACCTAAAATTAAGGCTTTCAGTTTTAAAATTTAATGTAATGTCATTAGAAATGTGCCCAGGTGATTATATGCCTGCTTAGTTTATTCTTAATTCTACCGAGGACTGTGTTTTCCGTAGGCACACTTATATTTTGGGTCATTGCAGCTGTTTCTAAAACTACTCACTGACAGATAATATTGTAGTGTGATTGTCTTTGGACATTTGTATGGCTGAAACACAGAACATAGCCATTTTAAATGTCATTTTGTGTGTATTTCTAAGTTGCTTTTTAAAATGTGCCCATGTACCAAGTATAATGCTGCAGTAAAATGTCAATGCCAAATTCCTCAGAGACTTGCTAGCACTGGGTCTTTTATTATTATTTTTTTAATTTTTGTAAAATACTTGAATGTTATTTTGTTTTCCTAAGAGGATTCTATAGACTAATTAGAATCTAATATCAAACACATGCAATTTGCAGCAACATGGATGGCGCTGGAAGGGATCATGCTCAGCGAAATAAGCCAGAAAGAAAAAGAAAAATACCGGATGGTCTCACTCATAGCAGGAATCTAGAAAACTTAAATAAGGGACCAGGAAAATGAATAACTATAAGAAAGTGAAAATCAAAATCAACAAAAAACTATGAACCAGAGACACTCTATGGGGGGTAGAGGGCAGGAGGGGAGGGATTGGGGTCAAAATAAGGGGGTTGCAATTGCATGGGGAATATAAAAATAAAATTTATTAAAAAAAAACAACCTATTAAGTTTGTTTTGAGGCTAACCTAGATAATCCTTACCATTGTATTCATACATCATCGAAGTGATAGTTTACAACCATAATGTACATATATTTTTAACAACGAATGTTAGGGGGCCAAGAATTCAGTTGATATTGTCATTAAGAAACATGTAAAAAGTACATAAACACTTGTGCAATTGACTCCTAAAGTTTTCTTTGAAGAGTGGCTTTGCAATTGAGAAATTTTTAAAGGCAAAAAAGAAATATGAAGAGTTTCTATGCAAATGGGTCCATTTCCCTCTTATCCAACATTGACCCACTGTTTGTTTTTTTAAATTTATTTTATTTTATGTATTTTTACATAATTCTTCAGTTTTGCACAATGAATGCATTTTCATCTTGGTTGTATTCCCCATACAATTCCCACCCCCCTTATTATTATTATTTTTAATTAATGAAGTACCATTGTTTTATGTCTTTGTTAATATTCGTCTAGGATTTCTTCTCTCACGTGTGGTCACTCTATCTCTCCCACCACCAAAGCACCCAGAGTCCTCCACCACAGTCCATTGTGCTCCCCTTACTTTCCCTGCCTTCCACCTCCCTTTCCCCTCCCCTTTTGGATGCTTTTGATCTATGGTCAGTTTTCAAGGATTGCTTTTAAAGTTTATCTTTGACCTTTGTTTGGTTTCTCTGTGTTCTACATAGAAGTGAAACCACTGGTATTTCTCTTTCTCCTTCTGGCTCACTTCATTTAGATAACTCCTTTCTTTTCCATCCATGTTGCTACAAATGGCATGAGCTTAACTTTTTTGGTTACTGAATAGTATTCCATGGTGTATGTATACCACATCTTCTTGATCTACTCATTTCTTTTTCGGACATTTAGATTATTTCCATATGTTGGCTCTCATAGAAAGTGCTGCAGTAAACACAGGAATGCAAGTTTCCTTTCAGATTAGTGTTTTTGTGTCCTTTGGATAGATACCTAGGAGTGGAATTTCTGGGTCATATGGCAGATCTTTCAGTGTGGAGATTCCATAGGGGCTGGACGAGTCTACATTCCCACCAACAGTATAGGAAGGGTCCCTTTTCTCCATACCCTCTTTGGAAAAGTGCCTATTTAGCTCATCTGCCCATTTTTTGATTGGATTGTTTATTTTCTTTTTGTTGAGTTGTATGCTGAGGTTAAAAGCATGATACCTGTACAAGTTCAAAGGGATTTAAAAATCAAGGTTGGAAGTATCCCTTGTTTGCGCTTGTGTGTTTTCATGTTTATTACTTAGCAATATGCCCACAAACTCATTCCATCCAAACTAGGAGGCTGACCTGATTTTTTCACTACTGCCTCACATTCCATTTGGTGCATGTAGTATAATTTATGTAGCCATCTTGACTTTATTTAAGTAAGCTTGCATATTAGAATCTACCCAAAGTCTATTTTAGCATATGTTGCAAAGTATAAATAAAAGTTTATTTCTTTCCATTTGGCTAATTTATACTGAAGCATTTTATTTAAAGGCCTTTCTTCATTGTTTTTGGTTCTGTTTTCGCCTTATTTCCTCAATATAATTGGCTCTATTTTGAAGCTCTCTGTCAGCCCGATCATTTACACTGCTGATCTTATGTCAGCTCATTTATACAGCTTTGTGTTCTAGAGAGGAAGGGAGATTGTTTTCCTCAATCCAAAAATGATTTTTGGAGTGATATTTGATATGTTTACCTGATTTTCCTCCAGTGAATTCTAGTACCATTTTCTTTATTTCTAAAAATAATAATCTGTGTGTGTGGGGGAATATGCTTAGTGAAATAAGTTAAAAGGAAAAGATAAATATTGGATGGTTTCACATACATGTGGAATATAGAGAAACTGAATAAAAGGTTAAGAAAAAAGATAGAATTTGCAAGCTGACCATTGATCTGATGCCTACAGCAAGGGAAGGGGTCAAAACAGGGTAGGGAAGAGCACAAGAGACTGTGGTGATGATTCATGGATGATATGGTGGTGAGAGAACTATGGGGACTACACCTGAGGAGAGAAATCAAATATTGTACAAAAATGAGCAACAATGTAAGAAAATAAATAAATTTAGAAAAAAAAAAGTTTCTCCAGAAACGACACTATGGTTCTTTGCTATAGAGATACTTTTCCTCATGTTGAGAGAGTATCCTTACCCCTTAAAAAAAGTCTATAGGAATGAAATTTGCATTTTCTTTTTTTTTTTTAAGATTTATTTATTTATTTATACAAGCACTGGGTACAGTCAGAAGCACGGGAGGGTGAGAGAATTCATCAGAGCCAGAGTGGGGAACAGAACAGGCAGACTGACGAAATACACTGCTGAGGGGAGCAGCGGGCACGGCAGGAGAGATCTGAGCACCGTGTGGGACCCTCCCAGTTGCCGGGGATGGAACAGGCGCTGCAGAGGCTGCAGGCAGCTTGGCAGCCCAGCCGCTCAACCACTGCGCCACCAGAGGAG
Organism: Talpa europaea; assembly: GCF_964194135.1. Lineage (NCBI taxonomy): Eukaryota > Metazoa > Chordata > Mammalia > Eulipotyphla > Talpidae > Talpa > Talpa europaea. Next base: position 65,839,816 of record NC_140078.1, read on the forward strand.
GTCCTCATTTAATTATGTTTTAATATCAACCTGTTTATTGACTTTCCTACTTTGCTTATTTTTTTTTTTTACTTTATCCTACTTTGCTTATTGATATGATGTTTCTATTAGCAAAGGTTCTTATACTGAAGGATCCCGAGTGAAAATATATTTGTTGTGATGTGATTTTTTTTTAAGTACTTTAAATTCCCTATGCTAGTGTTATTTAACACTCTGGTATCTATACTATTAAGGAAGAGTTTATATACACACAAAGCTAAAGTGTGTTGAGCTTGATCACTAAGATCAGAATTATATTTCTGAGTATATAAATTAACATGTGTTCCTATGTTGTCTAGTAGTTTACTTAATATGAAAATTATTTATTCTTTGAAAGTTTGTAAAAAAAATCACCAGTTGCCATTTTAGAAGGAATGAATTTCTATTTTTAGGTTTTCCACTTTGACTGGGATTCAGACAATTATTGTTAAAGGAAATCTTTAATTTTCTCTATTTTATTTAGGTAAAATTTTTAGTGTATTAAAAAGCAGAATGGTGGCTGTACCATCCAGTAATTTACCGATGTGATTGTCTTATACATTTTAAGGATATAAGCAGAGTGTTCGAGGTAGACTGATCATGTGGATCCTTGAGGTGCCCTCAGTGTTTCAGGTGGGGAAACTGACGTGTAGATAGGTTGGTTATGTGGCTTGATCAGAACAAATCATCAGGTGCATATCCAGGGACAACTGGGGCTCAACCCAAAGCTCTTGTACCCCATATATAGGCTTCTTTCAATTGTACAAAACTCTTGTCTTTCCTGAACTAAGAAGACACAGAATTGTATATAAAGGCTACCAAAGTATAGGGAAGCTGAACCTGGAATACCTCGTTGACCTTAAGGGTTTAGTCTCTGAGCCAGAGATTATTGTGTTAAGCTTGAGGATTTGTGTTTTATTTTAAAGACACTTAATGGACTATAATTAATATTAATCAGCATTCTTGTGTAGCAAGTAATTGGACCCCATTTTAATTTGGTTTAAGCAAAAGTAAAAGGGATTTAGTACAATTGAGAATTTTGGATTGCATTGACTTCAGGTATTGTTGGGTACAGGGACTCAAATATTCTTGCTAGTGCGCTTCTTTTTCCCCTTCAATTTCTTTGCTTTTTCTTCTTTTTTGGGTTAACTTCTGTAAGATGTTGGCCACATCTGTTGACCTAGAATTACAGGCTCCCATCTTTGTTAACTCAACAGAATAAAAGAAGTTCTCTATTAGTGCATTGGTGGTTTTAAGAAGAATTGTATGTAATTGCTTGGGCTTAATCACTAGATTATCTCTGATCCATTCACTGTGTTTATTAGGTTACAGTCAGTGAAATATCTCCAGAAACCAAAGTATTTAAAAGTAATCTTTTCTTGTGTAACCAAAGGAATATTACAAGTGCTCCAATTTATAACAGTAACATGCCTCCCATTTCCAAAGAATACACAGCACTACTGCTACTCTTTTCTGTACTCCTTGATCTCAGTAGCTTTCCTCACTCCTGCTCAATCTCTACTCTTTTAGCATTTTTTTAAAAAAAGCATGTATCTCATGTCTGGGATCTGTTTTCATGTTCCTTCCATTCTGTATTATTCCTGGAGTCCAAGAAGGCCTCGGAGACAAGCCATGCTAAAAGCTCCGTCCCCTAAAATGCTAGCACAAGGGAGAGGAAGAAAAAACACATTTATCATTTCATCTATGTGAAACATTTGTGAGTAGCTTACCTGGAATCTACCCATTAGATGCCAGTCTCATTCCCTTGTGCCCCAGATTTGACCATTAAAATTGTTATTGCCAAATGTCCCCTGGAAGCAGGGCTGCTCCTGCTTGAAAACTACCAGTTTAGGTCATTGCTTGGGTCATGCACAGCCAAGGGGAATGAGAGCTGCCTCAGCCAGTGCAAATTTATCCCTCTTAGGAAGAGGAGGGAAGGTTGTGTCTCTGCACAGAGTGGCACTTTTGGTACAACCCTGTGGACTGCTCCTTCTCAAAGGCATATCTAATCACACCTCTTTCCACTGCCATCAGGATAGAACCCAGCACTCATACCATGGCCCAGTTTGTCTTTCTCACCATTCTACTGCCTCCTACCAAACTCTGTTGACTCACTTGCTTTTGCCAGTACATCACCCTCTTTTTAGGTTCTCTAACCAATTTCCTGCATTCATATTTTTTTTAAATTTTCATTTTGGGGTTATATTTTTACTCTACCATATGTGCATGTGCTCTACTTACCTTCCATCAAACCTCCTGTGCTCATACCCCCTCTGCCTCCCTCCCCTTTGGTAACTACTAAATTATTTTAATACATCCAATATTTATTCTGCTGACTGTTGTCTGTGTATTTTTTTTGGTTATTTATATTCCACATATGAGTGAAATCATATGATCTTTCACTTTCTTATTGATTTCACTTGACATAATCACCTTGAGGTCCACCCATTTTGTCCCAAAAGCCACAATTTCATCTTTTTCTCAGCTGCATATTATTGCACAGAGTATGTGCTCCATGATTTCTTTCTCCATTCATCTTTTGAAGGGCACTTAGGTTAGTTTTGTGACCTCAGATGTGAGGTCTTTTCTATCTCAAGTAATTCTCTCCCTCACTGACCTCTCTCCCCTTGGTCTCAGCTGCAGTATCTACTGCTCCAGGCAGCTCTCTTTCATTCACCCTAGGCTTACTCAGATGCTCTTATAGCACTCTCTCCCCTCCCTATTGGAACAGGTAGCCAGGCTTTATTAGGACTGTTTATTTAATTATCTGTGTTTCTTGTTAGGTTATAAGTCCAGTGAAAAACATAGTAATATCTCATTGATCGTTGTTTGTTTCCTCAGAAGTCAGCATGAGCCTGGAAATTGGTTAATATTGACAAAAGAAGTTGTAAAATAAGTTTTTGGAAATAGTGTTTATGTACCAGGTAGTGAATATGTCCATCTTTTTGGACAGGTTTTCAGTTAAAGTCCACAGTAAAAAGGAGTTCATTGGAAGAAATTAAACTTCCCTCAACTTTTTAGAAGTTTAGACTATCAAAACATCAGTGGAAAGGACACCAAAGTGTATATTTCTTCTTCCTCTTCTTGTAAATTCAAACCTATTCTTAGGAAGATATAAAACTGTTAAAAAGCTGTCTCTGCTGTTCTTTTACATGAAATGCTCTCAACTTACTCCTCATTCTTTTAGCTGTTATGTTTAAGCAGAAGTTTTACAAGCTGGAAACCCATAAGGTGAATCTAGTCCACACTTATTTTTCTGGCCACACCCAGCATTCTTTATTTTTGGTTGTATGTTTTACTTAAAGACACTTTCAAAAGTTGCTAGAAATGAAAAAATCATGATGTCACATAATAATGTATGTTTTACTTAAAGACACTTTCAAAAGTTGCTAGAAATGAAAAAATCATGTCACATAATAATGTTGATTTCTACTTACTCTTGGATAAAGTGAAGCTCTGAAGCCCTGCCATAGTTTCCTCTTGGCAAGCTTGTGGGGAGCCCAGGCAGTGGCTGCCCCTTGGATGAAGTTTGTGTTCCCCAGTATGCCCAGTCTTCACCCACAGTGTGTCTTTAGTGTCACTGGCCTGACCACTGTGGCATTTAATTTGCAACTCCAGTGTTTAGTCTGTGTTGTAAATGAAGTTAAGGGAGGGAAAGGTTAGCCGGTGAGCATTTGAATAAAATATGAGTGTAAGAACATCCAGGTGACAAGGATATGGTAACAGTTGTTATGTGAAAGCATTGTTTTATTGGATTTAAAGTTTAATTCTGAAAGGAAGCCCAAACAAAATCCATTTTGGTTCCCCACACCAACATAGTTTGCAAGGATGTGGGGAGCTGTGAGGATGCTTCTTGACTAAGATGTGTGCCCCTGCTTTGCTCAGCTCAGCAGCTCTGTGCACAGATATCTAGGTCCTTTCCTCTGAGGCTCAGAGGAGCCTCCTCTTGCTGAGTGGAGTATTTCCAACCTAGTGCATTTTCTTCTTTAATGAATGACTTCCTCCCTACATTACTGGGACACTAGAGCTATAATGGCTTCTTTGGCCTTTCATTTGGGAGGCAGAAAAGCTGAGTTGTTGGGTCCCATTTGTCTGTCACTTTCACCCTCTGGGTCTCCTACTGCAGACTATTCTGATGGGCAGCTGAGGTCCGTTCTGATTTGTAGTGGATGTGGGCTAAGTCCTTCCTTGTCCTGAGGCCAACTTCCCTTGCCTGGAAACGGGCAAATGGTACTCTCTACTTTATGGTCACACCCTTAAACTGGCATGAAATACTGAAAGCATATACTCAGTAGCTGTAGGTTTTGTTATGATCAGAATGATGCTATTTGACAGAACAACTAGAATGAAGTCCCTCAAAAAAACTGGTATAGGAACTGTGAAGGTGTGTATGTGAAAAATGTAAATGTTTTGAAGGAATACTCTCTCTCTTTTTAATATTACAATATTGTTGTTATTGTCCAACAGTAAGCATTCTCATCTCTACCAGGAAGAGAGAGCACTCTGGGGTACCTGTTTCCCTGAGGTGCAATGAGAACTGTGATGATGAAGGCAGGTGGCCAACAGGCCCACAGCTTGGGGAACGCAGGTCCTGCCCATGCACCTCCAGTCACCTCAGAATATGACTGCTTTTCAGAGCAGCCATCCTCCTCTCTGGGGAAATGGATCTTTATTTTCATAATCTTTACGGAGATTATAAAAAGCACAGTCTCATTCATCTTTGACTGGAAAATAGCTTTGCATTCAGAACTGTACCAACAAGAGAAAAACAGAGGAGTGATTTTTTTCCCCTTAATTTGACTTACCCAAAATTTTCTGTGTTGAAGACAATTGTCAAGATAAGAGAAGGAGTTTAGACTCCTTTCCCTGTAATTCCATCTTCCTTATATATTTTTTTAATTTAAATTTTATTTTTATATTCCCTATACAATTGCAACCCCCTTATTTTGACCCCAATCCCTCCTTTACCCGCCCCCCACGCCCCATAGAGTGTCTCTGGTTCATAGTTGTTTGTTGATTTTGATTTTTACTTTCTTATAGTTATTCTTCTTCCTGGTCTCTTATTTAAGTTTTCTAGATTCCTGCTATGAGTGAGACCATCTGGTATTTTTCTTTTTCTTTCTGGCTTATTTCGCTGAGCATGATCCCTTCCAGCGCCATCCACGTTGCTGCAAACTGCATGTGTTTGTCTTTTTTGAATGCAAATCAAAACTACAATGAGATACCATCTTACACCAGTGAGAATGGCACATATTAAAAAAAACTAGCAACAACAAATGTTGGCGAGGTTGTGGAGAAAAAGGAACTCTCCTGCACTGTTGGTGGGAGTGCAAACTGGTCCAACCACTATAGAAATCTGTGTGGAGATTTCTGGACCTACTACACATAGAGCTTCCATATGATCCAGCAATTGCACTCCTAGGTATTTACCCAAAGGACACAGAAACATCCATTCCAAAGAACACCTGCACCCCTATGTTTATAGCAGCACTGTTTACAATAGCTAAGCTTTGGAAACAACCCAAATGCCCAAAAATAGATGACTGGATCAAGAAGATGTGGTACATATATACCATGGAATATTACTCAGCATTCCTTATAATTTTTATAACATGTGTAGCCACAAAATAACTGAGAGATTATTTTTACAGCTTTTACTGTACCCTGGTACAAATGTTACTATATTGCAACTTAAGAATGTTAATGAAAGTATCCAATAATGACAGGCAACAGATAAAAAGGAATGGCATGGAAGTGTGTCCTATCTTCTAACAAAAGATATTTCAGAAAATGCCTATTTCTCAAATTCATGGGGATTCTTAAGAGACAAAATTTGGCATTTAAAAAGGAGTAAGTTTTATAGGATATTTCCCCCTTTATATAAACAGTACTTAGAACTGTTAGCACTCAAAATGAAAATAATCTCCTTTTAGTGGCATAACTTTTCGTACGTGGCCATTTTGACAACCGTAAAGTAAAATCATACTTTGTATTGCGTGGTCATTTAAGCTTGTAAGGACAAGGACTCCACTGCCTAATTTATTATGTTTCCTTGGCCAACTACTGTGCCTGGATGGGGGAGCTTCATCCATGCTCTTACAGGAATGTAGGGCATTTGTCCAGATCCACACTCTCTGATAGAGGTGGTGGGTTTGGGACAGGAATGGGGGAAAACATTCATACTATGAGCTTAGTTACTGATATATATCAACAGACTGCTAAATGTTAGGCTTACATTTGAAAATTATTTTTTTTCCTAGTGCAGCATTTTCCATACCATGTTTTTTAGAACATTAATAGGATGTCATAAAAAAGAGAGAATTGGAATCGAATAAACATGGGAAATGATGGTTAAACAAATTAGTGTGGGCTTCTCAGAGTGTTTTGCACATTCCTGAAAGAGCATTTTTCAAATTAATTTTACTGTGGAATGTCCCCCTACTGTACCCTTAGTCCTTTTTCCCCCAACAGGAGTACTTGTAGAACTGGTTTTCTATGGAAAGACTTTTGGGTTTGATGGGATTACACATAGCAGAGAGTTTTTTGTGTTTTTTGTTTGTTTGTTTGTTTGTTTGTTTTTGGTGGTGGGGGAAACTTTTGCAAATGTTGCTAGTAAGGTGGATAAAAGACCCAGGACTAGGAACAGAAAGGCTGTGTTTGTAAAGAAGGAGTTTAGAGCTTTGAGTTCTTGAGTGTAACTAAGTTAGGGAAAGAAACCTTGATATATCTTTATCATATGAAAGTTATTTTCTATAAATTCCTTGTCTTTCCTACAGGAAAGGATGCCAAGCTCATTAATGTGGTATACATAGCTTTTGGGATCAGGCATTTCACTTTATTGTGCCATTCTCTGGTACCTTTGCCTGTGTCCAACTTGCCCACTGCCATGCCCTGTGAACTCATCCTCCCAGACTGAGGTCAAATGTTACATCCTCTGAAGGCACTTTTAGCACTTTGGGGGAGAGTTTGGTGCTTCTGTCACACAGTTGTTGGTTTATATGTCTCTCCCTTTAGAATATGGGTCTTTGGAGGGCAGGGATGATATTTAATTTATCCTGGAATCCCCATAAAAAATAATGATCTTTAGTTGTTGGTAACAAGTAGATGAGTTAGATGAATGAAAGAGGATACTGTGTTAGGTTTCTAGGGATGCTGTAATAAATTACCATAGACTTGTTGGCTTAAAACAATTAAAATTTATTGTCTGACAATTCTAGAGCCTCACTGCTGAAATCAAAGTGCTGACAAGGCTGCACTCCATCCCGAGGCTCTTGGGGAGAATCCGCCCTCATGTTTTCAGCTCGTGGGGGCTACAGGCATTCCTTGACATGGACTGCATAACTCCGATTTCTCTTTCCACCTTCGCATGGCTTTCTCCTCTGTGTCTGCCCTCTGCATCTCTTTTAAGGACTTTTACGTATTATTTGGACTCAGGGTCATCCAGATAATCCAGGGTGATCTCATCTCAAGATCCTAATTACATTTGAAAAGACTATTTGGATAAAATCATATTCACAGGTTCTGGAACTTGGGCGTATCTTTTGCTAGTCACCATTCAAATCACTACAGATACTAAGTAGACTTCTCAAGACTGGGGGAAGCTTAAGGAAATCCAGTACAAGAACAGGGCACCAGCTGTTCACATAAGGTGAAGATTGTGTTGAGTGTTCTAGATCCAGAGAACCTATACAGGCATACCATTGTTCCCCAAACTTATGTGCCTACCAGACATCACCTCTTTTATCCTACCAACCCTCTTACCAAGTCTGTATGTGACCTTGGGAACTTTTTAATATTGTACTCCAGGAACCTACTTCAAATCAACCTAAAGTGGGCACATGAGGCAAACAAATAGAATTTTGAGATGATAAAGCAGATTTCCTGAGTGGCACATACAGTCTCATCGAAAGAGTTCCATAGGAGACCAAGGAATTTAAGCTAATGCAAACAGATAAGCCATATTATTTTATCCAGTAAAACATTTATTCCTCCCAAGGAATGCTTTGAGGATAGATTAGAGGTTGTTGTACATGTTTCAGGTCCTGTATGTTTCCTGCCAGGGACCCAAAGTACCTGGTGAAAAGAAACTCGGGAGGAAAGAAATTTGTTCCTCCTTCCTTGTTCCACTTCTAAATCTACCGAAGAAACTGGGACCACTCTGGTTAATGGTGACAGCTTCTAAAAGATTCAAATTCTGCTTTTCACATACACATAAAGGAGTCTGGCAATGTGTTTGCACTGGCAACATTCTTACTTATCTTGTGTTTTTTTTTTTTTTTGTGTGTGTGTAAACTTGTGTTTGAAATGCAGTGGAATGGCAATCTCAGCTTAGTGCATTTGGTTTATCCATCATCAGTAGGTTGTAGTTTCTAGACATGTTTTTTTCCTCTGGCTCAGACAGTACCTCCATTACTGCTCTCATTTTTGGGTATTTCTTGTGTTTCAGCTAGATAGGATACTGTCGGCACCTTTTTCACTCTCTCTATGAAATTAGTAATCGTGAAAAGTAGTGCCATGCTTTTTCATTATTTTCTATTCAAGGCATTCTGTTTGCAAGACTAAAGGTGGTGCAATGTGCTGTCTGTAGCCTCCTTAGGTTGTACTGATGATGTTTACTGTCTAAATGGGTAAATGTCTAGTGACCGACTTTGCTTATAGGATGGCAGGCTTCTGAGGGGGCAAAGTCTCTCAGTTTGTGGGTGGTTTGATGGGTTTCAGAAATGTAGAATATGAACTAACAAAATGGAATCATAAAATCACAGGATATCAGAGTTTGAACTGGATCAGTGAGTTCAACCTCCTCATTTTACAGATATGAAAATGGTGGGATCTCCCTATTACCAATTGTTATTCATTGAGCAGCTCACTTATGATTCTCTCATAAAATTGTGCCATTTTCAAACAAATGGCACTGCTGTAGGAATACAAGAAACAATAGAATATTATTGACTCAATTCTCAGATGGTAAGTTGTTCACACACACACACACACACACACACATCCTGCAAAAATTTGCAGGATGAAACAGATTTTCTATACCAAAATATTTCCTGCCACCGTAGTGCTGTGACCATGGTAAATATTTTCATGAGCAGTGATAGTATACCCAGAAGGCAGTGGATGTTTATTTCTCTTAAAAAAAAAAGGTGACCAAAGAATATAATAGCATGACTTTAGCTTTTAAAACTCCATGGCAGTTCTTGCTTCTGGCTTAATGTATTTTTATAACCATTGATCTTCTTCATTCACGGAGCTCAGTTTATTTCCAGCTCCCTGTTCCTTAGTAACAAAAACACTTCCAAGTTGCACGAATCTCTAACAAGTTTCAACAGAGAAGTAATTGCTTGCATTTTCCAAGATAAATTTGCACAGGGTTTGGTGTTGCCACCCATATCAGAATCAATAATGCTTTTTCTAAAATTCAATGATGTGAAATCTCAACCTGACTTAAAAGTGAAAGTGTGTTCCTAAATTCGACACACCACCTGGATAGGGAAGGGGATGTTACAGTGGAACTTCTGAGTGGGCCTTCCTTTCCTGTTTGTGTGTGTAAAAGATTGATTTGATGATTCTGAAGATCTTAAAATAGGAGAAATGTTTTCAGTATTAAATATTTAGCTGAAGTTGAAGCATCACCACATAAGACTATAGAGAGGGAATGCTGTATACATTTAGGTGGCATTTGTAAGAGTTTCTTGGTAATAACATTTTGCTCCAAGCAGTTTAGATAGACATGGATGGAGACTAGAGCTATTATTGCTTGCTGCCATATACTATAGGGAGCAAGCAATATATAATTTTATTATAATGAAAATTTTATATAACTACATTATATGCATAAATAATACTTGATTATATGTTGTATATAATTTAATACAGAAGACATAAACATAAATATGTAATAAGTGTATAAAATCATAGTTCTGTGACATTTACCTGGAAAATCCTCAGTACCTAAATGTTTTTACCTGTAAGTAATACCTACCAATGTCAATTTATGAGAAAGAGTAAAATATATGTCAGAATTTTAGCACTTTTATCTTTTTTTTTGCTTCATGTCATATTACTTTCCACTCCTACTGTTATTCATGCTGTTCAAATATTTCCAGCTTTCCTCAGTGTGATGTTCAGAGTGGGCTCTTTGGAGTCTGATAGACAATATGTTTAAGTCTTGGTTTTGTAACCTAGAAGCTGTATGTCTCTGGGCTTTGTAAAAATGGGGAGCAATAATTATACCTGTCTCAAAGTGCTGATGGTCCACATGAAATTGCTCCATAGGTGTTAATTTTACCAGCACTGTTGTCAGTATGATTAACTTTTTTTAAAAAAGGTTTATTATTTATTTATACAAGAACTGGGGTACAGGCCAGAGGTGCAGGAGAGTGATAGAATTCACCAGACACAGAGTGGGGAGCAGAACAGGGAGACAGACTGAAAACATTGCTGAGGGGAGCAGCGGGGGAGACAGGAGAGGTCTGCCACACCATGTGGGTATCACCCTGGCTGTTTGGGAATCGAACCTGCACTGCAGAGGCTGTGGACAGCTTCACAACACTGTGCTCAACTCGCTGGGCACCAGGGAGGCCCAGTATGATTAACTTTTAAAGGTAGCTGCTAGAATATTAACAGAGAGTACCCTAATTTTGCTAATCACAATCAGATGTTGAAATAATAATTTATCAGGCCTCCCAGGTGGCGCAGCGGTTGAGCGCTGGGTTGTGAAGCTACCCGCAGCCTCTGCAGCGCCGGTTCGATCCCCGGCCACTCCCCGGCCACCGGAGGAGGGTCCCACATGGCGCACAGACCTCTCCTGCCACCCGCTGCTCCCCTCAGCAGTGTATTTCCGTCCTTCTGCCTGCTCTGCTTCCCGCTCTGGCTCTGGTGAATTCTCTCACCCTCCCGTGCTTCTGACTGTACCCAGTGCATGTATAAATAAATAAATAAATCTTTGAAAAAAAAAAAAGAAATAATAATTTATCATGGTAATCCATAAATTATATTACAATTCATTATTAATCATTAGCTACTCTTCATTGACTGTTTCTACTTTATATCTTAGTGTATTTAAATAAGTACCATTCAAGTCCTGATTCAGTCAATCTTTGTATACCAATATTATGGTTGTCCTCATTTTATGGACAGGGAAACCAAAGTTTGTTTTTTTTTTTTTTAAATAATAAATTTTATTTTTATATTCCCCATACAACTGCAACCCCCCCATTCTGACCCCAATCCCTCCCCTCCCGAGCCCCCACCCCCCAAAAAGTATCTGGTTCATAGTTTCTTGTTGATTTTGATTTTCACTTTCTTATAGTTATTCATTTTCCTGGTCCCTTATTTAAGTTTTCTAGATTCCTGCTATCAGTGAGACCATCCGGTATTTTTCTTTTTCTTTCTGGCTTATTTCACTGAGCATGATCCCTTCTAGTGCCATCCATGTTGCTGCAAATTGCATGTGTTTATCTTTTTTGAATGCTGAGTAATATTCCATGGTATATATGTACCACATCTTCTTGATCCAGTCATCTATTTTTGGGCATTTGGGCTGTTTCCAAAGCTTAGCTATTGTAAATAGTGCTGCTATAAACATAGGGGTGCAGGTGTTCTTTGGAATGGATGTTTCTGTGTCCTTTGGGTAAATACCTAGGAATGGAATTGCTGGATCATATGGAAGCTCTATGTTTAGTAGGTCCAGAAATCTCCAGACAGCTCTCCATAATGGTTGGACCAGTTTGCACTCCCACCAACAGTGCAGAAGAGTTCCTTTTTCTCCACACCCTCGCCAACATTTGTTGTTGCTAGTTTTTTTAATATGTGCCATTCTCACTGGTGTAAGATGGAATCTCATGGTAGTTTTGATTTGCATTTCCCTGATTACAAGTGATGTTGAACATTTTTTCATATGCCTGTTGGCCATTTGCATTTCCTCTTCAGAGAAGTTTCTTTTTACCTCTTCTGTCTATTTTTTCACTGGATAATTTTCTTTGTTGTTGTTGAGTCTCATCAGCTCTTTGCAGATTTTTGTGATCAGTCCTTTATCATTAGTGTTGTGTGCAAAAATGTTCTCCCAGTTGGTGGGGTTTCTCTTTGTTTTTGTTATTGTCTCTTTTGCTGTGCAGAAGCTCTTTAATTTGATGTAGTCCCAGCTGTTTATCTTTGCCTTCACTATCACTGCTTTGGGTGATGTGTCTGTAAAGATGTCTTTGATGTGCATATCACGTAGTGGGGAAACCAAAGTTTTGAGAGTTTGTGTCTTTCTCTATATCTTAGTAGGAAAGTGGAAGATTAAGATTTGAATTTGAGGAGTCTCACTCCTAAATCCTACTTATAGTCATTACTCTTTCCTGTATTAATATATTATATAAGGATTACTTACACTTAATTCCTACCACCACACACAATTCTTCCAGAACAGACTGTCCTTACCTGCCCCTCTCTCTGCAGCATTTTTCCCTGAGGAAGGGTCAGCTGGAAATGCTGGGGGATCTATTGATATTCTGGGAGCTCTGGACCTGAGTGGATTTACCTTACTTTGAGCTCCCATTGCAGTTTGTGTGATGCCTTAGTTCTTTAGCTTGCAAGTGGAATTGATTAATGTGTTAATTTACTCCCTGTTTTTATCACTTACATAACTGAGCATGTAGTAAGCATTTAATAAACTCTTTTTATTTGCTTGGATGAATTTCCAGAAATATTCTATGCACTCTTAAGCAAGTGTTCTTTTTTTCTTACTCCCTATTGGAAACATACAGCCTGAAACACATATTACATTTTACATTTGGCTCTTTCAATTTCCTGTAATTTGATTTTTGTCTTTTTTCATGAAAATATTTTAATTTACATTTAATCTTATTTCTCTCTTTTTCTTTATGGTATCTAACCTTTTCTTTTGCTTAGAAAGGAATTCCCTACCTTAGAAATATAAAGGTCCTCCTATTACCTTCTAGCTTTTTTATGGTTTATTTATTTAATTATTCACTAGAACCTTATTTTTGCCATAAGGAGTTAGGTAACATTCTTACACATATCATCATTTTTCTAAATGGATAGTCAGTTTACAGCCCATATTGATCGAATAATCCATATTTTCTCTACTGAAGCTAAATACCACCTTGAATAATACTGAATTTATTTTGTTCTTTCTCCATCTTTTTACTTCTTGCATCAATAAAAAAATGTTTTAATTACCAAATCTTTAAAATGCTTTAGAGTGCAAATCACTTACCTCATGACATCATGGAAGTTTGGAGTAAGTAATGATCCTTGAGGCAGCTAAACTTAATTTTCTTGGTTTGCAAAGGAGGTAGCTGAGTCCCTGGGAAACAAGTGACTTCCCCAAAGGACCTACCCCCTGGTGCCAGCAGAGTCAGTAATGAACTGGGGATATAGGCTGACAGAATGGATCTTGAGCCCAGAAGATGAGGCTTTACCATAGCATAGCTCTACCACATTAGCTCTGAGAGAGTTCTAGGAGTGTCAGTGTTTTTAACCTATAAAAAATACCTATCTTCTAAGTGGCCCCAGGGTACCCTGGCATAGTACCTAAAACCCCTAGCTCCAGAGAACATCTTGAATGTATTTAGTTGACCCTGAGCCAAGGCCTTCTGAATCTAATCCAATTGGATGTCCCCCTTTCATCACACTCGAACATTTCATATCTATACCATGCCTTAAAAATCTGATGGCTAAAAGATACCTTGGAACAATCTTTCTAAAATTTCCTGAAGGATATCACTATATGTTCTTAGAAAAACACAGATTCTGTGGTCAAATAGATGTGGGGAAAGGTGAGTTAAATCATGTTAAGTAAGATCTTTGCTATGGGAACCTTTAGTATCCGAACCTTTAGTATGCTAATGTCTACCATAAATCATGAGAGCTAGCTACATTTCCCAAGTGGGCTTGTTCTTGGAACATAACCATATAAATTTTGCACAACATCCACGAGATTTCAAAGAACAAATACTGCTTACTTTAGAGGTATATGTATCACACTTAGGAGTAAATTCCTTTTAAAAGAAAAATAAAGAACATTGTAGATTCTGAGTATTGCTTAATGTAATAATTATTATTTTTGTTACTTCATTAGATACAAAAATATGACTAGGCATCATCAAAGGCCTTCCAGAACTATGAAACTAAATCAAAATTATGTACTAAATGAATATAATGTTAATAAAATCCAAATCAGTGATATTAACATAATATACAAAAGGATTGTGTTGGCTGTATGTAAATTTATACTTGTCATGGATAAGGTTTACTTCTATGGCCCAGATGCTAGTTCAGGATGTCCTCATAATGGTGTGCTATGTGGTCCCCCACTTTCCTTACTGATTGCTCCTTCTGGAGCACAGCTAAGCCCCTTGATGTCCCAAGCCCTGCACCATGAGGTAGCCAAAATTTGTCGGGCATGTATCAGTGATATCAAAAGTTCTTCGGTGCTTTTACCATTTTATTTCAAGGGAATCTTAAGTGCAAATAAAATGGCAAATACTGAAATTTTTTTAGCAATCCTTCATTATAAGGAGTTATTTCCCTGATCCAGAATAAGTTCATTTTAACTTTTGAGGTAATAATAAAAAGAAGAAGACAACATAAAGCAATTCTTGTAGCAAACTCATGGGTCCTTAAATACAGGTCTTTATCTGCCGGGAATTTGGGCCCTCATTTGAGAGACATTACATTAAAATATGTACTTCATTCTTTTTTTAAATAAAATGACTGCAGTTCCTAATTTGTTAGTCATTTACAAACATGTCAGACCTGGAGCTTACTTTTTTGGAGTTATACCTGGAGCTTACTTTTTTGGAGTTATTGGAAAACACTGACACTGAGATCACATATTACTTAAACTTGGCACTAAATTATCAGTGATTTAAGTTCTTTGGGCTTCAATAATAGGTTAGAAATTTCATAAAATATCTAAGTAATACCAATATTTTTAAATTTTAGGTTTAAATTTGTTTTCATGTTTAAATTTAAGATGCTAACTTGAAGGGAAAGTAAAATATGAAAGATACATATTGTTTTCTTAAACTTGTTTTGATAATCCTAAATGTTTTGGAGATGGGCTTTTCAAAAGTTGGGAGGAACTAAGATTGATAGCTTTGCAAATTGGTTTTAAGTATTTTGAATTTATAACTATCATCATGTTGCAAAATAACATTGACTTTGGAATGGCTTACTTCCTTTTGTAGTAATTCAAAAATATTATGACAGCTATAGTTTTATGGTGAGCATAAAAACCAGTGAGGTAAGTTCAGTGAGGTAAGGTTAGTGTTGGAAGTTTTATTAACAAAAACTTTAAGTATTAACACATGAGTTACAATTCCCATGTGTTTCCAGAAATTTGCTGGAACTGAACTGAACGTTAAATTTTGAACTTTGGACTAGTCACTTAAAACCACCTAATTTTAGTGTAAGAAGTAGCCAAAAACTTAAGTATGAAAACAGGCTTTATAAAGTTGGCTGGATTATTAACCCACATATGATATGAATTCTTCCATGTAGGTGATAGAAAGTACTCTTAACACAGCATTGTTTTCTTCAGGTTGGTGACATGTGGGGCTGGGATATAAGTTTTTGACAGGTGGGTAGGGCAAAATGCATCTTTACAATCTGAAAATCTCAACTGTGTTATTAACAAGCTGGTGATTGTTAACTTTTATAAGCACAACATGTGGGTATACAATACTAAATATTCCTGAATCTTACTTTTTGAATAGAAATTATCTAAGAGAATAGATTTATAATGTAAGAGAAATGTGTATTACACATTAGGAAGCAATTGATACTACAGCCATTATTTCTCTTTGTGCTATCTAAATATCTTCAAATGAGGTTTTTCCCCTCATTAAATGTATAAGGATCTGGTGGCTAGAAGAAAGCCAGCTCCCAGCAGTGGAATTATGTAGTTCTCTTTCTTTCAGTGAGTCTCAGTCTACTTGCTGCAGTGATCCACAGGAAGGTAAATACATCATTGACACTAACTAGTAGCCTTGAAGAGCTGAAGGGCTTAATTGAAATAATCAAATCCCTTGTAATCCTGTTTGTGAGGGACAGAGAGAACAGGGGTCCTTAAAGGAAAGGAATTTCTTTCAATTTTAAATGGCTTGGATATCCTATCTTTTCAAGTTTTTGTTAACCTGATGTCAGATAATTACATGTATCTGGGAGTAAATCTGTAAATGTGCAGAAGATCTTCCAAGTAGTTTTCTGGAGGAATTTTGGTCTAATTATAGGACTGCTCACCCATATGTGGATTAGACCCCTGTTGGGGTTGTTATGTTTCTGTATCTTCAGAGTGTTATATCCATTTATCCATCAGCATCTCAAATTACAGATAGCTAATCCTGAACTCTTGATTTCCTACTGTCCAGTGTGATTCTCCTGGCTCTTCCCCTCATGGGCAAGAATTCATTATCTATGGAGCTGCTGCAGCCAGTAACCCAGGCATTTTCTGTGATTCCTTTCTTTCCTCCAACCCCATGCATCAAAACCCTCAGTTCTGCCAGCTGCCTCCTGATTGGATCTCAAGATGTGTCACAAATTCAACTATTTCCTTCCTCTTCAGCTTCTCCAACCTAGTTGTGGCAGCTACTGTCTCCCCTCTGTTCTGTTGCAATTGTTCCCTGCCTGTCCCAAGCTGCCATTCCTGTCCCCTATTTTCATAGAACAGCATCAAATTGTCCCATCCTCCCATCCTTGGGGAATAAAGACTCGATTGGACTTTAATAATTTCCTTGCATTCTGGTTCACCAAGTTTTCTATACCTGTTTGTCTCTTGCCATTGACGGAAAATGAGTCATTTTTGGGGTGTTTAGGGTGTGTGTTCATCACTAATGATATGGTCACTTCTTTCTTAAGATCTTTTAGTAGACACATCTAAAAGTAATTCTTTAAAAGAGGAGATTCATCATGTGTTTATACTTATTAGTATTAAGAGACTTTTTGGAAAGACTCAAATTTATTGAAATCCAAACTTATCTTGAAAACAGTGGAGCAGGTAGAAATTAATTTATTTAATTATTAGAAACGACGATTTCATATTCCCAGATCACATAGTAAAGAGTAGCCATAAATTACATAAACCATTTTACTGAATACCAAAGTGTTTTGCCCAGATTGATTTATAATAGCTGATAGTTATCCACTAAATCATTATTTCGTACACACACATATGCATTTTCATCAATAAACACAGATAAGACAAATGACCTTTACCCATTCCAATTTTTTACAAGGATTTTGCACAGGTTCTTAGGTTTTATGTTTGTATTATATCCCTCGTATTTAAAAAAATGTGTTTCCTGCTGCTGTTAATGAAATACTTACTTGCTTGACTCTACCCCCAACTTCGCAAATACATGGTTGAATAAGTCTTGGAACTGATGGTCTTGTTAAAAGGCTGTATTCTTAACCTTGAACAATGCCTGGCACAAAATCAATTCTTCATGTCAATCAAATGAATGTCAAGTGATTCTAGATACTGGAGATAAAAAGATCATCTACAGAGAAGAGAAATCGGAAATCAAAATGGTGGCCGATCAGATAGTTCAGGACATAGCCCAAGGATAGGGTAAGGGATGGACACACTCCTATCCACATCGGTTTTGATGGTGCAGCAGTTTAAACACAACACATCTCTAATGTGAACCAATTTTTTTAAGAGCAATGATTATTCTGAAATCTTCATTTTAGTGAGATGCTGCAAAGATTCTGGTAACTGAATCACCAGGTCAATCAGATCAGTCCTTAGCAAAGGCCAGGAGCCTCCCATGGTTGGAGAAGGGAAAGCTGAGGACTCATGCCACTTGGCCTTGCCTCCTAATAATACATTATAGTCATGCCACCTTTCTGAGTACTCCTTGAAGTTACAGTTCTCTGTCTTTTTGAGGCCATAAAAATTGTTCATAGTAGGCCAGTGTGATGATAGTTCCTGTGACAGGCCTTAGGCCCCCAAGTATTTGTTGTTGGGCAAAAATCTTCCATGAATCATCTATATGTAGGGAAGATTGAAATTCTATGCCTAGAACTTCTACCAAGGGCTGAAACTTTTGGGTTAGTTAGAATTATAACCTTACACTGTCCAATAAAGTAGTTATGAGCCACCATGGTTATAGGCTGCTGAAGTGTGGCTAGTTCCAATAAGTTACACTGAAAATGTGAAATATATGTTGGATTTTGAGGATAATACAAAAGATGCTGTAAACTATTTCATTACTCTTTTTCGTGTGAAATGCATGTTAATCATATTTTGAATATGATGGGTTAAGTTAAATGCATCATTAAAGTTCATTTCTCCTATTTCTTCTCACTTTTTATATATGGCTCCTAGAACATTGAAAATTACATGTGTGGCTTGCATCATATTTCCATTGGACACACTGTCTTAAATCTTGCTCCTGGGTAGTGAGAGTGCCTGTGCAACATTGCTACCTAATCCACTATCTCTAGCACCACCCCCTTTACCAAGAAGAAATCACTCCTCATGTCAATTATGTTAATTGACCAAGTTTCAAGTATATATCAAATATAAAAAATATCGAGGCATTTTGGTAGCTGACTCTGGTATGTCAGGTTTTAATTAAAATCTTTCATAGGCTCATTAACTATGCCTGGAGAATTTATTCTTAGTTGGGAAATACACGCCCATCCACCCACCCACCTACCCACCTAGACACCCCTCCATACAGATCCACATATAGAGTGTACGCTGAAATATTTTAAAGTAAATGATAGACAGCATAACATCTTGGTACATGTTAGAGCACAAAACCTTATTTGCTGGTTCTCCACTTTTCCTGAGGGCTGTTGATTAGTAACCTTTATTGCATTCCTACAGTATATAAATCACTGGGGTAGAGGTTGTGGAAAGCATAATAGTAAAATATAATAACAATAGCAAAAATTTATTGAGTGTTTCTAGGTGCCAGGCACTGTGCTAAGTGTATTACATGGAATATTTAATTTAATCCTCAAAATAACTTGATGAAGGAGGTACTGTTATTATTTTCATTTTGCTTAGAATGTTTTCTTAGTTATGTTCTAGAAATTGGGAATCTCTGGCCATTGCCAGAACTTACTTGAACATGTGCATTTACAATGCATACAGTTTTGCAAACAGTTGTTCAATTGAGTCATTTGTCTATCCAAATGGAAGTTCAATCCAGTGTGCTTAAGGCCAGTGTGACTCTATCTCTTCAGATTTTTCTTTGGTCTCCAAGGTCTTGATCTTTACATTCTGTGTTTGCTCCCGAGGAGTCTACCACTTCTTCCTTATAACTCTGTCCTTGACTCTGTGCCATTTTTCCTCCTTCTTTGAATTTGGGGTAAAAAGAGAGGGAAGTATGTTTTGAGAGTTCACCTTCAGAATAAGTAAAAGGATATCCACTGATCCTTTTTTTCTCTTAGGTTCTTGGTAATTTTTAAGACAAATACACCTTTCTAGTTTTAAGGTTCCCTCTTCTTAGCAAAGCCAGGAAAGATTATTGGAATAATTTCTGGGTACTTTAAGGCATCATACTGTAAGTACAACCCATGTTGGGGGTTGTAAAATTGGTGGTGGTGGGGACATTGGAGGACAATTCTTCATCACTTAAGGATCCAGATTTATGAAGGTTCTGCCATCTTGTAGCTCTGTCATTGAGAAAATGTAGCACAGTGATTTCTGAGGAAGGGATAGGTGTGTGGGGGGCATGGACAATATGTTACGTGCTTCATTTCCATTATATTCATAGGGAAACTTGTGACCCTAATTTCCTGCAAGTAGACTGAGCAGGGAGATCTTCCCTGCATTTAGGAAGGAAAGGAGAATTGGATATGAGTGAAAACTAGTGGTTACTACCACAGCAAGTTTTAGATTTTAGGTTATTTTTAGTGTTTGTGTCTTTGGAGTCTGTGTACATTATACATACTCCCAACATGGAAACTGTCTCCCCATTTGAATGATTGCAAGTTGAATCAAATTCAAATATACCCTTAACCCAAGTCTACTGTTAGGAAAAACAAACACATGAAACTCTGAATGTGAAATAAAACTATATTGGAAGCTTTTGTGAACGTTCCAGTTTCACTTTCTTTTCAAGTTGTTCTTTGTGATAGCATGTTTATTCAATTCCTGAAGCGTTGTCAAGTAAGTGGTATTTAATCTGTGAAAATTTTCAAGTGGCCCTTTTTTCTCTCAAGTGTTTTTTTTTTCCTCTTCAAGTGTTGTTGTAGTCATTTTAAGATTGAAATGAACTGTTTGATTTTTTAAAATTATTTATGGCACATCAAGTGGCACTTAGTGTTCAGTCACAATATTGAAACTGTTTCTGAAGGCCCATGTAAACTATGGTAGAAAGGTCGGGAGGCTTATGTATAGAACTTCTAGAAACATACCTCAGCATTGGAACTGGTTATAATTCCTGGGTGCTGACATGAAGATTAATAATGTTTAACTCTGATTTTGGCAATTTTTGCCAATTTCATTGCATGGTCCTTTCCTTTCAAGTTATTACCTGGAACTGAAGTGATAACAAATGTTTCATGTTTCATGTAGCCAGATAAAAAGGATAAATTTTCATATGTTACATGGCCTTCACACACACACACACACACACACACAACTGAGTATGAAGGAAATGAGAAATTTTCTTAAAGTGGAAAGATTGTTCAAGTCTTGACATTAGGTGATCGGTTCCCATGCAGTTGAGTCACATGTACAAATTGGAAACTTAACCCGTGGGTCTTTGTGTACTGACTGTATCATACAGTTCTAATTTTCTTTTGTTTTTCTGGGAAATGAGCAACAAATGAGTTCTTTTGCCAAGTTTTATTATTGAATCAACCACCAAAGTTTAAGAAAGAGAGTCAATGGTGCTTAAAATTATTTGGTGTTGAATGAAGAGGCAGAGAAAGGTATTTCATGTTCTCCATACATTTTAACTTTTATGTCTCTACCTGATGTTGGAATATCATTTAGATTTCGAGGCTTTTCTGATTCTTTTTTAAATGCTGCACACTATTGTGTGAGTCCGAGTATTAGTGAGGAGGAACTTTAATCCTTCTCATTGACATCCACTTTAGAACCACATATTTTGATTTTCAGTAGGCTATATTCTTTCTTGCCTGATCGTCCCTGTATTTAAGCTTACGTGTATCAGAAGGCCCCTGAGCCTGCTTGTGGTTTTGCACCATCTGGAAGTTCAAATTTGACTTTAGAAATGATGTCATACTTGCTTACTGCAAACTGGGCTAATGCTGGTTGAGAATTGGATGCAATTCAGGTCAAAGTTTTGTCTTAAAAAGAATAAAGACCCTTATGCTTCATTTCCTGATTTTAGGAGCGTGTACAAAGCTCTAAAGATAGCGTGAATATGACTGAAAGGCATGATTCAAATTACTTGCTTTTGGGAGATGGGAAGTAAACTGTCAAAAAGAAGACTCATTTGGCACAGACTCCCTCCTGCCATGTAGAGTTTGGGTGCTGTGAATAGTGTGTTGATCATGACCATCCTTGCTCTCTTTTATTCCTGGAGCAATATTCTCACAGGTCTGATTGCTTTTCATGTCTTCTAGGCCTAGGAAGATGCAGCGGGGTTCTGTACATCACACATGGTAGGAAGGTACTACAAATGTTAGATGATTTCTTCATCAATGCAGAGTCTCTTTTTCTAAACTCCAGCACACTACTGCTTTCCATGTTGTAATTGATTTATATCACCATTTTGGCTATTGGGCATTTTGTTTAGTTCAGACATAGATCATCTGGCTTTGATAGCTAGAATGCTGAGCTGACAGTACCACAATCATGGGTTTCTTCTCAGATTCACACTGAGTCCTGCTCAGTCTGTGTGTAATCTCTACAGTTGAATTTAACTCCTTATATAACCACTGCTAGACTTGAGTATTGGGCATATCTTAGCAATTTCCAAGGAATCTTCCAGATATTTTTCTTTACATATAAACTAAAAATAACATTTTTACCAGATAGGATCAAAACCTAAGGAGAAGTGTTGATGTTCCAGGGTGGTCGATGACGATGGCTTTAAATGAAGATGGGCTACTTGGAGAATGAAGAATGCTTAAGCTTCAGAGCAACTGGCATAGGGAAGGAAGAAGTTAAACTATCACTATTTGCAGATGATGATATGATAATATACATAGAGAACCCCAAAAACTCTACAGAAAAACTAATCAAACCAATCAATCAGTTTAGTAAAGTAGCAGGATACAAGATCAACACACAAAAATCAGTAGCCTTCCTATACACAAATAATAAATCTGAAGAAGAAGAAATCAAGAAAACCATTCCTTCTATTACTGAAACAAAAAAAAAATCAAATACTTGGGAATAAACCTAACAAAAGAGGTAAAGGACCTATGCAAAGAAAACTATAAAACACTGTTAAAAGAAATAGAAGAAGACACAAAGAAATGGAAAGACATCCCCTGCTCCTGGGTTGGAAGAATTAACATTATCAAAATGGCCATCCTACCAAAAGCAATTTACAATAAAAATTACAATGACATTCTTCCAAGAAATAGAACAAATATTGATGAAATTCATATGGAGCCACCAAAACCCCCAAATAGCCATTTTCATTTAGCAAAGGGAAGATAAGTATTCCCTTCACCTACTGTCACTATACTGGGAGGAGCACAGCTCTCAGATGTTTGTAGGGTTCTGCATTTCTCCTCCTCCGCAGGCACAGGATGTACACCCACCTTCCTAAAATTGTTAGGGCCACTCTGCCAACTGCCTTCAGGAATGTGTGGACACCCTTTCCCTTGGTGGGACCTCCTGACTTCATATTCCTTTTTGGGTCAAGAGCTGGAAAAACCCTCTACTCACCCACCTTCCCTTCACCATTGACCTCTAGAAACTTTACTTTGGCACACTTTTCTTGTAAAAGAGTAAAAACGATGGGCCTCCCTGGTGGCACAGCAGTTGAGCGCTCAGTTGCGAAGCTGCCCGCAACCTCTGCAGTGCGGGTTCGATCCTTGGTCGCCGGGCGAGGGTCCCACGTGGCGTGCAGACCTCTCCTGCCGCCCGCTGCTCCCCTCAGCAGTGTACTTCGGTCCTTCTGCCTGTTCTGCTCTCCACTCTGGCTCTGGTGAATTCTCTCATCCTCCCGCGCTTCTGACTGTACCCAGTGCTTGTATAAGTAAATAAATAAATCTTAAAAAAAAAAAAAAGTAAAAACGAAATCTACTCCAGTAACTTTTTTGTTTGTTTCCAATATCATCATCCTTCCCTGATGTATTCTACCCAAGACTGTCTTTAAGTTCTTGGTTTTGAAACCATCATTTCAGATACTTGGAGACTCCGTTCCAAGCTCTGATTTACAGATGGAGAAGTCAAGGCTGATTGGCTGGGGGGTGGGGAGGAAGGTGGAGGTTATTTGTCCTGATACTCCCAGATAGACAGAGGTGGATCACTAATATGAGTGTCCTCTTTCCATTTT
Source organism: Talpa europaea (assembly GCF_964194135.1). Taxonomy (NCBI): domain Eukaryota; kingdom Metazoa; phylum Chordata; class Mammalia; order Eulipotyphla; family Talpidae; genus Talpa; species Talpa europaea. The sequence goes on from NC_140078.1 coordinate 65,863,287, forward strand.
TCCAAGTTGTCTTTTGACTCCGTGAGTTATTTATTTTGGTTATTATGGAGTTCTTGCATTTAAAAAAATGTTGTCCTTTTCTTCTCACTCAAATTTTACTTGATGGTAGTATAATAAGCAAAACACTCAACAAGATTTCCTATGAGAAATAGCAACCCCCTACATACTTCTGTTCCATTTCTTCTTCCCTTTTAAAATTTTTTGTCAGGCTGTTTCAGTATCTCTAAATAACATGCTTGCACTGCTCCTTCCTATTTGTCGATGTGGCTACTACTTCTTAAATTCTTGGTATGGGGAGTGAACATTTATTCCTGGTATGGGGAGTGAACATTTAAATTCTTCCAGCACCCACATAAACATATTTTGCACATTGTCTACAATGTTAAATTAAAAAAAATAAACTTATGCTTCTTTTTATTACTGGCATTTGAAAAGCAGAAATTGTAACCTGATTTTGGAGTTAATGTAGAAATAGGAATTTTTGGATATCCTTTGTCCTTTTTTTGGTATTTCGGAAGTAGTCTTTCATAAAGATGGAGAAGAGGGCCCACTTCCACAGTGCTTTCATCCTCCAGCAGCATTTGCTTCCTCTTGGCAGCAAGCATTTTTCTAATTTAGGAATGTTTCCCTATGTGTCAATCTTGTTCTTGCAGATGTCTGTGGCGTGGCCAGTTGTGTTCTCCACATGCCTGGAGGAAGCTAGGAGTGTGTGAGCAGCACCGCACCCTCCCTGCACCATCAGGCACGGAGTAATAGTGATCACTGTGCTTCGTTTGCCAGTTAATGGCTTTGTCCCATGGAGACATGCCTCTACTTCATGCCTTATCTCATTCAAAGCTCATAGTAAACACATCACTGCTCAGACACGCACACAACAGGCTTTAAGGGGGTTGTGCAGGCAGTGAGAGGCCGTGGCACTGCGGTGTTGTGAGCTCCGGTTTGATGTGCTGGGTTCAGAAGGCTTAGAGCTCAGCCCGCCTCCCTGGGCACTGTGATGGTTACTCTATGAAACCGCAACCTCCTTTCTTTTTCCTGATTTCAGGTAGATGCATTGAGGTTACGACTGGAAGAGAAAGAATCTTTTCTCAATAAAAAAACAAAACAGCTGCAGGACCTCACGGAAGAGAAGGGGACACTGGCTGGAGAGATTCGCGACATGAAAGATATGTTAGAAGTAAAGGAGAGAAAAATCAATGTTCTGCAGAAAAAGGTGAGTGGCTGACACATGCTCTTCAGGTTGGGAAGTGGCATCTTCCATGTTCTTTCACTTCAGATAGAGTTTTTGAATATCTGGAAAAGAATAAATTATTTTTTAAGAATTTTAGAGTAAAAAGTATAAATTTTTGAATTACTGGCATTTGACTTACTGGAGGTTGTATCATGTCATTTTTAGCATGGCCTGATGAATTTTCCATTTACCCATTAGCTAAACAGTGAAGGTCTTTTCATTTGAATGCTTAAACATGGTGGTAATTGCACAAATTTAGATATAAGTCTAAAATTTTAAAAACTCCAAATTTTTCCTGAGTGTTGAATAATATATCTTCTGTATTTTAATGCATTTTGGACTTAAAATGCATTTTGGGTCTTAAATGTATTTTAGCTGCATTTTATATTTACATAAACTTTAATAGATCCTATTCTGCCAAACCCAAATAGCTTTTAGGGATGTAGGGGGTAATGTTTGCATTTGTTACTTAATCGGTATCATTGAGAGAATACATAATTCTCACAGTGACCTAACACAGAAGTTGCTGGGTCTGGCTAGGGCCCTTCTTTTCTTCCTTCTTTCAGCAACTCATTTTCTCCATTGTAGGGGATTCTGATTTTGTGATAGCACCCTGATTTTCTTTTGTAGAATTCACATTTGCCTACTGTGTATAGTTTTGGTTGGAACATATTGTGTCCCGATTTTCCCTAGAAAAAGGTAGGCAAGAGTGAAACCAACACCTCCTCTTTGTACAGAAAGAAATTCTATTGGAAAAAATAATAAGTTCTCCAATTAAGCAGGCAGCCAGCATGGATGCTGGGCAGGAATCACTGGTTGACAGGGAGTTGGTCTGGCCAGGACATTGCTGGGCATCCCTGCTGTAGGTGTAGGCAAATGGAATCTAACTTGTCCATCATCATTACCACCATCATCTCTCGACTTGTTTATACCAACAGCATCCTAACATTTCTCCTGCTTCTACTCTTACCTTTCCTACAAGCTATTCTTAACAGAAACTGGAGTAATCCTTTTGAAACATTTAACAATTCATATCACCCTCTGATCAAAACTCTCCAGGTACATCCAACCACAAATTTGATGGAACCCAGTGTGAAATGCAAATGTGGGGCCCCTTGATCAAAAATTATTGAGAATTTCAGAATGGTGATGGCTGAGCATTCAGCCAAGTACGGGCCCTTCCTGAGTTTGTGCCCTGTGCAACAATGCAAGTCATGGGCTCATGAAGCTGTCCCCATCTTCAGTGGCTTCTAATCTCACTCAGAGTAACAGTAGAAGTCCTCATCATGGTCTGTAGTGCTCTGCATGATTCAACTCCTGTTTTCACCTCCTGTCCTGCTGCTCTTCCCATTGCCTTCTCTACTTTCACCTTTATGACCTAGTGCTTTTCCATTGACACCTCAGGCGTGCTCCCAGGGCTTTGACAATTGCCATAGTCTCTGTGGGGACAGTCTCATCCAATACTTGTGCTGCTCAAGATGGTAGTCATGAGCCACAGGTGGCTATTAAGTTCTTGAAATGAGATATGTTGTAAGTGTAAAGTACATAATAGATTTTGAAGTCAGCATAAAAAGAGGTGTGTGAGATATCTCATAAATATTTTTATATTGATTATATGTTGAAATAAAATATTGGACAAATAGGGTAAAAGAAAATATTATTGAAATTGATTTCACCTGTTTCTTTAAATGTTTCAAGTTTGACGACCAGAAAGTTTACAATTACCTGTGTGACTCCAATTGTTTCTATTAGACAGAGCTGTTCTAAATGTCCTCATGGGTCACACTTTTACTTCGTTCTGGGCACTGCTTGAACAGTACTTTGGTATACATCTTCTTTTCCCTTCCTATACAAGAGAAGATGACCGCCCACATTCCCACCCTCTGTAGTCCCTCTGATTCAGTTGTTCTTTCTAAGGAGAAGTTATTTCCTAAGTAGAAATCTGACAATGCAAATTTTTTAATTTGTTCATTTACACAACTACAATATGAAATGCTTGAGGGCAGAGGCTTTACTTTCCCCAAGTACTGTGTTTTTACCAACCAGAAGGTCTACTGCTCCATAAATATTTATTGAATAGATGAATGAATGAGTGAACTTGCTCCAGAGTTAAAGTCTTGGGTGGAGCATTCAGATGGACAAGCTTAGGTGACATACTCAAGCCCTACTCTAACCTGTGGCTTTGATTCAAGGGCATAGCTGTGCAGAGGTGAGAATAATAATGGGCATTCATTTGTTTTCATGGAAAGTCAGTGATGATGTTATCAGAGAAGCTCCAAAACCTGGAACCCCACCTATCCATGGTCTAGCCTCTTCACAAGACAGTTCTTTAGCCTTTTTTAAACTCAGTTTCCTTCCTGTGCATTCTTTTGCTCTTAAAATCAGCTAGAGAATGCACAGGAAGGAAACTGAGTTTAAAAAAGGCTAAAGTCTTAAAATCAGCTAGAATAAGCCAGAAAGAAAAAGAAAAATACCGGATGGTCTCACTCATAGCAGGAATCTAGAAAACTTAAATAAGGGACCAGGAAAATGAATAACTATAAGAAAGTGAAAATCAAAATCAACAAAAAACTACGAATCAGAGACACTTTTAGGGGGGCGGGGGTGGGAGGGGAGGGATTGGGGTCAGAATGGGGGGGCTGCAATTGTATGGGGTATATAAAAATAAAATTTATTATTAAAAAAAAATCAGCTAGAAATCCTAAATTCACATACAGAATAACATGATTCTCATTTAAAAATTAATTAAAGTTATATTTAAATTAACTAATGGAAATGTTACCAAAGAGTTAAAGTAGAGACACAGCATTTATTTGAAAGCTTCAGGATATGGGTGATCTGATGGATCATATTATTAATTTATTTCTGTCAAGAGTTTTACAGAAAAGGGTCTGGTCATTAAATTCCACTCCACTTCCCTTTGCAACCTCAGCTAAGAATCAGATGTTTAGAAGACAGGTGGGAAGAGATGGCCAAGGACCTTTGAGTCTAAGTGGCTTTGTAGGGCAGTACTAAGGGAATTTGTTACAATGACAGTTCTTGGGCATGTTTTAAGGATTCAAACGAAGACTTTTCATTTAAACTCCCAGCAGCAAATGATAAAAGCTGACATTTAGTGAACTTAGATTGACCACTGTTTGCTTGATACTCTGCTGTGCTAGTAACGTCCTGTTTTCTTACTTTTGAGCATAACCCTATGAAGCAGGTACACTTATTAAACCTAGGAAACTTAGGGATTCTGAGGTTTATGGTAGGCATGTCCAAGGTTATACAGTCTAGATGTAAGTTTTTTGTCTTTGGGAAAAGAACATAAAATGATTTTATTTATTTCAAATAAGCCTCATTTTCCATTGAGCCACAAGTTTTATGATAAAAACACCAGGTGTGAGAGTGAATCAAGGAAGAACATCACAATTGAATATTTTACCAGGAGTGGAGACTAAATGCTCTCATTCTTGAGGAATAAATGGCAACAATTTTCTCAGTAAAGATTTTAAGATGGGGCATTCAATTGGAAATGATAAATGATCACTTTTGCTGATGTGTATATTTTGCAAAATGTTAAACTTTCCTGCACAACCAGACTTAAAAGTTTGGGAACCAGTTTGGAAGTTCTAGAACAAAGCTGGTTGTATATTTATGATTTCTTTGGGCAAATGATCACATTCCCACTTATTTAGGTCATGCAGATAATGGATTTTTCACTGTTTACCAATACATTTGAGGAAAAAATAAAAGCACTGGCAACATAGGGAAGGAACAGAAGTTTATTATTCCTGCAGATTCTAAAAGAGATATTAGGAGAGATAATCTCAATGGAAGTGATGTGCACAATTCAGAAACCTACTCAAATGATAATAAAAAGGCTCATGAAACAATGTCTTTGAGTCTGGAGACTCTTTGGCATTTGACCACAGTCAGTAAAATTGGCTCTTTTAGGGTAGGCCTAGATTGGAGCAGCATAAGCTTTGGATTAGGGGGTGTTGGCATGGAAGAATAATAAACTCATGTCAATGTCAGAGGTGCAGTATTACTTAATATTTCTTTCTCTTAGACCTTTTGGCAACCTGCACTGTGTTTTGATGCCAGTGGAGCTGGGTACGCTCCTTTCATAGCCATGTTTAACCTGGCGAGGTTAGGCTTGCACCTCATATCTGTCAGCTCTGCCTTCAGAGGCCCTGGTCTCAGAAGGCTTGTGTACTCCATAAGCCACTTGGACAGATCACATGTCTGGGCAGCAGGCATGGACATGATGCTCTGAGCATTTTGTTACTTGAGGAAGGAAGTGAGGTTGAATAAACAGAGAACCCCAGGTGGCAGAATATCTCTGATCAAGCTTTTGTAGGAAGCCAGAAATCACTGAGGAGGGATTTTTGGTCCTACTGCTATAATTTCAAGATAGGAGTTGCCTTAGCAAGTGACAGAAATGTGCATGTATGGAGATTTTTAGTGGAATATCCTCTCATTGCCACAATGTCAGAGGAGCAGCACAGTTTTATAGCAGACCTAGCATTCTGTTCCCATACCTGAATTTAGACTTCAACTGATGAAGTGCTACCTGACTATTGAGTTTTTGTAGGAAATGTCATAAAACCTTGATGACATTGTACATTTGGAAAGTGTATAATGCCCTGGATTTCAGGACATGGTAGCATTATTTGAACCAGATCAAATTCAGACTGTTATGCAGCTCATAGATTCTTACAGCATGAACTTACTACCCAAGAAATTTTTTTTAAAGCCATTAAAATTGGACAAAAATTCTATCTCCATTTTCATTCTAGGTCTCAGTCCCAGGAGTGATGTAAATTTATAGAGCAGAGGCACTTTATTAGGGTAGAAAAACAGATGGTGATTTTTCTGGAAGCCAAGTTCACTAGCTGCCTACTGGGCTTCATGGATTGCCCTACAGATTGGAAAGGGCAGGGATGGGTAAGTGGAGTTGGCTCCTGGGAGTGTTATATACAGACTTTCCTACTTTAGCTTCTTTATCCTACTCATTTGAAACTGTGGTGGTGAGAATTTTGAGTAATGGTTAAACTCAGCAGTAAGGATGCTATGGAGCTTGCTTATCAGCATTCTGGCTTTCTTCATGAAGTTTACCCCCAAAATAGTAACATTTGAGAGGATGACTACAGAATGTAGAGATTTCCATGTTAGTCTAAAATTGATGTAAACTATCGACTTTTTGAGTGAATCGAGCTTTTTTTCAGGTTTAAACATACAGTTGAACTTTTATGTTATTGGCGAGCCTTCTAATTTTTTAAACGTACAAAATCATATTCATTTTGCATTTGCTAAGTGTTTCCTATATGTCAGTTAGTCAGTACTCTAGGTCCTGGAGGTTGAAAGAAAAAGAAAACATTCTCCAGTCTTCAAGAAGTTGATGGTCTCATTGGGGGGATAGACATGCTTACTCATAAATATAAGTGCAATGGAGAGCAATGTGGCATGGTAACAGAAACAGAAGGATATGAGAGCAGAAGCTATTCTGGCTACCTTAAGCAAAAGGTAATTTATTACAAGAAAATCCAGAACCCCAGTATCTGGCTAGTAAAACCGGATTGGAGCTGATCAAGAAAGAGAAGAACTCGAGGAGACTAAGAGAAGGTAGACAGCACCATGATCTCATACCCAGGAGTGTCTGGTAAGGTGTCTTGTCTTCTGATGGCTGTCCTCCTACTCCTCCCTCTACCCTTATATCATGCAGTAGGTTGAGTTTAAAAATCATGGGGCAGAGCTCCAGATTTAACTCAAGTGCCTCATATTGGTAGAATCTAATAAGATGCTCCCTAAAGGAATCTGGAAAATGTTGCTCCAAGCTTTAATTCTTGTGTTAATCAAAGAAGTCTTTTCCGACACTGCAGGGTAAGAGAGGTTTTTTCAACTATATAGGTTGACTTAGTTTGAAATTGTGCATCCCTTTAGTGAGTGTCAGATTTTCTCCCAGGGCTAAGCGTCTTGAGTATCCCTATTGTGATCATGGAGAAAGCGCTTGTTCCTTGCAAAATTTTTGGCAAATAGGGTTCTCAATCAATATGCATTGGTAAACAAATTATACCAGCTAATTCTGAGTGAATGAGCTTGGAAGAATAGAAATCAGTTTGAGATCTACTCCTGGTCCAAGAATGTACTAAGAAGAATGATTTGCCCCAGTGAAATGTCAAACCCACTCATTGTTCTCAGGACAGTATGTTCTGTGTAGGATGCAAGATGAAACCATCCCATGAATAATAAAACATAAATGAAGATATGACTGTTGCTCTACCCACACCTAACACCTCCAACCTCAGTTCCATCACCCTGGGAAGGTAAAAAAGGGATGAAGAGTTTACTAAGGGACCTTAGCCATTCTTCATTTTCCCCTTTAATTTAAAGAAACTGTGGCATTTATAGCAAATACTTCCATGTACTGCAAGGAGAATATTTCTTTTTCCAGCTCTTACTTCTAACTTCCTGGATTGTTAGAGGTGTGGTATTTTACGAGAGTGTTACAATCAAATTGCTGATTGTCTGTGATCATTTCCAATAATGGCCTTGCAAATGATGATTTTTTTATTATAAAAGGCTTATGTACTATTGAGTGAGCCTTTGCTATCTACTGGACCCTGCTCTAAGTAAGGCCTTTGTACCCATACGTTGTGAATTCTTATAACGAACCTAATGGCACACGGTACAATCATAATCTTCATTTGTAATACAGGAGGTTGTGGTATAGAGGGTAGATTACCCAGAGTCACAAAGCAGGAAAGTGATGGAGTTATTCTTAACCACCACACTCTTTGGTGTTTTTCTACTTTATGATCCTGCCTCCCTCATGAGATTGGGGTCATTAACTTTTAGGGATAAGCTGTCATTTGAGCAGCTTACCTGAGATTGATGCATGGGATGCCTGTTTCTATACCAAACCATCAAAAGTGCAGAGATGCAGTTATTATAAAATGATGAGAAATAGGAAACCAACTAAATTAATAAAATATGACACCAGGTCTGGATTTAAAAAAATATACATTAAGCTATATTTAGAACATAGAAAGACTGTGATAACCTTTAGTTTCTAGATATCCCCCCATGAAATTCTTCATGCTCCATTTAAGCCAATGGTGGTTGTGCTGCTTCGTTTTCAATCGATTGCAATTTTTTTTCCTCTCGCGGTACTTTTGCTTTATTTTGATTGTTGGCTTAAGGGATTGAGACCTTGAAAGTCTATCCAGGACCTTTAAGCAGTTTTTCTGGATAGAGGGTGAACTCACCATTCCGGAGTGGTGTACTGAATCGGTCTGACCTCTCAGTGCAAATGTCTCTGCCTCTGAAGCCTGGAGGTGGGCTGGCATCTAGAGCTGCAGCTAGGGTGGCTGTGCCTCTAAGGCAGTGGTTCTCAACTGGGGCACAATGCACAAGTGTCCTTCCTCCCCAGGAACACTGGTGATATACCCTGGCGATACCTGGAGACAATTTTGGTTGCCACAGCTGGGAGCTTGCTGTAAGTGTCTGGGTGGTAGAGTTCGGTGTCAGTACTGTTAGCAGCCCATAAATCACAGGAGACAGTCCTCTACCCCATCCCATGCCCGTAATATACCCTATTTAACTGGGGTCCTTTCCTTCCCAAGTAATACCCCTGCCCATCTTGGCTCTTTCTGCTCCCTTCTTGAAGTTAGTATTCTTCAAAATAGTTTTTACTTAAGATAACAGGTAGTTCCCTCCCCTCTGAATATTGTTTTAGCTGACGTGATTAACGATTTTGACTTCACTTTATCTCTGACGTCATTATAGGCTGTTGGCAGAGGTGGATGTCTTGTGTGTGTGTGTGTGTGTGCGCGCGCATGTATGCTCATACACATGTGTGCATGATGTTTGGCCTATTAATGTTAATTTCTCTTTTATAGTTTTTACATATAATAATTCATACATATAATACATATATAGGCTATTTTACCTGTTAAAATTATTGAAACTGAGCTGACCACACTGATCATCTTGACTAATTTGGAGAGGGAGTTGTTCAGGGAGTTGTAGCAGAAGGAGCATATATTAGAAGTAAGCATCTGATTTAGACGGAACAGAGATCGGTCACTCAGCAGGTATCACCCAGTTAAAATTTCTTTGGCTAAATGTCAACATTCCAGTCTTTTGGAAAAATGACCTTTAAGACTAATTTTTTTTCCTCATGAAAATACACTCTAGCGCCTTTGGGGCTGAGAATATGATTTCTAGATTCACATTTTATAAATTTCCTCATGTAGTTTAATCGTTTAGGATATGGTACAATTATTTGTCTGATGTGAACTAAATATAGGTTAAACTAATATGTAGCTTAAATATTTGCAGCTAAGGAAGTATTGTGTAAATTAGCATTTGGGATTTTCTCGTTTTCTTTTGAACAGTGCATTCCACAGTCTAGAAAAGAAAAGAAGCTAAGCTATGACATTACATCATATAAGTTCTGTCTTTATACCCTGTGTTTGGAGGGCAGCAATAAGTTATTGGGTTGCAGTGGAAGCGTTTTTGTTCTGGCATCACAGTACACTTTGTCTTTATCATGCCATGACATTGATGCCAAAGCTTCTAGTGCTAATTAAATTTCACAAGACAAATAATCATCAAGCATGTGTGGCTGCAACTCTTGGCTGGAATAACATTGCCCAATGATAACCGTGGCACAGGGAAAAAACTACCTTGGTGATTTTAACCAGTTGATCACAAGTCTGTTTTGTCCAATGCAGTAATATCTTGAAGGTCACTTTGTCTCCTGAACAGAGGTGTTGCTTCTTCTGTAAATCTAAGCTTCTCATCAAGCGACCTCCTTCTTTGTGTATATGTATTTTTCTGAAATTGCCCTCTTTATTGAGATGACATTGAAGAATCCACTTTTCATTATCAAATGTACTGATTCTAAAATATTCACTTTCTGATGGAGCAATGTAAGAGACTTAGGGAGGTCTTGTTGGGTGCTCATGTTTCTATTCAGCATCTGTGGGCATTGTGCTACAGGCCCACATATTACTACTCCCTGTCTTTCTTGAACACCACTCAATGTTATTTGACTTTAAAAGGCATCTAAGAATGCATATGCTGCTGATTAATCACAATCATGAGATAGAAAGATGTGAGAGAACAATAAGCTTAGAAGGGACTTTACGGTCCTTCCTAATCCAACCTTTGTGTTTTTCCACTCAGTATGCAGAGTTCCTGGGAGATGAAATGTCTGGGTCACAGAGCTAATTAGAGAAAGAGTCCAGGCTGTACCCAAGTCTAGATATGATAATCTGATTATATTTTTCTTTCTCCCTCTCTCTCCCTGTTCTCATGACATCTGAAGCCTTAGGCATTCTGGGCCTATTCTGGCCAGTTTTCCCAACTTGATTCCATTCAGCCATTCGACAACAGCTGTTCAGCATCTGGAATGACATGGGTGGACATGCTGCAGGCATTGGGGGTACAGAGACTATTGAAGAAGTTATAGTTTCTGACCTTTGGGGGTTCACAGTCATGGAGAAAACCACTGAATAGGAAACTAAAGAACAGTGTGTGATGTGATGTGTGCTGTGCCCGCCAGGGACCTGGTATGGTAGGAGAAGCCCCTCAACTCTTGTGGGCAGGGGACTCAAGAAGGACTTTATGGGAAAGTTGAGGACTAACCTGAGACAGGAGCTGAGGAGCTAGGATGCGTTGTCCAATTAAAGCAGCAAGAGTAGCGTTGCAGAGATTTGGCTGGAAAAGGCAATGTGATGCATATGGAAGAAAAAGAAGTAATTTAATGTAGCTGGACTACACTCTCCTGCCCCACTTACGAAGCAAGTTTTACATTTGGAAACTGCCTATTCTTTATGTCTTTTAGCAATTAAACATTTTACAATTAAGGTTTTAGAGTCACTTTGACTTCCACTTTATACATGTTCTCTACTATCCCGTGTGACTCGCAAGTGGCGATAGAGATTATATTTTTTCTGAGGCTGTTCAGGGCCAAATCATACTGAGAACTGATTCTCATTCAATGAGAGAGCTGATCTGGAGCCAGGGGAGGCAAATTCTCTTTTAAATAAATATTTGCTTCTGGGTTAAGATCTTATATTCTGTACTCAATTTCAGAATGATGGATTTTTAAAAGTTTGTTTATAATTACTTGTAAAATCCTTTGAAGATTTAAAATAAAAATGTCCAGACTGCCCTGTGATTGCTACCCTAATGGGTATAGGCATCGTGACACATCTGTCAATCTCAGCCGCCAGTTGTTGTTGTTTTGTGATATGGGATTAGAGGTGGTTAAGCCTTTACATATTTCAGTCAGGGATGATTCTGTTTTCCTTCCCACATACTCCCCAGGCCATTTGATTTAAATCAACCTTATTTATGTAGGAAGGGGAATTTTCTGTCTGTCTTTTTTACTTATCCTGCATTTGGCAATAGATTTTGCTTTGCTGTGAAGAGTTTATGCACACACATATAATATTAGCATTTATCATGTTATATTGTACACAGAAGTTCATAATTCAAAACTTTTACATATATATGTTTATATATATATAAACTTATATATATATATATATATATATATATATATTCCCATAGGGGCAAATGTGAATTAGAGGTGATATATTTTTGGGCCATCTAATGCCAGTTATGGTGGACAGGATGAATTTCACACCTGTGATTAGATTACATCATATGACATGGTTGGTTTTGAGCAAGGAAGATTATTTGGATGGGTTTTACCTAATCATGTGAGTCCTTTAAAGCTGGGCCATAAGGTCAGAAACAGGAAAGTCAGGGAATTGAAATATGAGGGGGATTCATTGCAATGAGTTCTCCACAGTTGACTTGAAGATGAAGGGACCATGTAACAAGAATGTGGGTGACCCCTGTGGCTAAGAGTGTTTCCCACTGACAGCCAGCAAGGAAACAAGGACATCAGTCCGAAGACCATGACAAACTGGATTTTGCCAATAACAAAAATAAACCTGGAAGTGAATATTTCCCTAGAGTCTTCAGACAAGTCTTCATTCTGGCTTTTAATTAAATGTAGCTGGGCCACATTTCATCTTTGTGATTCCCTGAACAGAGACCCCAGCCACTCCATGCAGACTTCTGACTTATAGAACTGTGATCTGATAAATGAAGGTTGTTTTAAGCCAGAAAATTGGTGGTAGTTGGTTACATAGCAAGAGAAGACTGATACAAGTTTATACCAAGACAACTACTGAGTAACAAATTTCTCACAGAAATCCAAACAAGTAAACAGAGACTGGGTTCACAGAATAATGACAAGGACAAGGGGTGTTGGTCCAGGAATTTGGTATCCTTGTCACTTTAATGAAGTAATTTTCAGTGTTTGCTTATCTTAGAAATAATGGGAGTTTTGATGAATTTTTATTATTTTAAGGGGGTTTGTGTTATTTCAAAATGTATGGGTAAGAGTGAACCTTTATTAACACAGTTTGGGATTGTACTATTTCAGATCATGTAACTGAGATTTCTTAAAACGTGATGTTATATATTTGTATGTGTTTCCCCCTTAAGCCCTTAGTTCAGAAGGGAAGAGACTGGGTCTTACTCATCTTTTTTTTTTTTTTTTTCTTACTCATCTTTTTATCTCTTTTACCAAACACAGTGTTTGGCATTCTGTAGGTGCTCAATAAGCCTTATCTGAAAATTGAAATGCAATACAATGAACAAGCAAATATGTCCAAAATTCTGGTGACATTCAGGGTAAGTGAAAAAATAGGAATGACCATGTTCCAAAAAACAATCAGTGGGCCAGATTTGGTCCATGGGTTGTAGTTTGATAACATCTAGTGTAGCAAATATAATATATATGTATGTAGAGATATATTTGCTCATATATATTATGTAGATATATAATCCTATTTGATAGAATTGAAAAATATGTACTTCTTTTTAGGGCTATTTATACTGCTTGCTGGTATGTTTCTCCTATTGCTGTGGAAGTAAGGCATTTGCTCTTAAGGGGGCTGTCTTCCCAAGTTTCTGTTGCATTCTGTAGGTTTTTTGTGAGTAAGGATTGAATGAAACAAAGCTAAGCAAACAGAATGTGTTTGAATGGATAAAACCATTTAACTTGGGGTAGAGATAATTCTTTCCTTAGTAATGAAATATTGAGTTAAATTCTTTAGGTTTCATATGATACTCTGACTTACAAAAGTGTATGAAGGATACCACACATACTCCAAGTCGCTCTCCAAATTATGAATGCTCGTGAACTTGTGAACAGCTGGAGGCATAGGCAAGGGTGTCCAGGTGGGAAGGTAGGACTAGAAATGAGGATCTTTTCCTGTGTTTCCAGTACTTTTTATTAGAGCTTGCAGGGGAGTATACTTTGAAAGAGATAAAGTATGGGGGCCTCCCCAGTGGCGCAGCGGGTTGAGCAGAGCACCGTGAAGCTGTCCGCAGCCTCTACAGCACGGGTTCAATTCCCGGCCAGCCAGGGAGCTACCCACAGGGCACAGCAGATTTCTCCTACCTCGCCTGCTGCTCCTCTCAGCAGTGCTTTTGGTTTGTCTGCCTGTTCTGCTCCCCGCTCTGTCTCTGGTGAATTCTTTTACCCGCCTGTGCCTCTGGTCTGTACCCCAGCTTTTGTATAAATAAAAAATAAATCTTAGAAAAAAAGAGATAAAGTATGGATAGAAAATGTTGTAGAGCTTGGGCCGGGTGGGGGGGGGGGACGGTGCGGGGAACAAATGCTGGGCAGTTGATCTAACCTGTTTCACCTTTGGGTTATTTGCTTAGGAATTCTTCCTAAGAAAACAGTAAGAAGTTTAAGTATAGATCAGCCTCAGTTTTGTTCATGGCAGGATTCTTTAAGACAGATTTTTTGGGGGCTGTGGAAATATTGTAAAGTGAAGGTGTGACTAAATAAATGATGGTATATACCTGTTTGGAGATTCAGTCAATAGAAATGATGTTACAGAAGATTATTTAATGATACAGAAAGATATTCACATTATCTTATTAGTTACAATTAACTAATTACAATATATTTGTGCAGACAATTATTAGAGGATGTTTGTTTTCACCACCATGACATGAGCCAGTTTGTTCAGATTTCTCACACACACATACACACTTAGATATACACGTTCATGAGTATAATTAGTTCGTTAAAATCAGGGATTGTGACCAGCCTGGTTTTTAGGATGTGTTTTAACCTTAGGCAAACTACTTATATTTTCTCTGCCTCATTTCCCCTATCTTTAGAATGAAGATAAGCTCACATCTCACTTCCAGACTCAGTTGTTCTCAACATAAGAGCTATTTGCTGAATGAACAAAATTCCCATTACTGTTGGTGCACAGCAAATCATTTTATATTACAATTAGAATTTAAATACTAAATTCATCAACTCAAAGAACTTGGAAAGAAAATGGAATGCCTTTATAATGTATTTTTATTAAGTATACATTCAGTAAAATTCACCCTGTGCTATATAGGGCTGTGGGTTTTTGTGAAAGCACAGAGTCATGGAACTGTCTCCAGGACAGTTCTGTTGCCTTGAAAATCTCATTTGTGCTGACCCCTCTGTAGTGAAATCTTCTTCCTAGCTCCCAGTGCCCTGAAACAATTGGCTTGTTCCTCTTCCCTATAGTTTTGCCATTTCTAGAATGTCATAGAAATGGAATCATGAAGTGTATAGCCTTTTGTGTCTGGTTTCTTTCATTGAACATAATACATTTGAAATTCATCCATGCTCTAGCCTTTATCAATAATTCATTCTAAAGATAATACTTTTAAAGATAACTCCTATTATTTATGAAACATTCCATATCATAAGCATATGGGTCAGTCTTTTATCCCTGAAGTTGTCCTGAAGCCAGAACTCTAACAGTATAGAATGTTAGCGCTGAAGAAGACTTGGGAAACAGCCTACTCTGAGATTGTTGAGAAAGTGAGGAGTTTGAGAGCCAGGAATCCAGTATTCTCCCAGGTGAACTCAAGCCAGAATTGAGGCCATAATCCAGAGCCCTGGTGCCACACTAACAAAGGTCTTTTGTGGTTTAGAGAGGGTGAACTCTTCTGATAATGGATTGGTAGGAAAGTTCCTGAAAGTCATGGAGGGGTGTGTGTGTGTGTGTGTGTGTGTGTGTGTGTTTGATGTGTTGAAATGATAGCATAAAATTATTTTTAGAAGAAGAAAACCAGCACTTTCTGTGTTTAGAATGAGAGGCAAGGTCCTTCAATGATGAGAGTGATGATGATGTAACAGAGGTGAGTTTGTGTAAATCCACCTCCATTTTCTGGCATTCATAGTAAACACTGGTTTGGAGAGTGGCCAGGAGGTGTCACAGATGCTAATGTACCCTTTGTTCCTCTATATATGACACCAGTATTTGTCTTCCTCCTTCTGACTTGTTTTGCTTAGCATAATCCCCTCCAGTTCCATCTATGTTGTCACATCTTTTATTTATAACTGAGCAATATTCCATTGTGTATATAAACCACATCTTTCTCATCTACTCATCTGTATTTGGGCACTTAGGTTGTTCCCTTAGCTTGGGCATTTGAAATAGTGCTGCCATGAACATAGAAGTGCATGTATCCATTCAAATTAGCATTTTTGTATTCTTTGGGTAGATACCTAGGAGTGTAATTGCTGGGTTACATGGTAGTTCCATTTTTAATATTTTGAGAAAAGAGGTATGTAGTTTTTATTACAACCTGAATTAGAAAAGTGCTTTTATCACTTATGAATAATTCTATTAATTTTTATTTCTAACTAGTACTTCATTTAAAATAATCAGTTTATGTGTAAGTACCGTATTATGCCTGTTTTGTAAAACACAAAATAATATTAAATAAATGATCTTGAATATGAATCCATATTGAATGTGAATCCATTTTTATTGCATAATACAATGAAAAAAATAAATATAAGGAAAATTCAGACTATGGCTTTTAGTATTAAAAGCAGAAATCTTTCTATAAATAACATAAAATATGTGTTTGTTGATTTATGTTGGTCACCGTATCAGCTCCTTTTCTTCTGCGTTACTTTAAGTTTCCCTTTTAAAATTGTTCTATAACAGTTGACTGAAAGTTGTAGATACAGAAATTAGTTAAGCATCCAAGGTAATTTATATATTTGCTCTGTTTACAATAACTTAAATTTCTGGTAAACATGGCAGTTCTCCTATGGAAATATATGTGATTTGCTATGTTCATCTAAACTCTCAGAAACAGTTCTTGAGGAATTATAATTGTGTCTTTGGTTTGGTATTTCATTTCCGTTTATAGTTCAAACATTTGTTGTACATTTCTGTGTGGTTTATATATTTTTTCATGTCACTGCCACAAGACCTTTACTTGGAACTTTAAACTAAATGTTTTTTCTTTGAATAATCCATCCTTTAAATTCTGTTCTCTTGTAGAGTCTCTACAATCAAGGAAATGGGAACTAAGCAAAGACTGTCTATGTTAAGTGTTATGGTAGTTGACAAACTAGTTCACTTAGATAAGTCTCCCAATTGCAGTGTCAGCGTGGATTAGTGTAGCCAATGGAGAGGAGATGAAGGTAGAAAATAATGTCCAAAATGCTTACAAGAGCATTGAGCTGTGACAGGGAAAAGGCCTAAGACACCATCCTTGTGTTGAATTGAAAGAAAAATTAACAGCATCAGTTTTCTCTATTGAAATTGCTTTACAGTGCATGGGAGGTGCTAATTTGCTCAGACATCCTTTGGCACACTTACATGTGGAATCTGCTTAGTCCTCTTGTTATTTATGTGTAGTAATGCCTGGAGCCAGAGAGTTATCTTTCTAGACTTGCCTCTCTCTAACTGAGAATAAAGACTTGAGGAATATAGGAGATGTCAGTAGCAACAAGCAACTTGAATTCCTCAAGATAAAGACCATGGCTGGGAAGAATTGAGCAGGCAAGTGAAGGTTACTGACTCCACATTAATAATAAATTTACGAGTGTATAGAGCAAATCATGCCAGGCCATCTTTATCGTTTTCTAGGTGGACGTGCAAGATTAAAGAAAGGAATTCAATAGCTGTAATATCTGGAATTGAGTAAATCATCTAATTCAGTGTCTCTACAAATCTTTGGGGGCAGTAAGGGTGGGGGTAGAGAATGGGGAGAACCTCAATGAGAATTGGCTCTGAGCACTGTCATGTGGATTCAATTTGGCTGTTGTAATAAATTACAATAGAACAAGGTCCATTGGGATGATGTTGGGATCAATAGAAGGTCAGGCTGTAACATCTCCAGCAGTGGTCTGGAAGAATGGATCATACACTTTATTAAGCTTGGCAGAGCAGGAGGTTTCGGTACTGCTGTGGTTCCTAGGCCTGTTCTTAGCCTTTATGAAGCACCTGTTGGGTACAGGGCACTCCAGGGCTGCTAGAAGAAAGAATGTGTACAATTGCCCAAATGGTCAACCTGTTTAAAAATGATGACAGTGGGTTCAATTTATTAAATAATAACAAGGTTGCCATGCATAGTAATAAGGTTTTTCCATGTGTTATTTCTTTTAGTAACACTTGACAGGGGGTTTTCTCTCCATTTTCAGACAAGGAAAGTGAGATATAGAGAATTTCTAAGGTAATGTGGCTTGTACATAGCAGCAATAGGTTATGAACTGAGATAGACCTTTCCTCTTAAGACTACTATCTATACATGTGTTATTCCTTTGCTCTTACGGAGAAAAGGGTATGTTCATTTGGTAGTTGCTTCATTCAGCAGACATACCAATTGTGCCTAAAATGTTCGTGATATAGCAGGGAAGACAGAACTTTTCAAAGATGATTTTTAAAAAATGGTAAAACCATTACTCTGGTACAGGTAAAAGTTAAACTTGCATTAAAGATTTTGCTTATCACATTAGATGAAGGAACAAGGCTAATGTTAGAACTGGAGAGAGAGCCCAGTGAATAAAAACATTTATATCTCAGAAATATTGAAATTAATGTGCAAATTGGGGCAAAGCTGTTTTATCTTCAAGTGTGGGGCAAGTCAATATAACCTCAACGGGTCAGAATTTGTATGTTTATAGACAAGAATTATTTTCTTTTGCTGTGAGTTACCTACAGTTCACCAAATTATAAATGAATGGCTCAAAGACAATGAAAGGTGAGAGTCAGATTATCTGAATGGGTGTGATCTAAACAACAGTTTTCTATTGATGTTTGGTTCTTTTTTCTCTACAAAACTAAAGAGAGAAAATTGTGACCTAGCATAGTAGAGCATGATTTGGGATAAAAGACAAATACAGAGAATAGCTCCAGCTCTATTAAGTTGATCAGAAAGAACTTCTGGGCAGGTTCATCTGAACAAAATGGGAATTAAAATGAGAATCTCTGAGCCTCAAGGCTTCTCATTTTTCAGATGGAGAATCTGAGGCCTAGAGAGCTGAAGGTAGTTGCCCAAGGTCACCTAAGCTCCTTGACTTGAGGAGCCTGATAGCTTCCTGTTTTTCATGATAACTTCACTGGCCCTTGGCCAGAGGAAGGAAGGAAGGGCCTGGCATCTCCAGGGAAACAGAGCCAATAAGATATGTATATATACATAGGAAGAGATTTATTTTGAGAAATAACCTAATGTGATTGTGTAGGCTTGATAGACCGAAATCTGGATGAGATACTCAGCAGAGACTTGTAGTTTGAGTCCAAACCAGTCTGCTGATGAACAGGGAGTGCCATTATTGCAGATGAAATGCAAGGCTGTCTGCTGAAGAGTTCTCTTTTGCTTGGAGGAGGTCAGCCGTTTGTCCTATTCAGGCCTTTAGCTGATTGGATGATTTCTATCTATAGTATGGAGGGTAACCTGCTTTTTCAAAAACCATTGCTCTAAAGGTAAATTTTATCCAAAAACCCTCAAGGAAACATCTAGAATAATGTCTACCAAATTCCTGGGCATTGTGGCCCAGTATGTTGTCATATAAAATTGACGAAGTCAGAGGGTTAAGGGACTGTCTAAGGCAGTTAGGGGTGGTGACAGAGTGATGGGGAAGATGCTGGATAGCAGGTATCTGGGAAATGCTCTAGTAACCAATAGAAAGGCCATCATCTGAAGGTGAAACTTTTCCAACTTCACAACTTTCCCCAAGACCCAGCCCTTGAAGTAAGTGCTTGGGTCACAACAACTATAAAGAGCAGTCATAGGTTCTCTACCTTGTCGGGTGAAGGGGAGGCATAGGTTACCTACCTTGTCAGGTGAAGGGGATGGGTTTCTGGAGAGTCATTGCTGACAGTATGTCTGCATATTGGGAGTTATAACTGAAGGACAACTGATTATCAAGTCAAGGATATCTAAAATCAAAAATTTGTAATCTGAATTAGTGATCTGTTTTATAAGAGTGTCTCTGAATATTTTATTGTGTAAATCACTGTGAGGATAATTGGAAATAATTTATTTAGAGAAAAATTTAGTATGAACATAACAAATCAAACAATTATTTACTGAAATATAGCTTTATCAGTAGCTTCTATAGCTTTATCAGACTTCCTTTGTGCAAGACCATGATGCCATTCATGATTGTTATAATCATTGTAATTACTGTCTAATTTATAGTAGAGCTAATATTTATTGAGCAGTACATCTGTGCTGGGTGTTATTTTGTATGTTATAAGGGTAACTTCTGCCCGGACACCAAGTCTTTCCTCTATGGTCACCTTCTCTGTGAAGCCTGCCCTGACTGCCATATGCAATAGTGCTGCCTGCTTGCCCCCACCCCAGTAGTCTACCCTTCTTACCTTACTCATTCTTTTCCATTCATAATATTTTACCTTTAATACACTCTTATAATTTACTCATCAATTATCTCAATTGCTTTCATCCCTTTCCTGGTAGCTAAATCACACAATAGTGAAGATTGTTGTCTGTGTGTAGACTGAGGAAACCCAAGGGCCCAGGTCAGCATCTGCCATGTCAGTAATTACAGAATATACTGAATGAGTATTTCACTTAGTTCTCATGACACCGTCATGACAGGTACATTCGGTACTTATCCCCGGTATCTGGAGGGTGCTATGGTAACCCTTGTTTAGCATGGTAGGCTTGTTTAGCAAAAGTAAGCAAGATTTTGGGAAGTTACTTTGGTGTGCATTGAAGGAGCATTAAGTGAGGCTGAGGAATCACATTGCTAAATCAGAGCCCTGCCCAGTCATTTGGGATCTTTCCATGGACTTTGTCTTTGAGAACATTCCAGCAGTCCTGAAGATGCCGTAGACATAAAAAGAAAGCTAAAAAATGCTTAACCCAGATAGGATCTGATATTGAAAAATTAAAAGAAAGAAAATGTAGTCAACAAAGTGTTAAGATGGGGAGTTAATAGGTATAGAGTTTTGTTTTTGCAAATGACCAAAATTCTGGAGGCAGATGTTGATGATGATTGCACAATGATGCCATATTGCCACTGAGTAATTATTGCCACTGAAATGGCATTAAAAACAGGATGGTAAATTTTATGTATGTTTTACCACAACAATATTAAGACTTATTAGTCATTGCTTATGATGTGTGTATATCCATAGAGGAAGGAGTGGACAGAAAGAAATAAAAATATTTATTGGGTTAATTTTGCCTTTTTTAGTGACTCTGTGGCTTGGATCAGTTATTTAGTCTCTCAGCTTCAATTTAGTCTCTCAGCTGCATCTTTACTCCAGGTCAGCTTCAAAGACATGACCTGGTTGGTGTGTTGATTTGCATCTTTCTCTTCTGGTAGTTGACATTAGGGCCACTGAATTGTAACTCTTTGTCTCTTTGAGGCTTTGAGAAGTAGTTTTCTCCTCTTAAGAGAGGTGTCACAAAGTCACAGCAAGCATGAAAACATTCATATAACATTGGGAAACAAAGACCCAATGATGTTTCATGTATTCCTTCCTTCCCTTAAATGGGAACGGAAGTAAATTTTCTGCAAGGAGTGGAGCAGACATAACCTTGGGAGAGGTTTTTTGTTTTTGTTTTTTTTAAAGATTTTTGTTTTATTTATTTACAGAAGAACCAGGGTACAGGCCAGATTCACGGGAGGGTGAGAGAATTTACCAGAGACAGAGCGGGGAACAGAACAGGCAGACTGACCAAAATACATTGCTGAGGGGAGCAGCGGGCACGACAGGAGAGGTCTGCTGTGCCATGTGGGACCTTCGCCGGCCGGCTAGGATTGAACCAGCACTGCAGAGGCTGTGGACAGCTTCACAGCGCTGTGCTCAACTGCCTGTACCACCAGGGGAGGCTCAGGAGAGGTTTTTAAAAGTATTTGTCTTCAGGTGAAAGTATTTGTCACATGGCAAATAGTTACGGTCTTGGCTCAGAGAGGCAGGATGGTCTGAGGATTTTTTGGCCATTGCTCCATGAGCATTTGTTATGTATCAGAGACTAATTTACTGGGACACTAATGATGCTCACCTTAACTTTCCCCCTGTACAGCTCTCTTCCAAAGACCTGGCAGTATGTTCTCATGTTTATATGTTTTCAGAAAACTTGCAAAATTAAGATATTACTGTATCTTTTTAAAGCCCATCCCCTACTCTCAACCAATTCAAGCCCCACAAAGTCTGGATATATTACTGTTGATATTGTCATTCAGATGTGGGCAGAGGGAATCAACCACAGCTTGGCAATGCTCAACAGAGGGAAACAAGTACAGATAGAAGGAGGAGTGACCTGGAGGAGGACCTTTATTAAGGTGCCACCTCCTACCTTAATAAAAATGGAGGGAGGTAGAAATGGACTGAATTCTCTAAAAGTAAGAAGAGTCTTTGATGCTGGGTTGTGTTAATGATGGATCTGCTGGGCCTCCAGAGAACAGCAAATTTGGAGACCAGCCTCCATTACTTCTGCAGTCAGTCTGGGTCCACTGTTATATAGAATATTCTAGTAGAAAATGTACTGCTTGAGATTTTCAGGACAGACTTGGTGACTAATATCTTTTAATTCAAATTTCCTCTGAACAGTAGAGTCTGAGGTTGTATATTAGAAGCAGACATAAATACATTTGGCCATAGATTAAAATAAAATTTACTGAAGATAATCAAACCATTTTACTTTACATGAATTTTACTGTCTGAAATAAGTGGTATCACTCCTTGGAAGGGACGAAAATGACTTACTTCGTTTGCTGTACTGCTGGGAGAAAAAAAGTCTCTGAAACACAGTGGAGACCAATGTCTGTCTTTTCTTTCTAACTCTGCCCTCCCCAACAGAACCTGCCATCCCATCTAGAATGCACCAGTGCAGGTGGTCCTCTTGTCTACTCATGCTTTATAGCAGGAAGGTTGTTTCATATCCCTTTGCTGGTTGGTGGAAAGAGGCAAACTGTTAAGCAGATGTTGATTATAGGGGGCCCAGATTGTCATGTCCTGCATTTCAGCTGAAGTTTAGTAAGGCTTTGACAGTTTTATACACATAGGGCCTGTGTCTCACTAGAGTCGACCAAACACTAATGCCATCTTTTAGAGTCCTGGTTTTGGAATACTGAATCTCTGTGAAACTCTGAAGATGCCCATTTTGCCCACACTAGATATCAATTGCTTTTTTGATATGAAAGTACAGACATTCAGCATGAGG
The DNA here is from genome assembly GCF_964194135.1 of Talpa europaea. Taxonomy (NCBI): domain Eukaryota; kingdom Metazoa; phylum Chordata; class Mammalia; order Eulipotyphla; family Talpidae; genus Talpa; species Talpa europaea. Next base: position 65,886,037 of record NC_140078.1, read on the forward strand.
GCAATTTTGAATGACTTAATAAAAATGGAAGCATGTTGAAAACAGGCTTTTGATTATGTTACTGCATTGAATTTTCCAACTTGTTTGCTTGAGTATTGGTAAAACCACTTGACTTTTTAAACCGTTGTTCTCAAGATGGCCTGTGTTTTATTGACAGAGAGTATCTTGAGTATCTTGAGCCAGTGACCTAACTCTGTGTATCTAGTCAAGTTCTTTTATTCCTTTATGCTTTGGTTTCTGCACACAGTGCATCTTTTCCTGGGATTGTCATGAGAGTGAAATGAGATGATGGAAGTTCAGTGTGACCAGCAGAGTACATACCTAATGAACATTTAATACACAATAGCCAACCATGTTTATATACACAAATGGCATTTATTCACCAATATTGGGCACCCACCATGTTCTAGGCCTAGGCTTCATTCATATATTATCTCAAAATGAAATTGGCTGTAGTGGTTTGAAATGGAATTTTTCTAGAATTTTTATGTTGCAACTTGAACTTGTTTTACCCTGTTCAGTAATGTTTTTCCTTATTCCAATGCTTTTCCTTATGCCAATTCAAAACTGATTCATCACTTTGGATCTATTTAACAACTTTCTGACATCCCCTAAAGAAATAACTCTATAGCCCTATGTTAGGATGCAGGTACTGTACAAAACTTTATTAAAATGATGATTTCTTATTATTTCATCTGTTTTCTGAAAAAGAGCATGACCTTAGCTCTAAAAAATAAGTGAGTATAATAATTGTCATACAGTTGATAGCTGTTAGCAACGTTTAACTTAGTATAAACTTGAAGGAAGAGGTCATAGATAGTTCAAAGGTGCACTTTCAAATAAATGGTCTTAGTCTATCGAAGAGGGGACCATGAGTTGCAATTGGCCTGTCTGCTACAATGTCGAAGAGGTTACCAGTTTTATTGCCTGGAATTAAGAGGGGATGTAAAATGTAAACTTCTTCAAGATCATTGGAGATTTAGTTTTAACAGGTTAGATGGGTTAATATTCTACAGAAAAGTCAACTATTTTTTAATGATGCCACATTACACTGGAATGGGGCTTTACAATTTTCATAGGGTGCATATTGTTGCTTTTGATCCCCTCTATTGGCCCATGGTATCATTGGGGGCAGCTATTATTCATGCCTATTTTAACAGGTGAGGAAACTGAGATCTAGAAGTAGTTAAATGGTTTGATTGAGATTCCAAGACAGAAAAGGCATAGGAATTGAGTTTTCTGACTCCCAGTAAAGATTAACAATAATCAAAATGGCAAAAACATGTGAAAGATCAGGAAAGTGTTTTCTGTGTCAGCTTCTACGCTGAGTTCTTAATGTGCTGTAATTCAGGTGCTAGCTGAGGTCACTGTCACAGCCCCTCCTATGGCGGGTCCAATAAGAAGGATTCCCTCTCATCCTTGAGAGTGAATTTGTTCTGTTCTTAGAATTTCATTCAGTTGTGAATTTCCATCCCCTGTTGACTATTGAACTTGCCTAAACCCCCTTCCTTCAGTGGATCCGGTTGTTGTATTTGCCCAGTCATGGACACAGACCCCTTCCTTTAATTTCCACACTGACTACTCACATAGGCATGTGAAGGGGTTGGAGGGTAGCCTTTCCTGAAAGTTTGAGATGAGAGTGTAAACATGAGGGGCAAACATGAGACTATGACTCATCAGACTTTCCTGATTCTTCATAAGTCTTACACTACCTCATCAGGTGAGGTTTCTCACTGGTCACCTTTACCTGGTCATTTCAGCATCTTGCTAAGTTGCTGCTCAGCCTGCTCTTGCCCTCTTCTTCCCTACACGCACCTTACTACCTCTTTTCACACCTTACCCCTACCCGAGCCCAGTGCCTGAGCATTGTGGAGTTTAGGTCTCTGTGTGTGCTCTTTGCTACCTATGCTACACCTCTAGCTCCTCATCTTTCCACATGAAAAAAATCTATGTAATATTTCCTTTTTCCATAATCAAGAGCGATTTTTATCCCAAATGAACTTCAGGTGCCTGCTCATAAAATTCCATTTATATGGACTTTCCTACAGATGCATGAACTCCCATAGCTGCTGTCATTACCTTGTAGGCTAGGTATTGTAACTATCCAATTTTATAGCTGATGAACCTGAGACTCAAAAAGATTAACTGCCCAAAGTCACAGAGAGAACTAGTCTCTTCATATCTACTGCAATGGGGGTTGTCAAATATTTTCGGAGAGGGCCAAGTGGCCTCAATTTGCAACACCTCAATTCTGTCACTTGCAGTAGTAAAGCAGGTGTAAGCATTTCATACAGGGATGGACATGACTGTGCATCACGAAAACAAGTGGCCAGCTGGAAACTGATCTGGGGCCAGAGTTTGCTGGCCCTGCATTTTACCTATTCCCATGACACTCGCTCCCTATTTAATATCTAATTTAAAATCTAAAGTAGACTGAGAACAGAATTTGAAACAGCATCTTTGTGTCCTCATCATTTCAAGCGCCTTTTCTCTTTCTCACTGACAGGACACACATTTGTAGTGATGGTTGCTAAACTGTTCCAAGGGCTGTGATGTTGCTGCCACTGAATGGGGCTGGAAACATGCTGGGCTTTGACAGTCCTGGCCAAGAACATATTGCTTGACCTGTGTGACTGTTGTTTGTACTTTCTTTCAAGCAAAATGGACAGTGCATGCACAGCCCACATTTCTCAAAGTCTGATTTTCTCTTTGGGGCTCTAAGGGACCTAAGAGACCATAGTTTATGCTCAATTTATCGTGTCTAAAGAACAGCAGGCGTTGTGTTCAGCATCGTGGGACAATAACTCTGACATATAAATTCGACCAGGTTAAATTTGTGCTTTTTAAATGACTGCCCAGTGTATCGTGTGGATGGAAGTCAACACCCTGGTTTGTGTGAGTCAGCCTCCCATGAAAACATTTCCCATGTTTGTGCAATAGTCTCATCTCTGATCACTGAGTCTCAAGATTAATGTTCAAAACAAAGATATTCCCTCTCTACAGGGATAATTTCAAGAAACGCTGAAAACTGCTTTTCAGGTTTGCCTTTTTGGCAATTCAGTAACTCACAAGTGGCCAAAGGTTGGGCTTTTCTCTTGATCCCTCTCTTTTTTTCTTAAAAATATCCGTGAAGACAGTCCATCATTATTTGCCAAGTTCCAGTTTAGAATTAAGTTTTACTGCTGGCTTATCATTTAAGTGCCTGAAAAGAGGGGTATATAATGGAGATGTTGAAACCACCTTAATCTGTTGGTAAATGTTTTCATTCTAACACTTATCTGAGTTTCAAGAGTGCCTTGGAAAATTATTTCTGGGCATCTTACTGAATCTAAAAATCACAAGTTGCATTCATTCTGGAATAAAAGCAAAGTTCCCACTAAGCCAGTAGCACAGAGAGGTGTGTCCTTCTGAACTGTGAGTATGTCCCACCTGCATGTGTGGGACTGTGAGTATGTCCTGCCTGCATGTGTCTTACCTTGGGCTGGGAAGCACTAGAGTACTTTAGCTGCTTTTATCAGAGAGATGGGTGAGCAAGCAGCTTCCTCCCCCCTGTGAAAACCTTATGAGTTTCTTACCTGCTTTTTGACAACTACTAATTTATTTATTTTCTTTTTTAAAGATTTATTTATTCATGCGTACAAGAACCAGGGTACAGGCCAGATATGTGGGAGGGCGAGAGGATTCACCAGAGACAGAGCGGGGAACAGAGCAGGCAGATTGACTGAAATACACTGCTGAGGGGAGCAGCTGGTAAGACAGGAGAGGTCTGCCACGCCATGTGGGATCCTCGCTGACCGGGATCAAATCCTCACTGCAAAGGCTGCGGACAGCTTCACAGCACTGTGCTCAACTGCCTGCGTCACCAGGGGAGGCCCCAACTACTAATTTATAAGTATTAAGAAGATATTCCGGAGCGCCTTCTGCAGACTTAATATTTCTAATGAACAACTTATTGAGATTTATTTAACAGCTAGGTATTGAAAGCCTTCTATGTGCTGGAGCCTGGAAATATAGCAGAGATGAGAGAGGAGTTCCTTCCCCCAGGGAGCCTCAGCAGAAAATGACAGTCAATAAACTATGCTAAGCTACAATTATGATTATAGAGTTAATGACCTGACTGAAGCTGCAGGGAGTGTTGCAAAGTGTAGGTGCTGAGAGCATGAAGAGCAGGATTTGGGGTGAAGGAGGTGGGCTCACTCCCATGTCAGGTATGGGAACGACTCAGGGAGACCAGTGGCATTTCAGGGGGAGGGGAGAGAAGACAGGTACTTGCCAAATCAGAGATTGTGGAGCTGGGGAAGCTTAGTTCTCGGACTTCAGTGTGACTGGAGCAAAGAGGTGGAACTGAAAGGTGACTGAGAGTCAGGCAGGGCCAGTTTGGGGAGGGGTGCCTTGTAGGCATGCTTGGATTTCACACTTGACCCCAACATTTCCCATCCATGTTTTGCATGTGAAGGTGGAGGAATGACACCTCAATAATCTACCATTTGGCTTCTATTCTAGTCCCTTTCAGACCTCAAACCCAACTGGAGAGAGAGAGTGCCAGGAAATTGTGTAGAAACAGCTCCTGGGACCATCAGCGCTACCTCTCCCTTGAGTCTCAGTGGTACGACATTTAGACATTTAAGTACTTTTTATCCATCCAGTTACTAGAAAAATAGGAGTTATGATTTATGTACAGGAAAATTCACTCTCTTCGGTACAAACTATGCATTAAAGACTGCATACAGCAAAAATGTGAAGATAGTAACAAGATCAGTGGTTGCCAAAGTTTGGTGGTAGGGAGAGGGAGGAATAGGTGAAGTGTAGAGGAATTTTGGGACAGGGAAAATATTCTTATTACACCATAATTGTATGTGTATGTCACTGCATATGTGTCTAAATCCAAAGAATGAACACCACCAAGACTGAATTGTAAAGTATGGACTTAGGGCGATTATGATGTGTCTGTGCTGGTTTACCAGTAGTAACAAATGTACAGTTCTGGTGAGGGATATTGATCATTGGGGAGGCTGTGCAAGTGTAGGGCAGGGATATGTTTTATGGCAAATCTCTATTGTCCCCTCATTTTTGCTCTGAATGGAAACCTCTAAAAATATAAAATCTTCAAAATGCATAGACATGCGACCACCTCTGTAATCAAGAGATGCAGTAGTTTCATCACCCTGCAAAATTCTAAGTCCCTTTGTTTTTTATTTTATTTTATATAATTCTTACATCATTTTTCATTTTTGCACAATGTATGCATTTTCATTTTGGTTATATTCCCCATTCAATTCCCACCCCCCTTATTTTGCCCCTAATCCTTCCTCTCCTCCTCCTCCCACCCCTGTAGTGTGTCTCTGGTTTATAGTTGCTTGTTTATTAATATAATTTGTCATTTTCCTGGTCCCTTGTTTACGTTTTCTAAATTCCTGCTGTGAGTGAGACCAGCCGGTATTTTTCTTTTTCTTTCTGGCTTATTTCACTGAGCATGATCCCTTCCAGCTCCATCCACGTTACTGTAAATTGCATGAGTTTATCTTTTTGATTGCTGAGTAATATTCCATTCTGTATATATACCACATCTTCTTGATTCAGTCACCTATTTTTGGGCATTTGGGTTGTTTCCATAGCTTAGCTATTGTAAATAGTGCTGCTATAAACATAGGGGTGCAGGTGCCCTTTGTAGTTAGTCCCTGGCAACTGCTGACCTGTTGTTTTATCCTATTTTTGCAGAATGTCCTGTAAATGGATTCATACATACAAAGCCTTTTGGGTCTGGCTTCTCTCACCTGGCATCATCATATATTGGAGTTTCTTCCATACAGTTGTGGCTATCAGTAGTCTGCTCCTTTTTATTGGCAGGAGGATTCCTTGGTGTGGGTGAATTGCAGTTGTTTGTCCATTCATCTGTTGAGTTGTTTAGTCACTGCTGCGTGGAGGACTGTTTCACGGTAATCTTGCCTGCATGCTCATGGAAGCTATTTGCTCTTCCTGCTTTTACCCTTCCTCTCCCATACATTCCCCTACTGCAGCAAGGATCACCCCTTTCAAACACAGTTGAATCATGTTTCTGTGCTTCAATTTTAAAGGTTTCCGTTGCCTTCAGGATAAAAAAAAATCTTAGTATTCTCACAACACCTTTTATAGTCTGGGCCTTATCTGTTCCACTGCCTCTTTTCATCCTCTCTCCCAGCCATTTGGAACTACTTCCAGCCCCAGAACAAATAATTGCTCTCTTGCCTCTGACATCACGCTTTTGTCCCTCAGACTGGACCTTTTTCCTTTTCTGCCATCTCATTTCCTACCTTGCTAACTCCTGCTTATTCTTTGGGTCTCTTTCTTTAGGACCTCCATGACCCCACAGAATGAAGTAAGTACTATTTTCTAAATGCCATAATGGCTCTGAATAAGTATTCATAAGATCATACTGTATGGAAATTTCCTCTTTGTTTCTGGGTCCCCTTAGACCCAGAAGGGATCTTGAAATTTCTTGAAAACAGGCATTATGTTGTTCACTGCCATGTCCGATACCCAGTGGATATCCAACACTCCACTAATGTCACATAAATGAGGATGGCTGGAGAAACAATATTATCATCACTTTAGTTATAAAGGTTACAACACTGGAGTTTGTATATGACATAGTTCCAGACTCTGGGAAACCACTCCAGTTTTCTGCAGCATAAAATGTCTTGTTGCTACACATGCTTTCCTTCCCGACTTAACCTTGATTGAAACATTATAGATGCCCTAGAAACCTAGCTTCTTTGAAGCTCAAGCACATGTTTCTGTATTCCATTCAGTTTTTGACACCAATACCACTTGACCAGCTTGAATTTGGAATCATGACCAGTATAAAACCAAGTTCATTCATCTCTGGATTTGAGGACAAGGTTCTGTTTGGAACTGCAGGCATCAGGTTTTGAGTCTCTTCTTTGTCTATGGTGGCTCTTTTGATGTATTGGTGAATTAATTAGGAGTCCCATGCCTATGTTAGGGAACTTATCTTTGTAAATCTTTTAACTACATGACCCTCATCTAGTAAAATCCAACAATTACCTGATAAATTATTGACTAAATAAATAAAAAAAGCAAACATTGTTTAAAAATGAACAATGATGTAAAATACATAAAAATAAATAAATTTAAAAAATGAATGGATGACTGCTCAGTTTTTACAGAGATTTCAGTCATATCTCTTTGGAGATTTAAAGATTTGTTACCAAGTGATATACTATCTATTGGCCTGTGTCTGTGAAGCCCTCTTGCTGTTTCTGAACACCCTTGTTTCTTTTTTGCCACAGAGACTTTGCATTACATTTTTCCCAGATGGTTCTTCACATCTTTGCTCAGATGTCACCTCCAGGAAGTCTTCCTGAGTTCTTCTGTTGTTATAAACTATTCCAACCCCCATCAGTCTATGTTCCCTGGCCTGATTTTCCCATAAACTTTGTGTGTTATCACTCTGAATAATTAGTGTTAGGCTGGCAAACAGTGAAGGAGCTTAAGAATTAACATTTATAACAAATAAATCTAAAGTGCTGATTTGATTTTCTCATCTGAATACGATCTTGTTTTGGGGCTATTCTTGCTCATTCATTTTAAAGAAAGTCACCAAAGCAGCTTTTATGAGGGCCTAAGTAGGCATGCCCCCTCACTGAGTTCCTTATATCTAGTGCTCTGTGCTGTAGAAGCTGCTACTTTTTTTGTGAGTGCAATTCTATATCTGCAACTGATTGCATCTGCAGATGGGTCTTTAGGGAAATAATTATCCACTTGCCCTTTATTTTGAGGTGCAAGTGGCCCCTCTTGCCATCAATTACCGAGTGATGAACAGAGGAAGCCTTACAGGAGAGCCTGTGGAAATGTAAGCATGGGGATGGATTGCTTTTACATTTTTTAGTTACAGCTATCTTTTTCTATTAAGAAAGCACTAGAAAAATTGTAATCCACCTTGGAACAGACCTACCAGCAACTTCCTGACCTTTCCTAGGTGTAACACTTCAAATATTTCCCATTCCCCACCCCCTCCTTAATTTCATTCTGAAGACTTCTTTAAATACTCTTCGAAGAGCTGCATTTGGTTTCACAGTTGGTTCATACTACACATTAGGTAATTTACATTAGGTAAACTATCTGACTTATTAACTCTGATCCATTTTCCTCTGGAAAGATGCCATGTTGCCTTGCCATGGCCTCTTGCATTTCAGTATACTTTTGTGGGGACTTTTATAGTCATTGGCAGTGTGGCACCTTCGGATCCATCTGGATTTTCATCACTTAAAGCAAGTGTGTCTTTTGATTAAGGACAGCCTGCAGTGTATTAGGGGACTGAAGGGGTTTTAACAAAGGATAGAATTTACTGATGGCCATCTTGAAATATCAATCTGTGAGATTCAGAAATTACACATGGGAAGCTGCCTTGGACAATAAAAGAACAAAACACATTCTAGATCTTAATAGGAAACAAAAGTACATAAACAAAAGCAGACTGCTGCTTTAAATATCTGATTGCAGAACAATACTAGCCTTCCAGGAAAGTTTAAGGAACCCTGAGTCTAATAGGGAAATGATGGTTTATGTTTTCTCTAGTGTTAGGCTAGCAGATGAGACTGAATTTTTGACTTTGCAGAGACAGGCTCCTTTCCTTTAGCCAAATGAATCTGGGGCCTAAGTCATTATTTTATTTTGTAAATTCTGCCTGTGCTGTAATCAGTCCTCTGAGGCAGATAGTTACTGCTGGAGGGAATGATGTTCATCTTTGAATGGAAGAAAAGGAAGGGCGTGCTTGACCATTTCAGCTCATCTGTTAAGCCCTGGCATTTAAATCACAGGCCTCCAGGTTTGCTGTTTGTGATCATTTTGTTCCTTTTTTTCTTATAATACTGTTAAGATCCCATGAAGTCTTTTACCAGGAACCTGAGAGAGAGAGAATATACAGAATTTCTCTTAGGATTAAAATATGTTTAATAGGTTTGACCAAGTCCTACTGTTTTTATGGTGGTGTGATATCTTCAGCCTCTTTGTTTCATCTTGGCCTCTTCCCTTGTAAAGAGCTTTTAGGGAGATTGGATCTTTGCAAGCCCTTTCTTTCTCACGGATGATGTTCCTACCAAACGCAGAAGCCACTGATGTGTGTGTTGTTCTTGAGAAGAAAGGTGTTTCTCTCCCAGTCTCTGTCCAGATCCAGATTCAGTTTGATGTAGAAATTTTGCAGTTCCTGTATTTCTAAAAATGTTCCACATACTGGTAGAATTTGTATTAAAACTTTGTTTCCTTTTAAATACAGCTAGTTAATTCTAATCTTCAATCAAAGTGTAAGTGTAAATCAGGTGAAAATATAATACACAAAAATAGAATAAATGATGTACAACACACACACACACACACAAAATCATGAATTAACAACCCCCATGTGAGTATTTTATCCTATTAAGTATTTCCTAAATTAAATTAAAGAGCACAGATAGGATACTTTAAATGAATGAGTAACCTCAAGGCCCAGGAATCTGCATTATCAGGTGCCCTACTGATTCTTTTATGTGGTCAATTTGGAAGCCACCCATTTTTGGGTAAATTTTATATTTTAATAATTGAGTGTATTTTTTGGTAGATGAGTGAGAGGACTAGATGATCTGTTTGGGATCCTTGAGTTATATTGTATAAATCATTTGGATACTGATGTCTCTCAGAAGTTGCTGAATTACATTTTTGTGGCCTTTTTATCCACGTATCCCTTTATTTCAATGAAAAGTATAACTCATGTGTCACAAAAATACTTGAGAAAGGATTTATTGAAAACTCTTCATGTCTAGAGACCCTTTTCATGCTTAGTTTTCATAATATTTGAGATAAATATTAAGATGCTCAGAAACTGTGTAGTGTTTATGTAGCTCAGACATGACTCTGTGGCTTCAGTCAAAATGACACGTGATATTACATGTCCCTAAAGAAATCTATCTGAAGTGAATGGGTGATGGGACATAGGTAGGATCTTTCTTTGAGGTCCTGCCTGGGCCATTTAAGACTGGGCTCTAGAAACTTTCGATTGGGGCAAGCCTTGCCAAGTATAGATAAAATACGGTGTTTAATTTAACAATGCAATTTAAAAATCAAAGGAAAAAAAATACTAAGTTACAGAATTATCTTCCAGTGGGTCATGCTCATATATCTAGTTAAAGAAATGTTATTGTTTATTTACACTTTTTGTTTCTAAGATAAAAATAAAAAAATTAATTTGCAAATCTTACCTTTAAGATTTGCATGTAACAGAACCTTCTTTTAGAGATGGCCTGATGGTAAAAGATAATTTAACTTCTATTTCACAAAACATTTATTCCAACAGAAAAAGAATTCTGATACTTTGGGTTACTTTACAAATTATATTGATAGTGAAATTTATACATATGGAGCTTCAGTAATAATATACATTTTTATAATCTGCTACAAATACATTTTATAGCCACCAGAACTGTTGCTTCGGTGGTTTCTATTTCCAGCACATGTTACTATGTTTTTGAAATGGAACATTTGCTGTAGGGGACAGAACATTTACCATGAAGGATACTAACCAATAACAAAATAAATTGTCTGCAAATAATGATGTAGGGTGCTTTGACATAATGTTTCTATTTTTCAGTCTAGTAGTTCATCTCCCTGTCCTTCCTCTAGGTTTGTATTTGATTTGGGGGGCAAGAGCTGAGATTTGTTTATTTAGGAAGTAGATGCAAGAGTCCAAAAATGAACCACGTCCTAATCCTCCCCCCAGTGGCTCTTATAACAACATGGTGGGGAACTTTTTGAAATGCTATCTCTTCTTAGGAGGAAATTTTCTGCAATGTGAGTATTTTATCCTATTAAGTATTTCTTAAATTAAATTAAAGAGCACAGATAGGATACTTTAAGTTGGAAATAGTTTCTTGAATACTAGACAGAGTGCTGTCATTTTTTCCCAAATGCATACATACTTTTAATCTCAAATTTAGTTTTTTTTCTATTATTGAATTTTTGAACTCAAAAGAAATAAATCTTTTACTTTTATTCCCTCCATGGGTTTCAAATGGTTAGCTCATAAAATTATATAATCTCTTAAAAAAGCAAAAGACCATAAGCCAAATTTAGAATTCAAAACAAGCACTATAAATAAAATAATTCTTGTTTTAAAAAGCCTCCTAAAACCCCCGAAAAGACAGTCAAAATTGTGAAAAGACATCAAGTTGAAGTAATTTAAATGACACAGTTTTATTACTGTCTTAAAATGACCTTAAGAAAATATCTCCCAAAACGAATTCTGTCTTAAATAATTCTTTTAGACAGGGAATTGAAGAGCAAACTCTCTTGAAGTGAGTTGTTGTCTTTGATGCTGCTATTTTCCTGCAAATACCAGAGGACAGAATCTTTGGTTTTTAACTTAAGATAATGAAAGTAATTTTCCTTTGAGAACAACGATTTTGGCTAAATTGTAAAGCCTGTCTGCAGGTGAGATTTAATTTAATCCTTTGAGTATTTAAGAAGCATTCCTGAGACAGTGGCCAAAAAAAAAAAAGTGACAAGATTAGCACTTTGTTTATTGTCAGTGTGTGGATAAGAAAAGACTTTTATCCCTAAAGAGTTTAATGATTTTTCTTTTAGTGATCTTAATGACAATTTTTAATTACTAAAATACACATTATTTAGTCAAAAGTTATATGAAGCATTTAACATTTAACGTTAGTCATAATTGACTTATAGCCTACATATTAGATAGCAACAAAGCAAGCATGAAAAACAAGTAGTATCTTGCTAACTAAATTTCAAGTTTAGAAGAGATATAGAGTGGAAAATGAATGCAAATGTATTAAAAGAAAATCCCTAAATGAAAATTTGTAGATCACTGTATCTTTCTCAGGATTAGAATCATCTATCATCTCTGTATGATTTTCATGAGATTTTAAAAGTTTTTTTTTTATTTGTCCCATTATTTTCTTTAAATGCTTCTTTTCTAGGCATGTTTTTCTAAGAGAAACAAATTTTCTGATACCAGATACTATTTGAATAAAGAATTTCATAATAATAAAAAATGTATGCATGGTTGAAACTTGCTATGAAAGTTATGTAATATGCATAGCTATGACTTCAGATAAAATTAGTGTCATAAAATATTCTTAATTATTTCCTTTTCAATGTGAGAGCAAATGTACTTTTGCTGGGTTCTATGATTGCCTTCCAAATATATTTTTTTCTATCTATTTTGGGGACTATAAATATATAAAAAATGGAATACTTGCAGTCTAGATTTGGTGGACTTTCATTTTTCTGTGGAAAAGAAAAATATTCTATCATGACATTCAGAGGAAATGAGTTTTCATGATATTAGGAGTATTTCCTGTTTAGTTGATTCCAGACATCTAAGCTTCCCTGCTATCCTTTCAATATGTTTTAACCATGATTAACAAACCACGAATATCTTCTATATAACAATCACTTTATTTCCACATCTGAATATTTATAACACTCTTAGGACCTTGCCTGTGATTTTATCATTGGACGTTTTCAGGATGTTCCATTTTAGAATAACTGGGGATGTTTTCAATTCTGCTTATTCATTTTATGTCGAAAGGAAAAATTATGCAAAATTCCATACTGTTTGGAAGCGTGTTGTCTTGGTTAGAGTTTGGATCACATTTTAAAATTAGTTTTAAAAGAAATGAAATCATGAAAATATTTTAGAATTCAGGTAAGCACCAAGCTTAGGAAATAGGCACTTTTATTTCAGAGTGCTTATCTTTTGGGATCATACTGCTCATGGTAAAGGCAGCATTCTAGACATGTCAGTGTCAGTTAGACATTTCCACGCATTGTTTCGTTTCTTGCTTTCCCCCTGTCCATTTGAATTTGGGCTTTTGTAGAATTTGCTGAGTGTAGTATCTCAAATATTCCACAGGGTGTCATGATATGGTTGTTTGTTCTTAGCAACACTGGTGGGAGGTAATTTGAGCCAAGGCTCATCAAGTATTTAAAAGATCTGGTTCATTTTGGTTATAGTCCAAAGGATTTTTACTGAAGACCTACTATGTGTCAACCCCAGGCTAAGAAATGTAAATCTTAGTGGAATCATGCAAGTTTTTCTCCCCTTTACTTTGTGTTTGTCACTTTTGCCAAGAGAATATTTACCAAAACAGTGAGTTAGCTTGAGTTTGTTTGCATTTGTTTGTCATGTAGCGTGATGCCACTTGGGAGTGAATCATAAATGAAGGAGGCAAGTTTGGGAACTACTTAACCCTCAGTTAGAACTACTCAACCCATCATCTGCTGGGAATCATTCTCAAGCTGTGTCAGTGCAGGAAGGAGGCTGAGAGTACCTGCTCTAGAAGTCTGCTGGGGCAGTAGTGGGGAGGCTGAAACAATCGCTGGTTCGATTCCAGGCTGCCCAGGGAGAAACCCACATGGCGTGGCAGACCTCTTCTGTCTCTGGAATCAGATAGTCGGAATGTGCATACTCCCTTTGTTACTACTTGTCTGGATAATCTTTACCAAGTTATTGTGCCTTTTTTTTTTTTTCATTTTAAATATGTGATGGGATTTTCAAGAGCAAATTAAACAATGTGTTTCTTTTAAAAAAAGATTTAGTGACTTCCCGTTCTGGAACAAGATGTCATAACCTCTCTTGTACCTGCTTCTTCTCTCTAATAAAACTCTGGATTGTCTGGAACAATTCAACAGTTATAGAAGGACTCTGAAAGTTGGGAAAGAAGAAGGAAGACTGGCTAGGCATCTCAGGAATTGAAGAAGGACACCAGGATGAAATCCATGGATTTTCTTCTTATTCCTCATATATCGCTGTATGGGAGCAGGAGAGCCCCACAGCCCTGAACTGCCAACTAAAATAGATGAAGAGAAGGAAGGAAGGGGTGGAGGAAAGACAGAAAGAAGTGAGGGAGGCAGTGTGGGAGGAAGAGAAGGGAATGCCTGTTTTCTCTGGCCAAAGGATTGGACCAAAGGACTAAGTCTTCAGCTGGGACTTAGCAGTGGCTAAGTCTGCCTATGAAAACATTGCTGTAGAGTCCCATCGAGCCAACTTATCCACCGTTTCACACTTTCCAGCAATGGCAAGCCCAAGCATCTCACAGCAGCTTCATTAGCAGAGCCAGGGCAGGACAACTTACCCCCAGTCCCCAAACCCATGGTATTATTAGCAAGCCATTTTGCCCCAGCAGCAGTATTAGCAAACCAGGGAGGTCAGCCAGAACTCACATATAAACTGAAGCACAAATCTGCCTGCTAAAATTGATGATATAAATAGAAAAAGTAAACAAAGAAAACCTTCTAAGGTAGGTTTAAAATGTGCTTGATATAATAAAAAATCAATTGTCATGCCAAGAACTAGAAAAAAATAACTATTTGAATAAGAAAAGACAATGAATGTCAACACTGAGATGAATCAGATATTGGAATTAGCTGACAAAAGTTTTAGCATAGGGCCTCCCTGGTGGTGCAGCGGGTTGAACGCAGCGCTATGGAACTCTCCACAGCCTCCGCAGCACTGGTTCAATTCCAGTCCAGGCAGGAGAAACCCACATATAGTGGCAGACCTCTCCTGCCTCTCCCGCTACTCCCCTCAGCAGTGTATTTCAGTAAATCTGCCTGTTCTGCTCCCCACTCTGTCTCTGATGAATCTTCTCACCCTCCCATGCATCTGGCCTGTACCCCTGTTCTTCTATAAATAAATAAATCTTAAAAAAGTTTTAGCGTAATTATGATAAAGTTGATTAAGTAATTACAAATTCCCTTGAAAAGAACAGAAAACATCACTGGAGGGATTCAGTTATAGAATGGAAATGACAAAAGAGAATCTATGAGCTTGGACAGAGCAATAGGTCTGATGCAGTCTTAACACAGATGGAAAGTAGACTGGAAAAGAAAGGAACAGAGCTCAGGGACCAGTGATACAATAACAAAAGGTGATATAAAATATCATCAGTTCCAGAAGGAGAAGAGAAAAAGTATGGGATTGAAAAAACATTTGAAACAGTAGCAATAAACTTTCAAAATTTGATAAAAGATATAAATCTATAGATTCAAAATGAGGAGTGAACCCCAATAGAATAAACCCAAAGACATCTATGCCAAGACACAACATATTTTTACATTTATTTAAAAAAATCCTTAAATCAACCAGAGAAAAACTATTCAATATTTAAAGGGAAGTGGATACCAATTTAAATGGCATTGGCTTTCTCATCTGAAACCATGGAGGCTGGAAAGATTTGGCACATTATTCAGGTGCAGAAAAAACAAAACTATATGTAAATGGTCATAATATGCCAGTTAAAATACAAAAATTGTCAGAATGTTTTTTTTTAAAAAAGCAACACAGCTATATGCTATCTATAAGATGTTAATTTAAAAAACAATGATATAGGTATATTGAAAATATAATATGGAAAATATTTATCATGTTAAATCAAACTTAAAAAGGGAGGAATGATGTATTGATATATACAGTAGATCTGAGCAAAGAACATTACTAGGACAATGGGTGATGTCATATTAAAATCATTTATTCACCAAATAGATATGCCAATAATAAATGTGCATGTACCAAACAAAGTAACTTCAAAATAGATGAAGTAAAATTTGATGTAAATAAAAGGAGAAATAGACACAGTTAAAGTTAGTACTTCAACACCACACTATCAGCAATTGAGGTAACAAAATACAGAAAATTAGCAAAGACATAAAAGAAGTGAACAACTCTATAGATCAAGAGCTAATTTTCATTTACAGAACACTCCACTGAACAATATCAGATTACACATTCTTTTTAAGTGTTCATGTAGCATTTACTAAGACAGACCGTACACTGTTGTAAAATATATTGAAAAGAAACTCTGACCTCATAGAGTATGTGGTGTGACCATAATGACATCAAATTGGAAATCATCAATAGACAGGAGAACCTACAAATAATCCATGGTTCAAAGATGCTAAATAAATAATCCATGGTTCAGTGATAACTTCTGATAATAAAATGATGAAAGAATGAAGAAAAAAGAAAAAAGTGAAAATGTTGTCACAACACTTTTATCTTGAAACTTGAACACACTTCAAAATTTGTGGAGAACAATTATAACAACCTGAGAGGGAAATTTATAGCTTTAAATGCTTACATTAAAAAAAGAGGAAAGATTGCAAGTGAATAATCAAATTCTTATCAATATAAACTAGAAAAAGAAGAACCAAAGATACCAAAGCAAATAAAGGAAGGAATTAATAAAATTAAAGCAGAAGTTAATAAAATTGAGAGCATAGAAACAATAAAGATATCGATGAAATTCAGAGCTGCTTCTTTGAAAAAGTATCAGTAAAATTGATAAACCTCCAGCAACACTGACAAGTTAAAATAGAGAAGATATAAATCACCAATGTCAGAAATGAAACAGGAGATATCATTTCAGATTCTGTAGCAATCAAAATGTGGAGGAATATTTTAACTTCATAGTCATGAATTTGATAACTTATAGAAATGGATCAAAATGCTCAAAATCCACAAACTATCAAAATTCAACCAAGGTAAAATTGATAATCAGTGTAGTCTTATAACAGCTAAATACAGTGAACTTGTAATTTCAGAGCTTCTAAACAGGAAATTTCCAGGCCCAAATAGACCGAACATTTAAAGAACTAACATTAGTTTTACTCAATTACTTTCTGAAAAAGGATAGAGGGACTATTTCACAACCAATTCATGAGATTAGTATTATCTTGACAGAAAAAGACAACAAAAAAGACAAACAGCATACAAAACAATCCCAAACCAAAACTGTAGTCCATTATTTTTTATGAACTTAGATATTCTCAAACAGAATATTAGAAATTCTCAACAGAATATTAAAAAAGCAAATTCAAAAAATCATAGAAAGAATAATATACCTTGATCAAGTAAAATTTATTCCAAGAATCCAAGGATTAATCAACATAAAAATGATTCAACAAAAATTGATCAAGCAGTATATCACATTAACAGAATCAAGGGAGAATCAAGGGATCATCTCAATTGAAGTAGAAAATACATTTGACAAATTTGACATCTTTTCATGTTAAACATACTCAAAAAACTAGAAATAGAAGGACACTACCTTGACATAATAAAAGCCAGATATGAAAGATCCATCATACCCAAAGGTAAAAGGCTGAAAACGTTTCCTTACTATCAGGAGTAAGGCACTTAGTTAGCAATTATATACAAGTGTGAGTTTGCAGACTTGCATAATGTTTTAAATGCACCAGCAGCCTGTAATTACCAGTAAGTGGAACAATTTATTTATTTATTTATTTATTTAAAAACCCAGGTTCTGAAATCTTTTTTTTTTTTTTTAAGATTTATTTATTTATTTATACAAGCACTGGGTACAGTCAGAAGAGCGGGAGGGTAAAAGAATTCACCAGAGCCAGAGCGGGGAGCAGAGCAGGCAGAAGGACAGAAGTACACTGCTGAGGGGAGCAGCGGGCGGCGGGAGAGGTCTGCGCGCCATGTGGGAACCTCCTCTGGTGGCCGGGGAGCAGCCGGGGATTGAACCGGTGCTGCAGAGGCCGCAGGCAGCTTCGCAACCCAGCACTCAACTGCTGCGCCACCGGAGAGGCCCGAGTTGAACAATTTAGCTTTGCTTTATGTTATTATTTTTTACCCATCTATATTAATTATTTTTATCTAGAAATATAAACTAAAAATGGACTGTAATCTCACTGACTAGATAATCCCAGCAGACATTAAAAATTAATAAAACTGACCTGCTTGGGAAATTAAAGCAGAAAACTACAGAAATGTACAAAAAGTCTAAAATACGCTTCCTTGTACTTTCTGTACTCTAGACTGTTTTCCATAGTCTCATGCACTGTAAACATTACTTACGATTTTTTCTACAGAAAATCTTTTATTTCAATAGCCAAAGTGTGTGTGTGTGTGTGTGTGTGAGTGTGTTTCTAGATGTATATTTATTTACCCTTTTTTGGGGACTATATTCACCACACTGTTCTGCACCTTGTGAAAGTTTCCTATTGAGAATTGTTCTTGGAGATCTTTGCACAATAATTTTTAAAGTGTTTTATCCCCAGCTCTAGAATTGTGTCCAATTCCAGATTTCTTGCCTGCAGTATCATTGACTCTTAGATGTGAGAGAAAGATATATGTCACACATATATTCCCAGGTCCCATCAGTCCAAATCTTTCCAGTCCTTTGCTCCTGCCTGCAGGCTGATGTATCCTCTGCCCTGCAACCTCCTTAGTGGTTCTGGTTATTTGGGGAGGCCCTTCTCCCCTGTCCAGGACACTGTCTCCCAGGGTGGTCAGGAGTTGCTAAATCAGTTTGCTTGGAACCACCATGGGTTTGCACATATACGTGTACACAAATATACCTGAGGGTATGGGCGTGCTCAAAAAAATAATACACTGACAATCATCTCAGTTGCTAGTTTCTTCTCTGCACTGACTATTGTTCTGATATGTAGCCATCCATATTCTTGCTCACTCATGTATTCGTTTATGCTGTGATATAGCTACATGAATACTCAGCTGGAATGGAGGGAGCATTTGTTTTGACTGCAGAATACTATGCCTTTTCAGCTCCTGTGTTTTCCATGCAGGAACAGTACATTCTCACAGTGGTAGCTGGATGGAAAACACTGCATTTTGATGGAGAAGGTTAATTACTTGTCCAGTAACTGGACTTTCAGGGTGTCTCAAGACAGAAGACATATCTTATTAAGAAGATACATTGGCAAAAAAAAAAAAAAAAAAAAGGAAGCAACGCATGAAGGCAGGAAGGTAGAATGGAAGGAGAAGTAGGTCATCTTTGTAGCCCATATCATTGTAACCATTGGGAAAAGTAGCAAAGACACACATCACTCATACTGAGGAGCAGCAGTGTCAGTCTTTGCATTCAGAACTATTTTGCTGCTGCTACTACTGCCACCTCCTGTTTTACCCTCCTCCTCATTATTACAGTTATCATTTTGTGTACCACCATTCCTGATTCAATCTAAATGAAGCAGGTAATCCAGAAATTTGTTTGAGTCACACGTTGGAAAAATGCATTTGGAATAATTTCCTGAGAAAGCCTGGGTGCAGAATACAAATATTTTGAATGGACTTATCTTAGAGTTGTACTGCTTTTTTTCCTTGTCATTTTAAAACGCTTAATATGAATAAATTGTTTGTACAGTGAGGCTTTTTAAAAATCCTTAGATAAGAAATACATGGTTTGAAAGCAAAGAATAAAAGCATGAATGATAATGTATGCAATGCCTGGGAGAAGGTCCTAGCTGCTGCCGCTGTGGAGCAGGCGTTATAATCGGCTATTCGGTGTGTTTATTTCAGGCTGCAGATAGTGGATAAAAGTGACTGGTTGGTTGCCAGCACATGACTTAGTTGCCAAATGGAGTGTTTAGTACTTGTTACATTTGATTTATATCATAAGTTCTTCCCATTAACAGTCTACTGGTGATAACCTACTTGGCTTTTCATGTTCCTTTGAAACAGCCACTTGACAACATTTGACATATCACAAAGTTTAATACCGAATAAAGGCCTGAGTGAATGCCAACACAGGTTCTGCCGTGTGCTGATAGGGTGTTTGTACCCAATAGATGTCTGTTCATTGAATAAATAAATGCTACAGATGTGTTTCTTTGATTCACTGTGTAAGTTAGGTCTGTGGACTTAAGACTTAAAGGGCTGGTGAAAGTGATAGAAATAGAAGTAATAGGGCTTATGTGTCCGAAGCACTTGAATTTATATGAAAGGACATATACGCTCATCTACATTGTTCTTTACGTACAAAGTTTGAATTGCATGGAAGAATGAAGCTCTCATCAAGATGGTCCAGGATCGAAGTCAAAGTGCAACCTCATAATACTGACAATTTGTACAGTGGGGCTTTTTTTTCCCATTTTAAATTGGATTCCACTGGTCTACAACACTGTGTGTGACTCAGAGGTATGGGATCACATTTGTTCAGATGTTTTTTATTTTTTTTTAAACAGGTCTACTTCAGACCTGGATATGTAATAAAATTTGCATTAAATATAGTGATTTTTATTTTCAGATTGAAAATTTGCAAGAACAACTTAGGGATAAAGACAAACAACTGACCAATCTGAAAGACAGAGTGAAGTCCTTGCAGACCGACTCCAGTAATACGGATACAGCACTGGCGACGCTTGAGGAGGCTTTGTCAGAGAAGGTGAGCTTGAACTAAAAAGCCAGGGCATCAGGATTTAGGGAAATACGCTTGGGAGAAGAGGATGCATTTAAACATGCCTGCTTTTCTCCATGCAACTGACACCACCTCAGTCCCAGCTGGACCTCCCCAGCTTAACCCTCTTAATTAGATGGTACTGTGAAGAAGCCAGGGTGGGCTTTGAAATGCAAACCTGCTCACATCATCTTGGCCTTACTTAAGTATCTTTACTGGCTTGTCATTATTCTTAGGATGATACAAGTTGATAGCCTTAACCTGGCTCAAAGGGTTCATCCCTTCATCTGTCTAGCAATTGTCTGCAAAGTCACCTCTCTGTTACCACCTCTTAGCCCTCCCTTCCACCCTCCCTCTCTTTCTTCTTCTCTCCCTCCCTCCAACCTCATACCCCATCTCTTTTTACTCTAGCTTTGATTTTCAAGTGTACGATATTACCTCTTGGCTCAGACCCTTTGCACATACTATTACCCAGCCCAGAATGTTCTCTACTCTGTGCAAATGTAATTCCTCTTCTGATAGCTCAGCTTCCTGAGAAGCTATATTGCACAAATGTCAAGAATGTGAACTTTAGGATTAGACTGCCTGGTTCCAAATCTTAGGTCTGATGCTTACTTCTTTGGACAAGTTACTTAACCTCTCATTTCCTTAGTCTCTTCATTTGTAAAAGGAAATGGAGGAATTATCATTAGATTAAATGACCCATGGGTTCCCCAGGCAGTGTATCTTAAAGAAGCCTTTTTTGATTTCTACTTCAGAATCACCAGGTTGTGCCTGTTGAAAATCTAAATTATTAGTCCCTCTACACCTACTGTATCAGAAACTTGAGTAGGGCTTGGGAGTCTGCAATTTAGCAACCCTCCCAGATTATAGGGATATATAGTATAATTTCACAACCATTGTTCTATTCTGAAAATATAGAAACTAAAACAAAACTAACCATATTTCTATAGCTAGAGAGTTTTCATGTACCTATTAAAATTATAAACTTACAACTTCAGGACTAAATTTGTTTAAAAAAATTATGTTGTATTGTACCACATATAATACCTTATGTGTATTATACCACATCAAGAAGATGTGGTACAATACCCAATGGAATATTATTCAGCAATCAAAGAAGATAAACTCATGCAATTTGCAGCAACATGGATGGAGCTGGAAGGGATTATGCTCAGCGAAATAAGCCAGAAAGAAAAAGAAAAATACTGGATGGTCTCACTCATAGCAGGAATCTAGAAAACCTAAATAAGGGACCAGGAAAAAGAATAACTATAATAAATTAGAAATCAAAATCAACAAGCAATTATAAACCAAAGATGCACTGCAGTGGGGGGAGGAGGAAGTGGGATCAAAGCAAGGGGGTGGTGGGAATTTTATGGGGACTATAACCAAGGTGAAAATGCATACATTATGCAAAAATGAAAAATGATGTAAAAATATATAAAATTTAAAAATAATAAAAAAATAAATTAAAAAAAATAAATTTTTAAATGAGTAACAAAAAATATCTATCATGGAAAAAAAATTACGATGTTCAAGCCAAACAGAATAACTCTGTGGGCCAGCTTTGGCTTTGAATAATTTCCAAACTTCATTTGCACCTGATATTTAGTCTTTCACAGTAATAAAAGCAAACAGGAGGGAATTTTCAGAAGTGTCAAAACCAGAATGCTAGTGTACTTGGATAGCACAGACAAAAATGTTGGCTGGGAATGGGCAAAAGATAGTATCATGGGACAGAAGATAGTAGATTTACTGTATTTATTGCAGTGGGTATCAAGCTTCTGGTGTATCCAAATAATCTTATTATCTGGGGAGTGTCTTAAAATACCTTTTCCTGGTGATTCTGGTTCAGTTGCTCTGCTGTGGGGCCTGTGATTTTTAGCAATCATGCTCTGTGATTCTGATGCAGATGATCAAAAGCCTATACTTCGAGAAACACTAAGTCCATACTCTTACATTGTAAAGATGGAAAAGGGAACATAACTGTAGGGTTAAGTTCAGATATTTCAGCTGTGTGTGTATATACACACACACACACACACACACACACACACACACACCACACCCACACACACACCCTACCACCCCCCCACCCCCCCCCCCCCATACCCATGACAGCTTTCCAGGCTGGTGCTTTCCTTTCTACACACAGACTTCTCACCTGTTACTAAAGCTCAGGTGTTTTAATTTAATCAATAGCTTTGACCCATAGGGAGCTCATCACATTAATGAAACCAGGCTTAATACTTTGGTCTCAAAATGACTCTGAGTAAAAATAAAACCTAAGAAAAAGATTGGTATTTAATTATGACCAGAAAATGGGCCTCCACTTTTGTTACCAGGCAGATAGAATGTATACGGATTAAGAGAATTGACTGGGCCCAGAGCACCTAGGTTTGCACCCTAGATCTGTCATGTGATAGATGTTATTACCCTCTCTCATCCCTTATTTGTAAAATTAGATAATAATGGTTATCTACCCTGGAGGGTCATGATGAGGATTAGAATAGAGGTAAGATTTAGGATAGCGCTTGGCACACAATACCCCGATATTAAACATTAAATATCATTATTACTCTCCATCACTCAAGCTATAGCTCATAGCTCTCTTATCCAGAACACCTTCCTCTAAACATTGAGCCCTCAGTGCTCTCTCCATTTCTGGATTTCTCTTAAGAGTCATTTCTCATTCTCGTATTTGATGACATGCAGAGTTGTGATTTCAGTATTTCAGTCTTAATATTGCTTCCCATATAGATTGTATGTCCTTGGTAGGGGGAACCATGTTCCTTACTTCTGTTGGATTTCTACAACTCATGGCCCAGTCCTGGCTAATTACTGGATACTTAAACATCCCTGGAGTGTGTTCACCCTTCTGAAAAATAGGGATGCAGTATAGTATATATGGTTCTATAGTGGCTCGAGTGTAAAGACTTATATTCGCACAAAAGTCTCTGAAATATTTATAGCAGCTTAATAGCTAAAAACTGGAAGCTCTTTAGGTATCCTTCTTCCAGTGAGAGTAAACAGAATGTGGTCTCTACATAACCTGGAACACTTCTCAGCAAGGGAAGGTATGAGCTCTTGATACTTGTAACAACCTGGAGGAACTTTCAGTGAATTGAACTGCGGGAAAACAGGGCCTCCCTGATGGTGGAGGGGTTAAGTTTCAGCGTTAGCACTTTGTTGGCCAGACTTTGTTCCTGGCCAGGGAGCTGACCCACATATGGCACAGCAGACCCTTCCTATCTTGTCTGCTGCTCCCCTCAGCAGTGTATGTCAGTAGATCTGCCTGTTCTGCTCCGCATTCTGTCTATGGGGAATCCTATCACCCCTTCCCATTTCTCGCCTACACCCCAGTTCTTTTACTGAAAAATAAATAAAATATTTAAAAATATCAACTGTGTGAAAACAGCCAGCCCCCAAAGGTTTAATATTTTATGAATCTATGTAACATTCTTGAAATGGCAAAAGTATAAAAATAAGACCAGATTGATTTCTGCCAGCAGTTAAGGAGGGGCAAGTAAAGCAGAGAGGAGCAGCAGAAGGGACCCCAGTAGGGATGGAAATGTTCTAGGTATTGATGGTGTCAGTGTCAATATCCCAGGTGTGATATTTGCTATAATATATTTGTCCTATAAGATGTTACCATTGGAGGAAATGGGAAGTATACAGGGGTCCCTCTATATATTTCTTACAACCTCATATAAATGTATGATTAACTTAATAATCAAATATTTAATTTATAAAAATCATAAATTTTTATAAATTTTATAAATTGTGTTATTTCTCAAGACTCTTTTATTTTTTATTTTTCTTTAAAAGGACATTTTACTAAAAGATAGAAGGGCTTAACAGTTTTAAAATCAAGTCTTACATCATTGTTCATTTTTAAACAATATTTGCTTCCCCCCACCCTCTCAGGTGTAGTCTCCATAGTGTCCTTCACCAATGCACCCATGCACCATCACCTCAGTCCCCTGTGCTCTTCCCTCCCTCCCTCTGATCCCTCCCTCTTCCTCCTCCTCCCCTGCAGGATGTCTCTGATTTATAATTGTCCGTTTTTGCTTTGTTGTGTTTTGTACTGTTATTATTTTCTTACACTGATGTCTTATTGGGTTCCCCTATATTCCTGTTATAAGTGAAACCATCCAATATTTTTCTTTTTCCTTCTGGCCTATTTCACTGAGCATAATTCCTTCTAGTTCCATCCACGTAGCTGCGAATGGCATGAGTTTATCTTTTTTGATTGCTGAATAATATTCCATTGTGTATATATGCCACATCTTGATCCAGTCATCTATTTTTGGGTATTTGGATTGTTTCCAGATTTTGCCTATTGTGAATAGTGCTGCAATAAACATAGGTGTACAGGTGTGCTTTTGAATCAGTGTTTTTGTGTCCTTTGGGTAGATCCCTAGGAGTGGAATTGCCGGGTCATATGGTAGTTCCATTCTTAGTAGACTGAGGAACCTCCAGACAGCTTTCCATAGTGGTTGGACCAGTTTGCACTCCCACCAGCAATGTAAGAGAGTTCCTTTTTCACCGCATCCTTACCAACATTTGTTGTTGCTTGTTTTTTGGATATGTGCAGTTCTTATTGGTGTAAGGTGGTATCTCAATGTGGTTTTGATTTGCGTTTCCCTGATGATAAGGGATGTTGAATATTTTTTCATATGCCTGTTGGCCATTTGTGTTTCCTCTTTGGAGAAAGGGACTCATCTCTTTTAGACCAATTCTATTTTTAGGAATAAAGTTTGTTGATTTTAGTTTTTAAAAAAAAAGCTGGGAAATGGGTCCAGTGAGATAAAAAGACTTGTCCAGAAATGAGAATTCTGGACATGTGTGGCACCATCCCCCAAGCAGATAACAGCAATCATTGAGGTGCTAGCTTCTTACCCAGCACTCCAGGAAGCCACTTCTATTCTAAGTTGGTCCTTGCTTGGGAATTGGTTTCCTCATTTGAACTATCCCAAGGCCTCACAGCTCAGGGATGATGGAATGGGACTGTAACTTTAACTGTTTGATTTTTGTGCTTTTGACAACATCAGATCGCCTTTAATGGGCTCTCCCTCACAAGTTACATTTTTATCCACACTTAATTGTGCAGATCCGTTGGAACAAGATATGGTGCAAAAATACATTTAAAAATTGTGGACTCATGAGAACATTTAATGATTTGCTATCTTTTGACTGATGAAAAGAACCCATTAGGCACTGTTCACCATTCCACTTGCATTAGGACACCCCAGGAAGTGTGTTATTCTTTGTCATTTCCAGGAACTTATTCAAATGTTCCAAGCATGCAAAAAATAATGCTGCTTAGTGACTTAAAACTGAGTATGACTTAGTTCTAGGATTGACACAGAAACTCAAGAGACAGGTCCCACAGTATTTATAAAGCTAGTCCCGCCAAGTCTTGTGGTAGCCACATAGCAGATAAGCAGTTGAGAAAGCCAGATAGGCCACTGCAATTCAGTTCCCATTTAGTGATAAAGCACAAATAGATTAGACCTGTGCAGAGCCAGATGGGTGTACAAGGAACACTTGCCAATGCAAATAAGACTAAAACAAGAACACATTGTTGGAATTTCTGCAAGTTAGTTGTTAATCAAGTAGATCATGGCATATTAGGGCCTTTTAGCACATGTTTTTGACATCTGGCCCTGTGCAGCTGACAGTTAAATTAGTTTTGTGATTGACGGAGAAATATTTTGTAGTATTGAATCATCAATAACACTTAAAAACATTATAGTGCTTGCTGATTTTTTTTGTCATCAATGCCCAGTCAATAGTACAAGGGCTTAGAGCAAATCAACCTGCTTTGCAAATGACTCTGACACCTTCTAGATGTTAACACACATACTTAATTTTATTGCCCTTACTTTGAAGCCATGATTATTCCTAATTTGAGTTCTTGTTCCTTCCATCTGCCTTTTTAATTGCCTGTTATATGTCAGATGGTTTATCCAACCCCAGGTTAAAAGAGTTATACCAGAGTAGTGTTTCCATTTCAATATGAAAGTCAAGGACAGATCAGACCTTAGACCTCTTTGAATGGCCCAGGGATATGAATGTGGCAGTGTGGTCTCAGGTGTGCAGCTAGGACTCAAGAGAGCCCTAAGTCCCAATGTAGACCTTCTGTTGATGAGCTGGGTTTGGTTGAATGAGCAAGCTGGCTTCCTTGAACTGGATTCTGATTTCTACAATGTTACCAGTAGCAATTGTTCAGACCTTGCAGCTGTGATGAGGACTAGACAAGAAGGCTGCATTATGTAGTATCTAGAATGAAGTAAGCTCCCAATAAAGGAAAGCTGCTGCTTTATCTTTGCTCAGATTCAAGCAATATTTCAGGGTCTTCACTGTTTGCCAAGAAGCCATTGAAAAAATATGGAAGTGAATAAACATTTCCAGACACATTGGAAAACCATTATACAATGAGCTTATTCTTTATTTTGTCTCAAATTATAATTGCGAATTCAACCCTAAGTCCTGGAGGGCTAGGTCATACCACATTTTGATCCACATTTTCTAGCCAGAGAAGAGTCTTCAGAAACCAAGAGAGGTTCTTTGGTGTTGAATGGGAAAGCCCAGCAAAGAGCCATACAAGAGCTTGGTTCTGCTTCTTTCCCTTGCCAAGGCTTTGGCAAGCCTACCTTCTTGATGTTAAGCCTCCCTGTACTGGAACTGCTCTTTAAATCTACCAGGTACTACCTTGAAAGGCCTCAGAGAATGAACATTAAGCTGCCTTGCTGCCCTAACTTTTACTAATAAGCTAAAGCTATATTCATTGTCTTTGTCCATTGTTGTTATATACTACTTCTCTTTACAATTTTGCATATCTTGTGTGTATTGGTTTTTGTAGATCGTTCCTTGCTTTTATTACCTCTGATTTCCTTTTGTGGGGTGCGTTGGTATGTATACTGCTGGGCAGTTTCCTGACAGTTCTTTTTTGGCAATTGTGTCTCACAGGAGAGAATAATTGAGCGTTTGAAAGAGCAGCGGGAGAGAGATGACCGGGAAAGACTAGAAGAGATAGAATCCTTCCGAAAAGAGAACAAAGACCTAAAAGAGAAGGTCAATGCTTTACAAGCTGAACTCACTGAAAAAGAGGTGAGTCACGAAAAACAAGTGAATGACCTTCACAGTCCCGTTAAATCTGCATTCACCATGGCCTCATGAAGCTGAAGACTCAGTTTGAGGGACTGTAGGAAGGCTTGGGGAAATGGTTCCCTTTTCTTTGCAAAGTTGTCTGAAGCAAAGCAAAATAGTATGTAACCCTCTTCATTGATGATGCTTATCTTTTCTACTCTACTAACTGCATATAGTGCAACTCCTTGAAACTTTTCTTGATGTCTTAGCACATTTGTATGACTTAGAGGATCTGATGTTTATTAATGTCTCATGATTCATTGCTTGAGATAACAATGACAGCAGCAGTGACAATGATAATAATCATTCTACTCTACTGAGATCCTATTTTTCTGTTGAGTGCTTCTGTTCTTGTCCATGCTTCTCAAAGAGATCACTTAATATCAGCACGTTAGGTGGGTCAGGCTGGAAACAAAGGCTTAGGCTAAGTGTGACTGCTCTTATGAAATACCATTTTTACATTATGCTAAATAAGGAAAACAATATTTTCAACCTATAGCAAATGATACAAAGTACATATTTTGGGGCCTTCCCAGTGGCGCAGCGGTTGAGCGCTGGGTTGCAAAGCTGCCCGCAGCCTCTGCAGTGCTGGTTCCATCCCCGGCTGCTCCCCAGCCACCAGAGGAGGGTCCCACATGGTGCGCAGACCTCTCCTGCTGCCCGCTGCTCCCCTCAGCAGTTGCCTTCGGTCCTTCTGCCTGCTCTGCTCCCCGCTCTGGCTCAGGTGAATTCTCTCGCCATCCCGTGCTTCTGACTGTACCCAGTGCTTGTATAAACAAACAAACAAACAAACAAACAAGCAAATAAATAAATAAATTTTTAAAAAAACAAAAAAAAAACACAAAGTACATATTTTATCTAGATTTTTAAAGTAAAATAATATAATTTATTGCTTGGGGGTTGTGGAGAGGATGCTTGGGACTATTCTCCCTTACTCTTTAGTTCATAGAGGGATAGTTTGGTAGAAAAGTTTGAGATGTAGTAATGCATGCTATTTTATTCACTCTCCTCAATGCAGGAATATGTGCTGTTATCCACATTTGGTTCCTTTACATGCATTTTGTCCAGAGTAAATGTCCCTCTTCTTCAGGCATATTGCAGACCCTTCCTCCCTGCTAGTCTCTGTCACGACTCAGTTGTCCATTTCTCAGCCCCACAGTATTATTCCTGCCCTTGGATTTTGAGAAGTCTCTGTAAATTAAATTCTTCCCCCAAAAGGGAAGCATTGATGAGTAATAGAAGTTTTGAGGAAACCCAGAAACAAAATTCATATTCCTAAAATTTAATTTCATAGTTTTTTTTTAGAACAGAGATCATTACTCTGATATGAAAATGCTTCCTACTATTTCACTGCCAAATCCAACCTGGGGGGTCTGCGATTACTGTAGTTGGTATGTGACAGAAGGCACAGAAAACTTGACCTCATCTGCTGTATTCATCACTGACTGCTTGTGCTGTTTGTGGGTTTGTGCTTTAAAATCGATGTAGATACATATAATTGGAAAGAGATCTTGATGACATTGTGGTCCATAAGCTTTATATGAAAATAATTTTGCCCACAATGCCTGCATTGTGTGAATTTCAGACAGACATTTCAGCAAGCATTTATTGTTCCTGTATAATAATGTGCCTGCCACTGGACTGGGTGTGTCGGTCAAGCTTCCACCAGAAAAACAAAACTATATTAGGAAATTTAACCATATTAAGAAGTTTATTGCAAAGAATTGTTATGAGGGCTGGCCAGGCAAATTCGAAACAGGGCAGGCCATCAGAAAGGATAGACTGGAAATTCTTTGACCGAGTTGATGTTGTAGTTCATAGGTAGAAGTTCTTCTTCTTCAGTGAAACATCAGTTCTGCTCTTGAGATCTTTCAGCTGGTGAAATCAGGCCCACCAGCTGACACTTAAAGTCAATTAATTGTTGATGTTAGTCACATCTACACAGTATCTTCACAGCATCATCTAGATTTGGGTTTGATTGAATAAGTGAGGATTATATAGCCCAGCCAAATGGACACATAAAGCTGACTATTTCCGAAGGGGGCGGAGCAACATGGCGGCGAGGAGACGCTGCGAGTAAGATCTCCCATTAAAAAAAGTTAATAGGGAGGAAAAGCGGCAGGTCCCAGTGAGAACTGGGACACGGAAGATAAACGGGTGACTCCAGCAAACTACCCGAAGAAGAAAGTGGCCATAAAAGAGGACTAGAAGGGAGGGAAGCGCAGAACCCTGCTCCCCTCCCCCGCCCACAGAGGCGGCACTCTCCGACCGGCAGAGAGGAGGAAAACAACAAACCAAAACGGCCAACAAGAACAAACGACGCAGCAAGCGGGACTGTGAGTGGAAAGGAACTATTGCAGCCACCACACCCCGTGAACGGGAGCTGAGGCGAACCCTGCAGGATTCGGGCGGTGAGCGAACGGCTCTGGGTGCCATTAGAGAAGAACAAAGACCCCGGGAGATGCGCACACAGCCCGGGCTGCCGGTAAGCTTGCGCGGAAAAGCGGCGCGCTTGGCGAGCTTGAAAAGCAAATGCAGACCTGGATCGCGGCTGCCCAGGTACCCGCACCTGCGTGCGACCTAGGCTCGCGGGGAGACGCGCGGAGGTCCTCACTGAGGTGAAGGTCCCTCCCTGAGTAAGCAGGAACCAGGCACCCAGGCACGGGAGCGGTGCAAAAGGCGCATTCCCGCGCCACTGAACTGGGCTACAGCCCGCGTCCTGGAACTGAGGGCTTTGAACTGAGACCCGGGGCACGAAAATTCGGGGCGTGGGTTCTCCACGACGGTGGGGCACAAGGCAGACACAGCACCCCAAAGCTGTTGAGGTGTACCCTACCATTCCCGCTCTGTTCCCTGTCCCACGGGGTGGGGGGAGGCGAAAAACAGCCCCCCAAGGACAATAGGAGAGATCTCTGGCGCCACCTAGCGACCAGGAAAAAAAAGTCACTAACACCCCATAGAACAGGAAATTTCTTAAGACTGCTTGAAAAGGGCAGAAGGCTTCTGGAGGACCCAGTGGCCAGCCGGGAAGTTAGCCCATGCCAGGCCCCTTCTGACCAGCAGTCTGAGCCCACAGAGGGAGCAGGCACCCACGTCCGGGGCAGACCGAGTGCGCAGAAGAGTGTGCCTGAAACCGGAGGCGCAGGGACTGCATCCCGCTTCGCCATTTTAGAACAGGGACATTTCTTCAGTAAAAACTGCCTAAAACCAGCAGAAAGCTCCCCCAGAAGACAGAGATGGCTCCTGGAAGAGCCAGAGGGGAGTGGAGAAGTTCACCCAAGATGCCAGTCAGTCCGAGCAACACAGTGTCCCAACGCATATGACAAATTAGAAAACAGACAGTAGGGAGTAGAAGAACCACACGCAACCTAACAACTCCTCAGGAAAGAAGCACACCACAAAAAGAAAACCACTCCCCAGATTGCAACGACAGCAACTTGGAAGAACTTCTGAGCCTTCCAGAAAGAGAATTTAAAATTGCCATGATTAAAAAAGTGATAGATCAGAAGAAGGAAATTGAGTCCCTAAAGAGGGAAGTAAAAGAAATGCAGGAGATCAAAGAATTAATGGATGAACTAAAGAACTCTGGGAAAAGCAATGAAAGCAGAATAGGTGAAATGGAAGAGCGAATAAGTACTCTTGAAGACACAGAAATAAAAAGAACCAAAACAGAAAAGGAAAGAGAAGTACGAAGGAAAAAGAATGAAGAAAGACTTCGGGAACTATCTGACTCCATGAGGAAAGGAAATATAAGAGTTATAGGAATTCCAGAAGGAGAGGAGAGAGATGTAGGAACAGAGAAAATATTCATGGATATAATTGAAGAGAACTTCCCAAATGCGAAGAAGGAGCTGAAAATTGATATACAAGAAGCAAGAAGAACACCAAACTTCCACGACGAAAGGAAAAACACAGCAAGACACATAATAGTAAAGCTCCCAAGAATCCAGGACAAGGAAAAAATAATGAAGCTGACAAGAAGGAAGAAACAGATAACATTCAAAGGAAAACCAATCAGGCTGACATCAGACTTCTCTGAAGAAACACTACGGGCAAGGAGAGAGTGGAGGGACATAGTCAACAGACTCCAAGAAAACAGATGCCAACCAAGAATACTCTATCCCGCAAAGCTCTCTTTCCTCCATGAAGAAAGAATATGGACCTTCCCAGACAAAGAGAAACTCCGGAATTTCATTACGACTAAACCCCCACTCCAAAAAATACTACAAGGAATCCTAAAGCCAGAACCTCAGAGGGACGAATAACAACGAAAGAAGACCAAAAAAAAAAAAAGTTATTAAAAGAATAAATAAATAAAATCAAAGGAAAGACAAACATAATGGCAAATACAGATGCTAACATATCAATATTAACTCTAAATGTAAATGGACTAAACTCTTCAATAAAAAGACACAGAGTTGCAGCCTGGATTAAGAAACAAAACCCAACCTTTTGCTGTCTCCAGGAAACACATTTAGCTACAAAAGATAAAAATAGGCTCAAAGTCAAAGGATGGAAAACAACCCTACAAGCAAATGGGCCAAAAAAGAAAGCAGGAACAGCTATACTTATATCAGATAAAACAGACTTCAAACTCAAAAAAATAAAAAGAGACCCCAATGGTCACTACATTATGATTAAGGGGACAATACTTCAAGAAGAAATAACACTCATTAACATATACTCACCAAACGAAAGAGCACCAAAATATATCAGACAACTGTTGTCCTCTCTGAAAACAGACATCAGAGAAAACACATACGTAGTGGGAGACTTCAACACACCACTATCAACAATGGATAGATCAACAAGACAAAAAATAAGTAAAGAAAGTAAAGCTCTAAATAAGGACCTAGAGCATTTGGGCTTAACAGACATCTATAGAACACTAAACCCCAAAAAAACGGAGTACACATTTTTCTCAAGCTCACACGGATCATTCTCCAGGATCGATCACATACTGGGGCACAAGACAAACATCAACAGATACACCAAGATTGAAATCATACCAACCATCTTTTCTGACCACGAAGGCATCAAACTAGAAATAAATCATAAAAAGAAGGCAAGGAACTATCCTACCTCATGGAGATTAAAAGCCACACTACTGGAAGACCACTGGACTAACGAGGAGATCAAAGAAGAAATTAAAAAATTCTTTGAATTGAATGACAAGGAGGACACCAATATCCTAAATGTATGGGATGCAGCAAAAGCAGTAATAAGAGGAAAATATATAGCAATAGAAGCTCACATCAAAAAACAAGAAAGAACTCAAAGAAACAACCTAATCTCGAAGCTCAAAGATCTAGAAAAAGAACAACAAAAAAACCCCAAAACCAGTAGAAGAAAAGAAATAATAAAAACCAAAGCAGAAATAAATGAAATTGAAACTAAAAAAACAATCCAAAAGATCAATGAAACCAAGAGCTGGTTCTTTGAAAAAATAAATAAAATAGACAAACCCCTAGCCAGGCTCACAAAGGAAAAAAGGGAGAAAGCACAAATACACAGGATCATAAATGAAAGAGGAGAAATCACAACGGACACAGCAGAAATCAAAAGAATAATCAGTAACTACTATGAACAGTTATATGGAAACAAGTTCAACAATCTAGAGGAGATGGACAAATTCCTACAACTCTACAATCACCCAAAGCTAGATAAAGAAGAAATAGAACACCTAAACAGACCAATTACAAGCAGCGAAATTGAAATGGTAATCAAAAACCTCCCCAAAAACAAAAGCCCAGGACCTGATGGATTTACAAATGAATTCTACCAAACAGAGACGAATTAGTGCCTATCCTTCACAAACTCTTCCAAAAAATTGAGAAGGAAGGGACAATACCAAACACGTTCTATGAAGCCAATATTACACTAATACCAAAACCGAATAAGGACAACACAAAAAAGGAAAACTATAGGCCAATCTCCCTAATGAACACTGATGCAAAAATCCTCAATAAAATTTTAGCTATCAGAATCCAACAATGTATCCATAAGATAATTCACCATGACCAAGTTGGATTCATTCCAGGGGCACAAGGATGGTTTAACATCCGAAAATCAATCAATGTTATCCAACACATCAACAAAAAGAAATATAAAAACCATATGATAATATCAATAGATGCTGAGAAAAGCTTTCGACAAAGTGCAACACCCATTCATGATAAAAGCCCTTGAAATTCTTGGGATACAAGGAACATACCTCAACATCATAAAGGCCATCTATGACAAGCCAACAGCCAGTATCATTCTCAATGGTGAAAAGCTGAAAGCAATTCCATTAAGATCTGGAACAAGACAAGGATGTCCACTCTCACCACTGCTTTTCAATATAATACTGGAAGTCCTAGCCAGAGCAATAAGACAAGAGAAAGACATCCAAGGAATCCAAATAGGAAAAGAAGAAGTCAAACTATCACTATTTGCAGATGATATGATAATATACATAGAGAACCCCAAAAACTCCACAGAAAAACTAATTCAACTCATCAATCAGTTCAGTAAAGTGGCAGGATACAAAATCAACACGCAAAAGTCAGTAGCCTTCCTATACACAAACAATAAATCTGAAGAAGAAGAAATCAAAAAAACTATCCCTTTTATTATCGAAACAAAAAAAATCAAATATTTGGGAATAAATCTAACAAAAGAGGTAAAGGACCTATACAAAGAAAACTATAAAGCACTGTTAAAAGAAATAGAAGAAGGTACAAAGAAATGGAAAGACATCTCCTGCTCATGGATTGGAAGAATAAACATTATTAAAATGGCCATCCTACCAAAAGCAATATACAGATTCAATGCTATTCCAATCAAAATCTCAATGGCATTCTTCAAAGAAATAGAACAATTATTGATGAAATTCATATGGAATCACCAAAAACCCCAAATAGCCAAAGCTCTACTGAAAAAAAAAAAGAAGGAAATGGAGGCATCACACGCCCAGACTTCAAACTATACTACAAAGCCATAATCATCAAAACTGCATGGTATTGGAACAAGAACAGACATACAGACCAATGGAATCGAAAAGAAAATCCAGAAATAAACCCACAGATTTATGGTCAACTAATCTTTGACAAAGGAGCAAAGACTATGCATTGGAGCAAAGAAAGTTTGTTCAATAAATGGTGCTGGGAAAACTGGGTCGCTACATGCAAAAGAATGAAGCTTGACCACTACCTCACACCATACACAAAAATCAACTCAAAATGGATTAAAGAACTTGACATAAGACCTGAAACCATAAAATACATAGAAGGAAATATAGGCGAAACACTACGGGATTTGCACATCAAAGACATCTTTACAGACACATCACCCAAAGCAGTGATAGTGAAGACAAAGATAAACAGCTGGGACTACATCAAATTAAAGAGCTTCTGCACAGCAAAAGAGACAATAACAAAAACAAAGAGAAACCCCACCAACTGGGAGAACATTTTTGCACCCAACACTAATGATAAAGGACTGATCACAAAAATCTGCAAAGAGCTGATGAGACTCAGCAACAACAAAGAAAATAATCCAGTCAAAAAATGGGCAGAAGAGCTAAAAAGAAACTTCTCTGAAGAGGAAATGCAAATGGCCAACAGACATATGAAAAAATGTTCAACATCACTTGTAATCAGGGAAATGCAAATCAAAACTACCATGAGATACCATCTCACACCAGTGAGAATGGCACATATTAAAAAAACTAGCAACAACAAATGTTGGCGAGGGTGTGGAGAAAAAGGAACTCTCCTGTACTGTTGGTGGGAATGCAAACTGGTCCAACCACTATGGAGAGCTGTGTGGAGATTTCTGGACCTACTAAACATAGAGCTTCCATATGATCCAGCAATTCCACTCCTAGGTATTTACCCAGAGGACACAGAAACATCAATTCCAAAGAATACCTGCACCCCTATGTTTATAGCAGCACTGTTTACAATAGCTAAGCTTTGGAAACAACCCAAATGCCCAAAAATAGATGACTGGATCAAGAAGATGTGGTACATATATACCATGGAATTTTACTCAGCATTCAAAAAAGATAAACACATGCAATTTGCAGCAACATGGATGGCGCTGGAAGGGATCATGCTCAGCGAAATAAGCCAAAAAGAAAAAGAAAAATACCGGATGGTCTCACTCATAGCAGGAATCTAGAAAACTTAAATAAGGGACCAGGAAAATGAATAACTATAAGAAAGTGAAAATCAAAATCAACAAAAAACTATGAACCAGAGACACTTTTTGGGGGGTGGGGGGGTGGGAGGGGAAAGATTGGGGTCAGAATGGGGCGTTTGCAATTGTATGGGGGAATATAAAAATAAAATTTATTATTTAAAAAATAAAATAAAATAAAATAAAAATGAAAAAAAAAAGCTGACTATTTCCATCTGGCAATTGAAAATTTATAAAGTAGAATACCATATAATTGCTCGCAACAAGGATCTTATAATTTAGTTGGTGTGTTAATAATCTTCATCATGACAAAATGACTTTATTATAAAGCTCTTTACTGTTTTTTGTGAAAGTGATGTTAAAATGGGATCCATAGAACTGCTTTAGTGGCCCAGAACCTTGGAGAAGAGCTCATATGTCAGTTTCCTCACCTGAAAAATGAGAATAACTAATGTGTCCCTCACAGGGTTCTTAGAAACATTTCTCTCGCTGCTAGTTTTCTTTGACACGGTTATTCCAGTGCCTGTAAAGTAGCTGGGATGTAAGGTATTAGGTATTATCACTTACTAAACTACCACTGTGTGCTCAGTGGTGCTGAAATGGATATAAAGGAAACATACAATGACTGAGTTTGGGTAAAATCTGAACATTTTAGCCGCGGTTAGATGTTACTAACAATTTCATATTCAGCATTGAACACTGCCCTTCTAGCTAGCGATACCACATTCCATGATAGAAGCAAGTATTTTTCTTTATGTTTTTGAATTTAGATTATGCAGGGAACCCCCTCTTGGTTTCTGGGCATGATGTAATAATTTACATAATCCCGTGTCTGAATTTGGAAGGTACATTATAACTGATGAATTTGGATTTACAGAAGATTGGAACATAAAGTTTGGTCTAAAATTTTAAATAATGTTATTGATTCTATAGATGTTTGAAAAACCATTGTTCATTTTTCTGTTCAAAAAAATGGAATTTGATAAACTTTAATAAGATTCTTCTTTTATATTTGATTGGCCAATTTGTGAGGCTGAGGCTTGAGTATTAAAGTTGGTATTTTATTTTATATTTGCCTTAGCGTCTGCAGGTCCTGACAGCAATAAATGTAAATGGAAGGTTCAGGGTGTCTGTTTTGCTATGACATGTAAAGACCACCTTGGGACTTACATCATTAGCATGACTTAGAGACGTGAAACGCATTTACTGACCACACCATTTGGTCACATTTGATTCTACTGCAATTAGACACTGCTTGGTTCTGTAAGTTAGCCAACTTTAATTTCCTGGCCAGAACAGACTATTGTTACCTTAGTAAGACTATATTTACCCTTCCTGTCTAATGCGTACTTTATTGCTATGTGTGGAATCAATGTATTCAAATTTAAGACATAGCTAGTAGCAATTCCAAGTGTTTAACTTACCAGTGTTCTTTTCCTTTCAGTCTAGTTTAATTGACCTCAAGGAACATGCATCTTCATTAGCTTCAGCAGGACTGAAAAGGGATTCCAAATTAAAATCTCTAGAAATAGCCATTGAACAAAAGAAAGAAGAATGTAGCAAATTGGAAGCACAGTTAAAAAAGGTAAGTGAAGTCTAAGAAAAATATGCTTATTTTACAATGAATTTATAAAATAGGAAAGGAGGAGACATTTTTCAAAAGAAACAAAGCCCTTATCTTTTGCTGTCTCCTGGTAAAAGAATTAATTAAACACTCTTAACTTTATTCCTAAGAAGTATGCATCAAATCCGTCTGTGAACCTGAAAAATTATCTTAAGTTTCCTGCCTGAAAAAAAACTTGACAAATAGATGAAAATAGTAGTGGAAGTGAAAAATATCATAAAAACTAACCATTTCTCTGGGCAAATCTCAGTCATCAAAAAAGATCAGTGGAAATGTTTACAGAAGATTAAAGACTCTAGGGGCCCTCTTATATCTTGATAAACCTTTATTTCTTTCAGAAGTAGCTTAGGTTAAATGTTGTATTGGGATTTTGCAAAACTTTACCTAATAACATTATATTTTTATAAGTTTACCAACATAGCCAACTCCCTAGAATATCAGTGGGATGACTATTTAAACTTGACCAAAATGGCATTAGTTGATAAGAAAACATGTTGTATGTGGAAGGCATTAGAAAAGAAAGCAGAATCATAAAATTGCAACATTAACATGTTTTCTCTGAACTGGACATTTTTGTGGAGTACATTTCCAGTCATGCATTGTTCCTTTGACTTTTTCCCTGTGTTGTTTGGTATGTCTGCACTCATTGTTCACATAAAACTCATAACATTATGAGTTTAAGCATTTTGTTTCCCCTTGACAATTTATAAACTTATTCAAAAGTGGTAAGAATCTAAACAATTAAATAAAGCATAATAAATTTTGACAATGTGTAACTCATAGCGCACTGGAATGGGGATTTATTTGCTAAAGTTATGAAAATATATGACATAAATGATAGAGATGTAAAAGCATATAATATCTGTGAAGCAATTTTTCTGGATATTTTAAAATTTAATATACTGTTTTGTATGATGCAATATAGAACAGAAATGTGATTATTCTGTGTCCACTATACTATAGGAAATTATCCTGAGAAATTTCACACTGACGAAGTTTCCATACTAATACAGAAAAAGAGAAATAGATCAAATTCCTTTACAACAAAACAGCCAGAAAATTTCTGTATTGCAAAATCTAATTGTAAATTCACTCATCATCTCACTTAACAATATCTAGTTAAGAAGAAATCTTGAATATTGGGTAAAAGAACTTAAATTGCCCATGTGAGAATGTTTAAGTGGAGATTGACTTGGCTATTTATGCACTGCGTGTGTGATATGTGTTCTTGACATATATATATATATTTATGAATGTGTTCTGTAGTATGTTCTACATGCATAGACATAGTAAGAAATAACCTATGAAGGGTTCTTTTTTATTTAATGAGTAGTTTTGTAATTATGAGGCAGTCTCTAAGATAGCTCTATGAACAAGAAAATCTCACTATCTCCCTTATGGTCATCTTTCATATTTTCTAACTTGAGTTGCATTGTGCTGAGTCCTGAAGAGGGAGGATCTCAAATAGACCTGGGCATGAAAATTGCCCTTCATCAACTCTGAGGTGCCATTATGGAGATGAGGGCACCCTATATATTATTTCTACCTTTTCATAAGAATGATCTATAGAATTTGAAATCCTCTAGTAATTAAAAAGAAGAGGCTCATGGATTTCTGCTTATCATTTCCAGGTACATGTCTAGATTAGTTTAATAAATCAACATCTATGCAGTTCAATTTAGTTTCTTTCAACATAGCTATGGTTCACCCAAGAAACCACTTAGAGCATGTGGTTTTCTTAGACTCTCAGGTAGACATCATGTACTAAAATTCACAGACCAATCCCCATAAACATTTTAGCATTCTTTCTAACATTCTAACATTCTGCCACATCTCCAGGATTGAAGTAACAAGTCTGGTCGTCTTGCTGTAAAGGGCCTATTTAGTTTATAAAAAGATAATTTATTTCAAAGTATGTAAATAATTTTTGCTTATACTATCTCCTAAATGCATAGTACAGTGTGATTAAATAAGGTAATTATAATTTAAATATTTTTATACCTAACCTGCAGATGCTATTTTGTTATTTTTGGCCATGTAACATCAACTAAATTCAAGCATTTAAAATACTTTTTTCCAGTAGTCTTTAATTTCTTTTAATAAATAGTTCCGTAAAAACCCCAAGTACCCATCACCTTAAAAAGAATTGAGATCTACATGAAATATTTGAAAATATAAGCCAACAGTATATGAATATACATATAAACACATCATTTACTCATGGAAAAATAAGCAGCTATTAAAGCTTAAGGAGTGTCTGGGCCGCCTTTTAAATAAAAGGGTATGTGACTTGTGAATAAAATATAAAGGGTTACTAAATGAAAGCTGAAAACATAATAGTTTTATTATGTCATAAATAAACCATGAATTCCCAATGGAGTTTTGCTCAAGATTTGCAAGAGTCCAGGTATTTTTGCCATAAAATACACAACACTGTAGATGTGTTTAACTGAACAGAAATCTTGTCTGTCTGTGACAATGGAATCCAAATGGTGATTTAAATTTGCTTTGTCTTATAAACAATGCTTGAAATTGGCAAGGTGAATTTCTACATAAAAGTTTATGGAGCACATTCATACACATAGTTCTTTTTAACACTTTCCTCTGCTAATTGAAGACATTACCAAATACTTTGTGATTTTTTTTTTTAAAAGGTTACTGGCAGAAAAGGAACTATGCTTTACACATTCTATTCCATCTTTTAAAAACAATGCAATCAAGTAGTCATGTGAGATGAAATCTTTACTGATACTAGTGAGGCTGACAAATGACACTATCCAAATAATGCATAACTACTAGTTATGAGTGTGTTTTATAAATGCACATTAATCTTAACTAGACATCTAGGAGTTGAGAAGGATCTGATTAGTCATGTGTGGGTCATTTTACCTTTCAAAAGCATATTTGGTATTCAATCTATAGAAGTAAATTCATCTTATATGATTAGAAATCACTTGAGGAACAGGAGAAATCCAAATGTTATGATTTGTGCTATTTGGTAATTTTCCAGTTGATATCATCTTTGAAGAAGGGTTTTATTTTTTTAACCATAGTAAAACTGTCATTTCCTTTATCAAGGCTGAGGAAACAGCAAATTCACTCTTGAGACGTCTATGTCTTAACTTAAAGTAACTTAAAAGCTCCTATAATATTTTAACTTCTATACCTTAGTATTAAGTCCCAAATTAATGATACAAGTATTTAAGATATTATGGCTTGAGAATACTACTTAAAATATTTAGTGCATTTAAATCCACAAATATTTAATTCTACACATATTAGACATGACACTATTACAGATTCTAAAGTTTACTTGAAGGATAGTAGGATAGTAGAAGGATAGTAGGATAGTCATTAAATTTTATATTTTTTAATAATTATGAACTAAGAATAGAAACTGGTAACAGCAATAGATAACCACTATATTTCGGTTCCTTTTATTCTTCCTGCTGACTAAAACTTTTTCTTCTTTCATTTACTGTTAATACAATAATGTCTTGTTTACTGATATTTTGCTATTGCTAACCTGCTGTTTGCTGATCTATATTTTTCTAAAGTTAGACTGAATAAAAAATTCAGACAAGCTATAAATTCAATGATAAGATTTAATTAATCTTTTATTATTACCGTCTTTGAAGTTCAGGTAATAAATTGCAGACTTGGCCAAAAGTACTTCTTCTGATTCATTGCTAGAGGCCAGCACTTCATGTATCATCAAAAGTGGACAGCTTTCTTTATTTCATGGGTTATTTAACTTGAGAAAGGGAAAGTAACACAAACCTTAAATTTCTTATTCCAGCTATTCTTTTTTAGGAGCCAAAGTCAACATTTCTATTTCCCTAGAGTCTCTCACTTTCACTGTGGAATGTTTAGAAACTGAAATTTCTTCTTTTTTAATAACCAGTTCGTCTGTGCAAATGCACTGGATTTGTTGAGCTAATGCTGTTTTTCTGGATCTTTCCTCTTTCCCTGTCTGTGCTTCAATGCCTCCCCAACTTTGCAATGTAGCAAGCTGAGCAGTTGTTCAATCAGATGTACAATCCAGTAAGTCATTTCTGAAAGTTCCCGCTGTAACATATCAAAGCATGAGGATCCATTTGAACACAAGTCACAGGGTGCCATTTGGGGAGGTTTCAAAAATATTTATGAATCTCTTCCCATTTCTGTTCTGTCAAAGGAAATGACCTGTGCAGAGGCCACTGCCATTTCTTTTGAATGTGAAATGAAAAAAATTGAGAACTCAAGGAAATATCACCACTCTGATATTACTTCCTCCTTCAATTCTAAGGCTATAGAAAAGCAAATGTCAACTGCAGGTCTAGAATCATGGAATTTTTCTTAGATCCTCAAACGCAGAATTATCCATGCCCATAGGGATAGCATTTGTAAAGAGGAAAACACCTCATGGATGGTACATTCAAGTGACAAATTAAAGTAGGTTTAGTCTTTAAAATTAGGAGCATATTCTTTAAGAGCAATAAGTGCCTAACAGTATGGTGTGTTTTGTGAGAATTAAAAACTTGTCATTTGGCTGAAGACAAACTAAAATATAGCCTCCTAATAGCAGATAGTAGAAATTATGATTATAGGATAATAGTACAAAAAAATAGGTAACTAGTAAAAATAGGTGAAAATGGTACAGATGCCCCTTTCATTTTTTTAATCTATGTGCAGTAGTGTATTATATGAAGTAGTTTCTTTAATTTATTAAAGAATGAGGGGTTTTTGTTTTGTTTTATTCCAATTCAAGTGGATTACTTTGAGAACATTATATAAAGGTGATCAAAATTTGTCATTTGGCAGAAATGTTATCATAAATTCAAAATTACCTCCTATTTGTTAATTCCCTTCATGGGAAAAAAGGAATAGCATGGATAAAGAAATCAATTCAGGACATACTGAAGCAAGATACACAAGATACTTGGGTACATTGAATTAGATTTTGTCTTCATTGCCATTTTTTAAGGCAGATTTTATTCTCTTTTTTTTTCTTAAGGATTTATTTATTTATTTATGCATACAAGAGCTGGGGTACAGGCCAGCTCTTGTATGCTGGCCTGTACACAGGGTGAGAGGATTCAGCAGAGAGAGTGGGGAACAGAACAGACAGACTGGCTGAAATACACTGCTGAGGGAAGCAGTGGGCGAGTCAGGAGAGGTCTGCTGCGCCATGTGGGTTGCTCCCTGGCTGGGGATCAAACTCATGCTACAGAGGCTGTAGATTGCTTCCCAAGTGTTGTGCTTAACCCCTTGCGCTACATGGAGGCCTGGCAGATTTTATTCTTACAAACAGAATTCCTCAAGCCCTGTTGGGGAATCTTTAGTAACCTCTTTTTCCAAATATGACTTTTAGCAGAGCATTAAAAATTATCCAGATTTTCATTCTCCTAACATTTGGATGGAAGCATTAAT
Organism: Talpa europaea; assembly: GCF_964194135.1. NCBI lineage: Eukaryota > Metazoa > Chordata > Mammalia > Eulipotyphla > Talpidae > Talpa > Talpa europaea. The sequence goes on from NC_140078.1 coordinate 65,928,631, forward strand.
ACACAGGCTCACGACAGTGAAGAGGTCAAGAAAGATGGACAAAACTGGAATATCATTAAACTTGAAAATTGATCCTGGGAAAAATAAGTGTTTTCTTTAGATAGTTTTAAAAAGGTACAAATTAATCCCACATTGGTTAGGTAAGCACCAAAAGAAAACCTAAATATGTTACATTTTGGAAGTGTATAGGACAAATGGAGAGGGCTTTGTCTCTGCAGCAGCAAAGATTTACCAGGACCCATAACATCCTTACCAGGAGCTTAACATCCTTGTCAGAATAGGTCGCTCTGTTAACTTTTAGTCAATTTCCAGAAATGTCAGTGACAGGGGAATTGAACTTTGCCTTCATTTCATTCCAGTGATAGGGCTTGAAGATACATAAGCAAACTTTTCAGTTGTTTAATTTTTTTAAATTTTAATTTATTTTTAGTTAAATACCATTGGTTTACAACATCGTATATGATTTAGAGGTACAGAGATCACACTGTTCAAGTGTATGTTACCACAACACATCCACCATCAAGGCATAATTCCTCTAGGTGACTGACTTCTCCCTAGGTTAACTGAACTACCACATTGCTTAGGCGTCCTGGAAATATAGCCAAATCTTCATTATTTTAATTATTTATTTATTTATTCATTTATTTATTTATTATTTATTTATTTTTTAAATCTTCATTATTTTAATTCCCTTGTCTGCTGATATTCTGTGGTCCACTTCTTATTTGGACTGATATGAATGCAGCATGATGGATTTTCTATCCTTAATAGTCTTTTTTTGGGGGGTTATAAAAATAATATATGGTCAAAGTGGAGAAACTGCGAAAGTGCGCAAGGACATAAGAGGAAATAAAATTAGTGGAACATATCACTGCACAGAGATAATTACTAGGAATAATTGGGTTGTTCCCAATCCAGACATCTTTTGGTTGTACTTTGTTACTGCTGTTTTCCCTCCTCCGTCTGTCTTTACTTTGTTTTTCTTCTTTCTTTATTTCACATAGAACATTCTGTTTCTTATCAACAAATTGTGGCAAACTGTTGATTTTTTTTTTTTTCAGTTTTATACCTTTTTTTTTTTTTTTGGTGATTGGCCACCAGAATAGTAATTAACTATTACTTAATAATAATTAAGAATAGTAATAAACTATTCTTCTGAGATACTGTTTGATTGGTTGTATGATATTCCATTCTATTTACTCATTGCTCTAATGTGGCAATTTTTCCCACACTTCTATTTTTTTTTTTTACCAGTATCAATAATGCTCTGAAGAACATCTTTCCATATTAATTTTCTCACATTTACTATTTTTATAGAATTTATTCCTGGGCCATTGATTTTTTTTTTTTAATAGAGGCATGTTTTATTTATTTGTTTGTTTGTTTTGTTTATACATGCACTGGGTACAGTCAGAAGCGCGGGAGGGTGAGAGAATTCACCAGAGCCAGAGCGGGGAGCAGAGCAGGCAGAAGGACCGAAGTACACTGCTGAGGGGAGCAGCGGGCGGCAGGAGAGGTCTGTGTGCCATGTGGGACCCTCTCTGGTGGCGGGGGATTGAACCGGCGCTGCAGAGGCTGCGGGCAGCTTCACAGCCCAGCGCTCAACCACTGCACCACCTGGGAGGCCCCTGGGCCATTGATTTTTTAAAAGTTCCTAATCGTTCCTGCTATGTTGCGTTTTAGAGCAGTTTTACCAAGATACGTTTCTTCAAGCACGCAAGTTACCGTGGCCTTTCTGCCACCAAGCAGCCAACACTGACAGCTGTCACTTTCTGTGACTTCAAAAATGTATAAGTGGAGGGTTTTGTTCTCATTTTAAATTTCCTTTCTTTAATTACTAGTGTGGTTGTAGTTTTGAATACATTTATTAGCTGTTTCTGTTTTTCTTTTGTGAATGGCTTTTTTAAAGTCATTTTAAGTACTGACTTTTGAGTTTACTGTTTTGTTCATTGGTTTGTATGAGTTACTTTATGATTGATACAAAATCTTTGCTAGATTTGTGGCAATGTTTTATTAATCTTAAATTTTTGTAATAGAGACAATTATTTTTAGGTTCTTGACCTGAGTTTTCTTTTAGAATTTCCTCATTGCCTTTATGCTTAGAAGTCATTTTCTAGTTCTGACAATAGACATTGACCTATATTTAATTTTTATAATGTTTCTTTTTATATCCCTTTAGCCACCTTGTCTGTAGTTTTTTTGATTCTTGTTAAGCGGTTATGTTCTAACTTTATATTTTTCTAAATGGTCAACTAATTATTCCAAATAATTCTTTCTTTATTCACTGATTTGGATACTATTTTATTATTTACTAATAAACAGCAATCAATATCCATTGTTTCTTGGGTCAGAATTTTAGTTATTGTGGTTTATAACATTTTTAAACATCCAGTGAACAAGTTCTATCTTAATTCTTGCTGCTTTTCATTTTACTTCTTTTGTTTTAATATTCTTATTATTTAATTATATATATTTCCAACTAAACTTACAGATCACTTTGTCAATAAAAAGCACAGTTGTTGGTGTTTTAACTTTGAATTATATTCAATCCATTTAGTGTTATGGATATCTTTCCAATATTACTTCTCATTTATGAGCTTGATACAACTTGTATTTATTTCAGTGGTCCTTTACAGTAAAGTTTTGACATTTTCTTATTATAGGCCCATGATATTTTTTTTTAGGATATCCCTAAGTATATCTCTATAAATGAGCTTTAGGTTGCTGTTGTGATTATAATATTTCTCCATTTATTTTCAAAGCACTTAACAGTAACTTGGAAATTAATTTCAGTTTTTGCATTTTTGTTTTAAATATGGGCCACCCTACAAAATTTGGTGAATTATAGCTTAGTTGTTTTTATTAAATAATATAATTTGACAGCCAGTTCTATGTCCATCAAAATAAAGTAAATCAGAGAAAATAAGAATTAAGTTTTGAAGTCCTCCTGTGAGTACAGTTTTTTCTTGAATAAACATTCTACTTTTAAAAAAAACTTTATTTTTACTTTAACCACACCATTGTACTAAGTGATACTCTAATGCATTTTTTAGGAATCTATAATTTTGCCTTTGTATCCTTATTATTTCTATAATAATAACCTTTCTGCTGCTTAACTGCCAGCCTATTCCCAGAGGAGTTTTGTCTTGTCATAAATACTGTGCAGGTTATCTTCACTTGTGATATTTTTTTCTTTCCTTAGTTTTTAATTCCAGACAAATAGTATGCTTTTTTCATCAGTCTCAAATGCCTACTTTGCTGTAGCCTGAATGGTTATTATGCCCAGAGTTGATATCCAGAGGTCTCATAAACTTTTTATAAATCTTTAGACCCTTTGGGTCCTGAATTTGGTGCTCTATATAATACTTTCATTGCTATAAGGCAAATGGCTTATTTGGAGGCTCTAGGGGCAGCCTTGCTACTGGTCAGAGCTCACTTGAGACCCCTCTGATATTCCTCCACATGTGCAAGTACCCCCACCTGGTCATTATCCATTGAAATCCCATCTCTTTTGCAAACGCCTCCTTTACAGGGATCACATTTTAGGTAAGGTTCATAAGAAAAAGACCAAGCATTTTTCCAGTCTGGATAGAAAAACATCTTGTTAATGTTCAGTGAGGTCCTCCTGATTTAGATGTGATTGTAACTGTGCAATCCCAAGCACATGGTGGGCTCGGTTACAAATGCTTTCACAGTCATTCTAGGTTCAGTGGCCTCTCTTAGTGACTTTTTAAAGCCTATTTCTGAAAATTATTTGTTTCATTCATAGGCTAGTCCCTCTAACAAAATGAAAAATTACAATTAATTAAAAAAAACTTCAGGGCATACACATAGCAGGTGTAAATTCTTGCACACACACGAACACACATGACTCACTCTGATGCAAGCTTCTAAGATCTAAAGAACCCAGTTAATAGCTTAAATAACCTTTAATATTTGAAGTTCCATAGTTTGTTTTAAAAATCCTGATAATTTCCTCCATTCTCTATATTAGTGATTTTAGGAAATTCCATAGTTAAAAGGGCATACATTAGTAATTATAGTTTTGTCTTGCAAGGGCTTAAGCAGTGTTAAACCTATAGTTGACTCTTTTTATTATGTGTATGTATGACATAGGAAAAGTACTTTCAACCTTTTTTATTTACAAACACCCTATTTGCTTCAACTATGAGAATAAATTTATTTTTAGAATAGTTGCTATAATACGTATAGTGTGAATATTCTGGATATACTTAGCTACAATCATAAAAGAATAATTTCTTATAGAACTACATAGTGTAAGATTAAAAGATACAACATTGTTATTTTCCAAATATTTTATTAAATCTCAGCTATTATATTTGTTATTAACTGAGTTTAAAATACAATTTAAATTTTACGTTACTGTCCTATGTCACCCTTAACTGTAGTTCACCTTGTTTTTAAAGTAATATTTCATTCTTAACACAGAATTATGTGAATATTGGAATGTCTTTTAGAAGATTAAAATCAAATATAATGTTTGAAGTAGTTTATATACCCTGTTCTGCCATTAAGATACGTAAGGAATGTCAAAGCTCTATTAACAGACCCTGAACTCACAGAGTGCTGCAAATGAGAATCATATTTTTACAGTATATAAATCTATTAAATTATTGTTAAAACCCATAAGCAGCATGGAAGAAAATCATCAGATTCATTTGTTAGTGTTCTGCTTGTACTTTATGATCATGACTAATCATGTGTTTATTTTGAGAGTAAAGATTTTTTTATTGAAATTGTTAGGGTCCATTTCAAAGACAGAATGTTATATAAATGTTATAATTGAATATTCCGTGCCTAGTTTCACAGTAGATTTCTGGTTAATTCTTTCATTTCTAGGTGCTTGGAAAGATGAACTAGCATTTTATTGGAAATAATCAATGACCAACTTTATAAAAGGAGTATAAATATTTGCGATTTGTCCTATTGATACTATCAATCCCTGGTTTGGCCTTTGCCATGTTTACTCTTAACTTTAAATTAATATTAACTATATAGTATTTGAATATAGTATTAATCTGAACTTTTGCTGTACTTCCTGAATAGTTCTAAATTCTGTCATTAAAATAACCACTAGATGCTGTTATATACTGCTTGTCCCAAGTCATGACTAGATTTCTCTTTTGTGCTTGATATTTAGGCTTTCAGAATCAGTTCACATCAAAATGCCAAGGCTTGCCCACATCAGTTAGGCTCCAAACTTTGTTTTGATTATTCCCATTTGTGGGGAAATTTCCTTACATATGGAAATACAAGAAACATAATTGGGGGGGCCCTCAAAATGTACTGATCTAGTATGTAATACAGACATTTCAGAAATGTTCTTTTCCCAGTTTTCTGTGATTCTCTGAGATGCTCGAGAGTTTCTCTAAGTTACTAGAAATATCTTGAGACAGAACAAGAAACTGGATGTACTTTTAAGCTGAACTATTTAATCAGCAAAATTATATTAAGAAAAGAATGCTCATTGACAGTCCTTTGGTTTTAATAACTGATGGATGTCTTTGAAAGTGACAGTGTTCTTGGCTATATTTTAAGCTTTTAAACCCACCAGTCTGCATTTTCAAGAACTAGAGTCTCATCTAATGAAGATAGGAAGAAAGTTGATACACCTTGGAAGAATGGAATGGGCTATCTCTTCCTGAACTTTTGGGAGAACTAAGTTTCAAATCAGTTTCCACAAAGTGAAATAACTATTCAATACTTTTATTTTCGGTTTAAGTCTTAAATGGTTCGAATTGGTAGGAATTTGTCCAAATTGTGAGTTATTCAAATATATCTATTATTTTGTCCATAGTACATTAGCTCCAAATCTATTTTTTTTTAAGTTTTTTTTTTTTTTAAACAGAGGCATGTTTTATTTATTTATTTGTTTGTTTGTTTGTTTGTTTTGTTTATACATGCACTGGGTACAGTCAGAAGAGCGGGAGGGTGAGAGAATTCACCAGAGCCAGAGCGAGGAGCAGAGCAGGCAGAAGGACTGAAGTACACTGCTGAGGGGAGCAGCGGGTGGCAGGAGAGGTCTGCGCGCCATGTGGGACCCTCCTCCAGTGGCAGGGGAGAAGCCGGGGATCGAACCGGCGCCACAGAGGTCGCGGGCAGCTTCGCAACCCAGCGCTCAACCGCTGCGCCACCGGGGAGGCCCCGCTCCAAATCTATTATCTACTTTTGATCCCCACCAGGAACTACTAGTCCTGAGTAAATAACCCATGTTTTAATTTAAAAAGGCAAGAGCAATCTTATCAATATAATGTGAAAAAATAAACAGTGATGCAAAATTAAAGAAAGAAAATGTTGTTGTCTAACTAGAAATTAAGTACTTACTCCAGTTTTAGAGGAGGCTCTGCCCTTCTAACTTTGAAGGAAGCACTGATTTTATAAGCTCATTTTTTTTCTATTTCTTCAGTATAGGATCATTCCCATGTCTGTAGATCACAGAGTAACATGCTCATGCTATACTGGTTAACAATTTCAGACCATCCTCTGAGAAGGATGTACAGAACTGGTTATCTGTTGTATCTTCTGGTGTACTACTCAGGACAAATCTGGGAGTCACCAGCCTTCCATTATATGAAACTCTCTCTTCCCTTGAATCTTCATATAAATGATCCAGAAAATGCTGTTACTCTTCCTTGTCTACATGACCCTTTCTTGAAGCTTTCTGTTGACTTAAAAACTTTTTAAATACTATCTATTTACAAGCTTAATAGCCCTTCCAAGAATTCTGGCACCAATATTGAAGGTGGTTTCACATGAATTGTTTTGCTCAGAAACCAGTACATGTTGACATATGTATAGAAAGAGATATTTAACTCAAATATATTCTTGAGGTAGTCTGTTATTTTTAAAAAGAAAAATTATTATCACCCATAAGTACCATCTAACAAAACTTAGGCCAGCTGTAAACTTGGCAGTGGTATTTATTTTAATAACATCTAACATCATTGTCTCAGGGAGTCAAGAGTGATATAGACTAGATTGAGTCATGTTTTTTCCCTAGGCTTTCTAGACTTCTAAACATCTTACAGATCCTTTATTCATACTCAGTGGGGTAAAAAGACAACCAATCAATCTGACTTTGCCCCATGTTTAAATACGGTCTTACATTATCTTCTTTTATTTAAAGATCTATCGTAAGGGAAGTGATCACATACCTCCCTTCCCAGACTGTTTTCTCTGTAAACTTATTAGGGAGGCTTCTCTAAAGCATATGCAGTAACTTATTGATGAAAATTAATTAGATCTATTAACTGTGCATTAACCCCACTTATGGGACCAAAAAAATACAGTAATAGTCATTAATAATAGAAATAATATCTTTCTCATGTTTGTCATTTTGTAGTTATTTTTGGTCCTTAGAGAAACTAATTTATTTGTCCATAGTCATAAGACACAGGGTAGATTTAGAATCTGGGTCTCAACAATTAGTTATCCTGTATCCACTTATTAAAAATAATGGTGATAATCATATAAGAATTAAAACAACCACAGTGACTAACTGCTAGCTCTTGTAAATCTTTAAATCAGTCAAGAAAAGAATTTTAACCCAAGTCAGGAATAGGTAATCAAAAGAATATTTATCAATTTATGAGTTTTTCTAGCTACTCATTACTCAGTTAATTCTTTTTTTAAAGATCTTAATGTCATTTGTTGGATAGTTTGAAAAGAACACCTTGAAAGTTTTATTTGCAATAAAATAGTGGTAAAAAAGTTAAAAAATGGGAGGGAATTATTACAAAATTTTTATTTTTTCTTAACAATTTAGAAACTATACATTTTACTTTTCTGTTTATATGACAGTAATTAGCTGATTCTTATCACAAATAGATGTTAAGTATATGGAGTAATTTTTTTGGAAATATAATGTCTATACATGTGTTTTTTAATTGAATATAAACAAACTTAAATACTCATTACTTCATTCAAAAATAAAATTGCTAGGTGGATAAACTCTTAAGGGCATATTAGCTCAGATTTCCTTTCAGATTATTTTAATTAAACCATCAAAGCTCAATAATTTATTATAATAAAACCCAATAAAATGCTATTAAATAAATGAAAATAATTATTTTCTGTAAATGTTAATAAAGGAGTGTGAACCAATACCTGATAGTATATTGTATTGCTACATTTTTCCATGTTCCTTTACAGTTATTTCTTGAAGAAGGCAATCTTAGATTAAAGAACATGAAAACAAATTATTCACCTTTTATCCTCATGCTTAAATAATATGTTACATGCAAAAGTATTATTATAAAAATGATTATTTTGTCATAAATAAGAAATTTATTTTTATTTATACTAATTTTTGAATTTTTTTCTACTAAATCATTGCAAAGACTGTCAACCTAACAGTAGTAATAGTATTAATTTTTCTAACCATGCATGATTCATTTGACCCTAGTAGCTGTAGCTTGCTTGCCTTGTTTTTTCCCTGAAATTAAAAAAAAAAGTGTATAAAATCACAATGAATATCCGCTCTGTATAGTAAGACAGCAGCACAACTTAAGTCATAATAAATTGTTGACATTTTATTAATTCACAAATGGATTTTGGGAGATACATACATATATGACTTCTCTGAACTTTCTGTTGAATGTGCACTGTTGTTAAACTACTTGTTTTTTCCCTGCCTGCTCTTTGAAGAAGTCAATTAGGAATAATGGGAAACAAGGGGTAGGCAAAACATTGCGGTGCAGTGTTATTTCCATCTGTCTGGGAATATTTCAGCCAAAAGTTTATTTTGGGAAAAAAAAAAAAAGCCATAGTACACTCACACACACACAGACACACACACCCCACAAATACTTTGGCTGCAAATTATTCTGCAGGGTTGTTGCTGTGTTGTTGCTTGTGTCTATTCTTGTGTGTAAAGCTGCCATCCATTCATGCATGTTTGCATTCTCGTCTGTGTGCTTGTTCACGAATTAGCTCATCCTCCTCCTGGTTCAGGTTAAAATTAATCAAGAGAACAAGAATTTATGGGTATGACTGTTAGCTGGAAAGCTCTTACTCCCTTGTAAGTCTTTCTTTCAAACTACATCTTCTGCTGAAATTTCTCGGGATGAAGTATTCAATGAGTAGCCAGCTAGTCTCCTGTGTTACCTGGCTTATATATGCCCTTAACAGTTCTTGGAAAAATAATTTAATATTATTTTATCTCAGCTTCTTAACATCATAAATGAAAGCAGTTGGTATGAATTACCTCCCTAACTGTGAGGAGTTGAATTATTTTAATTCTGCTTGCCAAATAACCAGGAATAAAGACATCACAGTCTCTACCTGCACCTAGCCCCCACTTTTTGGTGGCAAAAAATTAAAAAGAACACTATCTAGTGAAACAAAATATCACCCATTAAAGAAACTTCCCTGCAAAAGTGTGATATAATTTAAAATCAACATTGCTCTAAGGTAGCTGAAATGTTTTTTTTTTTTTTCATTTTGCTTTTAACTGACAGTATACCCATAATTCTTGGTTGTTATTATTGTTTTTCTCCAAAGTCAATTTCTGGGCCATTGGTGGCTGCACTAGATATTGTTCTAAATTGTTGTCTTAACTACCTTCTTTAAAAATATAATGTTGAAGGCTCATAATATTGAAGATGACTCCAGGATGAACCCTGAATTTGCTGACCGAATAAAACAGCTTGATAAAGAGGCGTCTTACTACCGTGATGAGTGTGGAAAGGCCCAGGCGGAAGTCGACCGGTTGCTGGAGATCCTCAAGGAGGTGGAGAATGAAAAGAATGACAAGGACAAGAAGATTGCAGAACTCGAGAGGTAAAGTTTGCAGTCATGTTGTGAATTGTCGACAGTGAGTGCACACTGATTGCCTCATGGCCCGTCTCAGGGAATGTACGTTCCATATTTCAGCTTGGAAACAAGTTATGTATGAGGAAGATGGCCTGTTAGGGATGATGTGTTTCTGCAGGACTCTCAAAAGGCAAAATTGAGTTTTCTTTTGAATGTATATGTGTTCCTTTAGTGTCTAAGAAAATGTCAACTCTCTGGAGGGATGGTCATGACCTAACATTTCTGGCAGTGGAGTATGTAAGAGATTGAGGCTTTGACTACCTGAAACTTCAGATTTTTCCCATCAAAGACAAGTATTTGTGGTTTAGGTTTGTATCGAACAAAGAAAAAGGAAAAATGTGGTTGCGAATTCATTCAACACAGGAGAAAGGGAAAGGTATTCATATCTTTTGGATGTCTTTGGGCACGCAAACCACAACAAATTCATCTTGTAAGAGGATCTTATGACAGTTGGTAAAGAAATGTGTTTGCATAGAGTCTACCTGATAGCAAATTCTGTCTAAAAACAATGGAGGTTATATTAGTTCCAGAGTGTTTAGGTTTTCAGGTTAAATCATATCCATACTATATTTATGTGGGGTATGGACTCTGAAAAGAAATTTGCTATCAGTGCTTTTTCCTGTATTTCATATAAGAAAAGAATTTCTGAGTAATCTTACAAAACTCCATAACCTCTGAGGATTTCTTATTGGTTCAGCATTAGGCAGAATTTGTTTTTCCTATATTCAGTCCATATGACAGAGATCAGCAAATTTTTAGTAAATCAGTCAAGGTTTGCCAGCTCTAGTCAAGGCACTATTGAGGCCCTCACAGACTTCAAGACACGCAGAAGACATGGAAAGCTGGCGGCTTTAGCAGCCGAAACACCTGGGTTCAAATGTTGCCTCTGCTTCCTGCCAGATGTAAGACTTTGGATCTTGTTAGAAATGACTCTCTAGCAACCTAGTAAAATATATTACTCTTTGCAAGTGCCAAGTTCCTCTGCAAGGTGGGATAGGTACATCATTATGAACAGGTGAATGCTCAAACAAATATATTCTCAATGTTAAGTAACTATGCATTAATTGGATAGAATAATTTAAAAAAATCAACATTTTCAAATATAAATATATTTAATATATTCAAATACGAAATCAATATTTCATTTTAAAATCTTAGCATTAATTTGATGATCATCTGACTTTCATTTGGTGTGACCACTATGAGAATTATTTTTTCCTTGAGATAAGTATACATACTAAAATCTTTATGGGCTTCATTTTAATTTTTATTTAAAAATGTGGGAAATTTGTGTTAATCTACTTGTTCCTAAAAATACAATTAATTTTAGACTTATCTACATGACTATTTTGGAACTGTATTTCAGGACCAAACATTATCTTCTGGAGATTGGACTTGTCAGAAAGAGGTGAACCCTAATGTAGTTCTCCTGCCTTCTAGTCTATGGCTTTGAGAAGCAATAGGTCATAAAGAGAAGCCCTAGATAATAATACTGATAATATTAATAATTATACTAGTAATAATAATAGGTTATTCACATTTTATGTTTACAGTGTACCAGATACTCTTCTAAACTCTTGATCTGCAGTATTGTATACCAGTTAATCTTACCCACAACACAGAAAATATCATATCCCCATTTTATAGATAAGAAAACTATGACTTATATAGGTTTAGTAGCTTCATCAAGGTTACATAAGAATCAGAGTCAGAATTTGAACACAAGTCTGACAAATGAACAACTGAGAATCACTCCATCCAGCAATGGGTCAAAGGCCGAAGCTAGTTCAGTAGCACTGAACAATCCTGCAGCGAGCAGAGAAGCACTGCTGCTGGGCCATGGGAGATCTGCCTCATCTTTATTAGCTTTCATGAGGAAAAGTGATGTGCTATGTATTTAGAAGGTGTTTTTCTGCACTAACCCAGCTTCCTAAAATTGTAATTGAATATCAGGATCAGCTACTCTAAACATTTGCATGAAAACAGCATAATTGTCTAGTTGCACAATAGGTTTTAGCTGGACACTGTTGCCATTAAAACATCAAGAATATTCACATTTTTATTTCCTCAATATGGAATGCATTAAAACAACAGTGATTTTTACAGACATTTATCTTTATGTACTTTCTGCACATTTTCTTTATCTCTGCCTTTGCCTCTCCTTAAAGCTGATGCCTCCCAGGCACTGTAATTCATAAAATGTGTGGTGGGACTTGACTCTGTCCCAGTTCTCTGCCTGCCTGTGTCTTGGGTCCAGCAGCAGAACATAGTCTGGGAAATGTCTGAGCCCCAGCCCCAGCCCAGGCCTCTAAGGAGATGGGGGTGGAGATCAAGAGGGGAAGTTTCTTGGGAAAAGGAATGCTCAGCCTTGGCCTGCTTTTCTGAAGCATTATCTGCTGGGTTACATGTGTATTCCGACTAAAACATCTTCCTTGAGCTGTCAGGCAGCCTTTTTCAAATTGGGCAGTATTGCCATTTGTTGGCTTAAACTGAAAAATTCATACTTCATAATGTTGGGAACTAAAAATTTCTTAGCAATATGACATATATCTCCATTTTGGAGTCATGGAGGAATGTTTGCAATGAAGTTTGTGATTTTGAAAACCAAAAAAATTGAACTTGAAATAAATTTGTGGTCTCTGGTCTGTAATGTGACCTACCAGAGTAAAAAAGACCTCTTTTCAAAAGCAGCTAGTGTTTTAAAATATTCCAGAACTTCAGTTATGTGTGACAAAAGGTATGGGGTTAAAAAAAACTCAAATGACGCTGACACTGGTCTGCTCCTTCCTCAGAGGGCAATATGTGTTGGCTTTCTATTCTGTTAATCTTCCCATTTTTTTTACTTCTCCCACAATGTATCTTTGCCAAGAGCACATGCCTGGCACTTCCATACATGCATTTACCTCTTAAATTCCATGTGAATGATGTTTTTCACCAGCCATTAAATATTTTGCTTTTCAAAGCGCCTATTGCTTCAGCATGGTCCCCAGATGCAGTTGGGCAACTCTTACACTAGGTCAACTCTTGTACTAGGTGCTGTTGGTCCAGCTGGGAGCCTCTGCCTTGAATTGCAGGCTGCTCTGGTGGACTTGGACACAGGTAGGTGGAGGACCTTGACCAGAGAGTTGGTCCAAATGAGGCAGAAATCTTCATTCAGTTGACAGTGCTAGGTAACATGTATGCTACACAATGAAGTAGCTCATTAAACATGAGAGGTAGTGAAATATGTGGTCTTTTGGTATCAGTGCTCATCTAGATCTCTGAGCTTTATTTAGAATTTCCAGAATTCATTCTTTGGTGCCTTAGGGGAAAGAGAGAGGTTAACAGTATTTCAGCCAGGGACCTGCTGTCACTGAACCTGTGATACCTCACCATGGAAAGAAATCAGTTAGGTGATCTTTCATGTAATTATTTTAATTGTATTTTTATTTTTTCAACAAATATTTCTTAAAACTTTTGAAAGAATTCTAGACTCACTAGAAGGTACAAAAGGAAATGGAGGGTTCTCATGGATTCCTTCCCCTCCATTGCCCACTGCTCATGTAATTATTTTAATTATATTAGGGGGTTTGTCTAGAGGCAGAGAGTGTTCAAATAGAGCCTCAGTAATGTGCCTCCATACTGTGAAGAGGGGGTTGGGTCCCTTGAGACTCTTCTACCCCTAAGACATAGCATCAGAATAGAAAACAAGGTAGTACTTAATTATCTGGACCAGGAACTAATGCCACCAGACATTTGGACTATAAGAAGCATTTTAGATGCCTGAAAAAGCATTTTCTCTAAAGCTGAGAAACAGACCATTATTTTTCCTTCTGAATTTGTTAATAACATACTGACAATTTCTTTGATGCCTTTCAGAACTCTTTTCAAACCATGAACTTATCCATAGCTAAAAAAAAAAGGATAACATCTTCTGGAGGTCACACAGTACACAGAAGAACCTTCACACCAGCCTTATTGGTTTTATGTAGTAATTTATTCCTAAGTAATTTCTATTTATGTTTGCTAACTTAATTGAAGGAATATTTTCAAAACATGTGGTGGATGGTTTTCTGCCATCCCTAACTACCTTTTGTTGAGGCACATGGACATTGTGGCACCTTTGAAAATGTGATGAAATCTAGGAGCCAGTGGAAAAGGCAATGGAATCTTAAGCATTTGCTGGCTCTTGCTGTCAGTTTGATTTACCTCTGATGCAGGTTTTGAGATGGTAGCTGGACCCAGAGGTACCAGAGTGCCCACAGAGATCATGGCCTGGCCTCACTTATATTTTATCAATTATGCTTTCATGATTGGGTCAGTGCTTTTACCATATATTTAATCATGTATTTTATCTTTGATTTTTATCACTATAGTTATTGTTGTTTTCAGCTGAAATGTTCCTGTTTAAGCCTTCCCCAGGGGATTTGTTTGTTTTTCCTATCTGAAATGCTTAAAAAATATTTCTTAATAACTGGTGCACTTCCACTGAGCATGTAGGTGGTAAAGTGTCAGTTTTTTCGGCAAAGAACTGTTTATAGGTTAACAATGTGAATATCTCCTATGTGCTCCTGGGCTAGTCTGAAGAAGATCGTGGTGGCTCTTGTCCTTTCCAATATTGTTTGACATTTTTGTTTTGGCCGATTTGAAGAGTGTGTTAAATATTTTTGTACAATAAGTTATCAAACATCTGGATATTTTCAGTCATGAAGTATGATCCTCATTCTTGCCACTAAAAAAATTACTCTCAGTTCTGGAAGCTACACTGTCCTTTCTTGGGAGGCTGATAAGTAGGCAGCACTCACCTGAAGTCTTCCTCACAGTATCTTTGATCATTCTGGGCACAGTGCTCTGTGAGCATCTAAAATGGAAATCTTTGAACAGGAAGCCAAAGTGCTCAGCAACTTTTGATTTTCAGGGATGAAAGGAAAATAACTCATAGAATGTAAGCATCCAACTTTCTGATATCAGGGCTTACTGCCAGCTCTAACACTGTAGTAATTTTCATTTCACTTTATTTAATAATAAACTTTTGCATGCACACAGATAGCAACCTTCTCTACAAATTTTCCTCCAGAAAAAGGCAAATTTTGCCATTGGGTGGCTAGAGCACACCCAATGACTCACTCAGTGTGTTGTGATTATGCATATGAGAGCAGATGCTGGTTTCTTAAGAGTAATGTTTAAAACAACAGGTTACAGTGTGTGCCTAGGGATTTGGGGGTAAAGTCAGATAAAAATCGCTTTATTTGCCCTTCATTTGGTTATGAAACCTGCTAATATAACATCTGTTGCTGTATGTTTAAAACTAATGTGTTTCCTTCCTTTTATTCTCTTTTGCTATCCCTTTTCCTTTCTGCTTATCCTCCAAATTGCTGCTCTCACCCTTGCTCCAATCAGCTTGACTTTCAGGTCAGTACCTTCAGTTTTTCTTCTAACTGCCTTTCCCTCCTAAGCTCAATTTATTGCTTGCACTTGTTTAACAAACACATTTCTGAAATGGTTTTCTTCTGGCCACCACATTTTTTTCCCATTGCATCCCATGCCTTGGGAAGGTTTATTTTATGAGAAGCCTCTATAGGTAGGGACATGCGAAGAAAAAGATGGGAATAAATCACTGTTGGCTATTGATATATTCTATTCCTGGATTATAAAATCATTAAGAGACATTATGGCAAAAATTCCCTAGGGTATTTCTCCTGAGCAGCTCAGAAAATTGACTTCATGATGATAAAACATGGAGCTGTGGAAGAAGCAAACGCAGGATGCAAAATTTTACCTGGGAGAATAAAAGATCTGTCCGTGACACAGCAACTTAAAAGCTGAATTTAATAGTGCAAACCATTCAGACTTTTCGCTTACTAAATCACTGTTTTGAAAGATTTATAATACTTTTTTTCAAAGTCACTTTTGAAAATTATCAGTGTGTGAGTAACATATTGTACACACATGTTATTTCATATCATTGTTTTGACTTTTAGCTTTTTAACTTCATTTTTATTAGCCAAAAGACATACTTTAATTACCTAGAGCATAGCATATGGAACAAAATGTAAAGTGAGATTCAGCATTGATTAAGTGAATCCTTATATTAAGAAAAAAAATGCACTTATGTTTGAAAACATACCGCAAGTGTGAGTCCAAGTCAATAACTGGTTCTCCTTTAAGTCAAGCAAGACCTCTTTCTGCTAATACATTGTAATATCTAGTGGTTTCTCATTCAATCAATGAATTTACTAAAGGATGCTCTTTGTGTGACTTGGACTACCTAGACTTTAAAAAATGGCTTTAGTTAAATTGGCAGCCGATCTAGCAATGGTTGCTCTTTTGAGAAGCAAGCTATAATATTTTCTTCTCTTTGTGAATGGTCTTTACCTCTTTATTCTGTCCACTGCTCATCACCTAGGCTATCAGACCCATGCACTAATACCAGCAGCAAATGATTTCAAAACATGGCCTCTGCCCATACACTGGTTTTGTTCCATTGCCAGGCCCACCCCTGTGGCTCACAGTCCTTGAAAATGAAACCATTTCTCTGCTATTCCCACATACCACACTGGGAGTCCCATAGCAACTGCCTTGAACTTCACTCCACTGAAGGAAGCCCCATTCTCAATATTTCCCCAATCAGAGATCTAAACAGAGATGAGAAGTATGGCCCTACAGAACTGCTCTCACCAAAATCCTAATGACTGTTCCAAAATCCTAATGATTGTTCATTCCCTTGGCAGTGCTGGGATGTGCAGAAACAGACATAAATGGGGAGTGTGGGTCTTAGCCACGTAGCATCCATACCTTTCTTCTAGGTTTTTTATCTGCTCATTGAATGAAGCTTAAGCTTTTCTCCTTGTCTGCCTTTTTTGTTTTCTTTTGCCTCTTTTGCTGCCCCTGATCTGCACCTGTCAATATTAAAACCCTCGAGACCAGGTACTCCTTTCGCTCTCACACCTCAGGTTTCCTGCCAGGCCTTCAGGTATTGTCCACAGGAGTCGTATTGGGCAGTATTTAGTTTTTTCCTGTTTTATGGTGAATGAGCACGAACTCAGACTCGCAGAAAACAAGATATAGAGTGAGGGCTGGGCGAGGTGTGGCTATCGATGCCTTCTCTGGACAAGGGGCCAGGCATACTGATTAGGTTTGGTGAAATGTGCAGGCTGCCTGGTTGGGTGAACTATAGTGTTGAATCAGGATTCAGATTATTTTAGTACCGTTTAATCTATTACCCCACATGAAAATAATTGAGAAAATGTGCAATCCTTATAAATAGCCTCTAGTTATATTTTTAGTATAGAAGGAATTGGGCAGCCCTGCTTTCTTAGAAGCAAAAAAGTTGTAGAATCTTGGAAGCTTTCTTGAGTTTTGACAAATATCCAGATTTAACTATGCTTTTTTCCCAACCACTTTCAGGTTTACCGGTTAAAATAATATTAAATGTAATTGTAGAATTGAATACAGGATCTCTGCCCAAGTGCTTTATTTATGTGGCTCACAGTTGAGAGACATATATAAAAATATATAATGTGTATACATACATATGTGTATATATGTGCACATAGATGTATTTGTGTGTATGCATGTATCATATATTATTAAAAAATACCATCTGGTCTTTCTTAGCATAGAAGTTTGTAGTCTACCTTTACTTTCACACCTCCAAAATGATGTTTGAAAGCTTTACTAATTCTTGGGTTTTTTCCTATGTGCTCTGGACAATACGGGAAGGTCTCCCGCCCCTCCCCCACCAAGTACCTTTTTAAATGGCTCATTTCATTTTCAAACTCTATGTAGACTCATATACTTAAATTCAGGTGGACAGATTTTATGTATTGGGTTTGGTAAAATGCAAATATCATATTCTAAACCTGTTTAGGTTCACACTCGAAAATCTCCTCTTCTGTCAAGAATTTCTTTACACACAAACCAGTAGGGAGCTGGAGAGGTGTGCTCGGACCCATGTATTGTACCCGTGGGAAGGTTTATATGTAATTTACTCACTTCTAGGAACTGCTTGTGAGATTAACATATGACTTTTGAAGATGAGTTTATCTAGGTAAATGTATGTAGCAGTGGACCAAAAAAAAAAAAAAAATAAAGTACACCCTTTGGGATTCACTTCAAAATCCTGCCAGAGAATCAATCAACCAAGTAAAACCAGAATGCTTAGGCCTCCCCAAGGCTCCCCAAGGTTCTCCCAACCTCCAACATGCTTTGGATAGTGGGTGGACTCCTTCCTTGTGCCTCGGTATCCCCGTTCGAGAGGAAGGGGCTGGAGCAAGCTCTCCAGGATCCTCCCTGTGCCAGTCTGAGGGAGCAGCTGGTAGTGATGGGCCCTGTGTATCTCCCCAGCCAGCAGGCTGGAGCTGATGGCTGGCGCCTGGCCGCCCATGAGCTCATTGTTACGGAGTCTCTTCAAACACTTTTACCAAAATAAACTGTGATGTTTCCCCAAAGCTGAGCACTGCATTCTCAATCCCTCATTCTTCTAGCAAAGGATGAAGTCACTGCTCCCAGACCTCAGAGGCCCGTTGCCCAAAGAAATAATGAAAAACACCTTGTCTGGAGCATCTCTTTGCTCCGCAATTTGCTCTTTGCTAGACTCAGTTTCTGGCCCTATCCCCTCCATGATTACATAGGTGAGTGCCTACTGTGTACTAGGCTGGACACTACATGCAGCTCTAGCATTCCCCCACAAATAGCTGATGATTAACGAAGCAAGCCATTAAAAAAATTAATTTTCTCTTTTATATTCACAGTGCACCTTGGTACTCCTAATAATAGAAATAACAGAAGTAGAGTAATGCTCTGAGCATTAACTCAGAGCTAGTGCTGAATTAATCATTGTTCACATAGTATTTATGTAGTATTCGTAAAAGTTGAATATTTTTCTCTTTCCCTCCATCCCTCCCTCTTTCCTTTCTTATCTTCTTTGCTTCCCTTCCTTTCTTGACTATTCCTCAAAACCCTTCTCCATGCTAGGTTCAGTGCTGAGTGTTGAGAATATACTAGTAAAACAGACATGACCCCTCCCCTCATTGAATTCAAAGACCAGCACTTCCTATAAGGAAGGATTTGGCCACTAAGAAAAATAGTTTGTCCCATTTATACTAATAACTGGAAAAACTGGGTTTCAGATGTATTTTAAAATTCCTTTTCCTATTGGGGTTGAAGGGGTTATCCACGGGTCAGAAAATCATTTCCTTCTTTAAAGTTGCCTTCTACTAATGCTGACATTTCTGGTGAAGTGTCAGAAAATTTTATGCCCAAGCATATCTGGTAGAAAGCCAGAAATCATTTGATTTTGCTTTGGGTGCAAATATTTTATTGGGGATGGAAAAAAGTTGTTTTCCCTGATTTACAGCTCCTGCAAACATAAAGTGGGTTCTATATTTAGAAACGGTTTTGAACCTTTGAGGTACGTCCAGGGGTGGGTTCTTGCACCTTTCCAACCTGGCCTTGGTGGAACTTGCCATGGTAATATTTTGCTGAGCCAGCTCCAATTTGTAGAACTCAGGCTTTATGTTCTGTATTATTTTTACTTTTTAATTTTTCTTGATTTGCTCCTTTGCTGGTCTACCTGTAGGCATTAGAACAGTGAGGAAGAGAGAAGGAACACAGTTTGCATTGTAGTTGAAATGTTTTGTAGTTCAGTATGTTTCCGAGGCTCCTCGGATACTAGTAAAACTATTCTCAGCTTGAAAACTAGTTAAGACAATGAAAGTAAGAACAAAAGCTCAAAATCAAGACAGCTCCAAGGAGGCCTGATGGGTCCTGACCCCTGAATATGAGATAGCAAGTTAGGAGAGTTAACCATTCATTTGTATTTTTCCAATACCTTTTCTCTTCCTTTTTTATTTTCCACCCCTGGCTTTGGTTGGTACTACCATATGGTTGAATATCAGCAAATAGTAAATCTCCCAAGATAGGTTGGCCTTTTCTGTAAATGTTGGAAAGGGAAGGAATTTAAAAAATAGTTTCTCAGTATTATTATAAATCACTTTCTAGAAAAATAATATCTTATTTCCTTTATATGGCTTTTCTTATGAAATGTGAATTCTATCACTTCATTACCCACAATACCAGCTCAGGTTGTAGGGAAACCTATCCAACTAGTGACTGGGACTTTCTTCCGGAAAGGTGCTTGGAGTTTTCACACTGTGCAATGCCACATTTTCACGAAGCCTGCATGTTAGGGGGTCATGTTTAAAAATGAGTGGGTACTACAGTGTGTGTGTGTGTATTCCTATGAAGGAAATACATTATCGTTGGCTTGCCTTCCAAAGACTAAAAAATTTTCTTTGTCAGAAATTCTAATGGTTTTAATATTTGCTGCTTTTATTCTGCCCCAAATTCATGAGTATATAGGTGAAAAATGTTTATATTAAACTAAATAAATATGAAAACTAGAATAGACTAGGAAGGCAGGACTTGAATGATTTTGTTTGGGTGCAACCATTTTAGTAGGGATATGAAAAAGTGTTATTTCCCTAATTTACAGTTTCTGCAAAAATAAAGTGGGTTGTGTAGAATTATTTTTATAGCAAAACTTTAATTTTAGAAACTATAGAGTGGATTGGTAAATGAAACAAATTTCCCCTAAAGGACATCTGTGACTCCCTTTTCAGTCCAAGAATAGTGAGACTCATATTTTAATTCTTTAATCCAGCTTGTCGATTGAACTCCTTCAATTGTTTTTTTTTCCAACTGTTAACTGTTAATAGAAGCACTATTTTTACTGATGTATAGAGAGAACTGAGTACAATAATTTATGCTGTGCAATAATTTTTTTCAATGAAAGCTGAAAGGTGTGTGATTCTCACAGTGTGTTGAAGAAAGTTTCCTTTTCTTTTGAGACTCCATACGTAACTGTGAAGACATAGCAGTGGGCATAAACAAACCTGGAGACATTTTAAAGTGGGGTTGGGGCAGAACTTCATACTGAGAATTTTTTTTTTTTTTGCAGTTTTGCTTCAGGTACTGGGAAAATCTTTTTAGAACCTTCTGAGAATGTGAGCACCACCTTTTCCAGATGGGCTTGTGAAGCAACAGAGCCATGTCTCATTGGCCTTTGTTGGTCAAATATACTATTCCTGCGGCTGGGCAGATCTCAGTATGATGTGTGAACTGAAGTGTAAGAGAGTGGTTTTAAATTTAACTTCAGAGCCCTCTGCTATTTAATCATATGTCAGTTTGATGGTTCCAAGGACAGCATGATATGTTGCTTACAGATAATTACCGTGGAGAGAATAAGTTGGTTATAATAATGAATAGCCAGAGAGTATTCTGATAACCTGTGATGAGTGGGCCTTGGTGAGAAACACTCACTGGACAATTGGCACATAGGTGTCCTATCGCTCTGCTGAGTGTGGGTGCTGTCCCGCCACCTAATCATGCAAAGCACGGGCTTTTTAGGGACTCCTGAGCTGATAAAGAAACACTGCTCTTGGATGTCATGTGTGTCATTTATCCCAGACCTGTTGCTACTTTATTTAGCACTTCACTCATAATCCAGCAAACTGTTGCATATTGGCGGAACATTACATGTAGAAAGTGAAGTAAACTTCATCCTAAGAAACAACATCATCATTGCTGTGGCAAGTTGAACACACATACAGGCATCTGTAAGCCCATCCCTGTGTCTGTAAGATGGAAACAGTCCTATCACAGCTCATCCATCCCTCAGGGGCTTACTGTGAGGATGCATGTGGGGTGTATCCTGAGCAATGTTCATCACCAGTAGTGTGATGGTTGTGATGAATGTGGATATGGTTTTTTTTTTATATAGTTAATTCAATTTATCTTATACATTTTTACATCATTTTTCATTTTTGCACAATGTATGCATTTCCATCTTGATTATAGTCCCCATACAATTCCCACCCCCCTTGTTTTGATCTCCCTCCTCACCTCCACCTTCTGTAGTGTGTCTCTGGTTTATAGTTGCTTGTTGATTTTGATTTTTACTTTATTATAATTAGGTTTTTTCCTGGTCCCTTATTTAGGTTTTCTAAATTCCTGCTGTGAGTGAGACCATTTGGTATTTTTCTTTTTCTTTCTGGCTTATTTCACTGAGCATGATCCCTTCTAGCTCCATCCATGTTGCTGCAAATTGCATGAGTTTATTTTGTTTGATTTCTGAGTAATATTCCATACTATGGAAAGCTGTGTGGAGATTCATCAACCTGTTAAAGATGGAGCTTCCATATAATCCAGCAATTCCACTCCTAGGTGTTTACCCAAAGGACACAGAAACATTAATTCAAAAGGGCACCTGCATCCCTATGTTTATAGCAGCACTATTTACAATAGCTAAGCTTTGGAAACAACCCAAATGCCCAAAAATAGATGACTGATCAAGAAGATGTGGTCCATATACACCATTGAATATTACTCAGCAATGGATATGGTTTTGATGAAGGTTTTCACCTTATTCTACAAGTGAGAGTAGAGGGTCCATTCAAAAGAGAAGTAGGAGTTGATCTTGTCAAAGCAGCCTCCTTTGTTTCTCTAGCTTTAGAACACTTAGTTGTAGAACTTACACCATTGTCTCCCTAAGTTATTGAAAGATTTTGAGGGAGAGGTTGAAAACTTCAACATTGCCCATCTCAGTGAGTTTGTCCCGAGAGATTTATTTATTTATTTATTTATTTATTTATTTATTTATTAAGATTTATTTATTTATTTATTCATGCACTGGATACAGTCAGAGGCGCAGGAGGGTGAGAGAATTCACAGAGCCAGAGTAGGGAGCAGAACAGGCAGAAGGACAGAAGTATACTGCTGAGGGGTGTAGTGGGTGGCAGGAGAGGTCTGTGCGCCATGTGGGACCCTCGCTCAGTGGCCAGGGATCGAAATGGCGCTGCAGAGGCTGCGGGCAGCTTTGCAACCCAGCACTCAACTGCTGCACCACCGGGGAGGCCCATTTCCTGAGAGATTTAAATAAATGAACCTAGAAAATTTACCTGTGCTTATTGAAAAGTAATTTCTATACATACATCTCTCTGTGCATGTACATATATATGTAGATAGATAATATATGCATATATATGGGCTCTGTTACTCTATTTAGCAATCTTTTTATATATAAAGATTTTCTATATGAAGATTATATATAATTATATATCTGTAAATTAATTCATTTAATACGTTTTTCATACATTTAGGTCATACTTTAGATTTTTTCTGGAATTTGATTGCCAGAATTCAACTGCTGTCTTTCCATATTCACGCATAAAAGGACCTGGTATGAGTTTAGAGGACAAGCCCGTATTCCAAGTGTGTTCCTTCATCCAGTCATTTCTTTTATTCATTAATTTATATTTTTTCATTAAATAGTAATTATGTATACCAGGCACTGTGGCATAACTAGGACTATATCCCAGAAACATCATCAAGAGAGATGGAAGCAGATCAATAAAAAGATTTATAGTATAATATTTATGCAAATGATGTAATACATAACAATCTGCACTTTGATTTTCTTTTTATAAAAATATTTTTCAGTCTTTTCTATATCCATACATAAAAAGTTTTCCATTCTTTTTTAAAAAAAAAAGATTTATTTATTCATGCATACAAAAACCGGGGTACAAGCCAGATGCACGGGAGGGTGAGAGGCATCACCAGAGACCGAGTGGGGAACAGAACAGGCAGATCCACTGAAATACACTGCTGAGGGGAGCAGCGGGCGAGACAGGAGAGATCTGCCATGCTATATGGGATTCTCGCCTCCTGGCCGGGATGGACAGCTTCACTGTGCTGCACTCAACTGCCTGCGTTACCAGGGGAGGCCCTCCATTCTTTTTTTTAACTTTTTTTTTTATTACAGTCTCTCCTTGAAAAAATTTTAGGTTATTTCCCATTTTTCCCTCTCCTATAGACTATGATAATTAATAATTTTGAATAGATTTAATTTTATAGGAATATGAATATATTTATATGATACATTCCTTGGACAATATGTTTCTAATTTTGCTAGATTTTGCTAATTGCCTTTTATAGATATTAAGCCATTTATACTGCCACTGACAAAATCTAAAAATGCTTTTTTCCTCATTAACTGTCCATACAGAATATTTTTCAAATTTTTTTATCTTTGACCAAATGGAATGTGAAAAATGGCATTTAAGAGTAGTTTTCATTTGCTTTGATCTTACTGAAAATGAATATCAGCATTTTTAAATATGCTTATAATTTGTCATATCTGTCTTCTTATTGATTTGTAGAAGTTCTTTATATATTAGGAAAATTATGAGTGACTTACTAGTAGGCTAGTAAATTGTTTTTATTTGTATTTTGGATACTCTCTCCAGTTAGTTTGTCTTTTTATTTTTAATTTGCTAATGCCTTTCATTTTCATTTTGCTAATTGCGTTTTTTGCTATAAAGACAATTAAAAAATTTATGTAGTCAAACATTCAGACTTTCATATCTTTTGAATTTTGTGTCATGGTTAGAAACCTTTTTCACATTGTAAAAGTATGAAAACACTGTCCTGTGATTTCTTTGGTATTTTTATGCTTTGCTTTTCTGCACTTAAGTTTTTGAACCATATGAAATTTATCTTAGGGTAAAATAGGAAGTATGGATATAACTAAATTTTTTTCAAGGTCAAGTGAAGTTTCAGTGTCATTTCCATCATTTGCCTTTAACTGGAGCTAGCCTAGCCCAGGTTAGGTTTCTGTCTTATAAATTCAAGTAGCTCCCACTGAACATGAAACACACTCTTAATTGCTAGTTCAGTGTTTGTCTTTCAGTCTTGAGTGGAACATTCATCTGGAAAAAGACATGTCTTATTCACCCAGTGCCTGTTAAATAGTAGACTTAATAATTATTGATAGAATGGGCCTCCCGGTGGTGCAGCAGGTTGAGCGCAGCGCTGTGAAGCTGTCCACAACCTCTGCAGCGCGGGTTCGGTTCCCGGCCAGCCAGGGAGATACCCAGGCAGACCTCTTCTGACTCGCCTGTTGGCAAGTAGTAGTTCTCGTAGTAGTAGTAGTAGTAGTAGTAGTAGTAGTAGTAGTAGTAGTTCTTATGTAGTCATAAGAACAGAGAGGTTTTGACCAGGCTGTGTTTCAGGTACTTTGGGATAGTTGGTAGCCCTGTCAAGGGGGAAGATTGGAAATAAAATCTAGAATTGGGCAAAGAGGCATCAATCATGGAGGAGAATGTCAAATATTATATAAATATTTGGGTATTCAGAAGAGGGGGGGCGATTGGGGGAAATTTTATGGTATTTTCGGTTAACCCTAAAAATGGAACAGATTTTAACAAATGTAGAACTAGGTAGGGAGCATGAATAAAGGCAGTTAAGGCAGGAAGTTACAGTGCTACTAAAATAAGATGATGGCTCTAGATGTTATGTGGATGCAAGGATAATGAAGAGATGCAAGGATAATTAACAAAACAGACAAACAGGAAAAATACAAAAATCAGCAGCTTGTATCTCTATCCTGTTTCCAGAAGAATAGGATCAAAGAGACAGGAAAAACAAGCAAACAAACCCCAGTTGCTCTAATAGCAGGAAGAGAATAAAGGTGAGTAGCAGTTTTGTTCTCAAACAATCTGTTGTTACTGTCATTGCTGTAATGGCGCAGAAATGAGCACTGACTCAGTTGGGTGCTGCTTTGGTGCAAGATGTGGTGCTATACTTTCTTCAAGGTTCTTTTCATATTTTCTTTATAGCAACTCAAATCTAGTAGGTGCTATTATTATTTCCATTTTTTTGCGATGAGAAAACAAAGCCTCAGAGAAGTTAAGTAACTTGCCCACTATTACCCAGCTATTAAATAGTGGTACCAGAATTCAAACTCAACTGCTGCTGCTCCAGAACCCAGACTCAACCACTGTGTCCTATTCAACAGTGAGACTTTTTATGTTAGGATAAATTGGTTTGGCCCAAGAACTCCTGGTTCCATAGGGACCACTCTTTAATGTGCTTCTTTTGGGGTGGAAAGCTATTTCTCTAATACAAAAGATTCCAAGCGTTGATGAAAACCTCTTATAATGGAAGTTGAGAAGCTGTTTGTGTTGGCAGTTCCAGCTTTTTTTGAGCTGCTGGTCTGAGTCTTCACCCTCTCCTGAGCAGGAATATGGAATTCGTCTTTTTGAAGTGAGTTTGAGTGGGCCTGGTAAGTGAGCCTCCATGGAGGCAGCAGCGGCTTTGTAGACAGGAGGCAGTCATCAGCTCTGGACGGGCTTCAAGAAATGAGGACGGCAGAGATGGGGGAAGACCTCAGGCCATTCATCCTTCTGCCTGCTTAAGACAGTTCCCAGTGGGGAATTCTGGGGAAGCAGCCAAGAGAAAAGATGTATTTCCAGGAGGGGTTTTCTGCTTCTTCCAGGAATCATTCTTGGGACAGTTCTTCATGGCCCCACACAGTGTGATCAGAGAATCCCAGCAACATTAAAGCCAAAAAGAAATAAAGGCCTTTGTTGTGATATATGATGACTTTCCTTATGGAAAAAAAAACCCTGCAAAATAAAACAACTCTCTGAAGCCGAGAGGGTCTTCTCTGCAGCGTGATATCTGCTTGCCCTTGATCTTGTCTGAGACAAGTGGGAGGGTTGGCAGCACATAACAGAGGCTGTGAATTCAAACCCATGTTCCAGTGCCCTTGTCCAAGCAGCCATCATACTGTGGAATCATTTCTTCTTCATCATTATGTTAGGTCAGGGGGTAGGTAGCATACCACCAGATGCAGGGTCTGCCTCCTACAGAGCTTGAGTTTTTTTATGTATTTTTTTAAACTTTTAACTTTTAAGCTTTAATGACTTCATCTGTAGGCCTGATAGAAAGTGTCTGTGTTGGCTTCTCAGTTTTCATAGCTGCTGGGCAGAGCGGACTTCCTCTATTTGTTGTTTTGTTAGTTTGGCTTCCCTTTTCGTCTCATAGATATTAGCATGTGGACCAGTCCTCTAAAAATGAAGATGTTTTGAATAGAATAACCCAGCTTTCTCCAACTTCTCTACATTTGAAGTGTTTTTTGAAGGTTGTTTTTTAATTATATGATAGAATAATTTTGTCAAATTAAAAAGCACATAGGATCTTTCTAAGGACCCTATATTTTCAATATAATTTTGGGGAAAGATAATTCAAAATACCTTTCTTGGAAAACTGCTGCCTTTCATTAAGCCCTTTCCATGGGCCAGATTCTGCAGAAATCACAGAGTTCTAATTTCCACTAGAGCTGTGTAAAAAGGCTTTATTAATTTGCAGTGGGCAGATGAATAAACTGAAGATTTAGTGAAGTTACCCTCTCAAGGTCATTCTGAATCTAAACTCAGGTTATCTCAAGAGCAAGGGACATGTGGCTATAAGCACAGATGGATGCTCCTTTGTATACCATGATTAAAAAAACCAAACAATTAAAGACAGCATTTTCCAGGGGCAGTTGGAAGCAGGTTTGTGTCTTAGCGACATCTACTTCATAGTTCCAATCAACCAAATTGGACTCATCGCCTGTTCTTTCATGTGTCCTCCCACTACACTTGGCATTTAGTCGTCGAAGCTTCCAAGTGCCTCTGGGCTCATCCCTCACTGTCTAACTCACCATGTGGTCTACCTATTACTTCCTTTCCCCATTCTAGGTATTGTGGTATCTCCATTGGTCATTTGGATTATTGCAGTCACCTTCCAAGAGTCACAGCCCGCTATTATCCTCTACTTAGATAAAATCTGAGAGGCAACAACTTATGCCTAAAAGCTCTGTTGCCTCCTTGTCTTGTACAAAACAGCAAACTCTATGGCTGGTTTATGAGTCCTTTGCACTCTGACTCTGGGGTGCTTACCATTCTTTTCTTAAACCCCAGTACATACACCTGTCCATCTTCGTCCCCTTTTCTAGTGTGTTTTCTCACTCCCCACACTTGCTAGACTGTTTCCGCCTCACTACATTGGAGAATACACTTCCTGTTAGTTCAGCCCTTTCTTCCTATTTTCCTGAAAAACTCCTACTCATCCTTGAAGTCCCAACTTACATGTTACCTTCTGATTCTTCTCAAAGGATAGTAGTTCTGCCTGGGTTCTGATAGTACTTAAAGTTGTTGTAAAGGGCATTTTGTAATTTTCCAGCAATGTGATATGCCCTTCTACTAGACTTTGAACTGCGTAATGATCAAGACAGTCTCCTGTTCACCTTTATGTCTTCAGTTTCTGGCATATTGTTAATGCTCCATATATGTTTGCTGGAAATATTTATTTTTTTTGTTTTTGTTTTTTAAAGATTGATTTATTTATGTAAGCACTGGGGTACAGGTCAGAGGTGCTGGAGGGCGAGAGAATCCACCAAAGACAGAGCAGGGAGCAGAACAGGCAGAAGGACCAAAATACACTGCTGAGGGGAGCAGCGGGTGAGACAGGAGATGTCTGTCACGCCATGTGGAAATCTCCCCAGGCCGGGCGGGAATTGACTGGCACCGTGGAGGCTGCAGCTAGCTCCACCAGCGCTGCGCTCAACCTGCTGCGTCCCCTGGGAAGCCCTGCTGGAAGTATTTGATGGATGAATGGCTGGAAAGATGAACTGAAGGACAGATGGACAGGTTGGCAGTGGAGAAGCCAAATAGGATCTGTTTCAGTGTCTAGACAAAGAAAACAAAGACACAAATTAAGATGGAAGTTATAAAAGTAGAGAGGAGTTAACAGTTTTGATAGACATTTTAAATTAAAATGGAAGATTGTGGTGATCCTTTGTCAGTGATGTATGTGGAAGGACTTAGTCCTCCTGACTCCCAATATTAGATTACTTTGATGGAGAAGAAACTGCAAAAGTTGTTGGGTGACTTTTGATTCAATAAAGGGGGACAATTGGGAATTTAGTTTTAAATATCCAGGGAGAGTTGTTCAATTTGACATTGGAAAATATGAGAAACCTACAGATCCTTGTACTTCCAGAAAGTGGGGTCTCAGATTGCTGCCTGGCACTCTGTCCTTAGCTTCATTTCTCTTCATTCCCTTTATCCACACTCCTGTCTATCTGGACAAGATATCCAAGACTGGTTATAAAATGAATAATATCACCCAGTGCATTTTTAAAGGGGGATGTGTGTCTATAGAAAGATTGATAAAAGCAACCATAAAACCTATTAAAAGTGGGAGTGTTTATTGGAGAGGGGGAAACGGATATTAAACTTTTTTTATAAATGCTTATGTAGTATTTAATTCCTTTTATTATAGCACATGTAGTTATTTTATTAATATGATTCTCATACCATCAAATCCACCCCCTTAAAGTGTATAATTCAATGACCTTCATCACTAGCTCCAGAATTAAATTTTCATTACTATAAAATAAAACCCCATACCCATTAGCAATCAGACTCATTTTCCCAATTATTCTCTCTCTCCCCCCAGTCCCTGGCAATCCCTGATTTACTTTCTGTCTCAATGGATTTGTGCATTCAGTACATTTCTTAGAAATGGGGTCACGGGCCTCCCCGGTGGCGCAGTGGTTGAGCGCTGGGTTGCAAAGCTGCCCGCAGCCTCTGCAGCACCAGTTCGATCCCCGGCTGGTTCCTGGCCACTGGAGGAGGCTGGTTCCCGGCCACTGGAGGAGGCTGGTTCCTGGCCACATGGCGTGCAGACCTCTCCTGCCGCCCGCTGCTCCCCTCAGCAGTGTATTCGGTCCCTCTGCCTGCTCTGCTCCCCGCTCTGGCTCTGGTGAATTCTCTCGCCATCCTGCGTTTCTGACTGTACCCAGTGCATGTATAAATAAATAAATAAATGTTTGGGAAAAAAAAATAAAGATTTATTTAAAAAAAAGATTTAGAAATGGGGTCATAATTTGTCATGTTTAGTGACTAGTTTCTCTTACTTATCATAATGTGTTGGCAGTCCATTCATGTTATAGCATGTATCACTGCTTCATTCCTTTTTAATGTCAAATAATATTCCATTGTACATGTATACCACCTTTGGTTTACTTGTTCATCAGTTGATGGATGTTTGGGTTGTTTCTACTTTTTAGCTATTATGAATAATGCTGCTATGAATGTTCATGTGCAAGTTGTTGTTTGAACATTTTAATTTCTCTTGGGAACATACCTAGAAGTGGGGTTGCTATGTCATATGGTAACTCTTTGTTTAACTTCTTGAAGAACTGCCAAATTGTTTTCCACAATGGATCTTCTATTTTGCATTCCCATCAGCACAGTGTAATTATTTCAATTTCTTCACATTCTTACCAACACTTGTTATTTCTGCTGTTGGATCCTAATCATCCCAGTAGTGTGAAGTGCTGTCTCATTGCATTTTCCTAATAACCAGTAATGTCAAGCCAGTAATGTCATGTGCGCATTGCCATTTGTATATCTTCTTTGGAGAAATATCTATTCAGATACTGTGTCCATTTTTATTTTTGTTGCCTTTTTATCATTGAGTTATGTATTTAGATTACTAGATCCTTATTAAATATGTTTTCTAGTCTCTGTGTGCTAGAAATTTTTCACCTATATTTGTTATTTTCTATTTAAAAATATCCCATATCATGCATAATAGTTCACATTTTTCAATAAGATGGAGGGGTGATAGCTGAAAAATATATATTCTCTTGGGGAAAAGAAGTGAATTTGTGCTATTATAATTACATATGTTTCTTACAAGGAAATTACCTGTTGACAGTTTGACATTAGTATTGCTATGATGTAGGATTAGGAATAGTTTAGCAAAAATTCAGGACTTTTTCAAAGTATAATATTGACCTCCATATATAAGTGTCTGTGTGTGTGTGTTGTGTAGGTATATGTGACTGTACATGTGGTCACATATCAAATAGATGCTTCTCCTTTTTTGGTGATGTGTTAGCTACCTTTGAAATGGATCTTACCTTGAATATTCACTAAGCTTTTGCCTATTGATAGACTGAAATTCAAAATTTGAGTCACTTCCAGCCAAATAATTTGCCCATTTAAATGCTCAGGGTATGGCCTCATTTTATAGTGCCATAAAATGAAATTTAAAATGCCTCTCCAGAGAGCTATGATTACCATTTTTTTTCTTTAGTTGTTAGCCAAGCTAATAAATATTCTTAGCAGTTCTGTCATCATATGTCATATAAAACTAGATCTAATGATCACCTCTAAGAGAGGATCCCAATCATCACAATCTTCTATGCAAGGAGAGGAAGAAGTGATCTACCTGATAATTAGACCCTGGGGATTTTAGAAGCAAGTGCTTTTCCCCACCCCTCCCCCAGGGTGGATTAAGATGAAGAGGCCTTTGAAAACCTTTGGCTTGTGGAGGATCCACTGGCTGGCTGCTAATGGCAAGTTAAGTTATAACTGCATGGCCCTGAGGGACTGTGTTTTCCCAGTTCTCACTGAGGAAACACTGGCTAAGATTGCATATATATACACACAAACACACACACACTTACATACATACATATCCATGCATATGTATATATGTATGCATATATAGTAAATATATATACTATATTTGTGTACATATGTGTCTGTATGTATCTATATTTCTCCCAAATTCTGACCAGCAGCTTTCCAATCTTCCAGCTTTTCATGCTCTCCAGCACATGGTCTCTCTTTTCAAAGGTCTCCATTAAAACCTGGGGCCTTTCTCAAATTCTTGACAGCCAGTAATTCATAAAGGAAAAATGAATTAACTCCATTTTAGCGTAGCTGTAGGGCAAGAGAGTTGTTTGGAAGTGATTGCTGCAGGCTGTTAAGACAGCTACTTAGCTTTCAGGGCTGGCAAGAGAAAAGTGAAAAGTAATGAGTTAACCTGCTAAGAATTTGGCCATAATAATCATTGGAGTCTGGGTATACTTTGTTTCCATTTATACTGAGTGGGGAAACAGTTATCTTGATAAGCAGGGATTTATCTCAAACCTCCCCCCCACCCACCTTCTCCCCAGTGGCTGCCTAGATTTGGAATAGAATAGACTCCTTTATGTAGCAAGGGGAATGGGCATGCTTTGTAAGAGTAAGAAAAAGAAAAAAAGCCATTGGTATTTTTTCAAAGTTCTTATCAGCAAAGAGCATTACTGAGAAATCCAATAGGGTAGTGATGACATTCAATTTTATTTGTACCAGGTATGCACAGATGGTTGGAGTTAGCAGTTATTCATTTTTAGCACATATCTCTCATTAATGTTAGGGGGGAATTATACAGACCTATCAAAGGGGATAGAGAGTCTGTTGTATCAAAACGTGCATCATTTTGGTGCAAAGGTCGCATACTTTCTACAATTCCTTTCTGTAATTGTAACTTCCCATAGTTTATTCTTTGTGCTGCATTTGTATGTTGTCATGTATTTTTAATGACCTGAAGAAAAGTATTTCAGTAAACTTCCCAGGTCTGAGACTTATAATTAGTCATTGCAGCTTGTGGGATCGTTTGTGAATAACTCAATCGAGATATGTTTTACAAAAAATTCCCCTTGATTAATTGCCCAGGAAATACTTCTAGTTCATAGAGATTTGTAAATCTGTATCATAAAATATTCCATTCCCAGCAGTTGAGTCAGTGAGAAAGGTGTGTGTGTGTGTGTGTGTGTGTGTGTGTGTGTGTAGCCATTATGTGTTCAGATATCACCACGACTTTTCCTTTAATCAGTTTCTGCCAAATACAATTTACAATATGGAAACCAAAAGTCAACAGACAGAGAATCTAGTTTCTTATTATCTCATTTCTATAATTAAGATATAAACATATTTCTTGGTTTCTAGGAAAATTCTAATTAAAATATAATAGTAAAAGAGAATGAACAAAGAAAGAAAAACAATTAATTAAAAAAATAAGCAACATACGACTTAAGTTCACTATTGTAGAACATTTTATGAAAATTATTTTTGGGGTGATACAGCTTTGGGAAAAAAATCTTACAACCAGGAAATGGTGTTAGCTTTTTAATTGGGAGGATTATCCTTGTTAGCTCTGATAAGAAATTAGCAAGTGGGTTAAATCCAAGAACAGCCTTGATAAGTTAGGTAAATGACATGTATTTTGGCATCTAACAGATTGGGATGGAGCCAAGCTCTGCTTCCTTGTAGCTGGAAGTGTTCTCTAGGGAAGATTCTTACCTACTTGCCCTCATTTTTTTCTGATCTGTAATGGAAATTACAATACCTGCATTATAAAGTGGTCCTGAGGATTAAATATATACCTTGCTTAGTCCAAAGAGATTCTGATACTCTATCTTTTGTGGCATGTGTGCTTAGGAACCTGAGTGCTGGTGGCTGCTTTATGCATCTATGCATTTTAGATGAGATAATCTTCAAATTTGGGCCACCCTGTGCCTGTATGCCAAGTGTCTTCCAGGTAGAATCTGGAAAAGTTCAGGATTCTCCTGCATCCCTCCCTGTAAAACCCTACCACTACTCTAGTAATGAGGATTTTGTCCCATAAGCAAATTAATGGGGCTGGCAAAAGGGAAGTATGGGTGGATGTTCCTGGGTTAGGAATCTGCAGGCATGCTCTGGAAGAAGTCTGAGAGTTCACTGTGCACTTTAAGAATCCTCAAGAAATGAACAGAGGTCTAGGATAGCTTTTGGTATAGTCTAATTGTTTTGATATAAGTAACATTTATCAAGTAGATCTTTCCATAGGGGCACTTGAGGGGACCAGAGTGCATTGATTCACAAGAAGGACAGATAGAATATGAGCTGCCTAGATATATCTCATGATTGGGAAGTGGCTGGAAGTATTATCACTCTTAAAGCAGTTCTTTCCCCCAGACTCAGGGGGACAAGAATTACCACACCTTCATGTCTGTGTTGTTTTTACAACAATGCAGATGAGACCACACAACCAGTAAGGGCAGAGGCAGACATGTGGCTCACATACCACCTCCAGAAACCCTCAGGTGGTCTGTTCTCCTGCCTTCTGAGGTCTGAGCTTTTAACCATGGAGCTGAGATAGCCTAGAACATTTCATTGGGGTAAAAGGGTTTGGATCAAATAAGTCCAATAAACTTACACTTCTTTGTCCCTTTTTACACTTCTATGTCCCTTTTTCAGTGCAGTTTGTAATCAAAATAGCTCTGAAAAGTCCTGCAGTGTTAGAAGTCTGTTCATATTTCTTTGCTCTGTTCTCAAGATCTAATTCATCCTAAGCTTTTTTATTGTTATGATAACAATTATTAATATCCCTCAGAGCTGGGTACCATCAGAACATTGTAATCCACTGAGTTAAGAAAAAAAAAAAATCATCAAGTGAAGCTGAAACAGGTGGCATTCCGGTGATGGGTTTGGAACTGGTTAGTAGTTAAGTTGAGGTAATTGTGTGGGGAGGTAGTTTGCTCTGTCTTCTCTCAAAACTAGGAGGAGTGGCTTATACCCTCTTTTCCAATAATTCTGCCACTTTGTTATCCTTAATTTGCTACCCACCACTGATTCTTTTTCACTCAGTCACATCAAACTAAGCATTAATAAGGTTTGAGTTATGAGAAGAAGGTTGAAAATAACAGGTATTTATTTCTGCAGTGTGTCCTCATTGGGACAGATACCTGGGGAAGTGTAAGGAAGCACATATTTCCATAACCTCTCACCGGCCATAAATTAGGCCTTCCAGATGCCTTATGTTGCCCTGGTGAAAATGGTTTGGGAAAAATTTGGGGAATACAAAAACAAAGTCTGTTAGGTAAACACAGAAGTAAACAGTCCCCAAGAAGTATTTGAAACTGATAGTAAAAAAATTATGAAGTATTCTGAAAAGATAGCACAAACAAAATAAAGCAGATTTTATAAGTTTTTCAGAATAATTAGTATGTCATTTGACATTAATGAATATCTACTAAGGTCACCACTGGCCACGCATGACTAAATTTATTAAGATAAACATAGAAAAAATCATTTCGCAATTGCACTTAGATCCATTCAAGCTGTTCATTTTCACAAGGGACAAGAGTCTCCAGTGGTGGACAACAGAGAAGTAGAATATTTTCGTAATTGCAGAAACTTCTATTGTATAGCACCTATGGTAGATAGAATTCTAACATGGCCCCCATGCTCTCCCATCCTGATCTTTACACCTTTGTATAATCCTTTCCATTTGGGTGTGAACAAGACCTGTGACTTGCATCTAGCTTATAGAATAGGGCAAAGGTGATGGATACCACTCCTTTGAATAGGATATATTATATGGCAAAGGTGATGGAATGTCATTCCCATGACTACTTTACATTATCTAAGACTCTTGTTTTAGGAGACTGCAGAGAGAGTCTCCTATTGGCCTAGAATAATCACTTATGTTGTGAGCCACCTATGGAGTCACATGGTCAGGAATAAGGAGTGGCCTCTAAGACCTGTGGGAAGCCACCAGATCTGGCCAACAGTCAGTAAAAGGCTGGGAACCTCATTCATATAGCAGCAAAAGGAAACACATTCTTCCAACAACCTGAATGAGTCTGGGAGCAAATACTTCCCTAGATGAGAAATGCAGTCTGGCTAACATCTTGAGTTCAGCCTGGTGAGACTAGTTACACAGAGACCAGCCTCCCAATGACTGGACTTCTGATCCACAGAAGCTGTGAGATAATAAATGAGTGTTGTTCTAGGCTGCTAAATTTGTGGTAATTTGTCATACAGTCACGGAAAACTGATTCAGCACTTGTCCAAATTATCTTTGGGATGGACTGATAAGCTACAGCTCAAATGAACTAGATCCTAAAGAGAGTATAACTTGCTTTATTGAAGATACTGCTTTGCCTTCTTCTTAGAGAAAAAGATTGTAACTCTCAAAAAGGAATGGCTAAATCTGGTTAGAATGCTCCATTCTCTTTTGTGGCTGGTATCTCATAGTAATATGCAATAATATTTTATTACTTTTATATAGCATATTCTGAATTCCCTACTTATAAACTGTGTAATGCTGCGCAAATTACTTAACCTCTATCGTCTTTTTACTTTTGTTGTCTGGAAAATGTTATTTCTCTGCTTTTTTTGGTGGTAAAAATTGCATAACACTAAATTTACCATCTTAACCATTTCTAGCGGTTAAGTGCATGGTTCACTCATGTTAAATATATTCTTGTTGTTGTGCAATAAATCTCTACAACTTTTTCATCTTGTGAAACTGAAACTCTAAATCCACTAATTCCCTCTATATCAATCCACATTTTACTTTATTTTTAAAAAATTTTATTATTTTTTCCCTTACCTCGTTGTTAATTTTTGGACAGTATTTAATTTATCCCTGAAGTGTAATCCCCATAGTTATCCCACAACCATAGTGCCCATGATCCATCACCGTAGTCCCTTGTGTTCTGCCCTCCCATTTTGACCCCCTCTACCTCCTTCCCCTGCTGTGTCCTTCCGATCTGTGGTCAGCTTGCAAGTTTTATCTTTTACTTAAGCTCTTTAAGTCCCAATCTCAGTTTCTTCATTTGTAAGACACAGCAGATAAAAATACTTTCCACGTAAGGATGTTTTCTTCATTTAACTGAGATCATACCACATGCTTTGCACAGGTCATGTAACATGACATCCCAAAGCAGAAGACATTTTTATTATTTAGCAATATTTTTGCATTGATTTTTGACAGGACCTAATTCTAATATGCACTCTGATATGATTTTTCTATGCCCTAAGTTGGAAAATCAGCATGTAAGATTTTTATCTTCTTACACCTCTGCTTTATTTTATGTCTGGGCTGCTGCGGCCCAGTTCCAGATTGGATGCAATAAAAATAGGTTTTGCACACACCAGTGCCCCTGTGCTCATAGGTTGGTTTGGCTGTATATTGTCTGGGCAAATAGCCCCCAACCTCTGGCCAGACTGAGGAATGTTAGTTTCCTCCAACATTAGCCCCCCGGGGGTCAATTTTCACAGTTTCCATATGTTTTTATATTACCCCAAACTGTAAATACAACTGACACTCTACCAAATTGGCCCTAATGTGCTTATGTCTAACAGTGAAGTCTTAGGCTTTTCGAAGAATACAGTTCTCCATGGAATTGTGGCAATTATATGAATGTTTAAAGTATTTGGATTCCATTTTTTGATTTGAAAAGAAGTAAATGATGTGCAAGGAGAAGATTTGATGGTGGCTTGAGCTGTTGTGGCAGCAGGGGTGATGGAGAGAAGGGGTGAGCACATGGCCTGTTTCCCTGTCTGTACTCCTGCATGGCTGGCGGCGACGAGTGGACGAGTTTTAATCTGATGTCTTCACCCTGTCCTGGATTTGTCCCTCTGGTTCTAAAAGTTCTATCCTAAGATCTGTTACCTGATACCTGGATATCTATTATTGTTGTTGCCCCTTTGATTTTCTCCTACTTTTTTGTCGAGTTGCTCCTTTTATTTTTACTTATGTTGTCATTTTTAGACTCCTTATGTATGTTTAATCTGTACAGGAAGAACAACCAAATTTGTTATGATGCAATGAAATTCCAGAATCTGAAATACACTAAGTATTTTGCTTGTGGGGGCCGATTCATCCATGAAATCTAATAATTCCTTCAAAGGGTGGTCATGCTGAAGTTAACAGGTTCAGGGAACGGAAATTAATAGGGAAATTACATGGCACCCTGGTTGGTTTTGTGTTCTATTCATAGCTGGGTCTTCATTTCAGTAACAAACATTTACTGCCACCATGTAGTATGAAGCTATAAAGCTCCTGCTTTCCATTCCCAAGCTCCCTTAGTATAAAGCTAATTATTCTCAGGTAATTACCTCATATGTATCTAGAATATTTAACCAAGTTGCTGCTTAGGGCATCCTGTGAAGTATGGAGAGGCATGCTTCAAAGTGACTGGACTGCAGAATAGAGATTATATCTGAGAATTTCTGCTTCTATTCCCTAGAACTTTCTAGGCTGCTTGGGGGAAATGAAAGCAGGGCAGGGGTGTGAAGAAACTCTGCAGCACAGAAGCTAAGGGAATAGTTCTGGCCTCTGGAGTCAGTCTGACTGAGAACCTGCCTCTGCCACTTTCCAGCTCTATAACTTTGGTCAGTTTCCTCACCTGTAAGAGGAATAATCACAGTACCTGCTCAGTGGGTTTGTTTTGAAGAATAAATGATTTAATATAATATATGTAAGGTGCTTCTAGCACACCAAGTGATGTATTTGTTGCTATTGATTGTCATAACTATATGGCAATGTTAGAACATGTCCAGACAAGGATTCAGAAAATCTGGCCTGTGGACCAAATCCAGACCTGCCACCTGTTATTATAAAGTTTTATTTGTGCACAGTCATGCTCATTTGTGTATATATATTCTGGGGCATTTTTCACTCTACAATGACCAAGAGCACTTTTTGTAGAGGCTGGATGGCTCACAAAGCCTAGGATTCAGCCCTTTATAGAACAGGTTTGCTGCACTCTGTTTTTAGCCTTTGGACAGCTTTTTGTCAGTAGCATAAATGTAAACAAGCCATAAGTCTGCTGTAATCTAGTTTTTTTTTTTTAAAGATTTATTTATTCATGCATACAAAAACTGGGGTATAGGCCAGATGTGCAGGGGGGTAAAAGGATTCACCAGAGACAGAACAGGGAACAGAACAAGCAGACTGACTGAAATACACTGCTGAGGGGAGCAGCGGGTGAGGCAGGAGAGGCCTCCCCTGGTGGTGCAGGTGGTTGAGCGCAGTGCTGTGAAGCTGTCAGCAGCCTCTGCGGCGTAGGTTCTAGAGTAGAGATGAGAACAAAACAGGTGTGCTCACTGTACAGTGGGTTCTCAAAGCAGAACAAGGATGCTTTAGAATGTCAAATATGTGGTGGATTCTGAGTAGGGCAAGCACAGCATGGCTGGGAAGTTTATTTAACAGGGAGGACCCAGTTTTCTACATGAACCAAGAAGGCTTCCCAGAGGATATAACATTTGTACTGAGGAAGAGGGATAGATATGATTTAGCTGTGATGAATGACTGGGATGAGAGTGAGGTAAAGAGGAGTTTATTTTATTTTTAAGATTTATTTATTTATTTTATACAAGCACTGGGTACAGTCAGAAGTGCGGGAGGGTGAGAGAATCCACCAGAGCCAGAGTGGGGAGCCAAACAGGCAGAGTGATGAAATATACTGCTGAGGGGAACAGTGGGTGCGGCAGGAGAGGTCTGTGCACCCTGTGGGATCCTTGCCAGCGGCCGGCGATCGAACTGGCACTGCAGAAGCTGCAGAAGCTTCGCAGCCCAGTGCTCAACCGCTGCCCCACCGGCGAGGCCCTAAAGAGGAGTTTAGAAGAGGAAATTATTGTGCAGAGACCCTGAGGATGGGAGGATTTGGTGTGTTGAGGATGCCTGGGTGACTGGACAGAGTAGGGTGAGATATGACATGTGAGACAAGAGTTTGGTCTGGTCTGAGTCATGGACAGAAGAATGGATGTTTCCATGGATAACAGATATTTGGTGGGAAGTTTAAAGCAGCGGAGA
Organism: Talpa europaea; assembly: GCF_964194135.1. NCBI lineage: Eukaryota > Metazoa > Chordata > Mammalia > Eulipotyphla > Talpidae > Talpa > Talpa europaea. The sequence goes on from NC_140078.1 coordinate 65,967,760, forward strand.
GCTATATCATGTGTGTACACCAGACAAACTCCCCTGCCCTGTGAATAATGAATAGATGACTCACTTGGAGCCGGCATCCTTGCCCTACTTGGAGATGATGACAGCTTGAACCAGAGAGATGTGCTTAGAAGTTTCTCCTTCAGTCTGGTCCGTATCCTAGGAATGGGCTCTGTTCTGGCAGTAGTGCCTGACTGGTGATGGAATAGTCAATAATCTAGCTGGACTGGGTATATAAATAAATGTTCAAGTGGAAATTGTGCTGAATGCATTGAAGGAAGTGCAGAGTACTTTCATAGATACTTTGAGTGAGAGGAAGGGGGATTCTTGGATTTGGTGCCCTTAAAAAGGTCATTCCTAAAAGGTACTATTTAGCTGAGACCTGAAGGATAAAATTCATTCTTGAGGGAGGAGTGGTGGCTGGGGAAAGGCAGAGAGGGAGTCCCAGATGGAGAGAAGAGCAAGGGCCCATGTCCTCGGGCAGGAAGGAGCTGGTATGATCTAAGAATTGAAAGGAGACTGGATCCTGGATTCTGTGGGTAAAATGAAATCTGGTGAGGATACTGGTGAGGTCTACAAGTCTATGATTTTATTCACTGGGAAATGGAAAACCATTGCTGGAGGATTATATGCATGTTGTGCTTGATCCAACTTGTTTCAAAATACTTGCTCTTGCTGTTAGGTGGAGAATGGGTTAAAAAGGGAGCAAGAGTAGCAGCAGGGACATGAGGAGAACATTATGGTCCAGGCAGGCAATGACTGTGGCTTGAGCTATTGTGACAGCAGAGGTGACGGAGAACGGGGTGAGCACTTGTCCTCTTTCCCTGTCTGTACTCCTGCATGGCTGACCCTCAGCGTGGCTTCAAGGCACCATGGTAAATATGGAGCCATGATGTAGTGAAATCAACAAGTAACTATAAACCAGAGACACACTACCGGGTGTGGGGGTGGGGAGGGAGTAAACATTTGTTGATCATGAGGAAAATAAGCATCCCAAGGCTAACTACTGTTTTCAGACCTATGTAACCAGCTTGTGCTTTCTGGGTCGCCAGGCCTGAGTGGAAGCCTGAGCAATAAGCAATTTATTTCGTAAATAGTGAATGGAAGCTAGGCTTGTTAGTCATGTGACCCATACAACCATGAGGATCTACTCACCTGGAAGAACAGCTTCTTATTAGATGCTCAGGGATTGAAACCTGAGGAGGGTGTGAAATAGGCCTGGCCTTTGCCCTTGGTGTTTCTTGTGGGAGCTTGCTAGTCCTACCAAATACATTTGGAGGAGGGCAAGACAGCAATGGAGAGGTACTGGCTCTCTGCTCTCTGTCCTGGGGTCTTCTCTAACAGGCTGTCAGCATGTATGCTCTTTAGCTTGGATTCTCAATCACTGGGTTCCATTCATATTTGGGATTTGGAGTGACATTCCATTGATATTTAGGCAAAGGGAAAGCATTGTCAATGAGTATGCATTCTGGTGAAGTGTTTGACAAAGAACTAAGCACTTAATCAAAGTCAGTGGCCAGATAGACTGTGAGAGGCTACTGTAAAACACAGAATCCAAGAGCTCTAGCTCATCATGGAACTCTTATCTATGATTTGGGTCCTGCTTGTTGCTCTTTGCTAGGAGGAAAACTGGATTCAAGTAGCCACAGCTGGCCAGATACTTCCATTTCCAGGAAGGAATATCATGCTTATGATATTTAGCACATTTGTATGTGCTATAAAAATACCTTTCGAATATTTATGATAGCTTTCTAGAATTTATTGCTATGCCGAAGTACTGAATGGTATTTACAAGCTTTAAAAAAATGGAATCATCTCAGTGGTTAAATGTAAAAGCTTTTATTATGGGAAATTCTGCACGCAATACTCATTGTCAGCTTCCATTGTGTGTGTGTGGCCCATCTACTTGTGCAGTCACTTCAGGCTCCCAGCTCACTTATCCAGTGCCTGTCACAACCTTCCTGTAATGCTTCCATTAAGATTCTCTTCCAGGAACATAACTCATCTTCTTATTAAGAAAGCATAAGTGGAAGGTAAATGTATGATAAAAAGGGCTTAATAATGCATTCCAAAGTCCATTGTTTGAGGTATTTGGAATTCCGCCTGTTCCAGTTTGGGAAGCAAAGCAGTAAATATGTATTCCCAATATTACATAAGACATGAATGCATTAATTTTGTGAGCTGAGAGTGAAAGAGAGGAGGAACATACTGGGGTCTGTTCTAAGCATTTTGATTGTACTTCCTCATTGACTCATTAACAGCAACCCTATGACATACATACAGTTATCTCCATTTTATATGTGAAGAAGCTGGGGTACAGAGAGGTTAAGAAACTTGCCCATGGTCACCCAGGTAGATAGAGCTGGACTTCTAATGGGGAGTCCAGGCAGCCTGGCTCCAGAGTTAGGCTTCTAACCCCTGCACTCTAGCTGATCCTGGAAGAGCCATAGAACTCAGAAATTGTCTTCCATGGGCACTGTACCATTTTATACGCTCAGCTAAAACTATAGTTATTTCTCCAAGAGAAGTGAAAACGTATGTCCACCCCCCTGAGAAGAGGTACAACAATGTTCATTGTAACCTTTTTAAATGATGAAAAATTGGAAACTGCCCCAATACCCATTTAACAAGGGAATTGCTAATCAAAGTACAGTATATTCATTCAATACAATTCATTCAATTAATTCATTTAATCAATTCACTGCTTGATTTCATCATTAAGATGGAACTTTATAGGCAATGATATGGATAAAACTCAAAAACCTTATGCTGAGTCAAAGACGTTAGATGCTAAATAGTATGTGCTGTATAATTCCATATATGCAATGTTTAAGAACAGACAAAATGAATACATGTGAATAAAAGTTGAAATGATGATTACTTCTTGGTAGGGGGAAGACACAATGTTTGGTGGTCGCAATATTCTGTTTTGGTTGGTCAGAAATCATTGCCACATGCACTTGTTATCTGTGCATGTTCTTGTGTGCTTATCTCCTTCCTCACTTACACACACACACACACACACACTCTAACATGTTAAAGCTTCCCCTTCTCCCCAATCCCATTTCTTTCCTAGCAGTAACCACTGTTTACAAACTGGTGTGGGGTTTCCAGGAGTTTCCATTTTTATGCATGTTTGTATATACACATCCAAATAGGCTTTTATAGTTCAACATAAATAAATCAGACTATATATATTATTCTGCTACCTGCTTTCTTTTTTGATTAACATGTTTTGAAGTTTTTTCAGTTTTGCCTCAACCTTTTTAGCTAGCTTAGGTTCCCATAGTATGAGTAGAATCGATTTCCTCTGTCAGTTTCCTTCTGATGGATGATCAGGTAGTTTTCAAATTTTCACTTTTATAATGTTGTGATGAGAATACATATATTTGTGCAGGTGTGCAAGCACTTCTGTAGACTACTTTTCTCTAGAAATAACTTTGCTTGGGTAAAAGACATGTTCACTTTGATGGATGCTGTAAAAATTGGCTACAAAAATGCTTTTTTCAGCTATACTCCTTGATCACATATGAAAGAGCTAGTGCATCTTCTGAAACAGTAGATACTATCAATCTTGCAAAGCTCTTGAGACCAGATGGGTAAAAAATGTCATCTTGCTTCTGCGGATATTTTAAAAGATTTGATTTTCTCCTTTGTATACAAATATACACATGCCTTTGGAGAAACATGTGCGTCCCCTATCCTGTACTCTGAACTATGTAATTCTAGAAGCCTTCACAGCCAGATGTGCTCTCTAAGCAAGTTAGAGAACACTTTCTCATTTCAACTTGACAAACTGTTCTAATGAAATAGCAGAATTTTGCCCTCTTTACCATTCACTCTTAATATGATAACCATTGTTGATCTTGATGCCTATTGGAATTTTTTCATTTAATCCAAATTCCTCAATGATGGCTGAATTTTGACAAGTAACTGGACTTGCTTTATTAAACTGGTTAAATTAAATTGAATGTTGAAAACCAACCTTACCTCTACAACTGACCTCCATCCATCCCCCATCCCATAATTGCTTTTTAGTAAATTTGCATATCACCTTAAACCAGTAAGAATGGCACGTATTAAAATAACTAGCAACAACAAATGTTGGCGAGGATGTGGTGAAAAAGAACTTTCCTACACTGCTGGTGGGAGTGCAAACTGGTCCAATCACTATGGAAAGCTGTCTGGAGGCTCCTCAAACTACTAAAAATGGAGCTACCATATGACTGGGCAATTCCACTCCTAGGGACCTACCCAAAGGACAAAAAAACATTAATTCAAAAGAATACTTGCACCCCATGTTTATTGCAGCATTATTTATAATAGGCAAAACATGGAAAGAGCCTAAATGCCCCAAATAGATGACTGGATCAACAAGATCTGATATATATATATATAATGGAATACTATGCAGCAATCAAAAAAGATAAACTAATGCCATTTGCAGCAACAGGGATGGCGCTAGCAGGGATTATGCTCAGTGAAATAAGTCAGAAGGAAAAAGAAAAATATTGGATGGCTTCACTTATAGGAGGAATATAGGGGAACCAAATGAGGGACCAAGGGAAAAAATAATAACAACAATAAAAAACACACAAAAACCAAACAACAATAAAAAGACAACTACAAATCAGAGACATTCTGCAAGGGAGGGGGAGGGAAAGAGACCAGGGTGAGGACAGGAAGAACACAAGGGACTGTGGTGATGGTGCATGGGTGAATTGGTGGTGGAAATTCTATGGGGACTACACCTGAGAAAAAATTAAAAAAAAAAAGAAAATTTGCATATCGGATATATTTTTAATGGTATTCCATGGAGAAAAAAAGTCACTCCAAAGAATCTTTTATTTTTCTAAACACAAAGCGGTCAGTCTCTGGCAGAACCTTGGAATCTGAGTTGCCTAGTAGGTGGGAATTTGTAAAGTGGGTATCAATGACACTTTCTTCTGAGACAATATTGCCAGAGGGCTTCGCAGTCTGCACCGCCAGGGGCTCAATCTTCCTGAGTTTAGAGACAATTGAGAGCTATGCTGAGTGGAGAATGATTTATTCAGTGTGGGTTGACTTCTGCTTGTGGGGAATGATTAGGGGACTGATAGGTCACTTAAAGATTTTATTCTTGTAAATGCTGAAGCTATTACTAGCAAAAATCATCCCTTCAACAAGTATCTAGTGAGCTTCTGTGGGGGCATTTTCTCTGTTCTGAGGGATTCGATACTTTCAAATTTCATGAGTTCTCCACCTGCCCCCCTCCCCCATCACTTGCCATTTCATCCAGGCTGCAGGAGCCCTCCGCCCTCCCTAGGAGGCACCTGAGAGCAGGGTTGTCTACAAAGTGAGACTCTGCTCACATTTTCCCACCCTATGTTTTGCCTCTTTCCTATCTCTGCCAGAGCAAGTCTTCTTTTCCTTTTTGACCTTTAAGAATGCTTTAATTAGAGAAAGAGTTCTATTGCAAGATTTGAAAACTGTAGTGTTCCTGCAGGAGAAGGGACAGGCTTTATCTCTCTCTCTCTCTATTGATGTAAAAGAGTGCAAAGACTAGATGATCATTTTCATCAGCTTGCTCTGTGTCAATCTAATTGACCCAAATCCTAAGCAGCACCATTTAAACCCACCTTTTCTTTTTTATTTCCTGGTATCCTAGGTAAGGCAGTATTTGAAGGGATGGCTGGAGGATGCTTTTGATATCATGGTATCTGAATTTCCATTTCTCATTTTTCTCAGCCATTCATTCTCAGCACAGGAAAGATTTAAGGGATGCGTGGAGTTGGGTTTTTCCTTTGAATAGAAAAACATACAGCAATATCCCTGAAAGTAGGGTCTATATATATTAAGACTTTTCCAAGAACTTTGTAAGAAATCTTTAACTATGCAAATGATGTTTGCAACATAATCTATTTTATAACTGGTACTTGGTGGTGGTAGGAGAATGTTTAGCAGTTTTATTTATGTGCCACAACATAATGAATAAGTACTTTATAAAAATGTTTTCTTATTAAACAATTCCATTCAAAGGGTAGGGAGGGGAGGGGAGGGGAGAGGATTCTAATAGTTACATCCTGATAGTGAGCACTGACCTTATTTCCTAAGGAAGTGGAAAATGTGTTTGCTCCAGGTTAGTATGAGCCTTGAAAATACTATATCCTTGTTCACTTAGGAAGTAAAAGGTCATTATTAACATCATTATAGTAGCCAAAAGATAATTTCCTAAAAGAAGATTAGCAGGTAGTCTTAATTGGTAGTTTGACATGTGTATATTAGTATATATCCAGTAATAACAGGAATATATAAGGCTAAAATTATGCAATCCAAATAATAACTAAGGAGATGGTTATTCTGTCTCTCTTTATTTTGTCTTAATAACTGTCACCAGGAATATTTAAATCACTGTTTAGTTGGTTCTGTAATTATTCATAAGGAGCCAAAGTGTTCAGAAAATATTTATTAACAGGATTCCTAATAGCACATTATTCAGCTTTATAAACAATTCTTTTGAACTTCATTTTCTTGGAGTGGGAGGGAGTGGGGGGTATATAATTTTATGAGGACTGGAAATAGAGTCTCTTGTTGAGAGCAGCCTCCATTTGATTATACATTATTTTAATTTAATATGTTTGTTGTTTACCATCTAGTGTCATTTCTTTCATAGTTCCACAAGAGCAGTGGTTCTCAATATGTTTGTTTTGGGAGTCAGGGCTCAGTAACAGTGGCTGACTTAGCAATGCTTGGGAGATGGGGTGAGGGATTAGAAAGGACCCTAAGTGATTCAGCTCCAATGCCCTCCTCTGAGGCTCACTGCTTCCAAGCTCTTTGCGCTGCTCTTCTGCCTTCTCTTATGTTGGGTTAGATTTATAACAGCTGCCATGGACATGGTTGCCTAAATCTGTGGAATGTTTTGCTAAATGTTGCTAGTGAAATAATCCGCATTAAGCCTGTAAACCCTCCCCCTCTTTTTAACCTACCCTTTATCCCTAGTCTTTTACCCACTTGATCACTTTATGATTTTACTTTGACATCCTATAGATTCATTGAGAACTTTTATTCCAAGCACCAGAGCTGTATTTACCATGATGAGTAGACAAAGCATTTTTTTGTTTGAGCTGAGTGATGACAATGTATTTGATTCGTGCCTTGTACCTGTTATTTTAAAATCTAAGTAATGGATTATGATCTCATAAGAACATGGTCCAAGAAAATAGTAATACTTAAAACAGCAACCACTTAGAGGAAAATAAGTTCCCCTTCACAGACCATAGGATCCTGTTCTGCTCAGATTTCCTGGTTCCCTTTGCTGTCCCATTTCTTTGTCCACTTGCCTTCCCCATCTCCTTCCCTGCTGCCTTAGGCCATCTTCACTGCAGCCTTTTAGTTCCTCCAAGTAACTTGGTACTTTCCTGCCTTAGGAATTACACTTGCTGTTCTCTCTACCTGGGAAGTTCCTCCACTGGCATTTTTTGGACAGGCTCCTTCAAGACTCCACCATAGTCTCAACTGTTTAGGAAGGCCTTCCCTGGCCTCAGTGAAAAAAGTCATCTCCCCACCCCTGCCTGATCACACAGATAATGTACATCATTGTCTCTCAGAGAATGCTATGTCCTTCAACATTAGGAAACCTATGTTATGTCTCCTTGGTACTTGTCTGTCTTTCCTGCTGGACACCAAGCTCCATGAGTAGAGAGAAGACTATACCCGTCTCTTTCACCACTGCAACACCAATGCCATCCTGGCACCTGGCATTAAGTGGATGCTCAGTATATACTTGTGGTTAAATGAAAAGAATATTCCAAGGTTCCAAATTTTCCTAAACTTGTATCATGATATTCTAAACTTAGTACTTCTATTGTGACATTTGCTCTTCCAGTGGTTGAATTTAACCAAGCTATGCTGACTTTTCTCAGGCATATGAAAGATCAGAATAAGAAGGTGGCCAACCTCAAGCACAACCAACAGTTAGAAAAGAAAAAGAATGCTCAGTTACTGGAAGAAGTTCGCAGGCGAGAAGATAGCATGGCTGACAACTCACAGCACTTGCAGGTAAGTCCATGCTTCTCCTATGAAACCCTAAATAAGTGGAGATTGACTCTCTCTGAAATGTACCCATTGCTGTGGGAAAATGTGCAGAAACAGTGAGTGTGTTTTTGCTCGAGTCCAGCCCTGTTTTCCCAGGGAGCTCAATGGCATCATTTTCAAAATGGTACCCAAGAAAAACTGATTATGGAGGAGTCTGCTAATGCTGCAGAGTCTCTTGGTTCCTGTATCTTACCTTAAAAGGTAAGGACTGCGTTTATGTGCTTGGCAAGAAACTTAAAACCTAGAAATATCTTCCTTTTAGAATTATATTTAAGTCATTTTGGTGTTAGTAGAAGGGAAATGTGTGTGTATCATCACAGAAGGCACTTGGAAAAGGATGCATTAAGTTGATCTCAGACAGTTTACAAAACTGGTTTTTGTTTGTTCAAAACTCCAAGACATAGACAGGTCATTATTCTGTCTTCTCTGTTGAATATAGTTATCTCTGAATGGATAGCCCTATCTCGGAAACCAACCAACTGACTGAAAACACCAATTTTTCCTCATTAACGATCCCTATTTTTGGCAAAGGAGCTCTCCCCATGTGCTCAATAAAACATTCAAGCTAAAACAGGGTGTTCACTTTGAAGTTCCTTTATTTATTCCAGTGTGCCTTTAAACAGAACACTTGAAGTTCAACTTGGCTGGGCTTCATATTAAATTTTGCTTATTAATTAGTGTCTTTCTCCTGTTATATATTAAGTTCCCTCCTTGGAGATAGAAGAAGCTAGATAATTTCAATATGTACTCACAGTTCATCTTTTTAATTGACCAAAAATAAATAATTATTCCAAAGTAGAAAATATAAGGAAATACCTTGCACAAAGCATGGTTACATAGGGGTGACTTAGTCAATATTAGTTTTTTTTCCTGTGTCCTGGAGAGACTTTAATGGTGTCACTTAATCCTCTTTGCATTGATGCCTGGTTCAGATAGCATAATGGTAGCATCATTTTTTTGTTGTTGTTTGTTTAGTCCTGGGACCACTGTAGCACAAGTCAGTACCTTATTTAAATCTATAGTTTCCTCAATGTTCTTGGTTAAATCATTTTTCAGAGTCTTGGGTCCTAGTTTCTCTATCAGTCATATTCAATGTTAGATTGGAGACTTAGATAACAGCAAGTAAAATTTGCAGAACCTTTTATTGCCTCGCCAGGCATCATTGTCATTTATTCCTCACATTCTTCACATCAATGTTGGTGATTTTACATATGGTAATACTGGAGTCTCAGAAAAAGTTGTAAGTGACTCCTAGGATGAGGTGGAGATAGATGTGAAGGCAGGTCTCCCTGCCTTCAAGAACCGAATGTAGAGGAACAATAACTGTAGTATGGTACTCTTTATTGAACTTTTCAATATACTGGAAATTGTGCTGTATACCCCATGCAGCTATTTAATTCTTATGTCAGTTGGACTAGTCAGGAATCTTAGTTGCAAATGACAGGAACACAACTCAAACTGAAACAAATAAAATAGGAATCTGTAAACTCAATTAACTGAGAAGACTGGCAGTGGACTTGACACCTGACTATATTCAGATATTTAACAACATATCGGAATCTATTTCCATCTACTCACAGGTGTGATTTGCTTTTGTGGACTTTGTTCCTAGGAAGGCTGCCAGAATGATGCCAACAATGGCTGCTAGTATTCAATGAGCACAGTTTCTCCAGGGGGAAGAGAAAGATTTTTTTAGTGGTTCTCTTAAGAGTTCAAAGAATGATAGCGTGTATAAATTAGCCAGAACAGGAGCAAGTCATGCAATCACCTGGCACCTAGAAGGGTGGGCATAGCTTTACCCAATTCCTATGGTGTGAGAGTAGGGACAGGTAACCTTTCACTAGAAAGAGAAGTTCTATTATCAGAAGAGGTAACAGGCAGGTAAAACCACAGGAGTACGTGCTGCAGTCACCATATGTGGTAGTTTAACTATTATGTCATTTGATATATGAGAAGAGTTCAAGAGATTAAATAATTTGAAAAATTATTTAGCTAGTAAGTGGGAGCACCCATACTCAAACCTGATTCTGACTATTTTGAAATGGTGAGAGTTCTGGAGAATTAAGAGAGGAAGGCAAGAAAATGTGATATAGCAGAGAATCTTCATGGAATATAGGTAGGATTTGGAGCTGAATGAGTTTGACATGGGAGGGGTTGAACAGTGGGGAAGACCCTTCAGGCAATAGAACTGTCAGCAAAGGCACAGTGTTTGCATAGAGCAAGATACAGTCAGGGCACAAAACAGACATGCCAATTGACCCTGGTGGCAGTGACCTAACTGTTGTTATATCTGGAATTAGAATTCCTAGGATTCATTCCAAGCTTCAAAACTTACTAGCTGAATGTTTTGGGGGTTACTTACCCTCCTTAAGTCTTAGTTTTCTCATCAGTAAAATGGGAATTATAATTGCCTGCAGCCCAGGGTTGTGAGGACTGAGGAGCCAATACATACAAAGAATTTAGAGTTGTACTTGACACCAGCTGTACTCAAAATAAATGTTAATGATTGAATGTTACAATAATAAGGAAATGGGAGAAAGAAATATTTTTAGAAAGTGTTTTTAGTTATATGTATGAGTATTTTATAGTCCTACTCTGATAATACACTGAGGATCAATGTTTCTGTCATTTCTGTAATAATAATTTTTTTCTTTTTTAAGAACACATCTAGTTATGGAAATTAATGCTTTGTTTTGGCCCATGAACTTTTGTCTAGCAATATTTTCATGGGGAACCATGATAACTACCTCATAGACCTGTTCATAAAAGATAACATGGTCTGGAATTGCTTAGTTGCATTCCTGACCACCCCAAATAAAGGATAGGATTTGAAATGTAATAAAAATTAATCATGATTAATTTTGATGAAAATGTCTCTGGTTAAGGTTAATGGAGAGTAAAACTCCCACTTTCCTGGATTGTTAAGCAGATGTACTCAGATGCAGTAATTATTGCCTCTGAAGACAAAACTTTCCTTTCTGGGGGCACTTGATTTTTTTTTTTTAATATTGCTGTTGTTTTAAATAACTCCTGCTTATGACTTAGCCTGGTAAGTCCTTTAAGTGTCAGTCAATTAGGAGCTGGTTGTTTGGTTGGTTGGTTGATGATTGTGGGATTGGCATCTATTAAAACTGATTTAGCCTATGCTAATATTTTCTAATAATTGGATGTCCTGACATCCAACCAAAAAGATATTATAAATATCAGATTGAGTATTGTGTGCAACGATTATGACTATTGGCTCAGACTCCAAAAAGAGATTGGTATGAAAATTGAAGACACATTCAAATGTAGGTGGAGTGGCCTTGCTCTTTGGATATTATCAAGCCAGAACATACCAATAAGCAAAAAGTGGCCCATTTCAGGTTTATAGATATATTGTCAGACTGAGAAATATTCATAAACCCAACCTTCTTTAGTTCTTAAGTTTATAGTTTTATGGAAAGATTGCAAACTCAAATACCTTCAGGGTCTAGGACATTAACATAAATAAGAAACAGGTTTGCATGTAAGAAAAATTATGATGTCTTATTCTTTCAGTTTGTCTTTTATCTTTTTTTTTTTATTTTAGTAGAGATGTATCAGTTGGCAATTGCCATAATCCTTGTGGGAAGTCATCCCCAAATGCAGACTTCAAAACATTGATCATTATCCTCACAGATTTCAGGTTGACTGAGTGTCTCTAATACTTTCAGATTTTTTTGAGTGGGCACCTGTGCTTCTCCCTCATATCTGTGGGTGGATGGAGCAACTCCCTTCTATATGTTTCTGTGTTGAGACTCAAAAGGGCCATCAACACTCAGGAGAAAGTCTTCTGGTGACTCTAGCAGAGCACATGAGAGTAAGCCAAAAACATGAGACATCATATATGGTTTGGTTTTGAATTAACACTGTGATTTTAGTGCTACTTCATTGGTCAAAACAAGGCACAAAGCTCAGCTGTTAGTCGAGGAATAGGGAAATGTACTCTATCCAAGAAGAAGACATAGTAAAAGGGCAATACAAGGAGAGGTAAAGCATTGAGACAAATCATCCAACCTATCAAAAGAATTCTTACATTATAAATAAGTGATGTTATAATAAACTCATAAATATGATGAAAAATTACCACTGCAGTGGCCTTGATGTATAGATATAACCTCTTGGGAAACTAGAGCCCACGCCTCATTGACAGGAGTTGGGACCAGTAAGCTTTGGCTAATTATTGCTATAAAGGTGGGTCTGGGACTGAGGGACCTTGTGATTGTCATAAAATGTAAGTTTTTATGTGAAGTTTATGGATTTTAGAAAGCTACTTCAGTTTTTAAAACACTCTGCATGTTCAATGGAGCATATGTGCAGGTGAATTGACCATTGGTTTGCAGCCTCTGTGGTGTAGCTTCATACTCGAGTCCCCTGGGTTTGCAGGGCTTGGGCAAAGAATGCACCCCAGCTTGCTCATATTGACCCATTGACAAGAGGGGGCACTTTAGTCTATTTTCCCTGAGTCCCTTTATTTTTTTTTGTGTGAAAATGCCTTGAATTATTATTTTTCAGAGGAAGTACCCAGAACCTATAGGACTATAGAGTGCTGTTAATTAAATGTCTTAATTTTTTTTGTGTGTGAATTGGCAAAGACAGCAGAAAGGGAAAGACAAACAAAGGACCATGGAATTGAACTGCATAGTGTTCAAATACAGGTCCTTATTATTATTATTAGGCAGAGAATCTCTATGACCCTTTTTTATGTGTAAGTGGACATTACAGTTTCTACCTCCCTGGGTGGGTTAAATATGATGAGGTTTATGTTGGAGCCTCGCACAGTTTCTGATCTATGTGGGTTTCAGTTACTAGAGCTTTCTCCCAGAGAGACTGATAATGCACTTTTAACAGTGGAAGACAGTGACCATTGGGAGTATCGCCCAACAAATGCTTTGCAACTACTTTTTACTGATGAGTAATGCAGCTATAGAGCACATACCAGTAGGTAAAAGTCTCCAGTAAAACATTAAAAATATGTAGGGCAAGAAGGAGGGAAAATTAAAACATTTTTCAAGTTTATGTTGAATTGTGTGTGAAAAGTAGATATGAAAGATTGTGATTTTCTTGCATGATTCTGTAGAACTGTTCCCCTGGACACAATTTGGAGCATGATATTTATGTCTGGCCTTGGAGCTTTGAGCTTCTGTGTGTCCTCTTAGAGTCCACATGGAGATTTTTCAGCAAGGTGTCTTTCTGGAGATTCACACTCAATCGTCATTTTTAGAATGGGGTGCATTTTCCCCCTCCAACCTCTAGCTATTTCTTGCTGAGTAAATATGCCAATTTGAAGTCCCAGTGGGCATCTTTGTAGATTTTGGCTACATTTTTCCTTGTGCAGCTTATCGAGTTAATGAACTAACATTCTAAGAAATGTACAAGCCAATATTTTATGTTCCTTTTCTGTTGTGTGTCTGCAGAATTCTCTTCAATTTATTGCCTGAAAACTAAAGTCTGTTCTTGTGTGCTTCCGTTTTCAAATTATAGGTTCCCAGGGAACTGTAAAGTTTCTTCTCTGCCAGTGGTTAAACCCAAGTGTGATCAGTTTAAAAAGCAAATGTATGTTCCCATTTATTTTTGTCCTTTTAGTGGAGTTCTAAAAGATAATAAAAGCTAAAAAGACAATTTTATTTTTCAATTTGTGCAACTCTGTACATTCATATCTTTTTTCCAAGGGGACTTCCTTTTACTTTGCTCCTCCAATTAGAGTTGGAATCTGCTAACAGAGGAAGTATAACAAACAACATAAACCTCAAAAATGCATAGCTTTCAGCAAAACATATAGTTCATTATGAAGTTCCCAAGCTTTGCTGTTGTTTCTTCACAGAGGGACATGTATGCTTTAAGCAGCAATTTTTAAACCTCGTATCTACATGTTAATCTCTCCAAGTCACCGAGTTAAGTTCATTTCTCTTTCAATTCCCTAAGCTTAAAATTGTTACTCTAACTGTGATCTATGATCATGTGTTATGGTACACTTCTAAGTACTGCCATTAAAAGAAATCTGACCAGCAGAGTTAAGGAATTCATCATTGTCAAAATGCGTTTATTTAGTTCCTAGTTTTTCATGGCTGTTTGGTAGGCGTAGTGTAAAGTGATTTAGGGAGGCTCCATCTCGGCCATCTTATTCATCACATGGACAAAATGAAGAAAGTCATCATTTTACAGATTTAAAAGAAGAATCCATATTTGTTCAAATTTTTATTATAATTGTGTGTGTGTGTGTGTGTGTGTGTGTTTTAACACTGAGAAATATTTTGTTTCTGATTTTCTACCTTGATGGGTAGAGATGGGGAAATTTCATTGAATGGTAGATAAATTTCATTGCCTTGTTACAGACTCTGTTTATGGTTTCAGAAAACCAGAGAGATTCAAGTATTTGTGAGTCTATGAAGGACACAGAAGGTTGGTGAGTGGGAATGAGGGTTAGTACAGAAGTGCTTTCTTTCCTTGGGGGATTTATTTTGACATTTGTTTTTCTTTCACACTATAATCCCCCACAAACCAAAAATGACTTTTGTTGTAGCAGGTCCCTATAGGCAGTCTCCGAAAATCTTATTTAATATCAGTTTCTAGTAGCCTTGAGCTGAGGTCGTTACTCTTTGTAGTAACTCATAGACTGTCAGAGGTGACAAGGCATCATCCTGTGCAGTGTATTTGGGCACTAATCATTTGTTAGAAAGGTTCCAAGAAGTCAAGTGAAATCATGTAAATAAAACTGTTGGTTATGGAGTTTTTCTTCCTTCCTCGGAATAAAGTATTACTTGTTTTTCCAAATGTGCAGTAACTTGCATATTTCTTCTGAGAAACGTCTTCTGCTTTTTCCTGAGGATTTGTGACCTAATCCTTTACTTTATACAGTCCCTCTACACAAACACAATATATTTCTGTGGAAAAGAGAGGTTTACCCTTAATCAAGTGTTGCCTAATCTACCTGCTAAATTACTCCCTAGAGACAGAGTGGCGTTCATTATTCTTTTCTGAAGGATTTTCAGGTTTCACTCCATTAGTGGTGCTTCAGCAGTCCTCAGCAAAGTGAATGTTTGTCAAAGGTTGAAGATCTTGCAGAATGAAATGCAAAATGTTTGTCAAACGAAATCATTGTTATTATGGGAATAGAGTTTTGAATGTTAGGATGCCAACGCTTGAGAGGCTGTGGACTGGAAAGAGGAATCTTGCTTGATTGGGATATGTGATATGGAAATATCTCATTCATTTCAGTGGAGGTCACAAAGGAATAGTCGACTATTTTAAAAAGCTAGCCCCTTTTGTGATTTTTGGTCCCTGAAATACAAATTGATAATAGAAAGGTAGAATGTATCCTACTGTGAGCTCCAGTGAAAATTTGAAGCAGGCATGGATATACTAGTGGGAGAGACATGCTTCGAACCCAATGAGACAAGGTGACTTGTTTTGGAGAGACTCTCTTTCCTTTGTTTACCTTTAGCTCTGACATTTGGGCTTATTTTGAGGTGATATCTGGGCTTAAAGGGGCAAAGAGGAAATCATCACATATCTTTTCTGGGCTCCTCTAGGCTGGCAAATAATCAAACAAGCATCAGACAGATTGATGAGAGAACAATTCAAAAAAGAAGTTTAGTAGTAATATGTGTACCTCCTGTATATATGGAAGAGACTAAGCAAAGCTGTGTAATTCACCATATGGCTTCAGCTGCCATCTTGAATTTATTTAGCTAGGACAGGGAAGGTTGGAAGGAAGAAAGGGGAAGGAATTTACCAAGGAAAACATAGTAAGCAAGGTAGGAACATTTAGTTCTGTCTTCTCCGTTGGAAAAAGATAAGGAGATTGGGTCTTCTTAGTATAATGAAGGAGACACCCTTATAAAGAGTTAGTATGTAAATGTCTTTTTTAAAAGCAACCTCTATTCAGCCATCAGAGTACCCACGAAACCAACCTTTGCCAGAGACATATTTTGGAGTGGCAGCATTTTTTTTTAAAGATTTATTTATTCATACAAGCACTGGGTACAGTCAGACGTGCGGGAGGGTGAGAGAATTCACCAGAGCCAGAACGGGGAACAGAACAGGTAGACCGATGAAATACACTGCTTGAGGGAAGCAGTGAGCACTGCAGGAGAGGTCTGTGCACCATGTGGGACCCTCGCTCTTGGCCAGGGATCGAACCGGCGCTACAGAGGCTGTGGGCAGCTTCGCAGCCCAGCGCTCAACCGCTGTGCCACTGGGGAGGCCCTGGAATGGCAGCATTTTGCTCCCCATACAGGCTATAAACTGAAGCTATCATTTTTAGATGTTTATTACAATCACTGCTAATGACCAGGTTAGTCAACAACGACAGTGGATCTCAGTGAGAGCCCCGTGTGCGCCTCCCAGTGATTTCTCTGTGCCATCTTCATGCTGGATGTCCCATTGACCTTAAGGACTGGGTGAAGTGAGTTTATACATCTTCATTTTATAGAGGAGTCTCAGTTATTCAGTGATGTATCCATAATCATGGGCTTCCTGAAGGGCAAAACTTTTATGAGGTACCACTGCGTCAGAGTTCTTTCTGTGAAGGTCAGACTAAAGTTTACCTTTTGGACACTGAAAGAAATATTTACCCAGCCAGAAGTTTCTGAACCTCAAGTCATTCTTTAAAAGCCACTGAGAAGTGAGACCTTTAAGGTGGGCACTTGAGAGCATCTCCATGGTTTTTATTCGGCTTGAAGCCATAGCATGCACAGTATAATCTTCAAGATAGGAACAATGAAGACATTACTGAAGGACCCACACTTTGAAGACAAGGGGATTGAAAAGTGAAAAAAAATTCTTACAGTCATGATTTTTTTCAAGGGTGGATTTTGCTAATTTCTTTAATAACTCATACTCATGGGTCTTGGAAACCCCTAAGGTGGTCATCATGCTGACCATACATCAAATGATCCAGTCCTTAAACTAACTCTTCCTGGACAGGGCAATTAAAATGGGTTTTTTCCTGAGATAGGGCCACCAGAGGTTAGACAGAAGGCCACCTGGAAATCATAGTACATGTTAGCCAGACATCAATAACTTCTTTCTAATAGATGCTGGTATTACAGCACATCACTGCCCAAGGCAGAGACCTGGGCATGGTTAATATTTTTGCATGTTAACTTTGACTTATGGTTAGCCCAAGCATTGCTAAATTGTATATCCAAACACTCCAGATTACGGAAATGACAATCAATAATATGGGCAATGATTTAGACAGAAATCTTGCAAAAAGAAAACACAACTGTAAGATCTGTTTCTATTCACTTAGTAGTCTCTCCATAATATGTTTTTGTGAAGTTGGTAATTTGAATTTATGACACTTTTAATTTTTCTCTACTATTGCACTTTCCCTCCATATCTTACTTATGTTGCCAAGAAAAAACCTGCAAGGTTAAGCAATCATGTTTTTCTTACTAGAAAGTACCTTTGACTTTAATACAAGTCCCTTGTTTTGCTAATGAAGGAAATGGAGCCCAGCAAAATGACCTGCCCAAGATCCCAGGAGTTATCTGTAGAGGGGAGACCAGATCCCAGGCCTTTGCCTCCTTGTCCACTGCTGTTTGTGCAGCCTGCTGGTTCCAGAAGACCTCTGCCTTCAATAGGATTTGAATAGTTTATCCTTTAGTCCCGAGGTTATGGTTATGCTCCCTCAGATGTTAGATTGGCCATCTAAGATCACATAAAATCACCCCTCACTATAAACTTAGCTTGATGCATATTTTATAAACAAGATATTCTATCATCCCCTGTTTTTCTTCTGTCTTACAATTAGAGTAACTAAAGAAGTGGTAGATCAGTGGTAGAGAAAATAACTGTGAGAATAAACTATGGAGCTTAGTTTTCTTAAGTTATTTATATCTGTGCCTCTTTTCTCCATCCATAAAGGGAAGTCACCCATAAAGAGATTCAGGAAGTCTCTTGTCATGGAAAACACATATGGATTGCTTGGAAAATTCAGCAATAAGAATGATCACTGCTGCTTGTTTATTGAGTGATGAACTAGCCAATGATAATGACTTCGGTTGAGCTGCCTGGGAAATTGAGAGTCGGAGATTAACATGAGATTTACTGGGGGTGTTTTTTGCAAGGGAGGGAAGTAGGGTTGGTCTCAGGGAGAAGTTGGACTGTAATGTAATGCCTCAAAAGCCCAATAGTTCCCATTAATTGATCTGGAGTTGGAGTGGCAATTTGGAAATTGATCCCAATTGAGATGAGAGGACTGAGCCTTTGTCCCTCATGAATAAGTCAGTGGATATGGGCAGCCCCTAAGGAGAGTGTAATTTGGGGGCAAGGCAGTTTCCAAAGAAGGCAAATACTCAGCAGCCAGGGCATGAAGGAAATGAGTACCTTAGTCTTAAAAGTGGGACCCAAGCTACATACCTGTATCTATAGAAAATATCACATAGGTATGTTGCACTTTCCCCTTTGATACCCACACCAAACACATACAGCTCAAGACTCTTGCCTACCCAACTTTATATTTCTTTTCAGTACAAGCAACTGATAAAGACTAATCCTACTTAGCCAAGTTGCTCTGTATACACATTGATTTGTTTAATCTCTCCAACAAATTAAAGAGGTTGCTACCATCTTTGAAACCATTTTACAGATGACAATATTGAGGCTTGGTGACCTTAAACCAGAGAAAGAGCTGGTATTCTTTCTCAGATCTCATTTTTCAGTGGAGTACCCCTCTTTTCTGTGGACTAGCTAAGCAGCTACAGTTACTATAGCCACAGTGACAATAATGGTCAGGCTACTGCAGCAACAGGAGTCAGGTGGCATGAATTTGGCAAGGGAGATTTGCATGAATTTTATGGGAGTAGTGAAATACGCTTCTTTTAAATAGCAGGATGGACTTAAATGCTTCTTAAAAGCATGTCAGACTCTGCCTTCAGTTTAGCAGAAAGCCCCACTGATATTTTGAAGGAACTCTGTGTGCCAGGCACTGTACTGCCTGCCTGAATTTAGCAATCAGTAAGATAAGAGATTTTACTCTCTAATAACTCAAAATCTTTCCTCCTGCCTCAAAGTGTTATTCACAAACATCTGATTTGCAGCAGCTTCTGTTAGTAACCAGAACATATGCTCCTGAGCTGCTGGCTCAGGAATGGAAGATCATTTGAAAGAGGTAACAATGAGAATGTGTTTGTAGCTGAAGCCTGACTCTGGTGTGTCCGGATAGAAGCTTCCAGAAGAAGCTTCTGAACCACAGGTTGGCAGTAGACTGCAAGTGTCTGAGTGGTTGAGAGATGAGAAAGTATCATGAGATTTGAGGATCTAGGTTTTATTCTGTATCTAATAAGCTGTGTGGCTTTGAGCAAATGATGTTTCTGTTCTGGATGTTTTTTCATCTACAACATGAGAGACTTGTGTTAAGGTAAAGCGCCTTACAACTCTGAAATCCTGAGGTGCTGAGACTGGTGTCTAGGGTGCTCAGGGGCCAGCTGGGAATGCTACCCCCAAACAGACCATTTGTGTCAGTGGCAAGACTGTCTTCTACTTGGGAAATTAGGAAAAGCAGGGAATTGGGCTCTTTTAGTGCAAGCCCAGCAATGTATTATCTGGCTTTAAATATAGCTTATTCTGAGAATTCCTTCTATTTTCCATCTGAAGTCCAAGGTCTGCCATTTTGAGAAAAGTTTTGTAGCAGGAACTAAAGCATTATATTTTCTTTTTTAAAGAGTAGTTGCTATATTAATACATCCAACCAATTGTTTCTTTTTTGAGTAAAAGTTAAGTATTAGAACTGTGACAGGCTGGATACAAGATACATCATTCAGGAACTCCTCAGAACTTAGCCACCTGAGTTATAGAAGGCTTTCTCCAGGGAAGGATGATGTGGCTTTTGAATTTATTTGTGAAGTAAATTATTATTTTAATAAGCCACTTTGTCAATGGAGGCTATTTTTCCCCCTCAACAGTATGGGTCATAATGAGCTGTGGGAAAACATAAAGGAGACTAATTTGAAAGAAACCAGGTTGATACTATCTAAGTTCACATTTCCCAAAGTATGTTTATCAAAGTAAAGTTCTGTGAGATAATATTACACAAAAGGGGTCCATTTGTCAAATGCTTTTGGAAAACACTACATACTCTGTCCCTCAGTTGGAGAATCACCTTGCACAGTACTAGTTTAGTAAAGACTCTGAGAAGTCAAGAGAACTATTGAATGTTCTTTAATTCCAAATTGCTCAAAATCATTTGACAAAAAAGTCCTCCTCTGCCAGTCTATTAATATTACAAATAATTGGTATTTGGGGGGAACTTGGGTGAATGCTGATGCAGGCAATTCATAGTGCTGAGAGCTAAGACATGCAATCAGTTCTTTGATCATAGTTTGCAACTGAACAGTCTCTGCAGTGGCAGGATCTTATCTTTCCCAAATCAGAATTTATCTGGTTACCTTGCAGTAGTGCCACTTGATAAAAAGAGTTCTGTTAGTGTGATTGACAAAGGAAATTTTGACTTTGATATACTTCTAAAAATTGTATATCATTAAAAAAGCTGATGTGAAGCCACCTTGAAAAATATGTAATGACAAGCATCGTAACGTTTCCTTCTATTGTGGTTGACTTTGGGATCTGCACTGGCTTGTGATTATAAGCTCTTGTTACATTTTGTCCCAGATCCAAATTTGATGAAGAATGTTTTGGAGGAAGATGGAGAAATTATTCCAGTCTTAAAATATAAAATAAAAAATTTTAAGGTATCCATTGTTAATTTTCACTTGAACGCAGCTTCGCCCCCTTCCTGCTGAAGCATTCATTGGCAGTGTGAAATGTAGTGCTCTAGATTCCTGGTAAGCTGTCAAAATCAATTATATGGGTTGAAAATGAAGCACAGAGTGTCCCTGTGTCATTGCAGCAGACTTGCTTTTATTTGGGTTGTACTTTTTCGGCTGTGAAAGGATCCTTATGAGGAATTAGAAAACCACAAATCTGAAAATGTGAACAGTTAAACAATAACCTTGAATGTATGTGTCCTGGATGCCTGAGTCTGATCATAAATGGACCTATAATTTCTGAATGAAATGGATGTCTCTTTGCTTGGTTTAATGTTGGCTTTACCTTTTCCTCATCTTTCCAGCTTATTTCCCCTCTTACTCTAAATGGGGGATTAAGGCCATATTAGTCGACAACTTGGGTCACTTGGATAAAATTTCACTTCACAGGAATTATCACATGTACATTAAAGTCAGTGTTTGAGATCAGGGTAGCAGTTAGTATTGCATCTTTATGGCTTATGAAGTGTGGGAGATAGCTCACAGGTGATGGGAAGACCCTCAGCAGTTATAACAGATTCTGTAATGTTTTTCACCCTCTACGCTTGTTCCCCACCCGCTTGTAAAAAATATGGCTATATGTATATACTTTAAAGGCTTATGAAATGAAAGTCTCATTCATATAGTCATTCATTCCACAGCCACTTGTGTCAGGCTCTGTACTAACCTCTTGGGTTTCTGAGGTCAATTTTTGCTCCCCCCTTACTCTGTCTAATGGATAGAAAGAATCATGAAGATATACTAAAAGGTGAAGGTATAAAATATACTAAAAGGTGAAGGAATAAAACCCAAAGATATTTTTTGTTGTAGGTTGAAGTAAGCAGTGTAAGTTCAGAAGATAAACATGGTAAGTAAAGGCAGTTCAGTTTTTCCATTCAAGACAGACCCTGTAGCTTTGTTGGGGTTTCCTATGAATGTTTCTAGACTGAGGTCTGGGCCCCATCTCTGGTTCTGATGTGCTCTTTCTTCCATCATTTATGACTCAGGAAGTATCATTGTATATACCCCATGTAGCCACTTTGACTATAAAGCCATCTACTTGTATGTATAGAGAAATTTCAAAAACTGTTCTCAAGTTTGATTATATAAGCTTATAGGCATAGAGATAACAGTCAAGAGGTCTACTTACGATGTTTACTTTGCTGCTTTAGTTACATCTAAAATCACTTATTATACAACATATGAAAGTGCTTTTTTGCCACTCTGTATTCATGGCACAATCTCGAACTCTCCACAAGTACCCTCCACCTTGAGAGTCATCACTCCCCCAGAGGACTTTTCATTCAGTAGAGTCTTCCCAGCAGTCACCTCTGAAAGATTCAAACCTAGAACGTTGGGAATCCATGATGAGTCACCCACTGGAATCTTATAGGAAGCCACAGACATCCATTCACATAACATTACCAGGATTTGTTTTACAGTTTTGAGTTTGGTATAAATATTTTCATCTCTACCATGCAGTTGTCATTGCTCTCTCTATGGTGCCTTTTTACTGTATTGGTTAAGATCGTGGGCTCCTGAATTGACTGCTAATGTTACCACTTGTTAGTCGTGTGACATGCGGCAGATCATTAGATTTCTGAATCTCAGGCGTTGGTAGTGCTCAGTTCCTAGTGCTACAGCCAGTTGGAAAACAGCACCCAGCACAGAGCAGGAGTCCCTGCTGCCATAGTGGTGGTAATGAGGATGCTGAGGGCTATGTGATGTAGTTCAACATTTACCCTTGTGAGGACTCTGCAGAAACTTCAGCCTCGATTGCATTGCTCTGTGCGAATGCCCTGGGTTTCTAGGGGACCCTTCTCCTCCCAGTGTTCCCTTCACTGACTGCCCCAGCACACCTGTCTCCAGGCATGTTACTCCCTTGACTGGAGTGTTATTTCTTCACTCTGTGTGTGACTTACTCTTTCACTTTCTGCAGGTCTCTGTCAGATGTTATCCTCTCTAAGATGCTATCTCTGAATGTCCTTTCTAATTGTTTTTGTCATTCTTTATATCTTTATCTGACTTCATCGTGCATATTACAATTGAAATGTAATAACATAAAGTTATTTGTGTACTTTTTCCTTAGGTGTCTTTCTCATCAGCACATGCGACTTTGTCCATCTCCACCCCTAGAATACAGAACTCACTTATGTATCCAAAACAGGGTTGACCCATCATAGTCATTCAATAAGTATTTTTGACTCACCAAGTGAACAGTTCTAAATAAGCAGAACGGAAAAGAAAAGGGCCTTCACATTTCTGTGGATTGGGAGTGGTTTACTGGCACAGAGTGAGAAAGACTAGGGGACTATGTCTCAGAGGAAAGGGAAGATTCTAGTAGATTTCCTTTTAGTTCTTTGCTACAAGCTTTTATAACTTCATGATGAATGGTCTGTAAGTCAATTTTGCTGTCAAAGAAGATAAAATCACAGAAAAAATAAACGAGGGGGCCTCCCTGGGGGCACAGGGTTTAAAGACAGCACTATCGAGCTATCTCCAGCCACTGCAGCACAAGTTCGATCCCCGGCCAGCCAGGGAGCTACCCACATGGCACAGCAGACTCTTCTACCTTGCCCGCTGCTCCCCTCAGCACTCTGTCTTGGATAAATCCTCTTACTCCCCTGCATCTCTGGCCTACACCCCAGTTCTTGTATGCATAAATAAATAAATCTTTAAAAAATAAAAGAAGGTCATTAATTAAAATTGACATAATGAAACACTTCCTATTTTGCTAAAATTTCTTCCTTCATTAAAAGATGTATCAGTTCCAAAATACTGGAATGCTTATTTGTAACTGAACTTTATATTTCATTGTAAAAACCTTCTATTCTGTTGTTTGGCACATGCTACTTTTGGAAGCTATCATTTCTTATTACATATAGGGTATATATAACCAGTAATAAGTGTGTATCTAGATTATATTTAAATGTTCTATAACATGCTCAGTATTTTCAGCAAATTATCTAAGGCAGATTTTGTACCAAAAACCCAAATTCTGTCTACATCATGCTCTCCAGGACCAAATAGCAAAAATAACTTTCACTATTTTCAAAAATACTGTACTCATCAGGAATCACCTAACCATTTCTGTTGGAAGGATAAAAGAATCTTGAGTTTTCTTTTGTCTAAAATTTTTAACATTATGTGATAAATTTAGCTTCAGAGAAAAAGTTGTATTTAAATTAACTGAAGTCTTGATAATGAATGTTCTAGAAGACTATTGTACATTACTATTTTCTCTTTCATAGTTGCCATAACTTCTGGAGTTATGATTATGCTCACCAAAGGATTTGCAAACTGATTATGGATAGCTATCATCCACTCTTTCAAGGCCTCCACATCTATTTGTCACTGCATAGACCAAACTCAATACCAAACTGTCAATTTTTTATGGCAAAATTGCTTTATGGCTAACTAGTTACATGGTGAAAATTATTGCAGCAAAAAATTCAAGGTGAATCTGCTGGACATGGAAACAGGGGCATGCCACAGCTGGCAGACAGCTCCTGTTGGGGGCTGGGGAGACAGACAAGGGAGACAGACGCTATTTTAAAAAATATTATACTCATCAGGAATCGCCTAACCATTTCTTTTGGGAGGATAAAAGGATCTTGAGTTTTCTTTTGTCTGAGACTTGATGGCTGACCTTCTTGGGAGTGAGGACCCATGTCTTATTCGATGCTTGTTTTCAGGGTATTATGATCATAATTTATTAACCATTAATAAATGTGGAAGTGAATGAATAGTTGAATAATCAGATATACTAACCATACACTGAGGATGCGCTGTCTAATTGGTTTCTTGAGGGTTGTTTGAACAGAGTTTTCCTGGAAGAGACTTTCTTGTTGCACTTGTAGACATGCAATTTTAGGGATCTGCCCTAGTGTTTTTTCATTCCTGGTTTAAGCTGCAGGGGGCACCATCCTTATTGGGAACTGCTTAGAGCACTGTCAGGAGAACTGCTAGTTAAAGAGGGGGCCAGTGGAAACCTAATTCTCACCCTGCTTTCAGAGCAACTGCCTCGGGTGGCAGGCACCCTGTCTGCTCACATCTGCGAAACACAGACTGCAGATGGGAAACATCTGGAGAAAGATGGTAAGATGAGCAGCAGCACTTTACAACAGGTTTTTCTTCGTATTTTAATTCTGCAGTGAAGCCATACTTTTGCGAGTGTTTAGGTCTTTGACCATTAACTTGTATGAACAAAGAATTTCCTCATTAGCAAAGGGTTTGTTCATCATTTAATTGACAGATGAGTGGAGTATTGAGTCATTCACAATTGTGCACCTGTGTGCTGGGCAGGGTGCAGGCGGGACCAAACCTATCTGAGCATATTACACCACTGCCACTATCTTCAGCCACTGCCACTATCTTCAGCAGTGTAGCTGACATTCTCGCTTCCAAATGAATGTTTCTATCCTCAGCCACCACCAGTTGAACTCTTGTGCATTTGCCAGCAGGACAGCTGTTACTGTGGAACTCCTGTGGCTGCCTTAAAGCCCCACAGGAGATACTACTCATGTAATCTAACCTGTTCTCTCATAAAATTGGAGTTCCCTATTTTGATCAGCAGTCTTATTTCCCAGATATGGTTCTAAAAGACATGTAGCTATAAAGCTATGCTTTTGGTATGATATTTTTGTCCAAAAATGTGCCAGACTCAGGACATGGTTCCAAAGGTAGGTTTTTCCCAAAATGTCTTGGAGAACAGGCTTTCTCTCTGGAGTAAGTGGCAGCTTCCAAAGTGACTACTGAGAATGGGAATGGTGCGTGTGAGTTGGGAATACTCTGGTATATTTCATAACCTTACCTTGTTTCTTTCAGATGACGTAATTTTTTTTTAAGTGAAGAAAGCTATTTTTTAGGTATCATATAAAGAACACATTGATTGGGTTTCCAAATTTTCAAGACCTCTTCTATGTTGCGGAAGATTCAAAGTAATTTATGACCATACAAAAGCTATTCTATGTTGCCAAAATAATGTTGACATCATGGGTGAGATGGAATCCTTGGAGGCCTAAATTGTCCGGAAAATTTCTTGATTTTTCCCAATTTGTTGGGTTTTGTTCCTTTTCTATTTCCCATTTAATAGCGAAGGCTGCTAATCAGCGACCATCACTTTCCAGTCTTGAATCTAGCGTTACACAGGCTGTCACAGTTTCCTTACTTTTAAAATGGGGTTAAGAAGACGAGGTGCCTCCTATGAATCAATGACATCTCATTGTAAAGTCACTACCACAGTTCTTTGTGCATGGGATGTGCTCAGGAAGTGACAGTCACAATTACTGTTACATCATCATCATTTCTGTAATTGACATTCACCAAATAATTAGTTATTTTCTGATACGATTTGTTGAGGCCAATGTCAATTTTAAGTTTTCTGTTAAACTTTTAGTTCCTCGGGTTTACTGTATTAAAGATTTGCATGCCTGTTCTGGTAGTTTAGCATTGACTGGGAGAAAAATCTAAGATTTATGTCTTTGTATACTTTTTCCCAGCATCGTAAATTCTAAAACTTTTCTTATTGTTTGGCAGAATGCCATCCCCTTATTGTCTGAGTGCACAGGCACATATGGTATATATGCATGCAGATAGATACATGTATGTATATCCACTCCCAGATAGTTTTATTTTCCTGCCTTGAAACATCATCGGCTCCTTAATTCTGCTCGCTGGCATTAGAAGACTCTATTTTCCACCTCTAAATTAAACACCCAAAGAATTTGACCTGTAGGCACCAAAGTGGTAGACTTGAAAAAGCTACTGACTTCACACAGACAGGTATTTGAGACAGAAAATCCTTTCTTCTTTGTGTTCATTTGGTCCTGGCTTCACCTGGTCGGTTAAAGTGAACTATGAGTAGGTTGAGCTAAATATGGCCTTGCATACCCACTCACGGGAGGTGGGCGAGGAGGTCCCATAAATCGAGAGACTGGATACCATCACTAAGCTGGAGGCCGCAGGAGTGAGGAGACGGAGGAGGAAATGGCATGGCTCCTGTGGCCTAGAGGTTTCCCTGCAGTTGGGTTGGGACACAGAGCACCCTCCAAAAGGGCTTTGACGGCTACTTGGTTAATTTGATTGATGCTATGGGGTGTGGGAAGGAGGCGGGACCCCTGAAGAGTATTTATAATGCCCTGCACTTACAGGCTGCAGAGACAGCCACAAAACCAAGCTAAACACAAATTCTAGCTATGAAATAAATTTTAGAAATGCTCTGTGTACTTTCTCATCGGATGAAGAATGTGCAACTATTAGTTCTCTTTCTTCTAATGTCTGAAGGATTCTGTTGGCTATTTTTATTGTTGTTTTAAGTTTGCAATTAAAATTTGATCTCACAAAACTCAGGTACAGTTGTTTTGCTGAGAAGTTAAGATTTTTTCTCCTAGGTTTGATCTTTTTGTAGAAGACAGGTTTTCTCCCTTCCCAGACTGAAGATTGATGCTTGTGATTGGGCACCTGTATCTTCTTTATTCTCCATGGTTATCAACAAGACCACTTTTACTAGACAAATTCATATATTAATTGCTTGCTGTTTCATGGTATCTCATGAAAATGTGTATGTATCTCAAGATACAGTGCCTCATACCAGCTGGTTATTTGTTGAAAGGAAGACCAGGATGACTCTGATCAGGATGATTGGTAATTTTAGAATATTTTGGCATAGCTGTAATCAGGAAATGGGGAATTGGATAGTTGCTTTTCTGGTTGCTGAATGTGTTGGGAATATATTTTATAGGGGTACTAGAATGGAGAAGAAGATTCTGAAATGAGTATACGACATTTAAGCTAAGACCTGAAGGGGGAGCAGGAATCATTTAAGCAGAGTTGGGGGGAAGAGCATTGTAGGCAGAGAGAACAATGAGTGCAAAGGTCCAGAAGTGAAAATAAGCATGACTTTTCAGAATAATATACACTATGTACAATTATTAGGAAAAATAATATTTATTTTCCATTGTTGTTGTAAAGATTAAATTTAATGATGTACATTAAATACTTTATCTCAGAGACACAGTAACAATAGATGTCATAATAATACCAACATTTTTGTCTTCATCTACTATTCAGTTCTCTGTACTAAGTAATTCTTAAAAATGCTTTTACAGACATAATAGGAAAGAGACATTGTATTTTTAGTACATGTGAGAAGTTCCCCCTCAATCCCCCATCAGGTTGCTCATCATTCAAATTTTTTTTCATGTCTAGATTTTCTTAGATATATTCTCAAAGATCTACTTTGATTGATGAATAGAGACAAGCAAATAAAATCTAGATTTGAATTATTTATTGCAGTGATAAAACTTTATGGCAATATGGAAAGAGACTTGCAAGTTTCTTTCTATATGGAAATCCAGTTGATCTCTATATATAGAAATTCAGGTGAGCTAGGACCTAGCACCCCAGTGACCTCGGAAGCCCTACAAGAGATCCTGTGGACACCAACTCATTTCTTCATTCCCCTAATAGCCATTCTCTTGAGTTCACTGGTAGTGAGTGCTCTTCTTTCCTGTATATTTTTTTGTATCCATTTATGTACCCGTACATATTATATATTAGTTTTATTTACCTTTTTGTTGACTTGAAGTCAAAGTTTATCAACTTTCACAAAAGAGGAGGGGTTGGAATGAAATAAAAGTGGGCGTGAAAGGAAGATGAAAAACCAACAAATAGGCACAACATGTCCTCAACCAGTAACTAGAGGACGATGCCAGGAAAAATTGAGGAGTGTGGGGAGCTGCCTGGAAGGGATGTGGCTGACTGAAGACCCCTCCTTAGGAAAGTCTCTCCAAGTCTGTCTTGAGGCTTGGAGACTGTGCACAGCAGAATGGCAGCTCTGAGTAGGGAGCTTTAGGATGAGGTGTGTATTTACACTTCTCTGGAGTTCACCCTTTCAAGGAACCATGACATTTCCCCAAGCCTGAGGCTTAGGGGAGGGAAATCAACAATCAGTGGATTGAAATGAGAGAATCTTAAGAGTCTCCCTCTGCTGACTGAGGAAAAAGGATCATGGACAAGAAGATGGGGAGGGAACCAGATGTGGATTGTACCGCAGAAACAAAAGGTTGGTGGAACTCCCTGGGGTAGGTTATTTTTTACAATTTATAATTAATTTATATTTATAATTAATTTAATTTATAATTTTTACAAAGAGAGGGACTCCTTGATGGTGCAAGGGGTTAAGACGCAACCTGTGAAGCTATCTGCAGCCATTGCAACACGAGTTCGATTCCCAGACAGGGAGCAACCCATAGGGAGCAGCAGACCTCTCTTGACTTGCCTGCTGCTCCCCTTAGCACTGTATTTCTGTCGATCTGCCTGTTCTGTTCCCTACTCTGTCTCTGATGAATCCTCTCAGCCCCCCACACCTCTGGCCCTACCCCAGTTTTTATATGCATAAATAAATGAATCTTTAAAAAAAATTTACGAAGAGAAAGGAATTGGTGGGACAAGATACAAAATAAGTTCTGAGAACTTATTTTGAGATTATGCTTACCTTTTTAACCTTCCCTATTGTGTACTATTTTAAAAAATGCCCAATTTTTAATAATTACTAATATAACATCTGAGACAAACCTAAAGGGAATTTTATTTTCTTTTAGAAGAAACTGGAAACTCTAGGGAAAAGTTTAAGAACATGACACTTAAGGACCTTGTGAGAGTAAAATCAGTAGAATCCTCAAATGATCTGCCAGCAAAGAAAAGATAGACAGGGATGCAGGTGGAACTGATTTGCTACCCAGGGGAATTGTGTTTTGGAAGATCTAAATGTTACCTCTGACATTGCTATTAACTCTAGAGATAGTTAGATTTAGGTGGTTTCCTGGAGGCAATTAATTACTTGAAAATATTTGTTTAACTACTTCTGAATGCCAAGCACTGTAGTAAGCATTGAGCATACAGAAATCAACGAGATTACATGATCCCTTTCTTCATAGAGCTGCCTTCAAAGTGTAAAGCCAAGCATCCAGTGGGAAATGAATAAGCTTGTTGAATGCTATGGAGACAAGTGTGGGAGAACTCATCACTGGTCCCCAAGCTGGGGAAGCTGGCTGGAAAGGCCACCTCATTGTTCAGATGTAGAGATGGAGGTATAGAGAGAGTAAAGGAGAAGGATGCTTATTCATGGCAATGTGGTTAGCAAGTAATGTGGTTAGCAAGTAGCAGGATTCAAATCTGAATCTTAACTTGTGTTGAACTGTTTTCTAGGCAATAGAAAATAGACACATTTCACTATGTGAAAATGGAAGATCAGGAGTCTGTTTTTGAGAATAATTTATTTCAATCCTTTATAAAATCTATAAAAATCATTGTGTGCCTTCAGTTTGTAGACCTTTTTAGCTTTTCCCATTTGTATAAAATCTTCCATTGGGCCGCAGTTGGAATATGGAAGGCTGCATTCTGGTTCTTGTGTGAGTTTAACAGTTTGTTTCCTTGCATGACTCCTAAGGGACAGATTTTGCTAAGCTGCTGGCCCTTTCATTGCCACTTACTGTTTTTTCTTACCCTATATGCCATTTTGAATTTAGTTGCCCAACACTTGTGGTACTTTAAATGTCCAAAAATTCCATTTTCCCATGATAATTTGTTATCTGTATAATGATTTATGCACTATTTAAGATGACTTGAAAATATTTAAAAAGTTTTAAGAATATGTTAAACAAAATAAGTCAAAAGAAGAACAATGAATACTGAATGATTCCAATCATATGTGTAATAGAATTAAACTAAACAAAGAAACAGATAAAACTAAATCACAAGAAACCCTAGAAATTTGACTGAAGAATTGAGACTAACAGAATGGGAGTGAAAGGGGTGAAGAGTAAAGGGGTAAGGGGGGACTCATGGACTAAGACAAAGGAGAATGGGTGTTTTGGTAGTGGGTATGGTGTGGTAACGCACATTCATACACTCTTAAATTATATATGGTCCTGTAAATCAATGTGACCTTAATTTTATTTTATTTTTTTTAAGATTTTTATTTATTTATTTACACAAGATCCGGGGTACAGGCCAGATTTACGGGAGGATGAGAGGATTCACCAAAGACAGAGCGGGGAACAGAACAGGCAGACTGACGAAATACACTA
This sequence comes from Talpa europaea, assembly GCF_964194135.1. NCBI lineage: Eukaryota > Metazoa > Chordata > Mammalia > Eulipotyphla > Talpidae > Talpa > Talpa europaea. The sequence goes on from NC_140078.1 coordinate 65,998,694, forward strand.
CTGAGGGGAGTGGCGGGCGTGACAGGAGAGGTCTGCTGTGCCATGTGGGACCCTCGCCGGCCGGCCGGATCAAACCGGCACTGCAGAGGCTGCAGACAGCTTCACAGTGCTGCGCTCAACCACCTGCGCGACCAGGGGAAGCCCATTGTGACCTTAATTTTAAAAAAGATACAGCTAAAGTTGTAAAAATAACAATAATTTATAAATCTAAGTAGTAAATGGGTGCCCAACCTTGCTGTTTTTTTCTAGGTTAATAATAAAAAGTACATACTTGCTGAAATTTCTTCCATTGTTTAAAAATGCTGTCTAATGAAATAATACAGACAGGAAGTGTTCATCTGAGGCATGGTGTGGTTGTAAAACAGCTAGACACACATGTGATATGCATTTTATAGCTTTGTGTATTTTATAGGCAAAAAATTGAAAGATGGTAGAAATACTACTGTGTACAGTGTAACCCTCTTTCATAATAGCATATTATAGCCATTCATCTCTGCTGGCCTTTTTTTATACATGTGATTTCCAGTACTTGTTACTGAGATATTTCCAAATTTGGTTTTGTCTTCATATCTTTCCTTCTTGGACTCTATTTCCAGGTTGCTTGTTTTCTGAGAGAACAATAGTCTCTGTAGTTGGAAACATCATAGGGGGGAGTGACATGGTCTAGACTCACAAGGATACTGCCCAGCCATCTTCCTAACTGGCCAGAAATCCAAGAATCACCCTTATTTCCTCCCTTTCTCTTCCTCTCCCTACCCTCAAATCTAATTGCTTAGCAGATCTTACAGATTTTACCTGAACAGTTCTTGAACGTGCACCCCCGACACCCCAGCCCTTCCATCCCCAACCTTTGTTTTCTCTTCTCTTGCTTAGGTTGTACATAACTTCCTTATTGTCCCCTCTGCTTCCAGACTATTTTTATTCTGATTCACTCTACATTTCTTCATCATTTTCCTATCTAATATCTTCAACATCTCTTCCATCATGGAAGATAAACTCTGTGCTCTTCAGAAGGGGCACTTAAAACCCTCCATTGTCTGCCTTGGTCTAACCTTCACTCTCAATTTGCACCAGAACTGGCCTCTAGCATAAGGGCCTGTTAATAGTGAACAGATCCACTCCCTACACACACTTAGCTCTGTTCTTTCTCTCCCTTGGACCTTGGTCCCCATGTTTCTTTATGTTTAGAATGTCCTACACACATTTGTCATCCCCAACTCACTCCTGCTTATTCTCACATCCCTCAGCTTATATGTCAGTTCCTCCAAAAGTATGTTAGTATGTTGTCCTTGAGCATTGGCTAAGTTGCTGATCTTTGTGTTTCTATAATTCCATTTTCAAATCACAGTTTTTCTCTCCATCTCTTCTGTATTTCTGTCTATCTATACCAAGTACTTATATCTCTTTCATACTGCTTAGTGAAGGCAGACCATCAAATACTTCATGGGAAGAGGGATTTTTCTCCCCATTATTAGATGTTATCTTTTGGTCTGCAGGTAGATTACCTGGACTATGTATCATTGCTTATCCTTGCATGGACCCAGCATTTGGATTCCAACTATAGATAAAGCTACAGTAGCAGGCCCAGTACTGAACTACCCTAGGTCTGATCTGTTCCATAACTACCTTGTTGCATTTAATTATTGCCGAGAAAAATTTAGAAGGGGCAATAAATGAAATAGCTTGTATTTTAAACCTACTTTGCACCAGCTTCCTGGGTGCAAAAAACTACTAAAAACAATAAGCGGATACTATAAAAGAGGCAAGATACAAAATCAATACACAAAAATCAGTTGCATTTCCATATGCCAACAATAAATTAGAAGTAAAAGAAATTTTTAAAAATCCCATTTACAATCACATCAAAAAGAATGAAATACCTGGGACTAAACTCAATGAAGGAGGTGAAAGGTCTGTACATCAAAAATTATTTTTGTTGGGCCTCCCCGGTGGCGCAGCGGTTGAGCGCTGGGTTGCGAAGCTGCCCGCGGCCTCTGCGGCGCCGGTTCGATCCCCGGCTGCTCCCCGGCCACCGGAGGAGGGTCCCACATGGCGCGCAGACCTCTCCTGCCGCCCACTGCTCCCCTCAGCAGTGTACTTCGGTCCTTCTGCCTGCTCTGCTCCCCGCTCTGGCTCTGGTGAATTCTCTCACCCTCCCGCGCTTCTGACTGTACCCAGTGCTTGTGTAAATAAATAAATAAATCTTTAAAAAAAAATTTTTGTTAAAAAAAATTATTTTTGTTTAAGATTTATTTTTTATTTATACAATAGTTGGAGTACAGACCTGAGGCGCGGGAGAGTGAGAGGATTCACCAAAGACAGAGTGGTGAGCAGAACAGGCAGACAGACCGAAAGCACTGCTGAGGGGAGCAGTGGGCGAGTCAGGAGAGGTCTGCTGCACCAAGTGGGAATCTCCCTGGCCAGTCGGGAATCGAACCCATGTGCAGAGGCTGCAGACAGCTTCACAGTGCTGTGCTCAACCCGCTGTGCCACCAGGGAGGTCCTACATCGAAAATTATAAGACTCTCTTAAAGGAAAGCAAAGAAACATAAAGAAATGAAAAGTTATCCCATGCTTATAGACAGGAAGAATAAACACCATTAAAAATAAACATCATTAGGTTAAAAATAGCTAAATTCCATCTAGGCTAGTATGCAAGTTGATTTCATTTTGACAGGCAGCTATGATTAATTTGTGACACTAAATCCTATGCTGGAAAGGATTTTGAAGGCCCATGTGCCTTAATACAAAACATCATTGGTTAGTGATACCTGTCAAGTATTGTACATATGGGAAAGGTGACCCATTTATCTTAACTAGCACTTTCTCCCTAAAGCAGTAGAAAGTTTTAAATTATGAATGAATGACTAAGGCTCAATCCAGCAAGACCTATTCTGATTTTTATAGTCAGTAAAAGGAGAGCCTCTGTAACCCAGAATTTTCAAATTTATCACCCAACATGGAGTTACAAAATGGCCTATTGTTGATTTTTCAAAGCAATAGTTGATTAAAAACCATTGAGTATTTCTAATTATATCCTGAGCCAACTTTTTTTTAGCATAAAAAGGTACATAATATAAAATTTACCATTTTAACCATTTTATGTGTACAGTTCTTTGGTATGTACCATTCACATTGATGTGCAAAACATTTTCATTGTCCCTGTCCAAAATTTTTTCTTTGAACTGAAGCTCTACATCCATTAATCAGTAACTCATTTCACCTTCCTCCCCAGACCCTGGAAATCACCATTCTACTTTGTTTCTATGATTTTGACTATTCTAAGTACCTCACATGAGTGGGATCATACAATATTTGTTTCTTTGTGTCTGGCTTATTTCACATAGCATCTGTCTTTAGGTTCGTCCATGTTGTATGTGTTAGAATTGCCTTCCTCTTATAGGGTTCTATTGTATGCACATTCCACATTTTGCTTATCCACTAAGTGTCAGTGAACATTTAGGCTGTTGTATATTTTGGAAATTGTGAGTAATGCTCCCATGAATGTTGTCAGGTCTTTTGGACATACACCCAAAGCAGAATTTTTGTGTCATATGGTAATTCTATGATCAATTTTTAGTTTTCCTCAGTGGCGTACCATCACACATTTCCATCAGCAATGGCTTGGAGCGCCTGTTTCTACACATTCTTGCCAGAACTTTTGATAGTAGCCATACTAGTCAGTGGGAAGTCGCATCTCATTGTGGTTTTGACTTGCATTTCTCTGATGGTTGCTGATGTTGAATATATTTTCCTGTGTTACCATCTATATCTTTTTTTGAGAAATGTCTACTCAAGGTAAATCAGCTATTATAGTTGGTTTCTATTGCTGGTTTCTTTAAAGAGCAAGACACAGAGTCAATTTCAGCTGGGAATTTCCCTGTGAGGGCCCTGAAAATTCTCAAAAACAGCCCTGTAGGAGCTCCCTGTGATTATAATTACAAGTTAGAAAATTCTGAGGGGACAGAGAAGTCTAAGCAAAATGGGAATGTTTTAAAGTCATGGTGTAAATTAGAACAAAAAAGAGTTGGGAAGGCGGCTGAAGAACTGCTTGATTTTCTTCAACTTCTATTTTCTCTTCTTCCCAAGAGTGAGAGAAAAGGGAGTGGAGATAGAGAGACACAAAACGTGTTGCTTCCTCTGGACTTCTGTGTAAAATAGATCCCTTTCAAAGATCTAAACCTCAAAGCCCACAAGTGACATTTTTAGGTCAAAATTTTTTTTCAGCCTAGAGGTCTTTGATTATCTCACCATAATTACTATGTTTATGGTGTCTCCCACCACCCCCTATTGGCTATATTTTAGTGAAGCAAAGTTTGAGCTGGTTTTATTAGAAACATCACTCTAGGAGCATTGAATTTACTTTGCCTCCAGTAAAAGAAATAATTTAAATTAAGCTTTAATGTACTTAAAGTCACTGATTTGAACTATATGGATCAGAAACATTTTTGGATAGTTGACAGAAAATCCCAGTCCATTAATTTAATTTGAAGACTAACTGACTGCAGAGGTATTCAGGGAAGGCTTCTGAATAAATGTTGTTTTGTAAGAGCTAATGTGAAGGGTGAGACAGTACTTCTGTTTGATAATATACTATTGCCAGAATTTATTGAAGAGAAAGAGAGAGAGGTGTGTCTGACCTTTTAAAACAAAGTTTTGCTTAAATTCAGGAAAAGAAACTATTAAACAAAAACTAGTAGAAATTGTTTTTCATTTTTGTGACCGAAGATAAATTAGTTATTTAAAATGTTCAGATTTGGCTTTAGTGATTGTGTATGCCTTCATATTATTTGATTGTAGCACCTTTATTTTTTAAAAAAAAATCATGTTCAACTTTGTTCATTGGGCTTGCAATGATGCAGAATTTTGGCCAGCCATGTTGAGAATTCCCTGTTGAGAAGCAATCCACAACTTTGCCATGTATGACTCTGTAGGACTGCTATGTATGGGAGATAGCATTTTGAGAATTTTAAATTTGGTTTTCAATGAGAATCAGGAGTGATTTCTCAGAGCTAAGTTGGACCCTGTTTTCTTCTCCCTCCCATTCTTCTCTAAACACCAGCACTATTTTAAGGATAATAGAGTTTATAGGAGTTTAAAGACGTTAACTATTTTGTGTGCAATTTTATTTATCTTTATTTACAAGTCAGCAAGTTTCACCTTTGTCTTGGTAGCCAGTCAAGGATCACACTGACTTGGAAACCATCAGTTAGTTGAAGCACATATGAGCCAGTGCAAACTCTAGATGAGCAGTTGTGTCTAGCTGAGAATGAATCATTCAGCTTAATCTCCTAATAACTTAATTGGTATCTATGTGCCATATTCCTGTTATCACAAACCTCCCCATACACATGCATATCTATGAGATTTATTGAGATATAATTCATATACCATACTACTCACATATCCAATGTGCGTCCTTCAATACTTTTTAGTATATTTATAGTTATATAATGATCACTGCAATCAATCTTAGGACATTTTATCACCTCAAAAGGAAATCCTATTCCCATTAATCTTTTACTTCCCATTTCTGTTCTTGAATTTCCTAGCCCATGGTAACCACTCATCTGCTTCATGTTTCCATATATTTGCCTATTCTGGATATTCCATATAAATGGAATGATACCATATGTGACATTTTATGTCTGACTTCTTCTGCTTACAATAATATTTTCAAGGCTCATTCATTTTATAGTATGTTTCTGAAACATCATTCATCTTTATGAATGAATACGCTTCTATTGTGCTGATATTTGGATATACCACATTTTATTTGTCCATTCATTAGTTGATAATATCTGAATTGTTTCCACTTTTTCACTCTTGTGAGTAGTGTTGCTATGAACATCAGTGTACACTATTTTCTGACATGCCATATTTTGATCTTTCAAAAATCCTATAGATCATATATAAGGGTATGATATCAATTTAATAAAAGAAGATTTATTTGAAAAGTAAACTATTTAAAAACTTTGCCATTATGGAAGATAAAGTACAGCAGTTTAACTATATAATGAAATCTTGGGAACTTGTTAATTAATATAATCCCCTTGATTCTGTAAATCATGCATCTGATCTTAATAAGGCTCATCTATAATGTATCTTGTTTTGTAATAATGGACTACTTAGCATACAATACAAATCTTACCATATTACTTTGTCCTATAGTTTAATGTGAAATGCTAGTAATTTGGATTAAACTTTTTACTAATCTGTTTAGTAAGGATTTATTGCCTACTCTGTCCTAATTAATATTTCAGGTAGTAGGGATGACTGTGAACAAGGAAAATGAGGTCCTGCCTCATTATCATTAAATACATTTTACAAATGCACAAGACAATTGGAGACTTTAATATGTGCTGTGAAGGAAATCCCAGGATATATTATATACAGTGTGAGTTGGAGAGGCAGGAGGGATTTTTTTGAAGCTGAATGATGAACAAGAGCCAATCTTGCAAAACCCTAGGATGAGAGGACTTCAGATGTCAGAAACAGCTAGTGCAAGGTTGTTGAGGTGGGAACAAACTCAGTATGTTTGAGGACAGAGAAAATACCAGTTGTTATAGACTTTAGAAAATGAGAGTACAATGTGTAGTAGGTGTAACTTTTGATGTTACTATACTATCTCACATATGATTATTCATGTAAGAAGTATTTTACTTCTTTGTTTGCATAGATTCTAGAATCAGTAATTTGACATCAACTGGAGTCTGAGAGACAGTTTTCTGCTCAATAATTTGGAATTACATTCTGGATTCCTGGTGGTGTGAAAAATCACCTGTTACAAGTACGAGTCTAAAAACTGTCAGCGAGGCAATAAACGTTTGGAAACCCTAGAGTAAATCTTTCCAAAAACCTGCATTTTTTGGTGTAAAATGAGCTCAAAGTCAAGAGGCATGCCAAGCATTTTATGGGAATAAATTGGGTGCGTTGTGAAGTACACTCATTCTTCCAGGCCACTGAGACCAAAATATGCACCACGCTGTTGCCACAGTGAGTGGAATGGGTCTGCAGTGGTTGGAGGATTTAGCACTCCTTTCAGAATCTGCTGGCTTGACCCCAAGGTGGAGGTCATGTGCTGGGTCGTAGCTGTGTGTGTGGGTTGGGATGTCCTTATAGAAATATTATGGATATGTGTATCCTATTCAGGAGACATCAGCTACAAGGGAGAATTTCCGTGGCATTTTATTTTTTAAATCATTTTTGAAATTATAGTTCCTAATTTTTTAGTAACATATCACGTTCTCACTATCTACAATACATAAATAAGTGAAGATTAAGCCATTGGACAAGTCCAGTAAATTAAAAATCAGTTCTTTCTTATAACTTTATGAGGGCCTATTATCTTTCAGGATATACCTATTTCTAATGAGGATGGTTATCTTGCAACCCACCCCACGGCTTCTCAGAAAGCAGGAAAGACTTGTAAAGTAGGTATATTGACATTCATAAGGATAAATGGGATTTTATTGTATTTCTATTAGCTCAAATATTGTGTCTCTCATTACTTTAAACCAATTCACCTTACTTTCGCATAATCAAAACTGTTGTAAAGTGTGAAGACTTTTTTAAATCAAAAGTCCTAAAATACTAAAAACACAGAAATGTATAACCAAGTTATATTATAAATTAACATAAATGGTTGCTGATATACTCTGTGTTTTTCCACAATATTCTTGAATACTACATTCAGACTGTTCATTTTAATTGAGTTAAAAAGAGCCTTTTTATTTCATGGGAATGTCTTCTATAAGCTGACAACAGCATTACAATCTTTATTTGTATAGAAATTATTGTGTAAATATATGAGCTTTTTAATTCCATTTTATTTTTATTACAAAAACTGCTAAAAATAATGGCAAAGATCATAGGGTTATATACTTACTGTAGTTAAAAATATGTATGGAAATTACTAATGTCCTGACAAATACCCACCCTGAGACTTAATCAGGGACACTTTGGATGTGAGTCGATCCATAATCATGGGTTTGATTAAATTAAAGAGCAGACATGAAATAATGGCTGACTGTATATATTTCATAAAAGACTGGATCTGAAAAATAAGATGTAATTAGGTATTTTTAAAGTATTTGGTTTTATCTTAGTTGCTTGATTTTCATTTTCATTTCCAGAAGCGAATCATATACCCCAAATAGAAGTCAGCAGGTAGCGCCAGTGCTTAGGAAGAGTCCTGTCCAGGAAGGAAGCGCTAATCGGGTTCCTCTCCTTCCTCCTTCCATTAGTGGGTATATAGTTTTGTCAGATAAGTTTCGAGAGAGTTCTCAAAATCAACTCACCAAGTAATGGCATGTTTGTATATTTGCTGGTTGGCAAATGCTGCTATGAATGGAAAAATAATTTCTCCTACCTCAGGAAAACCTTAGCCAGCAAATCACTTGCATTAGGGGAATTTATGACCACATGCTTTACTTCTAAGGAGATTTATGTATTTATAAGCAGAAGGAGGATTGGGGTAAAGGTGGGATCCACCCTGAAGTGAGAAACTGGTAGTAGTATTCTCAAATATTAAAGATTACCTATGAAGCAGATTCATAGCCTCTGGGGTCTCAGATAGTCTATTCTCTCTTAGTCAATAAATAGTGATAAGAAGAATGTGTATTTTAAAAAACTATACCCAATGCCTGTCTTTCTACCATCTCCTACCATCTCCTACTAATGATGTTTTATATTCGAGGGATTGAAGCTTAGAGTGAGAGGGTTTAGAAATCAAGGCTCTGGTTGGTGTGAAGCCAGCCCATAAAAAGGATTTGTTCTTGACTTACTTCCCTATGTACGTATCTCAAGATAGCTTCTCATGATACATCTTCATGACTAGAGTTAACAAACTTTATGGCAAAATAATAATGGAATTTTTTTTTTAATATATCATTTTTGGAAACTTTGCTCTAGGTAAGCATGCAATCTCCTTGCTTCCCACCTCCATACTCAGTGACCTGTGCCATCTTTAAGGAAAAAGCAACAATCAATTCTTTGTGATAACAGGAATAGGCAAGCAAATTTTATTGATTTCATTCTAAGGTGGGGAGGGAGGCTTGCAAAGTTCTGAATTATCCTAAGGAGGATTCTTTTGAATCTCTTCCTTGAAGGGAGATATTCTTATAAAAAGGAGGGAGCCATTGCTTTGTATTTGAAAATCCATAGCAACTTTTTATCAATAGAGTATGACTGGGACCACTAAAAGGACTGGATACTTAAGTTTGCTGATAATTGCATTGTCCACTTATAGATGAATGTATATGGGAAAGAACTACAATGGGCTTGGGCAGGGTGAATTAGGGGAGTGAATTAGGGGAGTTTAATGAGCAGTGGCATTAAATGAGAAAGTCTTAGCAAGACCTGTCCCTAGATCATAATTCTCTGTTAGAAAAAGTTACCTTCCATTTGTCCCTTTTTCTTTCCCCCCATAACATTTTTAATTTTTCCTTTTTGCACAAGCAATTTTTAAGCAAAAATGCAAGTCCTAGAAAATACAGAGAAATGAAAAGAAGAAAACAGACTAAATCCCTCATTCTGGATTTGTTTAGTCGTTCAGGAGGCCAGTTTGTAGTTGTGTACAGTAAGCATTAAAGATGTGTGTCTTTTGACCAAGCAAGCACCTTTCTTGGAACTTACCTTAAATAATAACTGGCTCATGAGCAGAGAAAGTGTTCAGAAATAATTTTTGTACGGTTATTTATATAATTTGAAATCTTGGAAACGCCCCAAGGCCCATTAGGAGGGGATTATTACAGATTGTACTGTGGCCATTAAAGAATGAAGTAGATCAATATTTATTCATGGAGAAAACATTGATGGCATTTTGTTAAATTAAAATGAAGGCCACAAAGCAATATGTGTAGTATGATTGACATTAAAACATCGATGGAAGGAAGTTTGGAAGGCTGTAAAAATGGTCATCAGTGAATCTGAGTCTTGGAATTGTGTTTTTGTTTGTTTTTCTTTCTCTCATATTTTAAGAATGATAGCTATGTAAGCATGTATTATTCAAACATTCAGATCAAATTATCAATAAAATTATTTTAGGTTTGGGAAATGAGTAATAGAACATGATCACCAAGAAAACCACTTCTAGTTCTTTCTTCTCAAAGCCTACTCTTCTGTGTATAGAAAATGTATATCTGTATATATAATTTTGGTTCAGAAAGCCAGTGTTTCTTTATTAATAACCATCAAGGGGGTTGAGTTCTCATATAAAAATAAATATGCACTCACCTATTTATACACATTAATATCTATGAGTAAGGATTTATTAATAGGTAATTGTTAATTACTTAATAATTATAAGTATCTATTAATAGTTCACAATAAAAATAAGACATGTGACTACTCTTCAACGTAAATGCTTTTTCATTACTTTTTTGCTTAATTCCTAAATTATTTTCAGTGTGTTAATGTCATCATATAACTAATATTAACTTTTCTAATAAAAACATTAATTTAATACCCATTGATAACTTTTGTATCATCATTATCTTTCTTACTACATGAGTAATCATCCAATAACTTTGCAGGACAGAAATTTAGGGCTTGGGATTTCTCCCCTGAGATTGCCTATCTCTCTTCTCTAGTGGGTACTATCAATTTTCATTAGATAGCACATGCTGTGCCAACCCTCATCTAGTTTAAACCAGTTTACATCTTCAGATGGATTTCTGATTAGCCCTGACACAATCGATGAGGAGCATTATACAACCTTCCAGGTTCCTCATGTAGATCACTGTGTTCCTCATGTAGATCACTTCAACAGAGGAGTGTCCAGTTGATTCTGGAACTTTCTTTGGGTATCTTTGAGTCCCTTTAATCCTGTATCCCTGCTGATAGAAGAGCCATTCTGTCTCCTGTCTATGGCTTATATAGAGCACCCACAAACAAATGGCTCCTATGACCTTTTAAGTTTGAGGGGAACAAGGGAGACTATTCAGCTAGAATTACCTGAACATTTGGTTGTATCTATATGAATGTGGTTTTTCTGCTTTCTGTCCCTAGAGGTAATTTTATTTTGTGAGGCATTAGCAAAGAAATTCACCTCATTGAAGAAAAGGAATTTTAGTGTCTTAAATTTTTCCCTCCACATATGGGAACTTGAAATCTCATTCATGCTCTGTGAAATTGAAGAAATTGGATATTTGGGGATGGAAATTGGTGGTCCTCCAAGCAATATGGGATCTAAAAGTGTTAAATCCTTTCATAAATAAACCTTGATTCAGACTGGAATGTCTTGGCTTGATCTTAAAGGTGATATTATAGGAGACATATAGCCGTTGACTGGCCTTAAAGATAATTATCTGCACATTCCAGTGTTAGTCTGCCATCAGCAGGGCCTGGCTTGCCATGAAGTGAATGTTCTTTCCCTCACAAGAATATTGCCTTTAGACAGGCCTCTAACACAAGATGTTTATGAACCACACTCAACTCGTGAACTATGAATGCAAAAGAAATCTCTTAATACTGTCATACATTATCTTTCAAGCCTTCCAGATTTCCATACTTATATCTCAGCAATCTGAGTGTTTCTGATTGGACCATGTCCTGCTATCTTTGGTTTGTGAGATCAGTATTTGTGATTGCTTTTTTAAATCTGTAAATTTAGTTCTCTTTTTCAATCTGTTATGCTGTGTGTTAAACTCAGCTCTGTCACTGGTGCATGTGCATAAGAGTTTTTGAAAGAAATTGTGAAATGATGTCTGTTTCCATGTGCAATTTCACTGGGGCAGAGAGAGTGAGGAGGAAGGGACGAAAGGACGCAGGGAATTAAGAGTAAGTTTCATGCTAGATTGTAAATTCCTTGCATACAAGGACTGCATCTCTCCCACCTGGCACAGGGCCACAATAATTTTTTATTGAATTAATGAATGAATTTATAGAGAATTTGAACCATGTTAAATGTTCTTGTCTTCAGTCCTTAAACAGGTGCTTTTCCATGTCAGCATTCCCAAACTTACCCAGTCCATCTAACCCATGTCTCTCTGAGAAAGCCTTCTACTGCTCATTATCTCCTGACCTGCTCTCCCCACCCCCATCTCAGTCCCTTGGAACAATATTTTGCTTTCCAAACATTTGGCCTTTCTTGCCCCCCTGCCCCAGCCCAGACTGACTGATTCTTTCCTAGGATGCTCTCTCCACCATCCCTACTTAAAAAAATTCAACCCATCCTTTAAAACAAGATATCAAAATACATAACCCATGATCCATGTGTGGTCCACAAATGTATTTTGTGAATTAAGGTAGGTAGGTACCATCTTAAAAAAAAAATCTTAATTACAAAGAACTTTTGATAGCTTTTCTTCTTTTCAGAAAAGTCTGGGTGGAACAGGGCTGGCGATTTTTGCCTGGCAAAATTAGTGACAGGAGCTTTTTTTCCTGGCCATCCTCACTTCTTGATAACTGCTTTGCTCTGCCAGTGTTTGAGTATATGACCCTTGTTTTAAGAGGTTGTTTAAATGCTATTGCTTCTGAGTTTTTCCTTTCCTTGCCTTGCTTTTCCAAATGTATCATCTCCTTGTTTATGCTTCTAACATTCTGTTTATGCCTTTATGTTTTTGTTTTTTAAAGATTTATTTATTTATTTATACAAGTACTGGGTACAGTCAGAATTGCGGGAGGGTGAGAGAATTCACCCTCACCCTCCTGTTTTCTATAATGAAGCATATCCTCTATCACATTGAAAGATATGGGAGGGGCAGTAATATAAATCTAACTCCCTTATATTTATTGCTTCACTACATTAGAAGCACAGGAAGCTGTTTCATTTTCCTCAGCTAAACAATTAATCAATGATGGTGATCTGTGACATCACAGTGTCTTTATTACTCATGATCTGCCAGATGCTGTGCTACACATTTACCCTGCAATGTCATGCAATCGCCACAACCACCTCGTGTAGAAGGACATGCTTTCTCCATATTCAGTTGAGGACACCAAGCTCAGTGTGGTGGAAAACCTTGACCAAAGACACAGCACAGTGTTGAGGCTTTGACTGGGGTCTTTCTTGACTTTGAATCTTATACTTTTTGTATACCCATCAGTTGCTCTCTCGTGTTTTTGAACCAAGTCTCACACATAAAACCTTCTAGCTCAATAATAAACAAAGCAAGCAAAGCCCTCTGGTATGTTTCTCCCCATCAATGCAGTTACATGACATTTCAGTCAGTGTCTTCTCTAGGCACTTTCTGTGTGACGCTCTATACTGGGTATTGGGCTAAGACCAGGATACAAGGATGATAAGGCAAGGTCTGTGTCCACAGGTGGGTCTTTTCTGAACTATTCCTGTCCATAGACTAGGTGTCTTATGCTAATGGCTTGACTGCAACTTCCTCACATTCATCTGATCACTGCTGAGGATGCCTGAACAGAAAAATTCTTCTTATACCTCAGTTTCCTTTTACTGACCTTCCCCCAAACACAGTAGTACTTAGGGTCTTTTCTGGACAGGATGACCACAATCCCCTTGCTTGCAACTATAAATCCCCTATGAGAACATGTTCCTTTTCCTTTCCCAAATAGTAGCAGGTCTATGGCATGTGTGCTTGTGTGCTCTTTGTGAGTGGGCGATATCTTGTGAACTGGTGGTTCTCAAACTTGAACATGCAATATAACGTGAAGCAGTCTGAAAGGTTGTTAAAACGTAGATCGCTGGAGGCATAAAAAAAAGGGCAGGGAAACAGATGCCAAGAATGTGATTCTAACAAATGCCCAGGTTACACTGCTGCTGTTGGTTGGGGTATTACCCACCCCCTCCCCTGAATCCCCATGTCTCCTTGAGAACCACTGGTATGAGCATCGGACATAATTGTTTTTGCTAATTTTAGTTATGACTTAGGTAAATACTCATTAACTGCCACTGACGTGTCAGCCCCAGCTAAGAATTATAGAGACCAGGATGAGAATGTTGGACATGAGACAAAGAGCCTAGTGAAGGAAGTGGGAAAATACATATAAAGAAATACTTAACTCATGAAAACTGTGATATATACTATGAAACAAACAAACTTGGAGATGAGATGAGGAATGTTACAGACTGGTGGGAGGTTGGTCTGGGGTTTGAAGAGTTTGGAAGAGGTGGATAAGAAACAAGGCATGGGAAAGTAGTAAAAACAGAGTCTACCAGGCTCAGGGAAGGGCCAGGGTGGAGTAGGATATAGGGAGGAGGCAGGCAGAGCTGGATAACACAGGCTCTATTTGACCCTGGGAAGGAGTTGGAGTTTTATTTGCAAGGCAATTGAAAGAATATTTCCTCTTTTGAAACTGTATTTTGATATTGGAAGTTAGTGTGAAAGTTCTTTCATTGGCTCAAAAGACAGTAAAAAAGTTAGAAATGATAATTCACCCTCAGTTATCACTGAGGGTAAGAGCCTGTGCATGTGCTGGGTGGGGGCTGGAGGGGTGTTGTATGTATACACACACACACACTCCCCCCAGCAAATCCAAACCATGAGCAATAAGTTGGTGATTTTTCTTCTTTTATTCACATTGGAAAGGAAGCTGCTTTTGTTAGACTAGGAGGTAGAAAATTTTCTTTATATGCTTACCTTTGCCTACTACAGAGGTCAGCCATGTTGGCTAATATAAGTCAAATGGTAGCAGGAATGACTGTAAGCACAGACTGGTTGACGCATTGAAGTGCAACTTATGTTCTTTATTTTTTTTTAAAGATTTATTTATTTATTTATACAAGCACTGGGTACAGTCAGAAGCGCGGGAGGGTGAGAGAATTCACCTAGTAGACCAGAGTCAGATCTGAGAGCAGAGCAGGCAGACTGACAAGGTACACTGCTGAGGGGAGCCGCGGGCGGCAGGAGAGGTCTGCGCGCCATGTGGGACCCTCACCCGGCGGCCAGGGATCGAACCAGCGCTGCAGAGGCTGCGAGCTGCTTCGCAACCAGCGCTCAACCACTGCACCACCGGGGAGGCCCTTGTGTTCTTTATAATAATGCTTTATATCTCTCTAAATCAAAGCGGAAGTTGCCACAAGTCCTGCTGTTTCTGTCCACACTTGGTGGTCATGAATGTCGAGGCGTTCCCCTGCCCCTCCTTCCCAAGACGTGTCTCCCAGGGGTTGGCTTCCTTCACTGTTGAGTGAAGTGAGTTATACTTTTTTAGAATCATCCAGATGAGAACATGTTCATGATGGTTTCTACAGCATTGGGAATTCCTGCTTTTGGGGGGTTGTTGTCCAGGCCTGGTAGAGCTGTAAAAGGAAGTTTTCTGGACATTAACTTTGTAGTAAAAAGGGTTGGAAAGTGGTTGGCAATGGAAGAAACAATTTTGATGTAATAAAAATAGGATTGTTCAGAGCTGAAATGAGAGTTTTCTTACTGTTTGGTATTCAGATGAAATTTAGTTTGGAAGTCACATCAGTGAATATTATATTTCTTCAGAACCTCAGCTGTGTTTTCGATCAGGGGGCATCTTTATTTTACCTAACTTGCGCGGCAAACAGAAAAGCCGTAGATGGTTTCCACTTTTTTTTTTTCTTAACTTACAGGTACCCCAGCCATGAAAATAGGTTTTTTTGGTGCCTTTTTTCGAAACTTTAAGAAATTATTTTGGACAAGGGCAAACATTCTGTGCCACCTAGTCCACACAGCTCCTCCCTTTTCAGTGCTTCCTTGCACGGGCACTTAATTTGTGACCATCCATTGGAACATTTCCCCGTCACCTCTGAAACTGTTGCATAGGCAAGGCTTTTAGAACCCAACTTTTTAAAACACAAAACAGGATTATGGATTAATCGCTGGCAGAGAAGTCCCCGGGGGCAGTGTAGCCTGATGAATAAGACTCTGCTCTTGGCAAGCCCCTTGCTGCTCGCCCTCTGTTCCTGCCGTTGACCTAGTAGACATAAGAGTGAATGTGTGTGTGAGTGTAGACATGACTTCTGTGAAGATCAACATTTGTACACACTGGAGTCACCTTTTATACATAGTGCCACTGACATTAACCAGAGAAGTGGGCCTGACAGCCCCAGCCTTAAAGCCAGCGCAGGAGTGGCCCGGCCCTGTGCGCACCGTTTATCTGAAGGGATTCAGCACAACGTTACATGGCCTAATTGTTTTTTGTTCAAAAGAAACTATTGCCCAGATAGAGGCGCCTCTAAGGTTACTGAATGTGACCCATCAAAATGGGGTTTTATTTCCATATATGTCTAGCTGATAGTTGTTTTAAATACCATTGCTGCTTCTCCTCTTGAAGCCCAGATACCGTGACTTCTTTATAGTGAGTTAGAACAGCATTAATTCTTGACGAAAGAGAAGAGAACTAGAAGAAACAAACAAAGTAATTTAAATGTTTGATTATCATAAAAGGGAGTAAAGTTCCATTGAAGAATCAGGTCCTTAAGTGAATATGTAGAATTCAATGTTTTCACTTACATTTGTCTTGAGACTTGTATGAGTTATGTTTGCTTCAGGGTTATATTTAATCAATTTATTTGGGACTAGGCTATCATTTAATATTTGTAATGAGAACAGTGAATTATTTTTCATCTGAACAAAGCTACTACGAAAAACATGACTTCTATCGAAAATAGAGTTCTAAGGCATAAATTGTAGAAAATGTCCCTTGGAAAAAACACAGACATCAACTTCCGATGCATAATAGAAGTATCTAGTAAACGCTGGCATTTAATATGGAAAAAAAAATTGGACCATCTGGTAGAGGACTTTTCATCACAATGGCGGAGATGAAGAATACTTTGAAGATCGAAGTGTCACACATTAGAATTTGAGCAGTTTTTGTTTCTGTTCAGATGAACAGTTAGTGTTCCCATGTGTCAGAGTAACCAGAAAAAATGAAAGTTGCCACTCCTAAGCATGAACATTATTCTGGGATTGTGTACTTTGACTATTTTTATAGGAGTGGATTAGATTTGACCCTTGCCATCCACCCACTCTCTGCCATCTGCCTTGGGACCAATACACAGGTGTTAGTGGGGCGAGGGTGACAGTCTCCTATCAGAGTCTGGTGAGAAGCAGTGTAACTGGTCCCAGTGCCACAACCCATTCTTATTAGTTCAGCCAGACAGCTCGCAAGGACAGTCTTGTTTCCTGGAGTGCAAGGAGATGTTGAGAACACTGATGGATGTTAAGACTGAAAGACAGGCCGAATTTAGCGGGTCCACTGTTGTGATGGGGTAGATTCTTATTCCATTTGGAGTGGAGGGAAAGTGGATAAATCCTCCATTCAGCTTGAGAGCTGAGCTAAGCTTGGTCCGTAAGTCTGATGTGGCATCTCTCATGCTCATCACCAGTTGCTTTGTACTTGGAGAGGACTGACTGGTTGGGTGTCTTTGTTCGGAGTCCTCTCTTTATGAAGCAATTTTTCCCAAAGTTAACCCATTAAGAACTGTTTTGTTTTTTTTTCCATGTAGTAATCACTCTGAGAGGAGGGATCCAAGTCACTGTGGGGGATGCTGTGCTCCAGGGACACATTTGGGAGGATTTCCTTCTCCTGAAGCCACAGGGTCAACATAAAGCCCCTATAAAATGTTTTAAGTAAAGGAGAAATTAAAGCGGAAGATTTCATTCTGGCACTCATGTCTGGTTTTCACTTTCCTCCCACTGAGCAGCTAACCAAGCCAGCAGTCTGGAGGATGTATTTAGTTTGAGGATAATGAAGCTTTACTGTGATATTTTAGTAACCTGGATTATCATTATAAGGAAACCAGTACCTGCCAGTAGCCTTCATGCATTATTCATTGGTAGCTATTGTTGCACATAGTACTTAAAAATGGTGAGCGTGTGTGTGTGTGTGTGTGTGTGTGTGAGTGTGTGTGTGTGTGTGTGTGATGATTTGTTTGTTTTATAAAGGGGACCATGATTGAGATACTTTTATCCCTTCACTCTTCAGAAAGTTGATTTCACATCCTGATTCAATAGGATTCAAGCCATTGATTAAAATGTGGATAGTTTTACCTGGTTATGCAGTTATCCTTGGAAATGGAAAGCACTTTCATTGTGAAAATTCTCTGCTGATATCCTTGTGATTTTTGGGGAAGGATTCTCCCTCAAGAGGATGGGCATAGGCTTGTTGAGTTTGTATGAGCATCTCCCTTCTGCCTGCCCCAGCATTTACACTGAGGGTCCTGCTCCGTGTAGAAGTGTTTGCTTGATTTATGTGATGCATACTTAAAAAAAATTAAACTTCTCTTTTAGATATTTGTAGACTTGTATGCAGTTTTAAGAAATAATAGAGATTTGTGTACCCTTTACCTAGTTTTCCACTATGGTAACATCTTGCAAAACCATGATACAGTATCACAACCAGGGTATTCACATGATACAGATACAAGATACAGAACAGTTCCTTCAAGAATCATTGCTCTGTCCATTTATAACCCAACCCAAGGTCTTTGCTTGCTGTTGACTGGCTCATGGCCCAGTGTTTCCTCCTAGATCCTCTCAATCTAGAACCCTCTAACAATGCCATTACATTTGTACTCAATAGTCAGACTCATATCCTTGCAAAGAGTTAGCCATATGCAATTCTTGGATTAATCTCTTAACCTTTCTGAGTTTGAGCTATCCATCCATTAAGTTATCTGCTTCTTTGGCAATATTGGAAGATAACATGCTATATAAGAAATCATATTATTGAAATCAGAATTAAAAATCATCTTCTATAGTATAGCTCCTTCTCTTCTCCCCCACAACTTCCCCTCAAAATTCTCTGTTGATCTACTGTGTTTGAGAAAATGCTGGACCTTGTGGGAGGGCACAAGGATACACTAGACTCTAGATCTTCAAAGGACCAAGGTGACTAGCTATTGCTCAAGGTAAATGGAATTATGATACAAGTGTCCTGAGAGAATCAGGAGAGGGCTTGGAGTGAGGCTTTATTTGAAATCTGTCATCATCAACAGATAGCTCCTGCAGAACCAAGCCAGCAAGAGAATTCAGAATAAAAGAGGCTTCCTTCTTTCACTCCTCCTTGAAATTACCTCCAAACTGATCCTTGTTTCATAAGAAAGCATGTCTATTTGAGAACACTGCTCTGATTTGTTTAATGGGAATGTATATAGACTTTGTTAAAAGAGGTGGCCAGGGCAATCCCTGGTGGTGCAGCAGTTGAGCGCTGGGCTGTGAAGCTGCCAGCAGCCTCTGCAGTGCCCGTTTGATCCCCGGCTGCCAGCGAGGGTCCCACATGACATGACAGACCTCTCCTGCCGCACCCACTGCTCCCCTCAGCAGTGTATTTCATCGGTCTGCCTGTTCTGTTCCCCGCTCTGGCTCTGGTGAATTCTCTCACCCTCCCGTGCTTCTGACTGTACCCAGTGCTTGTATAAATAAATAAATCTATCTTAAAAAAAAAAAGAGGTGGCCATGTGGTATGGACAAATTATTTTGATATTCTAGGGCCTGACAACATATTTTGAGTGCTGCAGAAGCAAAATGATAACAACAACACAAACTTTAAAAAATGCCAAAGAGCAAAAAAACCAAACAAACAAGCAAGCAACCATCCTGGACTTCTAAAGCTCATAGGAACTTTATTAACCAAAAGGTGAAATGAGCGACGTACAAGTACATTGTGGGGCAGGGTGAAGGTGGCAAGAATGCCTGCTGACAGCTCTGGAGTCACTAACACTCAAGCACTCCCTAGTGAACTCAGATTACAATCAACATAAATCTAAGTGACTGTCAGGGGCAAAGCAACCACGCCTAGAAGTGCGGCCTGTCTAGAGGTCATTTTGGCTATGGGTAGCTGCCACCCTGCTTTGGAGTTTCCCTATTACTCTCCTTTGGAGGGGATGATCTAATGACAACTAATGTTTTCTCTGAGGCAGAAGTGCTTTCTATGCAGACCTCACTCAGTTGCAATTTTTAAAATATATCCTTTTTTGACATCAAGAATTTGTATTTGCCAGCAATAGGTACAAAGAATATAAGAGTACTTGAAATCTCTAACCCAAGGACAAACTTGTTGCAGATATTTTGATTCATTTCCTTCCAGTCTTTTTATCTATGAATTTACATTCAAAAACCCACACATAGTTGGGGTCTAGGATTCATTTACTATTTAGTCTTTGTTCAATTAAGATTTCATGAACATCTTTCCTTTAAATTAAACCTTTCTACTTAGTGTTTGATGTCTGACCAAGAACTCAATTGGATGCCCTGAATTTATTTCCAATTTCCTTGCAACATACATGTCGTAATTTATTAAACTCAGTTATTTGGTAGGTGAGTGAACATATACGTGTGTGTATATGTACACATATATGTATGTATTTGTATCTATACATGTGTATACACATATATGTATATACACTCATACATAATTTTTATCTAATATTTATAAACAACTCTATGATGACATGTTTATTATATCCTTAAAATAAATTTATCTGGGAATATCCCTTATTTTATCCTTAGAAGGAATCACTGAGTCAAATGTTAATTCATGATTTATAATGAATTTAAAGAAATTTAAAAGTTTTTTCCATATGTTCAAAAACGTAAACTTTCTACAAGCATTGAAATAGTTTCTAAACATTACCATTGGACGGCAAAATTGTAAAACTTACCTGTTCTAGTCCTTTCCAGTATAGTAGCTGCTACACATATGGCTATTTAAATGAACATTTTTACTAATTACGATTAAGTTATGTTAACATTTAGTTCCTCAGTGGCCCTGGACACATTGCCAGCCTCTCCAGCCACATGTCATTGGTGGCATGTGGATTGCATGGTGCCGAGTCTATCACTGTAGCAAGTTCCACTGGAAAGTGCCCCAATTTCTTCAGGGGTTCCTTTGTGATTATATCTGGAATTACACATACATGCTTTACATATGATTGATTTGGTTTGTTGTAGATTTTACAATAAAAATGTTACCATTCAATTAAAGATGAAAAATATTGTTTTTCTGAAAATGCAACAAAATAGGAAATTCAGTACTTTCTCTTGCTTCTACATTCCCTAATAGGCTGAAAACTAAATGCCTGGGTTTAGACTAGTATCACTATTGGTAATGATTGCTGGTTATTGCATCCGTCATTTGTGCCGAGAATATGACTAGTAACTTGGGTATTTTCACAAGGATGCAGGGAGGTGCGTTCAGTATCCACATTTTACAGGGAAGGAAACTGATGTGCACAGAGTTCAAGTAACTATTCCAGGGTCACACAGCCAGAATGTGACCAGATCCTGATTGGGCCCTAAGCCTTCTGGCTTCAGAGTCTACACTTATAACCACCCCCATGCTGCTTCTCAAAATTCTTTGAAACTCTGTTAAGGGAAAGACCAGCGCTTTGCCATGCTGCACAACTGCACACACAAAGAAAGACTATTTCTCATCTGCTCAAGGTGTGCCCCATCAAACACACACAGAAGCATAACTAAGGGCCTTTTTCTCAAGGATATTCCACTGAGCCCAGTCTGATCTGGAATGAAAAGTGCTCAAGGGCATTTTGGAGAGAAACTGCACCGAGACTATTTTGATTTAATGGAATCTGTTACGTCAGATGTATATATTTCATGTACTTCTTCTCCATCTGTGTTTTACTATGGCATGAAGTTTTGTTCATCCTGGGAAGAGAAGAGGGTCAAAGAGAATTTAAAATGGAGTCAAAATCAAAGATCTTAAACCTAAAACAGTCACTTGATATGGGTATTTGCTGGCAGCTGAAGAATCAGAGACAGCACATTTAAATAAAGCTCCTAGATGTGCAAACATCAGCAAGGAGTAAAGAGTAAACAAATCCCCAATATAATCTTGAGGTAGCCAGGTCCTGGCAGAAAGCAGCCTGGGGATTTTCAGTTTCAACCTTTTCCAAAAGGTGTCACTCTAAGGCAGCAGTGGGGAGGTGGGAAGGAAGGAGGTCGAGATAAAATGTCAGATAAAAGTAATTGGAAAAATAAGATTAGTAGCCCCTGTTTTAACAGATCAGTCGGCCGACAGTATCACTGCCTGAAAAGTGGCTGCTGTTAGGAGGGAGGGGTTCAGCGTTTATCATCACCTTCTGGTCGCAGGGTGACCTTCTCTGTGCTCCGAGCAGAGCTGGGCCAAGTTCCAGTTATTCCCACAGGACCAATTCACATTCCAATTTTGCTGTAACCTGGGATACAAGGATTTCATTGGCTCTGTGTTTAGGTACAAACTAAAAGCTACTATCCTCTCGCACTCAGGACGGAGAGAAGACAGAAAGCCAGAATGGATAGTGAAGACGAAGGCAGAAGAGTTTATGTATTTCTTAAATATTGTTTTCAAAGCTATTTAAGAATTCTCAGTCATTAACATAAAATAGACATGAGCTCAATACTGACCTATCATTTAAGAAAAAAATTTGTTTTATCAAAATATTTGAAGATCAGCTCTTGCCAACCTCACCTCTTGAAAAGTACAGACTGTGGCCATGTGTGGGAAGACGCACAGGGAACGGAGAGCAGGGCTCTTGGCAGATAACTGGTTTTCAAATATTTAGTTAAAGAACACAAATATATGTGTAAGTTTAAGTCGACACTTGTTAATCAGCTGTGGTCTTAAACAGGTTTTTATTTTACTGTTATAAGGCTCCACTCTTCACTTTAAAAGTTCTGACATTTTTCTCCAGAACCTTGTATGCATCAGCCTCTTCAGATGCAGCCAAATGGCTTCATTATTCTTTGAGTGTGCAGCTAAGAATTATTCAAAATTGATCAGTCCTGGTAACTTTACCATTTCTAAGAGAGTTTTATGATCTGCCACATAAAATGACTAATAAAATCAGACATGACCCACAATTTTCCAGGAATTTGTTTTTTAGTGGCTGAGGCCAAACAAACATCTTGTTTGGAAAAAAGTTATAATTATGTATCACATATGTAACACTAAGCCAGTATACTTTACAATGTAACCTTAGCTTTTAGATATAGGGTCATAATTTCAATCTTGCCATCCTGGTGATCTTTTGGAAACTATTTTTCGTCATGGGTGGCATTTTAAGAATTAAAGACTTTCTAAAACTATTTTTTCAGGAAATATTATTGCCTGGTGAATTATCAATAGATGTTCTTCTAAAAGAAGCAGTGCTATGCTTTATCAAAACAAGTGGGTTGCTTTCCTGCTGAAACTTCTCAAAAGCACTTATTGGCTCCAAATTGTGATTCTCCAAATAGTAATTTCCTAGTGCTCAGAGTACTGGTCCTCTCCTCTGCACCCAGCCTGGGCTGCCAGCCTGTGCCACCTCTTCCTCCTCTTCAGCAGGCTGCGCCCACTTGCCTGCTTTAGTACAATTCAGGGATGTGTCTGCTTGTGGGTAAGTGTGGTTAGTTGAGGGTAGGTGACAGCAAGTCTGGTGTATCTTTCTGAAACTCATGGGCACCTGGGTGCTCCTGGAAGCTGCTGAGGTAGCAGTGAGTGTAAGGTCTCATCCAGTTGGGAGTTGAGTAACTGAGTCCCTTTATGTCCACAGCAATGAGAAGGTGGTGGGCGGAGCAAACAGAAAGCAAGACTTTGAAGGGTGTTTAGTGATCATGGCAATGATTGATGAGGTAGGAAAATATCAACTTCAAACTTGTACTTCATCCATTATTGCCCTCAGTGGGTCAAAGGAGGGTGTTTCAGAATCCACTCTTTGCATTCTCCTTTCTCCCATTCTACAGGTATTTATTGAGTGTAGACACTAAGTGCCTTACCAGGTGCTGAAAGGGCTTGCAAAAAGGATGGAGATGTGGTTCCTGCCCTCAGGGAATTGCAATCTGATTGTAGTAACTAAACATACACTTGAGATAGTTGTGCAGAAAAGGGAAGTGGTATTCAGTTAGGTGGCAGAAAGTCAGGTGCACAGTTAGAACTGAAGACACTTGGGTTGGTGGAGGTAGCATGGCTAGGAACCCCTGGTAGGACAATGGTAGCTGCCTTGCACCAGATGCTCCAGAGTATCCAGCAGGGAAGGCTGAATACTTTAAGTATTAGCTCCCTTTAAGCTCATGCCAATCTTGTGCAGTAGCTTCTGTCTTCTTTCCATTTTATAGGCGAGAACCTGCAGGGTTAGAGAGAGGTCAATGATGGGTATGGCTCCCAGACTTAACTGTACTTTGGAATCACTTCGAAGTCATCCACATCTTAAATAAAGTATCGGACTTCTACCTTCAAACATTTTATTAAATGGTGTGACCATAGCATCAGGACTTGAAAAACTTTCCTAAGTATTCTAATATGCAGCAAAGTTCAGGAAGCACTGGGTTAGGATTAACCTAAAGTTGCAGATACCAGGCTTCCTGAGCCAGGTCTGCCCGCTTTCAGAACTCCGGCTTTTTAACCACCGTGCCCTGTGAAGAAGGCCAGAGCTCCATGACAGAGCTTGAGGGATAGGCAATTTCAGTAATTGGAGGGGTCAGCATAGGGCAATTCAGGGATGTGTCTGCTTGTGTTTAAGTATGGTTCGTTGAGGGTAGGTGACAGCAAGCACAAAATCTTGAATTCAGAAATAAACAACTATAAAATGGGTTGGTTATTTACCAGGCACTGTATTAATAAGAGCTGACACTTTTATAGCACCAAAAGCTAGACCTTCCTCTTAGGGTATCACACATGTTAACCAATTGAATCTTCACAATAGCCCTTTGAGCTAAGTTCTGTTATTAAGTCCACCCACCCCCCGCAGCCCAAACATACACACACACACACACACACACACACACACACACACACACTTTACAAGTGAGGAGCCTAAGGCTCAGAAAACTTGTATAACTCACTCAGAGTGACACAGTAAGTGCTGGCTAGCTACTAAATTCAGTTTGTAACTTTCTGTGCTGTGCTACCTCTTCTGTTAAGAGTATACTAAGTGCTTTATATTTGCCAGTACTTGCACTAAGAGCTTTACATACATTGCTCCATTTAATACTTGCAATAACTCTTATGAGAACTACTATTGTTACAGATGAGAAAACTGGTATCCCAAGGTCAACCAGGAATCATTAGTACATCCTGATTTCATAATCCATGCTTTATTCACAGCACTTTAAAATATTCAATTTTTTTTCAAATCTCAAATTTGATATTGTATAGAAGACAAATAAAAGTAGAACAACTCCCTCTGAATGCAGGATCTCCGATCTCTGCTGATTCATATTTCTCCTCTCATCCACCGGCCTGTTCATCAGTGCCCCCAGGCCTTTGTGGGATCCCTGGTGCTCTGATTTGTAAATCATCAGCAATCTCTAGAGATGTGAGATCCAGGCCAGTGATATTTTGACAAAATGTTGACGACTTAGGCATATTTTGCTGGCAGTAGTGAGAAAAGTTGTGATAATAAGTCCTATGAGACACCTTGAATTCCAGACCCATCACATCCAGTTTGAAGATTCATTCAAGGACACACTAACAGCTGAGAAAAACCAAAACAGAGCAAAGTTTAACTTTCATTTTGAGTCTCTGGAAAACACTGAAACAACTCCAAGAATAACCTCACTTGCCTCTCGCTTCTTTCTCTTCCTCCTAATTGTCTTATTCTGCTCTTAAGACATGATAACACCTCTCTCCATTACCAATCTCAAGGCCCATTCTTTCTCTTTCCTCTCTCACTTCTTTCTCTTACTTTTACTATGTAGCTCATCATAGCCTGCCCTAGAACTTTGCATAGACCTTCGCAGGTCCATTTTGCTACCCATTTGCTAATCCATTTCCTAAAATCTAGGAACAGATCTGATGAAGTCATACCCTCTGTTGGGGAAGAAGCTGATTAGACAAGTCATGTCCTCTTTTTGGGCAGGAGTAGAGATGAAGGCAAGGAACACAAATAGATGCACATAAACACATACACATGCAATTATTTTCAGCCTAATCATAAATGTGGGAGGGGAAGAAAGGAGCCTGAGCTGGTAGCAGCAAAAGTAATGATAGAAGCAAATGATGGACCCAAGAAATGTTTTCAGAATAGAACTATAGGACTTGGGGGTGAATGGAAAATAAAAAAAGGAAGGAGAGGGAAAAGACACTTTTGGCTCCAAGGTCTTAAACATGAGTGACTAAGAAAGGGTCAGAGTAATGGACCAAAATGGTAGGTGTGTAATAGTGTGGCAGGTTGGGAGGGTGAGGATGGGTTGGGATTTGGTTGAGGCATGGATCATGAGTTGGTTTTTGGTTTCTTGGTTTTAAAGTGATATTAAGACATATACAAGGAAGTGGTCAGCAGGTAGGTATATGTGAAAGAGGTCAAGTAAAAGGAGACAAAGGTTGCAGAAACATTGTCATAGAGGGAAAGCTATGGGGAAAGTTCTCAATCTTTATTTTGATGATCTATGTGAATGAGGAAAATGTCACAGAGGAAGGACCCAGTCATGACTGCCAAGGGATGAGGACCTTACAAAATAAACAGGGGAAATAGGTTCTAAATTAAGGAGAACTTCAGAGGACCTAAGGGAAAGGCTGATTTTTAGGAAAATGAGGGCAGATACAGCCCTATTTGCCCATTAAAACTATGTTTCTAAGAGACTTTAGACACAATTTTATATAGCATCTTAATAATGTGAGAGAGAGAGAGAGAGAGAGAGAGAGAGAGAAACTAAACTACATGTTTATAATACTTATCTCTAGGTAGTGGGGTTTCACAGGAATATTATGATCCACCCTTAATGATCAACAGACCAGGGGAAGCATTTCTTGGTTTTATTGCTTCCTTTGCTTTGGCAGCAAAGGAAACTGTTTGAAAGACTCTAGAATGTTACTGTAGAAAGTATCATGGGCATCATCTAGGAAACTAAGATTATGAGAATCAAGTGATTATTTTCACAGAGTTATAGACAGCATGGTTTTGCTAAGATTAGAATCTTGTAGCTCAGGCCAGTTCCCCAGGTGGCCTCAAAGTCAGGAGCATCCTGGTCAGGATACATGAATTAGGAGGAGTGAGAGGCTTTGGCCTGGGAAGGTATTTTGAGACTGTTTCCAAGGTGATGATAATAGCAGTCTCACTTCATATTAGGAATTTTTGATGTTGCAAGCCAACGGCCATCTCCATAAGTAAAAAGTCTGGATTACAGGTTTCTCCATGTGGTTATTGCTGAAAATACTGGAGCAATCTGCAAGTCATTACTTTGTAGTGTAATTGTTAAAGTAGGGTTAATATAAAACTAGTTGCTGCTTGCTGAGAAGTCAGGTGGCAGATGAACTTAGAACCTGGAGACCGATGTAAGTAGCTCTGTGTATCGATTGCAGACAGGTCAGCTTCAACTAGCAAGAGCTTCAGCAGGTGAGAATCCTGAATACTCCTCTCTGGGATAGTACATTTGAAACAAATAGTACATTTGAAACAAAGAATAATTATGAAAGGAAACGGATTGTGAGGACACAGGATACCCTGCATGGAGGGCTAGGACCACAGTATCTGACTAGGACCTTGGAATCCCCAAAATTCTGATTTTTTTTACCCTTAAAAATATAAGAGGGGGGACAGGCCTCCCTGATGGCACAGCAGGTTGCGCGCAACACTGTGAAGCTGTCCGCAGCCTCTGCAGCGTGGGTTCGATTCCTGGTCAACCAGGGAGATTCCCACATGGCGTGGCAGACCTCTCCTGTCATGCCTGCTGCTCCCCTCAGCAGTGTATTTCGGTCATCTGCCTGTTCTGCTCCCCACTTTGTCTTTGGTGAATTTCACCCTCCCACACCTCTGGTCTGTACCCCAGCTCTTGTTTAAAATTAAACAAATCTTTAAAAAAATAAGAGGGGAGAGGTAGAAGTAAAATCTTTGTTTCATTCTTACCAAGTACTGTTTTGTAGAGGCTTCAAGTCATCATTATGATATTCTCTGTGCTTATGTGAGAAATTAAAAGTTTGTGATTGCTTTTT
Source organism: Talpa europaea (assembly GCF_964194135.1). NCBI lineage: Eukaryota > Metazoa > Chordata > Mammalia > Eulipotyphla > Talpidae > Talpa > Talpa europaea. The sequence goes on from NC_140078.1 coordinate 66,026,483, forward strand.
AGATTGTGTTTCCAAAGGTGATGAATAATGCCAATAGTTTTACAATTAAACAGGTGTTAGTCTATGACTTTCATAGGTTGTTCCTTTTAAAATTGATTTTAGTTTTAGCATTGATTTACATTACATGATCATCAAATTCCTTTTTTATCAGGGCAAAATGAAGGTTTTCTCAATCTTGAAATCCTGTAATTTACCTTGGCTGTGATCTATAATGCTTATTCTGAGTAAATTCCATGTTAAAATGTAGAAATTGTGTAGAAAGTCTTTATGAATTGGAACTTAACATGTCATTGACACATTTTGAAGGTTGTTCTGTTGACTTTGGTGATGGATGATCCTATTCTGCCAAGTTCAGCTGAAAGGGGTGGCTTAGAAACCCAAACATCGACTCTGGAATCTAGAAACTTCCTGGAACCATGGTTTTAAGTCAGCAGAGTACATGCAGCTACATCTGTGTGAGGGATGGCATTTCACCAGCTTGCTCCATGGAAGTCTCTAGAACAGAACCATAAACACCAGTCCTCTTTGTTGTGTGTTGGCTTTTATAATCCCCCAAAGGTTTGGGGAGGATAAATCCATGGCGACTCACCCCCCAGCCCAGTCCAATTTTTTTGGAACCTGCCTGAAAACCCTGGATATTTGATAGTCTGACTTATTTCTATGGTGTATTAGCACCCTATAAAAGTTACATGTCATTTATTTCAAGTTTAGAACCCTCTCAAACTTCAGGGGCAAACCAAACTTGAACCTTTTGTGGCTGGAACTCTGTTTACTTTTGGCCAAATCTTGCTTCCTGAATTCAAGGCAGGGAGGTGAGGTGGAGGGGTCTCCTGAGGCCTTTGGACATCAAATCACTTTTGCCAAATAAGACTTTGATAGTTTAAAACATTAATGGATCTGAAACACATAGATTAGCTTCCTGTCAGAGTGCTCTGAAGCCTACACACAAAAGTGTATTGTGCCAGCCAAAATGCACTTTGAGTAGCCTTCTGCTGACAGTGAGGCAATATCTGAGATTTTTGCCAAACACAGTTTGTAATTGGGTCAACTCACTCTCAAAGAATCCATTTCTAATAAATATATTAAATAGTTTCTTTAGCAGTTATTTGACAAACCATTTGAATGAGAACTTTGGAGAAATTTGAACATTTCTTGTGCTTGAAACATTTATTTCTAACCGGTGACAAAGAAAGAATGAATTGCAAGATGAAGTGCCCAGTTCAAGGCCAGCTATGATTACTTTTAGTGTGTTGTCCGAACCCAGGCTAGTAAAGAGTGCCCTGTGATTGAACAAGAAGAAATGACTTACCTTGTTCCATGTGTCTTTTAGATAGAGGAACTCATGAATGCATTGGAGAAGACCAGACAGGAGCTGGATGCCACCAAAGCACGCCTCGCATCCACCCAGCAGTCCCTAGCTGAAAAGGAAGCTCACTTGGCCAACCTCCGCATGGAAAGGAGAAAACAGCTTGAGGAGATCCTGGAGATGAAGTGAGTACCCATATTTGCTTTCCCAGTATCTCATTTTAACCTCTCTTTAGGGATGGGAAAGAGGGAAGGCTAGAGAAGATAAAAAAGAGTTTGAAGAAAGAATAATTTAGCTTAACACTTGACTCGTCATTTCCTGGGCTACACTTTTTATTTTAAAAATAAGAGCTGTATGTTTCAATTTGCACATTTTCACATCTGTTAGGTAGGTAGGTAGGTAGGTAGGTAGGTAGCTAGATGGCTAGATAGATAGATAGGTAGGTAGATGGATGGATAGAAAGATGTCTCCAGCCCTAGATTATGTTCATCTGTGTTTTGTGGATGATATGTATGAATGGTGTTCTTGGACATGTGGCAAAGGTCTGAGCTGGCCAAGAAACCAAGGCCTTATTAAATTCAAAGGTAATTCGAGCACTGCTCAGAGTTAAGTGGAAAGTTTTCTGAGGAGGTATTTCCTAATTGTGACTATAACTTTGCTAATTATATTCTTTTCACTTGTGTACAATGCCTGGCTTGTGTTGACTTTCATAGACTCAAGGTTGGTACTTCTTTGTTTAGAAAGCAGGACTCTGATTTGTTGGACTGATAAAAGCAGACTTGAAATCCCTCACACCCCCATCTGGGCCATGGTAGGTAATGAAGGGGACTGGAACCAATCTCCTCCTTTGATTTAATCAACATAGTGCAGCTGCATGCTGGGTGGGAAATGGTTCCTGTGGGCCTGTGACACACCCATCTCCACCTAGATCTTATTTCATTTTCACAATGAAATAATATCATCATGGAAGAACATAGGAAAGAAAATTACTCAAAGGTTTTAGAAATAATCAATTGGTATGGATCTATTTCTGAAGAAGTAGGCAAGAAGCAGCATCTCTTTATAAGTTTAAAATGAAATAGTCACTAAGATATAATTTAAATCCAACTTCCTTCCACAATAAGGGGAGGCATACATAATTATGGCATCTTAAGCTTGTAACATAGACTTTGAAATTGGTGGCTAGGTATGGAAGAATGACCTTATCCTGACCCCATAAGCCTTACACATGGTTAACATTAAGCTCAGAAAGCTTAGATCATGGAAAATATGGAATGAAATATTTGGAAGGATTTAATAATGAGGACAAAACTTTTATTCCATGTCAACTACTTCAGTTTCTTCAAGACCAAAGGATAAGTAGTTTTTTTAACATATAAATTCTCATTTTTCCTAATAAAAGATGATATATTAAAAACAGATATTATTATCCTCAGTTTAGAGGGAGGGAACTGAGACTCATAGAGACTTCAAGTAATTTGCTTACAGCCATCTGGCCAGAATTAAAACCCAAATCTCCTACCTCAGGCTCCCTTTCTACTACCTCATTTTCTCATGAAGTTGGTGTGAACTTCACCTTGTCTGAAACGTCTCCCTGTCTGAGTCCCTGCAGTAACCACCCTACTTAGAACAAGGCCTGGATATGGTAGGCGCTCAATAATTGTTGAATGAGTGACTAGATGAATAATGGAGACTGGATTTTATGTAGCTAAAAAGAAAAGTATTTCAGGGTCCCATGACACTTTTGCCTTGGTCAATGACTTAGTCACAATACCAGACATAGACTCTGTCAGTCTTGATTCTTTTCCATTCACCTATTCCACGTCTGCCTCCTTGCATGCAGTGTGCCAAGTTCAGCCTAGTTTCTCTCATTGTTCTCCAGCTGTTCCCAACTTAACTCTACACCTCCAGGAATGATTTATTATGCCATTATAAGGAAACTTTCATTACTTCCTGTTTATAAAAAGAGCATATACTTTCAACATTTTGAGAGAACAAGTAATGTGAAGCCTGTTGGTTTTGGAGTTGTCAGACCTGAGTTGGAATCGTGCTGCTTCCACTTGGTGGCTGGGTGACTTAAGGGAAGTGACCTTAATGGTGCTCGCCCTCCAGTTTCCTCCTGTGATGACTTTTGTGGGGTGGTTGTGAGGAGAGACACTCAGAGGAGGGCTTGGCACACAGAAAATGATACATATCTGAAAATGACATGATCAGCCAAGGAAAATATGTCATTTGTTTAGTATACTTTGTGAAAAGTATCATTTATCTAAAGTTTGGATTATTTTTCTAAAACATATAAACCTTTTCTATGTGTATGTTTTCCCACTTAATTTCATGATTTCAGATAGCACCTAACTAAGACTTCTTTTGGTGAATTGCCACGTTATTGCTAAAGTGCTTAATCTGCTGCCACTGCAAAATAAATACAAAATTCCTCTGTTAATTCCTTTGGTAAGAGTAACAAAACCCTGCTTCATTAAACCCAATATAGACCCTATTCACTATTTAACTGGCCCAGAAGCTGCACTTAAGGCCTCCTTCCGGAGAACACAGGTACAGGATAATTATATTGACTGAGCATCCCAGCTAAGTTTATCAGCCTCTTGGACTGTTCAAGTTTGGTTGATGGTGATTTTTTTAAGCCCAGCTGACATTGCTACTTGACATTAACCCAGTCAACATAAGTTTGTAGGCATAGTCATGTGGGGATGTCCTTTTCAGTAAGTGCCAAGCATTGTTAGCTTCCTTTCAACTTAAAGTTGAAAGAAAACTAAATCAAATCCTTTCAACTGGCAGGCATCATGAAGCAACTTTAGGTCAAGTTGCTTAGTTTCCAAACCCTGGTGAGAAGGGAAAAGCTCTGTGGCGTTAGAGGAAAGATGCATGGGGCTGTGAGTCAAGAGAAAGGAGATGTGACCTCTCAACTCACCTACAACATAAAAGGAGATGAGTCTGGCTGTCTCAGTTTTTTCTTCAGTGGCATGGAGGTGGTAATACCTGCCCTTCTTACTGTACATGATTGTTATAGACACAGGGATTAAAAAAAAAGTACTGAAATGAAATGAATATATGCCAGCATATGTGAAAGTGCTTTGAAACATAAAAAGGGCCTTTTGAAATGAGAGGTGATGTCTGTTAAATTCGTTGCTAAATCAAATGGCTCAGAGTTTGAGAATTGCAAAGCAGCTGGGTCCAACCTCCTTGCCTGAAGCCAGACTCTCACCACGTAATTATTAATAAGGAATTTACCAGCCTCTGTTGCACACCATCCCGTAGGAAGTCATGGGCTCAGGAGATGATGGCTCTTGTTCCACAGCTCTTGCAGGGAGATCATCCATCCTTAGATGGAGCTGAAATGGCTTTCTCTGTAATCTTCCCGTTTGTCTTGTTTTTATTCCAGAGGAACACAGATTTCCCCTAAGCCCTACAGACTTTTACATATTTGTTCAGGTATTAGTGTTTATTTTAGAAAAAAAAAATGAAGAAGTGTAGAGAAACAAAATTTAAAGCAGAACCATCCATAGACCTACCATACTGATAGACACAGATGATATTTTGATTTGTATCTTTACAAATGCTCTTTATTTTTTTAACAAAATTAGATTGTAGATATCTTGTAAGTCCTGCTTCTTCAGCTTACAGAATGGCGAACACCCTTCTATATCAGAAACAAAAATTGTAGTATTTTTATTGCTGACTGTACCATCATATAGATTCATTCCTTTACTGGACATTTATCTGGGTAAACATTATCTGACCAGTGTTCTGTTGATATAAAGTTTTGCAAACATCCTGCTGCTTTATTTTGTTAACTTATTTTTCCAATTATTGTAGGGGATATGCAGTTGTGAGAAATCTATATAGAGAGGTGTCTTGTACTCTTGACTCCCTCAGTAGTAACATCTTGCATAATTATATCACATGTATTTGTGTAACAGATTTGTGTAACCACCATCACCATCAAGGTATGGCACTGTTCTATTATCTCAAGGATCCTTCCTGGTACCTCTAAAGAGTCACACCTAACAGTCCAGCTGTTTCATTTTTAACCAGAATTTTGTTTTGTGTTGATCATTGTGATCTACACTGGCCTACATTTTCCCCTGGCTTTCTACTTGGGCAAGAGGAGGGGGTGGAATATCCTTGTTTTAAATGTAGACTGATTTTAATATGAGGAGGTTGCTAATTCATTGAATTTAAAGATTTCTCATGAATTGGTTTTATTCCACTTGTGCTGGGATTTCCTTTTAATATTACACATCTAGAATGTGTCATGTGGTCAGCCTTCTGGGAAGACTGGGCAAAGAATGAATTGCTTAAAAAAATTCATAAGTACTAACTGAGCACTGACAATGTGGCAGGTACTTTTTTAGGGGAACAGACAGAAAAATTCCTGACTTTATAAAGCTTACATTTGAATTAAAAGAGTGAAGAAGGAAATAAATAAGTAGGCACATAAATGGATAGATGACTGAAGTAGTTTCTTGTGTGAATCCTACTTACAAAGCTGTTTCCATAGGTGAGGATGGTTGTGGTTGGTTGGGGTAAAACAGGACATGGAAAATATGATGTACCTTTTTATAATGGCCTGAGAACCCTCTTAGGAGTCAAGGCCAAAGGAGTCTTGAAGTGTAATTCATGTACGATCCTTGCCCAACACTCTCCTTTTTTGAGTTTGATCTTTGTTGCTTGGTTTTCTTACTATCAGTCCTCATGCCCGTACTAGAAGAACTAACAGTTCCCAATGATGTATTTTTTGCAAAGGAACATAATATTCACTTCCCCTTGTGTATAAGATTGTTCTTTTACTTAAAAAAAATCTTAAACCTCCTGCTAAAACATTTTATAATGGTTCATCTTTGTAACATTTGCTCCTATTTAAAAGAGATTTTATTAAAATAATATTAAGAACATCATTCTATATGTTTGGTTTTATTAATACCGGTTAATAAGCTTACATTCCAGTAACCAAAGCTCAATTATTTAATTTGTGGCAGGTGAATTTGATATCTGTGGCTAAAAGGAATTGAAGGCCCTGAGATACAGTACTTAAAATCTATCTGTGTGCATTTGCTTGGACAATTTAAACTAGCATAGTAATTTAATAGGCAGACAGGCAGGCTAACTGGTATTTTCCATTTAGTATTAAATACTGAATGAATAAGGGTTTTGAGAACTGGCTAATAGTTACATAATTTGAAGTGTACATTTTTGACTTTTTGTGGTGGTTTCTTGTGCTTATGTAAAGATTTTAAGGGGACCTCTACATTTTATAGTCCTCTCATGATGTTGTGAGTTCCAGCTTAATTTATTGGGCATTGTTGCATTTTAGACATCTTCTCCAGATAGCCCCCAAGCCTTTGTATATACTGAGTTATTTTAGGAAGTTTACAGTGAGGTAAGGCAGCAGCTTATTCCAAAGCATTATCCCTTTGGCCTCTTTGATCTAGGATTCTCTTTGAGAGAGCCTCTCATTAGGTAAGTACCCATCAAAGGAGAGAGAGGGTGCAGAAAATGATAAAATCAATTTATTCTTTACTTCATGCCAACATGAGAAAAGACAAATCACATTTCTTTGGGGAGGAATCCTAAGTGCCTGGCAATTTGGACAGGATAAATGGAGCCTGGGAGAGGAGTTTTGAAGGCAATCATTACTTAAAATTGATAAACTCAGTTGCAAGAGGGCTGCACCATCTTCCAGGGATGTTATGTGAACTGAATGAGATTAGGCACTTATGAGAAAGAGATTCTTAAGCTATAAAAAGGCCACATATGTATAATGTTATGTTAAATATTAGTATAAATGAGTGAAACCTATTGCAGTTAGCACATAGTGATCTATCTTCAAATTCAAAGAACAATTTTCTTTCACTACAATGCAATACTTTCTCTAACCAATGATTTGCTTAGAGAACCTTCTGCATGTCCATAGTATGTTGATGTGTCTTAGAATATCATGCTCTATTACTTTTTACCATCTGCTCAGTTTTAAACAGTCATTCAGTCACCTAGCACAGTGATGAGGCCAGCTGCAATTTTCTAAGTTACCTAAGTTACCTCTGAGGACTGGTGGCAGAGAGAGGTGGTCTAAGTGTCATGAATTACTGCTCATTAAATATCGGTTTTCATTTGAGTTTCAGAGGTCACATAAAGACATCCCTTTCCTTGCCATGCATGATTTCTGTTTCCCTCTTTTAACCCTAAAGTTGGTGGATTAGAATCGTTAGTGGGACAGGCTGTATGCAGATCTTATCATGTGTTTGTAAAACTTAAATACTAAACAATAGCTTTAGGATAGCGGAATGATGTAGTCATCTTCATATGCAAGGACAGAAATCCCACATTACAGAACCTCATACATGTAGCTCTGTCCTCACCAGGGTCACACACTCCATCTGTCTTGTTGCTTTGCTGCTCACAGCTTATGGCTTCCCCTTCATGATGCCAGATTTTTGCCTCAGTTTCAACCATTCTCTCCACATTTTGGCCAGCACAAAGGAAAGGAGCCCTCCCAGCTCATTAACTCATATACAACACCCGTGGATATCTGAGTCATTTAACAGTTCATGCAATAAATATTTGTTGAGCATCCATTCCACGTAAGTACACCTTGTTGTAATCTTAAGCACTGTTCAAAGTGAACAGAGAGGCCAAAGTCCCTCCATTCATGGAACTTACATTCTAAGTAGGTGCAAGAACTAAAGTATAGTAGGGGGCCTTTGACTAGTGTTTAAGTCACTTGGTAACACTTAACTGCAAGGCAAGCAGGGGAATGGAGATTTTTTCTGGATGACTCAATGCCCAGCTAACATCACAGGAATATAGTACTAAAGAGGGGGAAATGGATATGGGGACAATTAATAGTTTTTTCCAAAATAAAACATGAAAAAAATATATCAACTGATATTTATCTCATTGAGGATTTAAGAACAACTTTGCAATGATACCTGTAAAGCTAGTTCTCTGAACAGAGATTTACTGGTATGCATGTGTGTCCATGATGTATCTGAGTTGATTTCTGGGCACCATGGGGGAGTCCTGTGGTGAATAACACGTGAAGGATACCTAAAAATCTTATCGTGCTTGGCATTGCTGATGGGTGAGGGACGTTAGGTGCAGAGAAGATCAATAGGCAGATTTTTCCTTCAACTGTTTAAATGTTGCCACCTTTAAACATGAGAAAAGAAGTATACTTGATTTATGCATCCTCAGGAGATTGTGCTAGAGTTGGGGTACAAATCTTCCTTCAGTACTTTGTAGAACTTTGTAGCAGTAGAAATGCTGCGGCCTTTCAAGGTAGCTCCTGAGATGTCAACAAATCCTGTGGAGGAAAATCATCACCTGTTCTGGAAATATGGAGGGAATTCCCACCCACCCCAGCTAGGGGGCATCAAGTGATCCCCATAATTCCTTCTGATGTAAAATTCTATCTATCATTCTATTAAATAAGTGACCTGGAGCTACTAGAATCATCTTCGTTCCTTCATTTGAAGAACTCTACTTGGATATATAAACATTTCCAAAAGCCAAAAATGACTGCTTCTTTCAGGACACCTCTCTCTAATAAGTCCTCAATAGAATTTCCTGCATTGCATGTATTTTTCATAAAACTCTTTGGACATGAATTATATGAACCAAGCAGAGATGTGTTTCACAAGTTACATAGAGAAAGATCAGTGGTTAAATTTCATGTCAGGTAGAATCAAGACCCTTTCACTCTTCCTGCCTTTCAGAAGGTACTATTTCTGGTTAAAATACCTTTAGAGAATTAAACTTCTCTAGGCATCTATAACATTCAATGCACGTACACGTTAGGATTAACATTATCAATGAGAATTTATTAAGTTCTCATTAATAGCAGGCAGGGGCTAAGTGCTTCACTCACATTTTGCTGACACCTCCTGTGGGGTGGGGAGTAGTGATTCCATGTGTAGATGCAGAAATTGAGGCTCAGAACCCAGGAACTCAAATGCAAAACTATTTGGCACTGTAGTTTATGAACTTGACCATTGAGTACACTGCCTTTAGTGAAGAACTCAGGATTTTACTGTAATAATTTTAAGTGTGGGAATGGGGATCCATCTTGATTTAATAGTAGATGGCAGTGGGAGTACAGGTGCCACTTCCAACTTGCCTCGGGGAGCAGGACAAAAGGCTGGGGTGATGGCGGGAGAAGGGTGCAGGAAGAGAGTGAGTTGGAGAAAGCTTTTGAAGTCAGACTCCTTATCTTAACATAAAATAAGGGACACTCTGTCTTTTGGCCAAAAACATGCACTGTATATATAGTTTTAATAGTGAAAAATGTCAGTCAAGAGGCCCCTTGGTCTGGTGGTTTTTAATAGAAATACAAACATTTTCTGAGCTAGAGCAGTATAATCTTTCAGCTTAAATAATCATAATCAGCAGTTAAATAATCGAAATGCTTGTGAATAGTAAAGCTTAAATGATTCCAAGCGCCATACTTCATGTCATCTCCATGCTCACAGAAGCTCCGCGGGGGATAGGGAAGGCCAACTGTTAAATGAGAGAAAGAGAAGAAGGCATGGGTCTCCCAACCTCAACGCATGGTGAGTCAAAGGGGGCATTTGTGGTCCTTTCTTCCAATCCAAGAGCAACATCCTGTTGGAGGAATTTTGTTAAGTACTTGATCTTATGCTCTGGGGGGTGCTGCCAGGTTGAACCCCAGGAGGCAAGGGACTGGGCAGCTACATCACACAAAGAGAAAGCAAGGGGCAGACAGTACGGCCAAGGTCATACATCAAGTCCTGAAACAAGAATTCTCTGTTACAGTGAGGAGGGCTCTCGGGACTCGAGTTCACAGCATGAATCTGCCAGTTAGAACTGAGTGAGTTCAGGCCAGCCTGACCCTGAGCGCCGCAACTGTCAACAAACAGGGCCCTGATTCTGATCACCATGGTAATAGTCTACAATTATCTCAAGCAGTAGTTCTCAGACTGGGGACAATTTGCCCCATTAAAGAGGCATTTGGCAAAACCTGGTAACATATTGGGTTGTCACAACTGGAGGGTAATGCATCTCTGCTGGTGGACAGAGGCTGGGATGCTGCTAAAAATCCTGTGGTGCACAGGTCAATTGTCCCAACAATAAAGAATTATACAGCCCTAAATACCAATAGTGCTAGCATTAAGAAGCCCACACTAGTGTCCTCTTCTCTAGACTGGTGTTTATTAAGCTGGGAAAGAGATAAACATTTTGTTGGGACTCATCTTAATTTAACTTAACTTCTTTTGAAAGCTTGCTCACATAGGATGAGGTTTCCGCATTTAGGATCATGATCTTGGCTTACAGGCAGTGGTGGCCTACAGACCTCCTATTTTGTGTAGATGATTTTGACTCTGGTTTTCTTTGGGGGGACTACATACTCACTATGTAGTACCCCAGTGGAACTGACATAGGAAACTGTGTCCCTATGAGTTATAAATTCTGGGTAAGATACAGAGACCTGATCCATCCACTGTTTATCAGATCATGTGCTCCATCCTTTAATCTGTGGCTCACTCTGATCTGCAGTTTGCCCAGATATTAATCGGTTAAGGGTACAAAATTGCATGGTCCTCTAGCTAGCCCTAAAGTTGATGTCCCTTTAACTCCCTCTTTGTCCCTTCTACTTTTTCTTCTTTCCCCTCATCCCTCTGGGTAACTAGGTATTTTCCTAAGGAACTACTTCTTGCAATGGTTGTGTAGAGCAAAATTGAGCAAAGAAAACTGAGGACACCATGGAGATGGAAGTCTGTAAGCCTGATCCTACGGCATTAATGGGAAACAGACTTACCCAGTTGCCAGCTGCCTGCCAAGATTAGGAAGGACAGGACTTGGGGCAAATCTTAACTTGTAAGGTTTGTCTGCCTTCCTCTAGTACCTGCTCTGTGTAGGTAAAATATAGCCCAGATGCTATCTGGGGGGCCTCAACCCGTCGACTACAGAGGATGAACTTCAAGATCAGCAACCTCATGAAAATGGACATCACCCAAAACTCCAAGTGTGTGAAGACAGAGTTTTAGGGTGAGACATAGCTTGGATCTCGGGAGGCTTTGAATGTTCCTGGGCCCTGGGAAGCATTTCATATAAGTTGCTGAAGGAATGAATACTGGTGAATTCTGCCCCCTGCTAGCTGCCTTGTTCTCCTTCCCCCTGTCTTATCCACTCCCCCTTTGCTCTTGCATCACAGCTCTTTCTTCTTCTTTCTTCTTTCTTGTAGTTTTCTTCTTCTGTCCTCTTTTTTCTTGCCCCTTGCTTTTCTACCTCTGTTCAACTGTGTATCAGGAAAAACAATTCTTTCACTTGTCTTCAGGCTCAGGAAGTTGGATAGAATGGCTCTCTTGCCAGATTGTCATTTTTACTATTGGACAGGATGTAAACCCAGCACCTGGGAAGTACTATGTATTTGTGTGTGGGAGGGGTGCCCCTAAACATGAATGTTTGGGGGCAAAGCAAGGGCTGGCTGTGGAAGTCTTGCCTGAAGAATGAGGTGTTGAAGGGAGACTATTTAGTTCCCCAGGAGCAAAGTGATTGAGAACTATAGCTGAAGCCAAGCTGCCAGTCAAGAACAGCCAAAGTCTATTGTTTTCCAGTCACGGAATTTGGGAACCAACGGAATGTAAAAAGTGAAATGCAGTGTTTGACTTAATCGTTAGGTTAAGCCAGTATCCTTAATTTGAACCCGCAGGAGGCTATGGCCCACTTTGAGAATCTGTTATTACTCACACCTGATGCTTTGCTTAGTTGAAGAGATTTGCAGAGAGCACCGTGGCCATGCCAGCAGTTATGGGCAAAGTTAAATTGGTGTCTTTCTGTTCTGTTATGAAATTGGTGTTTGTGTGTTCACTTCCCTGAGCTCAGAACTCTGGCTCTATCTCTGGAAGTTTTCTTGGAAAACTTTCCTTTTGGTGCATTTCTAAGACTTGTGTCATTTAAGGCTCTAGTCTAAGGCAGCAGGAGACTGGGTAGCCCAGTGGTTATGCTCTGTGCTTTACTATCCTTGGCTGTTCCTGGGGAGAGGAGCCTTGCCCTGGGTGGCTGGGGATTCCTTACTCTGTACCTCCTGGTTGGGTCCAGGGCTAATAGGACACACTGGAGGAGATGGGGGTGGGGGGGAGGAGAAAAAGGCTAGAGAATGTCTAGTTCCCTTGCAGCTTTGGGGCCACTTCTCTGAAAGGAGCTACTTGTCTCCAGGACGCCAGCTCCCTCTCAGTAGTGATCCATCCCTGATCCCCAGTGTCATAGGGATTAATTCATTTTTCTTTTTGCCCTGTCAGCCTAAAGTGCAATAGTAGTTTTACCAATTGTTTCATATATCCATGTTTGTTTCATTCATCCTGCCCATCTGTCTTTCTGTAGCCACACATTGAAATCTCCCCACTGGACCATCTATGGTGAATTCTGTTTCCTGCCAGAATCAGATCAGTACAGTGAGCAAGGCTGTGGTGCTATGGTCAGATGTGTGAGGCTTGTGAGGATGATTGAAGAAAGTGTTATAAAATGTTTACATTTCCTGTATTAATTAATTTTGGACAAAGAAGCAGATCTCTTGATGCTAAAGTCAAAACACTAAAACAAAACTGCCATTCTGTGGTTTTTTGAAAAACCATTGGCTTTCCAATGACTCTTTGACATGAAGGACTGCCACTGCCCTGACCCCAGAGGGACATGAGTTTGGTGTTCCCAAGGTCAGCCTCAATCTTCAGACCAGTGAAAGCAGCTGCCTGCTCGCAGCACATGCCAGGAAAAACAGTGCCCCCCCTTTTCTTCAGGCTTTCATGGAGAAGTTGTTTGACTAACAAGGAAGAGGTTCTTGAGATGGAAGGAGAGAGAACATTCCAGGGGCCCTTCAACAAAGCACATGTGAGCCACTTCCAAGCTCTGGGCAGCATCTGTCAGCAAGCTCAGAGCATCTGGGGGTTTGTGTGAGCTTAAGGCATTGCAGTTTTGGGCAGGAAGAACTCTGTGCAGCACTCAGAGCTCCACGCTGAGCCCTCCATGTGACTACATCATCTGTTCAGTCATTGACTTACTGTTTTATAAAGCAAATAATTCAGGAGAATCAAAGAATGAATGAACACTCTGTCATCCAAACAAAGGATTGGAAATCTGAAGGCAGAATTCCAGCTGGAGTAAGTAAACAAAAAAGGACAGGTCTGTGAACCTATAAGAGGATCTGAAGGTAATAGAAGGGCTCCCTGAGGTTGTGACTATAAGCTATGAGGTGCTGGACAAATGGGATCTCATTAGGTGAAGATGCAGGGCAGGTAAGTGAGGTCAGGCAGGAAAACACATTCCAAGAGGAGAAGACTGCCTGTGCAAAGGCCCTATGGCAGAATGGACCAATATACCTTCTTTTACCTCACAGGAGACCTGTGTGATTGGAACATAGAGATCAAGGGAGGAAAAGCATGTTTGGTTGTAGCTGGAGGGATAACAGAGATCAAGTTACCTAGCATCTTGGGAGCTATGGTCATGTTATTGGTAATTCTCCAAGGTTAACATGAGTCCATTTGCAGGGAGTGATATGATTGGATTATGATATGAAAATAATATAATTCTAGCACATTTATGGGCTAGTTATTAAAAATATCAACTTATGTAATTTATATAACAACCTTCTAGGAAAATAGAGGCACAGAGAGGGTAAGTAATTAGAACAAGGTCACATAGCAAAGGTGGAAACAGAATCTCTCAGGACTGTCATATATCAGCTACATGTTTATACCACACCATGCTGCCTGTAACTTTTGTGCATAGGGTAGATTTGGATGCAGACATATAGTTAGGAAGTGGCTGCTGTCTTCTAAAATGAGGAGAGGAAGACTTCAGGAGATCTGAAGGAAGAGAACTGTGGTTAAATTAGCTGTTCGAGTGGTGGAAATGGATGCCCACACTTTCCCTTCTACCTGCCAGCTCTGTGTTCTGCTGCTCTTCCAAGTACTTTGAAGAGGATGCCTGGAGGATATGAGAGGATTGTAGCAACTATTGTTCTGAGTTTTTTCAACAGCAATGCTATGGGCATTGGTCAGGATAAGTCTTCGATGAGGAGGCTGTCCTGTATTTTGTGGCATCACTTGCCTTTACCTATTACACGAGAGTAGTAATCTCCCTTCTCTGTAACAATGAAAACTTTCTCCAGATCTTGCCATAAGTCTCCTAGAAAGCCAAATCTTCTGAGAAGAGCTGCTCAGTCTTAGTCTGTGTATAATATATGTTCCTACTTTAGATTATCAGCTCATCTCCTTACTAGAAAACCATGTAGGAGGGACACAGCTTTAAACTGACCCATTTCCATCACATATGCTTTTTCCTATCTGGAGGCAAGTGGCCCCAGACCAGATAGATTAGAAAGCTTAGAAAGGAGCCTTTTCTACTATTCAACGTTATCATCAAGCTATAGTCCTTACTAGGGCAGCCTAAACTCTTGGCCATCACTGAGAGCCATTTTCTTTTCTTTGGGGACATTGATTCTTAGTTCTGTGCAGTTGATTTCAACATGAACTTTCTATAATCTACTCTTATAATTGGGCATTGCCTGCATTTTATGTTTCGGGAGTAACTTTTTAAATCATTTTTTCTAAAGTTTTCCTGTGCAGACTTTCATTTGTTTAAAAGTCCTTCAAGGAAGAATTTACCAAAGTTGGATCAGCTTCTCATTTAGAAAACTGAATTTGTTGAATCTTAGAGAAGAAGATACATTTTGATCAGCTAAAAATTCCCTACTAAGTCATGCATATTTTTTTAAATAGTACCTTGAGAAACCTGTATTTAAGTGTGGAACTCATGCAGCTATCTAGAGAGAAACACACAAGCTTCCAAATGAAATAATGACTATAAGTCTAGTTTTAATGAGTGGTTGGTTTCTTCCTCCAAAAGCAGACGGTGCCTTCATAGAACAAGAAGTGTTATTCCTATGAGAATCATCTCTTTCCTAGTAGGTGACTCAAAAGGACTTGGATAAATTACTGAAATTATTTAAAAAAAATCAGTCATATAAAAAGTAAAATGAACCCCCAATACCCTTCACCTAACTTTGGCAATTATTCAACTCATTGCCAATTCTGTTTCCTTTAATCCCACACTCATTCCCGAGTAACGTTGAAGCAAATCCCAGACATTATATCATTTCATTCATAAATATTTCAATATAAACATTCTTTTTTCAGATAAACATTTTTGACACCAAATTACAAACACTGTAAGGTGGGGAATTCTAATGAAGACCTTTCCCCATAAAGTTTAGCCCCCTTGGAACCTAAATATGAGAGGCTTAGATTTTAATTCTTTTTCAATGCTGCTATAAAACAGCAAAATGGAACATTTAGTGGTTTTATACAGGGAAATCAGAAGGATTTATACCACTTGAAATATTCCTAAATTGATTTTCTTTCAGTTCTGTTCTCCCTGACTTAAGCTTATCTCAATGTTCTCCACATCGATGTAATTATACCTGAAGTATAGTTTTTGTTATCTCTTGGTGATTATTAGCATTCTACACATAACTGGGAGGTGAGTCCTTTTATTGATCTTGTATTTTTCAACTTCTTTCCTGACTGGTAACACCATGGGATTTCAAAGAAATGAGATAAAACAAGCAACTTTAAAAATGTGAACATGAACTGGTTATTGACTACTACTTCTATACCTAAGGGTTCTTGGGTCTTTACTAATGATAACTTCTCCACAGAAAATGAAAGTAAGCTTAACTTCTTACAATAAGATTAAACTCTTGAATCTGTTTGACCCCAAAGCTTTCATTTCATTAGAAAAAAAAAATTCTGTAGGGTTGCTCTGGAGCATTTCTTCATTCATGAATTCAACTGTCATTTAATGGGCAATAAGTAGGGACCTTCTCCTATGTATTACATGTTGATCTACTCATGACTTAAACATATTCCCCACTTATTCTAGCTTTGATGTCTTGATTATTTGCATGTCCATTGCTTATTCGGCCTTGATGATTTGAAGAAGCAGTGGGATGGCTTCTATATCCAAATCCTCTGTGCCCTTTCTTTCCTCAAATAGGAAACAGGAAATGATTGGGTTGAGCCAGAGTTTTTGTCTTGGACTTGGCATTCAGATCTGGTTTCTCTAGAAATTAATGACTTAAGAAGGCATAACAAATGGACAAGGAACTTGGGCTGTGTTCCAGCCCTGGCTGCAATAGAAAGTGTGGACAGAAGGTGTCCCAAAAGGGTGGGGAAATGTGTAAACTGGGGTTCCACACCGAAACAGACTATTTTCGTCACATTTTTCTTGACACTTGGCCTTGAGCCAACCAAGGCTGAGTGGTGACATAGATGTCATCCTGGAACTAGTGTTTCATATCATCTAACTTGTCTACTCATCTGGTGGTGCTGCTTAGGTCCTTGACAACATCTCTTGGAAAAAAGGGTCCTTTAGATTCCCACTGGTGCCGAGGGTAATGAGGAATGCATTAGTGAAGGGATCTAGCACATGAACTTTAAGAGGTCAGATGACTTGGTTCGAATCTCAGCCCTACCACTTGCTATGCTTGCACTGTGATCTTGACCAAATGTGTAAATGACATTATCTTCCCTATTGGGTTACTCTGATGTTTAAGTGAGTTAGTACAAATAAAATACATAGTCCAGCTCTGCCACTCAGTAAGTCTTAGTGAACCTACTCATCAATGTTGTAAGGGAATTCATTCTTTGTTTAGAGAACTCCCTTTTAGAATGCCTTTTGTTGTACTACAATAATTGTTTCTGCCTTGTGTTCTTTTTATTTTGTTTTTTTTTTTTGAGACCTCTTAAGCATTTAATCTTTCTTTATTACCTTTGAGTAAGTAAGAATGTTCTCCTGTGTTGTCTTCTCCTTAGCACCTTCCACACTGCAAAATCTTCTCATCTCCATTTGAAAGTATCTGGTTTTTCCTTTTCTTTTTCTTGTAACAGATTTAGAGGACCCTCGCTATTCTAATTCATCCTTTCTATATTCTATATATTTTCATTCCACAACTCGTCACTGGGCACTGTCTATGCACAGGGCACTGAGTGTGGCTTTGGTGATATGTTCCCTGCCTAGTAGAGTTCACACAACCTAGGAATGAGGAAGATGGAGTAAGTGTTCTGATAAGAAAGGTCCTGGAGTATGGGGGCATCTGATCCAAATAGGAAGGAAGCATAGGTGTTGAGGATAACTTCCAGGAGGGAGCGACCACTCATATGAGACCTGAGTGGTGAGAACCAGGGGCCAGGTATAGAGGTCAGTAGAAGTGTTACATATGGATCTCATAATCAAATACAATATTTAAATGGCCAATAACAAGAATTCAATGATTGTACAAATTGGGTACTGCTAAAAAGTGAAAATAGCTCTGGAAGATTCTGCTGAAAGTGGTCATTTATTTGGGGGGAAGGATTTATAAATGTCATCCTTATAAGGGTGCAAAAGTAGCTAAGCTTCTACCACAAGATCCTTCATGCCTATCTTTTTTTTTACCTCAAAACAAATAGTTTCCCTCCAAGAAAAGCTAGAGTCCTTGTTTCCCCCCATTCTCACATTCTTCTTCACAGGTGACCATTGAAAGTTGCCTACTAAACCAAGGTGCCATTACAGAGATGTTGTCTGTACAATGTATAGTAACATTGTTTATTTTCACATTGGTCAACTATAATTGCATATGAAATTTTTTAAAAAGAAATTTTTAGTACTACCTTTTCTTCATAATGGTATTAGTAATAATTTATATATTTTCTCTAAGAAAGGACTTAACAAAAAAAAAGATCGATAGTAAAAGAGATTCCCAGAACTTGTCTAGGATTTTTCAGAGTGATATTGAGGTTGGAAAATACTTACAATTCCAGCTTGGAGTTTAGCTTTTTAAGTGTATACATGAAAATCTGTGGCAGCACATTTGAACCGTTTTCCATTGCATAATCTAATTTTTTATTATTTTAATTTTTGAAATAGTCAAACAGCCTTACCAAAAGAATATAAAGCCTTAGGAAAAGAAGAGTTGACTCCTGCCAAAGCTGACTTCAGTCAAAATGGGCCTCTGTCCCTTAATATCTCTGAAAACATACTTTCTTTAAGTTTTATTAACTGAGGAAATAATAATGATAAAAATGATGGAATGGGATGGTGTTTTTATTGAGCAACAGCCAGTGCAGCACCAGCAGAGTCTTGGCCTCCCATGTCAAATTCCATAGAACAAGGGCTGCCCAAAATCAGCTGTGAGGGGAGGAGAGCTTCTGTTACCAGCAATTGCTTCCCCCCACCTTTTTAAAACTTTCTGAATTACACCCTTGTTTCTTGAAACTCACTTAGTATCATTCCCCTGCTCATTGGCACCCACCCAGAATAGAACTGATCAGACCAATTATAGAGATCCACCAGAGATTTCTGATTCTTAGGCACAGGTTATTTTCTAAACAGCTCACCCCCTTGCAGGAGTAAAACTTGCTTCTTGAAGATGCAGGGTTTTATGGTGCCTGTGTGTTTCTGTACTGCCCCCTCCCTCAATAGGCTTCCGGATGAATGCCAGAGGTCATTTCATTTAAGAATCAGGAACCAGTAAATGCATGTTTTAATATGTACCAAAGTACACATTGTCAGTAAGAGGAGAAGAAGAGGTATAGTATCATGGCAGGGGGAAGAGAATTTAGAAAATTGTGCTAGATGGTCAGAAATTCTGTGAGAACTAGATATTTTAACCAGAAAATAGATGGGGTGATATTCAATATAAAAGTAACATGTCATATTTGCTTAAGGCTTGTAATTTTAAAAGTGCTTTCTCTTGTGTAACATTTTCAAGTGATGCTACATCATTTCTATGTCTGAAAAATCAAGAACAAATAACATTTATTTTGAAAGACACTTATTTTTTCGAGGGAGGGTGGGTAATAAAAAAGAAAGACACTTTTTAAATAATAAAAATTAAATGTACATACTGTGGCAACTATTGATGAATAGAAACAAGAAAGCATTTGCCTAAGAAAAAACTTGACCTTTTAACATATTTTCAAATCCTTTTGTAATTTGACATATTTCACACAGTCATGAATAAGTACACTTTACTATTTTTTTCTCTCGATAAATGCATTTACATGGACTAATGCTTCTTACTTTTCAACTATTGTAAAGAAATTTCCCCCCTCAAATTGAAAATGAATGGAATAGTGCATGTATAATCTGTTGTTTTGGAACTAATGGATAGGATTTAACTAATCAAATTCAACTCTAACACCTATTGACCACAGAGCACAAGCTAGTCCCTATTCTAGCCACTGCATTGGCAGTAGGTGATGGGGAGTAAAGGCTGATATGATGACCAAGACCTGTAAAAGATGCCTCAGTGTATTTATATTTTTTACTAGGAGAATTAAGAAAGGAAATGAAGATACAAATAAGGTGGAAAGCTAGTTAGGTGGAAAGAATTTAGGAAAGAAGCAAAGGCAAGAACAGGGAGGGAGGAAAGAAGGAAGAAAGTAAAAAAAAAAGAAAGAAGGAAGGAAAGGACCAAGAAAGGAATAGAGGGAGATTGGAAAGGAGCAAGAAAAGAAAGGAGAAAGGAAGAATAAATAACACCCTAAAATCAAGAAACCATAAAACATCTATTGAATTTTCAAAATTCAGAATATAGAAATCATTTAAGACAATGTAAAGATATACTACAAGGCAATATAAAATCAAATTTTGACAACTTTTACCAACATCAGCACTGTTTTGATATTGAGAAATCTTATTAGCTATCAGATTCTCCTGTATTAACTCTCAGGACAATATGAATGCCACGTGTCTCTCTAAAAGGCTCAAAAAAAAAAAAAAGGCATACTTGAGTATTGTATGAAAAAAAGACTATTGGTAGTGTGGACATGGTATTTAAAAAAATGTATGGATTACTAAGTTCTGAAAACTCTAAGCAATGTAAAGGACTTTCTCATACTGTGCACATAAGTTAACTCAAAATGGAATATAGAACTAAATATAAGAGTTAATACTATAGCGTTTATACAGTAAAACATAGTTTTAAATCTTTGTGACTGTGGGTTAAACAAACCTTCTTAGATATGACACCAAAAGCATAAGAAACCAGAGGAAAAAAACACTTAAGTTGGACTTCATCAAAATTTAAAAGCTTCTGTACTTCAAGGGACACCATCAAGAAAAATATAATCCACAAAAAGAGAAAATATTTGCAGTCACATCTGATAAGTGATAGATATATCACTTTTTTATTTAAAAAACACTCCTATAACTCAATAATAAAAATTCAAGTAACCCAATTAAAAAAGGGCAAAGAATTTGAATAGACATTTCTTCAAAGAAGATATGAAATTACCAATAAGCACTTGATGTCTTTATATTCCTAAGGAAATATACCAAAACTCTAATGAGATACCACTTCAAATACACTATAATGGTTATACTAAGAAAAGGCAATAACAAGTGTTGTTGAGGATGTGGAGAAACTGGAACTCTCAAACATTGCTGATGGGATAGGAAAGTGTTTCATCCACTTTGAAAAACAGCTTGGTAGTTTCTCAAAGTGTTGAACATGGAGTTCCCATATAAAACAGCAATTTCAGGCTGAGGTACATCCTAAAATAGATAAAAACATATCTACAAAAAAAAAAAAAAAACCCTTGTACATGAATGTTCACAGCTGTAGCCCAAAGGTGGAAACAAAAAATATGTAGATGGATTGATGATATATGGATACTTAGAATGTAATAGATCATTGGAAAGTTATTCAACAATGAAAATAAATGAAGCACTGAGAGGTGCTACAAGAAGGAAGAACCTTGAACACATGTGAAATGAAAGAAGCTAGTCACATACAGACCAAAAACTGTATGACCAATTTTTTTTATAAGTAGACAAGTATCCAAGGCAGATTAATGGTTACTTAAGATTAGGGGAGAGAGTAGAGAGTACCTGGTTAAGGTATGGAGTTCTGTTAGGGGCATGAAATTTTTCTAAAATTTGATTGTGGTGATGGTTTCACAAATGAATATAAAATTCAATTTAATTGTATACTGTCAGTGGGTGAATTGTATAAAAAATGAATTGTATCTGAAGAAAACTACTAGAAATGGGACTCTGCCCCATGTTGCATAATCTGCAAACATATGCAAGTAAGGCCATGTTCATAGTTATTTGCAATGCCTGATGCTGATTTATATCCTATTCCCTCTTCTCTAGCATGTGGGATGAATAGGAGGGGTTAAAAAATGATGCATAGGGGCCTCCCTGGTGGTGCAATGGTTAAGTCCCAGCACTATGGCGTTATCCACAGCCATTGCAGCATGAGTTCGATCCCCTGCCAGCCAGGGAGGTGACCCACATGGCGCAGCAGACCTCTCTTGTCTCACCCGCTGCTCCCCTCAGCAGTGTATTTCAGTCAGTCTGCCTGTTCTATTCCCTGCTCTGTCTCTGGTGAATCCTCTCATCGCCCCCCGCCCCACTTCACTTCTGGCCTGTACCCCAGTTCTTGTATGCATAAATAAATACATCTTGAAAAAGAAAAAATTATGAAAGCAGGTTAAAAAAAAAAAAACAATGCACATTAACCTGCTATAATGACAGTCTTTGTGCCTTTGACTGTGTGTGTCTGTGTGTGTCTGTGTGTGTGTGTAACCCAAGTTAGTTCCTACAGGTCACTGCTGTCCAGTACAGTAGTCATGAACCTCATATTTAGCTGTTGAGCATTTAAAATGTAGCTAGTGCAAATTGAGGTGTACTGTGAAATTAAAATACACCTAATTTCACATATTTAGTATAAAAAGTATACTAAAACACACATTTCAGTATAAAATACACATTATACATTTTAGTATAAAAAGATAATAAAATATCAATGTAAAGATACTAAATATCAATGTGAAGTAATATTTATATTGATTATCTATTCAAACAATATTTTTGATATATCTATTCAAACAATATATTATATTTGGGTTAAATAAAAATATTATTAACTTCACTTATAGCTTTTTAAATTTTTATTATGACTAATAGAAAATTTGACTCGTGTCATATTTCTATGGGACAGTACACTACAGACCAAAATGGTTTTTCACACTGGTCCTTTTCAGTATACTTTTTTTGGCAGATTCATGAGGAAGACAACTCAAAGTGACTTTTAAAATTGGTCCTTGAGTGTTCAGAGCCCAAACATGCTTTAGTTTCCTTAAAAAAGGAAGGAAAACCAATCTAACCTTAAAATCTACATTTTTGAAAATTACATTATGGACTTATATTTAATATACAAAATAAATGCTAGTGGCCCATAGCTTTTCCATGTACTTACAGTGTTTTCTTTGCTTTTACTTTTTTGCTCTCTGTGTTCTTCCTGTCATCACTTTATCAAAATATTGAGGCCCTGGCATCGAACAAACAGAGATATTCAAGATACATAAATGGCTCACTTATTCAGTACTGAGTTTATCTGAGTCACTTGGGGATTGGCTAAGTGTATAAACATTCGGATTTCTCCAAAACTGAGACCACGTCACACAGTGCAGGATTACTGGGGAGAAAGTGTGTCAGTCTCCTGGCACTGACAATTTGAACTGTCAGGGTCAGGGCCCTGTGGTCTCCTTTTGCTCCCCTAATCCCAACTAAGAAGGTAATTTAAGTAGAATGCTGGGGTACTAAATTAAGGATGCTGTAATGGGAAAATGGCAAGTGGAGGTTTAAAGGACTCCCATTAATGTGCTAACTTCAAGATGTACTCTCTTGTCAGTACTTCTTAGAAAGGTGCATACTCACTAGTAACGTCTTTTCTTTTTGGGTTAAAACCAAGGGCAAGTATGGAGATTTTAAACATAATATTTTGGAAACCAAGGAAAACCAAAATATCACAGACAATGATAAAACCACAATTTAGTAATTGTGTTGTGTGATTCTGCATCATGTGGTAGGGCTGCTAGAAGGGGAAGTCAATGATTTGGACCAGCAGATCTTCTGCATCTTAAGTTGCCATCTAATCCTTCCTTAAATAGACCCACACAAATCTATAGGATACCCAGAAACTCTCTTTTCTTTTCTTTTTTTTAAAAAGATTTATTTATTTATTTATTTATTTATTTATTTATTTATTTATACAAGCACTGGGTACAGTCAGAAGCGCAGGAGGGTGAGAGAACTCAGCAGAGCGGGGAACAGAACAGGCATACTGATGAAATACACTGCTGAGGGGAGCAGTGGGGGGGAGGGGCGGAGAGGTCTGTGCACCATGTGGGCCCCTCGCCAGGCGGCCAGGGATCAAACTGGCACTGCAGACGCGGCGGGCAGCTTTGCAACCCAGTGCTCAACCGCTGATCCACCTGGAAGGCCCCGAAACTCTCTTTTCTTTGTAGCTATATTTTCTAGGCCAAAGAGAATCAGGGCAGTTATCCCCTTAGGAATGTATTTGACTGTCCCAACAAATAGAATAATGTGTTTTCTCATATAACCACAGTCAGGAAGTAGGCATATTTTACAGAATAGGTATATTTTACTATTGCTGTGCTGTTTTATCCTCTGTCATGGCACTTTTGTCTTCATGTTGCAAAATTGCTGCTGCAGCTCTAGCCATCACATTTGTGTTCCAGCAGAAGGAAGGGTAAGTGCAAAATGATTCATTTTTGAAAAGAAAGTCTCTCATTTTATTTGGGAAAAGAAATCTTCCCTTTATTATCACCCCAAGTGAGTCACATGGCTTCTCCCAGTTGCCAGGGCCTCTGAGTAGATAAAGTGGCAGCAAGAATATAGACCCTATATTGCTTGCAATGCTTATAAAACTTACAACTCTTACAAAGGAGGATATGCTCTACATAAATAGTTCTTAGCTCAGCTTTTGAAATATAGTTTATAATAATAATAATAATAAAAACACACAGATCTTAAAACACTCTGACCTTTGTAGTTAAAAGACCATGCCAGGCAACACGACCATATATCTTCTGGAAGTGGAGGTTGTTACTTTGAGTAGATTAGTGTCTAACACAGCATGTTCATTAGGCAGTCAGCTTGTAGAAGATAGACACAGGACTCAATGCTGATGAAGGTGATATTACCTGATAAAGGCAAAAGAGAAAGAAACAGAAGAGCTAAATAAACTTGCCTAAGTGATATATGAAGGATCTTGGATGCCAATTCTTGCTTTCTGTCTGGGTCTTTATAACCTCCTTGGGGTTGCTCTCCTTCAAGTAGAAGGCTCTTGGGAGATAGTTGATTTGCCTGATAAGTTACTAACCCAGTTCAAAGTCTAGACTAAAGACCTTAGAGTGAGTAGCAAAAAGGAACCCCTCCCAAAAGGAAATACAAGTTAGGATCACTGGAGTTTAATGGTGTAGGCCCCCATATCATGGACTGTTAAAAGTCTAAATAATACCAAGTCCTGTACTCTTTCAATCTTAGAATATTTTTCACTGGTCTCTATTTTGAGGGATTTGTCTTTTTTCCACGTGGCAATGATTGGCTTGGGGTTGCTTAGGAAAAGGTAGGCTCTTTGGTTTTGGGTGCTATTCAGGAGGAGCTATATACATGTTTTAGGGTGCAACCAGCCCCAGCCGAGTGGCCCCTGGCTGCCATGAGATCCGGTAGCGTGGAAGGAGAGGTAGATCAGATTTGCCTCTAAGGAAAGGAGGTTCCCCAAGAATGATGGATCTGCCTTTGATGTCTAGCAGCTTCCAAATCGCACAGAAATGATACAGATACATGCCAAAAGGGGGAAAAACAACTTTTGATCTAGTTAGAACTAATTAAACTTTCAATGTGCATGAAAGAAACTTGAGTGCTGGCCAGTTGTTTGCTATGGATGGATTTTGTCAAAGAGCATAGTTGAAAATAATGCAACTAAAGCAAACCCCTGCCTGACTTTCTACTTGGGGGAAATTAACTTTTTGGTCTTTACTTCCAAAATGTTAGGGATTTCCTCCCCTGCACTCCCCCACACACACATTCCCCATTAGAGACTGAAATTACCTGCAGTCTCTTTTTTCTCCTTATGCAGTGATATTAAGTGTGATATTTCTCTTTAATGTTTTCTCAGAAGGTTCTCTCTTCCACCCTTCCTTGTTGTCATTCTTGTTTAGTCTAATACATGTTTTTTGTTAGTATGTGGACTAAAAAAAGGTAATCTAATTAACAGTAGAAGGTAAGAAGCCCTGCAGGATTTTGGCAACAGGGAAAAACGTGGGCTCTGGTATTTGATCAACAACTCCCACTTAAACTCACAACTCTTAACTCGTTAGCTGGGGAGTATTTTCTCTTTATAAGCAGGCTTCAAAAGACTATAAAGTGTGTATTTGACAGGACAACAGTCAGGTCTAAGAGAGGCTTTCCAATATTTCAGCTGCCTTTATTCAGAGCGACTGGCTTGGTAAATGTTTAGAGGTCCCTAATTATGCTTTGGGGCGATTAAAACATTGTGGATTTATGCTATTTCACTGAGGAGAATGGCTTACTCCACATACCAAGAAAGAAAAAGAAAAAAAAAAAACTAGAAGGGAGGAAAGAAAAGAAAAAGGGAGGCTGGTTGGGGTGGGGGGGAGCACACAGCCCCAGCTTAGAGAGCCGAGCCTCTCGGTGGAGCATATGAATCCACTTACATGTAAATTGCTTGTCGCTATGAATTAAGGGAAGGCTATGAAAGAACTGCTTTGCCGTGTTTACTATAGGATTTTTGACAGACTCTTTCCTCTTTCAAGTAAATTTGGCTTAAGTCCATAGTCAGTCCAGTTTTAAGTAAACTCCTCTTTTGTTACATTAACAAGGTTATAACATCACTGGGGCAGATTTCCAGCTGCAGGAACCGAGGCCTAAGTATGGGGCTGAGGGTATAATTAAAACCTTCGGGTGGGAGAGTTAAACTCTCAAGTAAAATTGGATAAAAGGCTAATTGTCCATAGCAACATAATACATGCTTTAAATATCTGTGAAATGAAGATGAATAGTAGGAGACTTGGGGGAAAAAAATTCTTTTCTACTCTGAGTTGAGATCTGATTTTTTAGTAATGGGAGAAAGGGCATCCCCTTCGCCATCCCCCAATCCATTTTGAAAGCACAGTGCCGTACCCTGTATCTCTCATGGCTTGTCTCTCCCTTGCTAAAGATGTGCCATCTTCTCAGGAGCTTCTTTAACAAAGCAGGGCACATTCGGAACTGAAACGCAGGCCCATGAGCAGAGCTGTAGATTTTCTGGTTCTGAAGATCCAAACAGAGCTATTGAGCATTTTGTCCAAGTTTGCCATGCCTTCCTTTACAGGAGTGGTACTGGGGGGTGGGGGCAGGGAGGAGGTGCGGGCTGGTAGGAGGGGAGTCGAGGAGAAGGCGCACATACCTTTGTTGACCTTCTCAAAGATGACATCCAGCCATGCAAGATGATACATTACCACGATGCTAAAATAACAAAACGGCTTGTAATGGCAGCTTGTCCTGAGCAAATGCATCGGGAAAGCCCATTTGTTATTCATTAGAAGCAGCCTGGCTGGGCTGGCGTGGTAGGGAGCCTGGAGACTTAAGGTCATTCTGCACCCCTGCCCCAACCGCATGGACAACAGCGAAGACAGCTTTAGCAGCCCCTACACTTCCAGATTTTGCTGCACTGTTGTTTGAAGCCCTGCAGGAGTGAAGGTGCTCTTAAACAGTAGTTACTCCGAGAAGGTGGGAGGGAAGAAGATGGGGTAAAAAATAAAAGGAGAGGATTTGTGGGGCAAAGTGTCTCCAAGGAGCTAAACATAGTGAACCCATAGTCAAGGTATTCTGCAGCCTCCCTCCTGCAGCCCAGGAAAGTCATCCCCAAAGAGCTGCAAGCCTCTCCACCTAAAATAGTGACAGTCAGAAAAGAAGGCATGTGTGGAGCCCAGAGCAGGTGGAGGGTGGTCAATGTTTGAGGGCTTGATGGGCGAATGCAGAGCCATGTCCAGTTAGTAGTTACTAGGTACAACAAGGTAAGGCACTGAGGGTGTGCTGGGGCACGATAGGGGAAGACCAGTTCTTTACCAAGCAGACATGGGGTGCTGGACAGGTGAGGAACTGGGGCTGGACAGAGGGAATGGCAGGGCAGTGGGGAGGCTGGCACTTTGGGACTTCAGCAGATGGACAGACAGGGAATGTAGGTCCTGCGTGCCAGACAGACAGGATCCAGATCCCTGGCTGATGCCTAGAGTGTTGCTGAGACTGGCCTAAACTCCGCCTGCCCTGTATGCTCTTTGAAGCAACTGTCTTAAAGGAGCACACCCAGGAATTGCAGCCTAGTGGTGAATTTCAGCCTAGTGGTATTACAGAGTATTTTTGTTTTGCTGCATAATATAGAGACTTGTTTTTTGTTTTGCATCAAAAAGTTTCTTTTCACTTTTGGAATCACTCTTTTAAGGGAGGACACACCTACTGCTGGAGCTAGGATGCTTTTTAGCAGGTCAGTTTCCTTGTGAGCACCAGTGTGCTTCCTCCATGGGCATTGGAACCTGCTTCAGTGTACTCAGAGTTGTTTACATCACTTATTTGCCTTGTGGCATCCTAGTGTCAGTAGTGTTTTTAATATGTTTAAGCATATTGAATAAGAGCTTATAGTTTAGACTATATAAATCCATTTCTCTTGCCAACATTGTAAATTTAAATTCCTTCTTACATGTACCAAAGATACGTAATGTATAAACCTGGATAAAGTCCAGAATAGGAATGACATTATGAGAAAATAAAGCTGAGAATACTGTGTTTTTAGCAACCAACTCTGATTAGTTCCAACTGATAAATTTTTAGCCATCTTCACATTTCTTTCTCTTTAAGTAGTGTTTGTTTCCTTTGTAAAGTAGATGTTTAGTTATCGTGTATGTGTATTTGTATGTGTACCTACATATATTGCAAGTTAGTTTAAGGGGGGAAAGCACTGCTCTTTCTGAGGCACAGGTTGGATGCCAAGATAGGGAAGAATGGTTCTATTTTTTGAAGTTATTTACTGCTGAAAGAGCAGAAGCTTGAATTTTTTCAGACCCGCCTTTGGCTGGATGGCTGTCCATCTACAGAGCACATAGATGCATGGGCTGCCTGGTTGTTTCAGAGGTGAGCACCCATATCTCTCGCTGAGTCGGCAGATACAGGAAAATCAGATGTTATGTGATGAGGGAAGGACTTTGCAACCAAAAGGCTAATCTTGCCAGATAGAGCTTTCTTATCCCCACACTGCTTTTCTCAACACAGAGGCTAAGTATCTGCCTAACACAATTACCACTATTGTCATCATTAAGTGTTTATTGAACAGAAGAGAAACAAAAGAGTGAAATATATTATCTTGTAAATTATTTGTTAGCTTTTCTTGTTTTGTCTTCTATATGTATGACCAAGCTGTAGCATTGAAAGAGTAATAATAATTTTCTGCTGTGGGTGAGAGGAAGAGAGGGAGAATGGGCAGGAGGTGGAGGAAGAAATAGAGAACAGGCCCCAGATACCTGTTTGGTTTGTAACCTCACTTTTCAGGTTTCTGTTTCGGTATCAGTTTATCTGAGAGGACATTTCTGAGTACTTTCTCTGTTACTCTCTGTCTTCTAAACCTCCCCTATCATTCTTATTTTAAAGTACTTTTAAAATGTATTTATTTTTATTTTTTTTATTTTATTTATACAAGAACTGGGGTACAGGTCAGTGGCGGGGGAGGATGAGAGAATTCACCAGAGAGAGCGGGGAGCAGAACAGGCAGGTGGACTGAAGACACTGCTGAGGGGAGCAGCAGGCGAGGCCGGAGAGGTCTGCCATGCCATGTGGGTATCTCCCTGGCTGGCTGGGAATTGAACATGCACTGCAGAGGCTGCAGACAGCTTCACAGCTCAGCGCTCAACCCGCTGCACCACCAGGGAGGCCCACTTTTAAAATTTAAATAAAATTCACATAAAAAAATGCATCATTTTAAATTGTGGTGTATTTATACAATGGAATACTACTCAGTGATCAAAAACAGACAAACTCATACCATTTGCAGGCAACATGGGTGAAGCTGGAAGGGATTATGCTAGCAGAAATTAGTCAGAAGGAAAAAGAAAAATACTGGATGTTCTCATTTATGTGTGGAATATAGAGAAACCAAAAAAATAGCAAGAAAAAATCAAAACTAGGAAGCTGACCATAGAACTGAGGCATATAGCAAAGGAGGGGGCGGGAAGGGGGTCGAAACAGGGGAAGGAAGAACACAAGGGGATATAGTGATGGTTCATGGGTGATACAGTGGTGGATTTTTATTTTTTATGATTTTATTTATTTATTTATTTATACAAGCACTGGGTACAGTCAGAAGCGTGGGGGGGTGAGAGAATTCACCAGAGCCAGAGCGGGGAGCAGAACACGCAGACTGACAATACACTCCTGAGGGGAGCAGTGGGCGGCAGGAGAGGTCTGCGCGCCATGTGGGACCCTTGCCGGTGGCTGGGGATTGAACCTGTGCTGCAGAGGCTGCGGGCAGCTTCGCAGCCCAGCGCTCAACCGCTGCACCACCGGGGAGGCACAATGGTGGATTTTAATATGAATATAAAAATATAAGTTTGCTTATATGTAGTTTTTGTCAGTCATCCATAGTCTGCACTAAAGAGGGTAAGCCCTGGGAGACTGTAGACTTTATCTTGATCTTTGCTATTTCTCTAAGAGCCTAGAACAGTGTAAGTTGAATGAATTAGGTGAAGAAGAATGAATGGTGTTCTGTCCTGGATGAGCCACACAATCCTTTTCCAAAATAGCATAATTTTTCCTTTGGTCCTTATGTGTTCTAAGCCATTGTTTGGGTGGAATATGCAGGAGGGAGCCCTCAAAAAGAGAACAGCTACTCAGTGTCACAGGGATGTTTCCTGCCAGGCCAGCATCTAAAGAAACAAAACTGGGGTTTCTTACCAGTCACAGACCAAGTTTAGTTCAGAGACTGATTACTGATATTGGGAGAATTGGTTCTCAAATTGCATTTGTAATAAAGGTAAAGATAAAGTTCTCTTTATTAATGCCAAGAAGAGCATGATCTTTATCTTTCCCAGAGATGTGATCTCTAGTTCTCCTTGGACAAACCTGCCAGTAAAGAAAGTGGGTTGCTTCAACCTCGGGGGTGATGGCCAAATGTATATTATTAATGACTAGTTGAATTTAAGAGGTCAGGGATATCTTTTTATATAAAGCCAATGTAAATTACTGCAGAACTTTCATATACTCCAGCAAGGAAGTGCCAGTCCCAGAGGAAGGGGAATAGGACATTCTTGTACTTGCCTGCACATTTCCAGTGATTCCTGAAGGGTATTATTTTGACTCTTAGGAAAAAGGCTAGCTTCAGTTTTGCTTTGATTGACTACATGGTTCCTTTTTAAATATTCTTCATAGATTCCATGGACTTTGATTCTGTTTAATTCAGTTTTTCTTTATAGGTAGTGCCTTTAAGCATTAAAAAGAAAAAGTTCAATTTTTAAAAAACTTCCACAGGATTTGACATTCAAAGTTTAAATGATAAATCTCCCTCCCCTCCTCAAAAAGAAATGTCATAGTACAAAAGCAGACGTAGTTATCATACTGTTTATTATTTGACTTGGCCAAAGGCCTAGATTTAGGTTCTATTTTAATATATTAGAATGTGCTTTGGTTGGAGGTTTGCATATAAATACTATCAGTTTGGTAAGGAAGTGAGAAGCATGGTAAATTGAAATTACACTGGACTAAATAATTTTCTTTATGTTTGTTCATTATTTCTTTTATCCAGAAGTGAGGAATTTCTCATCTTATGTCTGATAGATGCATTTCCACTTAAGACAATTGTGGTGGGGTGGCTCAGGACAACGAATTTTGGTTTTATTGGGGATGATTTGTGTTTCCAAGATGCCTTTCAATTATGGTAGGTAAATCACCTGGTGTTGTAGTCCAAGTGGAAATGGGGAAATCATCTTCCTCCTGGGTATTTCAGTGACTGAATTTATATTCATTTTTCTAAATGAAAATAAAAATTGGTATGAACCTTAAAGAGACTGAAGGTTCTGGTCTCCATGGATAATGTGGACTCATTTTGCTTTGGGCAGTTGAAGAAAACTATAGGACCCAAATCAAACAAGGACAAGAAGGCCATCATTGTCAGCTGAGTTCTGGGGAGGGCCCACTGTTAAAACAAGGGTGGGGGAGCCAGCCCACCCCTTCACCCGCCTCCCCGTGCAGTTTACAGTTCGCCAGCCCATAGGAATGTGAATCCCACTCTGGAGCCCACTGTGAATGTGTTTCTGAGTTGTTTAACGTGTTTCTCACAAACAGGACATGACATGTATGGTTTAAATGAAAATAATGGCCTTGCCGCTCGGTGCCAGACCGTCTTTTGTCAAGAGCATCCTGGCAATTGGAAGGGCTCTGGGCTGACATGGCCCACAGGCCAGGTCCTTAGGGGATCTGGACTTGCTGTGTTTCACACAGAGAAGGCTCTTAAATCAGGGGGCCCCCTCAGGGACTGAGCCCCTGGTGTATGTGTGCGCACTGCTTTGAAGCCAGCATTAGAACAGTGCTCGCTGCTTCTGCTTTTGGCCATGAATTGAGAAGAAGATTTTTGTAGCCTTTGGATTCCTGTGCTATGGAGTTTATTTTCAAAACCAACCAACCAACCAACAACAACAACAAAAACCCTAAATACCTCAAAACAAAGACACCAAACCAAAACAACAAAACCCCAGGTTACAAGAGCATGAAAGTTTCACAGCCTATGTAGGGGCTTTGGCTTTGTGGATTCAGGCCTGGTAATGACTTAATTTCTACGTTAACCATTAAAAATTAAAATATATAAAAAAGTAAAATATATATAACATAAAGTTTAACATTTGAACCATTTTTAAGCATATAGTTCAGTGACACCAAGTACATTCACATTATTGTGCAATGGTCCTCTCCACCCACCTCCACAACCTTTTCAGCTTCCAAGCTAGAAATCTGTGACCATTAAACAGTGTCTCTTCCCTTCTCCCTCCCACCAGCCCTGGAGACCACCAGCCTCCCTTCTGTCTCTGTGAATTTGATAACCCTAGGACTCTCATATCAGTGCAATCATACAGTATTTGTCCTTTTGTGAAGGGCTTGTTTCACTCAGTATAATAAGGTTTGGAGTGATGATGTTTGATTACAGCAGATTAAAATTTAGACATTCAGTTTTTATTGCTGGAGTCTTTCTATATGTATCTCTAAATGCATAGCTGGTTGATTCATCAAGCGTTAGTGTCCCATGAATGCCATAGGGGTGGGGTGCTGTCACTATAGATCAGCTGTTTTCAGTTGGGAGCAATTGTGGCCCACAGGGAACATTTGACAATAGTTGGAGACATGTTATTGTTTGTACCAATTAAGGAGGGCTGGGAGTAGGGGGCATTGTGCTATCCACAGGGTAGAGACCTGGGATGGCACTAAATAACCTGTAATGACAAGGACAGCCCTCCAACAAAGAATTATTTGAAAGGAATTTTAAAATGTTCATTTACTTTGCCATCATGTTCATTATTTGCTTTTATCTGAGAACTACTCTTTTTTTTAAGATTTATTTATTTTTGTAGAATTGGGGTACAGGCCAGAGATGTGGGGGGGCGAGAGGATTCACCAGAGACAGAGCAGGGAACAGAACAGGCAGACAGACCAAAGTACGCTGCTGAGGGGACAGGAGAGGTCTGTCCCGCCATGTGGGTTTCTCTGTGGCCGGGAATCGGACTCATGCTGCAGTGACTGCGGCTTGCCTCATAGGTTGTGTCTTAATCCCTGCGCCACCAGGGAGGCCCAGAACTCACTATTCTATAGGCAATATAGTCTGAAGTAAATTGTGTGTAAATATATAATCCTAGTTCCATTCCAATTTACCAACCCAGAGGAAAACATTTGTTATACTGTATGTTTTGCAGTACTTCATTGTGATATGATGAGGCTTCAAACTTTATGAAAAGGAAATTGGGAAGAGAGGACTAAAACGATCCAGTGTGACAAAAACTGGAGACTTTGCAAAGAAAAGAGCCAAGAGGCCTGACATGAAGCACTGGGGCTACTCATTTTTACAGTAGGATTTAACGAATGGAACAACTTATGTTCCTCAGCATCAGAAAGTCCTTCCCTAACCATTCCACATTTAAAGTATAACATATATACATAAATAAATAATAAAGTGTAATATTTGAAGACTTTAGGAAGAAACTGCAAGGGAAAATTGCTTTGGCTGAATACCTTAACCACTTTTTAAAAGAAAATTATTTTGCACAGAACTTGGGTACAGGCCAGAGGTGCGAGAAGTGAGAGGATTCACTAGAGACAGAGTGGGGAGCAGAACAGGTGGATTGACTGAAATACACTGTTAAGGGGAGCAGTGGGTAAAACAGCAAAGTTCTGCAGCACCACGTGGGTCTGCTTCACCATGCTCTGTGGCCAGGGATCGAACTCAGGCTGTAGAGGTGATGGCCCTGAGACTTAAGCCCTAGGCTGCCAGGGAGGTTCCACTTGAATATTTTTTCTAGATTCCAAGTCTATGCCAATCAATCACAGTTTTGATCACTTTTTGAACTTTTTGTCATCTGGTATTGGAGAAGGCTGTTCTTGAAGTTCGTTTCAATGAAAAAAATCCTTTTCATTAATACAATTTGATATTATTACCTAATTATCAATCTCATTTAATCTGATATATTTGTTAAGATACAGTTAATCTATTATAATGAAGAGATCCCAAATCCAGTGGCTTACACAAGATAGTTTATTTTTTCCTGACCTCAGTCTCTGTGGATCACTACCTAGGACTGTCTTCGTGTTTGACAATGACAGGAATCCAGGCTCCTTCTATCTTATTGCTCTGCCATTCTCAGCACATGATAGTTTCCATCTCATAGTTCAAGTTGTCTTCTCCAATTCTCTCTGTCCAATAGGTGGTCTTAACCACCAGAAGAAGAGAGACATAGAAAGAACATTCTCTTTAAGATTTAGAGTCTGGATTCTATGTTCATCACTACTGGACTCATCCCCTTGACCAAAACTTAGTCACATAGCTACATCCAGTTGTAGGGGTCTGGCAAATGTAATCCTTAGCCAAGTGCCACAGACCAGCTAAAGTATCTTAACTGGGGAAGGGGAGAATGTTTATTGCACAAAAAGAGTCCTATGTAGGTTTGGAGCCTTTATAAATGTGTCAGATATTTTTTATCCATGGGCTTTGATCTCTCCATGTCATCCTTACTTGTTTTCCTTCTTGCATGTAACTAATATTTTAAACCTCCTCAACTCACTTTTTATTTCTGGAAGTCCCTTGTTAGCCAGAAAACAATAGGGCAGCAGGTTCTGCAATCCCTACCTGTCTTTCCCCAGATTTTAATCTCTTTTTTCTCTTTTCCACTCAGCCTACATGTGGATTTTTCTGAGGTAATTGGGGAATTCTGAGTCCAAATACCCGTGGTAAAATTGAGCTCAAAAATATTCATCCTAATTCATAGCAGCCTATATTTAACCAGAGCACTTGTAAGTATGTGTTAGACAAGGAAATAATAGTTATCAGTCTCCAGTGAATTATAAAAGAAAATAATTAGGTAACCTTAAGATAGCAGGGGTGCTGGACAGCTGAATAGCAGAGCCCCTCCACTCTTTAAGAGGGCTGGAGCTTGGAATGCATTGTCTTCAGAGACAAGAAGAGCTGAGCATTCATTGTGTGTCCCTGGAACAGGACACCCACATTCCTTTGTAAGCTTGTCTCAGCTCATCTGCAGCCCTTCAACACCTCTGAACCACTCTAGTTGTCTTAGAGGGTGTAATTTTCTGGCAGGCAGCTTTTCAGCATTTCTTTCGGAGAGTTAGAAGTCAGCCTGCTCTTGACTTAGCCAACCTGAGTTTGACTTCCAATTTTACCACCACCCACTTGTGGTATGGGTTTAGGTGAGATTCTTAATCATCTGAATTTCAATTTCCTCCATTTTTTAGCACAAGGTATTTTGTTAGTAACCTTGAGTTAATTCACTCCATTCATGCAACTTTTGTTGTTTATACTGATAGAGGATGAGTATGGGTCCCACCTATGCTGACTCTAGAGGCCAGAAAGAACACACAGGTTTGGTCAGTCTAGGGTGACTTATGTTTCTGACAAAATGTTTCCAGCAAGGGATGCCATACATTGAAGCAATTTAGAAGTTGGCCTGTGAAACCAGATGGACCTTGGATGGATCCCCAGCTCGGTATTACTTTCTCTGAGTCGCAGATTTCTTGTGATATTATTGCTAAAATCAGTGATCTCAGCTTCTACTCTTTTTAATTATGTGACCTTAGGAAAATTACAGAAGATCTTCATATTTTAGTCTCTCCCCTTTAAGTATAGAATCCATAATAATACCTGCCTTCAATTTTTTTTTCAAAATAATGAGACAATATAACACAGAAAGCATTGAATGTAGCACCTAGAACTTAGTAAATGTCCAGTAAATGTGGCTGCTGTATTATTTTACTTGCTGCCAGAATTTATTTTTTAATTTGAGTGTATTAGTTAACAGCTTTCTTTAGGTATGATTGACATACTTATTTAATGTTTAAAACTTGAGAAATTTTGACAAGGATCAAGATAATATTTCCATTACTTGCCTCTCATGCCTCTTTATAATTTATCCCTTTTTATTCTCCACAACTCCTTCAGCTCCCTCTCCAGGCAAGTACTGAGATGGTCTATGTTACTATAGATTAGTTTATAATTTCTAGAATTTTTTTTATAAAAGAAACCATACAGTATGTATGCTTTTTTCACTTGCTTATTTTGAATCATCCTTCTTTATTTCCAATGTCTATGCCAGTAATCTTGCATATTGATTTCTTGATTACCTATTGTTGGACATATGGGTGGTTTCTAGATTGACAGTATTATAAATAAAGTTACTGTGTTCCTTACAAGTCTTTTTATGCACAAATATTTCATTTTCTCTTGGGTAAATACCCAAGAGTGGAATGACTGTGTCCTATGGTAGGATATATTTTTAACAGTGAATGTACCAATATTTCTAAAAAGTGGTTGTTATCATTTTACTTACCCACCATTAACATAGACGAATTCCCGTTCCTACAAATCCTCATCAACACTTGGTATGTTGATTCTTTTTAATTTAGCTGTTCTGCTTGGTATATAATATCTCATTGTGATTTTAATATGTCTTACCCTAATGATTAATATAATTAGCGCATTTCTATATGCTTAACTGCCACCTGTGTAGATTCTTAGGTGAAGTGGTTGTTGAGACATTGTGTTCAATTTATATTGGATTTTTTTTCTATTTTTGAGGCTTGAAAAATCTTTATATATTCTGTATTTAATTTCTTTACTACACATGTGATTTGCAATTATTTTCTTCTGGTATAGAGATTGTGCTTTTCTGTTCTTTTTAAAGTAATTTTTCAAAGTAAACTACCATTCAAAGCAAGACATTGTGTAATGTCTTTTTTTTTAATAAATTTTATTGTTATATTCCCCATACAATTGCAGCCCCCCCATTCTGACCCCAATCCCTCCCCTCCCGCCCCCCTAAAAGTGTCTCTGGTTCATAGTTTTTTGTTGATTTTGATTTTCACTTTCTTATAGTTATTCATTTTCCTGGTCCCTTATTTAAGTTTTCTAGATTCCTGCTATGAGTGAGACCATCCGGTATTTTTCTTTTTCTTTTTGGCTTATTTCGCTGAGCATGATCCCTTCCAGCGCCATCCATGTTGCTGCAAATTGCATGTGTTTATCTTTTTTGAATGCTGAGTAATATTCCATGGTATATATGTACCACATCTTCTTGATCCAGTCATCTATTTTTGGGCATTTGGGTTGTTTCCAAAGCTTAGCTATTGTAAACAGTGCTGCTATAAACATAGGGGTGCAGGTGTTCTTTGGAATTGATGTTTCTGTGTCCTTTGGGTAAATACCTAGGAGTGGAATTGCTGGATCATATGGAAGCTCTATGTTTAGTAGGTCCAGAAATCTCCACACAGCTTTCCACAGTGGTTGGACCAGTTTGCACTCCCACCAACAGTGCAGCAAAAGTTCTTAAATTTTAGTAAGGCTAACTTATCAAAAAAATTCTTTTATGAATTGTGCTATGGGCTAAGAAATCTTGGCCTATCTTAAGGACACACAGATTTTTCCCCCCAGATCTTTTAATACTTTAGAGGTTCTGTTTAGGTCTGTTATCCATTTTGGGTTAATCTTGAAAATGATGTGAGGTATATAGATCAAAGTTTCTTTTTCTTTAGTTTGTTTGCATACATATATATATGTTTCAGGACAATTTCTTGAAAACATTATCCTTTCCACATTGAATTGCCTTTGCATCTTGTAGACTGTCAATTGGCCATTAGTATATAGATCTATTTTTTAAGAAGATTTATTTTTATTTATTTATGCATATAAGAACTGGGGTGTAGGCCAGAGGTACGAGGGGTGAGAGGATTCACCAGAGACAGAGTGAGGAGCAGAACAGGCGAATTTACTAAAATACACTGCTGAGGGGAGCAACAGGTGAGACAGGAGAGGTCTGCTGAGCCATGTGGGTTAGCTCTCTGGATGGGGATCAAATGCATGCTGCAGTGACTGGAGATAGCTTGATAGAGATGAGATCTTAACCCCTGTGCCCCCAGGGAGTCCCTAGATCTATTTTTAACCCCTAGCCATTGTTGTGTCTCAGTTGTAACTTTATAATAAGTATTGTTTTCAGCTCATGAAAGTCATTCATCTTTCTTGTATTTCAAAGTTGTTTACATATTTTTGTGGGGATTGTTTTGCATTATTATATGAATTTTAGAACCAACCTGTCAATTCCTACAAATAGTCCTCTAGAATGTTGATTTAGAATATGTTGAACCTATAGATCGATTTGTGGAGAAATGACATCTTCATAATATTAAACCCACTCTAAATACAATGTTTAATAGAACTGGTATGCGCAGACATCTTTGTCCTGTTTATGATCTATTTATGAACTTTGATCTATACGCTCTACTTGGACTTTGTGTTTGGGTTTAAATGGTGATGTAATTTTTCTTTTTTGCTTTGTCAATATGGGGAATGAAGATATTTAAAATTCATAGGGGCCCATCCACCGTAGGAGATGTACAATGTTTTCAGAGAGGGTTTCTGCTTATTACACTGGAATGTACATATTAAAACAAGTTGATTTACATTATTCTGGAGATTTTTTCCATGACAAGCTGTACTAATTAAATGTGTGTAGACTAATTTTTTCAGTTATTGTCCTTACCCACGTGTGTGGTGACTGTTATGAATAATCAGACCTAGGGCCTCCCCTGGTGGCGCAGTGATGAGCACTGGGCTACAAAGCTGCCAGCAGCCTCTGCAGTGCTGGTTCAATCCTGGCGACCACCGCACAGACCTCTCCTGCCACGCCCACTGCTCCCCTCAGCAGTGTATTTTGTCGGTCTGTCTGTTCTGTTCCCCGCTCTGGCTCTGGTGAATTCTCTCACCCTCCCGTGCTTCTGACTGTACCCAGTGCGTGTGTAAACAAATAAATAAATCTTTTTTAAAAAAAAAATCAGATCTAGCATTTGTAGAAGCAGGCTGGGTATTTTTTATGACCATGTGACTATTCTTCCTTCCTTCCTGACTGCCTTCTTTCTCTTTTTTTTTTTTTCTCTTTTATTTACACACGGAGGGAATCGTAAACATACTGGAATAAGACCAGGTATACTCCTGCAGAGAAATCCAGAACAATTAGATTGTGTTACTTCATGTTATTAGGCAGTCATCTAGGGTCATGGCTAATGTAAAGGAGGGCATTGTCAGTAACAAGTAAAGTAAGGCTGTTGTTAAAATGAAACAGGCAATGCCTTGCTCTATGACCTTTCACTACAACTAGCTCTTCCATGATATTCATTGGCGCCAAGGAAAATTGGGCAGAAGATTGGAACACTTCCCAGTCCAGAATATGCCTTACTAGCCTTTCCATTTGAAAGCTATTTTAAATATTTTTTAAATTATGTAAGTAGTTATAGATATATAAGAAAATAAATACATCACTAATAGATAATTAAGTTTAATAAAGACTTTCTACATAATGAAATAGGAGAGAGAAAACCAAACAGAAATCAAAAATCTTGGACTGGTTAAATTGATTTGGTTTAATAAGACATTCTCCAGCTTTCAGTTTCAGTCTTTTATACAGTGGGAGAAGGGAGATAGCTAATAGAGCAAATTACTACACAATGATCTTTGTCAGACTTGGTGCTTTGTGTATTCTTTTGATTATCACAGTTAAACTCATACAAAACTATACTCTGTACACTATCAACATTCCCATTTTCCAGGTGAGAAAATTGAGGCATAGGAAAATTATCTGATTTGCCAAAAACATTATTAGGCTTCAAATTAGTGTACTCAGACTCTAGATTCTGGCAGACTCTTGAAAAATGTAAGTACTCAGTAACAGAGGTCAACTGAAGGCCTAATGATGATTGTTCTAGGGGCTTCTTGGAGCACTGTGTTAATAATTATTTTGAGGATCATGCTAGCTAAGTGTACTAAAACAGTGCCTGATTGATTATTGATGTCTGTCTAAGCACAGGAAGGCAAAACAAAGGCACATATGTCCATTATTTACTGTTTACACCTGGTGGTTACTGAGGGCCTTCCAACAAAACACCAAATACAATAATCGATGATACTAATAGAAAATATAGCAGTTTTTCAGTTTCCATCATTACATTTTCATTTTAGACCTTAGTAATATTGCCACAGACAAAACTAGTTTTTCAGAGGAGAGGTCTTCTTTTTAAAAATATCTTTTAAATAATGGCCTAAATTATCACAGGACAGAAAGAAGCATAATATATAAATGATGTTCCTAATATTTAAAAAATTCATAAGTAGGTATCTTAGTTTCAAAAAAAGACCAGCATGATATGACCTTAAAAAATAACTTTTAGGGATTTTTAAGTTGGATGTTCATATTCTAAAGAATAGTGATATTATAAGTTGTTACACAAATGCACACACACAACACACATATTCCTTATGGCTAGTTACACCTGAGAAAATAAGTAGATTATATCCTACTTTTGGAATATAATCATTAATTGGAAAAATCTGTTCACTTTACATTGCATTGTTTTTCCCAGTAACATTGATAATGGAAACATTTTAATTGTTAACAATTATTAAAATGTAAGGAACCATTATCACAATTTGGGAAATGACCAGCCCCAAACTCACATACATTAAAGAGAGTGGGACTATTCCTCAGGGTGGCTCACTTCTCTGACTCTACCTGGACCTGAAATTATGACTTTGAGAACTAAGTATCTCTGCCCACAGATTAATCTGAGGACAAAAAGAGAACTCTTTGAGTGGAAATCTTTGTCAAATGTGGATGTAATTTCAACTGAAAGTTACTAGATAAGGTCATATTAATAAATAATTGGTAGTTCCAGCCTTGACCTCCATCTTTAAATAAATTACCATTAAACAGTGATGATTATAGGAAAGAAGGAGTTATTTGATTTACCTAGACTAGAGAGGAAATCAACATGAGTCAACAGGTTCTGTAGTTCTATGGAGAAAATATAAAAAAGTTATCTTAATAGCTAACTGGATTAGGCAAGAGAAAACTTGCTGTACCCATTCAGTGTTCATTAAAAATTAGAAGGAGGCTCAAATAAACCAGTGCTATTAAATTGTAGTGTGCATCTGTGTGAAGTGTAGGCTGATTAAAAATGTAAGACTCCCAGATACACTGAGATTTTGATTAACAAGTGTGGGTTGAGGCCTAGGACCTCATATTTTTACTATACTTTTAGAAGCATTGATGTAAACCTTTGATAAAACTACAAATGATATAGTGTTGTGGGAGCACCCAGAATCCTCAGCATAAATAATCTTTTCACCCAGACTGATTTTTGGCAAAGTGTCAAAAAATGCATTGCCCTTTATCTTAGGTTGTGTTAACCAACTGCTTTAACCTATTGACCCCAAAATGTATAAATGCTCAAACATACAGGAGTTTGTTTCTTGCTCATATGGGAGTTTGTTCTCTGTTCATGTAAACAGTCCTAAGGGTGGTCTGAGTTAACAGGATTTCTACTCCACATAATCATTCCTAGGATGATGGAGATTTGACTGTCTTCAATGCATGGCTTCCAGTGTTACTGGGATATTGACAGTCAGCTGGTTGAAAGTGAGAGAGCCTGAAGAATCAAAGAGAATCATGCATAGTATCAGGGGTTGAACTGTGGTTCTCCCCACCCCATTCATATATGGAAGTCCTAACCCCTGGAGCCTCAGATTGTGACTGTATTTGGTATTAGGGCCTTTGAATAAGTAACTACATTAAAATGAAACACTTAGAATAGGCACTGATTCAGTATGTCTCGTGTCCTTATAAAAAGAGGACATTCGGACACACGGAGAAATACCAGGGATGTGTGTGCACAGTGCAAAGACCCCATGAAGACACAGTAAGAATGTGGCAAGAAGAGAGGGGGCTTAGGAAATACCAAATCTACCCATGTCTTGGACTTGATCTTCGACATCTAGATCTTGATCTTAGACTATTAGACTCAAGAACTGTGAGCAAATAAACTTCTGTTGTTTAAGCCACCCAGTGTGTGATATTTTATAATTTTATAATATTTTAGTATTAGCAAACTAATACACATGGGAGCTTAAGGGCTGTACTGGAAGTCATGTGCATTGTTTTCGTTCCTACTCCATTAACTAAAAGTCAGTTACATTGCTCTAAGTAAAGTGGGGTCTGGGAGATGTAATCTAGCTACATGCTAGGAAGATCAAATGAATTTGGTAAACAACATGATATCTGCCACCACTTTGCCTTTTCTCTTGCATTTGAACTATTCGCCAATAGGTCTAGAGAAAGCTTTACAATTCCAGTAATCTTATCATCACTTCTCTTTTCCAACTCTATCAAATCTCATCCATTGGTGGATAGTGAGTGAGTGGACACCAGCAAAGGCAAAGGGAAGAAGTACCTGCAGAATGAGGGATAGCTTCTGGCTCCTATATCTTGAGCCTAACATGTCCAAAGCACTTAATATATAGTTGTTAGAAGTGATAGAGGGCAAAAAAAAAAAATAAGCAAATGGAACTGAAGAAAGAATAGTAACCATTGACATTGTTCAAGACCCAAAGTAGAAGGATTGTTTCAGTAGCAAGTCCATTTGTTACTTATAAAACAGAGCATTTTCTAATTTTTTAAAGACTAACTTATATTAATAACATCCTGTACTTCTGGGTCATATACAGTGTTGAAAATCAATGTTACCTCAGTAAACAAACAAAAGACAAATCATAAATGTACAGCTTGAGAAATTTTATACAAACTTAACTTACCCATGAAACCAGCACTCAGTTCATGAACTAGAACAAGGTTAGCATGGCAGCAGCTCCCTTTTACACACTTCTGATCACTACAATAACAAGGGCAACCCCTGTGTAGATTTTGAACCCCATATGTTAGTTTTGCCTGTTAAACTTTATGTAAATGGGATCATACACTATGCATTGTTTTCTGTCTGTTTCTGTGACTCAATGTTATGCTTGTGAGATTCATCCATGTTTTGTATATTTGGTTTATTAGTTGATTCATTCTTATTGTATGTATTTCTTTACATGACTATAACATAATTCATTTATCCTTTATTCTTTTGATGAACATATAGGTTGTTTCCAGCTTAAGGCAATTACAAATAGTGCTTTTAATTTTCCTTTATGAGCATATCTGTATATTCTCTTAGGTATTATTTAATCACCAGTATGTATATTTTCAGCTTTAGTAAATATTGTAAAACACATTTCCCAGGAGGTTGTATGGAGTTAATCTTTTATTCCATTACCTCTCTCTTTCTGTC
Source organism: Talpa europaea (assembly GCF_964194135.1). Lineage (NCBI taxonomy): Eukaryota > Metazoa > Chordata > Mammalia > Eulipotyphla > Talpidae > Talpa > Talpa europaea. Next base: position 66,069,582 of record NC_140078.1, read on the forward strand.
CTACTCTTAGAATAGCCTTCCTTCTATAAACCTATGATCCTAATGACATTCAAGCTGCCAGACTCACCCATGGGAGACCTCATTTATACCTGTCATGTACCTACCCCCCTTGTCAGTATTTGTCTATAATTTTTCTCATTCACTTTGATCCTTTAAAATTTTAATGAAATCAATTCATTTGCAGTTGATAACAATAATCTCAAATTCCCTTCACCTCTTTCTGGATACAACTTGGGTGTTAGACTTAACTTGAAGTAATCATTTGTTTCAGGATAGGGTAAGGAAAAGGAAGGTCATGCACTATGTACGGTCCAGGCCTCATAAAATGCCCATCCACAGGCAGGGAGTAGTAGGACCCACACTTGAGATTTCACCAGGAGAAAAGGACATGACAGGGAGGTCACTTTCGGAACGGTGAAGGGTACTGAGCCAGCAAAGGCAAGAGCTGTTCACTACAAAGGCAGTCTGTGCTTCCTCTAGGAGGATATTGCTATTTTCAAAGAGTATCACATATGGTTCAACTTGAATGATGGGAATTTAAGGCCCTGGGCAAGTGAACTCCCTAAGATCACTTCAAATCACTCAGATGACTGCCAGTGACTAGCTTTCTCATGAGTCTAGCTTGATTACAGTGGGCATAAAACATCTCATTAAAATGGACCCAGATTTGGTCCACTAATTGAGGACAAAGAGAATAAAATGACTTCTTCATGTCTTTTAAAATGGAAATGAACTGCACTGATATCATCAGTTTAGTCAAGATGATACTAGCAAAGCCATGGCTGGTTGTGAATGAAGGGCAAGAAGAAGGGTTTTGCCACAGCAAGTCTGGGCAATATGGTGGCTATTAGGATTTCCTGCAAGTTAAGTCCAGCTGGTGATAAGAGACCAGTGATGGTGATGAGAAAAACATTGGAACAGGCTCACCAAGAAGGGCACTCAAAACCTGCTTTCTTTGTCATACAATTCACAGAAAAGCAGGGTACTTTAACTTCAGAGATTTAACAGACATTGGCCCTCATGAAGTGACATGAAGATTATATTGTAACAGAATAAATTTCAGGACCAGGCCTTGATGTTACAGTCTTTGTAGATTCAGTGAGCATCTTAAAAGGAAATTATTTTGGTTGACTCTCACCATACCAAGTTCAAAATCTCCTATACGATTGCACTATGCCTATTTCAAATCTGAGAGCATTTTAGCAAGGATGGCTTCAATGTAATTGTACATGACTTTATAGCGAGCCAATAGAATAAGTGCCCAGCTACTTAATGAAACCAGTAAAACCGAGTGGACTTTTATAATGGAAATGTCCTTAACACCCTCTCAAGAAAAAGAAATATGTTTGAAGTTTGAAGTGAGGTCCTGAAAAACATCAAAGGAAAGATCATTTTCAAATCACCTCCATGTGCACACCAGTGGCACAGAGTGAAAATATCCAAGTACACATATTCCCTCTCTGTTCTGCCACTTGCCAACTGTCTGATCTTGGTCAAGGTGCTGTTTTTCTCCAAGTCCCAAACAAGGGTATCTTCTTTAAAGGATCACTGTGATCCTATCATATTGTGTGATACTCTCCATCATCAGGTAATCCCCATAAAGAGCTTTGCACAGCATGGCACATATGGAATCTTTCAGTATGTATTAGCCACTATTAGGTTCATCAAGAGGAATAAACGATGGTCCCTGGAAAAATTAGCATGCACACTGGGTCAGGTCTCACTGAGATGATCACTGGCCTTGTCAGGAAACAATAATTTGCTTCCTTTTATCTTGGAGCTCTCTCAAGTTTTGTTCATCCTCTAGGAAACATCAGTGCTAATCTGTTTCTGTCTGCAGCACTCATCCCAACAATTGGTTAGTATATAATTATGCTGTTAACATAAGCTTCGATAAATAGGATAAAAAACAGATAGTTGGTCAATAAGGGAAGGGGTCAGTGGAGTCTGACTCAGCAGCATCTAACCTGCACATCTAGAGATTCCCAGGAGCCTGTTGCATGCCTTGGATGCAATTCCCAGAACTCGAGCACTCAGTCTTAACCCCTTTGTAAGCCACAGTGGCCAGAGAGTCAGGGTCCATTTTGGTTTTTAGACTTCAATGTGGGTAATAATTTTTGGCAGACCTACAGAAAACTCGTGCATTAAAGCAAGCAAGAAATAAGCATCTGGAGGCGCAACAGTGTTTTTGTCAACTTCCTCAGTATGATCCTACTGACTGGTTGAGGTGACATTTGCCCCAATGCTATAAAAGGATTTGTTTTCAAAAGCTACTTTTCCAAGGATTTCTTTTTCCTCTTTCCTCTCTCTAGCTCTTGCCCTCCTCTCTCTCATTCCCACTCTAACTCTCTCCTTTGCTCACTCTGTTTCCTTCCTTCTTTCTTGTTGTCTTCCTCTTTTTCTTCCCCATACTAAACAAGCAGCAGGTAAACTGCTAGATTTACAAACATTTACCTGACTTTTATGCCAACAAGGCTGCTTCCCTCTCCTTGCTCTTGGGACCTAGCAGAGTGTCTGCACCACATCACGTGTTCTTGTTTTTCGAATTGTTAAATGGGTGAATGAACAGATCAAGGAATGAACAAATGAATGGCCTTGTGTGCTGCAGAGCAAATCCTTCAGTGACTGATTCTATCTTTTTTTAAAAAAGTTTTTTCATCTTAAACTGAAAGCTAACTGATGCCCTGGAGCCAGCCTGCCTGACTTTGAGATCTGGTTCCACTATTTACAAGTCCTGTGACCATAGGCACAGGGAATATTATCTCCCTGTACCTCAACTTATTGTTTTTAAAAATGGGTATATTAAATTTTTTAAGTGGTCTGTTAATTGACTATACGTTCACACACTTATATACTCTTAGAATGACACTTGACACAGTAACACTCAATATCTGTTATTATTGAAATTGTTCAGTCCAATATGGGTCGCTTTGAGTGAAAGATCCCCTTGACATGGCAAAACCTCGACTTGTGACAAGCCCATATTGGACTGAAACCCCTGGTGGCGCAGCGGTTGAGAGCTGGGCTGCAAAGCTGCCAGCAGCTCCTGCAGCGCCGGTTCCATCCCCGGCCACCAGCAAGGGTCCCACATGCTGTGACAGACCTCTCCTGCTGTGTCCGCTGCTCCCCTCAGCAGTGTATTTCATCAGTCTGCTTGTTCTGCTCCCTGCTCTGGCTCTGGTGAATTCTCTCACCCTCCCGTGCTTCTGACTGTACCCAGTGCTTGTATAAATAAATAAATTAATTTAAAAAAATAAGTACAAAAATAAAAAAAAGAAATATTGAATATTCTAACTTTAAACTTATGAGCTCACATGAGATGATTTGTGTAAAAATGCTTTAAGTGCAAAACATATTGCAAAGTCATTAGAGACTTATTTTTTGACCTACTAAGGTTAATTCTGTAGTTCTGGTCTACTCCTCTCTTGGAGTTAGTTTTCCTTGAAAAATGTTACCAACCCCAGCTTTTACTCCCTTAGGCCTCAGAGAAACCACATGTGGTCCTTGTCCCTGATGTTACTTGGTAGCTCCGGACTCTTTAAAGGATGTGAAGAGCCAGAGAACTCCTAACCCCACCTCCCTTGCAGTGTTCCACTTCTAAGTCCCAGATGCACGCCTGACTCTTACTCCTGAGTACCCAGCATTGCATTTCATGGAGCCAGATCCCCAGAAAGCAGTCTGCACTGGAGTATTCTGCTCAGCCTGGTTAGGAACCGTTACCACCTTGTGGGCACAATTATCCACTTGCCCCCTCAAAGTGAGGTGGAAATTGCTAATTACACCTGCAAGGGGCTAATTGGGAACTCTCTCCATGGCATGCAACAGAAATGCACCTGCAAATAATTAACTGCAGACGCCCAAATTGTGCCCACAAGAAAGGAAAGGAAGCCCAAGTTGAGGCTCCAGCCCCTCTGAACAGGCTCGTGTTTCCCAGGTTTGCAGTTCGACCCTTTAAACATCCAAAGGGGCAGGAAAGGAGGTTTCTGTGCACAGTCAGAGGCTGGTGCAGTGTTCCAAAGTGGCACGTGTCTTTGCAGTCCTAATATCATCATTATCCAATAGATGCTATCCCGCAAGTGGGAAAACAAAAATGGGCTCCACAGCCTTTCCTTTCTCTTTTCTCCGTGTGTGGCAGAGAATTTCTACTCACCACATGTCCCTCTATTATATCTATATGGTATCTGCCAAAATAAATATTGTAGTCCTTTATTTTTAGTTGGTATTGCACAGGTCCTTCTCAGATTAAATAGTCAGAGGTCAGGAAAGTTGAGATGAACCATAGGTTTAAAACCATTGTACTGTGTGCAGTTATTTATATAGAGGTTTTTCATATATAGACTTGATTAAAAGCTGAGGATATTTGCTCAGCAGAGAGGAGAAAAACCATCATTATCTGATTGTACATGGAATTCAGTGGCTGCTAATCAAACCCGGGCCTGCATCTGGTTAAGACATACTTGGCAATGGCTTGTCACAAGTCGAGGTTTTGCCATGTCAAGGGGATCTTTCACTCAAAGCGGCGACCCATATTGAACTGAACAAACACATGAGTTTTTAATCGAGAACAATAGTTTAACAAACCACTTCCCAGGACCATCGAAAGCAAAATATGTGCCCATGGCAGTTCTGGCACCAAAAGATGTTTATTTGAATTCATTTACTTCAAACCATAGCCCCAAATGCCCAGCAGAGGAGGACCATTAAAAAATAATGCAGAAAACTGAATTTCCATGGGGTGACCCACATTAGCTGGCACTAATGCCATCCTTGAAGTGTGCTCTGGTCTCTGCAGAAACCAGTCCCTTCCCAAGTGCTTGGGTGGACACAAGGATACTTATGGACTTATGGTGACACGCTATATGCATTAACTCTAAAAGCCTTTCAATTAGCAAATATAAACTTATTTTTCCTTTTCTAAATCCATTAGGAGTGTCTTTGTTCAGTTTTTGCCAGTGAATCTACTTAGTGAGTTTTGAGATACTTTAATAAGAAGCATTTCTAATAATTTTTTATTAGAAATAAACCAGATGCTGTGCTAAGTGGTTTCATTAATGTTATACATTAACATGCAGAACAACCCTCTGAGGTAGGTGGTCTTGATTTCCCCAGCGTTTAGATGAAGAGAACAAGGCCTGGAGGGTTAGATCACCTGCTGAGCAACCTAGTGAGCAAGTAAGCTGTCAGAGTGTGAACCTAGGTCCTTCTGAGCCAAAGATCAGCTTTTGTGTTCCTGTCTTTTTATTTGGAAAAAGGGAGATTTTTGTACAGTTATACTGTGTGTCTTATACAGCTTTTGTCAGGGTAATAACATTTGACAATTGGTCAGTATTTGATCCAAAAAGAAACTTATGTTGACAGCATTCATCTAAGCATAAAACTTGATAGCACTGTTTTTTAGTACTAATTTTTAGAGTTTATTTGCCTTTTCAGGGCCCTGTTCTATTTTGATAAGATGAAAGGCACTTCACCGTGCTTACCTCCAGGGCAGGGACCAGGTTGATTCGGCTGTGAGGCCCAGCTCTGAGTGTGGAGCTTGGTGCACAGAGTATGTGTTTCATGAATGTCATTGTAATGATTTAAAACATTCAGGGTATGGTCTCCTTCCAGGGCAGCTCTGGAAGGCCTTGGCAGTTTTGCCAAAAGAAAAGAGGAATTCCACTCGACAGTCCCATCATGCGGATCTTAAATCTTGCTTATGATCTCCCAGAAGTGTGGTGCCCCGCAAAAGAGGCGGTGACAGGCCATCAGATGACTGGCTCAAAGGGTCAGGAAGCAGAGGCCACGTCTGGGGCTTTATACAGCTAGAGTCCTGGAATGCAGTTCTTATAACTGGACTGGAGTGTCTGTGTTCTCATCAGCTAGAAACTGGCCATTAAGAACAAAAAAACTGAAAGATAATAAGATGATAGCAATGATGATGAGAGTAACATTTATTAAGGGCTTGTTATGGTCCAAGCTGTACCTCTTTAGATGTACCTCTTTAGGCGCATGCTTTCATTTGACCCTCCTAATAGCCCTCAGAGCAGATATGACACAAGGGTCTGCTTGACAGGGAAACTTCATTGCTTTGCTCCATAAGCCACTTGGTTAGTAATTGGTGGTGTCAAATAGGTGGTGACACAAAAGTTCTTTTGACCTCAGAGCCCAGAATATGGCTCAACCATAGTTAGGGATGGTTGACTTTTTTCTAACTCTCTTGGAAGTGGAGATAAGTTATTTCTATAACATAGGTCTCACTTATTTGCAAACTGAAGTGCTTTCTCGGAAGAAAGGGATGGAGTTGGACTTGATAAACTGAGGGCTCCCATTCCTTGGGTGAGCGCCCCAACCGTCCAGTCATACATGTGGTGGCAGGAGGTGGAGGATGAAGACTCTTCACCCCCTGCATTGAAGGCTGAAAAGTCTGGTACCTGACACAGAGTGGTTGAGTATGAATTACTAAAATCTGTGAAATGTTTGAAGCAGATTAGGCTTTTGTGGCCTTAGTTAGGCAAGTTATCTCATCACTAGAAACCTCACCTCCTCTTGTGCAAAGTGGGGATAAATAAGAGCTGAAGATGGTCATAAGTATATTATTAGGTCTGGCCTGGGGTTGAAGAAAATAGAAAACAACACATGTGGATTGATAAGGGGTAGAAACACCTCATGTCCTACAAACCTCATCTTTGTTTGGAACTTGAGACCCTTGATGCTAAGTGGTACATGAGACTTTAGCCTCAATATAAATATTCTGAAGAATTGTGCCATCTCTGGAAGCAGGTTTCTCATTGCAGACTTTCTCTGCACTATCATACACACTAGTCACCTGAAAAAGTCTTCAAGTCCCTTTCATGCCTGGTATGAGGAATTTCCACCTGGACAGGTTGGCTTACTCATACAATTTGTAGGCCACCCCCTAGCCTTCCCTGCATGCTCAGGGTACTGTTCTCAGATACACACAACATGTTCTGTAGAACAATCCAGTTTATTCTTGGTATTAAAAAAAAACAAACAAACTTGTTTTGCAATCACTGCTTTTCATCCGAGGAAGGGGAAGATTTGAATTGTCTCAATACAATATGAATAATGGGAGAGAGATGGCATCTGACAGAAGTGCATTTATGCCTCTATTAAGAAACCAGTTTCTCCTTATGTCTCCCACATTCTCAGAAGGTGCTCAAGCACTAGGTTTCACTCCTGTGATTTGTATTTATTGCCTCACTACTTGTGAATAGGAACAATGCTTTTTATTTCATGGCTTTCATGTGAGGAACCCAAAGCGGTTAAAGATGTATACAGTTGTATGGACAGAGGCCGCAGAGAAAGAGCAGATTCAATAGGCTCACACCTGTTTTCACAAAGGTTCATCTTTGGTAAATGCTCACTTGCAAAGGGTGTAGGCCAGGCAAACATTGTCAACAGATGTAGCAGGGAGTGGGGTGGGAGACCATGTAATAGGAAGATGTGTAGAGAAATTACGAAAACCTCTCTTACCTGTGCAGTCCTAAAATTCCTTCATGTAAGGATTGTTGTCGAGGAGGTTAAGCCCATTCTCTGTGAGTCTCCTTTAAAGCACATAGCAACCCTAACAGGTAACATGTCCATGCCTGTTGCTTCCAAGGAATGAATGTATCACACTGCCTTCTAGAGGTAAGACTGCCCAGGAGAAGGAAATGCAGAAAGGCCAGAGTTGCTGGAGGGCTCATGTCTTTGGGGCAGGCCCCATCACTGCCAGGTGAGAGTGTGGGGATCCGTCTGTCTTTCTACTCTAAGTATAAACAGTTGTATGGTTTTCCCACAGGCCCCACTGCCATGGATTGCAAAGGCTTGCTTTACATAACTTGGCCACGGTAGGTTAAAATGAAGAGGGAAAAGTAGAGAATCTGATTCATGCTTTCTAACACAAAGATCAATTAAAATGCAGCATAATATGGCAAAAACTCTTCAAAGTTGGTAACAGTAAATTTGTTGGATCCTCTATCTGGCAGCTTGCAAAACTGAATTGTTGTGGTTTTCTTACTGCAAGATGAACATACTATTATTAGTCAGTTATAATTTGCAAGATTATCCAGAGGACCAGTGGAGGGAATGTATGGAAAATAATCTTGAAGGCCTGATTATGCAAGTCTAACAACCAATGGGCATTTTTCTAATTTACATCTTCCTGAATTTTAGGACACTTGAATAAGCAGGTCCCTGGAAAAGGCACTTGATTGAGATGCCAGAGATAAACTTTTATTTTGTTTTTCAATCCATATCTTCTGCTGTTTGTGCAAACTGATACATTTGCAGAGATGTCCGTAAGTGCTTTCATTTTCCTCTCCAAATTTCATATCTTATTCTATCCCTGGAATCTTTCCTTCTTGGCCTTGTAGATGCTGTTCCAGCCTCTCACACACTTTGAAGTGGCTTTTGTAGTATTCACAGTAGCCAAGAGGGTTACATGAGAAGAAGTGGAAAAGCGTGTGTTGCTCAAGGCTAGGAGAGTGGTTGACTAAATGAGCAAATGTGGCTTTTATGGAGGGACTCACATTTAATAGGAGAAATAATTTTGAAAGAATGATAAAAATTTAATGTCTATAATAGAGCTAGCTCTTTGAAGGTATTGTAGCAAGTTTTTATTTTCTCTTATGTAACTATTTACACATGCTGAACCTCTTTGTGTTTCATAAGTTTTAGTTTCTCATCTGTTAAGAAAAATGGTCAGTGCAGAGCAAAAGGTTAACACTAAAAACTGGTCACCCAGTCAGACAGTCCCAGGTCCCTTGATGTCCTATCTGCTCAGTGCAGAGCAGATATGAAAAGACCTTCTTGAGCTGTTGGGATTCTGCTAAAGAAGTCAGCATCAGAGATCTTTGTCTGGAAAGGAGTGTGGAGCAGTAGAAAGAGGACAGAACCAGGGAGAGAGTGAAATTGAACTATGTTCTTGTTCCACTACCTACTATGCTAGGACTGTCCAATAGAATGTTCTTGGATCATGAGCTCTCCACCTCCAATCTCCTATACCAGAGCCACTAGCACTGTAACTATTGAGTACTTGAAATGTGGCTAGTACAAGCGGGAAACTTAATTTTATATGGTATTTAATTTTAGGTTAAATAGCCAAATATGCTATTAAGAACTGTATTAGACAATACAGGTAACCCGAAAAGGATGCCAAGGATTTGTTCATTTTTATTTAATGGACTACAGGTTTCAGAAGTGATTTAACCATAATTCTTCATTCATTTTGGGCTGTCATCATAGGTGCCTGCAGCATGCAGGAAACACACACACACACGCATTTCAGTTATACCAAGAATCAGATCATGAATTGTAAACTTGGTCTTTTATGAATTTTCCATCCTCCGTACTTGTGGCCTTGCCCTAATATATACCCATGACACTGGATTTTGTGTTTACTATTACTGTGCTTTTTATATACTAGTCATTCACATATCTATAAATACTTAAACTGTGTGTACTTTGGGTTTATTTGTTTAACATTATGGAAAGGATAGCATAGAGTATGCAGTCTTCTGGGTTTTTCCCCATCCAATATGGTATTACTCATCCGTATTACTGAGTGTAGCTTGGTTTATTAATTTTACTGCTGTATAATGTTCCATTGTGTGAATAGAGTGCAATTTGTCAATAGCTGTCAATAGCTTTAAGGCTACTTCCAGTTTTTTCCTCCTAGAAACACAGATTGAAGAAACATTCTCTTATTTTTTTACTTCCTTGTATGTATTTTTCCCATGTATGAATTTTTCTTGGTTGGATGGTTAAGTGTGTGATCACTGGATCATAGCACTTGTGACAAATGCCTGGTTGTTTCCAAAAGTCACCACAGTGCTTTCTAGTCCCTCCAGAAATATATGAGATCCTGTGGGGAGCCACATCATTGCCAGCATTTGATATATATAACCTCCTAACTTTGCTACTTTGAATAAGTGAAATTACACCTTCTTGTGGCCTTGAACTTCATTTTCCTGATTTGACCATCTCTTCCTCTGTTTATTAGCCATTCTCCTTTAGACTCTTTCCATAAAATGCCTACTCATATTTTTATTCATTCTTCTCTGTTTGTTCTTTGTTGGTATATAGATTTTTGTTCTAATACTTTATCAGATAACCATGTTGCAAATGATACATCTTCTATACTTCAATAATTTTATAAATGTTTTCTTTGTGTCTGATATGTTTACAGGGTCCTAAATATTGACAATTCTCTTCTTTGTCCACCTCGTCCTCCAATTCTTTCTTACCTTCTCCTCATCCATTTTCTTATTCTCATTTATACTAGCTTTAGAACTGTTTGGGGCTTGTTTGTTTGTTTGTTCTGGCCTCTCTGGATCTTCCTAACCAATATCAAAAGCTTAGAGGAGGCAGCCAAGGTGAAAATTGTAGGATTCTATAATTGAACAGTATTTGCCTGTAGCACACATTTGGGAGGGTGAGACTTAACACTAAGGACTAAAGCAGCAGCCCATGGTAATAAAGACATCCTTTAGCATTTATATTAAAGAGTATTTTTTTTTTAAATGTGTCATACGAATTGCTTTACACCTGGGTCTGAAGACTGGGTGGTGAAGAGTCATTTTCTGTGCCCACAGTTGAGGTGACGTGTGGGAACTGAGGCTAATATTGCTCAGAAATGGTTAAGTAGCATCTTCATGTGAAGAGGAAGACAGGGTTTTGACCACTCGAAAAGAATATATGAGGATGCTGATAAAGTGAATAGTGAATATCAAAGGGTATAGCCCAGTTCATTGGGGATTTGAGGTGGGAGTGCGGACAGGAAATGTGCAGGAAAGACTGCATTGAGCGTCTGGCCAGGAACATCCTGTGTCAAACTGAAAATATTCATGGGAGACTGAGGAATAGGATGAAGGAAAGAGAATGAAGGCGGGATACTGAGACAGAAAGGAGGTGAGTGGCTGGAGAGCAGAGGAGAGGAGAAGAAGAAATGATGTTGGCCATGATAGGAAGTTAGCGCTCTCTCTCTCATCTTACCCTGTGCTCACAATGCCCCTCCTACTCCATTACTGCAGCCTCAGGATTCTCTCCTGGTGTCTGTCTGCACATGGAGGGACTGTGTAACATCCCACTCTTGTCTTTGTTTACTGTGTTAATTTCAAGAAGCCAAATAAAGAGTGATGCCCTGAGGCAAGGATGCCCACTAGAGATCATAGTGAGCATTGTGTTTACTGGAGTGTGTCCTTTGTGCTGGGCTTGTGGATGCCATATTTTTTGTGTGTTTTGCATCCTCACAACAACAACTTTCATTCCCATCTTATGAATGAAGAAAACAAAGTTCAGAGATGTGAAGGAACTTATGGGTATTTGGCAACTTGATATAGGATGACATGCCACCACATAGTGGTGGGGAGAAAATGGTTGTTCTGTATTCATTGAGCAAATAGGATCATTCCATGGAGGAAACAAAGCTGGTCCTTACTTTGCCCCAGTATCTTAGTTGAATTAAAAATGCAAATGAGAGAGGCAAAACATTAAAGCTAATAGAAGACAATTTATAATAATCTTTTTGAGACCTAAGGATATAGAATATCTTCTTAATCAAAATTTGAAATGCACAAATCATGTCATAGAAAAAAATAACATAAATTTGATTTTTATTCAGGGAAAAATGCCACAGGCAGCATTTGCAAATAGATGATGGATCGAAAGATTTTCAGTGTCAAAAACAAACCAGGAACTAATATAGGGATATATAGGGGAGATCTGTGACTCACCAAACAATAAACATATAATCAACAGGAAAAAAGATACAGGTTATGAACAGGCATTTCTTAGAAGAAGAAATAGAAGTGACCACTTCTATTTACAGGAGCTTGAGCTTGAAAGTATTTAGAGAAACACACATTAAAGCAATGGTGATTATCACTTTATCCTCATCAGATTGGTAAGGGAATTGTTGGCAGCAATGTATGAAATCCTGGACTGCTGTTTGCAGTTTGAATGACTGTAGTCCTGTCTGGAGAACAATGCGTGACAACGTTGAGTTAAATTACCTGTGTATCTGTTTCAGTGGTTCTCAGCTGAGGGATTTTGCCCATTGGCAATGTCTTGAGATATTTTTGGTGGTCACAGCTAGGGGATGAGTGATTCCACTCACACCTAGTGGATAGAGAAGGCCACTAAACATCCCACAATGCATGGCCCAGCATGTGGCAACAAGGAATTATGTGGCCATTTGCCTGTGAGCAGCAACCTCATTTGTGTACAAAGTCAAGACAAATTCTGGCACAGAACCACCGAAAGCCATGTGAGGATGCTCATTGCAATGAGAGGCAATACAGGCTTCCATCACTTTGTAAAGATGGGCACATATATGATCTGCACTGTCATGAGACGCTATAGACGAGACACATATATAGCAATGGGAATAGACTTTAAATATATCCTGCTTAATAAATAACAAAATTCATGAGAGTGGAACACAGAGAGATATTCAGAGGGATATTTAGCAGTCTCTGAATATTGTTTATTTTGAGTTGATGAGATAGAAGTTTGTTGCTTTTATTTTTCCTAATCTATATCTTCTGAGTGCATGTAATGTGAGTTGTGCATGTAAGCAAACAAGAAAGAAAAAGGAGTGAAGATGCTTGCACATGTCAACATATAAAATGCATGCATGAACAAAAAATTATTAAGATAGGTTTTTAAAATGTACAGCAGTTGCCTGATGATTTGCGGACTTGGCATGTGAGAAACACGTATTTTTTTGAGTAGGATTTATCTCCTTAAAATTTTGTCATCATGGCTTACTCAGTGTGAAATACATCTTTGCTCTTTCTGTGGAAACCTTCCCCAACCTCTTTGACACGAACCTAGAGAACTAGAATAACTGTACTCCTATACTTGAGATGCACTTGAGTGTAACTTATTTGGTGTTGTGAAAATGTGTTGAAAAGGTTTGTGTATGTATTTGCAATGCAGTGTGTTGGAGGGTCATAACTGTGGCCAGCAGTTGTTTAAGCCCCTTCCTTATCACAAACTCTCTGTGATTTGAGGCCTGGATTCCAATTGACTTGAAGCAAAGTCCAATGGGGACTTTCATACTATGGTTACTGCAATAGCAAACTGGTCCTGATGTGAGTTCCCAGATATTGTATGGTAATCTCTCAGCTTCACAACCAACCCATTTTTTTTTTAAGATTTATTTATTTATTTATGCATACAGGAACTGGGGTGTAGGCCAGAGGTGTGGTGGGTGAGAGGATTCGCCAGAGACAGAGTGGGAAGCAGAACAGACAGATCTACTGAAATACACTGCTGAGGGGAGCAGCAGACGAGATAGAAGAGGTTCTGCCCCATGCGGGTCAGCTCCCTAACTGGGGATTGAACTCATGCTGCAGTGGTGATAGTGATAGTGTGATAGCTCTGAGACTTAAAGTATAGGTCACCAGGGAGGCCCCACTCCATTTTTTTTTTAAATACCAGCTTGGGGAATTTAACTTTCCTGTATATTTGTGCTGATCAAGTTCTGCAAAATATATGACTTAGGAGGCAGTCAACATCGTGGCACCCATGTTCTAAATATTTTCCTGCCCTGGTTCTGAGTTGTAAAAGAAGAGAGGCTTATTGAACTGGGGAGCCAGGGTGATCCTGACTCCTTGAGTGACTGCGACCCTCTGAGGATGTCAGGGAATGACTGTTTCAAAGGCTTAAAGCTCCATGACCAGCGGAGCTGTGCTGGAAAGTTTCTTTTTCTCTACCTGTAGAGTGTAGCATAAGATGCTTTGGAAAACAGAGAGAAACTTTGCAAAGGTAGAGGGAAATTGAGGACAGCAAAGTGAATTTTGCTCATGAGGCTGCTTTAGCATCTCAATTCAGAAATAACTAGCAGTTTCTCTTTCCCCATCTTATTTCTAAAAGCCACAGAATTCAGTAGAAAAAAGGCTGCATTGAGGGACACAGCTGCCATTATCTGACAGGAAGATGTGTAAATATTTTACTTACTCATAACATTTTTCTCTAGAAAACTGAAGTTAAGAAATCAGTAAAAATTCTGGAGGTTTTATGAACTCTAAGTTTCATAAGACTTTGTGATTTGGCCATAATAATTGATTTAAAAATTGACATCCACATTTATTTACCAATACACATATACTTCTCAATACAGAAAACAAAAGAGAATATTTTCCGGCAGTTTCCAAACAAGCAAATATCAAAATTCTTAGTCATCCCTGCCCACCGAAAACCACACTAGTACATCTTTCTAATTTAGTTTGTGACCTTGAAAATTTAACCTCTATGGACATCAGTTTTTTAATCTGTAAAGTGGGAAACTCAGACTAAACGAGGTACCTTTAAAATTCCTTCCTGTTCAGACCTCTTGGCCATGTTACCCCAACCCCTCTTCCATGCCATAGCCTAGTGTAACTGTTCTGTAGTGGTCTGAGGATTATTTAAAATGGGGAACTGCTATTTTTTCCTCAAGTTTAATTGACTTGCCAATTGTTTACAGAGCTGTATAATGTGAAGGGGTATCCTTCACACCTCCATATGTGCACATGCTTCAATCACCTGCCACTGAAGCTCCAGTGCCCACCTATGTCACCTTCTCTCCTCTGCCCCTCTCTCCCTCATTGCCTCTGGTAATCAGTATTTTTTCACAGAGTTCAAAAATTATTTTTGCTGTATTTCCAGTTTGTTTTTTTTGACTATTTATACTCTGAAAATGAGTGAAGACATCTAATAACTGTTTTTCAATTCTGACGTATTTCATTTAGCATAATCACCTCATGATCCATCAATTTTGGCTCAGAAGGCACTATTTTTCTTTTTTATTTATTTCTCATAATTTCTCCCCACCATTGTTTCTTATATCCCTTTTGACTCTTTCTCCCTTCCCCCTTAACCTCACAAACCTCACTTTCTGAGGTTTGTATAAGGTTTTTGCACTGCTAGTTTTTATAAGCATTTTACTTTTTCAAATTGCCTCCTATGTAAATGGCCAATATTTGTTTTTGTCACTCTGACTTATTTTACTACACACGATTCCCTCAAACTCCTTCCATTTTGCTGTAAATGGCACCATTTCATTTTTTTTAGTGACCTAATAATATTTCATTGTGTGGATATACCACATCTTGATCCAGTCTCCTATAGATGGGCATTTAGATTGCTTCTGTGTCCTGTTATTGTATATACTGCTGCAATAAACATTGTAGAACATACTGAATTTGGAGATGATGATTTCACATTTTTTGAATAAATGCCCAGGAATGGGATTGCTATGGGGTGCTATGTTATTTCTGTTTTTCATTTTATAAAAGTAAATCCAGATTGGCTTCCACAATGGATGCACCAATTTACATTCCCACCAACAATGATAAGTAGGGTTCCACTTTCTCCACATTTTTTTAAATATGTGCCATTCTCACATGGGTATGATGTTATCTCATTGTAGTTTTGCATTTCTTTTATTAAAAGCAATGATGAAAATTTTTCCATGTATGTCTTGGCCTTCTGCATTTCCTCTTTGGTTATTTATTGTCCATTTATTAATTGGGTTGTTTATTCTTTATTGTTGCATTATAAAATTTTTTATGTATCTTGGATATAAAAGAAACCTTATATATTTGCTCCCATTCAGTAGGATGTCTTTTAATCTACTTACTATATTTCAAGTGGAAGACTCATGATTCTGAAATAGATTCTGAAGGAAGCAGAAGAAACCAACTCCTTCAGACACCTGGTCCAAGCAGGGTGTGGATTGTCTGGCTTCAGTAAAACAAACTCTGGCTGAAATAGGAGAAGTAACAATGGTGGCTGCTTTATTTTGCCAGTTATTGTTGATTCTGAAGAGCCACTCCTGCTGCAGAATGTAACTGCATTCTGCTAGTCACCAGAGGGCAGAATGGCGGACAGGTAAAAGACCCTGGCTTTGAAGTTGGCCACATGTCCTGCTTGGAGATTTGTCTCTGTTATATCTTGACAGAATGTTGTGGGGTAAGGTAATAAGGCAAATAAGGCAAGTAGACCTAATTTTGTTTACTTGCCAAGTCCAGTAGACCTCTGTTCATTCCCTTTATGCCTCTGGAATTGGGTGACCAGTCATTGGCCAAACTGTTTTTTTCTAAAGGCAAACTGATAACATCACACTCTGTCTTGATAGTAGAGTCTACTCTCAAAAGCATAGTAATAGTGGGTCTAAAGGAACATGACACTTTTAATAGGTCCATGAGACCTTAAGACTGAAGATATAAAAGAGTAGAACTAAAGCTGTAAACAGTTAGCCTCAAAGGGTGATCTGGATACAGAATGAATAGCTGTGTAATTGTGCCTGCTTTACTAGACTAGGTGGTGAAAGTGGTAAGATTATTGTTGTTGTTGAAGCTTATTTACATTTGTGTTAAGTATTTTAATTCCTTTAAGTGTGCTACCAAACTTTCTAATATTTGAAAATATGCTAGATATAAAAAAATTTGAGAGCCTCTGAAGGATGCTAGAATTAAATCTAGAGAAAACAGTTTGCTCTTACACTGCTTTCAATCAATTGATAGTGTCTGCCAGATTGCTCTGCTGAGCTGTATACCAAGCACTATACCAAGAAAAATGCTGGTGCTCTTACTGGTAAAGCTGCTCTGGGATCACTTAGTGATGTCTACCACTGTAGCAGGAAGTGTCAGGTTTTGCTCTCTGTAGATTTAAGTTCTTTAAAAGTTACTAGAAGGAAAGAGACTAAATCATTACTCTATCTCCTGCAATGAACCCCACCAGGGAGATGGCCCAACATCTGTTCTTAAAATGAACCAATATCCCATGGCTATGTTTACAGTTTGACATAGCACTACAGTTCGCAGTTGTTAGCTTTATAGATAAATATTTATAAATTAAGTTCTGTCCAATTTCATTGTGAATTAAAAATCTATTGGCAGTTAAACGTATATAAATCATCAAGGGACCAGATACAAAATATTCTTTGATCTTTGCCTGAAAAAAATTATGATGCCCTTGCAAAAAAAATTATAAGAATCTTATAGGAAAGATTAATCTGTTGAAAATATTTCTATTTGAGACTTTCATTGGAAACTGGAGTTTCTCTTATTGATTGTTATGTTTTGGAAGTTGAGCATAAAGTTTTCTTAGCATTGTTCATTAATATTCTTCTCAGTAAGTCCTGGGAAGAATGTGATACATGTTTAAGTGGAGAATAGAAAGACTGTGGTTAAAAAAAAAAAAAAACATGCTTTTTTTCTCAATGTCTCTAGAAACATTAAAAATAATTATTTAATTTTACTAAAATTACAATAGAAAAGACAGTAAATTTAACTCAGAATAGCAGGCAATTAATTGCCAACAAGGAAGGCATAGCAGGTAGAATCCAATGGAAGTTGTAGGCTTTTGTGTAGTTAGTTGCTGATCTTTCTTTGAAACCAGACATGACCTTATCAGATTTGTTTTAGTATCTTCAGACTCTCATATTTTTCCCCTCACTTCAGAAAAATGGAGTTCAGAGGTCAAAAACACCTACATTCCACATGAGCAAACTTTTCATCCTTTGAAATCATAATGATGAATAGTCAACAGTCTACCACATTGTGTATCCAGGAGGGGGAACCAGAAGCCTGAAGGTGTAGATTCTTAAAGGCTGTGGTGTGAAAATAAGTTGTCAGTAACTGTTGGATTTTGTAAGTAACAAAATCTGACTTTTTGTTAATCCTTTAGAAAAAAATACACCCTAGGTGTATGATTTTCCAAAGTAATAATTTGGTTATCTCAAGTGGTGCATTTGAAACCTGAAGTGTGGACTGTGTGTGTGTGTGTGTGTGTGTGCGTGCGCGCGCGTGCTGATAGACTGGTTATTTCTGCATGGATTGGAAGTTTATAACCCTTAACAAACTGTTATTAGTCACCATGAAAACTCAATATCTCATCCTTATTTGAAATGGGGTAGTTTGCAACCTTTTACAAATCACTCTGCTAATATGGTTTTTCTATATCATGTATCAATTGTATCAAAACCAAATGGTTTTATTAAGCTGTATTTCCTCAATAAGAATTTCACAGACATGTGCTTACTAAAATGATACGACTTTCCCATACTCTGGTTTCCTTGCCTAAGGACTCTTATTAATCCCAACTCTGACATCTCCCTCCCTCACTCTTGAGATCACTATTCACAGTACTATTGCCATTTATTTATGACCTATTCAGAGATAATGCATAAGAAAGCCTAGTACCATGGCACATAATACACATTTAATAAGCATTTGAGAAAAGGAATATTTAAATGTGGTATACGCAGTTAAGATTATTCAGATATTAATTTGTACCTGTAATTTTATAATGAGAAAATGTTCTTTTTATTAATTAGTGATATATGCTTCAATATCCAATACAATCACTATTCAAACAGTCAGATTGGCCCCAAACATATCCTTTGCTACTGAGATATTTTTCCTCTTTCATAGGGTTCCCAGAGTGTGATCCTTGGAACGGCATCAGCCTTACCTAGGAACTTGTTAGGAATGCAAATTCTCTGATGTTTAATTTGGACTTTCCAAATCTTTCTAGTTTTATTTAAACTTCTTGTTGTGTGCTCAAATTTAAGTCTTCTGTTATTTCTTCAAGAATTTCATAGTTACATTCTGTAGTTAATAATTGTAGTACATATAGCCACAGGGAATATGTATCTAAACTTGCACTTAGTTTTGTTTCTTCCACTACTTTCTCCTCATTGGGGATTGGTCTTCTTATGTAGTTTGCAATCTTTGGAGGTTTATATTTGATAAACCTTACTGGGAACCCCAAATGACTAAACTAGAGATGTTTTTCTCCAAAGAGAAAAGCTTCTTCTGGGAGCAGGTTTGCAGCTACCAACCTAGAACCAATTAATTCTTTTAAAAGTCCTGGCTTAATCAGAAATTCCAGATTTAACTCCTCTAATTTACCACTAGATTACTTTCATCCTTATACCGAACACATTGGTATTTTTTTTAAGATTTATTTATTTATGCATACAAGAGCTGGGCTACAGGCCAGAGATGTGGGGGGTGAAAAGATTCACCAGAGACAGAGTGGGGAACAGAACAGGCAGATTGACTGAAATATGCTGCTGAGGGGAGCAGCGGGCAAGGCAGGAGAGGTCTGCTGTGCCATGTGGGTTACTCCCGGGCCTGCCGGGGATTGAACTTGTGCTGCAGAGGCTTCTGATTGCTTCATAGTGCGGTGCTTAACCCCTTGCACCACCAGGGAGGCCCAGAACACATTGGCATTTGATCTCAGAAAAGACCCCACTTTTGGGGCCTCCCTGGTGGCACAAGAGGTTAAGTCTTAGTATTATCAAGCTATCAGCAGGCGCTGCAGTACAAGTTGATCCTGGCCAGGGAGCTGACCCACATGGCACAGCAGACCTCTCCTGTCTTGCCCGCTGCTCCCCTCAGCAGTGTATTTCAGTCAGTCTGCCTGTTCTGTTCCCCACTCTGTCTCTGGTGAATCCTCACACCCCTGCACTTCTGGCCTACACTACAGTTCTTGTGTGCATAAATAAATAAAAATAGGTCTTAAAGAAAACAATTACATTTTGTTTTTTTTTTTAAGATTTATTTATTTATTTATTAAAAAGATTTATTTTTTATTTATTTATACAAGCACCGGGTACAGTCAGAAGCACAGAAGGGTGAGAGAATTCACCAGAGCCAGAGCAGGGAGCAGAACAGGCAGACTGACTGAAATACACTGCTGAGGGGAGCAGCGGGCAAGACAGGAGAGGTCTGCGTGCCATGTGGGACCCTCCTCCGGTGGCGGGGAGCAGCTGGGGAGCAGCCGGGGATTGAACCGGTGGTGCAGAGGCTGCAGGCAGCTTCGCAACCCAGTGCTCAACCACTGCGCCACCAGGGAGGCCCTATTTATTTATTTTATACAAGAACTAGGGTACAGGTCAGAAGTGTGGAAGAGTGAGAGAATTCACCAGAGCCAGAGCGGGGAGCAGAACAGGCAGATGGACCGAAGACACTGCTGAGGGAGCAGCGGGCGAGGCAGGAGAGGTCTGCTGCGCCATGTGGGGTTCTCCCTGGCTGGCAGGGAGTTGAACCAGTGCTGCAGAGGCTGCAGAAAGCTGCCTCAACTCAACCGCTGAGCCACAGGGGAGGCCCAACAATTACATTTTGTACTTGTTGCAAATTGTTGCAAGAGTATAGGTATCATGACATTCAAAAAGGACACCAGTCTCAGTTGCTGTATTTTATGTGGAATCCAGGAAAAGCCATGTTTTAAGAAAATTATCACTCCCTATCAACCCTATTTGGGGGCAATTAAACTCTGCCGCTGAAATTCATATTAATTTTAAGGCAATTTTTAGAGCCGTTTAAGTTTACAGCAAAATTGAGTGAAGGGACAGAGATTTCCCATATACACCACCACCACCCCAACTTTACACATACATAACCTCCCACGTTATCAGCATTCTAAACTGGAGTTGTTCTTTTGTTACAGCTGATGAACCTATGTTGGCATGTCATTATCACTCAGAGTTCAATGTTTACATTAGGGTCCATTCTTAGAAATGTACACTCTTAGGGGTATGGACAAATCCATGATTGCATTTATCTTTCATTGTAGTATCGTACAGAATAGTTTCACTGCCCTAATACTCCTATGTGCCTATTCCATTCCTAACTCTCCCTAAACCCTGGCTCCTTCTGATCTTTTTACTCTCTCCATTGTTTTGCATTTTACAGAATGCCATGTAGTTATTACATAGTATCAGTTGCTTTATTTAAACATTTATTGAAAGTTTCAGAGTTGGGAAGCTTTTCTTAAAGGACCAGGCAGTAAATATTTTAGACTTACAGCTCTATGGCAGCTACTCAAGTCTGCTGTTGCAGTGTGAAAGCAGCCACAGATAGGCCATAACAATGGATGTGCCAGCGTTCCTGTAAAACTTTTATTACAGAAACAGGCAGTGGGCCCTTCAGCTGTAGTTTGATGATTTTGTTCAATTCTAAAGTCTGGATCACATTTTTTTTGGCATGTTAAATCTCCATTTATACTCACCAACCTTATTTTGGAGGTTCTCTTTTCCCACACAGTCCATTCATGACACAGCGGGCCACTTTCTCAAAAAGCCAGGCTTTGCCAACTTAGGTCATTGTACATACAATGTGCCCTGGTTCTTCTTCCTCCACTCTAGCCTTCAAATCATAACCTAAGTGCTTCCTTGATATGAGGTCTTCCTTCACATCTCTCTAACCATTACATGAATCAGAGTTCTATTATTTTGTTTAAAACATTTGCCAAATTTTTTAACGATGCATTTTTTCATTTGTTTGTTTGGTAACTCATTCCCATACTAGAATGAAAGCTCTGTGAAGGCAGGATCCATGTGTATATTTTGACCACATATGTAGGTAGTATCATAGTATCTGGAACTGTTTCTGGCAAATAGTACTCTGGGAAATCATCTGTTGAGTGAATTAAACTACCCCATGAGGCAGGTATGTTATTACAGATGAAGAGAATTAGATGCCACAGTATTAAGTAACTTACCCAAAGTCATATAGCTAGTGAATAGCCAACCCCCGATTCACTCTGAAGTGGATTTGTCCGATTCAAGGCCCTGTGCTGATCTCCAGTCCCTCTGTGGCCTCTTGGTTTCTCGGTAATGTGCAGAGTTGAAGAACAAAGCCACCCAGCTATTCTTGGAGACCTGTCAAGAGAGTGAGGGTGGGGGTTAGAGAGTGAGGTTACAGAAGCATGGCACTGGTATCAAATGAACTGACTCAAGTTAAATAGGAAAAGGATCAGTTACTTAATTGCAAACAATCCCACTGTTAAGGTACAGCTTATGATTCAGGGGTCAAAACAGTTTTATGCCAGCAGGATCCCAGTGTTCTTGTGGCGGTGAAGGGGAAAGTAAGTAGGAAGGTTCCATTCTCAATGGAGATCCGGGGCAGAGCAAAGTGCCCCAGCTTATCCAGGAGGTCTGGCAACCATTAAAGAGAAATGACTTCCTAAATTCTAACTGACAGGGTGACTGAATGCATTGTGCCATCCAGGAGGCACAGCCCCACGCTTAGGGAAATGAATATGGTTTAAAAACTCATGGGATCTTTCCGGTTTGTCCCAAGTTTGGGGATTCAATGTGGAACATTTTTTTAACAATAATTTGAAAGAAAGTTAAAGTGCTTTTCTTAAGATTTTGGAAAAGTGTGTTTTGCTTATTCGTCACTGGAAAATCTATATAACTAAAATATGTTTAAATGTAAGCTGGTTAATAGAACAGTCTCAAAGCAGGAAAATAGATGATTTGAAGCAAATCAGCCATTAATTTTCTAACGTATTATTTAAGAAAAAAGAAAACATTGAAGCAAAGTGAAAATGACATGATGGCCCATTTCAAGCATTTGGTAAATGTAAAGTAAATGAATTCTCTACAATGTTTCTGTGAGTTCAGCCCAACCATTAGAACCAAATTTAAGGACTTCATGATAACTTAAGCTTAATAAAGTTTCACAGAATTATGACTTTAATGTTCTAGAAAGTATATATGTGCGTGTATATGTATGTATACATATAAAGTATATATATCAACTATAATAGGATATGTATTATTTTGTCAAAGAAATAATTCACAAGTAGAGTGAAACTTGTCTGGGAAGAACATTGACTATCACTTAATTTGTGTAAAAGAGAAAGACAACATAAATATGCTCATATACATGAAAGCTATTTGTACTAAGAAAAAGCATCTTCCTGTAGCTTTTACTTTTAGGCAATAAAATTTTACAAAAAAGAAATTGAAGAAAATTACAAAAAAGCCCATGTGTGCAAGGGCATGCATACACATGTGTGTGTAGTACACATAGACACATGATTAATAAAATAAAAATTTTAAATAAAAATCCTGAAAATCCTGGAGGAAGTAACTCTGCTAACCACAGAGTCCATTCTGATTACTTTGACTGATCATCAAGTTTGGCCCTGAACTCCCTGGCAGCCAGGGCAAAAAGGGAAACAGGATAAATAGTACCATTTTTGTTATTAGAAAAAAGGAAACAGAGTAGTTCCTGGAGATAGAGATTTTCCTGGCATCAGATATTAAAAGAAGTTTCTTGTGTGTGATTTGCCCTGGAATATAGAACCACATAATGGATGGTGCCCTCAGCAGCCCTTTCCAGCAAATGTGATGTGGTTTTTGTAGAGC
The DNA here is from genome assembly GCF_964194135.1 of Talpa europaea. NCBI lineage: Eukaryota > Metazoa > Chordata > Mammalia > Eulipotyphla > Talpidae > Talpa > Talpa europaea. Next base: position 66,092,719 of record NC_140078.1, read on the forward strand.
TGTCTCCTACAACCCCCAATAAAAACTGGTGCCTTTACATTAAGTACAACTTAAAGAAGGCACATATTGTGAAAATACTCATTTTTATTTCCATACTGTGAAAGGTGCTTGGTTTTGCTTTCAATACATATTTTAAAGGCCCAGAGAAAAATTATAATTTCTGTGCTTAAGTTGCAGAGATCTGGCACCATTTTTACATTTCCTTAGAGATTTCACTCGAATCTACCCCACATTAAAAAAAATTTCCACTTACCACCATCTTCTAAATGTTTTAAAAGTTCTAAGTTAAAATCAAGTTTTTCTATTGATCTATCACTCTCCAAGTCATTAATGATCTAGTAAGGTTTTTAATAATTTGGTTATATGTAGACGAATCTCTGAATTATTTGGTTATTCAGAGGAAGGATAGTGTTATACCTTTCAACAGATTGAGTATAAATTATTTCTACTTCATATAGACTTTTCCTCCTTATTTTTAATTTTTCTATTATAATATTATTTTGTCATTTTATTTATCTTTAATATGTCCAATTAACATGACTGGTTTAATAATCAAAACACATTTTTTTCTCTCCTAACACCCCCTCTAAACTTTAAACCATGGAGGAAATCTTCATTATAACACTGGATGAAAACTTTTAGAGCCAGTGTCTTTTCAGTTCTCTCCTAGAAATAAAACAGTCCTGCAAACACTCTTAAGTCGCTGGCATTCTGTGTTGGAAATCAGCAGCAATCAACTGCAACATATTCAAAAGATGACTAATGATTAGTTGACTCCACTAGCTTAGAAAAGCTAAGCTAGTGGTTCTCACCTTTTTGTGTTCACAACATTATTGTAAATTCTATTGTTATAAATATTTGTGAAGTATGTTGAAAAATTCAATTACATCCACAGTTATCTCAGCATCAGTGCTGCTGTTTGGACAGATTCATTTACTGCCAGAAGCTCTGCCTGTAGCACCACCAGGCAAGGCTCTCCCATGTATCAGGAGACACACGATCTTCTGCAATGGACAACTTGATATTTATCTTCCCTCTCTTATTTCCTAGTTACTCCAAATGACATAACACTCTGTTCTATACCCCATAACCCATTCAGTCATCTAGTCTCTGGAAGACAAGGTAGCACTTAGCATCACAGAGTCTCATTTGTGGCCCCTGGAGAACTGCCAATGAGTTGGTTTTACGTTGTCATCTTTCAGAGTCATGTACACCCATTTGTTACCTTATCCTACATTTTAGGGAATGATAAGTGTGAGATGTTAGCTAAGATTTCAACTTGCATGAAGGTGTTGAATTTTTACTCGGATTCACATTGCTCTTGTTACTGGGCATTGTATGTCCATATGTTGTCTCATAGTGGTAACAAATGGAAATCAAAAAGACTTTCCTTCAACAAATGTTTTTTGGACATTGACTGTGAGATGAAATCAGTCAGGCAGTAGTGTAGGGAAGCGATTGGTCAGCTCTTCACTTTAGTAGCACAATAGCCTAAAGAAGAACTAAACATTTGTCAGCAATAATATTATCTATTAAAAAGATGGAGAGTAGACTGGGACACAGAGACTTTTTTAATGTCTAGTTTCAAGAGATAAACAACACCTTTTTTACCCTCTGTTTTCTTACCTGCTGCCCTTATTGGAAAATATGTGGGTTCTTTTTGATTGTGCAGAGTTTTGCTGAGTTTGCAAAGGCAGTGCAGTTTACCCAGGCTTCAGCTCAAAGACTGCAAGGGGAGGCTGGTGAAATACTGCATGAGGCCAGCCTTGGGTGAGCCATGAATTATGCATTGTGTATTTAGACTATTCTACTGTTATAGTCTGTTTATCTGTTGACTTCCACCAAGATTTAGAGTTTTGTTGTACTTAATAACTTGCTTTATTTTGTTTGACATGGATTTTATGTCCTCCATGTGCATGGATACATAAAATACACAGTCGTGGGTGAGGGTCTGGAGAGAAAGCCCAGCCCTGGAAACACTAACTTTGAGAACTCTGGAGTGAAAATTTTCACATACTTTTCACTCTTAAGGATGATCAATATGATGATGGGTCAGAATTTTACTTAAGCCTCCTCCCCCCAGAACACAAATCAGTTAAACAAAGGGAAGGAAAATGAGTTTATATTTCTATGACTTTTCAAATTTGAAAAAGCTGCTTCTTAAATTAAAAAGGTATCAAAAATTTTTCAGCTAATTCTATATTGATGTATGGTATTGGCCACAACTACGAATTAGGCTGTTTAAGACCATATTCTAATTTTTCATTCTTATTCTTTTATTAAGTCCTCAATTCAAAATTGTGGTCTGATGGGTTAATATAAGGTTTGGCATGCCTTAGAAAATAAAAGTGGTCTTATGAAGATATTAAAGTGACATTTAATTTTAGCTTCATCTGAAAAAGTCTCAAGACATTTCTGAGCATGTGGATGTTTTTGTTTTGTAATTTTGAAGTTGTTAAAGAAAAAAAAGTAAAAAATCACACTGTCATTGTTCATTTTTCAAATGGTTATTACAAGTACTGTCATTCATATATATGAGAGAGATAAAGATATATCTTTGTGTCTACTTATGTTTAGCAATTATTTCTGCACTTTTATTTTTTTATTTTTTTTTTTTAAATTTTTTTTTAATAGAGGCATGTTTTATTTATTTATTCATTTATTTGTTTGTTTGTTTTTGTTTATACATGCACTGGGTACAGTCAGAAGTACGGGAGGGTGAGAGAATTCACCAGAGCCAGAGCAGGCAGAAGGACTGAAGTACACTGCTGAGGGGAGCAGCGGGCGGCAGGAGAGGTCTGCACGCCATGTGGGACCCTCCTCCGGTGGCCGGGGAGCAGCCGGGGATCGAACCGGGGCCGCAGAGGCCGCGGGCAGCTTCGCAACCCAGTGCTCAACCGCTGCGCCACCAGGGAGGCCCTATTTCTGCACTTTTAAATGTCTAGTTTCTGTTCTTATTTTCAACCTAGTTTTTTTTTTTTTAATTTAGATGATCTTTATCAAAACAGAGATGTTAGTCTCTAAGACACTCCAGATGGAATTAACTGTTTACCCAACCCCTGTTTTCATCAACTTCCTCTTCCCACCACAAGCACTGTGGCATCTCAGATGAAATTTCTTTTTCCCATTTGGTCACAAAGAATTACATGGAAGCTGAAAATAGGGACTAGTTATGTCTGTGTAACTTCCCACAGTTTCAAACAGATGTTCTGGCATCTCATAAAGACCCCTGTTGGATAGAAGAGGATGAATACAAGGACACTGAGGCTCAGGAGTCTTTCCCCAGAGCCCCTGTCTGACACCACACCAACTGGAAGTAGAAAAATCCATATTTTAAATTGAGCCTGAGTCTTTTGACTTCTCTGTTTGGCTCCATACTGTCTTTGAATAGAAAACCCAGCAATGAAATAAGTGTTCATTGAGTGCCACACCCCATTTTTTCAACAGACATTTATCTACTCTGTGTCAGGCATGTGGAAGGCACGGTGATGACTAATGATAAATGAGAGACCTCAGTCCCTATCTTCACAGACCTCACAGTCCAGTTGGGAGAGGAGATAGTGACTCAGGTTGAATTTCCCCAGAAGCAGACCTTCAGACAAAATTTTTGTGTGTGGGGGGGCAGAATTTGAGTGCAAGTAGTTTGTCTGGAGGGGGACACGGCTGATGTATTCACCATCCATATTCCTTCCGCTATTAACTGAGGAATGCTCTCAGGAGCACCATCTACTCATGTCCTGCCCTGTATGTGCAGGTCAGGACAAGAAGAAACCCTCAAGTAGAGTTTCAGCAGTCCACAGTAGGACTCTTGGCCAATTCTGTACTCATGAGTGCTGAGAGATGAAAGGCATTGACCAGGGCGGTTGCAGCAGGCTCCCAGGTATACATCTGTGATCAGTGTGCTGTGGGAGGCTCCAAAACATTGAGGGATCCATACAGAAGCTGTTGCAAAGAAACCAGTGGTCCTCTGAGCCATGAGATGAGCAGAATTAGCTCAATGAAGGTTAAGATGAAAGGTAGAGGAAGTTCTATAGGGCTGGAGTGTGATGAGAGATGAGCAAGGCAAGGCAGCAGATGTCAGATCCCAGGAGCCCTGAAAAACACATCGAGAATTTGGACTTTCTCCTATAGGCAGTAAGAAAGCATGGAAGGATTTTAAATTGAGGCATACATGATAATCATCAGGTTGGCATTTGAGGAAGATCCTTCGGGTTTCCATTCAGAGACTGGAGGGAAGGAGTCACAGCTGGAGACTAGAAGTTCTTTTAATATGTTGCAATAGTCCAGGCTTATAAGGCTAAGTCATTGCCTTAAATCTAGTGGAAAGTATAGTCTCTCTTAAAGCCGATTTGTCCCAATGGTATAGACATTGACTGCCAGATCATATCATATTAATGCCAGAAGTTCTCCTGGTCTTGCCAAAGGATGTGAGTGATGACATAGGAACTTGTCTTGCCTTTGTACGTCATCAGTGAACTCATTATCTTCTATGTTTTGATCATTTGCTTAAATAGGAAGATTTTTATTTCCTTTTTAAAAAAACATGACTTTCAAAAAAAAACCTCTATCCAGTTTAAAACTCTATCCAGGTTAGATTGCAATAACCCTGTGCCTTTGTTCCTTGTGAGTTCTCAGACTAATTGTTTAGGAAAATGATAGCAATTTTACCTGACACAATCCCACAAAATGCCTTTATCCTTCCTCTTGCTCATAAACTGTTTTTTATTTATACTAAATGTATTTTCTTTAAACTAGGTTGAATATTGGGTTTCTTGTCTGTGTTTGGAATCTCTTTCTGCATCAGTGTTGTCTTTTTAGCTTAAGAACTCCTAAGGGACCTGGGATTTTATCTGTATAAATATCGTAGAATAGTAGCAAGTATGAAAAGGTGCTGCTTAAATAAGTCTACTGTTGTTGACACTCTGCTCTCAGATTTTCTGAGCATGAGGCCCTGGAGGAGTTATACAATACAGCACTCATGGCCTTAAAATGCAATAAATAAAATTTCTCTTAGGCTGTTTCATTAGGATTCTTCTGCCATTCTGCAGGACAATCACAGTTATTGGACAAAATTGGGGCTATCTAGGAGTAGCCACAAGTACTAAACCTTAGGCTAGGAGTAGATACATGCCATAGAATGATCTGAAAGAAATGACAAGAAACTGTTATAATATTCCTCTACAACAAAGATGAATCTCACAAACATGCTGAGGAAAAGGAGCCAGGCACAAATGAGGAAAGAACAGATGATTCATTGAAGTTCAAATGAACAAAACTAAGCTATAGTGTTAGAACTCATGACAGTGGTTTCCCCTGTTGGAAGTTGACTGAGAGAGTGCTCAAGAAAGCTTTGGGTGTCAAGTATGTTCTTTTTCTTGAGATGAGCCCTGGTTATACACATGTGGTTGCTTCATGAAATGCATGAAACTCTACTTTCACAAGCGTGTGAAGTTTTCTGTATGCTTGTTCAGTAAGTACACTTATTTAAAAATGAAACAAAAACAAAAATGGAAACTTCAGAACTCAGAGCTGAACAGATCTATCCCTAATGGCCATTGGTCCTAGGCTATAAGAAAACGTAGGCCCAGAGAAAAGTAAGGTGCACTCAGGGCCTCTCAATAACCAATCAGCTATGAAATTGTTAATCTAAACACTTGTCCTAGGTAAGTATTCTTCTCTCTAAATCATTCTAATTGCATACCAGATTCAGTGAATCCAGATGAAAATTGAGAAAGGAGACCCAAGTTTAAGGAAAATAACCTCTAAAAGACCCATAGGACAAAAGGACCAAAATACCTTTGAATTGCTTTTTTTTTTTAAAGATTTATTTCTTTTTATACAAGAACTGGGGTACAGGCCAGAGGTGTGGGAGGGTGAGAGGATTCACCAGAGACAGAGTGGGGAACAGAAAACAGGCAGAAGGACTGAAAACACTGCTAGGGGAGCAGTGGGTGTGGCAGGAGAGATCTGACGTGCCATGTGGGAATCTCCCTGGCTGGCCAGGAATCAGACCTGCACTGCAGAGGCCATGGACAGTTTCACAGCACTGCACTCAACCCGTTGCACCACGGGGAGGCCCTTTATTTGTTTGTTTGTTTATTTATTTATTTATTTATTTATTTATTTTAACTGTATTTTTTAATTTTTATTTTTTTAATTTATACCTTTACTTGTGTTATTTATTTATTTTAACTGTATTTTTTTATTTTTATTTTTTTAATTTTATACCTTTACTTGTTTTTTGTGTTGAGTTGCCTCCTGTCCTCCCACTGCAGCTGGTGGTCATGGTGGAGAGACAGAGGAGAGCTCATGAGTCCTACCCCATCACCTGGCCAGGACTCTGGAAGCTCTTTGAAGCATAGCCTTGTTGCCTAGTTCCTTAAAGGAACTCTTGAGATTGACAGTGGGGAATTCTGGACTCTCTTTTAAGGCAGACACGCAGATTTTCATCCCAATTGGAAACTGTTAATCACTGCCATATTCTCCTTGGTTTTCAGATAAGAGAAATAATTTAGTTGAGTATATGAGGGGTCAGTTAAGAACCCTTTCCTTTCTCTTCTTCTAGTAAGTCCAATTTGAAAAGTCTTGGTAGCCCTGGTTTATTTTATGTGGCTCAAAATGAAGGGATTGCAAGGACTGCGAGGAATGATGTGCACTAGGGTCCTTGTCAATAATACTGGTGACTGGGGGCTGCAGCCACATCAAAAATCTCTCAAGGTTGAAGAAGGGTCTTCCAGACAGGGATTTCTTCTCAGTAAGTACTAGAAGGTCCTAGCAATCAGAAAGCCTTAATGGTTCAGAAACTACTGTGAGTCTTCTCTAGGCTTAAGATGTGGTCAGTTTTTGATGTTTTAACCTTGATACTCTTTTTGAGCCTGTGGCGATATGTTTTGGGACTTTGTAGATTTTCTGCAAAGAAAAATGATTTTTATCTCCTTTATGCCTATTTCCCATTTAAAGTAAAATGAAATATTAGTAACTGAAATATATGAAGCAAAGTGTGTAAAATGTTAACAGCGAAATATTCTGCCATATAAGAATATTTAAGATGCCAACTCTTACTGCCATATATTCTGCCAAATATTCTGCTATAAGAATATTTAAGATGCCAACTCAGATGGCTTGAGTGTGACTAACAAGAAAAATAGTCACTTGTTAGCAGTGAGACTCTGGACTTCATCTAATATATTTCTCAAAATAACCATATTGGCTATTAATAAACTAGGAATAATACTATCTTTATCTCCATTTTTACACTAGAGAAAAATTATGCATAAAAACATTAAGTACCTTGCCTAAGGTCGTATAGATAGTATTAAAACTAGGTTCTGTCTGACCTCACAGTTCATGTTGCCTCCATATGTATTCTGGGACAGGAACTCAAAGCATTGTATTTTCTCCTGAGAGCGACCTTTCTAAAAGCTTGGACATTAACTGCTTAAATCTTTCCTTTTGGATAAAGAACAGGGGCATTTTTTGTTATTCAGCAGTTTGAGGAAGATGCTCCATTGTATTTAGATAGAGCTCATTCAACTCCTCCTTCTTTCCAGACATAGCCAAAACCATAACCCACATTTTCTAGGACTCTGGCTCAGTTATATACATTCAGAGTGGCAAGGCAGCTGCTGGTCAAGTACCCAAACTTAGGAGTGGACAGGTTTTAGTTCATATGACTTTTACCTTTACACGTCTCAGTTTATTCATCCATTAAATTGGGATAATAATAGTACTTACCCAATATGACAGGCTTTTTTGGAAGAATAAATGAGACATTTATTAAAATATTTGGCATAGTGCCTGGCTCATAGAAAGTGTCACAAAATTTTAGATATAGTTATATATAATCATCAGCAGCCACAGAAGAGCCTTAGCTACACCCACACTCAGTCACACACATGGAATTAATTGTCAGGCCTGATTCTAACACAAAGAGCTGGAGACCAGACTCTCTTGTCGAACTCAGTGTCATGGACCTTGGCACCAAGAGATCATTTGAATAATTTCCATGGATTTAGATTCAGTGTGTATAGGGCTCTGTAATATCTCACAAAATATATGACTAAAGCAGGCTCAGGCTTTCTCTAAAGAACCCTCTACTTCCTACCCTAACCACCATTCACACACAAAAGAACAGGGCTTGGCTCATTTTCGATCAGATTTGCAAAAGAAAAGATAATTGTTCTGCTGTTTGTTGGCATATTGCAAGTTAAGTATGACATCCTATGGAGAGTTTAACTCAACTGATGAAGGAATTAAAAAAAAAATCCACATCTAAAACAGATGTACAAGCAGGATCCTAAGTGGTAGTCAATTCATGAATTAAGAAAGTAAGTGAAAGGATAAATGCACATTTCAAGATCTAAGTCTTTGTTCAATATTTTAAACATATGGCTGATTTCAAAGTCTCTGTAGCCAGTGAGTTGGAATGTAACCCATTCAGAAGTAGCTGGCACCTTAGAGGAACAGATTAGTATTCCTTGTGTCCTTGATATGTTAAAGAGTTGATCAGAAGCAATCAGTCTGTACTTAGTGGGGCAGGAGAAAAATAAACCCTGTTGAGTAGAAGGTGGTACAGAGCTGGCTTTGGGTAGATCTAGTCAGGAGAACCACCCTCAAGTTGGCAGAGAAATCAAAGGCAATTGCAGGCAGCATCAATGTGAGGTGGACTGTATGCACCTCTGGATGCATCTGCACTGCCTTTGCATTTCCATGAGGAAGAACACACACCATTGTTATGTGATGTCCACAGCATAGGAGAGAGATGAGATTGAGGAATGAAGGGCATTAGGGGTTTGGGAAAGAAGAAGAGATAGTCCATATAGAGGCCATAGAAAACAACCATTGCCCATAGACACAACAAAGAAATAAGCTCAAAATTCCAGCAAGAGAATTGTGGTCAACTAAAAGGAAAAAAAAAAAAAAAAAAACGAGAAAAGCTGGTGGCAGAAACTTGGAACTTCACTTCTTCAATAGCATCTCCATTTTAGAATAATTTGAAACTGGATTTGTTAAGAAGGCAAAGGGATTTGGTGAGAAGGTGCTGGTTAATTTGTGAAACCACTTTCTGTCATCTAAACACTCAAAGACCAAGCAAGAATATTAAGAAAATCTTCTCATCAGGACTTAATTTAAGGTTCTTCTTGTACCCTGAATGATCCTATTGCTAGATAATTCTTTCGGTGCTTCTATTTGATCAAATGTTCTTTTTCTATCCCTGTATAATCACCTTACCGTATCCTCCCCTTCAAGATTTAGCTCAAATGACCACTGTTCCAAGAAGTCTTTCTTGAAATTGCCAGTAACATTTACCCTTTTGAACTGCCCAAGTATTGTTGTTATACTTTTTATAACATTATTATTTCTTTAAATATCCTTCTTATTCAGAATTACTCACATACATTAATTATTAATATATAATAAAAGTCAAAATGAGAAACTCTTTCCTTTTTTGGCACTTACAGAAACTCTCATTTGGGCAACAATCTCTCCTAGCCACATGGAAAGAACTAACTCCTGGCAAATCCAGAGAGACAGATGTTTCCCAGTGGATTTCATGTAGATGGTGATTGAAACACAGTTTGAAAATCCAGAACATTTTACCTATGTTACTGTGGTTTGCATAGATTTACTTTACTTGAGTAGAATCAACAAAAACTTGAAAGAGGTGGGAGGAAAATGGAATGGTATATTGTAAAACATAAAGGGTCAACAAAGTCCTACAAGTTGTCCATGTTGGGAGAGGATCTTGAAACAATAAACAGACCCTGGGAGACTTTTTTACATACAGGCATAATTTATGAGTTCCTATGAAGTATTTCAAAGTCTCCCAGAGTCCTTTGTTGATATGACTGGTTTGGGACCTATGACCTCACCAGGCAGCCTTTTTTACACAGTTCCATAAATTGGTAACTAAAATGAAGAAACTCAGCAAGCTTTATAGAAACTTTCTTGAAACTCTGTTTTTTCAGAAAAGATGGAACATGATGAATTTCTAAGGTATATCTGTAAATTTTAAATCTCTTACAGAACAAGTCACAGTTTCCTCTGAACCTTCATTCCATTCCACTGTAGAAATAGAAGGAAAAATCACAAATACTGGGGAGACAAATCAGACTTCTGTAAAAACTGAAAACATTCATGCCTACAAGACAAGAGATTTGCCTCTTTGATATAACCTAAGAGATATTACTCCTACATTCCCATGGTCCGTTTCTGTCCAAAATGAATTTCATCTGCTATAACAAGTACTTCTCCCCTCTAGAATGAAAATATTGTAGTTTAAGATAATATCTTAATCACATCAAATGATTATTTTGTTAATCTTTGCATTTATTTAAGAACATGAACTGTGAAAGATATAAAGATAACATGGAAACCGATACCATTTTGGATGTTTGATTGCTAACTCTCGTTTCTTAGTTATTGCCCTGTCATTTTAGTGGCTATTGGAGTCTTTCAATGTTGGGACCCTGCCTTGGGAATGTGCGTTTGGTGATCTTTATATTATCACATGTAGGAGAAAGCCAGGGTGTTTGTCACCCTAGCAGGTTTATGTTATTCCTGTAGTCTCAAGGACAGGCCTCCTGCAATTCAGTAGCCCAAGCGATGGGCACAGCGAGAGCAAACCGTGAATTCACCTCTAAACTTAACTTGCTGATCATAATAATATTTTCATGTGGCATGAGAAGAAAGGTATTCCTTTAAGGCTGTCACTCCAGGGGAAAAAACAAAATGTTTCTTTTTTTTTTTTTTAAAGATTTATTTATTTGTTTATACAAGCACTGGGTACAGTCAGAAGCACGGGAGGGTGAGAGAATTCACCAGAGCCAGAGCGGGGAACAGAGCAGGCAGAAGGACTGAAGTACACTGCTGAGGGGAGCAGCGGGTGGCAGGAGAGGTCTTCGAGCCCTGTGGGACCCTCTCCCGGCGGCCGGGGAAAGAACCAGCGCTGCAGAGGCTGCGGGCAGCTTCGCAACTCAGTGCTGAACCCAGCACCACCAGGGAGGCCCAGAACAAAATGTTTCTGAAAGTAAATTCCACATTTCTCATTACTTGAGATTATATCAGTTCAGCACCAGTAAATCTAACAGTGATAGGTGGACTGTCTGATCAAGGAAAATGACATTTGTTTATAAAATAATATAAAAATAACAATCTAGGCACCACACTAAGGTGCTTATTGGTCATATTTGCTCCTTTTCACTGTGGGGAAGCTGAGGACCATTCTGGGTACTTGGCCAGAAGTTGGCGAGCTGGCATTAGAGCCCTACAGTTGCCCACAGAGCCCAGTACACACTTGTCTCCTCCCAGAAGCTCAGATCTTTATAAAAACCTGAGTCTTCATTTCATGCTTTGGTGAGTACAACTCTCTAGGCACTATTGGGTGATAATTATCAGATGATGTGAAAAGTGTGGTCCTCTGTGTGTGAACCTGAGGGTATAAGTGGATGAAAGGGCCATGTTTTGTGGCCTCTGCTGTGGCTGGCCATCCCATTTGTCTGGCTTTAGAGTCTGGGTTGTGAATTATTCTGGCTTGCCATTTACTGTCAACTGAACCTGAATTTCCTCTTTTGTAAAACTGCGATAATAACAGCCCCTATCTCATAGGTATGGGGTGCTGATTAAATGAGAAGCATGAAGAATGCAGTTAATCTAGCGCTCAGTATGGTAGTATTCATTGTCGATGTTGTCATCATAATGCCATAAATAGGTGATATTTTACCTATTTTGGCAGCAAGCATTTTGTCCACATGCATATTGTTAGTGTCTTCATTGCATTTGTTGAGTACCTACTGTATACAAAACAGCATAAAAATATCTGTGGACAGATTAGAAGACTAGATGAGAGCTTGTTGACTCTGGCGGGATAGAATTCAACAGAAAAATGGAGTTTTTCAATTTTGCCTTTCAACTTTTGAGACAAGGGAGTTGCTTAGAAAACAGTTCCTTCAATGATTGGATTTATGGGCATGCTTTATGGGTTCCATTCATATTGGCAATCATAGTGCCAGGCAGAGTACCACATAGGGAGCAGGCACAGAAGGAATGCTCACTGTAATGTTAAAACTATTCATTTGTTTGTCAAATATTCATTTGGTGTTTGTTAGTTTGAGTGACAAAAAATGATGGGGTTGATGAATAGTATGCAAAATATGAGTAGATGGTTTCAAGTTAAAAGGCTTGATCTGATTCACATCTTGAAAGGATGGTTCTTACTGCTGTGCAGAGGTGCAGAAGGAGCTTGCAGAGGGTGGAGTGGGGGGGTCTTCTTATCTGGAGTGCCTCCTGATAGAGAAGTGCACCCCAATGATAACAGTAACTCAGAACTCCATCACTCCCCATTCCATTTCCCCTGATATTTTGTTGTTTGTTTCCTTATTTGCTTTGGGTTTTTTGTTTTGTTTTGTTTTTTGTTTTTGGGGGGTTTTTTTGCTGCTGTGTTCCCACCACCTAGAGAAGTTCCTGGAATGCAGCAGGGATTCAGTATTTGTTGAGGACTTAGATAAAAGTGCAGCTCAGTGGGAGCTCATTGGTACAGTGGCATTGCAATGGTGGCAGCGTCCCCTACAGCAGTGGAGAGTCAGATTCTGATTCAGGGTGAGTGAATGCAGTGGGTGGGAAGGATATAAAAGTCAAGGACTTCCAACCTCATTAAATGGCTAGACGGTACCTTTCGCTGAAATATAAGAGATACAGGAGGAAGAAGTAGGGGTGTGGGGAGTTAGTGATACCCAGAGAAGTCAGTGGAACAGAGCAACCCCAGGCACCCAGAAAAATGCTGGCATTATTGCACAGGTATCCCCTTTGGCCTTTGATAGCAGCAAGACTGTCTGACAGATACACGCCACCCTTCCTCAGGGAGCTATCTGTACCAGATAGGTGGACAGGGAAGGAATTCTAGTTGAGATGTGAGAAAGTCTCCTAGTTATGAAAGTCTGTCTCCAAGGATACAGTAGGAATCAATATGAAAGGCCCCTTCCTGAAGATCCAGGTACCCTACCCATGAGGTACCCTGCCATTTCCATTCATAAGCAGACAACATGGAAGGAAAGTACCACCTGGCTGCTTTTCCAGAATGGTGCTTCATTCTTGTATGCCTCACCATATATATATATATATAAAATAGTGTAAACGATTTCATCTCCTCAGACTTCCTGAGAGAAGAAAGGGGAACAAGGAACTAAGACATGAGAAAAAGTTTGTAAAAATACCTAAATGAATGTGTTATATTAACTTGAAAAGTCACAGACAGCAAATGGTTCTTCTCCTAGGGCTCCATTAGGCTCATCAAGAGCAATCCAGGAATCTTTTCTGAGTGTCTACCCTAGAGAGCAGGGCTGGTTGGGAGGGCCTGCGGTTTTAAGGCTAAAAGAGGGTCTCATTCCCTTCCCAGTGCAGCTCCTGCCAACAGTTCAAGTGTTGCTTTTAGTGTCACATGAAGGACTCTGAAAGAGGTCTCAAGGGCAGGTCTGAACTTGAAACCGATGATGAATGTGGGTGTCCTCTGCAAAATGTTACAGCCCGGGACATCCCTTCCTGGACTGTGTTGTGGCTGCATCAGCATTATTTTGAGTGTTGACAGAATACTCAGCTCAGCAAAGGCAAACTTTCTTATCCAAGGTCTTACACAAAGTCTTGGGCAAAAGCCCAAAACAACAGCTACAACAGAGTGTCCAAATGTATTTGGGTGACACACCACAAGCTGTAACCCTGGGCTTCACCAGTGGCTTCCTTCAAAGCACTTTGTTGCTGTTCCCCACTTAGGTTTTAGTAAATAGTGATATGGAAAGCTTTTGACTGGAGTAGCTGAGCTCTTCTGTCCTATCATTTTCTGACGCACGACACAGCCCTCCAGAACAAGATGCTTCCAATCCAGTGGGGGGAGATATTTACCTTAGAGCTTGTGGTCAGCCACACGACAGACCTGGCTGTATTTGAATCCAACCCCTACTAGCTTTGTGACCCTGAGCAAAAGGTGCATTTGTAAAATAGATGTGTAATATTTTGATGTCCTGCAAAGAAGTGAATTGTTGTGAGCAACAAATGAAATACAACGTGTAAAACACTTATCCCCATGTAATAACTGGCACATATTACACATTCAGCAAATGATAGTTATTATGATTACAATATCCTTTTTTATATTATTATTTGTATTTGTAAATACAATTTATTTGTATTTGTAAATACAACTATTGTCATTTGTGTCTACTTATTGTATGGCTTTAATTCTCAGGTGCACATTTTTTCCATTTTGATATTTTTTAAATTGTAATTCATAATTGTCTTTTGTTATGCTTATTCATTGGTGCTTTATGTACATATTGTCTATTATGAATGGAAACTTTTTCCATTGTCATTTTGAACTGGCCATACAAGTTACAAGAGCTAATTTTTTTTAACTTGTAAAGCTTCCTGAATTATGCTATTAGTTGAAGTAGTGTTTTAGTTTACTCTTGTACTTTCTGAATAGGTAATCATATGATCCGTAAAACATCACAATTAAGTTTCCCTTTTACTTATACCTGTGATTTAGTATCTTGTCTTGTGGCTTAGTTGGAATATCTGAATAATACTACATAGTAGTGACTATAGGAGTTATAATCACCTGGTTTCAGTAGGAATGTGGGAGTAGCTAGTAACAAACATCATTATATTAACTATTCAGGTGAGATCATCTATTAAAGAGATAGACTCTTATTCTTAGTTTTCTATGATTTTATGTCAGGAATTGTCCAACTTTTATCAAATGCCTCTTTTTTTTTTTCTTTTTGCATCCTCCTGACTCTGTGCCAGGAACCAAGGACAAAGATTATTTAATATATACATAATATATTGATATATGTTAATTATACCATACCTCTTAAAGACTTTTCTAAATAAGTGGTTCTCAAATGTACACGTAAGAGTTTCCAAAGGGCATTTTAAAAAATAAGCGAGGGCTTCTTCCAGTGCACGCAGGATAATTTCCGTGCTAGGACTCAGAAATAGCACAGGCCCTGACATGCACACTGATGAAGAGCATTGATCTGCATCATCACATCTGTGTTTGTCTGGATGTTTAAAAATGTGTTGAATTCTTTTTAGAACTCCTAATATTAAACCATCCGTAGTCTCCTTGGCCCTGTTTATATTATTTTTTTTACTGTACTGCTGAGTTTGTCTGCAAGTATCATGACATAATTTTTATATTTTAGTCACAACTGCAGTTTGGCCTGTAGTTTCTTCTTTTATGCATCACAACTTTGAAATGTGAATCATGAAGCAGACTGTATTTCTAGACTTCTTTAAGTAGCCCCTAAATATGGCCTGTTGATCCAAGTAATGTTGGAAATAATTATTTGGCAGTATTTTCTATTTCATAATTTGGTGGGTGTTTGTGCATTTAGATTATCTTCCTTTTTCTCAATTAATTTTGTTATTTTTATTTTTATTTTCTTTTTCTTTTTATTTTATTTTCTTTTTCTTTTTCTTTTATTTTCTGAGCATATTGTCCATTTCATTCACATGTATATACATTGTCCTTATTCCATTCTGTTCTTTATCTGTTATGTTCTCTTTTCTTTTAATCATTTTGTGATGATTTGTTTGAATTCTCTCAACATTTTTTTTTTCTGGATTAGACTTCCCAAGAAGGAAGACTTTGATTATTTTACTTTCTGTTCTCCTGATTTTTGGTGTGTGAATATCCTTTCTTTGATTACTCACCGAATGTCTCTCTTCAGTGATTTGCCTGTTCATATCCTTTATCCATATTTCTGCTGCCTATTGGATCTTTTTCTTATTAATGTGTCATGTTATGAATGCAGATTCTTTATCTGAAATGTGCTTAGCTATTTGTCATTTATCTTAACTCTGCTATGTGAGTTCTTTTGCTGATGTTTGTTTGGGGTTGTTACCGTGTTTATTATTGCTCCAGAGAACTTTTATAAGAATCTTAGGCTTTTGCTTTCCAGTATCTGGATTTCATGTCTTGAAAAATCCTCCCAATACCAAGATTTTGAAAATACAATAACTAGGCTTTATTCTAGCTAGGAAGGCATCTGAAGCAGGGGGCACACAACAACTATTCCTCCTCAGCCTCCTCTTTAATCTCCTTTTTTTCCTCCTCCTCCTCACCACACCACTCTGAATGGGGAGGAAGAAGTGCCAAACATAGAGTCTTAGAAACAGTGACCCAAACTGTATTTCCAGAAGACCTGATTTCTCTACAATTATCGCTGCCAGTAGCTCTCCAAGGATTTAAGGAATACCTGCACTTGTCCAACCCTATACACACATTCACACACACATGCATTCGTTTAGTTATGCATAAGCATATAAATATACACACACATATTCTAGTGTAACAATATCCCTTTTAGAAAATATTTTCCCCCACTGGTATTTGGATATATTCCATTCAAAAAAGAGTCATAGTGACTATGAGTGGGCATTAATAATCTTACCTAATCGGATGTGAAACATCATCAAGGATATTTCCTTTGCCCAGAAAGTTTTGTTTCCTTCCAAAAATATAAATAAAGAAAACCCCACAACGCTGATTTTTAAAAAATTGCCTCATATAGGAAATAGTCAATTATGTCTCATTTCACCATGATAAACAGTGCACTAAATGGGCACAGTATTCTGAAATTCACATGTGGAAAAGAACCACACAAGTGTAAAAAGTAAAATTTATATACAGGATTAAGGGTAAAAAATGTATGTTACAACATGTTTGCCTGATAGTGTATAATTGCTAAGCATTATTTGTTGGTTAAGGGGAACAGCTAAAGCCCAGTGTATAAAAATTCATGCCAGTAGGAAATTTACTATAAATCAAAGTCTAGATTACTCCATAACACTACGTCTTCGAGTTGTAAATTAACTCATACAAAGATTGGCTTCCTGGGTAATGAGCAGTGTTTCCAGTAGAGCTGGAAACCTATCATAAATAAGTGCAGATGAGATACAAAGCCTTTTTCCTTTTCTTTCTACTGCCTTGAGAGGGTATCTGGGTCCCTGCCTTTTTTTTTTTTTTTTTTTTTTTTTGGCTGGCCTTTCATCCGGGGGATGGCCTGGAAGGTATGTCCTTGGATGTGGGTCAAGCCCACCGGTCATGAGTCCTGCCTGCGACAGGAAATTTCATTTTCAAGGTAACACAGCTACAGCTATTTTCTGATCTAGATGGGCACAGTTCTGCCTTCCAGCAGGGTGTTGCCCTAGGACCTGGTCCTGCAAGGGTTTTCAGATGCCATCCTGAAGGGTTTTCAGATGCCACCTATGCCCTGATGATGGCGTCAGGTGTGACCCATAGGTGCCACGTGCTTATGCCTGGCAGGGCTTCTTTGTCACTGGGGAGAAATCATATGTTCCTTTTAGAGATATCCCTGCTGTGTATTTTTAAAATGTGATTTAAGCTATCTTTAACGTAAGAGAGGGAAAGAGGGAAAATAAATCTTTGCAAGAGTATTCCAGAAAAGATAGAAAAGATAGGGCTGAGAAGCTATAGATGCCCACAGTGTTACTTCAGTGCCCACCAGCCAAACAGAATCACACTAAACAAAAAAACAGTTATTATACTAAAGCTAATGCTCATGCTAACGTTAAGCATTATGTTAACAACTATTATGCCTGTGTATTTGCTACACGTCAGATACTATACTGTTACCATTCTATACATGTTTTCTCATTTTCGTCTTGCATCCTCCCAGGGACTGGGTGCCTGTATCCATTTTCCAGTTCAATCAGTCAGTTACTAAACTTTCAACCACAGAAAAGAAAAACAAAACAAAGCATTGTATGTCCATATTTTGTCACACAGGTCCGCTGAGCAGGAACGTGGGCCAGGAGAGCCTCTGTCCAGTCTCAGAGTAGGAGGAGGCTGAGCCCCAGCTTCATGAGATGGGGCTGGGGGACCACCAAGATGCCTTCCTAATTATTTCTCCCCTCAGGTGCACAGGCTCATGTGTGAGTCCTGTAAGACTGAAAGGCAATGGATTAAGCACATTACACTGCTACACAGACTTCCCCAGGGGAGCCATCGGGGCTGCCCCTGCCACACAGAACAAAGCGGGTTACTTGGACACTGGCAGAATTGGAGAAAAGTGTCAGTTTGGGCTGGTAGCTCATTGTCTTCTACTCTGACTATCAGAAGGTATTTTTGTGGTCATGCCTGGAGAAGACATTTTGCATTATCTTTTCTCTCTCTGTCTTATCCTCTCTCCCAATTCGTATCATCACCTCTCTTTCTCCTGTATCACTTTATCATCAATGAGCAGAAGGGAGGAGAAGGGGAGAGAAGGAAAGTAGGGAGGAGGGGCCGGGAGAACAAAGGAGGGCATGGGAGGAAGGAATAAACTTAATACAGAGAGCCTCTCTGGTGGCGCAGCAGTTGAGCGCTGGGCTACAAAGCTGCCCACAGCCTCTGCAGCGCCGATTAGATCTCCGGCTGCTGGCGAGGGTCCCACATGGCACGCAGACATCTCCTGCTGCCCGCTGCTCCCCTCAGCAGTGTATTTCATCAGTCTGCCTGTTCTGTTCCCTGCTCTGGCTCTGGTGAATTCTCTCACCCTCCTGCGCTTCTGACTGTACCCAGTGCTTGTATAAATAAATAAATAAATCTTTAAAAAAAAATGCGCACAGTTCTTAAAAAAGTAAATAAATAAATAAACTTAATACAGAGAGCACCTTTCCCTTGAAGTTCAGTAGTTCGAAAGCTGAGTAATGAAATTAAAGGCAGGACTTACGTGAGGACTTTTGAGGCAAGCCAGACTTCTCCTGAGTTCTGTAAAGGCCTCAACAGACTGCTGACTCCTCTAAAATGTCCACTGAATTAAAACTTGTTCTCCAGTTAGACCTGGGAGTTAGATCAGTGCTGGTGTAAGCAGTGATCTATAACAATTTAAGAGTTAATGAGGCAAGAACCAAGTTTGGCTTGTGCCTTATGTCTCCAAAACTTGTAAAATGTGCCATTCTCTTAACCATAGAAAAATAAATATTAGTAATTAGTTAATATTAATGGCTTGCCACTTTGATGAAGGACTTTCTTTTAAAGTAGAAAATAAAACAAGTTGATTGGAAAAGCACATTATGTTCCCCCCGGCTGGGCAGACTGTGCTGTTTACCTGGTGGCAGCCACCCAGGCAGAGGCGGACATTCTGGAGGAGCCAAGCGCCTCCAAAAGCCTGGCTGTGCAAAGCCGGACCTGCAGAGTGAGCACCAAGGTCACCATCTGTGAACCAAGTCTATGGGATTCCACTGGAGCAAGTGGGGAGCAGGACTGGGAGACTCAAACCTCAATAGGAGAGCTAAGGAAAGGGATACTGCTACAGAATAAAATTGATGAAAGACCAGGGAGTGGGGGAGTCCCTGAGCACTTTGTCATCCTGCTCCAGGCCTCAGCTTGGAGAATTTCACTTCCCCAGTGTCTTGCTGCAGGCTCAGCCCTGAGCTTGGGCTGTGGAATTCATCTTAACTTGCTTGAAGAACCAATGTTGACATAATGCCGCCCTGCGTGAGTTCCCACTGGCTTTCATTCCAGCCCAGCTAGGTGGTTCCTGGGCTACTGGAGACTTTGTGGTCATGTCTCATTGTCTCCTCTTTCCCTAAAGTAAGGACCATGTCTCACCCAGCCTGTTTCAAGACTGAATATCATATTAAACGTGTGTGTTAATTGAGGGTGCACCATGTCTCAAGAGACTGTGGGGTAAATTACTGCTTTGAACTTAAGCAGGGCGACCAAAAGGATGTTTTTTAAAAAGATTATGATTATGGGGCTTCTGGTTAGAATCCTTTGGGCATCAGGCAGGGGTAGCAGCCCATAGTTGGGGGAGAGGAGAATGAAATGACAAGAATCTCAAATTGGATAAGTATATATACAAAGGCTGCCTCCTTCCCCTCTGTAATCTCTGTTCCTTTCAGTGTATTCCGGCTGTTTAGTGAACCAAAAAATATACATACAGCTTTTCCCTGTGTACTTTCGAGAAGCACAGGATACTTTTAACAAAATTTGCACTTTCCAGGAACACCTGTCAACAGTTTGATTTTTTTTTTTTTTCATTTATAGCTGAAACCGAATCACCTGGCCACATTCTTCATTCATTGACTAACCATTGACACTGGCCCTACTTGTGCCAAACACTATTCTAGGTGCTAAGAAGACAGGAAAAAATCAGCATCCTTGCCTTCATGGAGTTGATGGTCTACAGGGCTAGGAAAATAATCAACAAGATAAGTAAGATACAGATTAGATTGGCCCATATGAAATTGCCATGTTTAAAGGACAGAAAGTTTAAAAATAGGCAATTTTGTAAGATTCCACTTAGCATATGGTATTTGGTAGGGATAAGTGCTAAGGCTAACGTCAGAAATGTTGAGGTTAGGGATTTTTTTTTTTTTTTTAGTTAAGTAAAGTCCTTGCAGAGAAGGTGAGATTTGAACAAAGGTTGAAGGGAAGTAAGGGAAGAGCCAGATGCATATCTGGGCAGAACATTCTAGGCAGAGGGAACAATGAATGCAAAGGCCCTAAGGTGGGACCAGCTGGCAGGTCATTGTGGCAGTGTAAGTGAGTGATGGCTGAGTAGAAATGATTAGAAAGTGATTAGGACCTGGTCCCATTACTGCTGGTGCCATTAAGATGACATTGGCTGGTCTCTGAGTAAAATAGGGTGCCCTCTGGGAAGTTTATAAACAAAGGAATGTAACATTCAGCATCATGTGTGGCTACTGTGTTGAGCACAGGCTGCAGGGTAGAGACAGTGGGACCAGCTGAAAGACGGAATTTCATATTACTCAACCAAAAATATTTGTATTTTTTATCTTCTGACAGCTCAAGGCTGGACTAGACAAAATTGTCTAATAATATCCTGGAATTTCCTCCTGCAGTTCCTGTTTTACCTTTTCAGGTCTTCTGCCAATTCCAGGCAGAAGACCTGTGATTTAGGCCATAAAATATGCCCAGGAATAAGATCAGCCAAGAGGGGAAGGAGGTCATCCCTAGGGGTATTAAACTACTGAAGGGTAGTCTAATAAAGTCCCTATCAAGTTCTCAGTCCCTACCCGCTTCTGAGAAAATGTTCATGTTCATTGATTTCACAATATCAGAGTGATGGTAACCTCCTAGGTCCAGAATAACAGGCTTCTTAAATGGAAAACAACAGGTCTTATGTATGTGAAAGGCAGACATTTGCTTGGTATATATTTTCTGACTTGCTCTGTGTGCCTGACTCTGGGCAGACCTCCAAGGAGGATGACATTGAATAAGGCAGACAGGTTCGCTGTGGCCCTCAAGCTAGAGGGACTTAGAATTCATGGTGCATGGACTCAACACTCCCATTTTGACAGATGAGGAAACCGTGGTCCTGTTTTTACCCCAGCCCATAGTCCATCCATACAGCAACCACAGGCCACATGGATGGTCTTAGTGCTTAATAGGTAATATCTCTTTCCTGCATTACATATTCAGATGTATAATCTCCCTATTTACATAATTAAATAAATTGAAAACATAAAAGTATAAGTAAAGTCCAAACCCTTTCTGCGACATGCAGCCTGTCTCTGTCCATTGCCTGTCTTCATCTCTCCAAACTCATGCGGTATCCCTGTTCCTTTCCCTTCTAAGCTCCAGCCATTGATTTGCTTTTTCTAATCTCATTTTTTTTTAAGATTTATTTATTTATGCACACAAGAGCTGGGGCACAGCCCAGAGATGCGTGGGGCGAGAGGACCCACCAGAGACAGAGCGGGAACAGAACAGGCAGAATGACTGAAATACACTGTGGGCGAGACAGGAGAGGCCTGCTGCACCACGCTGGCCACTCCCTGGCCAGCCGGGGATCGAACCTGCGCTGTAGAGACTGCAGACCACCTCACAGCCCTGTGCCCAACCCCCTGTGCCACCAGGGAGGCCCTAATCTCATTCTTGCCTCACAGTTTACATACTTACTCTTTCCTCTGCTAGGTCTGCTCTTCCCTGTGATCTTCCGATGGGTGAGCCCTCTCCTTCATCTCTCAAGACTCAAACATCTTCTTCACAATGGAGAGCTTGTAGAAACTCCCTTATCCTATGTAACTTTTTATTATTTTAGGTTATCTTTCTCTAAAATTATATATATATATATATTATCACATAGACTTTGAATTTCAGAAAGGCAGAACCTAGTCCTTCAAGTTCACCACTATGTTCCCAGCACCAAGCCTAGAGACTATGACAGAGCTAGGATTCTTAACTAGTTGTTCAATGAATGAATGAACAAATGAATGAATGCTGGGAAAGACCGACTTATAAGTCATCAGCGCTTTGGTCCAAGATTGATATTCTGATACATAAAGCAATCTTCTTCCCATCCTTCCACATTTAGCACACAGTAGGAACACTACCAATATTTGTTGAATGAATATTAAGGGTGTTCATAGCTTGAGTTAAACATAGAACACTTAATTTTCTTCCTTATCAGTGAAAGCAATCATTTTTGCTCAGCCTCAAAACCCTTTTCAATCCAGTATTCCTGGTGGGCATCACCTATCAATCAGAGCAGGTCTATTTGCCATTTCTGATTTAAGCTTAGTCTTCACATAATTGGGGCATGTTTGATTAAAGAGGTTCCTTAGAAATCTAACATGTGAAGCACTATCTTATATCCTGGGAATCAAAGCATCATGAAAAAAGATGACTGGGAGAAGTATACTGACTTTGAATGGAGCTGAGCATCTGTCATGTGGGGATTTTCTGTTTTACTTCCCTTGCACTCCTGCCTGAAGGCAAGGAGCCCGCAGTTAGAACAGCCAGTAAAAACTGAATAGGCTGTCTCGCTGAAGTCTCTGCGGTCTTTGACAGTCCCTATAACCAGCCACTTTGGAGCTGGCAGCTATGTTAGCAATGGAAGAAGGTGCTAGTGACTTGGAAGCTGGCACCGTTGGCAAAAAACCAAAGCCCTCTGAACAATTTACAGTTCATAAGTGCTGGGTGCTAATTGAATATACCACTGGAACTCCAAAGTTTATATTTATCTGTATGACTATTTAATTAGCACCTCCACACTTGTTACTGCCCCTTCCGTCGATTAAGTCCATGAATGCAGCAGGAACCTTGCTCGGTTTTGCTCCCCATTTAATTCCTGCGATCCAACCTAGGGCCACCCAGTAGTGACTCAGTAAATATTTGCTATCTGAATGAATGAGGGGATAAATGAAGCCTTTCTAAACTCTAAGTTAATATGACGTGGTAATAGATTACAGGAAGAACACGATTGGAGAGGGAGGTAAACTAGGTTACAAA
This sequence comes from Talpa europaea, assembly GCF_964194135.1. Classification (NCBI taxonomy): domain Eukaryota; kingdom Metazoa; phylum Chordata; class Mammalia; order Eulipotyphla; family Talpidae; genus Talpa; species Talpa europaea. The sequence continues at coordinate 66,115,979 of NC_140078.1, forward strand.
ATGGGGAATCAGGCAGGAGACCCACCTTCAGGAATTCTGTTCTAGGCCATGGAAGTGGGAAGGCAAAGGAGGAATATAGCATGTTTTTGACAATTTTCTCCCAAGATGTTGGACTTCCAAAATTGTTAGACCGTCAGAGAAAATGAGTTCTGGACTGTAGCCCCAGAGTTCTGTAGGTAATCAAATCCAGTGTGCCTGGGGGTCTCATCTACCTCTCCCAATCTGTGCCAGACATAAGAGGTGGGGCCAAGGGTAAGCACTGCCTCCTAAGACACCTTGCTGTGTGGGTTCTCAACCCCCAAGCTCTGCTCAGTGCTCACCCCCCTGTCCTCAGTGCTTATACCTGGGGGGACCTCCCATCTGGATCCCTCCAAATGCACTTGAAATGCCAACCCCACCTGACCTTTTGAGTCATTTCCAAGTCTGAAATCAGGAGAGCTCTCAATTAAAACCATCCACCCAAAAACTCTTTGTTTGGGTTTTGTTCCCTTTCCTGGTGGGGGCACCCAGAGGCATGTTCTAATCTTTAAATGGAGCAGATGCACCACCACCTCCTGACCCAGCCTTCAAAGCTCTTGGTGTTAATGCTGCTGTGTGTGCCAGGTTCCTGAAATCAGCCTCCCTTCCTGGCAGACCCCAGCAGTGTTCTAGAATGCAAAACGTGGGCACACCTGTGTGGGTTTCTGAGCTTGAGCCCTCCTCCAGTTGGGAAGCTAACCTGGAGTCAGCTCACTAAAAAAAACCCTTATGTGTTTCTACTGACTTGTCACACTAGCTCTATTAAGTTTTTTTTTCTCTAAGATTAATGAAAAGTAAAACAGGGACAGTGTATTCACTTGATCATTTTATTCAACAGAATAAAGTCTTATTCACCTGAGCAGCAAGAAATAGCAGCTCTGCAGCTATGGGCAGGTGCACAGATTTCCTCAGGCTTCACATCTACTCTGCACCCCTCTTTAAAGCAGCCTTTGCCGTGCTTTGTGGAATGATGCAATCATTCCAGTGACAATGCTCCCTAAACCAAGTAATGACCACTCTCTGATGTTCATTACCACCTTGAGGATGCCTTTTTCAGTTTAGATTGTCTAAGAAGGTTCATTTTGAGTCATTAGGGCAGAAAGCCATAACAATAGCTGTATATGCTATGTCATTGAGTGAAATACAATAGCTCTCTTATATGCTGGGAAAGATTGATTGCTGCATTTATCTGTAGATTAAATATGAATTTGGGGACCTTTTAGGATCAGCTTTTACAAAACCATTACACTAGTTTGAACAAGTACCAATGGCTGGAGATGGATGGGCAACTTAATCTGCTAAGAAAAGTAGATTTCAGATTGTTCTCATGTTTTGAGAGAAAAGTCTCTTTTTATTCAAGCAGGTAATGTGGGTAATTGCATGTGTTTTGCATAATTTGATTTATGAGGATATTATGGTTACATTATGTGTCCTGGTCTAAATTCTCTATTTTAGAAAATTTAGCTTCATTCAATCTCTCTATATAATGATACATACATACACACACATGTATATATGTATACGTGTGTGTGTGTGTGTGTGTGTATTATATGGTGGGGAGGGAGAAATAAATCCTGTGGACTTGTAGGGAGACCTGATTAAGGCTTTTTTTATGTGCATTAGAAGAACCAGTAGAACATTGACAACTTCTAAGAAGCTATCTTGAGTTGGATTAAAATCCTTCTCCTAGAAATTGTTCTAATAGGTCACTCTTGAAATTGACAGTTTGGCACAGAGATGAAGGGCTCTAGAATTTGGCAGCTGAATTCTGACTCTCTATGTTGCCAAACAGAGAAAAAGGACCCACCAAAAACAGGCCTGCCTGACTGTGCTTCTTTGTTCGTGGCGACATACCACTATGTACAGTGAGGTAACCCCCTCATTAGAAGATAGGGGAATGAAGGCCCCACATCTCTATCCTTAGGTCTCTAGATTTTTATTGGGTGTTGGTTGGCTGGCAGATGAATCCCCAGGAGACAAACATATATAAGCGAGTAGAGATTCATTCAGTGATTGCCAAACTGTCTTAGGGTGCCTAAGAAGCTATCAGAAAATGTTATTAATTCAGAATCCATGAGGTCAGACTGTTCATAAAACTGTATCATCTGACCCGAGCAGAACTTTACTTTTTGCTCTGTCTAGGAAAGAAAGACTTGATGAGCCAAATAACTGCATTAGCAGAGCTGTAAGGCATCTTTCTCTTCATGCACTCATTAACCAACCTTACTGTAGGCTTAGCATCCGCCAGGCTCTGGAAAAGGTATCAGAAGCTGTGACGTGCACAGACCCTGTGTGAGCAGTTGAGGGGAAAAGAGTCTTTTAACAAATAAATGCAATGCAAGTGGCACCGCATATGCAACCATCAGTCTCTTACAGGGTTAATGAAGGCAAGAAGGAGGGAGTGGTCTGTGTGCTTCTGGAAATGGAAATTGTCTAAAAAGGAAAATAAATTGCTTATAATGGAAACAATAATTACAAATATTCTCCATACTCTGTTACAGTTGTTGCAGAGACATGATTTCAGTTAAACTATCTTCAGAGACGAAAACACTTTTCTAAATTTGTAGAATTTAGGGCTCAAAACTAAGAATTGCAAAATTTTATTATGAACTAAAATATGGTAAGGGAAACAGAGAAAATATTTCTGACAATTTTAGTGTTTGAAAACTTGTCTTGGAGACTTCAGAGGTGTGAAAGGTGTAAGGTTGAATATGTGAGTTAGTGAATTCATTAAAATCATGTTCACAAAACTATCATAAAAATAAAACAATTTTAAAATACCTATAATATCATCCTTTATTTTATTAGGTGCTGTTATTTTTGGGAAAGTTCTTATATTTTTAGAAACACATGCTTACATATTTAGGGATAAAATGACTTGATGTCCAACTTTCAAATATTTCAGTAAAAGATGAAAAATCATAGCACATCTGTTGTCTTGGTAATGGACTTATAGGTGTTAGTTATATGATTCTCCTCTCTTTTTCTGTATGTTTGAAAATAGCCATAATTTAAAAATTACTATTCACTGTATACCTGCCATATGTATGTGCCAGATAGTCATGCTTGTTACCAGATAGCCATCATTTCTAAATTTCACAGCAATCCTGCAAGAACAAAAAGACACTCTCCTTTAAAGGTAGTGGAACTGAAACCCAGGGTCACCCACTGGATAGCAGGCAGAGTCCGTTTCTGAATGTGGGTGTGTCCATACCAAACACATCCCCTGTATCTTCATCATCAGTGCAATCTCCTGCCCAGAGTCAGAATTCTCTCCACAGTCTCTTTCAAGATGGCTATTCTCTCTCTCAGAGAATTTGACAGATGGGCAACTTTCCATCATTGTTAGGTACCTTTTCCTTAAGTTGAGCTACATTCCATTTGTGTAAAATCAATACCGAGTTTAAACCTGGAATGTCTCATCAGTATCCCTGAGAGACAGTTATTTCTCTGACCCCCTCCCCAACTTTCTGACCACATCGAACTTATTATTCCTTCTACATGCCAAGTTCTCTCTGCACTTTGAGAGTTGCCAATGCTTTCCCACCTGCCTGCAGGTTGCCTGCCTCCCCTTTCTTCTGACAAAATACTGGTCATTCCTGAAGTCTGACGATTGCCATTTCCTCAAGAATGCTTTCTCTGTGTTCTGTTCAACTATTTACCTGTGTCTTCTTAGCTAGACTATAACCTACCTGTGGCCTGACTCTAGCTGACCTAGTGGACAATCATTACATTGAACTGAATCGCAGTCTGGTTTTTCTGTCTCAAGCTACATGAAGTAATTTAGTTCACTTTGAAACTATATGGAATACATTGGGCCTCTCCCTTACAAAATAACTCTTTAAATATGCAGCTACTCTTCCTTCTTTTACAGCTTTTTCTTTTTTGACTATATATCCCCAGTTTTATGGGAGTTTTTTTGATTGTTTTGTTTTTGCCTCATTTGTCATTTATTGATAGGTTAACTAGCAGAGTGCATGTTTTCTGTCTCCTGTGACTGAGACACACTGCCTTTCAGGTCCAGCCAGCTGTGATCCCTTAGACAGTTTCTTCTACTGACCTTGACTAAGGATTGTTTGACCCAACTAGCTTACAGCATTCATAACCTCTAAAAGTACTTTTATAAAAGTGGATTCTCGTGACCTGTGAGGGAGACCCTACAATGAGTGACTGGGTCTCATTCACTTGTGTATCTTTTGTATCTTTTGTAGCTGGTGTGAAGTTGGAACCTATGTTTATAACAAATGCTGGTTTTCAGTGACTGTATTCTCTGGTAAATTGTGATGTAAAAAGCATTTTGGGAGAACTAGCAGGTTGAAAAACCTGGGGATCGTGTTCAGACAGTGGTGTGAAGGCTTATACTATTTATACAAATAAAAAAAAAAAAGTTTGGCTCGGCATATTTAGAATAGCCCATTTTTTATTATGTTTATTCACTCAGTGTAAGATCAGTTCTGACCTATGGCATAGGTGGCAATTATGGCCCATGGTCCAACTCCTATCATCATTTATGATCTGCTTTTAATCAATAAAAATTTATGAGAGCACAGCTATACCCATTTGGTTTTTATTGTCATGACTGCTGTCATACTACAAAAGAAGTGTCAAGAAGTTGTGCAGAGAACCCATGGCCTAAAAAGTAGGATTGTCAGATAAAATTCAGGAACCTGAAATTAAATTTAAAAACATAGAAAAACAATAAAATAAACATTATATGGAACATATACATACTTTATTTTTTTTTAAAGATTTATTTATTTATTTATACAAGCACTGGATACAGTCAGAAGCGTGGGAGGGTGAGAGAATTCACCAGAGCCGGAGGGGAGAGAAGAGCAGGCAGACTGACGAAGTACACTGCTGAGGGGAGCAGCAGGCGGCAGGAGAGGTCTGCGCACCATGTGGGACCCTTGCCCGGCAGCCAGGGATCGAACCGGCACCTGCAGAGGCTGCAGGCAGCTTCACAACCCAGGGTTCAACCGCTGTGCCACCGGGGAGGCCCTGTACATACTTTAAAAAAGTATTCACTGTTTATCTGAAGTTCAAATTTAACTAGATTTGTGTATTTTTATATTGTCATTCTGGCAACCCTACCTATAAAGTCTAAAACTTTTACTATTTGGCCTCTGTTGAAAAAGTTTGCCAACATTTAAGCTATAGTAACAATACAATGATGATGATGATAAGGAGTAGCAGAAGTAAGAGCAACGGTAAAAATAGCATCAACAACCTTTCATTTGATTTATTGGTGTTACTGTGTTATCTCATTTGATCCTGATAATATTTAATGCTGGCAAAGACCCTGTGTCCTATAGTGAGCACATGGTGATGCTTACGGCTACATCCCTTGTCGCTTTTGGCCAGTCCTGATCCACCCTGGGCCTACCTACTGTTTTTGGAGGAGCGTTTGTGGTTTATCGTTATTCTTTCCCCACAGGTTTATATCTCTTCTTTTCCAGAAACAAGTCAAGGCATCCCCTGTACCACTACCGTTTGCTGTATTTCATTCCTGGTTAACAGACTCCATATGCTTATTATATGTGTCAAATAATTGTAGAGTTATTTCTGGGTTATTTTATCTGAGAGTTGTCTTTACACAGCACATTCTCATGCACTGAACCACCTCCATGCAAACCAACAGACACCCAGTAGGAAACCACATTTGATATGAAAGAGCATTTAATAGGGATGTCATTCGGGCAATCTTCTTGACTTGATCTACTGCTGTGATCCACCACAGTGTAGTAATTGTGTATCAGAGTTCTCTCACTTTTCTCCCCATTGTATATGTGAAATGAATATATTGAATGGCAACTGGATTAGATAGCTAACTTTTGTTATTTAGTCTATTTCAAGTGTTTTTGAGCCAAAGTGAAAGAATAATTTTTACCCTACAGGCAGTAACTATCAACATTATCAACCTTCTGATCCATATAACTATTATTAAAAATATTAGGCTGGGGTTTTTAAAGTGCCTCTGGTCAATTTTTTGATTATTTTTAATCTATTTTTAAAATCTAACTAAGGCATTTGCTTAATTACAGACAATAGACTATTGTCTTTAAGAAAGAAGGCGATAGGAAAATAAAACAGCTTCAGAATGTTTTTCTGAAGAATCCGGTCTGCTTGTTGACATTGGAGGTGGGAGACACACTTATTTACCTGTGATGTCTCAGGCTCTCAGATGTCGACTTCATGGGTGCCTTTTTCAGTCATTGGAAAAGGATGAGGCTGAAACCTCCAGTCTGTTTTCATGTGATAACCTTGACACTGGACTACTGTTTGGTAGGGCCTCAGCATCAGGGAGGGAGGCTGACTTTTGTAGGTAAAAAGGTTAAGCCCAATAACAAAGTTTGTGTTATGAAAAGTCACATTGATGGAATTTACTAATTTTTAAAGAGCCTTCTACCGAAATGCTAAAATTTAAAAGTACAACGATGAACTCATTGAAGCACAATTTAATTACTATTTTTCTTGTGTGTAAAAATATTCTTCATGTTAGTTTAAGTGCACTACTCTTCAAGATCAACTATAAAACTTGAAAGTGTCAGTCATTCAGATAATTGGAAACATAAATTTAAGGAATGTGCAGCTGTAAAATTAACTACTGGTTTCATTTAAAAAACTAGATTTACTAAAGGTAAAATCTGCTGTTTTCCAAAACCTTTTTTTCCTGCATGATTATGTTGTAAGGGGGAAAAAAAACAATCTTCATCTTACATTTAGTGAATTTTAATGTTACATTTTTGTTGTTGTTTTGTCTTTCATCCTTAAGTATTGAGAAAAGAAACTACCATGTTTATCTACTTATTTTGACCTTAACCTTTTTTTTTTTAATGAAAGAGACTTAAAATGTCCCAGCTGGTCTGACTCCTAGTGAGGGGGGAGAAGACAATAGTGAACACTTCTTGTGCAAATGTCAAAAAGATGGAGTAAGACTTGAGTGATTTAAGTCAACTGTGAAAGTGGTCATCTCATATTCATAAAAAAATTTAAAAAGCACTTCTTAAAATTGTAATATGATTGCAGTTTTCAAAACGAAAATGCACAGCAATATACCAATTCGGGGGCTCTCTTAATTCCTTTAGATTATGGCTCACAATTTGCTTTAATTTACGCTCCGTTGAACTGGTACAAAAGGAGGAATTCCACTGATAGGCAAACTGGGGAGCCTTAAAAGTTGTAAAGCTGAATTGCTTTTAAAGAGGTTTGGCTTAATTGTTAGAGAGTAAAATTTTATTCCAATTAGAAATTCCACTGCAAGAAACTAAAAATAACATGAATTAGTCAGAGTCTATAATACAAAAAGAAAAAGGAAAACCCATCTTATCTGGTGGAATTTAGTGGTTAGCCCTCACCTTGGCAAGCCTAAGTGTTTTGAATTTCCAAAATGGAGTCTTTCAATATACTTAAGTTTTATTTGTTCATAGAGATCCATTCACCTTCATTGACATAAACTTACTGTAACCTCATGGAAAATGTTATATAGTTTGAGCTTTTGCAAGAGAGTTGGTTTGACTTTTAATGTGTAGTAAGAAGAGTAGAAAGGTCCAATATCCACAGTTGCTTAGATTAAATGGCTGAATTTCCTTTGGCTACAGACATGACCCACCTTATCTAATACCAGCCCTCAGTGTGCAGGCTAGTGATGTCCTAGGACACAAAAAAATCTAACTCAGAAAGTTGTAAAATGAGGACAAGAGATTTTAAACATCCAAAGATTCCTAAGGATATACAGGGCCACTGGGGACTGGGAAGGTTTTCTGGAAACTCCTCATTAATTGGTTCCTTGACTTTCACAATATTAATCAAAGAAGTGGTTCTGAGAATAATGGATTTCTAGGAAAAGACAAAAAATGAAGAGAGGCAGAGGTTTCTGTCATCTTTCTGGATGTGAATGGTCTAACTGGTGTGTGTAGTTTGGAGTTGGGGAACCAATGATGAGATTCAGTTTAACACATTTCAAAGTCCTAGGTTATCTCAGCTATAAATTCTAGTCCCTTAATTTTTCAGAAGTGTATAATTTAGTATGTTATAGGTTTTTGCATGGAAGAGTTTTAGATTGAATTTAAAATATGGAACTGTAAGTTTTGAGGAGAACAGATTACTAGAGTCAGCTAACTCAAAGAATTGCTAGGAAATAATGGATAGCCAAGAAAACTGGAAAAGAGTATTTTAGTCACTATAATAGTTACCAAGTGTAATTCTTTCCAAGTGAGAAAATGGTCCTGTTGTTACATGGGTACAGAAAATAAGAACTCAAAGGCATAAATGTATGCATGTGTATCATAAATATCTTTTTAGACTTGTCTTTACAAAAGAGAAATACTACCTGAGCCTAAAATAAAAAAAAAAAAAACATTAAGAACTGATTTAATTTCTTATATTGTAAATAATGTACTTTCATTGTAAAAATGTAAGCTTACATTTCTTAAATCGTAAACTGTTTGATAAATAACTCATGTTTACCTAAATGGCAATAGTCTATTTGTGCAAATGCATAATACTTACAGGTATAGAATCTCTCCTTTTCCTACTGCAGTTGCTATTGCTTGCTACCATGGGCCAGGCACTGTGTTAAGTCCCTTATACACAGTCATTGATTTTTCACATCAACCTGAGATAATTATTATTAGATTCCTTTCACAGATACAGAAAGTAGGGCACTTTATTATTAGACTGAATATTATGATATTATCATTTTTTGTCGGTTGAGTACTAGAACTTTAATGTGGATACACCAAAGAAATGTTATTATACTGACTATAAATGCATAATTATAATTATCCCTTGAGTTTAGATTAACAGTGGCAGGTAGAAAAGCCTGATATAGAAAGGTCACTATGGAAAGAGGGCCTTTGCTTCCTTAAATTTCTTTAAAAATTCAAATTCACTTTGTGCTCAGTAATACCATAGTGCTCTTTTGTAGGAGATAAGTCTTCCAGAACAACTTACATATTATAGAATTGCTAATTAAAGCTAAGGAAAATAAGAAGAAACTCTTTAACTGGAAATAGCAATAAGTCACTATGTTATACACTAATAGCATTTGATGTTCTTTACTGATTGCCAAGATTTATTTTAGTTGCAAGAGAAATTCTTTTGAGTTCAGTGTGCAACACTTTCACCAAAAGAGATTTGTGTTTGGTATGTTCGTGTATTAACAAAGTAGGCTTTAAGCTAAAATTTGAAAAGGTGAAAGTACACTTTAACATGAATTTGGGTGACATTTTTTTCTCCCATGTATCTTATTTTTTAAAAAATCAGAGTTAACTGTAAGTTTCATTTTTTTAAAGATTTATTTATTTATGCATACAAGAACTGGGGTACATGCCAGAGGTGCAGGGGGTGGGGTGAGAGGATTCACCAGAGACAGAGTGGGGAACAGAACAGGCAGATTGACCAAGGTACACTGATGAGGGGAGCAGTGGATGAGACAGGAGAGGTCTGCTGTGCCATGTGGATAGCTCATGGCCAGGGATTGAACTCATGCTGCAGTGGCTGTGGGTAGCTTCATAAGTTGTCTTAACCCCTTGCGCCACCAGGGAGGCCCAACTGTAAGTTTCATTCTCCGAGAGAAGGACCCTGAGGTGGGTTCCTTTGCCTTGGTGGGGGTGGGAGGGTATAGTGTGATACATCAGAACTTTCCAAAGAGACAAAAAGGACTGACTATTTCTAAAACAAATGATTTTACAGGCATGTTAATGGCTTGGAAACAAACAGTTGCTGGTGCTACTTTGTTTTCAAGCTGATTCAGTGTGGCTTGGGCCGGTGTTTGGAAACCATTCATTGGAAGGAGATGTCAGGAAGAACAGCAGATAGATTAAATTCCAACAGCCTTTGACATGTCTTACCTCTGGTGCTTGGAGACTTTTAATTTTGAAATTTTAGAAAGATAAGCTAACCGGAAAAACAGTGATCCACAGCCTCAAAAATACTTACTGTCGAGTTCAATTTCCCATTTTTGTGTCCCATTGGGCATGTATGGGAAGCTCCATTGCACCTTTTAAAGTGAGACTAGCCTTGAATATTTTGCTGTCAAATGGCATAAACCAAATTCACCAAAATTACAGGCACCTAAGATCATGTTAGCATTAAAAATGCTAACATGATGCCCCCAGTTTCTATAACTGTCAATGTCCCCTATTAGGCAAATGCAAAAATACTTGAAGATGATAAAAATATGTTTAAAAGTCTGAGGATAATGAAATTATTTCAAGGTAGCTTTTTAGCTTAGTGATTGTGTTTCAATTTGTAAATGCTATAACTGTTTAAATTTTTTTTTTCCTCTAGCAAGCTGCAAACTTTTAAAGACATTAAGCCTGCCAAATTATAGCCACTTATTTCTGCCTGACGTATTTTTCAGCTTAGAACCACAGAGGGACTGCCAAGCCTGTTCCTTTTCATTACCTGTTCTGTGTCTGGCCCAGAGTTTAGATTTTCGAAAATGGAAAAAAGCTGTTTGCAAAATCACAAGGCTCTTGAGCTCTTAGTTTCTTCTTAGTATCAACGTTTATTTATTTAGGTTTGGGCTGGGTTTCAAAAGATTGAAATTGGAAACAGAGAAGGTGACTCTGAACACCATTTATCTGTATATAAGGGAACGTTCGATGTACATTTAATTTAAAAAATTGCTGTTTCCTACAAGAGGGAGCTATTTTTCACATTGTTACAACATTTTTAGAGGTCACTAGGTGGTCATGTCACCAGCAGGGAGTTTTTGTTTGGCAGGCGGCATTGGCAGTTAGTTACAAATGCCTCCCGTGATTCAGTGTTCAAAGGGGGCTGCTTTGCAAGTAACAAATACTTACAACCTGAGAACTGAAGTATAAAAAGTAGTGACAGGGGAAAATGTTTGGAAATGTAAAACAGCATCTTTAGTGGCCAAATTGGGGTGTTCGGGGAGTTGAAGATTACATGTCTACTTTATACTTGAATTTAGCGTTTACAGAAGCAATAATGTCTTAACTACTGCAGCTGGCCGTCACCTCGCTTCTAGTTAACAAGTGCTCTTAATTTGTGACTCCTTGGTTCCCGTGATTTGGAATAATGCTCAGATTCCTGACAATAATCTTTATTAACCTCGTCCCCTGCATTTGCCATCCTGGTGGTCATTCCTCATTGTGAATGCTGGTAATTTAAGCAAGATTAAGTGGGCGGCTAAAAGCACCAATTACCCAGACTTTTAGGCTTCCATATTTACAGACAAACTAGTATTTCAAATTTGGGATAAGCAAATTATAAGCTGTCTTTATGTGAAAATAAATAAGTGAAGGTGCAGATGGATCTTTGAGGAAATGGTTAAGTAGGAAAAAAAAAGATTAATAGCCAATCATTAAAATTATGAACATTTTATTCATAGTTTTTAAAAAGTATTTAAAAAGAGACAGATTTTTATTTTCATGTCAGGGTAATTGTTATGTCTTCTCCATGCTTTCTTTTTTTAAACTAAGGAATAACGTAAAGAATGCAGATATCACTTAAGAATACAGTATGGTTATTTTGTTATATTATATTATATATAGAGAGAGAGTGAGAGAAAGATACTTGTCTCTCTCTCTATATGAAGTTAGAATATATTATATATAATAGAATATATATAAAGCTAGAAAGGAAAATAATTCAATTTGAGCAAAAAATTGAAGAATTGTCAGGCTGCTATTGAGTTGGTTAGGGAAGAAAACCCTAAAGAATTCTGAACTTCTTTAACAAGACAAAGAAAGACATTTAGTACCTATGTCTATTTGTGCCTCAAAGAGAAACTACAAATAAATTGATAGAACTTTCATTTGCCCTAATCATCAGTAGTATCTTTCCTCTTATAATTTTGTGAAAATTTTTAAATTATTTATGTAAGAACAAGCGGCTGTCACAGACATACAGATTTTTTTTCTTTCAGAGTGAATTAAATTTGCATCCTTAATGACGCTTTGCTACTTTAATCCTTTACAGAAATCTTTGTGGCTCTGAAGAGTCATTGAAATATTGGATTTGAATATTCAAAAGAGTCTTGCTAAGTGACTAAAAAAAAAGAAACCAAAGTCTATAGTGGACATGTTGTCATGGACACTCAATTTTATAATACAGTTTTCCTTTTTGTACTTAGATAATTTTATTTTCATTCTTTAATTACATTTGTGTAAGCAGTGGCTGTGTAACTGTGATACCATAGTAAACACTAGGAATATATTAAACCTCTGGATACAAATACAGAAAACTGAGGATATTGTTATTCAACTTTACTTTTAAAAAGAATATTTTTTAAACAGTGGTTTTTTTTTTTTAGATGTTTATCTCTATGAGCTGGGGATATTTGCATTAATCCTTCAGCAATGGGTGACTTGAACATATTTATCTTATAGCTGATAATGATAGTTAATGAACTAAGCTAATAACAATAGTAATGATAACCATAACATGCATTTATAATAGCAATACTGCTTGGACCTGACTAAATATACTAAATGGTTTGCAAATTTTATCTCATATAATACTCTGAGAGTATTATTCTCATCTAAGGGATGAACAAAATTGAGGATCAGAGATTTAACCTCCCCCGCCAAACTACGCAGATGACATTGCTGTAGAATTGGGTTTGAATCCAGATATGTGAAATCCCATTTATTCATTCGACAAACATTCCCTCACTCTTCAGTTAATTAGAAAAATTGATAATTTTTAAAGTCTTTTTAGAAATGGCTATTGTCTTTCTTACCAATTTCTTCTCTCAAGAAATCATTGGAAAATAAAAAGTCATTTATTTCCTCCAGATACTTACTCCCCTTCAAAGACTTACTTTTGTCTAAGTTGAAACTTCCATCAATCATTTGAACTGTTAGTTTTACACTGACTTGACAAACTTGGTTTAACTGAGAGAAGCACTGGCTACTGCCTAGTGGGTCCATACCAGATGTTGTTGGAGATGAATCAATCTGCAGTTTTGCTGTTTAGGTGTTAGAAGCCATGGCTATGTGATAGCAGTACTATTAAAAGCAAAGCGCTCCCTCTTTGTGAGATTTTGTGGTTTACTGGATGGTTTCCTCTGGGTCATCTCACTTGAACCTCTTAGTGAGCTTGGGAGGGTAGGTGACATCATTTTCATTTTACAAGCCTCACAGCTAAGATGCATGAAACGCCATTGCCTATGGATGTTCCCCCTCCCCAGCCCCATCCATGCTGACGCTGGCCATGGCGTCTTGGAACCAACAGGGCCACCAGCCTACTCTGACCTGAATCCCACCTGGGCTGGGCTTTTTTTCCTTTTATATCTGGCTCTAAGATTCAAAAATGAACCAATCAGGTGTGAGCTAGATGGAACAATCAGGTTCAAGCCCACTTCATTAATTTTTTGGATTGAAAAAGGGAAAATGAGCTGATTTGGTACTACATGGTACAGTCAGATAATTAGGCTTGTGGGGTGGGTTACCCTGAAGGAGACATAAGGTAGAGCAATAGCCAGCTTGATTATTCTGCTGCCTGCCTTTGGAGAAGAAGGTTTTGTTGGACCACCTTTGAAGAAGTCAGCAGCTGGCTTTCGAAGAGGAAACATTCATCAGACCACCTTCAAAGAAGGATTCTGCTCCTAGTCTCTGAAGAGAGCATCACAGAACAGTTGATCCCCATGGAATTCACCAGACCATCATAGACTTCATAGACTTGGTGACTTCTAGACTTCAACACTTCTGTAGATGTTCACAGACACTTGGCCACTGCACCTGCCTCCAACCCTGCCTCTGACATCTTCTGCAAGGAGCACCGTCAGATTGGCCCAGCCTCTCAAAGAGCTGACCACAGCCTCTGGTTCTCCAGCACTACATGCTGGTGCTGTTGAGTCCATTGCTATCTGGTCCAGTGTCTGGCCCAGCCTTAAGACCGCTGCTGTGGGCAGGATCACCTCATCTTCCATGAGCAGCCTTTGTTTGGGGTTCTGGGACTGCAAACATTATTTAAGGTGAGATAGCCGGCAGCTTATGGCCTCAAAAACTCCTTTTCCCATCTCTTGTGTGTTAAATAATTCTGTATTGGACCCTGAGCCTGAGTGGTGTTGCAATTTCATGTGCAGATGAGAACCCATCAGCAGTGACCTGTCCTCTACCTCAGGCATTGTCCCCTAGAATACTTTGCACTGTTTAAACACTGTTTCAGGTTGAAGGTTCAGACTATGCACTATTACGTTAGGGTTACAGACTCATCCTGCAGTGCCATTCAGGAACATCTATGTAAAAGCCACAGCCTAGTGGGTGCTAAAATGCTGCTGGCACTCACTTGGGGATTTTTGGCACCGTTCCTTGTAAATTGCTCTATTCTCTGAGGGTTTGTAGCAGTTGTTTGATTTGACCTTAGTCCATGGGCATTCCAGATAATGAAAGAATGAATATCCAAGCACTAGGTATTCAGAGCTGTCCTAGGCTGCTCCACTGACAGTAACGTTGTGCTTAAAAGGTGATCCACCTGTTAGAATTCAGCCTAATTCTCCCTGGGTTCAAAGCAGTTGGGTTGTCTATTTTTTCTGTGCTAAGGGTATCAAAATTCAGAAAAACAGCTATACATTGTCCATTTTATTTTAAGAACTTATTAAATTATAGACTGCCTGAGATCGAATCTCGGCTTTGCAATTTATTAGCCCAGTGAATTAAGCAGGTTCGTTCGTTCATCCCTCTCTCCTTCTATTTTCTTATCTGTCAATTGGGGAAATAATAGCATCTGCTTCTTTAGATGTACAGATTGAATGAGTCAACACACATAAAGGGGTTGGAATAGTATAGTGTACAGTATAGAATTATATGTTTGGTATAGGAAAAGTGCTGGTGAATGTTAGCTGAATATTTCCTATTATGGGAACTATGGTCATATACTCTAGTGTCTGGGGGAGTATAGTAGTCTTGGCAAAGTTATTAATAATCTTGAACTAGGCCAATGGTTTGCTCATAAACCAGGTCAATGGGGGAAAACAAAAACAAAAAGAGCCCTGAAAAGTAGTGTTTACCAATTTCCATGGTGTAAACACTGTTAGCATCAGTGAGGTACAGACAGATAGCCATGGAGTGGGAAGAGATGCTCATCATTGACTTTCACTAGCTAGTAGCAGTTGGTTCCAGCACAGTCCTGAATCAGACCTTTATGCTGTATAATCATTAGAGTAATTGTCAATTAGGGTGCTCCTCAAATAATAGTTATCATCTTTTCAATGTGGCCTGGAATTTAGAGTCAGTCCTCACAGATGGGGACCCCAGGCATAGCTGATTGACTGGGATTACACCAATCCATTTTCTATCCAGGAAGGTCAAACATCACTCTTTTCCCATTAAGGCTGAAAGTTGTAACAGAGTTGCTATATAAATGATAGATCTTCCCAAGAAAGATTTGGGATTTCCTGCTATTAGTGTCCAAGAGCAACTTTCTCATTGACCTCCTAAAGCCCACTTACTCTTTTATTTTTACCTTGATCTAATATTTCCTTTCTTTACTAAGTTAGCCAAAATAAGTTTCTGTTGCTTATAATTCCTAGAAACCTCAGCAAACCTTGTGTTTCGCCATGTCAATTATCCTTTGTTAAAATTCTTTCTTTTGGAATTGCTTGATGTAGTCTGTTTTTTGTCCTGGTACCTTCAGAGATAGGAATAAGGCAACCTCTGCTATTGTCTTAAAGCTGTGACTTGGTCAGAGTTGTTCCTAATATTATTATTTTTTGATTAATCAGGTTTTTAAAATTTTTTATATATTTCTTACATCATTTTTCATTTTTGCACAATGTATGCATTTTCATCTTGGTTATGTTCCCCATACAATTGCACCCCCCTTATTTTAACCCCAATCCCTCTTCTCCCCCCTCCCTCCTGTAGTGTGTCTCTGGTTTATAGTTGCTTATTGATTTTGATTTTTTCTTTATTATAGTTATTCTTTTTCCTGGTCTCTTATTTAGATTAATTCAAGAGGGCACCTGCACCCCTATGTTTATAGTAGCATTATTTACAATAGCTAAGCTTTGGAAACAACCCAAATGCCCAAAAATAGATGGCTGGATCAAGAAGATGTGGTATATATACACAATGGAATAATACTCAGCAATCAAAAAAGATAAACTCATGCAATTTGCAGCAACATGGATGGCGCTGGAAGGGATCATGCTCAGCAAAATAAGCCAGAAAGAAAAAGAAAAATACCAGATGTTCTCACTCATAGAGTTCTCCCTATTATTAAATCAGCATTATCTTTATTTACTTAAAATATTAGTTCAAAACTTAGGGTCACCCAAGAGCAAAATTTCATTTTTATTCATGCTAACAGTTACAACTAACTCTAGTTGTAATATTCAACTAATTAGAAGAACTACCGTGTGCCCAAGTCTGCTCAAACACAAGATTATTCGTATATTCATAGGTTTTCCTCATATAAATATTGCGTCAAAAACCCAACAAAATGAACAATGAAAGGAGAGGCAGAGTATGTCTTATTTTAGTCTGGACCCTGTTCCCAGATTTACCTGTCGTTTTCCTAAGGGTTGATTTTGGCCAACTCAGCTTTTTTTCCTTCTCTGGTAACTGAGGCAAAAGGACCTGGACCTTATGCCTGACAGGTCCTGTTTGTGAAATAAAAGATTATTCTCCACCAATGTATTAAAAGTACAATATCTGAAACAGCCTTCTCTTTTGTCAAAGAAAAAAACCAAAAAACCAGTCACCTAGTAAGAATAATCTTGGTTCAACTTGTTCTTTTTTTTAAAGATTTATTTATTTATACAAGAACTGGGGTACAGTCAGAGGCACCGGAGGGTGAGAGGATTCACCAGAGACCAAGCGGGGAGCAGAACAGGCAGACAGACCGAAGACATTGCTGAGGAGAGCAGTGGGCGAGACAAGAGAGGTATGCCGCGCCATGTGAGAATCTCCCTGGCGGGCTGGGAATTGAATCTGCACTGCAGAGGCTGCGGACAGCTTCACAGTGCAGTGCTCAACCCGCTGCACCACCGGGGAGGCCCACAACATGGTGTTTAAAAGGGAGCCTGCTTGGAAGCCTCAGCAATATTAGAGAAACATCAAAGAGCTCTTCAGAAGAAAAGACAAGCACCCGATTATGCAGAGAAAGAAGACCAAAGAGAACGCCCTAATTATAATTATATTCCGCAAAGGAGTACTTTCTAGACTTGAATGTCCTGGATCTATCATATGAAAAAATATTTTTGAAAACAATAGAAAGCTTGATAATTATTGAATTAAATTAGGCTATTTGTGTAACAGGGTGGTCCCCAAGAAAAGGGGGAAGCTCAGGTTCCTGGCTCCACCCAAGGTAGGGGGAAGCTGATCAGGGAAGAGAAGAAGCTGGAGAGGAGACTGAAGAAGGAAGGACGCAGGATGGAGAGCAAGAAGGAGAACTGGAGGGGGCACATGGAGCAGAGAGACATGTGAAGAAGCTATACTTGCTTTTTGTTCCTGGACTGGTTGAAACAGATGTGGGTGAGAGCCCCGTGGGGAGGTAAACAATGGAAGTGTTTATCTTGATTTTGATTTTGCCCTTTTCCTCCCAAACTTGCCTGGCTGTTTCTGACCCTTTTCTATGGATCCCCACCAAAAGGTGCTTCAGACTTGTGGCAGGCTTTCAGGCCTCAGTGGCCCTGCCTTGGGCCAACCCTGTTTGGCTGGGCATTTACCTATGAGGGGATGAGTAACTTCGGGTGCTAGATTTGGAAACTTTATTCTTCCTCTTTGTTGCACATTAAATATATTAAATTTCCTTTCCATTAAAGGTCTTATATGTTATGTCTTGATGCGGCGGATGGCAGAACCTATTTAGAGCAGGCAGGTTTGGGGTTCTGGGGTGTCCCTCTCCTTGTCCTGTAACATCAGTATGTTAGCTATTATTACCATCATTTGATGAAAGGGCATTTTAATAGCAAGAAGTAGGAAAGACATTACTTAATTTCAGAATAAAAGGCTAGTACCTGGGAAGGGCATTGGCAATCTTTTATTCCCACAATATTTGTTTCCTCATGTGTGTGCACATGAGTGTATATGCACTTGTGCACATATAAGTGTGTACATGTGTGAAAACCTCAGCACGAGCCAGGACTAGTCTTCGACTTGGCACTTAGGAATTATTTAACTTGGCCATACTTTTTCCTTGGTTGTACATTAACATTCTTGGAAGTTACACAGCTGGAAATAGGCATAAGCAAGAGAGAATTAATTTTAAATGACTGAATCCTCTTAGCTTTTCCTCAGAGTTTTATCCCCATCTGGAAACCCCTCTTCCTTCCAGGGCCTTTGCTGTGCATCCCTTCTTCACGTCTAGCTGTTATCCCTACTCTCTGAGAAGCCTACCCTATCACCCTACACCAAAGGGACACTCCTTTCTTCCTGCAACCAAGCATATTAGTGAAATGTCCAAGTCACACAGACTTTGATTCAATTTCCAGTTCAACCATTTAAGAGCAATGTGACTCTGGGCAATCTACTTAGGTCTCACAGACTCACTTTATTCAACTTCACAATAGGAATAATAATAACTTTCCCCTTGGAGTGTAATTGGAGAGGACTAAATGAAACAATATGCTTTACTTATACCTTGCATATGCATACAGCAAACAAATTAAATAAAGCCTTATTTAACTTAATAGTTTAATTAGATTATCAGGCTTTTTGTTGTTTTCAAAAATATTTTTTCGTTTTATTGGCCCAAGACATTCAAGCCTAGAAAGTACTCATTTAATTGCTGAATATTATTATAATTAGGGTGTATTTGAGGAACATTTGGGGAATTCCCTCTGGTCTTCTTTCATCTGCATGGATGGGGGTTTGTCTTTCCTTTTGAAAAGTACTTATCCTCCATCCTAACAATGGAATCATTGATCATGTGCATTTGTTTCCTTTACCAAAAGAATCTGTAAGACTTATCCATTGCTGAATGCTCATAACACCTAGCACATTAATTTTCCATAGTAAATTCCCATCAGATATGGTGACGATTAAGGCAATGGTTGACATTAGACTGTTCTTTTTGCTGCCACCCATGAGTACGTCACCATTCCCAAGGATGCTTTGGGGGTGGTGGGGCTGGGGCTCTCATCAATGAGGCTTTAGAAAATCTTTTTAAGAGTATTGCAGCTCCCTTCTTCTTGACTCTTGCCTTATGTCCTGTGACTTGAAGTTCAAATCTAAAGGGAGGGGCTCTTTAGTTGCTCAGTGGGGCTGGTGAGCTTCAACGCTGTCGGAGGAGATAGATGGTTTGACCTCAGAGCAATCAGTCAACAGGTCGGTATTTTGGGGAGTGGTAATCAGTGTCAGTTGGGGTCTGCTCACCAGGAAGTTTCTCACTAAGTGATTTTCCAGGTCTGGGGACCCTCATTAAGGGACTGTGCTCTCTCACCTCTGTGCTTCTAGTCCCCCACCTCCCCATCCAACTTGTATAGGTTGTCCTAAGGACTGGGTAAATTGTCTCTCTGTTGGTTTTCAGTGCAAGTGGATAATAGTTAGATATTGTGGAGAAAGAATTACCTCAACCTTTGAAACCTTTGAGGGCAGAAAGTGAGAAAGAATTGAAGTTATTTATGGGCATTCCTTATAAATAAGCAAACAAAGAAGACAATAAAGCTTTTTTATTATGGAAGAAAGCTATTATGTCAAACTATATGAAATCGCTGATATTTGACTATTTCTGTCCCACAGAAAAGTACACTGATATTTGACTGTTGAAAATACACTTCCTATCATTCAGCTAAATTGCTGTGAATGTGGTTTGTGTTTCTGTTTGTTTTTGAGCTACCAGATTGCATTTGAATTATACATTCAGAATGAAGAGAATGGGTGGGAAGGAACTTTTGAGTTGTTTTTTTCCCAGCATTTGATACATGTGAGTGAAAATGTCATATAAGTTTTATGTCCAACCTTTGGATGGGTAAACAGATTCAGAGACATCTTCTTTGCATGGTATTGCTGATAATCTGGTAATTTTTTTTTTTTTTTGAGGGAAACAGAAGGGTATTTTTGTGTGTGTTGAGCAGCTAATTTGCAGCGTCAACCTGATCCTGACTACATAGAGTCCCTCTGGGGTCTGCTGTGCTGTAAACCCCTCAGAAGCCAGGGTTGTGCCTGTCCTGTTTGTTCTCTCCTCCCTGGCACCTGGGCCACTGAGCGCTCAGGAAATATGTGGTAAAGGGATTGAAGAATTGGGCGTTGATCGTTTGGGTGGCTTACTCTCGCTTATTTAGCTAGTAAACAACCACCCCAGAACATGTTCATTTCAGTTGCTTCCATTTGGACTTCATAATTTCACATCAGAAATGTTCCCACTTCTAGTGATCGCTCCTCCCAGAGTGGAAATTTCACTTCCATGAGCCACAAGGCCACCCATACTGCAAATCTGAGACTGCCTTCTATACCATTGTGTCTTGGGCTGGTTCCCCTACGATTCTTTCCAGATGTGGATTGCTTTCAGGTAGTTTACCAGACTCTTTCATTCTGCATCCGCTGTCTGGTTTCACGTTCCCTCACCCTCTGAGAAGGAGCACTCTAGTAGTGTTCCACATATTGTACTCATGAATCCAGAAACTTCAGGTAACTACCAGCTATAATTTCTCATTATGTTTGGATTCACAAGCTAATTTTTGCAGCTCTTTGTTCTGCAAGTCTTTCGAATCTGTTGGTTAGCACTACGAAACTTTAAGTATAGGTGCATACATGAATACTTCTGTACTTCTGAACTTGGACTCTGAGGATAATTTATGGTCATTGAATATGACCTTACACCTCCTTTTAGTTTAGAGGCTATAATACATTTGTGAAACATTGATTTAAAAAATGGCCATGTCATTTGCTTTCCCTACCAGTGACACAGTCAACAAGTGGTTAGTGAGTGTACGTTAGACAAGCTCCATGTGTTTTTATGGTTGCATTTTAGCAATTTTTTCCCCAGCATAGAACTGTGGCAAATTTAATCTCATGTCTTTCCCTCACAATGTTGAAATGTGTATTTATAATCTCTGTCATTTGGACTTAAAGTTATTTCCAGAGAAACATATCCTGGTTTTTAGGTCTGAAGCCCATTTGGATTGCCATTCTTTTTTATTCTACATGTTTTCTTAGCAAATATATGGCACATACAGAAATGTGGACACTTTCATTCATTTGGAAGCATCTACATGAACACTGAGATAATGTTTTAAAAATAGGCACATTAAATATGCCTATTATTTCTTAATCAACTCCTCAGCATGCCCGACCCTATGTTGAGTGATTATTTGATAATTTGATAAATGACACTTTGAATCTATACTTTCATCAGGGATGAAAAATGTGAGCAGAAAAGGGCTTAGAATATTAAATGCTATAGCTCACTCTACTTCATGGAGCTCTCCTGTGGCTAACATCCCTTTTCTTTTTTTATAAATATATTTTTGCTGAATCTTTTTAGAACATAGATTATAGAGGTGTGACTACTTTGGAAAGAAATGGAAAAGGACAGTATTTATTTAAATGGCCACGAGATGGCAGACCTAAAGTCCAGATGTCTCAAAGTAGCTGAGACATTTATGTAAGGAATTGCATCTTTGAGGATGCTCTCTAAGTCATCAGCTTCGCAAAAGAAGACTCCTACATATTATTGAGAATTGTTCAATTCTGTCGCAGGCATACCGAGGGAGAAGAGTTTCAGGTTAATGGAAAAATGTTTAGCCCATCACTTCCTCCCCTCCTGGAAACTTACTTTCCCCAGCCATAAGATTCAACCAAAGCACACACAGCTCCACTAACTTTGTTCCATTCTCCTGGTGCAGAAGCACAATTGCCTTTCACCTTCCCTCCAGTAGGAACCCTCTCAAAGGAGCTGCTTCAATAGACTTTTTTTTTTTATATTTCTCTACAAATATCTGCTCCTTGGAATCTTAATTTGATTTTCTTCAAATGTTGTGCTAACAAAATTCTGCAACAGGCCTTCTTTTGCACATATCCTTCTTAAAGCAGTGACATGACAATCTGTTTTGGTTTTCATTTTAATTTACCCCATGGGAATACTCTATACCATGTAAACATAAACAAAGGGAGGTTTAATTTAACACCAAAAATTCAAATTAAGAAGGGAAATATTTAGTTCCAGATACAGGAGGGCAATTTGCTGCTCTGTGGGAAGAGTTACAACAAATCTTAGTAGATTTAAATATATGGTAGAGGGAAAATTAAAATATACATTTGGTGAAACTTGCATACACACACACATGTGTGCACATACACACACATCTCAGTTACCAATAAGGAAAAATAATTGATCCGATGCCCTGAGGTCTTGTGTCAGTGACCTACATTCTGACAGTTGTTCATTTCTAAGCAAAAGTTAATGTGATGAGACAAGTTTCTTGACAGTGACAAATCATCCATGGACAATAGGTTTAGTTTAGGTGAACGGTGAGCAAAGTTCTGGACCACAGTTAAGCCAAGATATATTTGGTTTTCTTATTAACAATCATCAATAAGCCCTGCATGGTGTCTGGTTGGGTATATTTTTCATAGAAAGCTGCTTTGGCAGATTTAAATGGTCGACAGAGAAGCCTTCTCATTATTGAATGGGAATAACAAGAATGAATAACAAATGAATAATGATCACCTTTGAACATTATACACTAATAGTGGATGTGCTAGTGGGTCACGGAGTCCCTTCATTTCATTTGTCTTCCTTGCTGTCTAAATTTGTCGTTTTCTAATGGAAGAATTTTTGTTTTGAGATTCCCTAACTTTGGTTAAATTTTCCACTTGACCTTGACTTTTAAAAGGTCACCTTTCAGAACACATTTCCATTACTCATGCTGCATGAAATTATGTCTTGCTCACTTTGGTGTGACCTTCCCTGTTGGTAGGAACAGCATTGAACGGAATGATATTAAACAATTATTGACCAAGTGAGATCTGACTGGTCTGTTGTGTAACTTTTCTGTTATGAATGGCTTCTTTTCACATTCTGTCTCTGTTTTTGCCTTGAAATATGTTTTCAAAGCCATCATCAGTTTGTGAAATTCAAATGTGTAGCTTAACAGAAACCAATTTCAGAGGGTTTTCCTCGAGTCTGTCTTGAAAATGAGAGACCCATCTACTCATTAAAAGTGTCTACTACAAAGGGAAACCCTGTAGAAAAGAATGAAAAACTTTAGAGTCTGTGCATTTGGTTTATTCTATGTTATGAAATAATGATTACTAATATTTCCATGGTTATATCAGGCATGCATTTACAGACATTATCACATTTATATATCACAACAATCCATAAGAGACTTACTTTTATCCTTCTTAGTTCATTCAATAGGAATCTAAGTTTCAGGGTCATTAAATAACTTGCCCAGGATTCAAGCTCAGTCAGGTCTATTCAATTCCAAAACTCAGACACTAGATCAGTACCTTCTCCTCCTAAGGACTTGAGTGATACTTTATTTTTGTAAATTTTTAAAAATCATAATTGAGGGCCTCCCCGATGGCGCAGCGGTTGAGCGCTGGGTTGCGAAGCTGCCTGCGGCCTCTGCGGCACCGGTTCGATCCCCAGCTGCTCCCCGGCCACCAGAGGAGGGTCCCACATGGCACGCAGACCTCTCCTGCCGCCCGCTGCTCCCCTCAGCAGTGTACTTCGGTCCTGCCTGCTCTGCTCCCCGCTCTGGCTCTGGTGAATTCTCTCACCCTCCTGCGCTTCTGACTGTACCCAGTGCATGTATAAACAAAACAAACAAACAAACAAATAAAAACATGCCTCTAAAAAAAAAACATAATTGATTAAGATAATTAAAAGAAGTGTTTTATTATTTTTCTTTTATATATATATATTACATCATTTTTCATTTTTGCACAATGTATGCATTTTCATATTGGTTATTTTTATTATTTATATTAATCAACTGAGTAATAAACTTTTTGTGTTTTAGGCCCATTGCATTCAGTAATATCTCATCACGCCTTCTCCAGGACTTGAATAATGGTCCCTCCCATCCCTTCTTGCATTTTTATCAATTTTCCAAAGGAATGGGAATAAAGAGAGTGACTTAGGATGGGGGAAGTGTCTCTTCCTCCTCTGCTTTTGGACTTTTTCTGCATGAGAAAATCAGTTGGCCTCAGGCTCACCAACACCCTTTTATATCAGAGTGCCAAGTGGTACCCACATTTGCCATCTTATTGTCCCAAAGCACACAATGTTGGTAATTTGGAGCTTCCTGGCCCACTGGGAGGAACTCAAAGATGGGTCAGTTGATTCCTTGGGTGGGGTAGAAACTGGTGCAAGGAGCAGAGAACTTCCACAAGGTTCCATGGCCCTGTGTTAGGAAATTCCATTCTTGCGCTATAAGGTTTCAAAGACAAAATTCTCTGTAATTGGAGTAAACTATTTCTTGAGGTCAGTTTTAGGTGGGCGACAGAGAGAAAACTGCATTAAGGAGTCTGGGCTGCCAAAGCCTGGCCTTTACAAATCTGGTCTGTTCTTTGTCCTTGCTGAAACTTGTGGTTGTTCAAATATATCTCACCCTGTGGGCCCCACCTCATGTGAGCAGTCCTTCTGCATACACAATACATCATTCTGCTTGTGGCTAGTGTTGAGATTAATTGATATCAAAAGTGTTTCTTTCTTGAGATGCCCTTTGAAAATACAACTTTTTTAAATTTAGGCAAATGAGCATCTATCCAGGGGGGATCATAGCTAACCTCCACTCACTCTCACCCCAGGGGTGAGAGAGGCTCTTTTGAACAGGATCTTTCTTCACCCTCTGTCTTCAGTCACCTCCTACTGAACTTACAGTTGAAGATTCAGGGTCATGAGGGAAAGAAAACAGTAATTAACTGGGAAAAGTTGAATGAGCGTAATTTTTTTTTCCCCCACAGTATGATTAGAACTTGACTGCGGGCTGAGCACCATACATAATGTAGGTTCTCCTTTGTATGTCATTATCCAAACATTTCTTAATGGAATGCATTTTTTAAGCATCTGCTTTTGTAATTGAATGTGTTCTTAAAGATAGGTCAGCTAACTAAAACAAGAGCCCACAAGAAAAAAATGTGTTCATGCTTCTCCCCCCTCCCCATGCAATTCATAACAATTTCTAATTGGCCTGCCTCATTTACAACTTCGAAAATTAATTTTAGACCCTCTCTCAGAGCTTAAGTCATCATTAATAGAACGACAGCAACAGGGAGTAAAATAGAAATGTTTATAAAGCTCCCTTTTACATTGACGGTGATAAGTGACTTAGGGATGTATTACCAGCAGAGGATCCCGGAGCGCTCTTCAGGAAGGTTAGCCACAGAAACACTCAAAAGAAGGCATTTATCTTGGTGGGAGACGCCCTTCAGTCCTCTTTTGTTTTATTCCATTGAGGATTTTTTTTCAGGGTGACTAAAACCATTTTTTTTGCTGTTTTATTAGCTGTATCTTGACTACCTCTTACAAACTGAATGACAGTTTAGGGTTATTAAATGTGTTCTTACGCATATTTTTATCCATTGTTGCCCTGACTAAATGCATGTGAGGGCACAGAATTCTCCCGTTTTTTACTCCATTGTTGCCCATATTTGTTAAAGAAATTATTCCCCTTGACGTTTGTTTAGGCTGCACTTTGATAAAATGCTGTCTATGGCCCACTTTCTTAGCTTGGCATTCAGCAGACTCTTCTAGATTTATTTCTCTTTGCATTATCTTATCTTTCTTTCAAGCATATTTGGGCTTCCTTTTCATATTTTAAACTACATTTTGGGGCATAGACAGATCACCTTGGTAATTGTATACTGGGGCATTGCAGTGTTTCAAAGATAATTTTGCAAGCCTTTGGCATATACTTAACCCCACTGACTGTCTAAAGATGAGTATACATGGGTTTTTGATTTTTTTTTTTTCCACATTGCCTGTGAATAAGCAGGAAGGACAGAATAAGTACTGCAAGTGATTTTTAACAATCTCGGGCTTATAGAAACTTGCTTCAGGTTGATGGGACAGTAACCATTTCTGAAGCAATGTAAATATGCTCTTGTATCTAGAAGGTGACACACTTAGTGGGGAAAATAATAGGATTTTTCTTTGGGTTTCTAATTTATATCCAAGTGTGTTATCACTGGCATAGTCTTCACACATCAGCCTTAAAAAAAAAAAAATGAGACAGCAGACCTGCAAATATATCAGTTTTCCACTGAGGTTGGATCAAAATTTCCTTCTGAGGAAAAAAAAAGCAGGAACATTTAAATTGAGCTTCTTAATTTATTTCAGTGTTTGCCATTTTCTCAAAGCAGTATCCATGTATTTCCAGTAAAGTGTTTCTTTTTAATTAGGTGCGTTAAATCAATATATGAATACATTGGCTTATGGAAATTTTGAAAGTGTTGAATCTGATATAGAGATGGCTCCAAAATTAATCTTTGGAGAAATATGTTGCCATATTTCTCAAAAACCACTCAACTTTTAAAAGCAAGGAAAATGAAAATTTGTAGTCATGCAAAGTAAGCTTGCAGTGATTTAAATAATTCACTAAAATGTATAAGCTTACTAAAGAGGTATTTTAAACTAATTTTGTAAAGTTTATTGCTTTAAAACTAATCCACAAACGTAAAGTCTCTGTTGGACTGAAATTAAGAGTTTGCGTTGCTCGCCATCCCTGTACAAATAGAAAGTGGCTAGGTAGAATCTGATTTATGAAAAATATCCTTCCAAATATCCTAAAGTGTAAAGATTTAAATCAAGGTATTTTAGGAAAAAAATACCGTGAGTTTATAATCAATATTTAAATGAGTTTCATATTATACATATAATCCCTGTTACACTAATTTTACTGGTATTTACAAAACCTATTTGGTAATCAAAAACAAAAAAAAAAAATACAATAAGGAAAAGGTTACAAAGAGCAAGGTGGATTATGTTGTGTGAATATTAATGTTGATGAGTGGTTTTAAATGTACTTTTATAAAAATTATTTAAACATAGTTTGAAGTTTAATAATTAGCACTAATTAGATTTGATGCTAGACTTAAGTGATAACATCTGTAGAAAACTAAGAAATTGATACGTTTTTCTCTGAGTGACAGAAAACTGACAACTAAATATTAATTTACGGAGACTTTTGACATTATTGTAAGAGGAGAATTATGTTTAAATTCTGAAAGTTTAAAATTTAAAGGAAAAAGAAGTTTAAATGGGCCTTCTTTGGGTTGATGGTGATTTTTGGCATAGCTTTAATAATAACTATTAAATAACTATAATGACTATTGAAGCTATGTAATTCTGAATTTTGACCTCTAAGTGGAAGGGGGAGTTAAAAAGTAGACATAAGGATCCCAGTTAGGAAATTACTGCAACCATCCAAATAGAAGATGATGTACTACCAGAAGAGTGTGTGTGTGTGTATGTGTGTGTGTGCACTTAACAATGCATAAAGAGAGGACAGAATGAACTTTATATAAACATGGAGAAATGGGCAAATTTAGTATTTCCTCCTGATCTTCTTCCTATAATATAGTTTATGTTTATTTATTTTGTTTATAAATGTTTATTTATTATGTTTATTTACTACATATTTACTTGCATGTCAAGAACTATGAAGGGTCAGAGGTTTTTCCCTATTGTCATGCTAACAGTTTTGTCTGCTTCAATTGCATGGATGCCAGCAGATGACAAAAGACTTTTGGGTCAGAGACAAAGGATTTAATTGCTTAAGGTGCAGAGTGCAACATCAGCATATTTATATCTGTTCCTTTGTGTCCAGATCCCAATGAGGCAACGCAGATTTGCTAGATGAACAGCTATAGGTGCAGTGGGTTGCATTACTTAAGAGCAACTCTGATGTAAGGAAGCCTGAATGTTTTATAATAGGCGGTAGTGGACAAGCCCTTTGCTATGTAAGGAGATACCATTGTACAAGGCCATAAGCATGTTTATCTTTGCTCCTAAGGGAGACACAACCTCGTCTTCCAAGACTATTCACTATACAGACATCCTTGAAAGACTATGAGAAGAAGATAGTGACTTTTCTAGTAAAATGTGTAGAGGCATGGGAGAATCATGGAGAATTGTCATTCAACACACATAAATATTTTCACATATCATTAATTTTTTATCAGCATGTTAAATGGCTGCATATAGCTATAAAGAATGAATTGTAGGGATACATCACGATTTACCATCAATCCCCAATTTTCCTAATATTGATCTTTTAGGTAGTTTTCATTAAAAAAACCTCCACTTAGACATTTCAGTTTAGGGTAGAATGGGGTGAAATATTATATCACCTTGAATGTGTTGTGGCTGTTTTGGAGTAGATAGCACATGGGCTCTCCCAACTTGAAGTCTGTACAGCCTCTTCAGCTTGGCCTTATGCGTATATATGCACTGGCTGCAAACAGCAAGCATGTCTATTGTTTCAAGATGTTATCCAGAAGGAGGCAGGCCCTGTGAAGCTAGAAATTAATGCTGCTGTTGGTAGTCCAGACTGCACTGGTTTTCCTCTGAAACTGAAGATATTTCCTGACATTTCTGCTGCTCACATGTCTGACTGAGACTCACACAGAAGCTCCTACTGCCTGGCATTAACAGGGCCCAGAAAAGTCCATACAAATCCTTGTAGTAAAAAGGGGAAAAATCTGAGATCCAAATAATGAGCATCTTGTCCAGACATCTGGAGGGGGCCTGTTCTGCTGATAGGAATTAAAAAAAGACCAAACGGGATCATAACCAGGTTGTACTCCTAAAGCTTGTTTTAAAGAAAGTACCCAGTATGGAAACTTTCCTGAGTTGTCAGGTTTTCTAAGTTATCTAAAATGTTGGAGAAGTGGCACCAATATTTGGACAAGACTTCCCTAGTGGAAAGGAAGACTGAAGACACTAGAAGAGTCATTTCCTAGTCAAAAATTATCCCAGAAAATTCCAGATTAAAATTTGCAGTAGATGAGGCCATAAAATTGGACTGTAAATATGGGATGAGGCAAATTCAATAACTTTCAGAGAAATGAGTGATTAGAGATTAAGCAAGAGTCAAAACATTGTAATTTTTTTTAAATAATAGTAGAAGGTATACAGCGCTGTCTTCCATAGTCTTTAAGAAGTACAAAACAAACTCACTTATTCCTGGAGCAAACATTTTTGGCACCCAGTATATTTAATGCTCTTCTAGAAATTGGATAATTGGTGTACCCAAAACAGGTGATGTTCCATTTTCATGGGGCATCAAGTCTAGAAAGCAAGCAAGTATTAAACACCTAAGACTCTTTCAAATAGTGAAGAGTCCTATGGGGAACAAAAAGGAATCAAACAGTGTAGTGTGACAAGCCAGTGTGGTGAACATGAGGTGGAAGGTGGGGAGACACTGCTAGGGGAAGTGGCTAGAGAGGGTTTTTCTGAGAAGCATTTGAACTAAAACCTAACGGATGAGATGCTGAGTGAGGTGAAGGCGTTGGTGAAGGCATTCTGCTCAAAGGGAATGGCAAAGGGAAAGCTTATGAGGCAAGAACATGTGTAACAGGGGCCTCCCTGGTAGTGCAAGGGCTTAAGCACCGCACTATGAAGCAATCCACAGCCTCTGAAGCACAAGTTCGATCCCTGGCCAGCCAGGGAGCAACCCACATGGCGCAGCAGACCTTTCCTGACTCGCCCGCTGCTCCCCTTAGCAGTGTGTTTCATTCAGTCTGCCTGTTCTGCTCCCCACTCTCTCTGGTGAATCCTCTTACCCTCCACATCTCTGGCCTGTGCCCCAGCTCTTATATGGATAAATAAATAAATCTTTAAAAAAAGAGTGAGAGAAAAAAAAGAACATGTGTGTAACAGTTTCGAGGACATTAAATAGTTTTGGAACAAATATGCTGGAACCTAATGACTGGGAATGAAGGAAGTAAGATGACCTCAGGGCCAGTTGCTGTAAAGAGTCTTGGGTATCAGTAAAAGGTCTGGATTTCAAATCTAATGGGTGATGTAATGTTTTTTTTCTCATGCAACAGAATGGTGAAATACAGATTTATAATCTTTTTAAAAATGACTTTGGTCTCTGTACCAGGAAGTCCAGTGAGTGAGGTCGGTGAGTAGATGCTAGCGATTAGAGAGGTTTGGTAATAATGTATCAGTTTAGATAAGGGATGTGTTTTGGAGCAAAACCTGTTAAAGGAGAAGGGAGGAGAGGAATCAGGGATGACTTTTATTACAGATTTGGGACTTGGGGTACTTAATGGCACTATAATTACTGAGATAAGGAAGACTAAGAAATGAATGGTTTTCCATGGAATAGCAGGGAAACATCACTAATCACATTGAAAGTGGAAATGCATCACTCATATTAACAATAATAGAGATATTTTCAATGCATCATTAAGTGTGTTGAAAATATCTCTGCCTGACTGCAAAAGAAAATCTTGCATGAAGGAAATAATACTTAGTATTGAAATTGCTGCCCAATTTTGTTGGATTGTATTGGAGTATCTACAGCTTTACTTGGTAGATGGAGTATGAATGTATGTAGGATGGTTGTCGGGATGGATGATTGGATGAATGGTTGGATGGATGGATGGTTGGACAGACGGATGGACGGATGGATGGGTGTTATCAGTGACTGGATGGATAAACAGATGGATGAAAGTGTCTTAGAAGTAAATGTTCAAATTGACTCCTTCCATATCTAATATGTAGCTGTGTCAATGAAGTCATTGAAAGATGCCTTTTTTAGAGCACACAGTGATCTCAGGGATTTTGACCCAAACTACTTTATTTGCTCTGAGAGTGAAAGAGTAGTTTGTCTGAAATATTACCCATAATTCCTTCCCATTGAGCTAATACTTGGTCACTCATTTCAACTGTCACAGCAGAGTGGTTTATTTTTCACTTTATAAAAATTATCACAATAATCTTTATTTCCCAGACAGGAAGCACTGCTCGCAGCAATCAGCGAGAAAGATGCTAACATTGCCTTGCTGGAATTGTCTGCCTCCAAGAAGAAAAAGACGCAGGAAGAAGTCATGGCCCTTAAGCGGGAAAAAGATCGATTAGTACATCAGTTAAAACAGCAGGTAGGACCTACTGCATGAAAAGTGTCTTTTGCTGGATTTGGGGCCTTGGGTGCTTTCTCTGGGTTTAGCAGCTCTTCATTTTTCCATGTCCATCCTGCGGGCTCAAGCAGCTGAAATCAGATAGGAATGAAACGGCCCGAGTTTTTGTTGGAACATCATTCAACTGCTTTTCTGTGCATGTGCCTGGGCGTCTGTGGTTTGCCATCAGTGCTGTTTTCCTTTCCTTTTTTGTTAGCATCATCTCACCAGAAATACCTCTCAGCTCTTTTCCTTCCAGTGGACTTTATATGACTTCAGAAACTAAATCCTAGAAACTATGAATTAAATTCTGGCAACTTCTTTCCCATTGGACCTGTTACTTTCTGTCTTGCTCACTTTCTAGGCCCTGTTTAAAAAAAAACTTCCCTCATTTAGTTCTTTAGATTTCTTTCTCTCCATACATCCAACTTTGGTTCTTCAACTATTTCTTCCAGCATTTTTCAATGCAGGAACATTTTCCAGTCCTTTGCATTGCTAGCCATTATTAGTTGGATTTATAAAAATCTCGTTTATCCTATTATCTTTTTTTCCTCCTCTCTAAGCCACTATATTCTTCTGAGGGTAAAGGAAGGAAGTGCAAAGTTCTAATTTGTGCAGAAAGTTCTTTGCTTTCTGATGTGTTTTCAGGAAGTGATTTCAGTGGATATAATTTCACCAGAAGAATATGCAAATCATCCCTGAAATTATCAGGTATTATTTCTCCATATATAACCCGGGGACTTTTGGGAGGTATTCATTCAGATTCTAGCATTATGAACCCTTCTCAGCAGATGTTATGGCTCAGTGGTCTGTGGTCTCACAAGGTGGCTGTCACATCTTAGCAAGGGCCACATGTGGCTCTGAGGCTCTCTAAATGCCACATGGTACCATGTAGAGTATTTCTACATCAATTTTAGCCCCTAGGACTCATCTCTGTCTTCTAGAGTGAGCACAAGGAGAGGGATAAGCATCCTCCCCTCACAATTGGGCCAACCCTTTCCCTCCTCAGGAAGGAAAAGTCATCCTGAGGCCCCGGACCAGTATCCATTTCTCATGGGACTGCCTTGCTGAGAGAGAGAGAAAATGAGAGGGGGAGAGACCACCACATCTGGGTGCCTTCTCCCGTGAAGGGAAAGTCTCCTACTCACTGCCAGACATTGGGGTCATTCCACAGAGCGGCATGCCTTGCTAACGCTGGTCCCGGGGGTTGGGGTTAGCTTCATCTGCCTCTTTGTTTGGGGCTGTGCATCTTCTACACTGGGTTTTCCACCCACTTGGCCAAAGAAAGTCAAGACAAACCTCCTTCTTTGCTTTCTCCTAATTCCTTCCCTGTTTGCCCTGCATCCTCCCCTCCTGCACCTAACCATTGTAGCTTTCTCCCACAGGTTTATAGACCTAGGAAACAGCCCTTGAGCTCGAATATACCATGCACTTGTGATGCTGGCTACAGCCCAGATATTACGGCCACGTACCACGGGTCAAGCTACGATGCTTACATGATCCAAAGGTCTCAGGTCAGTCAGCTGCTAAGGAGACACTCACCCCAGCACAGGGGGTGGGGGTGCATAAGAGCTGCTTCCTATCTTGATCTCCACCTCTTTTGATGATTTCCAGCACTGGGTAGCCATAAAGTCTGGGACCATAAATGACAGCTTTATATCTTGACTTGTAATACAATTTAATTTATCATGCCTTTGCAATGGTTCCAGTCTTGGTGTCCACCTTACCTACAGGGTCAGTTCTTCTGAAATAACTTGGCATCATTGCAAACTCAAGACTTCCAGAGGCCTTACTGTCAAGCACAGCAGAGGAATTTTTCTTTCTGTCTCTCAGATACTTTGCTCTCCATATCTCCCTTTACTTTTCTCAGCAAGGAATTTTTAAGGCTGCTTTTTTCTTTCTCAGCATCATGAAAATGCACTCCTGGATTCCAGGAAGGATTGAGTGTAGCCCTTCAATTTGCTCCTGGGAAACTGCACAAAGCCTTCATTATTCACGACATGCTTGGTTTTGGGTATCATGGGGCACATTGGGGAAACCCCAGCCATGCAAAGTTAGGCTTCTGCCTGGCTAAGGCAAAGTCTGAAGGGCTGTTGTGGAGAGGCAGCAAAGGAGGAGTTTGGGCTCCTTGGTGATTTAGGTTTAAAATCTTTCCACACACTTTACCTGTAAGGAAGTGTGTGTGGATCTATGTATCCTCATAGCAAATGATAATGAATCCAGGATTGATTCATTTTTATTTATTGAGTGTTTACTCTGTGCGAGAAGTGTATCTAGTGTCCTTTGGGGATTTTGTCCTAGTCACATTCGTGCTGTGGCTGGGTGCAAGATTACCCTTCTTTTCCAGGGGCCATAACTGAGACTCAAATGTGGAATAACTAACCCAAGACCCACAGATTGTAAGCTCCAGGGCTTGGGTTTGGGTAGTTCAGCTGAGTCCACACTCATGCCACCATATTCATGAGGGGATTCAGAGTAACCAACAGAAAGGTGTTCCAGACACCGCAAAGCTTCTTATTTTTGTAAACCTGAAAGATATCAGAATGTCCACTCAAGAACGATCTTCAACCATTCATAATAAGTAGGTTCTGCCATAGCCCTTAAGCTTAGATTATTGATCTCATGAATAATTACAAATATTTTTGAGCTCTTGATGTGCCCACATGAGTCTATCAGCTTTGCATACATTAACTCATCCATTCTCAGCAAAGCTGAAAGGCAGATGCTCTTGTGGAGAAGGAACTAGATATCTACAGAGGTTGGGTGTCTTGCTCAGGTTTCATTGGTAGACAACACCAAGATGCCTGAGAAGACCCTTTGCCACAGAACCATAAGCCGAACTTGGAGATGCCACCTGTAGTTTGACCACTTAGAGCAAATCTTATTTCGCACCTATCAACTAAGTTATCAAAGACAAGAGACAGAAGTTCCCTGAGCCTCAATTTCCCCATCTGTAAATTGAACTAATAACCTAATTCAAAGTTGTGATGAAGTGTAATGTACATAAAGTATTTTGTGGTGTTTGGCACACCATAGCTACTATTATCAGAGATAGTTTTATTTTGATTTCATCATTGCTTCTTTTCACATACCTGGAAGTCACAGCTCATTGAGAACACTTGAACTGTAGAAGAAAAACAGACAAATTTTGGCACCTAAGCCTTTCTGGTCTGCCCTTTCCTAAAGCCAAGCCCAAGAACTGGGGAGCAGTGGATAGACATGCCAGGAATCCTATATCCAAGCTCGCAGCCTGCCCAGAAGAGACCCATAGCAGTTATGAAATTTACTTGTTTTATGCATGCTCCCCACGTAGATATCGATCAGAAAAGAAAAGTCACCCTGGGAAGGTGACTCACAAATTTCAATTGTCACTCATTTAACAACTCCCCTAGTTATTACTATTTGCCAAAATATATTGTAGGAATTACTGAATACTTACGTGAATGAGTGCACAATTCCCATATGCCAGTCTCTGTGCCAAGTACTTTATGTATACATAAGTTTAAAAACATCTCACTTTTCCCTCATCACCAACCAACTACTGCATACCTACTGTGTGTCAGGATTCATCCACAGCGGATATTTTACCTTCCTCAATGAGAAGAACATCATCCCCATATTTGAGTTGATTAAAACAAGGCTCCAGGTGACCAGATAACACTATTACCATCATATACTCATACTAGGCACTGCAGGGCTTGGCCACTGTGTGTAGAAGTGCTAATACTTTGCTCTTAACTAGGCTGAATACTGTCTCCCTAAAGCAATATCATGAACAATTGATTAGTCCCCATACCTCAAGATGTTCTAAGAGATCCCCATTTCTAATGCTTCAGTTAGAAGCTCCTAAGCTGCCGAGGGGCATGAAGGTGAGAGGGGTAGCTTACTGAGAGAAAGTGCTATGTTGAAATTCAACTCAACACCTATTCATTGAGCGCCTTTTCTGTGTTACAACACTAGGCATTTTTGGAATAGATCATTAAACAAAGTAGAGCTTCCTCATGGAGCTTACTTTTTTTCTTCTTCTTCTTCTTTTATTTTATTTTTTAATATTTTATTTTATATAATTCTTACATCATTTTTCATCATTGTACAATGTATGCATTTTCATTTTGGTTATATTCCCCATATAATTGCACCCCCCCTTATTTTGACCCTAGTTCTTCCTCTCCCCACCCCTCCCTAATCCACCCCCCCATAGTGTGTCTCTGGTTTAGAGTTGCTTGTTGATTTTGATTATTTCTTTGCATTGATTAGTCTTTTTCCTGGTCTCTTATTTAGGTTTTTTAAATTCCTGCTATGAGTGAGACCATCCGTTGTTTTTCTTTTTCTTTCTGACTTATTTCACTGAGCATGATCCCTTCTAGCTCCAACCCAAATGCCCAAAAATAGATGACTGGATCAAGAAGATGTGGTACATATACACAATGGAATATCACTCAGCAATCAAAAAAGATAAACACATGCAGTTTATGGAGCTTACTTTTTTAATGAAGGTAGGGGGAGAAAGGCAATAAACCATAAACCTAATAAATTAGTAAATTATATAGTAGAAAAATAAAACTATAAGCCAGTATAAGGGAGAACAGGAATGCCAGGGTAGGAATAAGGGACTGGTGAGAATGTAAAATAAGGTCAATAGGATGGGCCTCATTGGGATGGTGACATTTGAGCAAAAACTGGAAGGAGATGAGTTGTCCTGTAGATATCTAGGGTAAGAGTATTCTGGAAGAGGGACCTGTCAGTGCAAAAGCCCTAGGGCAGGAGCATGCTGGTGTGCTTATGATATGTCTGGGAATAGCACAGAGGCCAGTGTGGCTGACGTAGAATGAAGAAGGATGTGGAAAGAGTAATGACTGGAGTTGTCTGTGTATGACAATTGTAAAGGACCTAATAAGGGTAGTCTATTCTTGAGCAGAAATTCTCTGCAGTTGGGAAGCAGAAGATACCAACTAGGCAGCCATACAACAGGGAAGGTTCCCTCAGGTAGCACTCAAAGGGCTCTGGTTAAGGCTGCTCTGTGAATCCACTCTCCAAATCTGGTTGTGACCTCTGAGGAGTCCCAGTGCTGAGCTTGCATTTTTAAAAAGCATTGCCACTTCCACTGGAGCCACAAAGAATAACTAGTACCAGAATTTGCTTGGCATAACTGATGAGATTTCCAAGTAGAGTAGGAACAGGACCTGTGGACAAAATGCCCTCCCTGGCAGTCACCACAACATACCAGTGGAGTCTTAATCCTTCCTTGTTGAAAGGAGGTAGGCAGCAGGATAATAGTGCCCACCACCAGCTGTTGAACTGTTCAAGGTGATTGATGGCTGTGCCTTGGAGAAGTGCAGCTGGCCTCCAAGCCAGGCCAAAGATTTTAACCTCAGTGGGCAGATTTATCATCTTTTCTAAGATAAATCTCTTGATATACTCATTACCTTTGAGCTCTCCCTGCTGGATTCCCTTGTTTGGTGAGATAAAGACATTCAAAGCAACTTTCTTGCTACCTTGTGATTCATTCTGCCTGGACCATATTTCCCCCTTCTTCTCACCTAGTTAATGCCTATTCATCCATTCAGACTCAGTCCAACAGCACTTTTTCAATCAAACCTTCTGGGACTTTCTCCTTTGTGTCAAATCCCCTGCTTGGCACTCCTGTAGCTTGTGTGCATCACTTATGGCTCTGATGCAAATCTGCATTTGTTTCATGATAATTTGAATAATGACTATCTGCCCTGCTAATTAATGAGCTCCATGAAGATTGAGTATGTGGTCTCATGACTCTTTTTGCTGACCATTTATCTCCAAGTTTAGTATAGTTGCTAGCCCAGAGTGAGCATTTAGCAAATATTTGTTGAGTGTATAAATGAATGAGTCACTGAATCACCAGGGGAGCTTATTGAAATAAGAAACATCATTGATCAATCATGACTTTAGATAAGACTTACCCTCATAATTCTCACCCCTCTGTTTCAGGCAGCCACTAGCCTATAGGAGTTGGTATAAGAGAGGAGACTCTTTGCCACAAGGTGATCACATAATGTAGTGTAATGCCATGTCCTTTCTTGCCTGTTGCAAGAATTTTAAAAAGATGCCTTTCTTCATACTTGATTTCTGAAATGGAGGCTATTTTGTACCTTTCCTCCAATTCTAGTCACCATATTCTGTTTCAAATCATCTCCAATTTAGGGGATTCTTCTTGAAAAAAATGCCACCAAATTTCCAGTTGCCGCGGAAGTTACTCATTGTTACAAAGGGAACTCCTTCATTTCATCCATGCAAACTTCTGAGAGTCTCATAAATCAGTTTACCTAGAAATACCTAAACTCCTGTTAATTACCTCTCAAATGAGCCAGAGAAGCTGATATGAAATGAGTTCAGAAATTCCAACTATGCTTAACAACAAAAAAATCTTTATGATGCTCTTCAGGTATTGACATTTGAGTTGGTTCTAGACAAAGTGTGGTGTAAAGAAAAGAGATTAGTACAAATGAACTTTCTGCTGCTTGTTGCATAAAGATGAAGGGTTGATTTTCATAGTAGACATCTGCATATATCCAACCTTAGTATTCTTTCCAATTCTCTTTCTCCACAAGCATACACCTGACACTTTTACTTTACTTTTTTTAAAATTTTGCTTCCAGCTGGGAGCGAGTTTTTTTTTTTTTTTTTTTTTTTTTTTTTTTTGCTTTCTCTTAGGAAGTTAGTTCTAAAAAATATTACTAAAAATTACCATCTTTTTCCTACTTTTGCCCTGGATCCAATCCCGCCAACTCTTTTCCTCCACTCTTGAAGAAAGGACTGACATCAAAATAATTAATTCTGAAATCATTGGATTTTCCTGCTGCTAAAGGGCTTTTGAAGAAAGCTTAAAACTAAATCTTCCTCCCTAAGCCTTATTCCCAAATGCTCCCCTGTGTGCTGAAGTAGTGATATGCACATCCTTGATGAAAATGCCTTTTGAAAATGAAGGCCAGACACTATTGTTTCGTCAAAATTAGAACCAGCTATTTCTCAGAACTAGTAAGGATACTTTTGTGATCAGAGATAAATTATGCTTATTTTCTTTTTCCTTTCCCGCTAGTTCTAGGCATTGCATTTGGCTACCAGGAAACACACTGGTCAGTTGGGAGCAGGACCGTGTTAAGACTGGCACACTAGTCTCCTGGTTCTTTGTATTTGCCCCCAGAGTTTGCAGAGAAGTTAAAGTCCTAAATCCAGGCCAACCTTCTGGAGGCTGTGCCAGGTTCCCACAGTGCAAATTATTTGGGTAAAGAATCATCCTCCCCTATGTGGTCCAAAAGGTCATGGGACTGTCTCTAAGAATTAACCAAACAGGTGTGGGCAAGTATGGGGGAGGTGGAGTCTGTCCTGGAGAGTGTTAAGAAGAGCCAGTTTTAAGGATGGGATCCTAATCAAAACTGCATCTCAACAGATAGAACCTTCCTGTTAAGCAAAGTGGGAAGCCCCAGAGTAGGAAAGTTGACTAGACATTTTTTCTCCACTTACTTGAGGCCACACACGTTTGTGCTTTCCATCCACACTTCCATTGCATTGTATGCAGATGACTTTTAATTACCCTTATGGTTTAGGAGATGAGCACAATTAAACAGCAGTGGAGGAACTCCTTGCAGTAGGGTTCCCATAGTCTCTTGTTGTGGTTGGATGAGCTCCAGAAAAGCTTGATTTGATCCCAGCATTGTAATGCATCACAGACTTGCCCCAGATCAAATTGCTGAAATGCAAATGCATTGGTTTTCACTGCAGACTCACTTTGGGTTAAGCTGTTCATGTCCCACTGGTAGAATCTAGCCACATCTCTTATTCATCATTGCCTTCGATGAAAACTGTCTTTACAATATGTTCTAGAGAATCTCTTTGTAAAAAAGACACACTCAGATCCCTCCACAGCAGGCCAAGGGCAGGGCATTCTCATGGAAGTGAAACCTGAAGTGCTTGGTGTTCTGAAAGACAGTTTCCTCTTATTTTCCCAGTAATTGTTCAGGACACTAGTCTGTTCTCAGCCAGCAGCATCCTTTACTCTAGGTGACTTGCCTTAATCCCAACACTCAGGGACTCCGCTTAGTTGCCAGTGGCAACATGAAATAGTAGATTGTGGTGGTAAAATATTTTCTTTGTGAATCCTTATGTCTTTCAAATCTCTATTAAAAATACATCTTCCTCGAGCATCAGGTTGACTCTGATGAACCACTTTCTGACTCTTATTTGAGTGAAGCCATGTTTCAGAAACCATTTTCTAAACATGCATCAAGCACTTTCAGTGGGAGTGTGCTGAAAACTCTTAGCCTCTCCAAGGAGATGTTGACTTGATTCTTTAACCTTGGTTGTTGTTGTTGTTGTTTTTAATCATTTTTACCATCAGTAAGATAAGAGATATTAGCTCATGAAACATAACCGGGCAAATTGCTATGTTTTGGTGCAGAGGGAGTCAAAACTGAACAATATTTGCTTGCTGGAGAAGACAAGAAATGCTTCCTGCAGAAGTAGAAATTCCTAGAATTTTAGATTGGCAATCCACAGTCTATCTTTGTGACAAACGCCTATCCAACCATGATACTTTCTTCTCAGTTTGCAAGACTCCTAGTATATTGTCAGTTTCAGAACTTACTCATCGCTCTTTGACTTTTTAAATAATGAAGCTTGGAAAGACTAACTTCACCATTGCATTGTTCCACTTTTAGAAATTTCAAAAGGGGGGACTGGGTCTGACTTTTAAGTTTCAGAATGATTTGCCAGCTTTGCTTCAGTAATTTGAAGCACTCCTCCAGCGTCTAGCAGTTGTCAGAGCATATCAGAAGGACAGACTTTGGTCACTGAAGGTGACCAAAACAGAGAATAGTGTTCAAATGCCCAGAAGCTCTCTCATGTCCCATCTCTTTCTCTTTTTTTAATTCAACTTTCACATCTTTACTCTATTTTTAAACATTTATTCTATAAGTGATAACGCTTCTTTTTCCAAATCTTAATTGGATTAGACATGTTTGAAACCCCCAAGACTTTAACCTATTCACGACTGCCTCTGAGAACATTTGGCTCCATCACCAAAACAACATGGAGATGCAGGGTAGTTCCCAAGATGCAGGCCACCAAGGAGCCATTGTCCTTTGGGAAGGGAGGGGTCCAGCTGTTGCTCTGGATAGATTTGGGGGATCGTAGACAGACATTGCTTTCAAAGGACTGCCTCGTGGCAATAATGTGTATAACTTCCTTGCTCCTCATGATAGCTTTTTAACTCGTATTCTAGAATGGAAGGAACAATTTTTAAACTCGCACTGTGCAGCTAGCGATTTAAAATATTGCATACCATGTAGTCCTCACAACAACTCTGAAAACCAGATGTTCTTAATCCCATTTTGGAGATGAGGAAACTACAGTTCAGGAACTGGGCAAAGATGCTGTAGCTGGTGAAGGGTCTTGCGCCAAACCTCCTCCGTGCTCTTCCCAGCAGATGTCCACAGTGGATGCCATCCTTCAATTAGGTCGTAACC
The DNA here is from genome assembly GCF_964194135.1 of Talpa europaea. Taxonomy (NCBI): domain Eukaryota; kingdom Metazoa; phylum Chordata; class Mammalia; order Eulipotyphla; family Talpidae; genus Talpa; species Talpa europaea. Next base: position 66,156,495 of record NC_140078.1, read on the forward strand.
CCCATGAACTGGGGCTAAAAAGGAACATAAAAAGAAGGCTTTATTCTGTGACCCTGACCACCACTCCCAGCTCCAAACCCTCCCGCTGGTCCCAACTGGCTCCTGCCGTGACCTGAGGTCACATGTGCAGGCTGGGGAGGGCCACTTATCTCTTCCTGCATCACCAGGCGTCACCCACTGCCAGGAGAGGGAAGGGACTGCAGGCTCCATCAAGTGCGCTGCATTTTCTGTTTTCCAGCAGAAAATGTTGGCACTTGCCTCTTAAGTCCTTGTTTCATTCTCAAGATTATCTGCTCTTAAGCCTTTTCCCCTTTAGTTTTCTATTTTCTTCTTCATCATTTAACATATAAAAACAGGTTTCTCCTGGTCCCTTTCTCTCTCTCCTTTCCTTCCTCTCATCATATAATTAAAAGTCCTTTCAAGCTGTCTTCACCTTATCATTTCAAATGAATTGAAAAAGGACCCGACTTCCTGCCCTCAGTCTTCCTGATGCTGAATTCCAAAATGAAAGAAAAACCCTTCCCTCCCCCTTTTAGCTTCATGCTGCCCCTTCAACAATTATGTTAAAATCATACTGATTTTGTCATTGCTCGGCATTCTTGTGCAGACCGGGTTTGCCCTTTTCTGATTTCAAAATTTCTTCTTTTTCAAGTTATAATTTAATAGGAAAAGAATTCTTCACCCTTCTCTCGTGATTGCAAGAGTATCACTGGAATTGAACATTTCTAGTATCTATCTTTACTCTTGCGTTACTCCATAATCCTTAGGGGAAGATGCCACTTTCTTTTTTTATTCTCTACAACACGCTAAAGGTAGACTTAAAAGTTCCAGAATCTCCTATGTTTACAGTTTTTTTTTTAAATTGACCTATAATGATGCATTATGTTAAAAAGTAATAAGAATTTAATTTTATAACCATCCTTATTATGTAAATAATACTTTTCCATAGAAAGTATATAAATATTTTATTGTAAAATTAATATTTGTTCATTATGAAAACTTAGAAAACTGTAAATAAAAAGATAAAATTACCCATAATACCACCACTCAGAAATAACTGTCATTAAGATTTATAGTTTCCAACATTCCATTCTCTACATAATATTTGAACAAAGATATGACATACCACATAATAAAGTTTTTTTAGTCTTATAAATGTTTAATGTTATGTGCATTTCCCCCATCTTTAAAAGGCTTCAAAAACATATATCGTGGTTGTATGATTTCCATCATTGCCATAATTTATTTTGTCATTCTCTTATTGAGGGGATTTCAATTTATTTTTTAGTTTTTCACTTTTATATTTATACCTGATGAACATCTTCATCATAGATCTTTTTTTTTTCCCATTATCATTACTTTCCTGGGGATTAATGCCCCAGGGTTGAAAGATTGGAGTTCATGATGTTTTAAAGGTTTTAGAGAATTATGAAATAGTCCTTTTCTACAGAGTACTTGGCATTTGTAAGTTTTAATGCAAATATCAACTGTTCATCTTGAGTTTGTCAGACTATACCCTGATAATATGCCACTCATAGATTTGGAACAAAATACCACTAGACATAGTTCAAGTGATCAGTAAGCTGAGAGAACAAAGGTAGAGGGATTTTCAGAATTTCTTAGGGGAATAGGCATGGGGAGAAACGGCAGTTCATTTAGCAAATATTTATTGGGTGTATATTATGTACGGGATACTGTTCACTGTGTGTACAACAATGAACAAAACACAAAATCCTCGTTCTGACAGAGCTTATATTCAAGTGGAAGAGACAAACAAGAAACAAAATTAAGACATTAAATATATGGCGTGGTAAATGACAATAAATGCCATGGGGAAAAATAAAGATCATGCTCTGTGGGGCTATCTGAGGAACAATTTTGAATAAGGTGTTCTCCGATGCCTCCCTGAAAAAGGGAGTGGAGAGCCTAGGTTTCCAGGGGGTGGGGATTGAACCTTAGAGAACACTGTGTATGGAGGGAGCCCTGGCGGGGGCCAACTATAGCTGGGACGATTGGAATCTGTTTTCTGTCCTTGTCCCAAGTGCAGTTGCTGAGTTGACAAGGTGGGGGAGCCAGAACCCCACAGCACTGGTGTTTAGATGAGATTATTTTTTTAAAATATGTACACAACAACCAAACCCCCTGATTTTGTCATCCATCAGAATTGTTGTGCAAACTGAGTTTGCACAACCCTGTCCTGATAGGGCCATTGGGAAATGCCATTGGACACAGCCAACATATCTTTATGCAGATAATCTTTAATAGTCTGGGGAGGGAATTGTGTAAAGAGGTAATAAGTTAAGATTGGACAGAGAGGTTTTCATTTCAGAAAACAATGAAAATTGAACAAGAATGGCAATTTAGAAGGTATCAATCTAGGGTGGTAATCAGGTGCCAGAAACCTTCCATGACTGATTTTCTAAAGGCTGACCCAGCACTCCTTGAATTACAAAGATGGCTCAGAAATCAAGACACCCACTGCTTTAGGCTACCCACTGCTTTAGGGTATGACAAAGCCCTTTTGGATGCTAGGGCAGGAAACAGTATGTGGCAGAGTTTCCGTTCTCTGTTTTCATGGCTTTAAGTCCCCAGTGCTTCTAAGATGGCTGAAGCAAGCAGCTATCTTGAAGTTACCTTAAATGTTGAAGCAAAACCAAGCAACCCACTTACCAGAGCAGCCCTGGAAGGTCATTGAAGGTACAAGGCGTGAACTAACTTCTCCTTGCAGTTTTGGTAGTCTGAGACTATTTCCAACACATTTACAAGTATGGTCCCTTGAATATTTGATTTACATCAAAGACTTTGAGGGTGCACAGGCAAATGGCAGTATTTGCTCTCAATAGTCTACACTTGAATAGAAGAGGATGCATTGTTCAGTAGGATATTAACACACTGACAGGTCTTGAAAATGATATTTCAGGCACAGAGTTGTACTTTGGGGGTTTCATGAATATCTTCACAAAAACTCCAGAACTCATCATTTTCCTTACTTCGTGAATGAGTAAAACAATTTGCAGAGCTAGTGAGTGGTGGAGCCAGGATGTGCGTGAGTCTGCTTGTTGGGGTCGCCCTTTGTGTAGCCCCTGTGTTTCACGTTTCAATGCAGTTGCCATCTTTCCCACCAGGAGACATTGTGAATTCTAGATTTCAAGGACAGGGAGGAAGGAAGGCTCTTAAGTTTACTTATTTGATCCGTGACTTCTTCTCTCCAGTTGTCAGTTGCGCAATGCCAAGCAGGTTAAACGGTGATGATGTTTCCAACCTAGTTTCCAGAAAAACACTATCATGAAATATCTTTTCTGGGACAAGCTCTTTAAAAACCCTCAGGGCTACACACAGTGTGCAGGATGTGGGTTTCAGTTCTGAGGTGCTATATTACTCTTCCCCACAATGCAGCACTGTGCTTCTAGGAATGACGGTCTCCCACTGTCTCTGGTGACAATCCATCGACACAAACCTGCTCCATATGATATGTTCCTTTGACCAAAGAAGAAAGAACTTGAATGGCAATGTTTATAAATAGGTCCCCCTCTTCTGCTTCTCTGGGAACCTGGCCCTGATTTATCCTTAAAGAAAAATAAATAGTACAGAAGGTGCAAACATTGCCTTGAAAGAACCCAGTTCAGTGTGGGTTCAGACATCTTCCTTCCTTCCAGGAAAGGAGTGTCCAGACCTCCCAGCCCCGGTCTTGCTTGTCCAGGCTCCTGGGGGGTCTGCCAAGACCAGGGTCTTCTGAGGCTTCGTGAGCTGAGGTTGGGCTTCCAGGGAGAGCCTCTGTGTTAGTGAGCTTTCTAATGCAGTTGTTAGTGAAGCAGGAAATAAAAAAGCTGATATTTTGAAGGGGGAGCATTGTCTTGGGATTATTTTTTATGAACTAAAGACACTTAAGTGTTGCTGATTTATCTTCATATCAGATACTATGAGCAAATCTCCCAGTTGCCTCTTTGTGCTTTTGGCAATCATGGACTAGAAATAGGATGGAGTAGACCAAATCAGAGTTGGCTACCCCAAAGTTCAGGACTCTTAATCTTCTTTACTCCAAATATGTAACTTAGAATTGTTTCCAAAGTTTTCCAAGTTGCAGGTGGACACCCAGCTTGAGCAACAGGCAGAGTAGATTCCATCACCAAGTTTTCTGCTTTCAGGACAATTATCCTGGACTGAACAGATGCCTGCATCTCCCCTAAATAATTCTTTTTTGTTATCACATTCTGCTTCTGAGGGTACTGTTTCTGAATAAATAAACCTTTTGTCATGTGAAGAGCTTTCTGCTTCTACACATGATTGGGATTCTCAGAGGACCCTGCAGGACTGCTCCACACATCCTCCTGTGTCAGGGCTGGAATGAGACCACGCTGAACCCAAGTGCCTTAGAAGTTGGAATATAAATTATGTCAAGTCCTGTTCAGTGTTGTAACATTTGCTAATCCTTATTAGATATGGATAAATTCTCATGGCTTAATTTGGCATGTTGAGCCAGTTCTTCAGATTGTCTTTGGGGACTGGAAAGGAAATGCACAACTTTACTATAATTTTTCTTTTGTTTCTTTAAAATAGGACATAATTTTTTATTGTTAGCTGGTGGAAACATTGGTGAATCGTGGCCAACTGTGGCTCACCCCCACAGGAAGAAAGCCTCGGACTTTAGCTGAGAACATATTCTTTGAAACAAACCAGAATATTTGATTTTTGAAATATCTGCCTACTTAGAAAACATGCTGTTCAACAAATATTAATGTTCTGACTAAGACCAAGAGAATTGAGGAAGTAAGAGCTACGATTTCTTTCTGAGGAAAATTTCAGTAGAGTGATGTGTCATCCTTTAGTTTAGTAATAACTCCACTAAACATGGAAAGGTCCATGAGGGTGCAGATACAGCCACAAGAATTCACAGAGCATCCCTACCACTCTTGCTTCTTGCTCTCTCCAAAGTAGAAGGAGCAAGGTGTGGGCCAGAAGTCAGGCATCTCACATTCCTCTACCAGATCACCCCCATATCATGACCTTGGGCAGATCCTATCATTTTCCTTTCATTTCTGGAATTTACTCCAAAAATGTATATTTGATATTTGGTTCTCCCTTTTTTTTTTTTTTGCCAAAAAGTTCTATGTTGAAAACCACTGTTGAGTATTTTAAGTTGGGTGGGTAGAAAGCTAGTGTCATATTCTTCATTCTTTTATCAGCATCACACACAATTTGGCCATGAATGCTCATAATCACCTTTAAGGGATAGAAATCTTGTCAAATTTGATGAATCTGATCAGGCTTTGGGTTATTGAATCGGTGCTATTAACTGCAAAATTATTTAAGTGAGACTCTGGTTGTGCTCTTAAGTGCAAATTTGTTTTAACAGGTACGTTTTGTAAATTTTTATGAGCAAGAATCCTCTTGGGCAAATCTACAGGAATTCTCAATGAGATTCAGACAGACATTTTTCATCTCTGGGTTGGTTTTTTAGAAAAGTGGTGACATAAACAAACCAGATTCTGTCCTTTTGGCCATACCCAATCTTCAGCTTCTGCTGAATGCAGGACCCAAATTACCCCCACATCTCATGAAATTCTGTTGAAAAATGTTGGTCCCTGTGCACTGTGCACAAAAGCCAAATCACTTTTGGAATGTTCCATGGAACTCTGAGAATCCAGATAGGGATCAAGGAAACAACACAACATCTTTTCCCCTCTGTTCAAGCTGTTGATTGACATATGGGAGATTACTCTCCTTACCTTGAACCATCTGAGGTAAAACCTTAGATCTAATGTCTAATGTTTGTTGATTCACTTATTTGTTTGTTTTTATTATTGTATTTTTGTTCTCAAACTCAGAGAATGCAAAAAAGCAGTTCTGGAAAAGGAAAGCAAGTGCTCGTTTTCTAGTTAAAGCAATATTCTTCTGATAGTTTGCCAGGATATTGGGATGTTTCTTAGATCCTTTACATTACTGAAATGTAAATCAAAGAAAGAGCTTCCAGAACAAACCAAACAAAAACCACATACTTATTCAGAGACAGAATTGGTATAGACTCAAACTGGGTTTTACATCTAACAAAACCAAGATCTTTACTGGCATGAAACTATCCTACAACCTTAAGAGGAAGAGAGCCCTGAGAAAGTGAGAAAACTTGAAAAGGAGAATGAAGGAATTGTTTCCTGATTTTCTTCAGCAGTAGCATTCTGAGAAAAAAGAGTGAGAAACCTTGGGCATTTTCTAAGTACACAGTGATTTCCAGCTTGGAAATTCCAAAAGATTACTGCTGTACCCCACAGACTCATAGATAAAGAAGGAAGGTCACAGATTAGGAAGGAAAATAAAAGGAAATAATTATAAAAATGATACAGGTTATTTTAACTTCCAGTTCTTTATAATTTTCTATCTCAAGGAAAAATCTCAAGAACAATTTGCATGTGTCTTAATGTTAAAAATAGTTAGATTAACTGCGGCAGCCCTTCCTAAACCTGGCTCTGTTTTGACGTGTCCTGGTGAATTTCTTCCTTACCTTCATCAAATAGCAGCTCCAGGGCCAGCCTTCTGGCCCAGGCACACAAAATCTCAGGGGAGGAGCCCAAAAACTGATGAGTCTGTTATGAGAAATACTGACCTAATGAAAAAGATCAGCAACACCCAAAACTGGGAATCCTGGGGTCCTCATTCTATAGATTATCTTCCAAATCCCAGCACTGTGAATATAAAATAAAAGCCAAGATTTGGGATGCCTTTAGGCTGCAATTTTGACCAGAAGAGATGTACCTGGGGGCTGGTATGAAACCGTGTAACAGGAGTGAGGGTGGGAGTGGAGATAAACCTGTCAGCACAGGGCACAGTATGATAATGGAGAAGAGACAGTTGGTCAACAGAGTTTATTGTGCACAAAGAGGATCTGAGCCTTGTTCCAGACATTCCAAAGCTATAAAAAGGAATCGGAAGCTACAGGCCGAGCTCAGGTGCCTGGGGGACCTTCTTTGCTGTCCAACAGCCTGCTCTTGCCATTTGCACAGACTCAGAGAGATATCAGATGTAAATAGCTATTCAGTGGCTTAACTTTGACCATTTGACCCAGGCCTTCTGGCCACAATTGTAGTTCTCACTCTCCAGGACATTCCCAGTTATGAAAATCGTTTGAACTGGGCTCATTTTGAGCACAGCTGCTGTAGAGGCTTCGGACCTGGTTATGGAGGGAGAGGGCCTTCCTGGCAAGGGAAGCACCAGGGTGGACATGAGTCTGTGTCCACTTTGGGGAGTTTCTGTGGAGGAAGTTGGGAGGAAATGGGAAAGTGGAGAGGGAGAGGTTGGCCTGGCCTGGTGACTGAACTATCTCATGTACAAGACAATAGGGAGCCACCGTGTATTCTTAATAGAGAGTGTGATATCAGAACTCTCAATAGGAAGCAAGCTTGGAACCAGTATTTTTGATTAATGATAAATGGCTTCTCAGCTTAAATTGCTGGGTCATTTCTGCTTGTGAGAGCTTGTCCCGAGTTTGATGAAGTTTGGGCACCTTCCAGAGCATATTCCTGTTTTTTTGCATACTTAAAAATACAGTCACTCCTCACTTAATATCCCTGGTAGATTCTTAGAAATGTTGATTTTAAGGCAAATAAAAGAAACCAACTTCACCACAGACTAATTAATAGAAAGAAGAGTTAAGTTCCTGTTGCGTATGCCTGGTCACAAAATATCATTAAAGTTCTAAATAAAGACACCCCCCCCCCAGTAATTCTAATATGTAATAATCATTTGTATTTATCCATTAATTTTTTCAACCTGTTTATCCCAATTTAAGGTTAGGGGTGGCTGGAGCATACAGGACAGTTCAGGGCACAAGACAGGAGGAGCCTTCCCTGGACAGGACGGCCTCCTATCACGTGTGTGCACACACACACATACAAACCCACACTCATATTTACTCAGCCTGAGACATTTCAGGTACACCAATGTGCCTTAAGATGCATGTCTTTGGGTTGGGGGAGAAAACTGGAGGACCAGGATGAAACCCACACAGACTTTTGGAGAATGTGCAAACTCCACAAAATAGTGGCCACAAAAGGGAATTGATTTTTTTCTTTTCTCATCAACATTATAATGAAACAACATTGAAAGAAAGAAACAACATTTTTCCAGGACTTGCTTTGATTAGTCAGTAATGATTTGGGTCTTTCACTAATATTCCCCACTCCTACCATACCAAAGAAAAATTAGCTGCTTCCTTCAGTTATAGAGCCTATGGAACATGAAAATTTGAAGTCTTTACTTTGTATCACAAAGTTCAAATCGTGTTCTATAAAGCTTCAGCACCTGAGAGATTCTTGAGCCAATCATTAACCTTTAATTTCCTAGAAATAAAGTACTTATTCTGCTACCACTTTCCAATGCACATATTTCTAAATTATCATTATGAAGCATTATTCCTTTTTTCATGGGTTATTTTCCAAAATTGGAGAGAAAGAGAACGAGGGAATCAGAGAGAGAGAGAAAAAGAGAGTGTCTACCGTTTGATTTTGGGTGCTGTTATTTGTTTCTCTGAGTATGACCTGGTCTGTAATGTCCCCAGGCACATGCTGTTTCTGAGCCGTAATTATGCTTTTTAACCCACTCCTTTATGTCTGGGTCCTTAATGTCCAAGCTCCTATATAATTACCAAGTTCAGTGTGTGGGAATGAGACAAATATTTTTTGCATGACTTTAGTCTATACATTACTGCAATGCCATATTATTCCAAGATATTTCCTGAACTTGGAGCCATGTTATTAACTCTCTCAACTTGAAAAGACCCAGCAAAGAGATACTCCCAATCTTTGGCCCTTGATGTGAAACTCAGATGGATAGTGACTTGATCCAGCTGAGGGCCCTGGGGCTCTTGGGGGAGGAATTTGAATTTGGCACTGGTGCCTTGATTCCTAGCCTGACAGGGATTTGCAAACCTTTCCTTTTCCATCCAGCTGTTTTACACAACCCCAGTCATGCCTCTTTGCAGTTGTGAAGTTCATGAATTCTTTAGTATTTGCAAGGCAACAGGTTTGTTAACTGCTTCTCCTAAAGGAAGTTGCTGCACTAGTTTGCTAATCTAGAGAGAGAATGGTGATGCTGATTGTTAAGGGTAATCAGAATTTTAAAGGATCAGGCTGAAAGAAGAGCATAGACCAAGAAGGCAGGGCTCCACTTAATCCTAAGATGTTGAAGTTCACCGAATATATGACAACAGAAGTTCAAAATCCCCAGGTCAATCTCGGGAGTCTCTTCCCCTGAACTGAAATTACTTCAACACCATTTTCTCCTTATTCGAGAAGCAATTTATATCTCAGCATTTTTGTATATGGAGCTGTTTCATTTATTTGTTCTTGTGTTATTTTCTCCCATTTCTTGACTAGTCAAATAATTTAGAAAGGAATAAAAGAAAAATTAACTCCCTGAAATCAAAGCACTCAGCAATAACTATCAATGTTTTACCTCATTTTTCTGGACCCTTTCCACACATGTATTTCTATACACACACACACACACACACACACACACACACATATATATATATGTAAACCCCCAATATGTTTACATGGAGATATTTATACATTATATAATACGGGCATGTTTTACTCTCAGCTTTGCTTTCCATTCAACTATTTGTGTGATACTTTTCCCTTTAGATTAATATAATTATACATTACTCTTAAATGGTTTCTCAGATTTCTATTATATGAATAATGGATATCCAAGGTATGTTCAATGATTTATTAAAACAAAATTCTGATATATGTACATTTTTTTCTATTTCTCATTGTTGCTATGATCAGTGTCCCAGTAGGATCATCTGGGACCAGCATCCCATTCTTTTATATTCATCCCTGTGTTCCCTCCTGTTCAGCTTCCTTTTCAGGAGGAGACGTTTAGACACCAGGATCTGCATATTGTGAATTTTTAGAGTATTTGAAAAATTGCTCTTGAGAAATTTTATACCAATTTACAATCCTGCAAACAGTGGGCAAATGTGCCTAATAATAATAATAATAATAATAATATATAGACAGGAAATCAATGTTCCATTTTCTATGGCTTCTCTGAATTTTACCCACCCCAGATATTTGCCTCTAAATACCTAAAAGGCAAATACTTTTACAAAGTACTTTAGGTTTGATATTAGTCCTCCCCAGATTCCAGAACAAGTTATATACTTGAAGGTTTGTAAAGTAAAATCAACAATCTCTAAGATTCTTTATTTGTTCATGGGGATTAGGTAATGCTAAACTCACTTTGATTTTTGATAAGGCTAATGTAAAGGTAGCTCAAGGGAATTGCATATTCACAAGGTAGAGGGATTTCAGCTAGACATTTGACACAGTTCCATACATTTTTTTTAATTATTTTATTATTTTTTTAAGATTTATTTATTTATACAAGAACTGGGGTACTGGTCAGAAGCTTGGGAGGGTAAGAAGATTCACCAGAGACAGAGCAGAGAGCAGAACAGGCAGACTGACGAAATACACTGCTGAGGGGAGCAGCAGGCACGGCAGGAGAGGTCTGCCGTGCCCTGTGGGTTTCTCTCTGGCTAGCCTGGAATCAAACCCTCCCTGCAGAGGCTACGGACAGTTTCACAGCACTGTGCTCAACTGCTGGGCCACTGGGGAGGCCCCCATACATTTTTTTTTTTTACCAGAGAAATAAGGACTAAATGATTGTCCAGTTGGGTGAATTTATAATTCATTGAATAACTCAATCTTGGATGAACTGATTTAGGAATCACCTCAACAGGAACATTGTCAGAAGGGAGAGACTCCAGCCTTTCCATATACATAGATGTAATAACATATAGCATTTGAAAAAACACATTTTGAATATCTGATGCCTCAAAACTGGGAAGGTCTGCTGAAACAATGAAAGACATAATTAGAATTGAGAAATATCTCAGCAGAGTGAAACAATAGACCCAGCTTTAATAAGCAAATATTCATAGAGGAAAAGAACTTTATACTTAGAATTAAAATTTTGGTTGTGTGTGTGTAGCAATGGTAGGAAATGCAACTACTGTATGTTTAATCAATTATAAATTTGAATACTAGTCATCATTGCACAGTACATGCTAACATATCAATGCAGAGTATATTCATTAATTTTAATAGTGTTTAATGCAGATAAGGACACGTGTAAAGACAGATTCACGTTCTGCTCAGGGAATTACTCTCCATGAGGAGCCCTGACATATGCAATGAGCCCATGTGTGATGGGATGCAGAAAGGGAATTAGGAAAAGTACAGACTGTCTAGTGGAGTGGATAAAAAATGATTACCACAAAGAAGTTAGAGATAAAAGGTATAACTATATTTAAATGTCTAAAGATCTGGGCTCCTCCAAAAAGTCAGAATGAGGATGGTGGACTGAAACTGCAGCCCAAAAGCGTGGAATATAGGGGGATATGAGGACATCCTAGTTATAGTCAATTAATAGATTATCTCATAAGGACTGCTATATAGAGAAATCCTTTTTGGGGAAAAGGTGGTGGCAGCTTTTTTCTATCAACACATGCATGATGAGTGACATTTATATGTCCACTGCTTCTGGGTGACTCAGACTCTGGAAAACCCAAGTCTTTTACTGAGAAGTAAAGTGCCAAATTTATTTTTTAAAGAATATATGCATGTATCTGAACTTGCATTATGCATGGCACTTTTCTGGAAAGATTGGCAGAATACCTTTAACGGTTGGAGTAGATATTGGGGTAGGGAGAATATCACTTTTCTTTTTATAAAATCTTCATAAATGTCTATTTTTATATAATTAAAAACTTATGGATGTTATGAAAAAAGTTATAGTCAAATAAGTAGTTGTCCTAGAAAACTAAGGCTCATATCTCAAAGAAATGAAAAAGTCATACTATCTATTAGCATTGAGACTAGAATGATTAGGTATTTGATGCTGTTCAGACCACAAGAATGGAAATTAATACCACAGTTCTTTGGAATGCAAAACAAAAGATGTGAGGTGGGCCCATGGTGTTCTCATTCATGATTATGATGGTCTTGTCTACATTTACCAACCAAATGGGAGGGCACCCAGGAGCAGGATGGGCCTGGGGACAGCAGTACAGTGCTCTGGGCTTCTGGATTTATAAATGACTTTCAACTTACTTGTCTCACATTCTTGTTCTGTAAAGTGAACTTGGATTTATGGTTGGTACTAACAACGCATGAATCTGGAATATTCCGGCCAGTCCTCATTTGTAGGAGTGAGATTTGAGATAGCTCCTGAAACCATCTACTCTCAGAGAAGATCACTCTAACTTCCTATTTACCCAGCTCTTCTAATGCCCTAATGCTGTGAAGACCCATTATTTGCTTTAATAACTGTCTTTGGGTTCAAGTTTAAATACATTTTGATATTTTGTCCTTATGCCTTTTCAACTGAAGGATCACAGAAAAATCAGGCTTTTGGATTTTACCTTAGATAGGTGATTAAGAGAAATTGATTTTCAAAATGTATCTGGTTGATAAATCTAATCTGATGAGTTGCGGGGGAGGGGAAGGAGCAGAATAGCATGATCCACTGGCCATTTCATCCCTTCTGGAAATCGGATTTCCATTCCATCCCACCCAGAAATCTACTTTGCCGCTTCCTCGGTGTTAAGTTTTCCAAAAGAAGAAGTGGGCGTTATAGATGGGTTTTACTTTTTATGTGCTAGGAGAATATCAGCTTGGAGAAGTATGTGAAGGGACCTGGGAATGATATTTCTGTCGTGTTTGTGTCTAAAGGGGCCCATGGAGACCTTTTATTAAGAGTGGAATATATGACTAGATTCCTTCCATGTAGAACTAACTTGGTTCTAGTTCGGGCAAGTTTAGAGTATCCCATATAAAGCTAGTGAGGGTCTGAAATCCAAACAGAGGGAAGACAGCTCAGCGAGCAACTCAATGAGAAGATAAACGCCGGAGGGAATGTTTCATAGTTTTGGTATTTGGGACACTCCACTGCCATTTTTCTCTTCCCATTTGTTTTTCAACTGATTGGAAAACTACTAATAAATGTGTTTACATTTTCTCCGCTTGTTTTACCCAAGTGTGAGAGCAGCTGGGGAGAGGAGTTTGTTCTCTGGCCAAGCCGGAGCCGTCTCTCCCTCTGTCCTCCTCTTGCTCTCCCGCTGCCAGGCCTGTCCTTGTCTCACCACCACTCTCTTGGGGTTCTGTTTGTGTTCAGCACTGGCCAGCAGCCCCACCACATGTTTTGCATTGCTCACACCCTCTTCCTCTCCCCCTTTTGTTGTCATTTGTTTTGTTTTGAAGGGAGTGAGGTGTGAGGTGCTGTTGGGTTTATGCCCTTCCACTGAGCTTCAGAACTGGGGGCAGGCCCAGGTTTCATTCACTCCCATTTCTGCATGGAGGGAGGGCAAAAGCTCCTGTTGGGGAACATTCTCTTGTCCTCTGACTGTTCTTTGGGGTGCATTCATTCTCTCGGGGCTCTCCAGAGTTCTAGTCTTTGGAGTCTGCAACCCGATTTATTTTAAATGCTTGTTTCTTTCCTTCTACTGATGGTGTCTCAAGCTTCAGTGTTTTTAGAGAATTAGCTTTTTTTTTAATATTTATTTATTTATACATGCACTGGGTACAGTCAGAAGCACGGGAGGGTGAGAGAATTCACCAGAGCCAGAGCGGGGAGCAGAGCAGGCAGAAGGACCGAAGTACACTGCTAAGGGGAGCAGCGGGCGGCAGGAGAGGTCTGCGCGCCATGTGGGACCCTCCTCTGGTGGCCGGGGAGCAGCCGGGGATCGAACCGGCGCTGCAGAGGCTGCGGGCAGCTTCGCAACCCAGCGCTCAACCGCTGCGCCACCGGGGAGGCCCTAGAGAATTAGCTTTAATTAGTTTTGTGTGTCTGTGACATAGTTTCTATGCATTCTATGCATTATCTGCTTAATGTGCTTGTTAAAATTTATTCAAATATATTTTAAAGTCAAACTGTAACTATTGAAAAGTTTGTTCACTCCCTGCGAATCTTCTTGTATACCTCCAGGTGTGTGGACGTGTCTTCTTATCCCTTATTGTGTAAGACTTTCTGTCCCTTCCTCAAATGCTGCTGGGTCACTCTGCCCTCTCGTCTTCCTTAGAATGGGTTCACCTCTGTTGCCTATCGTATTTTCTTCTGTTTGGGCATACCCTGAACATTTATTTTCATTCTTTAGTTGGAGATGATTTGCTGGCCCTGCCCAGACCAGTGATAATAAATATTTGTCGAATAAATGAATCAAATGAAGATCTTTACCTCCCTTATCAGCACAGTTTTAGAATCTGAAATTCAGTGCCTTGCAAAAATCCTTTTTTATTCCTTATTTTCTTTTTCTTCTTCCATCTCTCTCTCCCTTTCTTCTTTTCCAGTCTCCCAACTTTTCTCCCTCCCTTTTTTTCTTCCTTTCCTCTTTTCTTTCTTTGCAGTTACAAAATTGGAATTTGATTTTGAAGCTCACTTTCTAAAGAAACGCATAATGGACTTGCCAGAATGTGTCCATGTCCTTAGTTTATTAGGAGAGTCTGGAGTTTGAGACCCTCTATTGACTCTCTGAGTTAAAACAGTTTAGATTCCACATAAAATATGCATTGTTTACCCAGGCTCTTCATACTCTGCATACTGTTACAGTCCTTGAAGAGCTTGTCACTGACAAGTAAGATAAATGAATGAAGAGGACTTTACAAGTGTTTAAAAGCTAAGTATAGCATGTGCTGCCCACTACTTAATTAAACAGACCTGCGCTTAACTAAGTAACTCCGGGTGGAAACTTCTGGGGCCTTTCCCATCCCCCAGACCCCACCATCCCCACCAGTGTTCAGAATGTTAGAAATTCCTTGGTCCTCTGCAGTTGTTAATGTTTTAGGTTTGAAACCTGCTTATTGGTTGAAGTATTATTAGTTAGCATGAATTGTGGATAATGACTTTTGAATTTATATTAGGGTGGGTCAGCAGTATGGATTCTTTTGGGACTTGAGCAAGATTTTATATGTCTGAGTTTCATTCTTTTCACCGAAAACTTTCAAATCACAAACGAGCTGCGTCTCTTCTCAACTGTGATTGGGGTCAGTGTCTGAGACTCAGAGCCCATTTTCAGATCCATCTTATTATGATTCGTTTTTAATGAAGGAGCCAGACCCTATGGATCCAAGCATTAGGGAATGGGGGGGGGGGTAGATTACAGGAGCATCTGGAATTATAGACCCAAATGTACCATTGGTATCATATTTGTAAATTTCTTGGTTTTTCTAAGTGTCAGTTTCTTCATCTGTAAAGTGGGAATAGCAGCCTCTGCCAGGGCTGATAGTCGAGCCATATGCCTTTGAACTGCTCTTGGTGCTTATGCTTTCTGCCTCTATCATAGCAGCTTTTAAAGATTTTGAGTCCAGAGCCCTCTCCAGCCTATATCACAGACTCTGTATGACCGATTAAGTGAGATAACAATCACAAAGTCACAGGCAGAGCCAGGTAAATATTGGATGCTTGACGTTTACTGGTGGTTCCATCTCACAGTCCCTGCCCTTTTTCTGCCACCATTAAGGATCCTAATTGCCACATTATCAGCAGAATACCTAGAGGTAGTTTTCTAGAAATAATTCTCACCCATGGGCTGCATTGCCTGGTAGCAGAAGAGAGGTGATGATGTTCCTGGAGACAGCCATTGTCCAAACACTTTGGGAATTCCTCAGGTCCCAAATGGGGCAGCAGGAAGTAATTTACCAGAATCATTTCTCTGCCCTGATTTTAGAAGAAAGAATTAAGTAGAACAAATGTGCAATAAGAATAAGACCAGTAAACCACTGTATATCCATGTGGCATCTGGTTCATGTTAAAGACATCCTTCCCTCTCTTACCCATTTTATAGATAGAGAAATGGAGGCTTATGGAAAAGTTATTCAGCCTGAGTCTCAGAGTGAATATTTGGCAGAAATGGAATTTGTGCCAGGCCTGTGTTGCTTGCCCAGGAAGGTGAGAGCTATGTCTGTCTCCCTAGGTGATGAGGGAAAGACCTGGTAGTCATGAGAATGTTAGTCCTGTACACAAGTTAGACACGGGCCTATTAATTCCTCAACAAAGGTTTGAGCAGGAACTCTAACAAAAAAGCAGATTAAGAACAAGGATTTGGTGCAGGTAGTTTATTTGAGAGGTGATCCTAAGAAGCGGGCTGAGAAAATGCAGAAGCGAGACAAGGAAGGAGTAAGGCCAGTAAGGGTGCAGGAATGGGCATTTTCCTGCAGTAGTTAATCAGGACTGCACCCTGCTGAGAACTTACTGAAGGATTCTGGAACATGCCATAGTGTTTTCCCACTAAGGTACACGACTCCCGTCATCCATCACCTCCCTCCTTCATATACTGGGATTCTTCTAAGGACGTGAGCTCTCCGACACTCCTGATTTGCCTTGTTCCCTGATCAAACCTGCACTTGTGGCCAGAGGAAGGCCTCAGCAGGGAGAAGTGTAGGGTCTTAAGGTGGAAAAACAGCAACACATCCAGGACTGTGCACTCCAGCTGCAAGCAACCGCCAGGATGGAACAAGAGGATAGGGAGGGGCACTTACATTCTTTATAACAATTAAAAATGAAGTAAAATTATAGTACTTAATGAGTAGGTACAAAAATGGAAGCCAAACCGTCCATGGAGACCTACTAATTTTCTGTCTATAAATAAGGACCAAGGGAGGTGCCTTCAGCAAAGTTGGGAGAGAGTCTCATCAATGTTCTGTTTAGCTGCAGATGGATCACAGGAAGGATTGATCAGCTTGATGAGTTGGGGAAGGTCAGGCAAGTTTTCAAAGCAAGATTGATGCTGTAGCAGTGGACTGTGTAGATACTTGCAAATATGTAGATGTCCAGAAATTAGTCCACTTTCCCAGAGATGTCACAGTTTGATATGTGAGCATATGACTTGGACTTTGTCTTAAATTCCTTCCAGAGTGCCCCACGTTGATAAGTTCTGGGAAATAAGACAGTGAATTACTTCTCCAATTTGATTCCTGATCTCCCCACATCCAGTAAAGGAATGAAGGAACCCCCCCCACACACACACACACTCACACATACTCACACACTCTCACATTGAGTTCCAGTTCCCTCATTCACCTGTTTTCCTCTCAAGGTGATTAGAGGGTAAGTTTATCATGGAATCTCTCCAGCTCACTCTTCCTTATAACTAAATCCAAGCCAACTTCAAATCTCACTGGAAAGGGCACCTTATCTATTGAACGTTACTTAGTGCTTCTGCCTTCAGTTAGAGGGGATTTCTCCTGTTTCCAGACATTTGTGTAAACCAAACCCTTCTTTCTCTTCTCTCCTTTTGCTCCCCATATTGTGTTATAGTCTGTACTCTGAGTCCTCACTCCTTAGTTTTCTTTGCCTTGTCCTCTGTATCTGGTCTGGGACCTTACCCTTCCTTTCACTACTGTACAACCCTAAAGTCAGAATCTGGGTAGGTGTCTTGTCCCTCCACTCCCTAACTGAGCAATCAGGGGCTTAGTTTTCTCATATGAAAAAGAAGGCTTAGAAGACTAGCTTTTGTTATAGCGACAGCAAGGATTCAATGAGAACATTCTTGTCAAATACTTAGCTTGGCACATACTTGTTACAGTCCTTGTGGTTATAGAAGATTGGTGAGTGATGGATGAATTTCTGTGCAGTGTCCACAGTCAAAGCCTTTCCATTACTGAATCTTACTTATTCCTATAAGGTTCCTCAAGGCAGCATAGTCCCCTAGTAGCTTCTTCATCTCCTGTTTCATTTTCTTCTCCAAGATTGAACCCAACATGGGAATCCAGACCGCACTGAATTATGATTTGATGCTTGTGGATCTAGTAGATGTCCAGGAAATCCCTCCTCTCCTCACTATTCAGTTGTGGTCTGATTTCTCCATCTTTTACTTGAAAACAAGGATTGTTGACCTTGCTCTGATTTGGCAGAAACAAGACCAGTAGAAGAGTGCTGGACTATTTCAGATTTCCTTGGCAGCAAAGAGGGAGAAAAAGAAAGCCTGATAGAAGAAAGTGTAATTGCTATTGTATAGTATTATCTCCATATCCCATAGCAACAAATCTTATTATACTTTTTCTTATTTAAACCACATTCATGAAAGTTTTATTGTTAACTTGATCCAGATGACTGATCAAAGCATAGTTCGTTATTGCTACCTTACTAAAATATTTTTAAAGGCAGTTTTAATATTACACTTTTATAGCTACATATTGCCATTAAGCTATTGAGTCTATTACTAGTCAATCAAGGATTTTCATTTTGTTTCAAGAGCTCCTTGGATAAACTCTTCGGAAATGTCAAGAGAGATGGAGTATATGGCACCATTTCACAGATGGTGTTCATCAGAAATTTTAGTTAATGGATAAAGTTTCAGTTTTCCACGGTTGACTTTTGATGCTAACAATGTGTTATAAAGGTCCCTGCTCCTCCAAAGGTTAGAGGGTAGTAAAGAAATGAACCCCACAACACCCTAATACCCTTTATTCTTAATGAGGTCAGTAACTGGAGGCAGAAAGTAAATTCACTGGGTATATTTTACTAAAGAATGAATTTTTTTTAAAGAAGACCAGTTTCACTTTTCCATTAGCTTCAAACTATACATCAATCCTGTTTTCCAGCCCCCAACTACCAAGACAAAAAGTATCACAAAAAGAGTTACAGACTGAACTAGCTCCTCACAGATGTTAATTATGTATTTTTTTCCTTTCATCTGTTTTAAAGTGCCCTGTACTCTTTCCATTTATTCCTTTAAGAATTCACACATTTATTTGACACACAGTTACTTACTACCTATACACCAGACTCTATCGTCCCTCAAGAGAGGTGCAAGGCCAGGTGTTGAATATGGGAGTCATTCAGACATAGTCCTTTCTTTGGAAGAATTTCAACATGGTGGTAGAGAAAGGCAAGAAGGTACAAGAAAATTTGCACTTATTGAGATAAGTGCTGTTAATGGGAGGGGTTCGGGGAAGGTACAGGATTCTGGAGGGGGTAGTGGAAGAGTATTTAATCCCTTCTGAGCCTGGTTTAGGGGAGGCACTTCTAGAAGTGACTGGCGTTGCAGCTAAGACCAGAAGAACTAATGGGCATAGCTCAGGTTAAGGCTTAGAGGGTGAAGGGGCGTGATGGAAACAGAACCAGAAGAGGGGAGATGAGAGGTGAAGCTGTCTGGTGAACAGCAGTTACCTTGTAAGAGCCTGGCAAGCTTCGGAGGAGCTGGGGCTGTTTTCTTGAGGGTGGGGAGCCTATGCGGAACTTGAAGTCAGGGAGCAACCGGAATCTAGTGTCACTCTGGCTGTGGATTATGTTGAATAGGAAGCAACAATGCAGCGGGAGAGCTGTTAGGAGACTATTGCCCTGGAGAAATAAGGTGGTGCCTGGAAGAAAGTGGAAGTAGAAAATGGAATCTGATTAGATTTGTCTCAGCAGCCATGACATAATATACTAAAACGAATATAACACAGCCAAAGGCAAAAGTGTCAGGTCAGCAGTTTGGTAGACACCGAAAAGGAAATAAAATGGGCTTCAGTGAATTGCTAAATGAGTCCACGAGGTCCCAAGTGCAGTGCCGTGGAAAGCTAGCCCTGTCCAACTCTATATTAGTTTTCCTGAGATTTCAGTTACGACAGTGCACATTTGCTGTTTAAGGCTTTGTGGTGGGTACCTCGTGTATCTGATGGCTGTGGGGATATGAACCATTACACATGGAATCAACTGGTAAATGTGTCTGGGGTTATTTGAACAAATAGTATCCTTGTTCCAATCCTTGTTACAATTTTCTGCAGTTTTTTTTTTTCCATGGACCGTCAGGGAGTGTTATTCATGGCTTCCTATCCTTCCAGATCATTCTTGGTGGGTTAGGAAACTGAATAACCTGGTCAGATGAGGTTAGGTAGTGTCAATTTAAAAATACTTTTTTTTTAATTTGACAATTTAAATTCGACAATGAAATGAGCTGTATTGGTCAGACGTTTTCATCAAGGGAAAAAACTAGTAACCAGCCTGTGAGAAATCGGTCACAGTTTAGGGGATACATTACAAGCAAGATAAATAAAAATGGTCTAGAGTATCACGCCAAACTCTCATTTTTCATCTCCGTTTCACACTCTTCTCTTCCAGCCCAGACTAATCAAAAGAAGCCTCTTCCGCTCACAATTGCTCTGTGTACATTTCCCCCAGATCTGGTATTCACATGAACAACGTGGTTTATTTATATTTCAGCACCAAATTGGAAAGATGACATCATTCATTTACAGTCTTTATCCCATGACATGCCTACTCTCCAACACCTCATTTCAGCAGACACATTTAGGACTGCATATAGCATCTTGTTTAGCTTGTGCATTCTTTTATGGGATACAGTTCAAAGGTAGGGAACTTTAGGCTTGTCGCTGGTAAGAAAGTAATCTCATAAAATCACGGGAGCTTCCCCAGAGGATAAGGACATTATGATGTTTACAATAGCAGAGTTATTATTTGTTCATTTAGGCTCCATCGTTCATTCTTGGGCAAGTCCCTTCCTTCTTGACCACAGCAGATCTTACAGCTCCCTTCAGGCTCTCAGAATTCTATTAGAAGAAACAATTCCAGATTTATTAGTTCATGAGTTCAAAAGTACAGGCTCCTGACAATACTGGAATTTTAGGTGTGAATGCTGAATTTCAGAATCTTGTGCACAGGGGCGGCTTAATAAAGGGAATCTCAGGACTTGGTTGGCAACAGCTCCCTGAACCTGCTCTTTCTCACAAGATGACTCGTCCGTTGGGCCTCTGACACTTTAAGTGGACAAGTGAAAGATGGAAAGTCTATCAGCTGCCAAAGGTTGCCTGGGATTTTTTATTTAATTTTTAGGTGGATCTTTCCCTCTATTTTTATTGCTATTATTTATATACATACTTTTTTTTTTTTTAACAATCACTCTGGGACCTTCCAAATATTGGACACATTTTTAAAAATGGATGGGGTAAATCAGGAAACATCCTCTAGCAGGCAGAATTTGGACATAAGGTGTTTTCAAAACTTAACAAAACCAAAGGCTTTATAGGAAAGCTATTTCTACCTGGCTAGCTATTTGCCTTCTCTGTTTATCACATGGCATAGAGAAAAGTCTAGAGATTGAGAATTAGAAGATCCCCAAAATCAACTTATTCTATGTCAAGAAAGAGTCTCTGAGGGCCAAAACATATGTCTTGATTTTCTAACTGGAAATGAGAGCTGAAACACTTCCTCCCAGGAAAGTTTTGAAGATAAGATGGATTGTATATGAAAAAGACTGCAAAAATACACCACCTTAAGCCCAAATTTCTCTTATTTAATCAGAGCTTTATTTATGTCACATAATAAAATTCCAATGGTTGGAAGCTCTGACAGCCCAGGTCCAGCTCTCTACAAGTGCTGATGGCTCAGTGTCATCTGCAGTCGCCAGTGGGATTGTTATGGCAACTCCTGAGACATCCTCAACTCTCAGTGACCTTCCCTGGCTGAAAACAAACATGTAGCTGGCCGCTGGGATGGCAGCACCCTCAAAAGCATGGCCCCCTCTTTCTTTCAGTCACTCATTGCAGCAACATGCATAGTGTCTGTGCATCTGCCCTGCCCTGGGCTAGGCTCACAGGAGAGGTAGATGCCAGATAGACTGATAATCCCTTGGTTATAGAGCTGTGGTTAGCAGGAGGCACGCATCACCTGGCCTCAAGAATGGGCTCAGAGAAAGTCTCCTGGAGAAAAAAATTGTGAGTTAGCTAGATAGAGAAGTTAAAGGGAAAGGAAGGGGCTAGAAGAGATGTCACAGGCAAAGAAAGCAACATGTATTAAGAGGTTTCTTATCGTAAATAACAACAATAATAGTAGTGACATCATTTGGCTTTTATTGTGAGCTCTTAAGTGCCACGTCCTGCACTGCTCCTTGAAGTCCATCCTTTTACTTGCTCCTAACAGCGACCCTAAAGTGGGTCATTTTAGAAATGAGGAAACAATGGCTTAGAAATAGTTAACTCTCAAAAGACCACTGCCCAGCGAAGACATAAAGCAGGACTTGACAACCTTATCTCCAAACCCACGCTTGTATTCTTTACATTTCCTGCTCTTCTGGGCTGTATATGTTTTTATGTCTTTTTCCATGGTCTTTAGACCTCTTTTTAGACTCTTTGACCCTGTTAGCTCAAGTCACCTCTGGTCTGGTTTTTGCCCTTCATAAGCATAATAAAGCATACAATTCTGTTCCTTGTGACACCAAATTGTCTCACGTGACAAATATGGTGGGGCACAAATGAAGGTGGTCAGCTCTTCGTTACCAACTTCACTCCTTTTCTTCCATTTTCCCAAAGAGCAATATCAACTTAAATGCCCACAGAGAGCCCTTTTCCTCGAAGTCATCCCAGCCACAAGTCATCTTTGTTGTTTTCATATTTAGGAACTTTTGAGTCGTTTTCAGCCTTGTGTTGTGAGATCACTGTTTGTAGTTGTGTGTCTTCACCCACCCCTTCCCCATGTGTCATCCAGGGCTTCCTTCTCTTGCTTGCTCCAGAGGGTCTGATGTGATTGTTGGCACTTTGTGACTGACGCTTACTCTGGATTCTGTGATTGCTTGATATGGGGGGATAAGCACCTGAGGATATGTCCATTTTTTTCCCCCTTTCAAGCTATATAAGGGAAGTACATTTATATCTACAAATGTAGATCTAAGATCTCCATAGCTTCAAGGATGTGATGAAGCCTCTCACCAAAGCTAATGGAAGGCTGCTTTCTTCATTAAGTTTTAATTTGACCCAAAATGAAAACTTCTGGATAAGGAACAAAGCCCTATAGGTGCTATAATTACGCCCTGAGTCTCTTTGGCTGCTCTTCTAGCTCCTGATGGGATCTTCCCTGGTTTTTGTTCTGTGCAGACCCAGAACAGAATGAAGCTGATGGCAGACAACTACGATGAGGACCACCACCATTACCACCACCACCACCATCACCACCACCACCGATCTCCTGGGAGGTCGCAACATTCCAATCACAGGCCCTCTCCTGATCAGGTCAGTTTCATGGCTGCTTACCTCCAGGACCCTTTTTACCCCTTGGATATTTTAAGATAAAATAAATAATCCTCAAGAAATAATAAACAGCATAAAGTGATACGTTCTTTGAACTGAAACTAATAGCTTTGGTATTTATTTCCATCACTCAAGGAATCTAAATGTTTTCCTTTCTCCTTCCTCTTTAAGGTTTTGTCTGTTCTTGTTTATGTTATGCATTTTCTTTCCTCCCCTGCTTTCTTCTTTCATAGATATGTAGTCTGTTGCTGGCTCTGTAGCTAATGGTGGGTTACTTTGGAATGTCTCTTTCAGAGTTTTAAGAGAAAGAACTTTGTTTCCATGAGCTTGGCAACCAGAGGAGTCTTGATTTTGCTGAGTACTTTCCTAGAAAATTCCTTAGTGATGCAAATTAACAGTGGGATAAAACAACATGAAGAAAAATCAGTTTTGCTTGTGTTTTAGCCAGTGAAGTCAAGGGGTCTGGTTTATTTGATTTGGACCCTATCTCTTCCCTTGACTAAGTAGAGCAAGTGAAAAGATAGACTGACAAAAAGAAAACCCTCCTGCAGTTGCTAATGATATTTGCATTCACACCAAATGCAAATGCTATATATAGTGTTTAGCATTAAACTTCTTAAAGGTAAATTTCATGGAAATTATGAAGCTAAATACAAACTAGTAGACTAATAGGGTCAATATTAGCAACATTTCTTCCTTTATTGTACTATGACCTTGTAGGTGTATATGTGTGTGTATGACATCCTAATATAACTTACAATAAATTTCAATAGGGGAGGGGCATTAGGTAATAGAATAGAATCATCTTGATAAGTGTGAATACCTTTGTTATATATTTCTGGATATGTGATGGGGCGGCATGCTGTTATTATCTGTGTGAAGACAGTTTTAATTGTTTGCTGGAGGAGGGTGTGCTTAGTATGCTCCTAAAATTTTTTTCCAGATGACCGTGTTTCCTTTTCTCCTCATATCTCTAGTAGTCCAAAGGAGAAGTTAAGATTCCAAGCCTTCAATGTTTTACCAGGAGTACAACTCCAGGGGGCGCCATTTATTTAGTACATAATATAAATGCTTCCCCCAGCCTTGCAGTGAAGTAGTTCCATCTCTGAGGCCTCCTGTACCTAGTCCCACCTTGACCTTACCCTTGTGCAGGGAGCCATTTTCCCCAGCACTGCAGAAGATGTTCACACAGGAATACATCTCAATTTCCAAAGTCAAGTGCAGATAGACACCAGTTCAAGTTATTAGCTCGTGAAAAATGATTCTCAATTTGGAAATTAGCAAAGTGAAGGGAAACATTAGTTTTATGTTGTTACATATTTTATGTGTATGCTTTTGGGGTTGATTTGATTTGATTTATTCAGTTCTCATCCCTCACCACCAGTACCACCATCCCATATTCACCACCCTAGCGTACCTGGCATCCTGCTAACTAAATTGCTATATTTTCTTTCTTTGTTCCTGCCCTTTGCTCCCTGATTTTCTCCCATAAAGGATGATGCTGATATAACAAGTTGGCTTATTTCATCATGGAAATGTATGGAAATATGGCCTGTTAGAGACAGGACACCAAAATCAAATTTATCTGCCTTGTGAATTATAGTTCTTACAAAAGCTAGTCTTGTGCTACTTTTGCAGAGAAAATGAGAGTTCTTGCCTATTCGGTTGACCTCTTAGATCTGTCCACTGAAACTAGAGGTTGTCATAGGACTGAAATCCTAGTGCTCCTCCCAGAAGAACTAGAATTCCTTGAGGAGGTTAACAGACCTCATCACAACCCTGATACACCTTTATCATTGCTACTGCTAGGAAGCTGGTGATGGCTTCCTCATCATAACCTTCATCTCAGTGACTACCCAACCTGTGGACATAGGGAAGGTAGCCTCATCCTCATTGTTAGATGAGAATTCCAGGTATAAGAGGAAAGGCTTGGCCTGACTGGGATCCTGCTGCTGGTTATTTGTTCACCAACAGATACTTGAATTTCATGTAACCACTACAGTGGCTTTGGGGAAAGCATGGTAGACAAGACAGAACCCCTGCCTTCAAGGAATTTGCAATCTAGTCCAAGGACAAAACCCAGGTCATCTGATGTCTCATTCAATTCTTTGTTGGATCATGTCAATCAGAACAAGCAGATAAAATGTAGTTATAATTTAATTAGGGGCTCATGGCTTAGGAGCTTACTCTGCAGTGTGGCTCACTGTAAAAGTGAAATACCCTTGACCAGAGGATAATTTTGTGGTTTTAAATTGGAGTCAGCAAGGGTGTAAGGATACTTAGCTGTTCTCTCTCAATTAGAGTAGAAGAAGGGTTGAAAGGAGAGCCCTGGTGTGTAAGAGTTGACCCCTATGATGAAGATGGCTACAGTCCAGGACTAGGGCCCTCCATGACGAGGTGTCATGGGTTTAGGATAATGATACCCTCCCCTGTATAAGACCTGAGGCTTAAAATCACCAACAACTCATATAAAACATATGATCTTAAATCTAAATCACCGGTATAACTGTCATTCATTAAAAGACTGGGAAGACTCTCCCAATTGATTGCAAACTGTATACAGAATTGTATAAGCCTGTATACTATTATGTATGGAGTAGAGCTATGGTTTGGAAGAAAGTGCCAGCCTAGATCACAGCCAGCATCAGAGTGTGAATAATGATTGATTGTGATGATATGTAAATAAATGTCCATTATGCACCCCTGTTAACTGAATAGTTGTAAAGACAGCAGGTCTCTTCCTGGGTTTCCTGATTCCCTTGTCATGAATCTTCCTGCTATGACTTTCCTGTGACCCTGAGCATTGACAACAATGTCTTCTGGAAGTGGGGCTGCAGAATAGGAAAAAATATTGGAATATGATTTTTTCATTGCCCCCAAATATTTTTTGTCTCTTGGAAAAAATATTCTATATCAGTCACTTTGCTGCTTTTCCATAGAACCTCATTTTTCCTTTAGAAGTTTAATTTAAGTAGTGCCAGGTACTCGCAGAATTATATTCTTCTTCCGTTTTTTCCTTGTCCCTCTCTCCTTCACTGTGATTTTGCTTTCTCCTTGGGAGAAACGGAATCCAAGTGTTATAAGTCTAGACTAGCATTTCCCAGAGTAACTTTTGGAACATTAGTCTCATGAGGAAAGTCTTGAAACAAAGATCATTTTGGGCAAAGAATTTTCGGAAAGTGTTGCGTATTATAACGTGATCTTGGAGAGTCTTGGTGCAATTAGCAGATCAAAGGATCGAAAAAATCACATAAGAAAGAAAACTCTCCAATTTTATTTAATCCAGCATTTCCCAGACTTATTTGATCATGGAATCCTTTTTTTCTCTTTTTTTTTAGTAACATCTGTGCTCTGAGAAACACTGTTCTCAGACTATCAGGTGAAAAAAAAAAAGAGACTACTCAGTTTAAAACATGACTGATCCAGTTTCCAGCAGTGTTTTTCATCAGAAGGTAGAGTTTTGAGGCAATCTCCTCTTGTTTGGCATAGCAGAAAATGGAATTGTTCATTTCATTCATTTCTTAGACTTTTTAAAAGACCGTAATACCTGAGAGTGAATTCCCCAACCAAAACTCCAATAGTTCTAAACTATGAGAGCCACCGTAAGGACGAGAATCCAGGAAAGCAAGGGTAGCCAGAAATACAAAGCCCCTCTGGAGCTGAAAAGGAGTGTGATGAGGGAAAGGAAGCACTGGAACAGCACAGGGGAGAGGTCAGTGCAGTGTGCCCGTCTCCCAGCCTGGAGCCCTGCCAAGAAAGGAGCAGGTCGTGACTGGTGGCCCATGGTCCCAGGATGGCCAGAGTCATTGTCTAACATTCAGACAAATTCTAGCAGTGCCTTAGGAAATCCTTCAAAACAAGAAGTGTGCATGAGGGCAGACACATTTTTCCCATTTGAGAAATAGTAAAAGGCTGAACTGGACACACACCGGTGATTTTATTTTAGTGATACTAAGACTGGTTTGCAAAGCTAAGTGGAAAACAAGCATCTCCTAAATGCCTTCTGTACCAGTCCTGATCAGAATCATCTGTTGTTTTCTTTAACTAGCATCTTTCCTTGTCTTATCAATGATGTCAAATCTTTTGCTTTCCTTTTTCTAGACCTACTATGATTTTTTTTTATTGCCCCCAAATATGTCATTTATCTCCTTCCAGTGATTTTCAGGTATGACCTAAGCCCACAGATAAGGAGAACACAGCATCTGTGAGTTCCACTCTCCAGCCAGTGCAAAGGATCAGGCCTTGGACAGGCAGTCCTCTGGCTTTCAGAACTCACCTTTCCATGCCTGGATCGTGGCTTGGGTGTTGAGTCTTTAATAGCCTTGATTTCACTGCTTTTTTGTGCAATGTTAAATGTTAAATTTTGCGCAATATTTTGTGCGATGTTAAAGCATCCGCCACTCCATTTCTAACTTGTAGAGACCTCAGTGGCAAAGAGCTGAAACTTTGGGAGGCTAAAACCTACAGAAAATGTCATCACTTTCCAAGCCCTCTCTCTGTCACTCACTCTCGTTGCTCTCGTTTCTTTGAATGTGAATGCCCATTCATAGGAGTTGGGAAGCTCAAGGAATTTGATGACCTTGAAGATTCTTAGGCCCCATTTAAAATTTATTTAATAAATAAAATGGTGTTAAAATAACACTGCTTTCTTTTTTTTTAAATAACACTGCTTTCTAATAATGTAAGTTTCAAGTGTACAGCATTATAATTTGACTTTGTATACAGTGATTCTGCAATGTATATGCTACATTGTGATCCCCACTAAAAGCCACATTTCTGTCCATCACCGTACTATTTACTCCTTTACCCACTTCATCCACCCCACAATTTCCTGCACCTCTGGTAACAACCAACCTGTATTCTGTTTTAGTTCTGTTTTGCTTCTTTGTTGCCTTTTTTTTTCTTTTCACATTTTTACTTAGAGAAATCCTACTTTAAGAGGAGGGCTACAGTCTAGAAGTGTGGCGCATATACTGACTGAAATAATTATGGAAAAATTTGGTTGAATTTTATGTTATATTTTACTCTCTGTTACATATGGCAAAGCACAGTCACACCTGTCTAGTCCAAAGTGGACACATGGTGAATGTCTGTTGAATGAGTTGTCCTGTAGTACCTTTGAGAAATAGGAAGGTCAAATGAAACTAAGGTAGAGATGAGGAAACTGGAGCTTAGAGCAGTTGTTCATTCCCAGGCCACACACCTGAAAATCCACTGGCTGAGAAGAGGGCCTGTGTGTATTAGTACATAGCTACAAACCTCCTGGAATGTCATCATGGAAGTGTTTATGCAACTATATTTAACAAATTTGTTAGACATGGTCGTATGGCTGTAGTAGTAACTTTTCCTAGTGTGGAAATTGCTTCTTCCTTTTCCATTGAATTGTAGGAAATGTACTATTTTCCAAAGTTGAATTGAAATATTATCATCTCATCAGTTCTCTTTCCATTTCTCCAAACTTTCTTTGTCTTATTTTCCATTCTTAGGTTCTGTGACTTTATTCCTTTCATCCTCACCCCCCCCCCATTTCACCTGTTCCCTTTTGCTTTTCTCTATTTCTGCTTTCCCTGTGCTAATGAAAATGCAGCCTCATGAAACTTCCCCACCGCTGTGGACTCATCAGAGTGAGAGGCTCAAGCTGTAGAGACCATGCTACAGAGAGGAAGGGGAATTGCATGAGCATACGGAGGGCCCTTGGAAGGGCATCACCATTGCCCACATTCCCTTGTTCACTCATCCATGAGGGCCTAAGACAGGCCAGGCCTCCAGAGCTGACATCTACCAGGGCTGCCATCAGATGGGCCAGCACATTTGGAGGGCTTTCAGATAGTGAGCTTCCTGGGATAGAAAATGGGCTTTCCATTTTCCATGGAAAATGGTTTTCCATTTCCTTAACTTTAGGATGGCTGCTCTGCTAATCAAGCCCTAGAAAATTAATTGCCTTAGTCGTAAATATTACCCATGCCACTTAGCAGTTTCCAGAATCTGTCTGCAAATGTAAATAGTAATCTTTGATTCTTTCTCTGCTGCTCCTGCTTACTGTGTGGTCCCAGCTTTGTTAGCTCTCAACTGAGACATGAATTTGTACCACTGAGCACATTCAGGACACTGAGTGTCCAATTGCATTTTTTGCTGAAAATTCTCATAGAGTTCTACATGGGACACATGCTGTTTTTCTATGTGACATCAAATAACTGGGTTGCTAAAGAATGCAGATCTAGATTTAACCTTCTTATCAAGTTAGTGGTCATGGGACAGATATTCAGATTGTATTTTAAGATACTATGAAATGATTCCAGTGCCCCTACCCATGCTGACTGCACTTATACTCTGATTTCAAAAGGCTGCAACACTCACTACCTTGGTTTTGAGATTTCTAGTTCTAAAACATGTCTCCATTCCTTTTTCCTCCTCTATAGGCAATAGAGTCATAAGGGAGAGTTAGTTCAGAAAATAAAAACGGAGTTCTTGCCCCCTCCCCTGCTGCCTGCACACACCTGACCCCTGGGCACCTGCTCCTAGGACAATTAGGCAGTGTCCTGCCCAGCATTCCTGTAGGAGGGAGTTTCCAGCCATCCCTACAATCAGGTCCTCATCAAGGGGGTGGCCAGAGGCAAGTGACATAATCTCCAAGTTTCAGATGGTTCTTGGCCCCAGATCTACTTGGGAGCCCTCCCTTACCCTCTTCTTTTCTCCTCCTCCTTTCAGGCGTCTGCATTTTCTGTTTGGTCAACAGGAGGTGTGGAGTTTCATTGCCCACTAAGCAAATGAAGCAGCCACACATGCCCCTCCTGGGTCCTGTTACTTCTCAGAAAGTCAATGCAAACTCCTGGGATGGCGCATTCACCCTCAGTCCCGCTCTGTGCAAGGCTGAGCAGTGTTCCGTGATGGATACCGTGCTTTCCGTGCACTTTCACCAACAGATTAGCCAAAGTGCAGCCCTTTGAATTCTAACAAACAGATGAGGGGTTTAACTTGCTCCACTGTCCCCCAGAAGATGGATTCTGTATTTAGAGTTGTTATTCCTAGCTTTTGCTTAGGGAGGAAAAAAAAAAGAATTTATTTTATGTTTTGAGGTTAAATGAATGTGGGATAAATGTATACATAGTGTCCTGTGTGTATATATGTATGTATCACTATATGTCAGAAGAACTGAAGACTTTTCCACATATGGAAGAATTTCTCAAGATCATGTTTAACTAGATATTTCTCTCCTTAACTTCCCCTGAGTGCATGTTTGATGTATATTATATATACATATATGTGTGTGTATGTGTGTGAATACATTTTTATATTTCCTATGTGGAAGAAAAATTAACTACCCCGCATCAGAGCCTACTAAAGTATGGTTCCAGAACAACAACAACCACAAAACAAAACAAAACAAAACAAAACAAAACAAAACAAAACAAAACAAAAAAACATGGAATTTTTTCTTTCTCCAAACAGTGACCTGATAAGAAAAGTTAATATATTTTAGACTTTTTAATACCAATTTCTCATTCAAGCTAGTATGTCTGAAGCTTTCTCGAATAACAGGCAATAGGATTGTTGTTGTTTCCTTGCATTATGAATCTGATTTCATTGCCCATTTCTCAGAAGAGGCTTTATGTAGCTTTTGGCTTCGTGTAGGGATGACACCTCCTGTTGAACTGATGCTTATTGAGTAAGAAAAGGGATCAGAGATTTCAACTGTTTCCACCCCTGGGCCAGTCCTCTCAGAATAAGTCAAAGAGAGGCTGGGGTACACTTTGAAATAAATTCTATGAACCCCTTACTTCTTATTTATTTGTTTGTTTCAACTGAGATATAATTGATGTATAAATTTATGCTAGTTTTAGAATAACAACATAATGACTTGATAGATGTATATATCAAGAAATGATTACCAGAATAAGTTTACATCTGTCACCACACATAGTGGCAAATCTTTTTCCCTTGTGATTACTTGCCTCTTCTGACACTTCTTTTTTTACATAGATTGAAAGATGCTATGTTTAAATATCAGCAGATAAAAAAAAAGTACATGAAATAGAAAGATAGCAGAGATGTCACTTTTTTCTTTATCACTCTAAGGCTGACTAAAAATATCAAAGCTACTAAAACGTGAGCCAGAGGCCTGTGTTATTTCTCACCATCAAGAAATAAAGG
Organism: Talpa europaea; assembly: GCF_964194135.1. Lineage (NCBI taxonomy): Eukaryota > Metazoa > Chordata > Mammalia > Eulipotyphla > Talpidae > Talpa > Talpa europaea. The sequence goes on from NC_140078.1 coordinate 66,187,670, forward strand.
TGGCAGTTTATTTGTTTGCTTTTTTTTTAAGAGCAGAAACTCTGGAATGACCCTGTCTGGGTTCTCTGTAAGGCCACAGGTAAAGGAGGAAATGAGAACAAATGTCTGAACTGTGGTTGTGGGAGATATTTAACTGCTCCTGCCCCCACTCGCAGTTACATGCTCACCCAGCCATCACAGACAGGGGTGGGGGTGCTGCCATTGGGAAGCTGGCTTTGCAGATGAGCAGGTTAGTCTGCTCTTTAGTCTGGATGTGATGTTAATTCCTTCCACGTAAGCTTGTGAGGGCACGGTGTAATAAACCCTGCCAGGGAGGGGCTCCATCTATGGGAAAAGACAGAGCTGCTTAATGCATTGGGATTGTCCTGTTAGAAAAGGATTTTTTCATTAAAGGAGATTTGAGCCTATTGGAGGTTTCAGTCTTATTCTATTTTGGGTAAAGTTCCCCCCTCCTTTTACTTATTCCTCTAAGTTTTAAACCTTGTTTACAGTATTAGGGTTTCATTAAGAGATTTGTTGCAGTATCTTTTGAGTCAACAGGGGTTTTCAGACGCCGCCTGCACTCCCCAGCTTGTAGATGTAACTCATCTTGGCAACATTGGAGGTTGATTCCTTTTCAACTTGCTGCTTTAATCCAGTCACATTTGTCTAAGAGGCAGCACTTCAGCTCCTCCATTGAAAGGGGGTGGCCAACCTTGAAATGTCTGGAAGCAGGGAAATCCATTTTATAGTGCTAAACACTGTTGCCTCTCTTTACTCCTGAAACTGATGTAATAAGGTTCATGTTTGACTTACACACTCCAGGCACTTTCCATCCCCTAAAGATAACTGAACTGTGGCAAAAAGTGAATTGGGCACATCCATTAAGTGTACATTGCACACACTCATAAAGTCTGAAAACTACCATACTTAAGGACTTTTTGAAAATCCTGTTTCAGCATCATAAATAGTCATGGTTAAAGAAACTTGAGCTTTGAGTAGTCAGAGATAGTAAAATATTTAAGGATGGCTTTATACAATATCAGATATTTAACATACACATCTTTAGCCTTAGTGCAATAGCAAATTTTTTTTAATATTAACATGCTGTAAATGCCAATAAGGATGGTGTGCCCAGTTACATTTGTTTATATCGCGATACTTGCAAATAGTTTATATTCTCCACTTTCATTCAAACAGCAGCCCTCTGAAGTACTAAGGTCAGGATAGGATTCCGTTTTCTTTTTTAGGCAAATGAGGAAATGAGGAGTCAAGAGCCTAGGAGATGTGCTGCCCACAAGTCAGGAAATGGCAGGGCCAGAATCATATTAGAAACCTAACCTCTCACTCTGTTTGATAAAGCCAAGCATTAAGACTGATGGCTGAGGGAACGAAATAAAGCCTTTCCCCAGCCATACCCCTTTTTATGTCTATCTGGAAATGGCTCAGCTCTTACCAGATGTTGAGTTTGGGCTCTGAAACTATATTTTGGCCAACGTGGAGCCTTCCAGCATTTTCATCTCCAGCTGGGCATCTTTTATCTTTCAGTAGAGAGTGCTGGTACCATGCCCCAAAGACTGGTTTGTTGGATTTACTTTTGCTTACAGGGAAATAGAAAACTAATTTCTTCAAATGGCCCCACAATAATGACCACTCAAATTTAGAAAACACCTAAAGACACTGTGTTAGAAGTAACAGAGAAAGCTTCCAGACTCTATAATGTTCTCAATGACTTGGCAAAGAGAACTCAGATAGCGGCCTGGCCTCAGGTGGCCACATGAGCTAAACCCACAGAGAGGGACCTCGCTGGGCTTCACAGACACCCGGGCTCTGCCTCTCCCTTGGAAAACTCCCCATTACGTCTGTCAAAATATGGACACCGTAGTGACATTCCCTGTCATCAACCAGAGTTAGAGAGAGAAACCAAAGATGTTCTAGTGCAGTGAGAAGGGGTAGAAGGCATTCTAGGGAGAAACAAGTAAACACAATCTTGGCAACCCTGAGGATCTCTGGAATCTGAGCAGCCTTCTCTCTTAGAGGAGTCGAGTCCCTCAGAAGAGCAAGGACCTCAACAGATGTGCTTACTTACTTGGAAATATTTGCTAGGTCCTCACATCTGAGCCATGGCAAGGCAGTGTGAAGGGAGTGAAGTATTATCTTGAAATTTGTTGGGGGTAATGCTGATATCCTATGTAAGGAACAGCTGCTGTTGCATATGAGGTTCCCTTTCTTCCAAGAGCTAGAGGGACCCAACCAAAGTTGTATCATCTGACTCCAGCCAGGATCTTCAGCAGCTTGGAAAGGCACAGTACAGAGTCCAAAGTACAGCACAGCTGAGCTGAGCCAAACCAACAAACCCCTGTGGGGTCAGAACAAGCTCTTCTTTTTATGGCCCCATAGCTCACATGTCTGCACAGTGTATCTCTGTGGACAGACAGACTGAAATTTGACCCTACTTCCATGGCTTCTGGCCAGGTATCCCTTGGCGAGCTACCTGATCTTTCTCTCGAGCTTTCCTTTCTACACCTGTGGCATGGGGTGTGGTGAGGCTCAGTGAGGAAACACCGAAAGTTATCACTCTCTCTAAAGCAGGAGCTAATACCTACTGGCTCATTTTTTTCAGCCTTGTTAGAAGTAAGCTAACATTAACATTTAAATAGAGCATGAAGCTGACACCTGAACCTCCATAGGACTTTCCTATTTGGGGGTGGGAGGCTTTCCTAAAGACATTCTCACTAACACCCAATGCAAATCATGTGAGAGTATATAGCTGTTCCTGACCACATTGTTTGAATATCTATCCAGAAGCTAAGTGTCCCAGGAGGCAAGAGAGATGAAAGACATAAAAGGGAGGACTTTAGAGGGAAGGTGGTTTGGGCTTGACCCTAAGTGAAAACTTATTAGTGCCCTGTTGAGATTTGGGGTTCCCCATTTTCCAGGCTCACACCTGTTGTTTTCCTTGATGTGCACCTCTCTTTCCCAGCTCCAGAAAGGTTGGAATGTCAAGTTACTGCTCAGGCACAGGGCACATAGCACATCTGACCCTGTGGTCCTGCTTTCATGACTTGTGCAGCTAAAGATGGCAGAGTCCTGGGGCTTAAGGTTTTCAGAAAGTGTCAGAGAAGCCATGAGCTGAAGTTGAGGTTGGTGCAGATCCGGTCACTGTCCACATTAGACCCTGTTAAAAGCAGATCAAAATCCTCGTATTCCCTCCTGCAGGGAAAACAGGTTAAACTTTCTGGCTGAATCAGCCAGCTGAGTTCTCACCGAGACGGTAAGCTGATTTGAAGGTGAAGCTTCCATAATTTCACTCTGTTCCAGCGAGGACAGGTGTGACAGCAAGGTCCCCATTAGGAACCAAGTCCTCCAATTTCAAACAGAAAGCCAGCTATTAACTCAAAGAGTTGCAGGTGTTTCTAAAGACTACCCAGCGATGGGCTGAGGCTTGTCTGTTGGCTGCACCTACTTCAAAATGAGACCAAATAAAGCTTCCCCCTGGTCATTTATCATGTCAGATTTTAAGTTCCTTCCCAGCGCTTCACTACTGGGCCTAACGAAAGCCCGCCACCACAGCAAAGCTCCTGTCTTGTCAGCAATGACTCAGTCCCTTTGCCCTTAGATTCTATCATTAACATTGCTCTGTGAGTGACCTGTCCAGAGAGAAATTTCAGTTTATGTCATTATTTAGAGAAGCCCAGTATGGCCCAGTGTCAGGGATCACAGCTTCTGCGTTAAGCCTGGTACCATTCCTGGAGCACAGAGACACAGTTATATGGTCGTTAAGCCTCCCTTCTCTTCACAGCTTGCTCTTCTGTGATCCCTGAGCTCTGTGCTTCAGCCCACCTTGGGTGTCCCCCCCCCTCCGCAGATGTTGTGGACTGAAGCTCGCAGATGACTGATGGACGGGAGGCTTTCTTCCTATCCAGATATTTTGGCAGCTCCTGGCACAGCAATCATTCACGCAGGACACACAAGGGAGCAAACACCAGTCCGTGTCCAGAACAGCCACTGCAAAGTCGATTTGGAAACAGAAAAACAAGGGGAGGAAACAAACTCTCCCCAGCCTGATAGATGGGTTTGAAAGCGCCAAGTATTTCTAAATAATTTGGCATGAAGTTCGGCATCAAGTGATATTTATCTGTTTCTTATTTTTTGGTCCCCAAATTTACATTTCTGTGTGGTAAGGTTGCTGAGCAAATTCCCATTTGCTTGTGGGGAGGCAGGCAGTGCCGAGTCCAACAGCTGCGAACGTTTGGAAATACTGGGAGCTCCCTTTCTGATTAGCTCCTGCATTTTTGTTTTTTATTCCCCAAGCGGACACTCAGTCTGACCCAGATCACTTGGTGATGAGGGTCAATTCATGTTTAAGCTTTGAAGATTAGAGAGCCTAGAAGGGCCACCACTTCCCTTTTGATTTTCTTTTAAAAACTTTAAACTTTAGAAACTACAAACTTGGAAAAAATGCATAATATTCCAAGTTCACTAAAGGAATTCATCCACATTTCTGCCATGTTAAATGTTAGCATAGTTTATATTGGACTGTCATATTTCTTTACTTTATTCACCAGCATACAAGACGTCCATCTCAACATCTGGTTTTTAATAACCCTCGACATCTGGGAGCTCCTTTTTATTCCTATGGTGGACGAGGCACAGTAGTGATATTGGCAGTGTATATTTTCAAGCTACAACTCCTGTCTGTTTCAATCATAATTAATTACCACTTTTTAATATATTTAATTTGCTAAAAGTGATTTGCATTAGACCACATTTCACTGTCAAGAAAATAGTGATAGATTTTGGTGGCAGTGGCTTTTCTCTTTTCTTTCTTTTCCCTTTTTAAAAATTTAAAACCCTCTTTGAGTGGGCTTGAAACACACTGAATGTATACACGCTGTTGGTTTTAAATGCAAAATGAAATAAACTGCTCCTTGTAGAAACTTTATTTTATGGCCATTTAGGAAGCAGTCAGCAAGGGCTATGGGCTACATTTTAGGAAAAGACTCCTATTTTTTTCTTTGTTTGTTTGTGACTTTGGCAAATCATAGCTCGTAGCGTCCCTCTGTGCTGGAGTTCTTTTACAACAGTGACTTTGGGGGTCAAGAACCTTCTAATGAAAGCTAGGGCCTCCATCCAGAGAAATATACTTATACACATACTCACAAATTCAGCATTGAGCTTCAAGGGACTCTTAGACCCCTTGACCCACTCCATTTGTGGATGCCTGAGAGTCTCATGTGGTAGACTTTACTTCTTCATTAGCATAAAAGGACATCAATTATGTTTTTCTCTAGGATCTGAAAGGAAGTTTAATGAATTAAAAAATACTTATTTCGCAAATTACGTAGGGAAAAGGGAAAGTTATTGTTAGGAGAAATTATTAGACTGTGGTGTGATAAATTAACACAGGTAAATTTTACATGAGAAGACTCATCTAATGCAATGAGTTGTATCTTAGTTTTTGCTAGAATGTTCCTGTCTAAACTATCGGTGCAATGTCACAATGAGTTGTCCAGTTCAGACTGCAGAGATTGAATGGTGTCAATCAAGGAATTTTGGCTCTTTGACAGTCTGGTAAATGCTTTGGAACTTTGGAATAATATTTCTAAATGCATAAAATAAAATATAAATACAAAGGAAACAAATTATATGAAAACTCAAAGACCACAGACTTAAATCCTTGAGTAGATGAAACTACTTTGGCCTATTGACAAGATTAATTGAAATTGCTATTTTTTCTAGATTGAAAATGGTCAAATATTGACTTATTCATATAATTTAACCTAATATTTGAACTTATGCAAAAAGGATCCAAATAATGATAAAATATTCAAAGTTTCTTTTTCCCTATCCTTGGTTTTCAAAACAAAGAAGCACATGACACTGAAACCTGGTTGGGGTAGGGGGATTTATTAAAGAACACAGCTTCAAATGATGTGTAAGATCAGGATAGCAACCACTCAGTCCAAAACTTTGTTTCCATCCTAGCAGTAAATAGTCAAATTCTGGTTCAAATCAGGGTTATGTGCTAGTGAATATATGTCTGTCTTCAAAGATTTAAATTCCATGTCTGAGGGCTGCTTTGCCTTGTGAGGAAAGTGGCCAGGGACATGCTGGATAAGTTTCAACAACAAGATTTTAGACCAAATAAATTTCAGTTTATCTGCATTTGAACGCAATTTTAAGTTAAACAAAGCTTCCGCTCTACAAACATTCTGTTGAATTGAAAGCTTACTCTCTTTTCTAAGTTCTTTTTGAAACTTATTTGATTGAAAATGCGTGATTGTCCCATGGCATGCATACCCTCTCTTACCCTGAAAGCAAAGTAGAATCTGACAAACGGGGAAGATCACAGTTATGTCAAGCCTTTGTGAAATAATCAATATAAATTGCTGCATGCTACCAAAGTTCATTCCACCCAAGAGGCTGGAGGTTGGGGGGTGTGTGTGTGTGTGTGTGTTCTTCTTCTTCAGACTTTATTGATACTTTAAGCTTAAGAGAAATTAAGGGTGTTTGATTACTATAATTACTTCTCTGCTTGCTTGCTTAAGAGGTCTAATCTACTCCTTAGACATATGCAATTCAGATTGCATACTTTCCAAAAAAATAATCATCTGCTAATGTAGACTAATTTTAATCTTCTAATCCAATCTTGACATAAAGTCAGAGCTGGGTGGATGGAATGTTTTTATGTGGGGGTTGCCATAGATACAAAACTCAGTAAAGTATTTGACAAGTTGATGATGTGGAACTTAAGTTACTATGGATTTTTTTTCCCTTGTTCTGTAAGATTAAAAAACATAGTGATGATCACTGTGCCTTTCCAGGGCATCACGGTGTAACTAACCTTCTCTTCTTTCATTCCGGTGCTCCCCTCCTCTCCGTGTACCTCCTTACCCCGCGCTGACCACAGGATGACGAGGAGGGCATATGGGCATAGCCGGGCCTGTAAACCAAAGTTCCAGTTTTGTTTTGAGGGGTGAGAAACCATCTTTTATATCATTTTTCCTTTAAAACTTCAATTCTAGTGTTGTGTGCGTGTTCAGTTGTGTTGGCTGATGTTTGTGACTGTGCCTGTGTTTGCTTCTGTCTTGTGATCATCCCCAAGAGCCCCATCCTTGCTTCCCCCACCCCTGCAACCACATCATTGCTCTGCCTTGTTGGGGCTGGGTTGAGCAAGATTCAAATGTTTCAGTTATTTAAGATGTAAACTCTGCCCTTGCTAGGATTTCTACGCACTTTTAAAGGCATGATTGTGGACTCAGAAACTGTCACAATTCTCTGGTCGTGGTTTTTCAGCCGACTGCTTGCTCTTACCAGATATGCCAGTGTGGTGTGACTCTCACGTCTTTCTGGTTGTGTCAAATGTTTGGAAAGGATTAAGGAAAATGAAACTATATATCTTCATGGAGCTGAACCTCTCATCTATAAGAAGTCCGTTTAATGGATTGTTCTATTCTTCTATGGCAGCTCTGAAGAAAACACAAGGATCAAGGCATAGGAATGGTGAATGGGTAACTGCAACTTTTTAAATGAATTAGAAGAGAAAATTAATATTGGCAGGTCTCATCAGTGGCATTATAGCTGTTGCTTTTTTACAATTGTGCTTCTATGAAGTTTGTATTATAAATACCACACATTGCATTTTTTCAGAGGATTTTGCTCATTTAAAGGTTGATTTTTAGCTACTAAGAACCCACCTTTTAATTCTGTGCTGTCTGCATTATAACTAAATCATGGTGCATGTAATTTGCCATCTGGTTATAAATGAAACATTGAATTCTAGTGACTTTTGCTGCTGGAAATTACCCTTTTCCGGGATACTTGCAGCTGTTTACCTTTAGCGTCAAGGCTCAAAGTCCTTGGAGTTGAATATACCTATGGTGACTTGCAATATCCTGTTGCTATCGAGGACATTGCATAGCACATTCTGCTCGGAACATGAAATACAGTAGATTGTGTGTCATGTTGATTTTTTATATTCAAACAGCACTCAATATGCAAGTCTTTTTCTGGGAAAACATGATATGTCACAGTGCTAGAGCGGCATCGGGTATGTGACTACAGAGGCAATCCTTTGGTGTAGCAAGTGTGTCCTTCTCCAAGTCTCACCTTCATAATCCATGACAACGGTGCTTCTGGTGCATTTAAAATAATAACTATGTGTTTTGCCCCGGGGTGACCTTTTCAGTGGTGTGTTTCTCTATTTGGTTGACCCTGTTGCACACCTTGCCAGAGGCTTTCTTTGGCTCCAGGGCGGGAAGACTGGGTTGTTCATTTTCAGATATAGCATTTTCCATGCTATAAAGAAATAACACATCCTGGATCTACTTGGTACAATCTCTTTCTTGTTACATCGGAATATCTATTCTCCTTTTCCTGGGTGAAGGGAAATAGCACTGGAATTAACTCTTCCAAATGCGGAGTGGTGTCAGTATGAGGAGAAGGGGGCCAGAGAAACTCTCAAAGTTTTGTCTGAGAAACCCTCAACTTACCTGGGAAAAATTGAAGAAAAACAGTGAACTTGCCCAGAAAAGCTAATAAAAGTATAAACTGAGTTAAAATAATATTAAATGAGAAGTAAATGTTCATAATGTTAAAAAGCAAACGTGCATAGTCAGTAGACAAAGGAGATTCTACAAATGGGAGGGGCTGTCTTTAGAAATGTAGGTCCTCCCTGGGGGGCTCTGCTTCCTCTGCCATCTTACAACAGGCAGCATGTGCGTCCTCTCCTGAATAATAAGGATTTTTATTGCTTTTTCATAAGATTCATGATCTCCACGGAGTCATCCCACAAGACAGGAACTTTTTTGTCATCCTCAAGGTGGAATTGGTGCCAAGTTCCTTTCTTCCTTCATGAATTTCCTCAAACCCTGTAGCTCTGGAAATCCAGTGATTTCTGAAAATTAGTCAATATGTAATCCTATTTTAATATGTTGTAATACATTTTATAGGCTTTAGAGGAAAACTACTTATCTTTCTTTATGACTCCTTTAAACAAGTTTGCTCAAATATCCTCAGGCTCTTAAGGCCATATCTTAAGGATTGAAATAATGAAATATTGGGGGAACTTTCTATTTTGAATAGCATCGCCTGTTTTGACTCACATTATAATCTGTAGGACCTAAGGAGACATTCAATTTATAACTAAGGATGGATAATAGTGGTGCATTAAAAATTAACTGTTTGAATATTTGGATTTATGATGCTTATAAAAGAAACATTACAAGAAGTTATTTTACTAGGCATCAGTAATATGCTCATAATAGCATCAGAAGGGCCTGGCTTAAATCTGCTGTTTTGATGCTGAAATGAATCATAATTTGGGAAAAGTTGCTACAAATTGGAATTAACTTAACAACCCTGACAGCTCCTCCCTTTGTTACCACTTCTAGTTATTAGCCCAGGCATGATTTATTTGTCTCACTGTGATCATTCAAGGGTGGTGTTTTCTGAGAGCAAAGCAGACTGGGGAAAGTTTGCTTTTCTAAAGAGCTTTGACACCCCCTACGGTTACTGTTCCCCCTGAAGCCTCACCCAAACTGGCATTATTTATGTGTGATGTGTCTAGTCCACAGACCCCTGCACTTAGAAGGGCTGCATTCTTCATTTAATGCTCTGCTGCCACTCTCTTGAAATTCTTAAGCATGTGGACCCACAATTTCATTTTGTACTGGCCCCCCAAAAATTTCTGTAGTCAGTGCTGCTTATATCCATCGTATATTCCTATATTCTCTCTCCAGTTTCTCTCTAGTTTCCCTCCAAATGAATCATTCTACTCCGATTTTCATAGGCCTATGACCTACCTTATTCTGATTTTCACACAGGACTGCTTGGCATCACATTTTCAGGAAGTTGGTGCCCTCTTGGGGCACACCTGTCCTGAATATTCAACCACAGTCCTCTGAAACCCCTACTTCTGATTGAGAAAATACGCCTCTGCCCCAGGATACCTCATTATATTTTCTAACTTGTTTTACAAAATACTGGAAAAGCAACTGCTAAATTCACCATTATTCTTTTGGGAAAGTCCACTTGATGTGACAATTGTTTATGTCACTGAATAACTCTTAATTTCCATTGAATGGGGTACTTTCCCTGGGCCCCCAATGTGAGGTCCAAGGTTTGTGAACATTCAATGAGGTGGAAGCAGGGAGGACCAAATCAGGGCATCTTATGAGATCTAGTGCCACATCTGTCTTGACATTCAAATGCTTGAGCTTTTACTGTGAACTCTGGCAATTGAGCGGGCAAGGAACACAAGATCTTTTTTATTCTTGAACCACTAGAAAGGAATAAGTCTTTTTAGATTGAAAACATATGCAAATGTTTAGGACCTGATTCATAAAAATACAGATGTGGGCATTAACAAGTTTGGGTGTGGGGCTGTGATGCTAGTGGATGCATCCTGTTCAAAATGAAAAATTGTAGCTGGATGCCACCCACACATGGACAGTGTCACAGTGAGTGCAAGTATGAATTGCCGAGCACTCAGACTTGAGGAAGGGGTTTTGGCACATGGAAGCCATGCTCAGAAGCCAGTGGAACTCCCTGGCATGCCTCTGCTCAGGAAGAATGAAGAAGGAGATGTTTTATTATGCCTGGTTAATTTAGACCTTTCTTGCTTTCTTTTAATAGAATCTAGACACTAGGGCAGCATGTATCCCAGAGCAAGAGAAATCCAGTGGTTGGGAAAGAAAGCATGGAAGGAATCCTGAGTTCAGTCTCCACAACCCATGTCCTCATTTCTCTATTAAGTGGAGGTTTTCTTTTACTTCTTCTGTACAAGGATACCAACTATATTTTTAATTCAACCCATATCTCTTATGACTGGGGATCTTTTGTATTCCTTGTTAATTGCCTATTAAGATTTTTCTTTCATTCATTCGCTTATCTAGTCACTCAGTTACTCTCCACGTTTTCATCAAATAATTAAAATCTTGGTTGGAGGCTGAAAAAATAATCATGAGTAAGAAAGACATAGTTTCTACACTGTGGATCTTATAATCTAGTTAAAGGAAATAGACCATAAATAATTAAACATATGCATAGAAACCTTATATATTTTGATCATTGCTTTGATGGAAACCAGGAAGATATCAACTTTAACAAGAGGACTCTACCTGTTAATCTACTTCATAAAGGATATCCAGTGAGCATCTCTCTGAAGAAGTGAGTTTGACACCAAGCATTGAAAGGGGAGTTGGGAAATATCCATGTGAAGAGATGTGTTCGGGAAGTGATTTCAGGAAGGCATATAAAGGTGGGAAAGAGTTTAATGGTCTGAAGGAGCTTTATGGGCTTAAAGAGTTTGAAGACCACAACTCTGGGTAAAGAATAAGACTGTGATTCCTGCTATGCGTGAGACCATCCGGTATTTTTCTTTTTCTTTCTGGCTTATTTCACTGAGCATGATCCCTTCTAGTGCCATCCATGTTGCTGCAAATTGCATGTGTTTATCTTTTTTGAATGCTGAGTAATATTCCATGGTGTATATGTACCACATCTTCTTGATCCAGTCATCTATTTTTGGGCATTTGGGTTGTTTCCAAAGCTTAGCTATTGTAAACAGTGCGGCTATAAACATAGGGGTGCAGGAAAAAGAATAACTATAAGAAAGTAAAAATCAAAATCAACAAACAACTATGAACCAGAGACACTCTATGGGGGGTGAGGGGCGGGGAGGGGAGGGATTGGGGTCAAAATAAGGGGGTCACAATTGTAAGGGGAATATAAAAATAAAATTTATAATTAAAAAAAGAATAAGACTGTGAGATGAAAATGAAAAAAGGGGGGTGCAGATCTATAGAACCTCTTAAGCCAAGGTTAAGAGTGTGGGTTTTAGCTTAGAAAAATAAAAAGATAAAGAGGAAATTAGATCCTAAGCAGAGACATGACACAGTTTGATATATATCATCAAACAGTCCTCATGGCAGTGTAGACAATGAAGTGTCATGGCAGGGAGGGCAGAAATAGGGGCTGTACCTTCATTTGTGAGAGAATCAGTGGTGCTGATCCAGGGGAGCACTGGGGGAGATAGAGAAAGTGAGTATACTGGAGATGCAACTTGGAAGTGAGACCAATAGGACTGGGGAGGTAAAGGAAGGCATTAAATTGAGAATTTCTCCAGGTTACTTCCCTGGGTATCAAAGCAGGGGCAGGCCACTGTTGGAGAGCAGGGGACTAAGTAGGAACCCAGTGTTCTGTTTTCCCCAGATGTGTGGTCTGGTCAAGGGGAAGGCAAGCTTTTGACCTGCCCTCTATTCCAATTTTTCTTGATCTCAGCAGGGTGATCTTTGACCTGTCATTGCAGTGACATGCAGGTTGTCCAATTTAAAGTATAGCTAAATTCCACCTTCTAGAGTATGTGGCTACTTAATTCTCAAAGAAGAGAACTTGAATATCAAAAATTGCAAAGAGAAATCAGTAGACACAGAATAGAGAGATGTGTGAAATAATGGTCTACAGAAAAAGCAGGTTTCTGAAGTTATAAGACTGAAAAGGATTGAAAGGATCTACAGAGATTGAAGATTGAAAAGGAGCTATAGAGAGGACAAAGCCCCATTTCATTTCTCATCCTTAATGTCCCTAACCTCAAGAATTTTGTCAATTAAGAGGTACTTCATCATATTTAAGCTGCCCATGATAATTGGCTTCTCATCTTGAAATTCTGAGTTTATTATTTTCTGCAACAGAACTATTTAATAATCTGTTCTCAGGACTTCCAATGAGAAGTAGCCAGAAGGAAATGTTATGAGATGTTTAAGTATTATTATGATAAATATTTGCCTGCTCCCAATTGCAGAACTGATTGTGGGCAAAATGAAATGTTTGTGTTCCATCTGTTCCCCTACCACCTTCTTTATTTGCTTCTCTGCATCTCTGGAAAATATCTGTATATTTATATATATTTTTCGGGCTTGGAATAATATTGTTCACAGCTACAGCTTGAATGTCCTACCCAAAGTCCTTACAATCAGAAAGTCATACCAAAAAGATTTCTTCAACTTAGTCCTGGGGTCTAAGCAGTGAGCAAAGGTCATTTCGCGCCCTGGAGGAAATTAGAATAGCACACAGATTCTTAAACAGGTGTCCATGAACCCCTGGGGATCTGCAGGTCCCTTGATGTGATTAAGACTTTGATGTGGGTATGTGCACATCCCCCAAGGAGAGAGGGGATCTGAAATCCACAAAAGATACTCATAGTGGCTCAGGAGACTGCGTGACAGTACAATGGGGTGGTTCATAGTGTGGCTTTGGATTCAGATAGGCCTGGGTTTGGGCTCTGCCTCACGCACTACTTGGCTGGGTGGCCTTGGGTAAGTTCTTCCCTCTCTGGCCCTCTGTTTCCTCATTCACAGAAGGCCATGCACCTCGCTGCTGTGGTGGAGATGAAGGGGATTCAGGGAAATGGGACGCCTGTGTCTGGTGCTTGGTGAGGGCTCAATTCCCGCTATAGGGTCATTATTCATGTCCCTACTGGACTCAAGAGAATGGACACTATTTGGCAACCAAGGAAGGTAGTTGATACTGTGCGGCTGGTGAATTTGGGAGGTGAGAGAAAAGAACGGAAAAGGAAAATCAAAAGGGGAAATAGGTTCCTGTGAACATAGCTACACAAGCCAGCTACACGTTTTCTAGCAGGTCTTAAAGCATGTCTACCCTAGAAACACACCTTCTTCAGTTACCTTTGATTTTAATGACACCTGGGTAGAGCAAAGGAAGGTTTGATTGCCAGAGACTGAATTAGTCCATAATTCTAGAAGAGGGTTTCCTTCAGCTCAAAGAAAAATCCACTGATTAATGTGAAAAGCCAACAAATATTTTAACAAACAACTGTGAGCTGATGAATTGGAAGAGAAAAATGGGTAAAATGTCTCAGTCCACCTCTTTCTGCTCTCAAGTCTGATGGAGTTAGCACTTGGGGTAGAATATTTTAAGCAGAATCAGTTGCAGTAAATAGGTTCTTATGGATTTTTCTGGAGCTCGTAAGGGCTACCTGGCAAAGAACTACATGTTGCCTTGGATGGGACCACGCTCTCAGGACATGAAATCTGGCTGAGAAATCATAAACAAGCAGTGGTGATAAATGACTGGGTGTGGCTGGAGGCCCCTAGCGGAGTGCTGCTGCATTGCATTCCATCCTCCTGTCCAGGGCTGCGCCTACCCACCCCTTTGTCATTTACTCTAGAGTGCGGTGCTGGTCTGGTCTTGTTTAACCTCTTTATTAATGATCTGTAAAGGGGAGAAAAGAGCATGTGAAGGAAAGTCGCAGATGACACTAATTTGGGAGGTGCTGGAAACACTAGCAAGGTCAGAGAAATCACACAAATAGCCCAAAGAAGGTTAGGAACATGGAAGTAAAGTAACAAATCTTGGAGAACTTCAGACACTCACATCTGTTGGAAATTAATCTGGAAGACCGATATCAATGGGTGGGCGGGGTATGGAAAACTGAGTACTAAAAGAAAAATAATAGGCTGGGTGGACATTAGCAGTTCCAGCCTGAGAGTCATGATGGGTGAGAGCAGAAGGAGGTGCCAATGGGAGTCAGCTCTGACTGGGTGCTAGCAGGTGCCAGAGGGCCAGCCATCACTGCTTGTGAACTTCCTATCCATAAATTGTGTCTCACACTTGGGACGTCACGTCACGATGTATACACTCTTTTCCAGAGGATCACACAAGTTATTAGGAAGATGGAAAGGTTTATTAAAGAAAGCAACTTCTAACTGAGATCAGGGCAGCCATTAATGTCCAAAACATCCAATAAGAGTCACCAATCAAACATATAGCCAGAAAAACATCAGAGATTCTTCTTGAATATGTAAATGTGAGCTTGAGAAAATTCAGAGGTATCATTCCTAGACTCGGAGGCCCAAAAGAGGCACTTCTCAGAGGCCTGCTTTGGGGAGCTATCCAAGTGGTGTGCAACGTTAACAAGCTGGGCTAGAATTTTCATGGTGCTTAAGAATAAAAACTAGCCTCATTTCTTTCCAACTTTCTCCATAGCCCCAACAGTTGAAAAAAAAAAATCATCCCAAACAAGGGCTTTTAATTATGGTCACCCCGAGTGTACTATCCAGAATGACTATATTCCTATATTCTTTTCTGCCATTGAGGTGTCAGTTGACTGGAGGCTCTTGACAATGCCCAGAAGGAACTTACCACCCCCCATCTCCCCCATGCATGCCTTCCCTAGAGTAACTGGGAAGTTCCCTAGAGAATACTGCCCCCTCTGGCTACCAGACGGTCTCATGAAACTTTAGTGGTCACATGGGAGTGTGTCCATCAGAGACTTTGGGATAGAAATGTACATTTCCTCTTACTTTTTCTTGCATAAAATAGAATGCAGATGCTACAAATAACAGCATGCAGTGATGGAGAATGTATTTTCAACCAGCCAGCACCTCAGCTGCCACCATTTCTCCTGTGTGGATCCCACTGTAAACACTGGGCCACCTGTGCCTTCCATCACACAGGCTGTTCCCGTGGGGACAATATCCCTGAGATGCTGAGTCTACATACAGAGGAGCCTGCCGTTTCTTTCAGTCTTGAGGAGCTTGTCCCAGCCTGGCTCGTTTCCAATCCCACTGTGTACCCTAATAATAAGTGCCCCTCCTGTTTTGTCCATGTTGGTGGTCATGGGGATGGGTGGCTAAAATTCTGCCCATCCCCAGGCATCTCTTCCATGCCTCAGTCCCAGTGTAAATGCAGAGCAGTGGAAACAGAGCTTCTGGGAGGATGTGGAAGAAAGTTGTTATAATCTTTTTGAGAGAAGATTATTTCTCAGTGAAACCTGTTAGACCCAGCATGAAAAGACAAATGCTCATATGGGGCTAAAAACCCCTCTGTATACATTGTACCTTTGTCTATCATAGGGAAACAGAGGATGAAGTAAATATTCTCTGAAATAAATATCACAAAGATCATTTTCACTGGGAAACCTGAGCTTCTTACAGCCACCGCTTCATTTCCCCCATTTATTATTTTTATGTTCATTGTAGAAGACTTAGAAAGCTTAATGAAGAATCGGGAGAGTAATATTTCTTAAAATCCTCATTCAGAGAAAGTACCATGGTTTAGCCACTTTATTCCGATGGTCATGTAACTATATACTTGGTGAGGATGTAAATGACTTTGCACAGGCTTTGGTGCCAAATAAGCACCTAGACTCTGGAATCACACAGGCCCAGCTCACACTGGGCAGCACTGCCCTCAACCTGCAGCGCTAGCTCAGGCTGTGATTGTTGATATTTATCCCCCGGCACATGACTGTATTTTCATGTAGGCACACTGATTGCACGGGGGAGCCAGGGCAGCCTGGACAGCCTTCCGGGCGAGGGGTGGGACTCACCATCCCTGGGCTTGTTCTTGGCAGCAGCATGAGACCTTGGTGTTCTGCACTCAGGTGTCAGTGAGGGAACCCGGATATCTGTGGCTCCCTGAGTCAGCATGTGGTCGAATTAGCAGCCCTCACATCCCCTAGCATCCATTCTTCTTCAGCGCACCTTGATCTCTGATGTAACTATTATTTGAGAGGAGTTTCTGTACAAATCCCTCTAGCAAAAAAAAAAAAAAAAAAAAAAAGGCCCCCCATTATTAAAAAGCAAATCTCTCCATTGCCCCACTGCATTGGTTTGTAACTAGATTCTGCATGTAGGCATTTTGCTGCCTACATTACTGTTTTTAGGGGTTTTTTTGGTTGTTTTTTTTTTTTTTTAATTTACTGTACTTGTGTTCCCTGACTAGGAGCATGATGAAATCACATTGGAGGAAATTCTTTGTCTCCTCTTTGTGTGAAGCAGGTGACACGCTAGGAAATGAAAGCACGGCCTGTTTTCTTCTGAGAGAGGAAGGCTTGCCCACCTAACAGCATCTCTGTGGCCAATCTGATCCGAAACGCCATTCAGCCTCCGGGCTGCTCAGCACAATTGGCTGCAGAAAAGAATTGTCCTTCCCTTTCAAGGAATGTGGAAACGAGAAAAGGAGAATGAGGAAGTGTTCCAGAGCCAAAGAGCAATCTTTGTCCCTCCTTACACAACAGGCTTGGGACTTGGCGAAATCCGATATGTCAGATAAGATGGTGACTGTGTGTGAGGGTGCAAGCTGAGACGCGCCAGATGAATTTTCCCCATGTTATTATTTTTTAAAATTATGAATGCACTAACATGTTTGCAGGGCCAGACTGTTAAGCTGTCTCCACACTTCGTGGGTGAGTGAGAGCACCTGGTTGGGACCTGGAGTCTCCTGCCCATGGAGGCCTCCAGGGAGCTCTATGGGACCAGTTGTCTCCCTGGTCCTCTCTCTTACCTTGAGCAGAGGCCAGGGACTAGGAAAGGTGGGCTCTCACCATCTCCCCATTGGCAGGTCACTGCTGTCCCAAAAAATACTGAGCATGAGCTAAGGGGTAGACTTCTACCCTGTGCCTCGTCCACCCATCCCTGCAAATGTCTTCCAAGCTGACAGTGCCTCTCCCATTTATAGCTTTCCCCCACAGCTCGCTCGCCAGGTTAGAGGAAATATCCCACGTCTATTTCCAATTCTCATCAGTTCTATGAGTGTGGCAAGCAGAGAGAGCCATATCTATTTTACAAAGAAAGTTGACTTTTGCTCAGATGTTCCTTGCCCTGTAGTAGTAATTCCCTAATGCTGTTCCTCTACACACTAATAGTACTGGCTATTAAGAGACACCATTTTTTTTATTTAATACATTTTATTTTATATAATTTTTACATCATTTTTCATTTTTGCACAATGTATGCATTTTCATTTTGGTTATATTCCCCATACGATTCCCACCCCCCCTTATTTTGACCCTAATCGTCCTCCGGTCCCCCGCCCCAGTGTGTCTCTGGTTTATAGTTGCTTGTTGATTTTGATTTTTTCTTTATTATATTTAGACTTTTTCCTGGTCCCTTATTTAGGTTTTCTAAATTTCTGCTATGAGTGAGACCATCCAGTATTTTTCTTACCATTTTTACCTTCTCTCTGAAGTTGTCATCTTCAGAGAGAAAGGGTTGGCCTGGCTTGCTAAGCTTATTGCTCACGAGTCCTTTCCTTCCTGGGCCTTCACTGGAATTCACGTCCCTGGAATATATTGGGAGAGAACTTTTCTCAACCTGCCTTCCCTTTGGTCTTTGGTCTACAAGGTGGTCTACATGCCCTAGCAGAGGGAGCTACCACCACTGTTTGAGGTAGTTAAAACTAGGAACCCACAGAACATATGCCAAAAAGGAAGAAAGGCCTGAAAAAGAGAACACAGGTAACCACCCCCAAGCTTTTATTTCCTTTCTCTGTCAGTCAACCTTGTTTTCTTAGTACTTCACCTGGAACTTGACTGATACCAGCATCCAATAAGCCATAAAAGAGGAACATGGGACCTTTAGCCAAGATGACTTCATGATGGAAACAGTGTAGGATCCCTGATGTCAGTAAAGATGAGAGCTAGGATTTCCCTTCCTGTTCCACTAATACATGCCCGTCACTGCCCAAATCAAAGCTCAAGTTTTTTTCTGTAAAAACCAGATAGTAAATATTTTAGGTTTTGTGAGCCAAAAGTAAATATCAAGATTATTTTATAAGTATTTATATAGCAAGCAAGAAAAATAACACTTTACTTAATAGGGGTTCAAAGTTAATATTCTCGGTTATCAAAATCTATTGCAAATGTTCATCTGTTAATGCTGATCTATAATGTATAGATCTGTAATGTATTTTCTGTCTTTCATCTTTGAAAATGTTCAACACGCAGAGCGCTGTCAGGTTCTGACTGCCCTGCTGCCCTGTGTAGTCGGCTGAGAAGCAGTGCAAAGCCATGCAGAGCCACATGCTGTGATGCACAAGCAGCGAAATTAATGGCATTGCTGTATTTCAGAATAAACCTTAATTGAATTCCCTATCATTTTCATGTGTCACCAAATATTCTTTTGACTTTCTTCAACTGTTTTATAAGGTGAAAACCATTTTTAGCTCTCAGGCCACACAAAAACCTGAAGGTGACCCAGTGGGCTATGAACGCCGATGTGCTTTCACTGACAGCTTGTCCCGGTCAGGGCTCACCACAACTACTCCACCTCTGTGTAGCAGGTACTACTATTATCCTGTTTCCCAGATGAGAAAACTTAAGGCACAGAGAAGGTAATTTTCCAGTCCAAAGTCACACAGCTCAGGAAAGGCAGAATTGAATTTCGAACCCTGCTCTGTCTGATTTCAAAGACTCTCTCCAGGATTCTGGATTGTCTCTATTGGATTGAGTCCTATCCCCAAGGTGATCTCACCAGATCTCTGCTGCAGTCTTCAACTCCCCTCCCAGTCCCTCTCACTGGGGAGGTAAGAGAGGCTTGTTTTTCTGAGAATCATGATGATAGCCAATAAGAGATCCAGCAGGGACTCCCTGTTGGTGCAGCAGGTTGAGCGCCATGCTCTGAAGCTGCCCGCAGCCTCTGCAGCGCGGGTTTGATCCTGGCCAGCCAGCGAGAATCCCACATGGCAGGGTAGACCTCTCCTGTCTCACCTGCTGCTCCCCTCAGCAGTGTCTTCGGTCAGGCTGCCTGTTCTGCTCCCCACTCTGGCTCTGGTGAATCCTCTCAGCCTCCCGTGCCTCTGACTGTACCCAGTGCTTGTATAAATAAATAAATCTTAAAAAAAAGGAGATCCATCATCTTCCTCCTTCCATGTTGCGGTTTCCTCCATCGACCACTTCTCCCTTTCTTTCTCATCACACCTCCTTTCACCTCTTCTCTCCTCTGCCTCTTGCTCTTTTCATGAATAAAATGTCCATCCTGAATGTCAGAGTGATATCCAGGAATTGGATCAGGTGGGAGATCTGCATCCTGGATCCATCTCTTTTTTTTAAATGAATTATTTTATTTTATATAATTCCTACATCATTTTTCATTTTTGCATAATGTATGTGTTTTCATTTTGGCCATACTCCCATACAATATCCATCCCCTTTTTCTGACCCTAATCCCTCTTCTCCTCCCACCGCCCCCCACTGTAGTGTGTCTCTGGTCTATAGTTGCTTGTTGATTTTGATTTTTACTTTATTGCAATTAGTCTTTTTCCTGGTCCCTTATTTAGGTTTTCTAAACTCCTACTATGAGTGAGACCATCCAGTATTTTTCTTTTTCTTTCTGGCTTATTTCGCAGAGCATGACTGGATCCATCTCTTAATAGCTTGTAACATTGAGCACATTATTTCATCTCTCAGTGACCTTATCAGAAAATGGTGGAAATACTGTTTTATTTCTCCTCCTTGTGGAGTTCATGCAAAGATCCAGTGAGGTAGTGATATAAACACCAGCCCAGTGCTGGTATATAGTAAGCACTCAACAAATAGGAGTCCTTGTTGTCTTTACTTCCTGCCCCAGCACCACCCCTTCTGACCTCTTCTCACTTCCCACCTCTTACCATCATGCAGCATCAGTATGTCTGTAATTATTTATCAGCTGTTACTATGTGATATGTAGCTCTAAGTGTTTAATTGATGGAGGTCTCCCTAATAAAGTGGGCACTGGGCACCACACTGACCACTGGTGCTTTGCATGGGCACTCATCACCAAAGGAAGAGGTGGAGCCATTCTCCCTGGGGGGGTTATGCTTTGAACTAAAAGCCCTCTCCGCCTGGAATGAACTGGACACAGTCTTTCTAGGGTTGAGTAAATGGTTGAGGCAGCCAAAAATATGTCTGCAATTTCAGACCCCTTCAATATGTAATTCCAGTAAGTAACACAGCCAATAGCCAATTAGAATTAGGTACACAGGGAAGTTTAAAAGTTTTCAGTTGTTACAAGAAATATCACCATGATTTGAAGTCAGGAAAAACTCTACAGAGACCATAAAGCAAGTAAAGTTACAAAGAAAATGCTAAAGCTGCCTTTTTTCCTAGATATTTGTATTCTCTTATCTTCGCTGATCCAAAATAGATAAAGGAAATATTGGAATCAGCTTGTCGAGAAAGGCAATGCTGCATCTTCTTTGCCTGCAGAAAAGCATGTACACACTTGCAGACTTTGGTGTATTCTTAGAGAGGCTTGCAAAGAATTGTGCAAGCAGGGGATGTTCCAGGAGATTACGGGTCCTTTGTGTTTCATGTTTCATGGTTGCCAGCAGCTGGCATCTTTCAGAAATCACATGAAAAGTGGGCAAAGCTCCTTGTGCAAACTTCTGAGCAGAGAGTTAAGGAGACTTTGTGTGTAACTCTTAATCTCATTGGGAAATTTTAGAGTGAAAAATGTAATTACATCTGAAATGCCAACAACCAAGGCCAAAGGAATGTCTCCTCTTTGGAGGGTTCTTTGTTGATGAGATTAAAAGCTAAGCTCTCGTGCTCCTGCCTACAAATTATTCAGATTATTTGAAAAGAAATGAAAGAAGACACTGGGAGGAAAAACGCCACATTCCACATTATGTAGCACTTAGCTAATGCTCGCCTGTTCAGCAATCAGTTCAACAAATATTGAGTGCCTACTATGTGCAATCCTACAGAAACTAGAAAGATAAGGTCTCTGTTATGCCCACGTCATTTTAACCAAATGAGGTATATTCTTAATTAGCTGGTAATGTATAAGGAGATTTCAAGGACTTTGCAGTTTTGCACATAGCAACTTTGCATCATCTGTACTCCCATTGTTTCTGTATAGTAACAGATTAGCATGAGCAGTTCCCTTGGCCAACACAGAGGGCTAAACATCAGGGTCAGAGGTGGAGAGGAGGCAGAAAGCGATAACACACAGAGGAACTAAAGGAAGATAGAAAAGTGATATGCCCACTTTGAAATTTGGGTTTGGGGTCAGTTAACAGATCCCACTGGAGTCTCGTAAGCTTTGTGGACAAGTCATGATCAGTAGGTTCTGTTCAGAGGCAGAGACCAGCCATATACCCAACATTTAGGTCTTAGGTTTTCCCATTTTATACAAGTTAAATAATACCACTAAAGTCTCATAGCTAAGAGGTGGGGACCCCAGCCTAGAACCCAGTTCTGCCACTCACCATCACATCCTATACTCTTTCTTCAATATTATGTGGCTGCCCCCAGTCACTTCAGACTCAACTCCTTAAACCCATACTGAAGTCTCTCCTCAAGTGTGATTAGTTCCAAAAGGTTAGAAGGTAGTGGACTTATGGCTGATGTGTACATGTGTACATATATACATAGGCATAGACATATATATAACATAAATATTGTGTATATTAAGGAGTGTGTTAATTGCCCAGAATAACCTGCAAAAGCTTGTGTCATATTGCTAAAATTCCTACATGTATGGAGTGGGCTGTGTAGAAGATAATAGACATAATGTAGTAGGAAAAACTAATATTGAATGAAAACTTAATAAGATACCAACTGATCTCAGGACTTCAGGAAAAGTGGTTTTGTTTAAAAAGACAGGGAAGAAAGCAGTTCCCATCTCATGAGGTTGTTTTGAGGATTAAATCCATTAAACCATGTAGTGCCTGGAATGTTGTAAAAGAGATGTAAATGTTACATAGATAAATGGAGACCTTTGAAAAGATCCCAAAGGGAATTTCTGAGTACTTTTAAAGACTTTAAGGAGGAATGGCCTAAATTATTTATTCTGCCTGATTTAACTTCAAAATCAGAATTTCTCTCTGCACTGTACCTTGTCATTTGTGAACATGGTAAATACCTACATCAACCATTCAGATATCTGATATTGTCCACTCAGCTGAAATTGAAGATTGGTACAACCTCACAGCTGTTACTTAAGCCCTACTGCCAGGCACCTTCTTCCAGCATGGGAGATACAGTGACTGTCCTGAGCACTGTATTATGCTGGTCATTTTACTGAATGTCTTGCCATGTGGTAACTCTTTGCGCCTCCTCCACGCAGACTCATGAGACACACATATTAGTCTCATTTTGAAAGTGAGAATGCTGGGCCCTAGAGAAATTAAGAAAATTGCCCCAGGTTGTGGGACTAGTGAGCAATGGAGCTGGAATTTGTATGCAGGCACTTCCCCTCTGCAGGTGCATGCTATGTGGGGATTTCTCAACCTCAGCAGTCCTGACATTTGGGATTGGATGCTTCTTTGCTGTGCAACTGTGTACTGTGGGATGTTCAGCAGCATCCCTGGCCTCTGCCTTCTAGGTTCCAGTAGATCCTTATACCCCAAATTCGTGACAAGGAAAATGATTCCAGAGATTGTGAATGTCCCCCAGGGGACAAAATTGCCCTCAGTTGAGAACCACTGCTCTATGCCCAGATATGCTGTAATGGCCCAGGGGCATTCCTGGAACTGACTTAAAAACTTAAAGCATCATCAGAATTAGGTCCACAGACTGAAGCACTTCACAGACTTTATGGGCAGAAAGCTACCTTCTGCATGTCTTAGAGGAAGCAGAACTTGCTTGTAGAGGGAAGGAAGGGAATCAAACTTTCTGAAAATATCCATATGCTTCTGAGAACCCAGCGAATCTGATCTCTCTGGACTCCTGAGAGATTGATTCAAGTGCCCCCTCCACCATTGATGAGCTGTGTGACATCAGCCATTTAACCTCCCTGCCTCTGGTTCTTCCTCTGCAAAATAGAGAGAGTGTCCATTTCAACCTCCTGGTGGTCTTGTGAGGTCCTATATGCACTTGGCATACTTGCAGAAGGGGCTCAACAGATGATAGTCAGTTGAGCACACTCTCTGAGATTGTGTGTTTCGTGATCAAGAGATCTGGATGCAGACTGTTCAGGTGTCAACCCAGCTCAGGCATGTGCAAGCTAAGCTATGTTATCTCTATTGAGTAGCTCAGCCTAGGGGCCTCAGCGCCCTTCCCTCTAGTCCTTGGCCACACAGAATCATGTGAGGATCCCCGGTTCCATGCCTGGCATCAGCATTAGCACCAACAGGGCACTTCCCACCTTTGGATTTGTATTAATTTGCTAGGGCTGAGATAACATAGTACCACAAACTGGGTGGCTTAGGGACAACAGAAATTGATGGCCTCACAGTTCCACGGGTTAGTAACCAAGGTAACAGTAGGAGTGGTTTCTTCTGCGGGTTGTGCAGAGAATCAGTTCCAGGCCTCTCCCCAGCTTCTGACGACTTGCAGGAAAGCTGCATACTCATTGGCTTGCAGGTGCATCACTTTGATCTCTGTCTTTATCTTCAGTGGCTTCCTCCCTGAGTGCAGGTGTCTCTGTCCAAATTTACCCTTTTTTTTAGTGTTTTTTTAATTGTTATTTTATATATATTTTACATCATTTTTTATTTTTGTACAATGCATGCATTTTCATCTTGGTTATGGTCCACATAAAATCCCCACCCACCCCCCTTGTTTTGATCCTACTCCCTTTTCCCCACCTCCACCCCCAAAGTGTGTCTCTGGTTTATAGTTGCCTGTTGATTTTGATTTTTACTTTATTATAATTAGTCTTTTTCCTGATCCCTTCTTTACCCTTTTTTTTTTAAAGAATGGCGGTCATGTTGAATTAGGGTTCATGTACAACCTATTTCCACTATTTACAGCTACAGTAACCTCTTTTGAACAGTGTTACCTCCTGAAGTATGGGGTTGGGTAGTGGTAGGTCTTCACCATATGGATTTTTCAACCCATTATAGGAGTTATCAATCTTTTTCAGGGGTCTTCCTGAAATGCCATAAAGGATTTGAGCTTTGAGTAGTTTAGAGCAACCAAATAAATACATGTCAGTGAATAGTGGAGAGAGCACGGTTTTAGGAGTTAGAAAATGTTCCACTTGAGGGACATGTCTGTGACTTGATTTTTTTTTTTTCACTTTTAAAATTAGTTTTCTTGGTTGTGGTGTCTATGTCAATTGGGACTAGATGACTGCCTCAATGCCTTCATCTGCGCCCACCCTCCCTCTCCCCCAAAGTCAATCTGCATATTGAAGAAGAGTTTGACTGTAAGAACAGGTTGAACTTTTCAAGTTTCTGTCTGGTGGTTTCATTGTTACTATATTGATTATTTATAAATAATAAAGTTGAATGTTGGTTCCTATATGGGATTTGGTGTCTGTTAATGGGGCCTCTCTTCTCCATCATTGCTCGCCTCTCCCCATCAAACGTAGACCTGCTGCTGAAGTTTTCAAAAGCTCCCCGTGTTGGGAGATTTGAGCAAACTTGATCTTCCAGGTTTAACTTAAATATTGTTTCCATTTTGAAGCCTGTCATGTGGGTGTACCACAAAGAACGTTTGGTTTCCCCCCCTGAAGCCCTGGGCCGTGGTATGTAGGCAGTAACAGAATACTAGGAAGAAAGAGCGGGTCTGAAATGGATCCTCAGGCTCTGGGCCTATGCAGAGACAAAGCAGGATGTAAGTAAAACCATTACTTCTCCCTCCTGATCAAAGGCAAGATGGTAACCCTGCCCCTCCTCCCCACCACCCAGCGAGCAATTAACACAGCCTGGCGTCTTCTTGGGAGTGACAGGGATTCTGCACACAAGACCAGCTCTGGCTGATGAGTGGTTGAAAGTGGGTGCCCTGTGTGCCCAGGTTGTATATGCAAATAGAATACATTATGAACTCCCCAATGATGGAGATACGGTAGCCTACCTTGTTGACAGATGACTTTTTCATCAGCATGTGGTGCAGATGTGGGATCACCAGCAAAACCCAAATGTAAAAGGTTAAGAAGACAGGAACCGAGGAGACTAGTGCCTCTTGTATTTTACAGCATCCCAGAATCTTATTCAATATAGGTCACGCTGGACCTGAGATTCTGGGTTTCCCACAGGCTCCTAGGTAGGGCTGTCAAATTTAGAAGGAGGAAAAAAAGCTGGATATGCAATTAAATTAAATTAAATTTTCCATATTTTTTCTGGGAACCTGACTCCCAGGTTGTGTTAACGCTGCTGGTTTGTGGACCACAGTTTGATGGGCAAAGGTGTACATCATCAAAACATAAAAATTTTATGAAAACATGAAGCTGAGTTAGTGGAAGAGCATCTGGCACAATTTAGAAACAAGTTCACGGTTGAAAAGGTCGCGTATCCCACAATGTAGCTCCCTATTGGCAGATGAAACCAACAGCAACAACGAGGGCACAATCTTCTAGAAATCAGGTTCCCTGCACTTCCAGGCTCAGAGTCCAAGAGAGTGTGGTGCTCACTTATTTGCTGCTGGTAATGTTGGTAAATCCAAAATGAAATTGTGGCTATAAGAGTGAGAAAGGCTTTTAAAGAACTAAAAACAATGCGGAGTTTTATGCAGAGGCCTGGTGGGGTAGCACTGTCTGATGCGCTTCCCGACCTGCCCTTGGAAATGAAGGGGCCACCATGACTTACAGTTCAGCCCCATCAGGTGATCTGCAGAGGGGATGGCATCCTGGGCTTAGGTTTACTCTGATGTTTGACATGCAAACCCAAGGCCCTATTCCTTTGAAGCTAAGAACCATTCCAGCTCCTTTGAGGCTGCGGGCCACCTGAGTAGCCACTAACAGAATGCCTGAAGGTTGGTGGAGGAAGGCAGCTTAGCAACCATTTCTTCCAGCCCTTGAGCTGTGAAGAACTTCCACCTCCTCCTCTGAGCCCCTTTCTCTCTGCTGGCTACTCTGGCATGCATACCATGCCTGGCTTTATCCCAGAGGTGCATAGGTTAGAATCTGATTTTTAGAATCTAATTTTTCAGGGGATTTTTTGGTTTGTTTTGTCCTATTTTTAACTACAGCTGATTGCCTGCATTCCAGTTCTTTCTGTAATGTATTCTGTAATGGAAACCATTTCCCTTCTGTTCATTTATTCTTGAAAGATGTTTATTAGCACCTTTGATTTAATTAATTGAAGGCAGGCACCATGCATCCCAAATTGAATAGTGCCTTTTATTTCATTCAAGTATTTATTGAGCACCTATCATGTGCCAGGTCTACAAAAGGCCATAGTCATCCAGAAATTGTAAGACAAATAGTCCTCTCTCGTCCACTCTGTTTAATGCTTGGCTCTACTGCAACAATGAATAAGCATGGAATTTTCAGCTGAAATACTCAGAGGTTATTTGTTTTAGCACTTTGGCAGAGTTTAATTTCTGAAGCACTTTCAAATAAGATTACTTCTCAAGTCCCATTTGTAGAATTCCTGCATGCCTCCTACCTCTCAGTGGTATGTCCAACCTGGTATATTTCACCCAATTTTTTAGTCCGGAGTTAAGTCATGATTTGAGCCTCACTGTAGAAAGTTTAAGCTCTATTGAAGTAAACTGCTTAAAACCTGAATGTCTTTTTCCCTCTCCTCTTCAGCTCCACATTTCTCCCCAAAAGCAGTATACTCTGATTTATTAGTAAACGTGTTCTTCAGATATAATTACAAAAATACATGTACATTTACATATTTTATTCATAGCATTATTGGATAGTATTATACAGATTCTTCTGGGATTTATGGTGTTCACCTAGTAGTGTGTCTTGGTAAGTCTTCCATTTTGTACATACGGATCTACTTCATTCTGTCCTAATAGCTCTAGAAGTATTCCCTAGAATTCCCCTGCTGAGGTTTATTTAACCACTCACAGTTGATGAGCATTTAATTGTTAACCTTTTTTGTTATGACAAATTTGTAGTAAATGATTTTGTGTACATGTTATTGGACTTGTACAAGTATTTCTGTAGGCTAGAGACCCAGAATTTTAATTTTCAACATCAAATGGACCTGATAAGCTGATGAGAACAGAACTGGTTGCCAGCTGGCAAATACTTTCCAACCTGAGTGTCTGGCTGAGCCCATGCTGTCCTGTTTGAAATAGTTCAGGATTGCTTGAGAGTCTTCCATGTTTGGACATTGCTGGCTGGCATTTTGAAAGCTGGAGTCATACCGCATAGATAAAAATCTTAAGAGTTACAATTTTTAAATACCTTAAAAAAGTGTGGGCTTTATTAAGGCAGAAGAGGGAAAAAGAAGAATAAAGGGAGTTCCCCTGATAAATGTATTAGAAATTCCATATGGAACAGAGCTCTACTCTGTCCAGAAAGGAGGTAGGCCATTCTTTTTGAAAAGAATGTTTTCGTGTTTTTCTTCCGAGCTAAGCCAACTCCACATAACAGCCAAAACCAATCGTTTAATAAGTGTACTGTGTTGACATGAATTTTGTTGCAGATTTGGAAGTGCAACTCACAGAATATAATAGGCAAATCTCTAAAGATGGGTCCCTAACACTCCTATCCCTGATTATCCAATCAAACACTAATCCAGTGCCACCCGAAGAGATTTTGAAGATGGAATTAAGCTTACAAATCAACCCATCTTGAAATAGGGACAGTGTCCTAGATTATCCGGGGGAAACCCAGGCAATGGCATGGGCCCTTAAAAGTATTAGAGGAAAGCAGAAGTATCAGAGAGATGTGATGGAAGAGGAAGGAGGGATAAAAGACGAGGCAGAAAAAGAGGTGAGAGGAGAGGTTTTGAAGTAGAGGAAGGGGCTGTGAGCCAGGGGATTCAGGCAGCCTCTAAAAGCCGAGGACTCCTAGCTTATATCCACTGAGGAAAGTTAAACAACCACATCGAATTGAATCCTGCCAGTGACTTAAGTGAGCTTGGAAGTGTTCCTCCCCAGAGCTCCAGAAAAGATAGCAGCCTGCCAAAACCTTGATTTTGGTCTTGGGAGACCAGAGCAGGGAGATAATAAATGTGTTATTTCTTAGCTGCTCAATGTGTGGTAATTTGTCATGAGAGCAGCAGAAAACTAGCACACAGGGGTTGAACCAACATCTGTGTGTGGGACATAGCAGAAACTGACCCATAGGGCAGCCGGTGCATTTCTTACTGCCTAGTATCTGAAACAGAATTGAATCCAGTATGATAGCCTGAAGAAGAGAGCTCACATTTCCTACACGTGCACCTGTGATAGGTGCAATGCTGTTGAGCATTCCCAACCATATTCTTCACGCCAAGGATTGGTGCTTTTGTTATGATTTCCCTTTTATAGGCGAGACTGAGCCTCAGAGAAAGCAGATACCTGAGCAGGAGTCCCATGGTTTATAACTGACTGAGCTGAGACCCAGTGTCGAGCCCCCCTCAGCCTGGGCACAGGCACACTCTATTTCAGTGCACCACCCCACCCCCAATTAGCGATGAGGCTAATGTGTTACCATATGCAAAGTCACTGATGTTTAAACTTGCTAAGCATTCATATCCAAGACTGTCCCTCGCCCCATTAAGCCTGTTGACCTTATTTTACTGTCCTTGGAATAGAACACCACTGAACAAGGAGGAAAAAAAATTAAAGCAAGATAGTCAAGGAAACGGGAGACTCCTTGCCCCCATCAGGCTCTTCAAGCCAAAGCACAGTGCACACTCTTATATTTCCCTTCAAATCCTTGGAGGTCCCATTCGATCTAGATTGTGTCAAAGATTGTGCTCTCTTTGCCACACCAGGCACTCAATTCCAGAGGTGAAAGTTGTGATGGAGACATTTTTATACCTTGCATATAAACATCAGGAGCCAAATGGAGTATCAAGTGGAGCAAATGTGGTCTATAACTGACATCTTATCTGAGGGGGATGGGTGCCAGCATGCTGATTTGATCTCAGTTGTCTGTACATAAAGTGTGACCTCCAGTTCAGCCAATGGAAAGTTGGAGCATGCAACATGCTCCTTCTTACATTTCATTCATTCACCAAGCATGAGCTGAACTTCTATCCTATCAAAATTTGCTTTGGAATACAGGATACAGTGATGAATAAGATGAATACCATGTTCACAAATTTTCCAGACTTCAGGAAGAAAAATGGATGCACAATTTTAGGCTGATATAATAAATGCTGTGATGAGAGAAGTGCTGGATACCATGAGGAAAAGATACACACCCAGAGTCAGGAGCCAGAAATAGTGACCCCCTCCGCTGGAACCTAAAGGAACAACAGAGTGAACCAGGCAATTATGTAATCAAGGAAAATGTCCCAGACTGAGGAAATGTGCTAATGTAGATCTGACCCCGAGGCATAAAGAAGCCCATAAATTTATCTCGAGTATAGGGTGCAAAGAAGGAGGCTGAAGATATCAGGAGGGTTGAGGTCACAAATGTTTTCTACTTTTTATAAGGTTGAACTGTGTTACAGGGGAACTTGGAAACTATTGAAAGCAAAAGCTGAGCAGTGACATGGCCAGAGATGGGTGCCTTACAAGGATCCCTCTGGTGGAAGAGTCAAGAATGAATAGAGGAGAGTGAGAGGAGGCAGGGAGACTGCTGGGAAACTAGAAAAGTGTGTTATGTATAAGAGGAGGGATTAGGGATGGAGAAAAGCAGCTAGACTTCAACATACTGGGAAGGAGAGTCAACAAGATCTGAGTGAAAGGTGGTGGGAGAAACGGGAGTCTAGGATGACAGCCAGTCCTGACTTGGCTAAATCATCATCCAAATATCATTCTGGGCTGACAGGCCAGAGTTGTGGTCTGCAAAGACAAGATGGGATTATAATTTGTAATTTGTGGCAGACCTGAAGTGAAGGGGAGTAGCCAGGAAGCACATCTTCCTTCTGCAGCATGGGGCATCCTAGGGTGCTTCCTCCATGCGTGGATGGCCATCTTAGAACTTTGGGCAGGTGACTCTGCTTGGTTGTTTTGAGTATGGTGACAGAAGAACAAACGTTTTCAAGAAAACAAAGTCTCAATCCTTTAACAAAACAGGAAATGATAGACAGTTTCAAACATTGGCTTTCTTTCCTGTGCCTATTTTCTGTGGAGAAGAATGCCTTTCCTGTTCAACGTGGTGGGTGAGGCTGATCTGTGGGCCTGGGCAAGGGTCAGTGCCGCTCTAACCTGACCACCCCCTGTGTCCTATGGTGCTGTGATGCCTTGACAGGTTTCCTGACGCTTGGTCTTGGTATGTCATGTCAGGGCTCCTAGTCAGCTGGAATTGGGCCCAAGAAGAGCCTGCAGGCCTGGGGCTCGGTTGCACTTGCTTGATTAAAAACCTGTGGCTGCCTTGACCCCATGGCTAAGCTCCATCAAATGCTGACAAGTCAAAGCTACTCAGATCCACTTACACTGTCATGGTCCTTCAGCCCTCTTCCTATTACTGTCACTCTATAGTAAGGGAGGGAGAGTTTTCCTAAACAAATGTGTGAAATGCATTCAGTGCCCCGCAGTGGTAGAGAGCTGTTATCTCCTGTTTTCTTGTGCCCATAATCTGTCTTCCTCTCTTTTGATGTCGGGAATTCTTGGGAGAATTTCTTTCAGTTTCTGCAGTTCTGAGGAGTTACTCTTTGCCCAGCACTAGGTTAAAGATGGGCTGTGACTCAAGCCAGCCAATTAGAGTCTTCAACCCACTCACTCAGAGGTTGCCAGCCCTCAGGCCACAGGGATTATTAGTTCAGGGATGAGCATGTGACCTATTGAGTCTCAGTTCTGAGGCTCTGGATTAGCATTGGTTGGAGAAAAATGTACTCCTCCTGTGGAGTTGAAAGCCGGGATGGTGAAGTTTGGGGTTTCAGGGTAACAGCATAAATAGAGGCTTGCCAGAGAAGGAAGTGAAAAAGAAGAGGGAAAAAAAGGGGAAGAGTGGGAGGGGGAAGGAGAGGAAGAGGGAGATTGTGTTAGTCCTTGAATTCAGCTGTGTCCAAAGCCAACCTAATCTTAGATGATTTAAGAGCTAATAAATGTCTTTTTCAGTAAGTCAGTTTGAGTCCTGATAAATAAAAATCACATCCAGTATTGAGTTCATGTTAGTTTAGCGAGTGTTTGTTGAGCTCTAAGGAGGGAGTTACACCTCAGAGCCGTAGGGAACACGTGAGACACAATATAGGCATTTCCAGAATTATTATTATTATTATTGCTCCATTTATTGGACATTTCTCCTGTTATCAGACACTTCTCAACAGTTGACACACATTAGTTCATTTGATTATTCAAATGAGTTTTTGAATTAGAAATAATTACATGCATTTGACAGAGGGGAAACCTAGACCCATAGAGGTTAAAAAATATATACAAAATGGTGATGATAATAATAATAATGAAAATAGTTACAAGGCTGGGATATGAGTTCTGGTCTACTATGACTTCAAAGTCAGCTTTCTCACCACTGCTTTCTTGCCTCCTTCTTTGGGTGCTCACACTCTGGCCAAGGGGACGTACAGGGAACATACTCAGTACTGCAGAGGGGTGAAGTTACTCACTCTCACCCCCAAGGACTTGGAAATAAGGGAAATCATTGCACATCCTGGAAGCAACATGGACTGGATCAGAGCAGAGGTTTGTCAAGTTGTCCTGAAGAGTCGAAATGGCTCTAGTCAGACTACATGTCACACCGGAATGTCCTGATAGCAAGGAGGGAATGGGTGATCAGAAGATCTGCCAGTCACTGAAGCTAAGAAGGACCAGAGTGAAAAGGGAAATCTGGGTGATGCCCATCCTACCTCTAGCCAGGACATGGGAGCCACACCCAGGGCGCCTCTGTCCCTCTGGGGAGATGAAGAGGTGGCCGCCAAGGACTGCATCAGTCACCCTTCCCAGGAAGACTCACTGCACTCTGGGCACTAGCACACTGACCTTTCAGCATGATGCCCTTTTAAATACTGCTTCAGCCAACATCCCAGTGCTGGGGATGTCCCTCCTCTGCTTCATGTTCCCACCCATTCTCTTCTTAAACCCTTTTAAAAGCGCTTCCCTAGAGAATGACTTCTGTAGCAGGCTCTGCTCGCCACGCAGACATGCTGGGTTCTGCAGTGAAGGCTCACTGTCATTGTCAGTGAACCAACGGGAGTCTGGAGTCTTTCTCAGCTACCCGGTGATTCTGCCTCTGAGAAGAGTGGGTTGGTCGAAAGCTGGCAAGTCTTTGAGTTCCTCCGTCCATTTGAGTTCTACATGGAAAATAATTGCAAGGACTTCCAGAGCTGACAGCTTTAGGAACTGCCTTTTGTAGGTGCATTTCTTTGTACTGGGTTTCAGAACTTCCAGACTCAAAGTCAGGCCTGGATGATAGCATTTAGCCATTGAAAGCACATTCTCCCATGCACACCTATGCCCTGGACAAGAGGAACTCAGCAGACAGAACAGCATGCACATGGGAGTTATATGAACTAGAACTTGAATCGCAACTTCACTATTAACTAAACAAATTTTCCAGTTATCTAAGGCTTGGTTTTCTCATGTAAACATTGAGGATAGTAACAGGATCTACCTTATAAGAGCAACATCAAGGGCTAAAATAAAATCAAAAAGAATGCAGAGGGTCTAACAGGCCCCCGACAGGGTTGCCTCCTCTGTTGTTAGAAGCCGTTCTCTCACAGACATCCTTACGCCACCAGAGCCTACACTTGAATACTTTTCTGTGTATGGTCAGGCATGAGTGTCCAAAGCACTGACATGGGCTCTCAGGGAAGCAGGAAGCACCTGGCCTTAGAGAAGTACCTGGCTTTAGAGATAAACTGACCAACCCAGCTGCCCACAGGCCCAGACTGGATATGTCAAGGAGGGAAATGGGTCCTAGAGAGTCAGGCTTGGCTAAGTGACATACAAGTCAGGTCCAGCCCCTATGTCATGGGAAAAGAGGCCCAGAATAGCCTTTTCTGTACCTTTTTTTCCCCAGAAAATCCAAGAATTGCCCATTTTTACATGCCAGCAAGTAATTTGAATTATTTTCATGACTGCAGACCAAACTGTCAGCCATGTGATAGCAACCTTCTTGGGGCTTTCACTTGTGTTCTCTACCTTCAGGGCCAGGGAGAATTTTGGGTAGCAAATCTGAGTTTGGATTCTTCCAGCGCAGATCCTGCAACAAGGACTCAGTACAAGCAACTTATTTGGGAGGGGCCCCAGGAGACATCCATAGACAGTAGGAGATGGACAGGAAGCAAATAAAGGCGCCCACCCTATCAGTGATGTGACCGGAGCTTAATCCTGTAGGGAACCACAGGGGACTGGTGCAGGACACTGGCCACAGAGTCGCCTGCCTGAAGGGGGAGGGAGCTGGGGTGTATGTACTCTCCATCCTGTGGGTCAATGACTGCGGGCTGCTCCCAGGTGGCATCAACACCTTCATATGTCTCACCTGTCATAAGCCTTTGCAGGATGGACTGTGGGGGCCAAAGAAATCCTCAGGTAAAGGCACGCTAGGATCAGCAGTTGGAGTCAGGGAAGCAGTTGAATGTGGATGGGACAGAAAAAGAGGAAAGATGGAGTATCCCCAGTCACTATATTAGCCAGTGTTCAAGAGACCCTTCTAAATGTTCCACCTTCTCCAGTATTTAGGGCTGGATGTGAAGGCCCTCACACTGGCTTCATCTGTCCAGTCCGATGAGGCTTCCAGGATGTGCCTCTGGTCTCCTGCTTGTGCCAAAGCAGGAGCAGAGTCTAGAAAAAGATATGAGCCCCTAAGAGGACTGCCTGTTCGCGGTGCTTGCCTCTCAAGGCTCTGCCTGTCAATTATAGAAAGATCTGTGAGATTCTGTTCTCCTCCATTATCTTGCACCAGGGTCTCCAGTGGCAACTCTGCAACTGTGGTTCAAATTGTTTTATATCTCCTTAGCTGCCAAGTACAATGTCATAAGCAATAAATAAATAAATTGTTAGCCTATATGGAAAGCATATTTTGTCCAGATGCGTCCTTGAAACTTCAGCCGTGAAACATGAAAGTCAGATTGGAAACCAATTCTCCAAGCGCAAGGGAATGGGCTCACATGGGAAAGCCGTATGGTTGTCAGGTGTGTCCACCCAGCGGCTGTTTGTGTCCTGCAGATAGGTCGGGCGGCACCTTCTGAGAAACAGAGCATGTGAGTTTTCCACTCAGTGTATGAGCTTCGTGTGGTCTGAATAGGCCAGCAGCAGAGAGGGGCTGAGCTTAGAGAGCACCTCATCTGAGAAGCTGAGGTCTGTGTGTTCCTTTTGATCTCCTCCTGACTCTTGGAGTGCAAGTGAGCCTTCCTCATCAAGAGGGTTAAGTTTAGCATCCTTGTCTGGGGTGCAAACAGTTCCCAGGGAGCTTGTCCTTACTGCATGTAGAGGGTGAGTTCTTGGGCGTATTTATCCACGAGGAGGAGGCAGAGAAGGAGCCCTGGGTGGCTGAAACCATTCCGAGAGGTGTTCAGTGTGTTTGAGCTGGTCAACCAGCCCTGAGACTCTGAGCCATAACAGACATTTCAAGACAGAGCTGGGGTGAGTGGGTACTTGACTCAGGAGAGCACATATGGCCTCAATGGCGGGACTCGCCACATAGACCTCATGGTGACCTGGGTCGCCCGTGCAGGCTGACTGGGAGAACTTTTAAATGACATCTTTTATTGCTTTTAAAATTAAAATGCATGTTAGATAGACTAGATTAAATGAAAAGTAAAAGTTCCCTCTTCAACATCCCCGGATCCACCCCCTTTTTGTCCTTCCAGGGATACTTGTAGACTTAACCCACATGTGCACACACATATTTGTAAGAAAGGAACTTGTACTATATCAGTTATTCTAAAACTCCATCTTCTGTATTTTATGTATTTTGAACTACTTTCCACATCAGTATAATTTTTGTCAGTGGCCTATGGTTGCTCTTTTGATAAAATGTGATAATTTGTTACAGTTTCCAGGGTGGCTTCTCAGATCCCTTCCCAAATGTAGTCAGCCTATGTAGTAAGCAACCAGAAATGTTACCAGCTGGTGTTATTAACATTATTGCTGGCAGGAGTAATCATTTATTTTCTTACCTGTGGAGTTAAGTAGAACTAAGGTGAACAATGCAGAAATGTGTGAAAAAAGAAATCACTACAGGAATAGTGATTTTGAATCTGTATACACACGTGTGTGTGAAACATAATGAAATTAAAGAGAAAGAATTGGGCTCTCTGCATAAAACTACAATGTCACTTAGAACTTCTGTACATGAGTTGCTATTCCTTCACTCATTTGCCAAGATTTAATCTCAGACTTGGGGTATATTCCTTGACTGGTAGCTCAGTTTGGCCACTGAGTGTGAGGCTAGTGAAAGATGCTAGAGACACTTAACAATAGAGTCTTGGACTCCTGTTCTGATGTTCTGCATTGCACTGCCTTAGTCAGCATGCTTAACTCTCTCTGTACCTCAATTTCCTTATTTATCAAAGCAAAATGGTAGCACACACTTCCTAGGAGGAAAAAAATCCAAGGGTGAGGAATCTGACTCAGATTCCTCAGATAAAAGAACCTGAAATGCTGAAGTGGGAATGTGATGGCTAGGCTGAGAAGGGAATGGCCCTACCCTGCCCAGGACAGGTGGTCTTCTAAAGAGATAGGAGGAGGCAGCGGGAGGTGAAGTTGGAGGGCTGGGTGGTAGCCAATTTGCACAGGTCCTCTCATAGAAGAGACCGTCTATGAGCCCTTACCTGGCACTAACTATCTGCTTGGCAAACAGAGATTATCAGTAGAAAAAGGAGTGTGATTACCAGCAGGCAGCTGACATCTGTCAGGTGTGTGTGCCCGATGAGATGCCAGACACACACCCTGTAAATTCCCACCTTGATAGCTGTTCATTGTCGCCTCCCGGCCAGGGAGTTGAGAAAGAATCATGAAAAAAATATATATGTAAAATAATTTTTTAGTCAATAGTCAACTAAAACTATTGCCAAACACCTTGGAGGTTGTCAAAAACCATCAGCCATTCTAGCCCAGAGACAGAACCTGATTTCCAGTTGTAGATGGTAAATAAACATAGCACACTGCGCTTTACAAAGAGACATTATTTTTTTAACCCAAGCAGATGTGTCCTATTTACATTGAAGCTGTCATACAAATTAGCAAAGGCCCACAGAATCTGAAAGAAGGCAGACTTCAGGCTCTGAAATATTCGCAGGGATGGAAAATGGCTTATCCTGCTCATCCTAGCTGTGATGTCATAGTCCTGGTAGGGATTGATTGGGAAGAACTGAAAAATTTTTCCAGGCCAGTAGAAATGTTTGCTGACCAAGCAGGCTTTGAAGCTAATCTACGAGGCTAGGTAAAATGAAATGGAATCAGGTTTGGAGCATTTGTGATTTTCGACTTCTTTGCAATCTGTGACAAATTCTGTACCTTTAACAGATATGAAAATCCCCTCATTTGGTACAGTCTCACGCGTGGCAGATTGAATCTGAGATAAAACATCAATTAGAGTGCCACGGATGAGCTTCTATTTCTCTGAGTATGAGTTTTTGACTTTATTTTTTTGACAGAATACTTGCTTGGCTACATTTGTTAGAAATAGTCCTTATCAAACTGTTGTTATGAGCTGCTGGCAGAAGAATATGGAGATCTGAGGCACACAGTGAAAACAAGTAAGGGCTAAGAGAGTATGTAAGGAACTGAGAGTCCAGGTCTCCAGCCCCTTCCATGAAGATTTGGGAGGCACAAGGGCCAACTCAGGATCCCTCAGGTGGGCCTGCCTAGAACCCAGGATAAGAAGCTTCCATTAAATGCTCCTTTTGCTAGAACACACGATTTCCAGATGTTCTTTCTCTTGGGCATGCACATGAACACACAAAGATGTAAACTATTTAAATGTAAGCTTTAAAACTCCTATGCCTGATCTTTCCTGGAGAGGAAGCAAAGGCCTGATTGTGTGAACACAGAAGTGTTTGAGTTCTAGAAGAGCCATTCATTAATTTTCTAAACACCAAGGAGGACCTGCAGAGGGCCAGCCTGCAGGGAAGGTCTAGGACTTATAGAACAGCACACAGGTCCCTGCCCTCAAAGCAATGGTGACAGCTCCATTCAATACCTTCTCAGAGACAGGCACAAAGGACTATGGGAATACAGTGAAGGTGGCTTTTCTGTGTCGTGTAGATGATTCAAGAATAGCTTTATTTGACTTGAAGTATTTGAAGGGGTAGTCAGGCTTTTTCCTGTCAGAAAATCCATACTTGCATGCATTCATTTAATTGAAGTTTGCTGAGCACCTACTTTTTGCTAGGTCAGCAAGCAATAAACAATATTCTGTTCTCATGAATTTTACCTGTTCTTGGGAAAGAGTCAGAAACTAAGTAATGAATGAATAAATAGGATGCTTTTAGATAGTGACAAGTACAAGAAGGAAATAAGGAGGGAAAACATCCAAGGGTGAGGAATCTGACTCAGATAAAAGAACCTGAAAGGCTGACATGGGAATGTGATGCCTAGGCTGAGAATGGAAGGGCCCTACCCCACTCAGGGCAGGTGGTCTTCTAAAGAGATAGGAGGAGGAGGCAGCGGGAGGTGAAGTTGGAGGGCTGGGTGGTAGCCAATTTGCACAGGTCCTTGAAGCTAGAGTAACTAGGCTGAATATTCTCCTTAGAGAACTCGGGGTCCTTGGGAAGATATATGTGTGAGAAGGCAGAGAAACAAAAATCACCATGTTAGGGATGAGCTAGGAGTTGCAGGATTTGGGATACCCCCGGAATGCCAGGGAGTCAACCTCAGTTCCAGACAAATCTTTCTTCCTTAGGAGACACACACACTGGAAAATGCCACAGTCTTTTCCTTTCACCATGGGGAAACTTGGGCCGTGGAAGGCTGACCCCAGGTCCTGGGACTGGAGTGCTGGATCCTGTGCTTCTCGCCTGCCTACCTCTTCTGCCTCCTTAGCTACCTACTTGACTTACGGAGACTTGAATTTAAAATCTGTTCCCCATCAGTTATTTGAGAAACAGCTTTTACAGTTTGTTTTTAGTGGTGTGTTAAAAGGCAGTCACCTTGAATGAATTCTGCTTGACAGAAGTGTCAGCACTGTCACCACCTCCTCCAGTGGTGTCACAGCGTCACAGGGCTGGGGTGCCCGGACTTCATGGGGAAGTGAGGAGGAAGGCAAAGCTGTTCACCAGAGCTCAAACCAGGTGCTGCTCTGCCCCAACTGACTGTGTGGCCTTGAGTAAGTCCTTTCTTCCTCCCTCTGGACCTGTATTCCTTTGTCTATGAAATGAAAGAATTGGCATTTAGATATAAAAAAATAACTTCAATAATTTTGAACAAACTAAGTTAAACAGATTATTTGTTGCAGAACTTCTCAGAGTTTTGAATATGCTAGGGAGCACGGCTAGACTTCAAGGGAGACATACCATCAGGTGCCTGCCCTCACAGATGTAGGTATGTATAGGGCCCTAGATGCTTTGGGCAGGATCCCTCCTAGATCTTGAGTTCCTCAAGACATTCTAGGAAACTGTGGGATGAGTTTGCAGTTCTGAGTCCTGGGAGATGACAGGAAGCCTCCGCTCTTGTCCTTGCTCAGTTTTGCTCACAGCTCAGAGCAACAGGTTGTCCAGTGTCTCAGTGCTGAGCACCCTCTACCCAACCCTGTTTTTACCTCCTGGTTTCCTCCAGTGACCCGCAGACTGTCTTATTAAAAAATATGAAATCAGAAGCAGTGGTGAGTGATTTAAAATCTACTCCTCTGCCCCATGTCCAGACCCAGCAGCCATCTCTGACACCCAGGCAGTGGGATAGTGGAATCCTCCTTTGGTTGACAAGGTCTAGGCTCAATAGTCTCTCTTCTTCCTTGAGACTTTCTCTGGAACTCTCTTTGGTGATGTTTTCTCTTTTTACATTTTGTCATGATGCTCATGCGTAAGCCTTTTCTGCCCATCCACAACCCACCTCATTATGCCCTATGAGGTGTGGGCACTGTTGTTATTCCTGCTGTACAGGTGAGGCACAGAAGCATAGTCAGATTTAGTAACTCCCCAGAAGTCTCACAG
Source organism: Talpa europaea (assembly GCF_964194135.1). Taxonomy (NCBI): domain Eukaryota; kingdom Metazoa; phylum Chordata; class Mammalia; order Eulipotyphla; family Talpidae; genus Talpa; species Talpa europaea. The sequence continues at coordinate 66,227,213 of NC_140078.1, forward strand.
GTAGGGCAGGGAGTCTGGAATTTCCACTCAAGTCTGTCTCCCAAGTCTGTGTAGTTGATTACTGTACCAAATTGCACTATTGGTCTTTGAATGAATGGAAGGTGAGTGAATGACTGAATGTATGAACACATGAGGGAAGGATCACCCCTACCTCACCCCCAGGTGGCTGTGGGGGAAGCAGCACACTCCTTTTGAGCTTCCTTTAAAGGCCATGTTTCTTCTCTATCCTGCTGCTACCCTCTCCTGCCAGGGTACAAGTGGGCACCACTTTGTTGGCGGGGTGGGGGAGGTGGCTGCCTGCCAGAGGCCACCTAGGATGTCCCACCGGCAGCCCACATGTGCTCTACTCACTGGGGTGCACACACCCCTCCCGGAGAGGCAGCCCCAGCTGGATCTCAGTCAGCCAGCTTCCAGCCTGTTGGGTTTGATGCTGCCACTGCTGAGTTTCTCACCAAGAGGAGGGCAGCTGTTGTGGGATTGAAACATGAAGAAAGATGGGCTGAGATCAGATAAGCATCCCTCCCCAGCAGACGTACCTCCCAATTTGCAGCCCTTTGTTATATTACTCGCAGTTAAGGAATGTTGAAATGGAGCTCTAGCCTTGATCTGAATTATAATCTCTGAAGCTATATTTAAGTCTACCTAAAGATATTTCAATTTGCTATCTCTCTTTTTTCCCCCTCCTGTCCTTGGCTCAGAGCACACTGTCTCCCTACAGAACACAGAAAGCCGGGACGTATTTCTTAATGTTTTACATTACAGTTGTAAGTCCTTCTTATCCTTTGATAATCATATTTTAACTTTTAGTCAACGTACTTGTGGGTGTGCCTGCGTCTGTGTTGTATATAAGTTCACATTTATACGAACAGCATTAGCTCCTTTTATCTTTTTCTCCCCAAAGCCATACTTGTAAGACTACATTCAGCAGCGGATTAATCCCCAAATAACTTAGTTCAGCTTTCGCAGCTGCTGCCAAGCAGCCTATCTCCTGGACGGGTGTAGACTTTGCAGTGGTTATAATTAACAAGTTTCAGGGGGTGGGGGGTGTGGCGCAGGGAATGAGAAAGAACAGGAAAGGGAGGTCACAAATACTAGTGAAAACTGCCAACAGAAGAACCCATGGAGGAATTTTGTTGGAGAAGGAGGCTCGGGTGGGGAAGGTGGGTTTTTGCCCTTCAACAATTGGCTAGTGGTGAGCTGAGGAGGCAGAGGAGCCGAGGCAGCCTCTGTGTCTGTAGGTGGGTGGGCGTCAGTGTATGTTGGTGTGTGTGACCGTGCAGGTATCTGTGTTATATTGGATGGGAGCGGGAGCATATATGTAAAGACTGTAGGCTTACTATTTGATGCATTTGAAATGTCATTTGTCACTTAATACTAAGTGACCTTAGGCAAATTGCTTACAATTGGCCGCTCTCTGCCTCAGTTTCCCTATCTGAAAATGGGCATTCATTCATTATTCAACAAATATTGGTTGGGTGCTTATCTATTCCAGACCAATGATGTAGCAAGAAACAAAAGGACAAAAATCCGTGCCCTTAGGGAATTTCCATTCTACTGGGGGAAAATTTGCAGCTATAAGGATTAGAGTAGATTATGCATTAAAAATGTGACTGACAGCTAGTAAGATTTGGATTAAAAGAGGAAATATTAATATTAGTTTTTTTAGGTTATATTTACAAGTTAACAACCCCCCCCAAAAAAAAATAGCCAAGTTATGAATCTGAATTCCACCTTTTATTTTACAAACTGATTTTTCTGTGGGAAGTAACATAGGAGTACTTTGGGAAAAGATTTTCTATATGTTTAGCTAGCTCAGTCAAAACAGTCCATCTTTGTACCAGACACCTTGAAGGATAAAGATGCTTCTTGAATGGACTTCAGCAAAGGAAGATCAGCTCTCAGGTGACAGTTCAGACATGACAAACTGGAACAATGCAGAAAGGAATGCGTGAAGAGGTTGGATTAAGAATTGCAGGGCAATTACTTTCTGCAAACTGATATGCAAGAAAGAAACACAGGCACACCTTGTTATCCAGATACACAATAAGCAAAAATTCATTATTACAGAGTTGCAGAATAGGCAACCCTCTACATAAAAATACGTTGCTATGAAAAGAGGGGATGGGGGGCTTGTGAAATCAATTGGAATGTGGGCCTCATTTCCCCCTAGAGTAGGGCTGTTCCTCAAGGGCTTATTTAATATACACTTGCTTGAAATTTGTTCTTTCTCCCTCACCAACCACCAGGCCCAATGTGGCTTTTATGGGTGAATGCACTGAAAGGTCCGTCTTGTCTCTGTACCAACCTGGTACCAGTTTGTACTAACTATGCAAGGGTTTCCCTTGGGGTGCTCTTATCCAAAAATTCAATATCTGAGGCTACTTGTTCAAAGGTGGTAGGAAAGCCAGGGTAGTCATAACATTGAAACATTCATGAATTAATTGACCACTTTTCAAATTAGCCTGACTTAGAAATCTTCTCCCTTTAATGTTGGGCCTCCCAGTATATTGAGAGTTAACAATTTGTGCATCTGTTTTTTCTGGATTAGCCAACATGCAGAAATACAGTGAAAAATAGAGCATATATCACTTGCAAAATGAAGTAGCAAATTTTTCCAAAAATGAAAGGTTCTATCAAATTGATGAAAATGATGCTGGAAACCAAATTTATGTCACATGCAAATTCATTAACTGATGAAGATAACATGTTATTAGTTAAAAAGGGAAAAGTCGATAACACAATGACAGCCAAGGACTTTAAATTGAGTGAATGGATGTTAGAGAGTTATTATAGATCCCTGGGAAAATGATAAAGTCTCAATTATTTTTGCGAATGTCACCTCCTTAATGATGAAAGACGAGGATATCACAACATATGCTCATACAACCCGAAAGGAAGAAAATGTGCCAAATAAATTAATACGCACTTTTTTTCTTTAAAAGAACTGGTGAGTTGTTGAAATTGCAACCTACGTTTTATCAAAAATATGACAAATATATTCATTTCCAAACATTTTAGTCTCATTTTTTTAAGATTTATTTATTTATTTTATGCAAGATCCAGGGTACAGGCCAGATGCATGGGAGGGTGAGAGGATTCACCAGAGACAGAGTGGGGAACAGAACAGGCAGACTGATGAAATACACTGCTGAGGGGAGCAGAGGGCGAGACAGGAGAGGTCTGCTGCGCCATGTGGGACCCTCGTCAGCCAGGATTGAACCAGCGCTGCAGAGGCTGCAGGCAGCTTAACAGCGCTGCGCTCAACTGCCTGCCCACAAGGGGAGGCCCTTTTAGTCTTAGTCTTATTTTTAAAGACAAATTCCCAAATAGCTTTCCCACTATTGACTTATGAAGATTTGGTTCCTACCAAAAGGATGTACCCTTTTAGGTCAATTTTACTCCAGGAGGGAAACTGGGTATATTTCATTGAGGATGTTCTTGCTCTTGATGACCATTGTTTATGCACTCTGGATTAGGGGCAGTGGGCACATGGAGGCAAAGTATCCATCAGTCTATCTCTCTGTCTACATTGGTGATGCTTAATCTTTTCAAGGTCATGGACCCTTTGGATTGAGAACATCAAAAATGTGCATTCACAAAGTAAATTCACGTATTTCACAAATGTCAAGGTATTCACCCCTTTTCTTGATGTCTACCCATGGATCATAGATACTAGACATACATAGATCATAGACATACATAAATAAGCTTTGGCTTACACCCCTAACTCTCAAGTTATCTCTCTCTTTCTCTCTCTCTCTCTCTCTCTCTCTCTCTCTCTCTCTCTCTCTCTCACGCCACACACACGCACACACACACACACATGCACACACACACCAGTTTATACTATCAGAGCACACACACACATATATATATGTAGATATGTATGTATTTTTTTTTCTGACAATGATTCTATGTGTGTGCTATTGTCCTAATTTTACAGATGGGAAAAATGAATCTTGAGAAAAGTTAGATAGCTTACTCAAGATCTAGTCAATGCATAGTTTTACATTTCAAACACTGGGTTTTTTTCCTAGGCCTAAGTCCTTTTCTGTACCTTTAGGTAGACATTTTTCTTAAATGTTACTTTTAGAAAATCTTAATATACAAGAAATGCACATTTATTGAAGAATAATTTCCACATTTCAACTTTTGAAGTGCTTACCATTCTCTTTTTTCCCATTTTATTGAAGAAAGAACAGATATTAATATTATTCACATTTTATAGAGGGTAATATAGAGGTACTGGGACTTCAATGACTTGCCAAGATCAATCAACCTGTTGGCAGCGCACTTTCACTACAACTTGGGTTGCCTGGCAGGGCCCTGGGACCTGCACGTGGGGATGTGCAACCTTCTCACACCTTCCCCTACTTTCTGCATCTCTTGGATGCTCTTCATCGTGTCCACAGAGGCCCCTTCATCATTACATGATCATTTCTCAGCCCACCCTTGTATCCCAGTATCTAGAGGGCATAAGTGAGTTTAACATTTACTTTTTCCATATATCTTAAAATTTAGAGACCTAAAACTTAGAGTCAAAACTGGTTTGCATCAATAATTCAGTCTCTATTTTATTTAAAACTTAATATTTTTTCTAAAAATTTTATCTTAAACATCAGATACTGATGACGGCTGATTTTACTACAAACAGGGAGCACAAACCTCTACAAAGGTGCACTTTCCCAGGAATATGGTAGAAAGCCATGGGGAAATGTTCATCATTAAAGTTGACCCTGTACTCTGTTAAGTACATGCCAGCTACTCTATTAAGTATTTTATGTGTATTAACTTGTTTAATCTTCACAACAACCCTATGAAGTAGGAATTATTATCCTCATTTTACAGATGAAAAAACTAAAGCATAGAGGTTGAGTCACTTGCCCAAGATTGTGGCACTAATAAGGAATTGGTGTGCATGCAGATTCCTTCAGGTTGGTAAAATTCAACTCAGTGTTGTAGTACCAGGTCACCTGAAGACAGGGTCTTGCTCCAGAGAGGCATTAAAGGCTCTCTGTTATCTAACATTGTATTTACCAGAATGCTATAGACACATGACAATAGTTAATGACCATAATATTACCTCAAAGCAGATAATAAGATTTTAAAAAATCCTTTCAATCATCAAGGAATCATCATTCAGAGCCATGCTACCCTGATGTTTTATGTTAAAAAAAAAAAAAGGATTCTAAGTCTCTGGTGAGTGCTAATCACATTTTGCCGCTTGATAATAATACTTTTTCTGATGTCCCTCTGATAGTTCTCTTTTCAAGAAAATGCCTTGATCCTATGTGAAAAACAATTTGTTGTATAAATGGATGTATAATTTTGATCCCTGTGTAGCGCTAATAAAAATTTAAGGAGTAATTAAAAATTCAACTCTTTGAAGTTTTGAAGATAATCCTTTAAAATAAGTCTTACTTAGGCAAAGAAGGCATTATTATTAAATCACAATAAAAGGCTTAAAGGCCTCATTTGTAACTAAAAGACATGTGTGAATGGGGGCAGGGGATAGCGTGCAATGTACCATTTACTAAAGCAGCCCCTTGCTTTCTGTGCACACTTCCCGACTCACTGGAGTGGGGTCAGGAGGACACACTCATGGGGTCTCACCCACCAGCACAGGTTAAAGGTGCTGCAAAAAATTTCTCAAAGCCAGCAGCCACTCTGTCTAAAACTTTTAAAAGTAATTCAATGCCATATTTTTTCATGAAAATATAAACCCAGGTCAAAAACAGTAACAAGATTTCCTAATGAGCTCTCCTTTAGACAAATAGAGCGTGTGTGTGTGTGTGTGTGTGTGTGTGTGTGTGTGTGTGTGAGACTTTCAGAGTAAAATTGTCATTTATTTCCAGTCAAGGAAAATATTGATCCTTATCTAATTCTGAGCCACTGAGTCCTGAGATTAAAATACTTCTAAATCTGTATGCAACTTGAATTTAACAAGCTACCTTTTCTCCTACTGCTTCATCCCACCTGGCAAGGATATTCAGGATGACTTATGCATTCATAAGTATGATATAATTACATAAAGAGCACACATCAGGACAGGAAGAAAAATTAATCAATTAAATTTTGTAGAAGTCCTGAGAGCAAAGAGCAAATTTTGAATGACTCTTTCCAGACAGAATTTAGCTGGTGCTCTCAGAAAAGAGCAAGCGCTCACATGGACAGCAATGGACCCTGACTTGTTGGGTCACAGGCATTTTTCGCTTTGCCTAATATTCTAAGGCAAAATCTTTGAGTCACCCATAAGCCCCAACTCCACATATTGCTCATTGTTAATTTATTGAATAAATATATTGTGCCTGCTTTGGGCAACAGAGTGTCTACCCTCAGTACTATTCATTCTGGAGTATAAGGGAAGACTTCATTTCTCCTCCTTGCAACTGGATTCTGACCAATGGGATTTGGGTAAAAAGAGATAGGACACATTCTATTCTGCACCATAAAATAGCCCTCATGATCCTCTTAAGTTCGCAGAAACTTGAAAGTTCTATTAAAACTTTAAAGTTTTAAACTTAAATTTAAATCTACTTATATCAAACCAAAAATGTAAACAAGATAGCAAGATACGTGGAAAAGATGGCTAGATGGTGAGTATGCAGTTTACAAAAGCACTAAGATAGCTGAGGGTGGGAATTTCTGCTCTTCTTTTGACACTTTTACATGACAAGGTAAATAGTAGAAGAAAAAGAGGGATGGGATTGGGGAGGAAGGTTGCTATGCTGAAAAGAACAGTGACTTACCCAGGCTCTCTGAACCCAAAAGGGATATGTGGTAGTCAGGACTCTTGCATCAATTCAGACCATTTTTTTTTATAAAAGAAGAAAAGGAATATATTGTTTCTATATCTGAAAAGTCAAGGTAAAGTGAATTCAGGTATAGTTGGTCCAAGAGCCTAAAAAATATCATTTAGGACTCTGTTTCTCATCTCTTGGTTTTCCTTTTCATTGAACAGATTTCATCCTTTAACTGAATTCCACTGAAAAATTCATCATATGATAGAAAAACAATTCCTGGCAAGCCTACATTTTTGTATAATAATATAAATATATAAAAATATAGAAGCATGGAAGCCTAACTTAAATTCCAGCAAAAGTTGCCATATGAAACTCGTTTCATCAACGTTTGCTATGCAATGTTTGCTATGTTCTCAGTCATGAACCAATCACCATGTAGCTAAGAAGTAGGATATTTTAATCAGTTAGGCTTGTGCCATGTTCTTTCACTAGGGGTCTGAAAATGGGGGAGAATATGATTCCCCAAAGAAAAAATCAAAGTACTGCTACAAAAAGAAGTGAATGATGTAGTAATGATGAGCAGGCAAAAATAGCATCTGCTCTAAGCAATTTGTTGAAAACATATAGAGGGTTGTCACAAGGTTGAAAGCTAGACGTATAACTGAGCTGCAGAGGACTGGATCTAAACAATCGAAAATCAAGACATTTACCTTCTATTTCCTCATCTGTCCTTTGCTCCTCCTCCTCTGGCTTCATCTATCTTTACTATACTCTTGCCATAGCTTACATGTCCCCACAATCTTATCATGGACTGACTTAGCCTCTTGAAATCCTTTCTCAACCCATAGGGGAAAACTTCATCAGTCAACCTTAGAACTAGACCACAAGGTGTAGATCACTGACCAGTCTTATAAACATATTTGCCTCAAGCAGAAGTCATCACTTGATATTGTTAACTTTAGCAAGTGAGGACACATCAAGCTGGAGGTGGGGGGTTTTCTCACAGGGAGGCCTGTGGATAAGTAGGATCACTAGAAAGATCTGTGAAAGAAAGCAATAATATATGACAAGAATGAATGTAAACTTGGCCAGAGTCAGGCTGCACGTCCATTCCTGGAGTCAGACCTTTGTTGAAAAACCTGAATTTTCATTCCTTAACAAAGGTGGATGGACAAGGAATGGACTATCAAAGATGCAGGAAAGCTGAGTTAGTCTTCAAGGAAGCAGAGATTCAAGGCCAAGGCTTGACTACTCCAAAATGGTCTCAGATTTCTTCTTTTGAAGAAATAAAATGTAGCCCCAGGACCTAGAATACTGGCAATTTTTTAAAAGATTTGTTTATTTATGCATACATGAACTAGGTTGTAAGCCAGAGGTGAGGGGGCGGGGATGAGAGGATTTACCAGAGAATGGTGAACAGAACAGGCAGATCTACTGAAATACACTGCTGAGGGGAGCAGCGGGTGAGAGAGGAGAGGTCTGCTGTGCCATCTGGGCTAGCACCCTGGCCGGGGATCGAACTCATGCTGCAGTGGCTGACAACAGCTTGATAGCCCTGTTTTTAACACCTGCGCCACCAGGGAGGCCCAGGCATTTTTTAGTATCAGGCATCAAAGGACTTTTCACACAGTCCTCCTAAAGTTGTTCCCTCTTGGTTTGACATGGCTTTCTTTGGGGCTTCAACCCTCTGTGTGTCTGCCTCCTCACCACTTCTCTCTCAGCCTAGCGTGAAAATACCTTCCTGTCCTTGATACTCATAAGCAGCCCAGTTGGTTAAAGAAATATATTTATTAGAAATAAAGATTTAGCATACACACAAACCCTGGGGACAAAATTACTAAAAATTCATGCAATTTGAATGAGTTGAGTTTAAATGGGTTAAAAGCAAGGGAGAGTTTTCCTGAAAATATGTGTTAAAATTATCCCAGGTGCTACAAACAGATCATATTTTTTTTGGCTATTGTAAATTTAAGTTGACAGAGCTGTCAGGCCAAGCAGGATGCAAGGTCTCTACCAATCATTCGTTCTTTTGTTCATTCATCTAACAAATATTTACCATTATGACCATGATGCCAGAACCCAGCATCTTCCACTTTGACCCTATCTTGTCCTTTCTTTCCCTTCTGTGATTATTGTGGGCTTCCTGGATATGAACTTACTTTGTTTCCTGGAATCAAAGATTCCTCTACTTGGGACCTGAGTACCAAAATTTGTCCTCTTACCCTTGAGATAGTTCCCCTCTCTATCCATTTGGTCAGAGGACATACTAGGACCACTGCTGACGATGAAGGTAGTATTTCTGTCCTGGTGCCTGAACCTAGTCTCCCTGGAGGTGGGTGACATATTTCCATGATGTCTGACCATCATATTCTGAGCACAGTGCTTGAGCCAACCCACATGGTGTTCCTCATTTTTCTTGGCTAACTACCTCTAGCTCTAAGCACATTTGCAAAGTCAGCTAGTTCTTGAACCCTAACCCAGCGTCCAGTTTGTCTGGCTTCGAAGGATTTCTCCAGCATTTCAGTCCTCAGGTATGGTCAAAAGAAATATAATAGGTGGTGCTTTTACCAGAGACCATTCAGCGTATTTTCTTTGACACTAAACCCTATGCGACCTAGTCTCCAGCAAGATAAGGGGCGGGTCATTTTGTGAAGGCTGCAGCAACGCTGTTAATACTATTCTAATGTAGAGAGCATGGTGAATAAAAATGCAGAAAAAATTTGTAAGTTTCCCTGCTTTCCTTTCAGTTTTTTAAAACAAAGTGGCAGTGAGTAGCCAGCCCTATCCACCTTTAAGGAAGTCAATTTAAAATCTGGTAACCAGCCAAAAGTATAAAATATTTGAATGCTGTGTATTTGTTAATTAATGTATTTACCTGGGGGATGGGCAAAGACTCTGGTTCCTGTTGTTATAGTGCCCCTTGGCAAAAAGACGGCGAACTCTAACGTGGTTCTTTGGGGAATCTCTCTGAAGTTATAAGTCATTCATGACCAAGTTTTTAATTGAAGGTAATAATAATTCCAATAATATTATTAAGAACCACCATTAGCGTGGGAAGGACCAAATTCACTGACGTCATGTCAAAGCTATGCCTAGTGATGACTGCCTTGCCGAGTCCCTGGGGGAATAACTTTCATAATCCATTGAAAAGTTATGAGCTCCTGTGTTTGCACCAAGAAAGAAATCAGCATTAACCATTTGGGAAGCCATGTAAAAGTGGAGAAAAAGCTACTTGTACTTTTAACAACTTAATTAATGGCTGCAAATGGAGTTCATTCTCACAAAACCCCCATGGAGGAAGTCGAGATATATGTTGACAATGGAAAATTATCCTGATTTTATAGGTGAGGGCAATTTCCAGACACTGGAAATAAACATGGTCAGGGAGAAAGAGAAAAGATGACTTTTTGTTGTGGAAGGAGCAGGGCCCTGGGCCAGTGGACCCGCTGTCTAGGCTGGCACAAGGGAAATCATTGTGTAGGAGAGCCTGAATAGAAGAAGGGGGAATCTGGGTTAAGAATCTAACAGAATTGGGTTCAGATTTTGCTTCTGCATTTTGTTAGCTTTCTGACCTTGGGCCAGACCTTAGGTTAACCTTTCAGAACCTTAGTTTTATCGTCAATAAAATGGGAAAAATAACAGAAACTTACCTATGGAGTCAGAGGGATCATTGAGCTAATGTCTGTCAAATCCGTAGTCCAGAGCCTGACCCAGAGCCACTCATTATAGCCTCATTATTATTGTTTCTTAATGTCATAATTATTAATCTTTAATTCCACAAATGCATAATACATCCCTCCATTGTATACTAAATGTACAGATCAGTTTCTTTGGAGTGTATAGTTTAATGAGGGTGAGGGCAAAAAACAAGTGAATATACTGATGAGGAAAATGCGTGCAGATTGTTCTAAATTGAGAAGCTTGGCCCCAGTGAGCACACAATGGATTAGAGTTCCTGTTTGTACCAGGGGTAGGTAGTGGTTTTTCTTAGCTTGGGTTTTTAAGTCAGTCAGTGCTTGACCCAGCTGCTTGGGTGCTAGGCTGTGCTCTTTGGACAAGTCTTCCAGGCTTTTTGAGCTCCTCTGTGTGGGTGTGGTGAAGGGATGTCTTGACAGTGGATGAAACACATTAGGGGCTCAGCACATAGAGATGTTTCCTCAGTAAAGCCCCAAACCTTTGAGCAGTTCTTTCCATCTTCTGTGTTATTATTCCAACCCCCAAGATGAAAAGGAATATGAAAAGGAATTGCATTTCCATTTCTTTGCCTGAATGTGGACAAGAGTTCTACCCCATCTCTTAAGGAGTTTGGACAGAGAGAGAGTTGTCATTGCTTTGAGTATGACAAGAATGGATGCATTCCAGGAGGGCTTTTGGCCCACCCAATTCTCACCACAGCCTTAACCATGAGAAGGAATTGGATGTAGGCTGGTTTAGAGGATGGGTGAGTTCTCAGTGGGGCCCCACCTATTCAGAACAATGGGTGTTGACAATGGTGGGGGATGAGAATGACAGGGCACATCAAATGGTTGGAATAAAGCTGGGATGAACTAACTTCTTATTGCCTATTAGGTTTCTTTTGAATGATCTAATCTAACACTGGACTTATAAATTATGACTGAACACTTATTTTGAGAGTCGGTCTGGTTCGTCATTAGCAGGCTAGACCTTTAGACATGGATCTGCAAACTACAGCCTGCAGGCCAAATCCAGTCCTCTGCATGTCTTTGCAAATAAAGTTGTATTGGCACACAGCCACACCCATTCCTTTATTGTCTGTGGCTGGTTTTTGCTACAAGGCAGAGTTGGGTAGTTATGACAGAGACCATATGGTCTGAAAAGTCTAAAATACTTCCTTTGCAGAAGTTTGCCAATCTCTGATTCAGAACATCACAGTTTTGGAAGGACTCAATTCATTCATCAATCCATTCATTGAACAATAACTATCAATCATCAAAGGTGCTCTATATTCTGTGCTAGGCCCACAGAGTGTCCCTGGAGCTCTGCTCAGTGCTATAATGGCGTGTGAGTCTTTAATAGTTTTATCCCACTTTGCAGGTGGTGAAAGGGAGTATGAAGGAGGCTAAGTGACTTTCCCAAGTTCATTCAGCCAGCAAGCCCCAGAACTAGAACTGAAATCAGGCCTGTTAGTCTCCAAATACCATGCTACCAATTTTATTCCCATGTATACATTTATCCTTATCCTACCTCATTAATATGAGTTACTGTGAGAAGTGGAGAAAGATAAAAATGTTGAAACTAATTTTTTAAAAAATCTCCGATGAAAAAATTTTGTTGTTTAAATGGATGGTTGAGTGAAATTGCCACTTATTTGGCAAAGCTTCTGTTGAGATGATTCTTCATTGTGAGTTGTCCTGAAGTCACACACTAATTGCTTTAGACAATATCAAAAAATCATCTGAAAATGTTTTCTCTAGCAACGATGTGATTTCACCACTAATGTTGATAAACATTAAAATGACATAAAACATTTCCTGTTCCAACCTGAGTGAGATCTACGAAGATTTGTCTAAATATTAACATACCTTTAAAATAATCAGTGGGTGATTATCTGGATAAGAGGTTGGGAAAAACCATGTTTAAAAAAAGGAAATAATAAAGTGGGGCAGGTTTTCCCTTTCAGACCTTTCCAAACTTCTAGGAGAGAATGAAGTGCCATTACTCTGCCTTAATAAGTGAAACATGAACCACTATTAGTTCATGTGAGCAAAAGTGAGTTTTCATTATCTTTTTGGTACTCATTCTACATGTGATTTTGCCACTGCCTCCAATCCAGGATATGCAAATCAGAGTTTCTAGCTGGAAATAAGAGAAGATCTGGTTAGCTGAATGGACAACATTTCCTACTAAAGGCAATTCATGAAGATGGTTTAATCTTACAGTCCAAGTAGAGGTTCTACTGACAAGTTCTCATATGAGCTGATTAGGCTTCCCCTGTAGACATTTTTATCAGACTGATTCATTCCTCTGGAAGAATGCTGGCTTTTACATTTTTTCAGAAGAGATTCCAAATGGCTTGTCAAGATTACATCTTGCATGTGAATCTTAGCCAGGATTATGTTACAGCTGGGACTGACAATATTTAATAGGTAGAATTCAGACAGGATTGTAGAAATGGAGCAAGCTGGTCCCAATAAATAGTAGGAGCATGGATGGTGTATATACATCCCAAGTAGCTTCAAGGCTGTCTGTAGATTGGATATCCTGGGAGAATGCATGGCTACATAAAATATAATACTCAAAGAAGACAGATTACCTCAACTTTTGTCTGTTACCTATGAGCATATTTTATAAACCATCTTTATGACTGTGGTATCCCATGAGCTGAATTCCTAACCACCTCTTCAGATCCCTGTAAAAACCATGTATTTGGGAAGAAGAAGCAACCAGACCCTTTTGTGCTGGCCTAATGCAGAGATCCCAGCTATATTTGATAAGTGCAGACACACTCGTCATGTCTGAAGGGCTCTGTTGGAGGACAAATTCCCTGGTGTTGGAGCCTCTAGCAGGGGCGGTGAGCAGACTATGCATCTGAATCATCTTTGTATTGATTGAAAACAATCAAGGACAAAATCCTTTAAGGTTTCATTTAGGTTTTACATGCAGGCTTCAGTGAGAAATGTATCAATTCTTCCTGGAATAGAATATAATTTCCAAAAGGGCAGACTTCTTCACTGCTGCAGCCCCAGTTTCTAGACCAGTGCCTGGAAATAGTACACATTCATAAATGTTTGTTGAATGAATGAAAGGCCACTGAGAATGTATGCATAGATCTGTTATATCAAAGTGTGTTCACTTATACACCTGTTACATGCTAGACACTGACATCAAGGAGCAGCTCTTAAGCTCACCACCTAGTCCAGGGAGACACATATGCCAGCCAACCATTTCCATATTTTCAAAATCTTATGAGCTAGGGATGTGGAATTACTTTATAAAATCCCCAAAGATAGCAGTCTGTGCAACGCATTGACAAATAAATAATGTAGTATAGTTGACTTTTTGGCCCTAGTATATGTAGATTTGGTATGGTATAGGTGTTAAAATACAAAATAATGTACTTTTTTGTCATTGTGTAATTTACCACACATTCAAGTAGTAAAATTGTTACGAGGGCGTGGAGCTATCTGAAAGGCAGGCAGAGTGTGGTAGTGGAAAGAGTGGCCTGGGTGTGTGCTATACTCTCAGCAAGACCAGCGGGTTAACCATGGGCGGGTTAACCATGGGCAAGGGAGGGCCAGCCAGTGAAGATCTCTTCATCCTTTGACTGCCAAGTTTGTACACATGCTCCTCCTGTTGCTGGGATCATGCCACGCCATGCTATCCCCACCTGATTGGCCCATGTAACTTGGACTCATGCCCAATCTGCTTCCCCAGGGAAATTTTCCCAGGACAGAGCCAGGGCAGCTCTCCTCATTCTATTCTCAAGCACCATGATTCTTCTTCCTGTCCCTCGTCTCCTTTGTCAGTTACCATTGTTTGCGGAATTTAGATGATTAAGTTTCATGAGAGCAGGAGCAAGTTGGTATTGCTTGTCTTCAAAGCCCCAGTGCCTGACACAGGTCTGGCATGACATAGGGCTGGGCAGATGGAGATAGAAAATTGATAAAACTCTGCACACATTTTCAAAATGTGGACCACAACATCTAACTCAGGAAGTTGTCATAAACTGAGATAACATGTAAAAACTATTATTATTAGTTTCAATGTGATCATGATGATAAAGAATTAGTCTATGGCAGAGTGCGGGATGTGACACATGAGGCTGGAACTTCCATGGCAAAAAGCCCCACTAGAGTTGTCCTTATATCTTGCACTTTTCCTGGCATCAAGTTGAGGTTGCAGCCCAGTCCAGCTGTGTTGTGGATGTAGATGCCACATTGCCACAACCTGTTGGTGATGTGGGTGGCCCAGTCAACACTGCCCTGGGGCTGTTAGCTTCAAACAGCCACATCATTCCTCTGCCAAGTGAGTTTAGAACCACACCTTGCCCCACTTGACCATATTTTAAAAAGATTTATTTACTTATGCATACAAGAACTGGGGTACAGGCCAGAGGTGCGTGGGCATGAGAGGATTCACCAGAGTGGGGAGCAGAACAGGCAGACTGACTGAAATACACTGCGGAGGGGAACAGTGGGTAAGGAGAGGCCTACTGTGCCAGGTGGGTCACCTCCCTGGCTGAGGATCAAACTTGTGCTGCAGTAGCTGAGGATTGCTTCATAGTGTTGATGCTTAACCCCTTGCACCACAAGGCCCTCAAACCCACTTGACCATTTTTTTTTAAGATTTATTTATTTGTTTATACAAGCACTGGGTACAGTCAGAAGCACGGGAGGGTGAGAGAATTCACCAGAGCCAGAGGGAAGAACAGAACAGGCAGACTGACAAAATACACTGCTGAGGGGAGCAGCGGGCGGCAGGAGAGGTCTGCGCACCATGTGGGACCCTTGCCTGGCAGCCGGGGACCAAACCGGTGCTGCAGAGGCTACGGGCAGCTTCGCAACCCAGTGCTCAACCACTGCGCCACCGGATAGGCCCCCCACTTGACCATTTTGATAATTACATTTTTGTGAAGTGCGTGCACTAGTATCATGAAATGCATTTTCCCCAAGTTTTGAAACATGTGCAATCATGGTGAAAAGCATGTACATGTCTTCAGTGGGTAAGCAATAATAGCATAATGACCAAGCCCCTGGACTCTACAGCCAGGTCACCTGCACGCTCAGCCACTTCCCAGCCACTTCCCTTCCTTATTTTCAATGTATGAAAAATTGGAGATAGTAGTACCTGACTTAGAGTTGTTATGAAGATTGGGTGTGTTAATATTGCTGAAGTGCTAAGATAAAACCTAGTAAATAGAAAGTGCATGGATGGAGGATGGATGGATGGAGGATGGATGGATGAATGGATGGATGGATGGATGGATGGATGGATGGATGGATGGATGGAATTTTTTTTTAATCCTGATAGGAATGCCTGGTAGAAATTGCTTATATTCTTGAGCATTTTACTTTATCAATTTTTAGCCTTCCCAGCAATCTAATAAAGGAAGTCTAACATTTTGCTCTCTTACAAAGCAAGAAGTGGACAAAAACTGACTTCCCAAGGACATTTGATGCAGAGGTGGCAGGGCAGAACTCTAACATTGATCTTTCTGATTCCAAAGTCCTGATGGCTTAGGTGTTGAGCTAAGACAAGACCCCCTCAAAAAGGTTATATGAGGGAGTCATCCCTCCACAGACCCTCTGCCCAGGACAGATTTTGGACTTGCTTCTATTTTTTCATTCACTTATTCTTTCATTCAACAAATACAATGGAATGACTTCTCTGCACCAAATACCTTTCTAGTTGGGGTGTTTCCAGTTTTGTTACCTGGGTGCTTTCACACATCTCTTTAGAAAATGCCAGAAATAGTACTAGATATTGGTTACTTGTCTCAGAGGCCGCAAAAACCCATATAAGAAGGAAGTTACTTATCTTTGCATTTTCTAATGCTTAGCAGATAGTAGGCAATAAGGACCATCTTGATTCAGGGGGACAAATAAGAGATGGACTATTAGACTATGGACTGAGAAAAAAAAAATTGGTCATAGAATGATATAATGGGAAGACTACATATGAGGGCTTTGGGTACTTTTGTTCTGGTTCTGCTGACCCATTATAAGTCACTTAAACTAACCCACCAACTTCATTTTTCCTCTTCCTTTCCTGGATAGAAGGGTACCAAGGATCTTTGCTGTAAGTTGGTGGTGATTGAGAGGGAGACAATATTAATCTAAATTACCCCAAGAATCCTAAATGCTCTAAATTGTATAATGTAATGATTGTTTAGATGAGTTACATCTTCTGAGTAATCTTCAAGTTCTAGATTAGAACTGCAATCCCTTTGAGCTAGTAGTGGTGCTATAGGATCAGGTGAAGGGGAAGGATGGTTAATCCTTGGCCAAAACCCAGATGTCTCTGGGCCGCCTTTGGGCCTTTCACTGAAACCAAACTTAAGAGAATGGAGAGATGGGATTTTGGCCAATAGTCCTTGCTTCCTTACCTCTATCTAACCCTGTCTCCCCCAGCCTGACAGGCTTCCAACAGTAGAGGAACAGCAAATAGAAATAGATTCAAAAATAAATGACTTAAGCCTCACAGTCATCCATTCCCCAGGCCTTCTTGTTTCTCTCCTCTAACCAATTAGTTTTCGGGTCCAACCTGACTGGGATGGGAGACCAGTGTTCTGTGTCTCCACCAGTAGCTCTCAACACTTGCCAGCTCTGCAAGTTGATATGTAAGCGGGCACACAGCATACATTTCCTCTTGGCTAGAAGGTCAAGCCTTCCTGTGCTGGTGTGTGCATAAAGAGCCAACTGTTTAGCAATCCCTCCAACTCATCCACCAAGGGGAGTTCACTTAGAGAATAACTCAGCATAGTGTGAGGCATGAGCAAGAATTAGTGTAGACTTTGGGGTCAAGCATCCTGGTGAAATCCCAGTTCCTCCATTTACTGACTGTGAGGCCTTGGGCAAAGGACTTAATATCATAAAACTTCAGCTCCAGCATGTGTCCTTGGGGGGTGATTAGAGAAGAGTTCTGATGGCTTGATGTTGTTGTGAAAGTTGAATGAGACAGTCTATATGAAACACCACACACAGGGCTGACACAGAGTAGATATCCAGCAAAAGGAAGTGCTTTTTATTTTTGTTTGTGTTGTTCTTTGTGGTATCCTTTCAGGAGACAATAATGTGGATTTGGTTGTGATAAAAATCCCCACGTTTGTCCAGCCTGCTGCCAGGAGACGGTCAGTAGCTGGCCGGAAGTGGCCCATTTGATCACAGTATTCTGGAAGGAGCATTCCAGCCACTCTTCCTACTGCCTAAATCTCTCAATCCTTCTTTTCACTGCTGAGAGCTTCTGATTCAAAAATAGGAAAAAAACAAATGAGAGTTTAGTTGAGCATGCCTTGTAAAGATGGTCCATTTAGTTGGCAGAGCTAGAATCTTGGAGAGGGTGTTTGAATACTAGCTTGTAACTCTGAGTGCCAACCCAAAGGTGTGAGGCAATATTTTTCCTTTCCTCCTGGAAGGGCCACGGTTGGCTGTTACGTTTGGAAACCAACTTGTGCATCTGAGCATTTGGGGGAAGCTATTGACTACTCACCCTTGCTCTCTCTCAGCTTGTCTCCTTTTTTCCAATATTTAGGAGCTTTGGCCAAAACAAAGATTCCATTGTATCCCTGGTACAAGCACCAGAACTAAATTAAACATTCATTGAGTCTTAATTAATTGTATTAAGGTTGGGCAATTCCCATTGCTTGGAAAAAAACCCAAATACTTAATTTACTCGAGATGTGGTGTGTGTCCCCTAGTATTGAACTAAACCACTATGAGACAATCACTCACTTAACAGAAACTGGGGCCTCAGCCCAGGAACTAATTAGCCCCTCTTTCTCTATATATAGCTATCTTCACCACCAGGACCATCTGGAAGTTGTTACCTTCCAAATTCTTTCCATCTATTTTTTTCCTCCAAACCGATCATTACTGCCATGATTCTTTCTTTCTTATTTTTATGTTACGTGACTTCCCACTCTTAGATTCTCCAGCGTTATCTAGATCACATCCCAGCTGCCCTGATATTTACTCTCTGTTTAATTTCCAAGTGGCACACCTATTTTTATGTACTTTTCCCAGTGGCAGAGGAAAAAAAAAAAAAATCTTTGTGTTAAACCCAAAGGCGGAAGCAGGGCTGATTGCCAAAGGGTTTGGGCCTACCCAAATTGCCTGTGCGCCCACCAGGGAGGCCCCTGTGTGCTGTGAAGCCCCTTTAGTAGTGTCTTTGATGGTCAGAGACACAGGAGGACTGCTTCGAAGAACTTGGTTTCTTGCCCAACTTATTGAGCAAAAATCACCAATGTATTTGCAGACCAGGGTCTACTATGAGTTGGGAATCAGCAAAGAAGTATAAAAACTGTCTCCACTAGCAATATACTTTAGAATGTGTCCTCAAATATTTCAATAATTCTTAATTAATCCAAAGTCCTCACTCAGAATCATGAGGGTCCCCTGGTCTGGCCTCTGTGCCCCACCTCCTCTCCTGCCACCATGTCCTGGTTCGCCAGTTTCTTGGAACCCTCCCTTTCTCTCTGCATCCCTCAACATGTTAAGCTTTCCCCACCTTAGGCCTCTGAACCTGCTTTCTCCTCCACGTGGAGCTCGTGCCCCTCCATCTTTGCAAGACTAGCTCCTCCTCATTGTCTCAGGCATATCTGAGATTGCAGGAAGTCACCCTTCATGCCCACACCCTCTGAAGTCTCCCCACTGCCCCCCAGGCCCTTGCTATTGCATTGGGCTGTTCTGTTCTCTTATAACACTTATCACCATGTGGATTTTTTATTTGTTAAGATGTCTGCCTGCCTTCAGTAGAATATTTATGCACGAGAAGTACCTTATGTATCTCTTTTACCACCGGAAGCCTAGCCTCTGGCACAGTGCCTGGCATTGAAATCGTATGTTTAATGAAATAAATTGTCAGGCTACAACCTGAGTCCACAGATTTCTGGGCATAACTACGTAATGTAAATGTTTAGGATTCTTTGGCTATTTGGAGTGTAATCCAAAAGTAGCAAGAGGCAAGGAATATTATACGAAACCTTGAATTACTCTGGTAAACTCACCAAGAAAACTTGAAATCATAAGCTGACTTTACCTGAAGTGCTCTCCAAGTCACTATAAATTTCCATGTGTTTCAGGTTCATTCCCTTTATTTCTGGCATTTTAGAGTCCCTTTGGGATAAGCCTCTCCCCTACCTCCCAACCCCAGGCTTTAAAGTAGAAGCAGCCTAAGCCTTCCAGAGTTCATTGCTCAGTGGCTTCTGAGAGTCTCTTGCAGTGGAGGCCTCCCCGTCACCCCACTGCCCTGGCATCCTTTCTGATATTGAGCTTACAATATATATTGCATGTTGGCTCAAATGCAGCAAGACTTGGGGGACTGGAAGTGTAATGAATTCTTGTTTTATGGAGGGTGATTCTCGTCTTCAACCCTGGAAACTGACTCCCTCCAAGCGGGAGATTTCTTTCTGTCCCTTTACAGTAGTTCATCTGCTTCTTTTTCCTTTTGCTTCCATCCCTACTGCTTAGTCCCAAATGGCAGAAATCCCTAGATAGTTAAACTCCTGGTTCTCAACTCCATTTATATTAAAAAATTCCCCATATAAAAAAGGCCCACAGTGTCCAAATTTCAGCAGAGCTAGCAAGACCCTCTCTCCAAAGTATCAGGTGTCAGAACCCTAAGTCCCAAGGAGGAATCTTGTTACATGGGGTTCAAGTCCACAGCCTGCTCTTCAAGCATTTTGATTTTCCTTTCCGTGTCACACTGGATTCAACTAATTCATTTTTTGAGGGAGAGAAAATATTCTTAACAGCCAAGTTTATGGCTTGGCTTTCATCTGGGAGGCCTTTAGCTTTTCATCTTCTCTCTTCAGTCACCTTTAAACGAACCTTTTCTACTAAACCTTTGGGACTTGAATCCAAGGAAGAAGGGATTGAAGCTTCAATAGCACCCCACACCACTCTGTTTTTTGACTGATGACGTGTCTTCATAAAAAACAGTCAGAGTCAATATAAAGAAGGAAAAGGAAGAAATTTTATTGAGTCAAATATATTTAAAAAATCCATAATAATAGAAAGAAATGATAATCCACAAAAATAAAATTTGAATCTTTGAAAATATGATAGAAAGCTAGATATCTAGCAAGAGAGATAGATAGAGGCATGTGTTATCCAACATGGTAACTACCAACCACAGGTGAATATTTAAATAAAATCAAATTAAATTTTAAATTCAGTTCCTCAGTCACACTAATATTTCAAGGGCCAAGGGCTACAATACTGGACAGTGTAGGTCTATCCATATGGTATAATACAAATAATTGAAGATTTCTATTGTTGTGGAAAGTACTGTCTCTTCTGTACTAACTTCATCCAGGTTGAATAAGAGAAAGTAGAGATGCTTCAACACTGTCAACAACTAACTGTATTTCAGGCTAGACATTGTCCAGTGGGGTAGAGCTTGCATTTTCCTTGATTTTACCTTAATAACTATAGCTAATATTTATAGACTGAGTCTCACATATGCCCTAGTCTTTTTGACTATACAATGTCCTATATGCTGCGTAGACATTAGCTCCATTTTATTTATTAATTTTTTTAAAGATTTATTTATACAAGAAATGGAGTATAGGTCAGATGTGCAGGAGGGTGAGAGGATTCACCAGAGACAGAGCTGAGAACAGAACAGGCAGACTGATGAAATACACTGCTGAGGGGAGCAGCGGGCGAGACAGGAGAGGTCTGCTTTGCCATGTGGGATTCTTGCTGGCCGGCTGGCCAGGATCAAACCCGCACTTCAGAGGCTGCGGACAGCTTCACAGTGTGGCACTTAACTGCCTGCACCACCAGGGAGGCCCTAGCTCTTTTTTAAAAGTTAGGCACTGAGACTCAGGGATGTCATTAGTTGCCTAAGGTCAGATGCCTCTTTTGTGTTGAACAGAGCTCCAGGTATGAGAAACTCTACAACCCATGGTTTTATGCACAATGATAAGTAATGTGTGCTTGTGGCAATTCAGTGGTGGCTAAAAGGGTTTCTCTTTGGGTTTATGTCTTTGATGAACAGTAGTACTTCTTCTATACCATGCATCTGTTAGAGGTTACTTTTCCAATGCTACCTTATCTAGCAGACTTTGAGAAGTCATATATTTCTTTCTGTAATCAAAGCAATCTTTGGGTTGGGCTGTGTTCAGTAAGGGAGCAGTGCTATCTAGTAAAAACTCATTTATGTTATAATATTAGTTGCATATGTAAATGATGGGAAAAAATGGTAATTGCTCAGGCATTTCGCAGTCTATGTTGACTGGAGGGCCATTCTTTAATGAGTGTGCTTTAGCTGACTTAGGGAAGTTCTCCATCATTTCTCTCTTGTTGGCTTCTTGATAATCTGAAGGCTACTGTCAGTCACTTTCAGGGCTGAGTATTGGCACTGGTCAACAACAGATCACTTTGCCTGATCACCTTTCATTTTGTGATTTTGCTCAAAACCTTGTCTCCCAATTCCTCACAGTTTAACAAGGAGGCAAAGACCTGCACACTCAGGGCCATCAAGGACAGTCAGTTCTGGAAGGGTCAAAGAGGATTGCTGATGAAGAATTTACCTACTTCCTTAGTTTTTCATTCCAGATTTACTAGGTCAAGTGTGATTTACC
This sequence comes from Talpa europaea, assembly GCF_964194135.1. Classification (NCBI taxonomy): domain Eukaryota; kingdom Metazoa; phylum Chordata; class Mammalia; order Eulipotyphla; family Talpidae; genus Talpa; species Talpa europaea. The sequence goes on from NC_140078.1 coordinate 66,249,224, forward strand.
TCTGCAATTTCCATTGTGCAAGATGGATTTTGGGAAACTTACGTAGATGAGAAACAGTTTTTAGGAATGAAAACAAACGTGCATTCAGTTTAGAGTCATTGGTACACACCTACCTAGGATAATAGGGTATTTCTTTAAAACTTTTTTGAACCCACCACGAACCTCCTGTAGAAATGCAGACATGCCTTTCAGTCCCCTTAAGTTAACACGGGGGCTTAAAGGGATAATGCAGCCTGGATTTAACTTTAGTTTAAGTCTTTGTGTTGCTGACAGGGCTTAAAATGGGCAGGTAATCACTGGTACAATGTGTCATCTTTTTTCCTCCCTCTTCTTATGAAATAATGTGCAAAGTACTTACCTTTTTTTTAATCTTATGCTTTTTTTTTTTCAAATGAAGCAAAGTTATTTGTTCCTTTGGCCTGATATTTTGGAAAGACTTGGTTTTCTTGATGAGATGGAAATGAATTAGGTATGGAATAAAGGGGATACAATAAATAAGTCTCCATTCATATCAACACCTTGATTTGTCTAGGAGGCTTTAAATGACTGATATTAAATGTTAATGAGGTCTCCTGAAGTGGGAGCCAAGGAGTGGTCAGGATTATGTCTTGGTCAGTGACTTAGGGGCCAGGGGAAGAGTCTTTACTTGCCTCTCGTTTTTAGTTTCTTCTTTATCACACCAATGCCAAAGAAATAGTTACGTTTTTTTGACCACTTTGGGATAATCCAGCAACATGCTAATTGCTCTTCATCCACATGAAGCCGGCACTCCTGTTTCATTTTCAAAGGAGGAAGCTGAGAATACCCTGAGTCAGTGTCTTGTGCCCCAGGCTGCTGAGGCACAGAGCTGGGCCTCAAACCCACCCTATAGGGCTCCAGATCATGCCCATTTCGGACCCATGTCCAAATATCTAGTCACCAGCCCGTGTCCCACCCACCACTTTCGTCTGTTGTCTTAGTGCTTCATTGTGGGCCCCATCACCTCACCCTCCAAGGCCTCTTGCTGGTTTTCCTGACTCAGAACTTTCCCAACCCAGCCAATCTGTGTGCCTCCGCCAGGCTTACCTTCCTGAAACACCACTTTCTCTGCGTCCCTCCCCTGAGGGTAGCTCACCGGAGCCTCCTGTTTCCAACCACAGTTGATTCAACTACCTCAGCCCAGTTCTCATATTCCTCCAACATGGGTCTCTTTGCAGGTTTAATGAATTTTCCACCCATTATGAGGTATTTTTTCCTCTTTTAAAAGTACATCGTGTTCATTCTTCTTTTTGTGTCTTCATGAACCTTATTACCATTACCTGAAATGCCTGCTATCTGTCTAAATCCTGCTTACCTGTTGGATTCAGCCTAAATATGCACTTTCAGGAGGCCACAAAGATGACATTATATTCCTCTCTCCTGAACTCCTAAGACTTACGCTGAGACTTTTAAGTCCTACCTCAGTTTTCCCCAGAATTCCCTTCTCTTGGTCACCGTGGTTCCCTCTATAATATTCTTATCTCCTGGTAGACTATGACTTCCTGTGACAAAGCAGTGTTCTTGTGTTGTTCTCTCTGTGCTTGACAGAGGACCAGAAAATAATCATAGCTAACTTTTATTGAGCACTTAATATGTGCCAGACACCATTTTTATGTATTAATTCTTGTCATCTACACAATAATCCTCTGAGGTGAATACTGCTATAAGCTACATTTTCAAATGCAGCATATGTGGGACTGAAAGTCTAGGTGGCTTGCTCAAGGATAACAAACCTGCAGAGCAGGCAGTGCCTTCTGTGCAGGGCAGCGCCTTCCATTTTCCTTGGGGTCAAATACATATAAATATACATCTAGACATGAAGAGCAAATGAGAGAGCAAAAATCTCTATCTGGGATTTTTAGGCAGCTGACGAAGCGCATGGCTTCTAGACTTCCAGTACAATGGGTTCTCAGCACCTCCTGTCTGCCAGCAGCTGGAGAATTGTGTGCTAACTTAGGAGAGTCTGTTTCAGAATAGCTCTCTGGGTTTCATCAGCACCTTCCAGTTCCCACTCGGAACCAACTTGATCTTTGCGGGGCAAATGTAACTGGAGCTCTCACTACTTCCCTCTTCAGTAATATGAGCCTCTTCTATTTGGTACTCGATGCTTTAATCCTTGTTTTAGAACCAGGTAGAATATAAACAAACAAATAAAGTTGGGTATTTAAAATTTTTAACAACAGCATAAACTTCCATTAAGACTCTAGAAAATGAGCTACAATTTGACTGGTGGTAGAAACTTGTGGCTGCCTGGGTCAGTGCTGTCACTTTCTGACCCTGGATCTCTATAATACATTTAAGCAGCTAGTTTGGGGAAATTACTGGTAGCTGGCATTTTGCCAAACTGAAGACTTTCAGCTGCTGTTGCTGTAGGATATTTTGTACCTTATACCCTCCTTTCACTTACTAGATGTTCTGCCCCCTCCCCCATTCCCTTATCTTCAGAAATACACGAAAGAATCAAACCAATAAAAGGCTTTTAATTTCTAAGATCCAGGACATGTCACTATGCACCTTAAAACCTGCCTGCTGAGGTCTCTCCTCCTCCGCTGCATTTCTGACTCATGCCCAGGACAGTGCCCCAATTGACTCAGTATTTGGCATATGTCTACCAGGTACAATTTTGTATGTTTTGCTGTCTTCTCCAAATAGTGTTGATTTGTTAATCAAAAACAAAGTGTTATCTACAAAGGAGTTTCTAACAGTGCTTGTCAAGTTAGACTGAGGTGAGTGGGAGGGGTTGGCTTATAATACCAGCTGTTGGGCTGTTGCTAGAGACCTGAATACATAGATTTGGGGAAGAAGAAAAAATAGTTCTTACTCAACTACATCCAGTTAGTTTTGTGGAAAGGGTGCTATTATGTCAGGACCCTTTTTGAACAAGCAAGATAATTGTTTTTGTCACATGAACACAAAGCTTGCAGTACCTTGTGCTGGCTTTCTTTTCCGATTTCAACTCTCTCCACCACCCATCAGGTATGTGATGCTCTGGACACCAACCCTCTTGGCATCCTCTACACATCCCATGCCCTCTGCGACTGCATGTCTTTGCTCTTTTCCTTCCTACTGGCAATGTTCTTCTCCTCCAGCTGGCCTAGCTGTCTCCTCGCATTTTCTAAACTCTAGGAGTTCTTCCCAAGGAACCCTCCCCTACCACTCTCCCTTCCCTCCAAAAGTGGAAATATCGCTTTGGTGCTTCCAGAATTTTCTGTGAATGATTCTTTTGTTGCCTATTAATACTTTGCATTACTGTTATTAATGTTCCTGTGTTTCCATCCCATCTGGGAGTCCCTGGATCTCAGTATCTCCACCCAGCACCAAGCCTGGAATATAGTTGGTTGTTGGTTACCCAGGGGCCTTACTGAAAGAAGAAACAGCAGGAGGGAGACACTGGTAGATAAGTGATATTCCACAAGGGAAAAGCAAATCTATAACCTATCTTATGAAATCTCCAAATAAATTCCATTTCTTTTCATTGTCATCCTATTCTGCCTTTCATCAGGGAGCAGTTTGTCCTATGTGAAAGGTAAAACCCACTTGGCTTTAGGGGCATGTTCTGCACATGGAAAAGTCTGGCATTTCTCAGCTGAGTGTTCAGTCAGGTCACCACTTGGGATTTGGTATTATCTCCCCTCTCAGGCCTTTGGAATAGAAAAGGTGATCAAAGAGACCAATTCTCAGGGAAGTTTTAAGAGTCAAACAGTGGTTTTTATGGATAAGACAGGGGTTTGGGCTTCTAGGACAGAATGGAAGTGGGTATGGATGTCCATAATATGAAGAAAATGCGTCAATAGTCTCCTGAGCATTTTTACATACAACCATCTTCCATATCCTGGGAAGATAAAGTCACCTAAGGGTCATAAACCGCTGTCAGAGTATTGGACAACCCCCATAGGTAGTTGTTTCAAGCCAGTAAAGGCATCTTAATTGACCTAAATGACAACAGTTATGTTATAAATATCTAGAATTTATGACCTGAGAAGGTATAATCACATCTTCCATCAGTTAAGTTTGCATAGGAGAAGCTTGGGGATTTAAGATAGGGCTCCAAGTTGGGGGAAATCTGATTAGCTTGAATTTTATGACAAACACAGAGCTAAGTGAATCAGAGTGCTTTCAAGTTGCTGATCCCTGGGAGTTAAAGGCAGTGGTGTTTCAGAGTCAGTAAAAGCCACCCGTCCCCTCTCTGCAGCTGTCATTTTATTGGCCTTGTAAAGTCTCGCGTTCACTGTGACAAATCCAAGACCATATACCTGTGAAGAGGAGATGTTTTAGATTATGGGGTGTGCAGGAAGCAGATGGTGGGGTGAGAGGGTGAAAGCTGAAGGCTGGGGTATGTGTTTACCCAGAGCTCTGCTTAGGAATGTGCAGAGTCATTGCAAAAGGCTCCCGGTGCTGCTCCATCAGAACCAGGGTCTGATGAGATGCCTGTCTCCATGGCAGGCGTCTGAATAGGTGAAATTCAAGCAGAATTTAGAAATGAGTGTGTCCACCTAAAACCCCCACATGTCTTTGAAGTGCATTGGAAATTAATTTTAGATTTTCCTCAACTTGATATATTTCCTGAGGTTTCGTTTTTGATGGTGGGCATAAATATTAAGCAGTAATATGACAACTAAAGCAAAATTCCTTGCACAGCCAACCAGTGAAAGGAAGTATGTTTTAAAGGAGATGCTTTATTGAGATCAATTTAATATCAATAATCGGCCAGGTGATTGCCCTGGGACTCAGTGATCAATGGAGCAGAGCCATCGTTGAGGTAAAAGGCTAACAGCAAACTTAGTACCAATTTGCAGAGCTACAAAGATGAACGGTCATTTTGCAGGCAATGAAGAACTCAGGTTATTTATTTAATGCCAAAGTCTGTGAAGTCCCTGAAATTTCTTTAATGAATTTGAGAACAATCCTTCAAAGAAATCTCCAGTTGAAACCCACAGAGAGGCCAGTTGTCTTTGAACTAGAGAGATGAAGTTTATCCTAGATTAACCTGATCTTTCAGTTTACTTTGGTTTATAACCCAGGGATGGAGTTCTGGATTTTGAGAGTAGCATTATAGCGCCTTGGCAGTAAAGGAATGCCTATCACTGATGGAGTTTGTAGGAAGCCTTTCAGCTTCCCCTGGCTTTCACCGGTCAGGAAGTGTGCCAACCAGAGGTTGATTTTGCTCATGAAATTCTCAAACATGCATCCATGCTCCAACCATTTCTGGGGGTCACATGGGTTCTGAGGTGTGCTCTCAAAATGTTCCTTCTCAGCAAGTATGAAGCAAAACTTCAACTTTGGTTTTATTTTTGTCATACTTTCCGCTGTACTTCCATCCCCTTAATCCTTGCGTCTCCCAAATCCAGAATTCTGTGCCGTACATTGTAGAAGAAATAGGAAATCTGGAACTGATTATGAAATTACGAAGCAGGGAGATGCAGAAATGTATGGGGATAAGTGTACAAATGCATCAGCCCTGATACACACAAAGCCTGTGTGAAGGACACATCATTTTGGGTTTGAAATTCGCTTTTACATTTCAGCATAATGCAACCTAGCATTTGCTTTGTGTAGTGCTTGGGGAGCTTTTGGTGTTAACAGAATTCTTTTCTAAAGGAATTCTTTTGGATTCCTTTAGAATTTGTGCAGTTTCCAGGTTCCAATAAGAAAAACATGGACGTGATTTTAATAGAAAAATAGAGCCTCAGATTTTTCATTTGGCAACCACCCTACTCTAGTGCTGCTCTTGTTTTATTAAGTAAAATGGGTCAGTTTAACAGAAGGGCTCTCTGCATTTGTGCACTGACTTTAGGGAAGAGAGAAATTTGGGCCACCTGGGAAATACACACTCTGGGATTTTGAACCTACTTGTAATTTTACCGTTCATTCTCGTCTCACTGGAGAAGGCACTCGGATAGCAATTATGTGTACTGATAAAACAAGACCAAACCCTTTAATGTTCTTTTTGTCTCGTCTCCCTGGGTCTTTCCATAGCATTATTTAAAATGTATTTCCCTTGATGTTGATCAGGGGAGTGATGGTGATGGAATGTTTTAAGGTTTAACTGTAGTGCTTTCGCTGATATTAAAGGCAATGTCGTAATATTAAAAGTTTCACATAATTTAAAAGTCTTCACAGAAGAATTCCACCGTTCAGAAGGACTAACATTTTGGTGAACTATGTGTGTTACTAGTCTTTTTTTCTCTATATAGCCTCTTTTAAAAAAAAAGAATGGGATCATATTATTGAAGTTTTTATAATCTGCTTTTTCAACTTAACATTATATGTTGGACACCTTTCCACACTAATAAATATGCCCCTACACCGTCATTTTTTTACAGCTGCAGAGTATAGAATTTTGCATTACTTAACCAGTCTTTAATAATGAACAATTTCTTCTTTTTAAATATTTCCTCTTCGAATGCTGTAGTTTCTGTGCTTTAGTTTTAGATATACTTGTCCAATCATTCCTTTCAAATATATTCCTAAAAGGGAAATTGCACATTTCCACTGATGAGTGTTGTGAAGTGTTTTCCCAGAGAGGTTATGCCCGTCCACCCTACTTTCGTGTCTTCAGCCCCATCTCCTTGCTACACTGTCCACAAGTCTTTCATTTTTACTTTTCGTTTTACTTCTTTTCATTTTGTTATTCCAATATAACTTCAGTGGGTACAGAGTTCTCCGAATTTTTCTTCTGGGTAGTAGGAAAGCAACAAAAGCGATCAAAATGCTAAACTTGAAAGTTTAGGGAGGGAGCCATGACAAATGTCCTTGCAGAAATGAACAGAGCTCATCACCATCATCTGTCCTCAGCTCTGCAGCCACCAGGACCCTGTGACTTCTCTCTCGTGGGTGCAGTCCGCTGACTTCAGTTTTTGAAGTTTGGGGATGGCTTGCCTGTCCCAGTTTCCTTGTGGGAACAGTCCTCTTCATTGAAGGTGAAGAATTTTAGGCCTTGATCAATAATGGCTGGTACTAGATGTGGTCCCACGGCCTCACTCCAGGCCTTACAAACATGTGAAACAAAGTTTGGTGAATGGGCTGATTTTTCCTAGTTATACATTTTGAATCTGGAGCTTCTTGGCTATTGAGGGGACTGAGGTTGGGGGCCCTTTTATCCTTTTATTGGTGAATTCACTCAAGTGTAGGCAGACAGAAAATATTCAAGTGGCAGGCAGATAAACTTGTTAAATCCCTGGGAGTCTTTCCTTCCTTGCTCTGGGAGTTTATCATCTTGACGGAGTTAAAAGGCAATTAGGCCTGCAGGTCTTTGCTCGCTTGTTTATTGGCGTTTTACACATGGGTGTTGAAGAGACAGGGCCATATTAAACATTCCGATCCTGCTGGCCCCAGGGGGATGAGACCTCAGCCCAACTCTCAGCCTCCTTCAGAGAGAGCCTTGCCAAATACTGGAGGAAAATCGTTTAAATATAGTACCTGTGCCCCCACAACCCTCATTGTTGGTGGAAAATTGCAGTTGGCTAGCTCCATGCTGTGTTACATTTCCTGGGAAATGGTTTTATGGAAGGGCGTTTGATGAAAAATTTCATTCCTTTTGTAATTGTGAGCTGCCCCGTGGTGTTAGTTGAGGTAAAGGTGCATTGGTGGTGTTTCTCTCTCCAGATCTCTAAGGCTAGCCCATTCATGAGCGGGAGGGCTGTCAGTGTGAAATCGGACAGGGAAAGGTTTCTACTAATCCCCTTGTTCCTTCTGGTTCTCTGAGTCTCCTGACTCAGACCAGTCCCAGGCAAAATTTTAAAGGAGTTGGGTTTGGAGTTTCTGCAACAACTTCTCCCTTTTCTCACACCCCTCTTTCCATCTGTCCAAAGCCTTGCAGGGGAAACTCACACCTACATGTTAGTGAAGTCATCTGCCCTCCCACCTCCACATCCCAAGAAATTTATATATTTTTTTCAGAGTCTGCTTGAATACTCATCTCAGTGGAACTGATGAGCATTAACAGGACTTAGTACAATGCAGTGATTAAAAACACGGACTCGGGAGTCCAACACCCGGGTTTTGACTGCTGGCTCCAAGGCTGACTTTTGGTTCTATTCTTAGTGTCTTTTTCATCTATAAAATAGGAGCAAAGATAGTGCTACCTTGCTAGTTTGTTGAGAGAGTAAATGAAATAAGGCATGGGAAGCCCTTAACATGCTTGTCACCAAGAGTATAATAAATTAGAACTGGCATTGTTTTTATTATTAAAATATGCTTTCTTTTTTTTTTTTTTTTTTTAATAGAGGCATGTTATTTATTTATTTGTTTGTTTGTTTGTTTTGTTTATACATGCACTGGGTACAGTCAGAAGCACAGGAGGGTGAGAGAATTCACCAGAGCCAGAGCAGGGAGCAGAGCAGGCAGAAGGACCGAAGTACACTGCTGAGGGGAGCAGCGGGCGGCAGGAGAGGTCTGCGCGCCATGTGGGACCCTCCTCCGGTGGCCGGGGAGCAGCCGGGGATCGAACCGGCGCTGCAGAGGCTGCGGGCAGCTTCGCAACCCAGCGCTCAACCGCTGCGCCACCGGGGAGGCCCAAAATATGCTTTCTTTATCTAAAACCCACTTATATATGTAAAATATGTGTAGCTCCAAACCTAACTCCATATAATGTATGTATGAATACTCGCTTAGTTGAGTAGCAATTATATATATATATATATATATTATAATGTGTATAAGAACTTTTATTTTATATATATATATTTTGCATCATTTTTCATTTTTGCACAATGTATACATTTTCATCTTGGTTATAGTCACCATACAATTCCCACCCACCTTGTTTTGATCCTGCTTCCTCCTCGCCCCCACCCCCGTAGTGTGTCTCTGGTTTTACCAATGCAGGATGCTACTGAAATATAAAAATTTATCCGGATGAAGTGAGACAGTCCTTATACATGTCCCATATCCTGGAATGCAAAGACTTTCAGTTTCCACAACTGACTATTGTGCTTCACAATCAAAGGAACTTTTTTCCTAAGTGACTGCTACTTGTCCAAATCTTGGTTTCTTCAGTTAGGCACCCTGCCTTAATTTTCTCAACTAAAGAAAACACAATAGATAACTGCAGCTTTTATTCCCAATCTGACCTTCCGTGTTCTGAAACTAATTTGCCATAGTGTCTTGCCAGCGTCTGCACAAGGACTTCCTCCAGCCGAGGAATGTGGTTCTGATTAAGGACATCCTATAAGACCCAGGAGGATCGCCTGGGAAGGAAACCGGCCTGAGACATAAGTGAATTTCTATCCTCCAGTCAGATATATGATATTGAAGACCAGAAGGTATAGGAGTTTATCGTTAGGAAGACTCTGAAAGAGAATTAAAGCAAATGGCTGACAAATTGGCTGTCTTTTATGCAAAGTTGACAAGCAAGGCAGCCTCTTACCAGAAAGAGGATATGCAGACCCCTCAGGCCAAATGGCTCCCCAGTCAGCAAGCTTTTTGAAGTCTCTGCTTGCAAGTCACTACTTTTAACCAGGCCTCTGCTGAATTGCCTCCTCATAAACATGTGAAAACTTCATTTTTACCTAGAATAGTTTCAACAACTGTGATAATTCATTCTTCCTAACATGCATGCAATGTTAGGGCAAAACGCCTGTGTTTTGTGCAAACAAGGTGGGGTGTGTGTGTGTTTGTTTCCCCTACACTTTTATGAATTGGGTTATAAATGCTCAACCCTGCTTTAGTCCTCGGATGCTAAACCTCCCCTGGATTCCATTAGGCCCTGGCTCAGGCCTGCAATAGCCAGGAGCTGCCTGTGATTCCCAGAGGCTCTCCCTGGACTGTTGGGAACCTGGGTCTCTGGGACCCAGAGGTGAGCAGTGGACAAGAGAGTTCCGAGAGCTGGGAGTTTCTGTACCAAATATCTAAGAATCAACTAATAGCTGTAACTCTAATATGATTTTCTTGTTAATCTCTGTCAAACCATGAAATCTGATATGTTAGCCATGACTAAGCCGTGAAATTTGTCAACTTTGTCTGTGATTTACACAAGCTCTGTTTAAAAAAGAAGTCTTAACACAAAGTGCCCAACATCACTGCCCAGCATGCTTCCCAGCATGGCCCCGGGATCTTATGACAACAAGTAAGAACAGAGTGTACACATTTTTTGGACTGTTTCAAGGACCAAGAACGGATAAGATAAAGTCCTAAAATTAAATAATGCATTTTCCTCTGAAGTGATAAATAGGCACATGGCAGAGCAGCTTAGTAGATGTCAATAAGTATAAAATAAACATACAAATAGTTTTATGGTCTCTATTACTGGGTACAATAATAAGTTTTCTAAAAGTGATAGATTATTTACTCTTGAGAAAAATTAAGTAAGTAAAACCTGGTATACATCTTTAGGTCCTAGAGTGTATCATTAATCTCTTCAACATGATATAGTGACTGAGTGTTGGTACGAAGACTAGAAATCTCTTTTTGTCTTTGGCTCACTGGGTGAATTTGAATGAGTGATTTAACTTCTTCCTTTAGTTTTCTGTTCTGGAAAATGGGATGATAAAACTGGGACTGACTTTAAAGGTGCTCGAAGGAACAGAAAATATACTGTCTCTAATGTTCTTTACCCGTTGGGCTACAGTTACAGTTGGTATAGTCAGTGTGACATTCTATAATAATATAATAGATTATTCTTTGTTATCCAAAAGGAACTAATTAAATTCAGTTCATATTATCAAGAAAAATATTTGGGGAGAGGGCAGGTTTTTTTTTTTTATATTCTGGGCAGTTTTTGAGTTATCCATGTGAGGGAGGCAGAGAAAGATATCACAGAACTGGGTGGTAAGGGCCAGATGTCTTTCTCTCCCACCCCAGCCAATACCTTTTCCTCTCATCTTAAAGGAAAAAAAAAGACTGCTTAGATATTCCCCAGCTGTCTCCTGACCTCTACTCTGTAGAGAGGAGAATCAGATCAGATCATCAGATTATTTAAAACCTTTGTGACTAGTGACCATGTAGTCCAGTGATTTAATTTTTTTTCAATACAAAATCTTGTGCAGTATTCCAGGATCCAACAGGGCTCTTCCCAAATACCTTTCAGAGGTGCCCTGGATATAAAATGTGAAAACAGAGTCAGGCAGGTCTCCATTTTGCAAACAAAGCCCCTCAAATCCATGGACATCAGGCAAGTTACTCCAGTTGTCACCACTGATAGCAGAGAGCAACCAGGCCGTGTTTTCTTGTCTTATCCAGTTCCTGTGCCATTACCCCTACTTCCCCTCCCACACAAATGGAACAGGAAAAAAAGCAGGACATGAGACTTTAGGGTGGCTTTTGTCCCGCTGCTTTTTACATCCCGAGACCCTTTAAAGGTCCATGAACATCACCACAGACTCTTCTTCCCTAATTCCCTTCAAAATGTTGTGAATGTGTAAACATACATTTTTCTACTGAGAAGCTCCATAACTCTTACTAAATTCTCTCAAATGGGCTTGTGCCCCTCAAAAGGGTTAAAGTGATTCTGTAATTTGTACCCCTAAAAGTCACATTTCTGGTTCTGATCGTGAGTGGCAAGGTTAACAATTACATCTCGTCTTAATTCTTTCAAGGCAAATGTAGCATATAACCCATGGAGTGCCTGGGGCCCCAGACTGGCTTGTAAAACAGCAGTTGGGTCCTGAATTCTTCAGGTTACTTCTGCAGTTCTAATTCTCAGCCTGAATTCCAACTAGAAATAGGTCATTACAATCTTTGAATGCAGATGGTTGAAAGTTGATAAATTCAAGCCCCAGAAACGTGCATTTATTTCTAGATGTGGACATTGATTTACTTGCTTCATTCTGCTTTGGACCTGCATGAGGGCTGCCAGATTTCACAAACAAAAACACAAGTCACCTAGTTATGATTGAATTTTGGATAAACAATAAATATTTTTTTTAGTAGAACTCTTAATAAGGGCAAGAAAGTAGATCAGCTCTGCAGATATGCAAAGAATGTCTTCCTACCATAGAAGTATTTTTTACAAAAATTAAGGGAAATTCACTATAAATAAGCATTGGCTTTCTTTGAGGTGATGGAAATGTTCTAAAATTGACTTGTGGCGATGGTTCCACTACTCTATAAATTTACTCAAAATCTTTGAACTGTACACTCAAAATGGATGAACTTGATGGTATGTAAATTATAGCTCAGAAAACATTTTTTTTAATTAAGGTATAGCTTTATAACAACACTTGCTTAATTTTTTAATCTGTGTTTGAGGCTAATTTGAGACTATGATGAAAACCATAAGGTCACTCCTCAGAATAAAGCATGAAAGTGCTACACCAAATTTTGCATAAAATTTCTAGTCCTACTGAAGCTCATCACTGAATGCTGACTCCTACCTTAATCCAGATTCTGCACTATTTTGAACTCCTTTTTCTAGACCTTGAGAATAAGACTTACCCCTGGCAAATGTAAGAAGTCACTGCTCTTGGAAAGTCCTGTTCAGTCATTGACTGTGAGCCACCCCAGCCGGCTGCTGCTCCTCCACATCATGCTCAATGGTCCGGGAGGGCCGGGCTTGTGTTAGGTGTTCATAGAGCCTTGGGGATTTTTTTTCTGGAAACAGCAGCACATACCTGATCAAGCAGACCCATGTTCCCATCTTGCTGATTTTTTTAACACAAACAAAGTATTCACCTGAGAGAGTATAGGCTCAGTCAAGAGCGACACCTCTATCCAAACATTCCTCTCGTGGTTGTGTCCTCTGGACTTGGGAAATGAGCTTTCTACTCTTTTAGCTCTGACCTGCCTAGACATCCCAAGAAACATAGGAAGACGAGGATGAATGATTTCAGTGGAGTGGGGTGTATCATGATGACTAGCAAATGATGATTCAGTTAGTGAATTCTACAAAAGACTGTTCTCTGTACAGCTTATGCCGCACTGTGCATCTCTGATAGAATCTCTGGACAAGTCCTTCTATTCTTCTGTTGTTTCATCTAAAGATTAGTTATTCACAAAACGAAATTTTAAAATGCCTGAAAAAGAACAATGGAGGAGGGCCATGGGCCCTGGGGACTTCTTTTTCTTTAAAAAAAAAAAAAAAAACGATGGGGGGGGCTCCCGTGGTGGCACAGTGGTTGAGCACTGGACTGGAAGCTGCCCACAGCCTCTGCAGCACCGGTTTGATCCCTGGCCACCAGCGAGGGTCCCACATGGCATGACAGACCTCTCCTGCCATGCCCTCTGCTCCCCTCAGCAGTGTATTTAGTCAGTCTGCCTATTCTATTCCCCTCTCTGGCTCTGGTGAATTCTCTCACCCTCCCGCGCTTCTGACTGTACCAGTGCTTGTATAAATAAATAAATAAATAAATAAATAAATAAATAAATAAATAAATAAATAAATCTTTTTTTAAAAAAAAAGTGGGCCTCCCCTGGTGGCGCAGCGGTTGAGTGGTGGGCTGTGAAGCTGCCCGCAGCCTCTGTAGTGCGGGTTTGATCCTTGGCCGCCAGCGAGGGTCCCACATGGCGCAACAGACTTCTGCCTGTTTTGTTCCCCGCTCTGGCTCTAGTGAATTCTCTCACCCTCCCGCACTTCTGACTGTACCCAGTGCTTGTACAAACAAATAAATATTTTTTTAAAAAAGATTATTTATTTATGCATACAAGAGCTGCAGTGTAGGCGGGGTATGGGAGGGTGAGAGGATTCACCAGAGACAGAATAGGGAGCAGAACAGGCGGATCCACTGAAATACACTGCTGAGGGGAGCAGCGGGTGAGACAGGAGAGGTCTGCTGCGCCATGTGGGTAGCTCCCTGGCCCAGCCGGGGATAGAACTCATGCTGCAGAGGCTGGCAGTAGCTTCATCCCTTGCACCACCAGGGAGGCCCCACCTCAGAACTCCTTTATTCTTGTTCTTTTTCTATTTGAGACAAGGTCACATTATAGTAGGCAGGTTTATGGTTGCAGGAGAGAAGTGAGGGCAGTTGGAGGATGAGGACTGCTGAAGCAGAGGGGTAGCTGGAGGGGAGGCTGCCTGGGACCAAAGAAACAGTAATGTCCCAGGTCTAGTCATCTTGCCTCCCCTATGCAGGCCTCAGCACCCAGGCATTAGAATTTCTAGTGAGAGAAACTGGCAGAATCCAAATATTTTTACTCAAGGAAGCCCAGTCTTCACACACAAACCAAACTGCTTCTTCTGACAAACTGGATTAAAAGTCCCTACTTTGAAGTGTGCAGAATTCTGTGCCTTGATGCAGTCTCATTGGAACACCATTATTGTGGAATTCCTGGGCTGGCCTCAGTTCGCTGCCAATGTGAAGATATAACTAATCAGCTCTTGGAAATAACAAGCCATTTCACAACCTCCAAAGTTTAATAGTGTGTATGCAAATCCAGTCTCTGTCATATCATATTCCAGTCAGTCTGTGAGGAAGTCAACCCTGGAGGAAGGCCCTCACCAGAGCACGTCCCTCATCTAAATAAGGGACCAGGAAAAAGACTAATTATAATAAAGTAAAAATAAAAATCAACAAGGAACTATAAACCAGAGACACACTACAGGAGGGAGGCGGTAGTAGGATCAAAACAAGGGGGGTGGGAATTGTATGGGGACTATAACCAAGATGAAAATGCATACATTGTGCAAAAATGAAAAATGATGTAAAATATATATAAAATATTTTTTTTTAAAAAGAAAACAAATAGTTTTCCTTGAAAATATACTGTAAATCCATGAGTTCAGCTTGTGTCAAATGGGTCTGCCCACATTTTACCAAATACAGGAGGCTTTACCATTTTTTATTTTTTTCTATGCAGAGTGAGTTTTAGGCCTTTGCCGGAGGGATCTTTTGCATCTGAGCCCAGCCTCTTTGGCTGAACCTGAGCCCCGGAAACCTAGCATCATCTTACAGTTTAATTTTCTTTCCTGTGGAAATAAGAAGCTAAATACCCACTTTGAAACTTATGTTATAGATGCCTAATATTCATTTCTAATTTTCCTAAACATCCTCCTTCTGGTCTTAGGTAAAGTGGTTTCTCTTTGAGACATTTCTCCCCATTCAGCTCTGTAATGGGTGGGTATGTCTTATGTGACTTCACAGCCCTGAGAGAAGGTGGTATGACCATCCTTGGGTCTTTTTGTTTAGCTCTCCTCAAAGATAGTTTTCTTGGCTCTTGTCAGATTCTAAAGGGCACAGTGGTTCTCTCACACTTTAAAGATGCTACTATACAAGGACACTTATTTTCAAAGATGCTATGAGGAAGATCTAATGAATCCTCAAATGTTCTTTCAAAACAATGATTCTCTACCAGAAATGATCTTTGCCCCAACCCCTAGCCATTTGATAATCTGTAGAGACATTTCTGATTGCCCCACTTGGGGAAAGAGGTACTGCGGGCATTTAGTGGGTGGAGGCCAGCAGACTGCTCTGCCTTCCATGCATAAGGCAGTCCCAACAACAAAGAATTAATTGGTTCCAAGCTTTAATAGTGCCAAGGTTGAAAATGCTGTATTAAGGAATTCTTGCTCTTTTCTTTTTCCCCCCAAGGCCTGGGAAAAAGGAATAAGGAAGGAAATGCTCCATTTTGATGAGTGCGAGTGTCCTGAGTTTTTACATCCCAGGAATTGGAGAGCATAAGGAAGGGTACCACTGAGCAGGACGTAGTGCAAGGCCGAGGCAGGTCTTCTCAGCTCCAACAGCTGTCTTAACTCCAAGAAGAGACAACGTTGACCAAAGCAAAGGACCAAAAAGTTACAAGGATGTTTAGTTTGTGATAAAAATCATTCTGCAGATTAAAGTGTTTCCTCCTGCCCATAAAATGGTAGGTTCTTTAAATAACTCGAAAATAGGAGGCATTGAAATGTGTTGGGAGCAGGAGGCAGGACTGCTGTTCAGAGCCATGGTCGATTAATTCTGTCATTGTAATCAAACCTACCCACACTGTATGCCAGCAGCAGCACCCTTCATATTCCCAGCAGTATGCTGATGAGCTACCCCATGTTTTAAGGACCCTAATGTCAACATGAAGGGCTTCAGGGAGAGTTTCCTAGAACTGTTTACTCTATATGTAGCTCTTGGTTCCATTCTCCCGCAATTCTTTTGTGGCAGCAAGATGGCCTTTCAGCCACCAGATTGAGCATTACCTCCTCTCACATACAAGTCCAGTTAGGAAGACCGAGACTCTTTCCCAAGATCCTCAACAGAGTCTTGTTGTGTTTCATTGACTTTGAATGGGTCACTTGCTCAACCCTCAACCAATTTTTGTCATTCTGGGACTACAAGGAGTTGATTGGCTGAGCCCTCGAGCTAGTACATTCTGAGCTGCAGCCGAGACTTGTGTGATACCAGTTGGTTGGGTGGGGGGCAGATGTGTTGATTCAAAATGAAACTGGGGTAAGATAATCGAAATAGAGTAGAATCCAGGAGAACACACACACACACACACACACACACACACCACTCCTTGCAATTAAGACTTTGGATTCTAGGGTGGAAAACTTGTATATCTTTGCTTTTAAATACCAGGCTTTGCCATTTGTGTAGCTTCAGATAACTCTTTAACTTCCCCTGACTCTCATCCACAACATGGTAGGAATAACACAGGTGGTTATGAAAATCAAGCAAGTGTCTTGGGATATTGAAAATGCTGTGCAAATAAGTGATGGTGGTGGTGTTATACAAGAAAGATTCAGTTCAACGTCTAGAGTCTAGAAGAATCTAGAGCAGCTACAACCCACCCAGCTAGTCATGCCAGCCTTCGGAAGCCAGTGTCTAAATATATCCCAGTCCTCATTGTTGCAGGTCAGTGTGGGAAATCTGCTGAGGTCAATGATTGAGTTAATTGGCTTGCCGTGGATCTTGAAAAAGTCTCTGTTAAATGACATAATTGGTTTTAATTATATAATTATGGCACTTAAAGTGTGGGGGTGAAAGGTTACTATTATATTTAGAAGTGAGATCCCCAATTGAAGCAAGAGTGTTCAAGTCAGTGTTTCTTGAAATTTTCCCTTTTATTTTTTCAGAGGGCTGGCCTTGGCCCTGGCCATTTTGGGATGATTATCCTGCATGAAGTAGTGCTGGGCTGCTCAAGGCATCATAGGAACTTTTGTAAAGAGACTGAAAGGGCTTCCGTAAAGACCTCATTGTGATCTGAAGTTAATGAGCAGTGGGAACTCAACTGTCAGCAATTGAATCTGATTGGGCAGGGTAATTACATGATTGCCTCTGGTGTTTGCACATGCACGGGGATATTTTTATTGGAAAAAACCTAATTGCTTACTTACTTAGTGGAGAGAAAACCTAAACAAATTTGTGTTGTCATAGGTTAAAAAGACATCCTTTCTTTGTCCATGAAACAGCTGCCTCCTCTGCTTCTTAGAAGTGAGGGTTTTGTTTCCTTCTGTGTTCAATCAGAGATGTTGTCTGCAGGACTTGAATTATATGATAATATTAAAACATAAAGGAAAACTAGTTTAAACTGTGCATTTTGGTCAAATGACCACATGCTTACTGCCTGGTCTTAACCTATGCCCTACAATGGTCTCTTTCATAATGCAAAGGCAGCTGGAACCCTCAAGCTACTGGGACTGTCACAGGTTTTTTCTTTGTTTCATTTTGTTTTTCCGGCAGGGATGCCCCTGACAAGATTGATTTCATAAACTATCTGGTTTTCCTCAGTTGCATAAAGCAAGTCGAAGATATCGTGCCTGTGGTACCTTTTAGACACCAGAAATCCCCAGGGTAAGAGGAGCAGAGCACCCCTCTATAATTTCTCAGGGACTTGGAGGAGAGCAAAGGGCAAAGTGAGAGCGCCAAAGGAAAGAGACCTGGGCCCCACACTGGTGATGCCACACTACGGTCTGGTGTCTGTCTGTTCTGACCACCTTGACTGAGCTTGACATCTCATCTGTGATGCTGGAGTGTAGAATCCAAATGACTGCAATTGGGCTTATCCTGTAGTAGTTCAGCTCTGCATTCTTGTTTTGTTTTCTTCTTATAGGGAAAAAAAAAAAAAAAACAACTCTGTTTTCTAACTTCTTTCCTTTTCCTTTTCTGAGATCCCACGAGATTAGATCACCACTGGACTGTGGAAATTGAAGGAGCATCTTGTGATGAGCACAATAGACCCCAATTTTGGTGATCTGGTTAGGTGTAGAATTTAAACTGGTGAATGGATGATTACAAAAGGCTTCAACCTCTTAGGCCAAGCATGCTCTCTTATCTCAGAATCTTGCACGTGGTGCTAACACACCCCAATCTTATCTGGTTAACTCCAGGGCTTTTCCAGACTCAGTGTTAAAAGTCATTCCCTCCGGGAGAACCTTTCCTGACCACACACCTCCGGACTCAGCTGCCTTTGCTTTGTGCTCCGGGGAGCTTCTGGGTTCCCTAGCCCATTGTCCTGTAACTGCTTGTCTTAAAATAGCCCCTGAGTGCAGAGGGCAGGGCTGCATCTCTGTTTGTCGCTGCTGTATCCCTGGAGCCTAGCATCATGCTTGCTGAGTGTGTTCAGAATGCCTGAATGAGGAAAGGGATGGCTGTCGGGTGTCCTAGGGAATCGTGCTGCGTGTGCCTGAGATTCCCTGCCCTTGCTGTTAATACCGCTTTCTTGTTGCTTATCATTTTCATTGCCCCAGATGATCCAGCTCTGTCGGAGGCACGGAGGCACAGTCAAATCTCATGCTGTACATTGATCACCTGTCCAACCTTTGCCTAGAGTGGGAGCCCCCAGTTCCTTCAAGAGATCCAACTTTACCTGTCTGTAAAGAAGAAGAGGAGGAGGGAGACAGCAGGGAGGATCCGGTGGCAGTTTAACACCAGAGCAGGTCCAGTGTTTACTTTTACCCTTTTGGAGGTGGGTAACTGCAAGTGCTGTGGGGTGCTGGGTTTGGACTGACTGCATAATGACCGTGAATTTGGGGGCACACATATACTTTGTTGTTGCTAGAATTTAGGGGTTGCAAAGTTTGTTTTTTTTTTTTGTTTTGTTTTTAATTCAAAATAGACTGTTCCGTGATCAACGCCAACATATCACAAGGACAGGAATCCAGCTTCATCATCCATGTGACATAATACTGCCCCAGCCTCATGTTGTTTGTGTCTGGTTATATGGACAGAGAGTGCTGTTCATTGAGCCCTATTTCCTGACGTATTTATTAATCATCTTGCAAGGCCTATGATTTTCAATGATCTTTCAGTTTTGATTCTCTGGCATTTGATGTGTGATGAATCCCCCCTTCCATTCCACCTCTTTGACTTTGAGAACTGGAGTAACTACCAATATATAAGATTTCACTTAGGTCCAGCTAAGCAGCTCCTGCCCTATATAGAAAGTGAATCTATGACCTTATAAGCCTCGGGCAAGAGGACCTTCTACTGGAATCCTGAAGTGCCAGTCTCCCCTACGTTTGAGCTGTCCATTGTTGGTTGGGCTGCAATGCCAGGTTGGGGTGAATGGATGTCTGCACAGGGAAATGCAGCCTTATGTGTGGTGGCAGAGTAAATGGTCAGCGGCCCTGGTGCTCCCTACATCGTGATCCATACCCCGCTCTTCTAGGTCTGAAGCCTTTTCTCTGCTGGCTCTCAATCTCAGTTTACTTTGCATTCTTGAGTTGCATTTCTGCTTGGGCTTACTAAGCACCTTAATTGAAATCTTTGGGGCTTCCTTAAAGACAGACTGTTTGAATCTTCTTATTGTTGGTGTGTTCACCAATTTTTTTGCTTGGAACCAAACCATGGTGAGCTTTGCCTCTGAATTCCAAGTTGATTTTAATTGTCAGTGTTGACATAGTAGCAACAGATGCCTCACCTCTCCATTGTCTTTCTGGATCAAGGCAGGTAATAACTGTCTACACAAATAAATCTCTTTTGCAGGGGAAAAAAAGTCTTCAAATGACATTTACTGTAATATTAAATGTGGTGATGCCATCTCTGAAGTGTTCTTCTTCTCTAATCACAATGGTCTATTTCCTTTTGTTATGGCCTAGTCCTTTTTTTATTATCACATAGCATGGTGGAGAGAATAATTTTTTTAAAAAAAGAAAAACTAGAATAAGTGACTGCCATTTTAGGTCCAACTCAAAGTCATTGCTTTTTTTTTTTTTTTCTTCTGCTTTGTTTGAATAAACATTTTCATATCCCTTCGTTGACTGATTGATTCAGCAAATAATTTGAAACACCAGCTCTTATGTACAGTGCCTAGGTCAGCAACCTGTTTCCCAATGTTACCTGCAAACTTATTAGAAATGCTGACCCCCAGGTCCCCACCCAGGCCTGCTGACTTGGGACCCCTGCCAGTGGGCTCCAGTAGGCAATGCTTGAATGAGTCTCCTGGTGATTCTGCTGCTGACCAAAGTTTGAGAAATTTTGGTTTAACACTTCTGTGAATGCATGAGGTGATTAAGAGGAAAGTGCCTTATAGCTCTGCTATTCCGGAGCTTGTGATCCAATCAAGGGCAGGATGCATGCATACATTCCTCACACAGTCAGGCAGAATGATCTGTAGAAAATGTAAATTACATCATGCACTCACTTCCTAAGTCCCTCTGGGCAGTTCCCTTTGAACTTGGAATAAATACAAATGCTTGACTAAGGCTTACAAGACCTGTCATGCTCTGTCCCCTGCCTAACCTGCCCAGCCTCATCTGGTGCTGTTCTGTCCCTCCATTAGCATGCTGGCTCACCACTCTGGCCTTCGTCCTGACCTTCCAACATGCCTTATGAGAGTGGTGGGCAGGAATGTAGAGGAAGGGTGAGGAAGAGAGAGAATTGCACAGGTTAAATAATAGGCTTGGTCATTGAAGTATTTTTTTCATACAGTGCAGTAGTTCTAAAGCCGTGTCCCCACTGGCTGTAGATTCATACATTGACTCTATTGTATTTAGATATCATATCTGTCACATATATGACAATTAATTTATGTGATGATCAATATATGTGGCCCCTTGCAGCATAGTAGCCTGAAAGGACTTGACACCTCATTAAGGAATTGTTCATTGCGGTTTGGGTTAACCTTGGTGTCATGTGTTGGAACTGGTTCTCTCTAAGAGCTGGCCTGGCAGGCTCAGTGCTCAGCCACACACTGGGAATCCAGGAAAGAAGGCCGGAGACTTGAGGAGTCAGGGGGCAAGCCTGCTGTAAGGCAGCAGGCTGACGGAGCCCAAGAATGATTCATGCTTGACTTCATTGTAGCGAAGATGGTGATCTTTGTAAAAAACTTCTCTGTGAATGACAATTTCGATATTTGGGATCTTAAGTGTACCATGTAATTTGGGGTAAAAGCAGCTGTTTAGATTTTTATTTTTTATTTTTATTAAATGTGAAAAAGTTGTCTCTCAGGATTATCTTCATAAAACATTAAATTATATGATTATGTTAAATTGTAGTTAATATAATTTGATAAAATTTGCTTTAGAGGATTGAGTCTGAGGCAAAAGTTTTCTTTTGGGGAATCTTATTAATTAATAATTAATTTTAATGAAGTACCATTGCTTTATATCCTTGTTAATTTTTTGGCAGTATAGGATTTCTCCCCTCAGATGTTCTCACACCTCCCTGTTTCCCTCCCTCTACCCCTCACCTCCTAGATGCCTCACATCTGGGGTCATCTTTTAAGGATTGGTTTTAAAGTGTGTCTTTGTCTGATCCGTTGTTTGGATTCTTTATATTTCACATATATATGAAACCAGCCACTACTTGTCTTTCTCCTTCTGGCTTATTTCACTTAGCATATTCCCTTCTAGCTCCATCCATGTTGCTACAAATGGCATGAGTTTGTCCTTCTTGATTGCTGTGTAGTTTTCCACATCTTCTTGATCCACTCATCTGTTTGGGGGCATTTAGGTTGTTTCCATAGCTGAAGTTTTGTAAATAGTGCTGCAATGAACATGGGAGTGCAGGTTTCCTTTATAATTAGTGTTTTCATGTTCTCTAGGTAAATACCTAGGTGTGGAATTGTTGGGTCATAAAGAAAAACCTTTGTCCCTATCCTTGGATCTAGTTCTAAATCTTTCAGGAACTGCCTTTTGAGGAACCGCCATGCTGCAAAATGCAAAACACAAAAGATTCAAGAACAGAGACAAAGGTTTCTTTTTTTTCCTCTTATTTTTGTTTTGACTTTCCACAGTGCTAATTTTCACGGTAACAGGCTCTATTATTTTGTGAGAACAACAAAAGGACTAACCCCTGCTTGCAGAAGTACTCAGAAAGGAAATAGAGTACATGATGAAGGCACATTTTCACTCTCCAAAAGGCTGTCTTCAGGAGAAGAAACACACAGAGAAACGGGCTCCCTCAGGAGCCAGCGGGGAGGGCTTGTTATGAACATGAGAACTGAGACCTGAGGATGACCAGATGTTTATTGGGGCATGTGCCTGGGTTGGTGGCATATTGGGACAGTCTGGGGACGTGCACCAGGGGAGCTCCCACCTTCTCGTGCTAACTACACTTTGGCTCCACACCGAGGAGGTCACAGCAGGGAGTCTTCTGAACAGCCACATGGGTGAAGCACCTGAATGCTTGCTACAGCATCAACCTCAGGGCAAGGGCTCTTCTCCCACCGAGATCTCTCAGTGTCCACTGACAAGGGGTGCACAGCTCAGAGCTTGTCTTCCTTTTTCTTGGTACCTCCACCTCTTCCGGTAGTCTCTCTGCGATCCCTCCTTTTGGGGGCAGTATCTGCTGGTCTCCTCTTAGACAGCAAAGCTGTTTGCAAAGGGACATTAGAAGATTGTCCCTGGAAGATTCTGACATGGCTTTCAGGGAGGTATTTTGAGCATCCACAGAGAATCTTTTGAAGTGCAGGCTGCAGCTCCTGGGAGTGAGGAATTGCTTTCACCCACTGCCTTCTTGACACGAGTCATTGCCATGCTTGTCCAGGAGAGTCTGAAGACAGGTTCCATGTGCCTGCACACTGACTTTGCACAGATCTGACCCTCCAAAATAGTTGACAAATGAAAGAAGGGTATCTGTAAATCCACATGTGCTTGTGATGCTGAGGCTTGATTTCAGGAATGTGAAATAAAAATTATACCTAATGTATTCATTTCTGCATCCACCCACCCAAAAGCAGCTGCTGAGGACTAAGTGTCTAACTGTGCAGCCAAGGCACAGGCCCCACACGTGCTAAGCTCACAGTCAGTGCTTATTAGAGGACTAAGAAGCTAACCCTGACTTTTGAATCCCTTTGTGTTTCTGTCCCACTGAGTTTTGCAGAAGCTCTCACCATTCATCCCTCTCCATCACTTAGGAGCGACAGTCCTAGCACCTGGCTCTGAGCGGGCCTGCTTCTCTTCAGACTGGCAGAACTCCCCTGGAGGAAGGGGCTGAGGCGTGAGCTCTGACCTTTTAACGTGCGTCAGGACAGCTCATGGTTGTCTGCACAAAGCCTGAGCGAATGCAACATGACAGGGTGTGCTTGAACTTCAGGGCCATCTGAGTGGCTTTTTAAAAAGTTAACAAATTAAGGAAGATAGTCATTTGGACCACGTCGGTCCCCACTGAAAAAGGCCTTCTCACCTGTTCTGAGGAGACAGGATTTCTTTGAAACAAAGGGACCACTTCTAGAAAAAGTTGAGCCTAGGAACCCCAAATTCTACCCACATGGCAGTTTGACACACACAGGTCCCCTAAACCAGCAAATATCATGTGGAGTCTAACTTTCTGGATTGGGGGCGCAGGGAATCAGAAGACTCAGCTAGGCCAGGCCAAATCCCATAGATTCCCAGCAAGCCCCTTCCTCCCAGCCTGCCTCCTCCAGTTTACTAGGCACTAATATCTGTCTTCTTGCACCATGTTTGCAACCCTCACTTGAGAAACCTCCCTGGATCCCAGAATCTCAGTGTATGAAACTGGTTAGGACATGCAGCGAGAACCTTGGGGTGGGTTTTCTGTGGTCAAAAGTGGCATGAATGTTGCCTTGATTTGTTTCACCATCAGCTTGTCCAGATGCTACATGGCAGGGACATTCACTGTCCATGGATCACCACCTGAGCTGTTCATAAGCACCAAGTGGACACTCACCCAGGACTGACCGCAAGAATTCTGACTCACTGCTCTGGTGAGGCCAGCTCACCTCTTCTCTGTAAAAGCATCCTGTTCTTATCTGCACTCTCCCAGGCCTCCGTCCTTGTCCTAAATCAGAGCTTTGCAAGCCACCTTTATAAACATAGATTCCATACACAAGAATGACATATACATCAATAAAAGTTGCTCTGAAAGGAAAGGGACAATGTCAAAAACACAAATGTTTTGGTTTGAAATCCCAGAATTGGGTGGGGAATTGCGTTTGATAGATACAAACGCTTGCCTTGTCTTATGCATGAAAGCAGTAAGGTTCTTTTCTGGCTGCTGGTTTCTGAGGCTGACCTGATAGGAGAGGCAGCCTGTTATTTCCCAACTAGATGCTTATGAAATTTTTGATGTACACAAAACATTATCTTGCCATACTATATCTAGTATCTTTCTCCTTTAAATTATTCTGATGTCCACTAGGCCCTTAAAACCTCTAGTTTTCTAGTCACATAAATTTTATTGCTTCTTTTCTTAATTGGGCCTTCTGTAGCATCTGTTATCCTCAGGTTCTTCACTACTTAATATCCAACTCTATCATCATATTCTTGGTAGATTACATCTCTAGGTTCTGCGATAACCTTGCAAGTTTAGGCCTTATTTCATTAATGAATGCTATTTTCTGTGATGGTGATTGCATTCTTAGCTGCCTTTAATACCAATTAGGAGTTGTTTATTCATTTTACAGTGGGTAATAGATGATAGAAATTCCATTTTTTTATACTTTTGACTTTATTTTCTTTAAAGTGATAACTCTGAAGTCAAGTGTAATTATTTGAAAATAGTGCCACAGTCAAAGTAGTAATTTGATCCAAGTACTTCTTTCCAGAAACCTTTCTGTTTCCCGTCCTAGTTATACTCCCCTGTATCCAAGTCCCATATGAGCTTTTAGACTAATGGTGAAATTGAGTCCAGAGAGGGTATGATATGTCAAAGGTCACCTAGTTGGCTCCTGGTGGGAGTGGAACTCAGGTCATGTCTCAGTGCAGGGTCCTTTTTATCCCCACACTTCACATGTAAGATCAACCATTAGATGCAAAATAAATAACTACATAAAGTCATCATTGTCATCAACCTATTGAAAATCTCACACCTAGTATATAACTATTCCAACTGGGAATTGCTTGTTTCATAGTCACTCTTTTCTACCTCAGCCTAGCTTGCCTCAGTAATCTGCTTTCATAAGAGAGGCTAGAACATGGAGGAAGTTTAAAGCTGTGGTTTTAAGTGGGGGCCAATTTTGCCCCTTAGGGGATACTTCACAATGTCCAGAGGTAACTTTACTTATAACAACTCAGGGTATGTGTGAGGAGCATCCTACTGGCATCTGGTGACCATGCCAGGGACCATCCAAAACCTCCACATGTGCAGGAGAGGCCCTGCAACAAAGAATTACCCATTCTGGAATATCATAGTACTGGTATTTAAAAACTCAAGTTAAGGAGAACAAATTCTATGTCTTACATCAATGAACTATATTCTACCTATGGACTAAAGTCTCTCAAGAGGTCTCAAATACACACACACACACATACACACACATACACACTACTGAACCAGAGTAGACTGCATCTTAAATACATTCTGTGACAATTTATCTGATATGTGTATACACACTAGTATGACTTATAAAATAAGACTTCATTTAAAAATATGCTGCTCCCCGGTGGCGCAGCGGTTGAGCGCTGGGTTGCGAAGCTGCGCGCGGCCTCTGCGGTGCCGGTTCGATCCCCGGCAGCTCCCCGGCCACCGGAGGAGGGTCCCACATGGCGCGCAGACCTCTCCTGCAGCCCGCTGCTCCCCTCAGCAGTGTACTTCGGTCCTTCTGCCTGCTCTGCTCCCCGCTCTGGCTCTGGTGAATTCTCTCACCCTCCCGCACTTCTGACTGTACCCAGTGCATGTATAAACAAAAAACAAAACAAACAAACCAGTAAAACAAGTAAATAAAGCATGCCTCTAAAAAAAAAAAATAAAAAAAAATAAAAATATGCTGAATCTCTGGTAATTTCGTTCATCATGTATTTTTCTGAATCAAAAGTTAAGCAAAATAAAATTCTTAGGTGGGGGAGTGCAAAAAGTTTTGATCTTTAAAAGGAGTCTCAGAATTGTGATGCCCCCGTGTTCCATGATAAACTTGAACTTGGGTTGTGCCCTTTGTCAAGTAGCTTCTAATCTAAGGAAAATTCTTAGTGCCTGATTTTCACTAATGGCTACAGTGTTGGGCAGATCTGGCAAACAGATGTTTATGGTGTAAACTCTCTATTCTAGAATAGTTCCTACTGAGGCAGGAGGAAGGCTAGGCTAGAGAAGAATGTGCCAGACAATATGCCCCTTTGTTAATCAATGTTGTCATCTTGGCTGCCCCTCCAGCAGCCTCATCTTCCTGAAATTTTCAGTAAAAAGGATGTTCAACAATTACATCTGGCATCGGCCAGGATTTTTCAAGTTCAGTTCTAACAGCAAGGAATGAATTTAATCAGATTCAAAGCAACTTAAGACTCATTCTTTAAACGTATTACATCTCCGGTAGAGCTCCGGAAAGAAGATTATTAAAAACCAGTTTCTTGAGCAAAACTTGCAAACAACTAACATACAGTACTTGACTATGTAAGGGCCTGAAATCTTCCTGGCATTTACCAAACTCATTGGAATACGTACTATATTCAATACATTGCTGGAGTAACCTAATTTGTCTTTGTGGCAACCTGAGGAGTGAACATGACATTATGACCATTTCATAGACATGGAAACAGACTGAGGCCATTAAATGAGTGATTCCTCCTTCTCTCACCATTGAGTTGATAACATGATCACACTGTTGATTTTGAGTCCAAAAGCTATTATTTTAAGTTCTAACCCTTATTTCTTTAACTAGAAAATTCAGTTCTCTTGCAGACATGCAGTTATTATAAAAAACAACAAGTTGAGTCCATTTTTAATAGATTTGACAAAAAGTAGTTATCTATATAATAATAACCAAAACACTGAATTTAGTTAAAAAGCCATTTCCAAGTTTTCTCCTCTTTCCTCACTGGTAGCTCCCACACATGATGGGATGTGATGCAGAGGCCATTTGGAGGGGATCACAGTCAGGAATCCAGCACTTTCATTAACAAGATGTGGTTTTAAGCAGGTCATGTGACTTTTCAAGGTGTCAGGTTCCTTCTGACCAAGAGGAGGTCATAGTTTATTCAACAATCATTTACTTGGCATCCATTATATATGCAGATATGATGACAAGTTCACAATCTCTTACTGAGACTGTCACACAAATAATCCTAATGTAATTTGATCTCTTCTAGGAAGTAGGTCTCTAACCTCTGTGAGGGGCCATGAGCACTGGAGGCTGCTGAGACAAACCAACAGTAGCAAATATTTATTGAGTACCTACTATACTCCTGGCTTCTTAACAAGAGCTAGAGATTGCAAATATATTCCATTTTAGTTGGGAGTAGGGGCATGGAGAGAGACAATAAGCTAGTAAGCAAACAATTAAGATGATTGCAGAGTCTGATTAATTGAATGAAGAACATACAGTAGAACAATATAATAGTGATTGGGGGTGGAAGGAGCTAATTTGCTTAAGGTCATCAATCAGAGAAGGCTTCTCAGGGGAGCTAAGAGCAAGAAAAGCTAAAAATGAAAACAATTTTCTAGGTAAAGAACCTGAATGGTATAGCATTAATACATAAGGTTCTAAAATTTTATTATTCTTTCAAGAGAGAAGTTTAGATGTCAAGTAGGTAATGTCACTTCTTGGGATTTGTTGGGATTTCTTTTTTTTTTTTATGATTTATTTATTTATTTATTTATTTATACAAGCACTGGGTACAGTCAGAAGTGCGGGAAGGTGAGAGAATTCACCAGAGTCAGAGGGGAGAACAGAGCAGGCAGACTGATGAAGTACACTGCTGAGGGGAGCAGCGGGCAGCAGGGGAGGTCTGCACACCATGTGGGACCCTCACCCGGTGGCCGAGGATTGAACCGGCGCTGCAGAGGCTGCAGGCAGCTTCGCAACCCAGCACTCAACCGCTGCGCCACCGGGGAGTCCCCTGTTGGGATTTCTTAATGGTTAAGCACATGTTTGACTTTTTGCAAACATTCATTCACTCTGAATGAATATTCTTTTTGGATGAAGTTTGTGAATTATGCACTGGAATCTTATATATATATATAAATGTTTTAGCTAGTTAACTGCTCAGATTTGGAGAAAATAAGCATCCAGATGTTCATGATAATTATGGATTTGGTCATTTCTTTCAGCAATTTTATCAATTTTTGTTTTAAATATTTTGAGGCTCCAATTTTAACTGTATTAAATGTTATTGTCTAAGTTATGGCCTTCTGGTGTGTTGTTCTTGTTGTTGTTAATTAATATTCCCCCTTATCCTTATTAATGTTTTTACATATAAATTTAATTTATTCTGATAATAATGCTACTGCATCATACATTTGGTTAATATGTGTGAGTGTATGCTTTTCCATCATTTTATTTTCAGCCTTCGTGTGTCACTGATCCATTTATAAGCAGCATATAGCTGAATTTATAAAAGTCTGGTATCTCTGTCTTTTGATAGGTGAATTTAAGCTATTTACCTAAGTATATCTTCTTATTTCTCATGTTCTGTTATCATGGGTTTTTTTTCTTCCTCTGAGCTCCTTAATTGCCTTGTTTGTTTTTTCTTCATTTATTCTATTTTTTTTTATATTCCCCTCTTCCAGATCCCTTTCCATTTTATATGTTCTATATTCTATTTCTCTTCTCTTGGTGGTTTGGAAAGTATCTAAAGAAGAATTTGGTAAACATATGGAGACTCTTACTACATTGACTTTGGTTCATTGACTTTATCTAATATCCTGACTCCCCAGGGGCTGTGTCTTTCCCAAGGTGGGATATAAATGAAAGTACACAGCACAGTCATTGTGACGAGTGTATCTTGGAGTGTGGATTTCCAACCTGTGTTTGCCAAGACCTGTGCTCTGTTGCCTGAGAGTTCTGGTAACTGGCAAGTCGTAAAACCCTCATGGGTTATGGATAACATAGCTGCCTTTAAGCAAGAGGCCTCTTGGTGTCTTCTGTTGCCCCTCTCCTTGTCTACATTTGAGCTCTTATAAGTGATGATAAACATTAAATAGCTCCTGTAAAACTGTTGAATTGTCAGTTTTTAAACTGCATGAAACACTGACATTTTCATTAGATCCCAGCCCTGAGGAATGTCCGGCTTTCATCATAATGGATTTGTTTACTTCTGCAGAGAGTCTTAATGTGCTGCCTATGGGAGACTTCTTACTGTCACCTGCTCTTAAATGGGAAAGTCGTTGCTCAGCCAAAAATTTTTGGAAAAGGATTTGCAAGGGTTTTTTTCCTACCTCGTTTCTCCTCTCACTGCCATCTCCCAATGGGTAAGGAATAGAAATAGAGTCTGTGAAGAACTTCAGTATTGCACAGGAAAAAGTTCAACATAAAATTATCCTCCAAAACCCACTAGGAGACAAAATATTGGAAAGATGCTATTAAAATACTATTTAGTTTCAATGTATCCTTTTAAAGATAAGCAAATCACATCTATGTCTTTCCAACCTCAATCCTTTGGTCTACATTTAAACAGATATCTTGACTTTGGAATAATAAACTCTCTCGTATATATTAGTAAAGAAAACATTCTAAACTATTGGGTCCTTCTAAGAAAATTAGGCGAGAGAAGATTTTTATCTTCCAATCATTGCATTAGATTTTCACCATTTTTGAAGAAGATGCCAAATCATGACAAATGTAGAGTCATCTCAATTTTAAAAGCCAGAAAATGTGTAAGCTCAAAGAGAAGGCTTGTCTTAATATGACAAGAGCTGAGAATACTAACTTTTTTTGGAATCAACATGTTGCAATTTATGGCCACATTTCTTGTTTATTTTTAAAAAGAACATCCTTTTCTGTTTTAACTTGTTGAATCTATCATTGGCAGGTTTCAACAGAGACAGCCTGGAATAGGAAATCAAAGTCTCTAAGTAAGGCAGATCAGCATATGAATTCTGTTTCTAGAACATTCTCACTGTATAATCATAGATGGACTAATAAATCCTTCTGAGCTTTGGTTTTCTCATCTATAAAACTGAAATCATACACTGACTTTTTAGAGTTGAAATGAACACTGAGAAAGATAATTCATGTGAAGTGATCAGCCCAAATCCTGGTACATAGTAGGAAACCAATGACATTTGATGATGATGATGATGATACTTATGAAAGTAGTGATGGTGGAGATAATGGCAATTAAAGACAATAATGGTGGTGATCATGAGGATGTTCATAATGGTGGTGGCAATGGTGATGAAGATGATGTTGGTGGTAAGGATGACAGGAAGTTCTTTGAAAAGGATTGAGAATGTAATTAAAAGACCTGAGGAAAGGCAGAATTCTCTATTACTACTTGTTCTATAGTCTCCCAGCTTCTACTGGGGCACTCCTAATCACTAGGAGGTCCATTCTTAATAAAAATTCTGTTAGAGACAGCAAAACAAAAATCCTACTTTATTCATGCAACTATGTTTTCAGGCCTGAATTTGCATTTTTTTAAAGATTTATTTATTTATTTATTTATTTGTTTGTTTGTTTATGCAAGCACTGGGTACAGTCAGAAGCGCAGGAGGGTGAGAATATTCACCAGAGCCAGAGCGGGGAGCAGAACAGGCAGACTGATGAAGTACACTGCTGAGGGGAGCAGCGGGCGCAGCAGGAGAGGTCTGCGCACCATATGGGACCCTCACCAGCAGCCGGGGATCGAACCAGCACTGCAGAGGCTACAGGCATCTTTGCAGCCCAGTGCTCAACCGTTGTACCACTGAGGAAGCCCCAGGCCTGAATTTTCCTAGAAAAAGCCAACAAGCGTTACTTTGAGTCTGTTGATCCTGTTGGGACACATCTTCTAAAATTTTCTCACTCCTTGATTTCTGTGATGTTAGACATTTGGAGTTCTTCTATTTCCTTCATTATTTCTCTCTTAACTCTTTGCCAACTTCTTCTTCTTCAGTCATTTAGATACCTGAGTGTTGAACTCATAGAAGGCAAGAGAAAGAAAGGGTCAGCAGCAGGGTTGGAACGGAGTCTACAGGTGGAATTACAGTTCTGTGGGAAAGAGGAAAGATAGTGAATGTAAAAGAAACAGTGAGGATAAAGGAGGTTGGGCAATATCTTTAATTTTGGCACTGAAAGTTTAGCATTGGCATCTAACACAAAATTATTGGGATGGTAGAAGAAGAATAATGAAGGATTACGTGAGAGATGAATGGTAGAAACCACAGACATTAAAGAAAGCTTTTTTTTTTTTTTTCATATAGGAGAGAACAGTGCTTAATTGTAGACCCACAGGAGGGAGTCAGAGGAAATTAAGTATGAAGGTACAAAAGCAAGAGGATTCAGATATTTGGTGGAGGAAATGGGAGAGGTAGAAAGAGGAATTTGTTGGTCCCCACTTGCCACATTCCAAGTGAGCAGACAGGGATATCACTAGGTAAGGAAAAACACAATCTGAGGATCATGCTGAATGACCTTGACTTTCTTTTAAAAGAGGGTGAGGTCTCTGATGGGAGAGATGTTTGGAATCATAAGGAGTTTGGGAGTCTAACAAGAACCACTATCAGAAATGGGAGTGGAAGACAGCCAGCTGTCAGTGAAAGACTTGCCAAGGAGCCCTGTGCAGAGGAGGTGTGTGTTTCTGTATCTTCCCATACTATTTGTGTGCTGGTTTCTACCTCCGGGATCTTCTGTGCACCATGAGCTCCCTGGAATCCCTCAGAGCTTCCACTTCCCACATGGGACCCTCTCTCTCCTGCCTGGCTTTCAGAAATGAACCAGTGGACTGATAAGTACCAAAGAGAAGAAGATTTCAAAGACCGATTTCTTTTTTTTTTTAATTTTTTATTATTATTTAAATTTTATTTTTATGTTCCCCATACAATTACAACTCCCTTATTTTGACCCCAACCCCTCCTTTCCCTGCCCCCCACCCCCCATAGAGTGTCTCTGGTTCATAGTTGTTTGTTGATTTTGATATTTTCTTTCTTATAGTTATTCTTTTTCCTGGTCCCTTATTTAAGTTTTCTAGATTCCTGCTATGAGTGAGACCATCCGGTATTTTTCTTTTTCTTTCTGGCTTATTTCACTGAGCATGATCCCTTCCAGCTCCATCCATGTTGCTGCAAACTGCATGTGTTTATCTTTTTTGAATGCTGAGTAATATTCCATGGTGTATATGTACCACATCTTCTTGATCCAGTCATCTATTTTTGGGCATTTGGGTTGTTTCCAAAGCTTAGCTATTGTAAATAGTGCTGCTATAAACATAGGGGTGCAGGTGCTCTTTGGAATTGATGTTTCTGTGTCCTTTGGGTAAATACCTAGGAGTGGAATTGCTGGATCATATGGAAGCTCTATGTTTAGTAGGTCCAGAAATCTCCACACAGCTCTCCATAGTGGTTGGACCAGTTTGCACTCTGATTTCTTATCTCACCCAAGCATTAGAATGGCAGGTAGTTGAATGAGAGTGCATAGGATCAGGAATCATGGGCACGGAGTGCAGCTAAAGGTCTACTCGGTTAGCCTGCATTGTGCCCTCCTATGGCACAGGGGTGTCTTGCCTTTTTTGCTTGCATTGCAGTTCCAGCAGTAACACCAGTACCAGGTGTTATCTAGCACCTGGCACACAGTAGGTGCTCTGTATTTATTTGAATGGGTTAGTGGAGAGTAAAGATCTTCAAACTTCCTGTCATCCTATGCAAATATAATGGACTATTACTCTGATGTGCATTTTAACTATATCACAATATCAGTTGAAGGAATGAGTCTCTGATAGTAGAATGTCAGCTTCCATTGCTGGGCAAGTGAAAGGAAATACTTTCCATAGAGCTTGGTGGGGGTTTCCAAAATTGCTCAAATTTAACTACTAGATATCTGGAGCTATTGGTTTGGTTTATAGATGGAGTAGTTTCTGTGTCTTCAGTAATCTGGCCCAAGGTGATTCAGTCATTTTTCATTCCTGTTGAGTCTTCTGACTATGTCATTATAGACAAAAAAATGATACCCCTACAATGCAAAGAGATGAAAATGGGTTCCAGATAAAGAAGCAGAACCTCCTTCTCACACATGCTCTCTCCTCTCCCCTCTTAAATCAGATCTTTCTCTACCTTTCCTCATAACTCCCCCAGCATGGTGAAATCAATTGTCAGCCAAGTCCCAAAAGAATAAAACTCTCTTCGGAAGGAGAGGGCAGAGGGCTAAGATGGAAAGCATCCATATAAGCTGAATGGATTGGCCTAGAGAGTGTGGAATCCAAGAGAGTGTTTATTTTCAAAACACAAGCTTACTGATCAGGTACTTTCAACAGATGAGAAAGATGGAATGAGCAAAATTTGTGCCCAAGCTCGGGGACATGCCTACAGTGGCCCAAGCAACTGAGTCAGCAAGAGCAGCCTTTGTTCTCCCGGGCCTGGAGGCAGCCTTTGGACAAGCAGGGCTCCTCAGTGAGTTCCGGGAAGGTTGCATCAGTCTGGGCTGCTCTGCTCATTCCTCTGGGTCCCTTAGAATCTCACCTTCCTGCTCTGCCCACATATTACAGCAGCCCAAGGAAGGAAGCCTCACCAGCCACCCACTGGCAGACAGCCTGGAGTGACTGGACAATCCCCACAGAACATACTGCTGGCTGGCATCTTTTTGAGCACTGCTCTCTTCCACAAATATTTCTTAAGAAAAGACCTTTGAGACAAGAGAGTCATTTTTTCTTTTCCTATAGGAGTTGTGCGTCAGAGCATTGGAAAGGTATCACTGGATTTAAAATCTACCTCAGTTACTAATATGCTGTGTGACCTTATGCAACTTGGTCACCTTTTCTGAATCTCCGTTTCCTCTTTGGTAAAGACGATGTAAATTCTACCCTCTTTATAGGGTCTGATCAGACTGGGGGTTAACAGAGATGAGGTGTTTGTCAGAGGGTCTGGCAGAGAAGGAGCTCAGTGACTGGCAGTGAACCTGGCTGGAGATCCCCACACCCAAGAGCCATTCAAGACTTTTGCTTGTTTATCCTTGCTGTAGATGTTTGGTTTGGGCCTCCATCAGCTGCTTCTTCCATCAGAACCACACACACTCTTATGTCTTGAGTGTTGGTTCTCTTTGTAAATAGTTCCTGGCCTGCACAACTGACAATAGCTTCCAGGCCCTGCCAGTTCCCTGGTCTCAATACCTGGAAAACAAAGGGTGTGAACTCAATTTGAACCAGCTTTGGGGTTCCCTTCCAGCCCTGATGTCTGAGGACTTTCCACTAGACTTTCTGCTTCCAAGATGTTGCCTCCAAATCACCTCCAGATCACCTCCAGGTCACCTCCAGATCGCAGTGCTGATCACAGTCCAGATCCCCCAGGTGGAAACATGAGGTCATATGAGATAGAATGCAATGCTAAGTAAGAGAACAGACTGAAAGCAAAATGGAAAAAAAAATTTTTTTCTCAGAATTTCCCAACTGCTCAATAATAAGCATATGCTTTTAAAAATTGTCTGAAAATCACAAATGAAAGTCAACTGCAATTCTACCCCTTAAATTTATAGAGAGATAAAACAGAAAGCCAGTGTTCTGTAGCCCCTCCTTTCAGCAGTGGGATCATGTTCCCAGATGCTGCTGACAGTTTGGGGTAATTCCTTCCCCATGCTCTCCACTGGGGCTTATAACATATTTCCCTATTTATATGCGTGCATGCACATATGTGGGATTTTTACAGAACTGTGCCCTGCAGTTTGCATTTTGGGGTCACTGCAGTCTATTTGATACCATATCAAGCTCATCCTTTCAGGCTAGTATCTGAAACTACCCCTTGTCTCTAATGCAGCGTGTTGTTCCATTCTATGGGGGGCGGGAATCATATTTATTCAACTACACCCTGTTGGTGGGCAAAAGATTGCAGTTTTTTTTGTTGGTACCAAGAAGGCCTCAGCAAACACATTTATATTTCCTTATGTTTTCTGGTGACTCTATTGCCGTGGAATCAACTCCTAAGAGTTTGACTTCTGAGTCAGAGGGTGTTCTCCCCTTAAATTTTAGAAAAGATGTCTCAATTGGTTTCTACAGTGTTTGAAAGTCCCTTAGGCACCCACTAAAAGGATAGGAAGGCGCCAGTTTCCCCATAAACTTACTGGCGGTAGAGATCCCCTGTCTTCTTGTTTTTTTCTCATTCTGACAAGTGGAAAATCATCTTGCTGCTTTGATTTTATTTTACTTAGATTTTGCTTATTCTCTTTGGCCAATTTTGTCTTAAGATGTTTGATCCTTAACACACTCTTGAGTGAAATTTTGTCTTTTAAAAATATATATGGTCCAACTTTTATAATGAATTAAAAACCAAAAAGTGATTTTGAAAAGGCATTTTGAAAATGCAAAACTTCCCCAGGCTGTTGGGAGGACAAGGGAGTGGGGTGTGTGGAGTGGGGTGTAAGAAAAGGAGCAGTAACAACTTCAGTGTGCCCTGCAGCTCGCAGGAATCTTCTGCTATGTTTATCATTGCCCCTGTGTGCTCCTCCGTGCAGTCCTGGGGATTGGGCTGAGCTCACAATGGCCTCCAGACTGTGAAACTTCAACTTGCCCCCCTGACTGATGAGACTGCCCGTAGGCTTGACCTGAGAATTCAGAATCCTCTGCTTCTGCCTCCTGCTGGGGTTATCACCACCACATTCTGTAGCCCTCCAGCCCTCACTGTGTGGCCCCTCTTAAACCCCATATTCATGAACTCTGCAAGCTCCTTAGAGCCCCAGGAACTCATTGACAACCTCTTCTCATAATTCAGTGCCAGCTGAAAGACTCCTCATGCAGCCCTTAGGAGATGGTAGGTTTTTTGTTACCTTTTTTTTTCTTACAACAAAAATACTAGTTATGCTACTGAGCACTTTCCACTTGAGAGGCCAATGCTTGTGGTTGTGCAGATTCTCCACTGCACAACTCCAGGGCGCACCATTCACTGCACAGTCATTGCAGATTCGTAGAGTTCTTTCTGCCAGATGGTGGCTTGCGGAAAGTACCTTTTCTCTAGTTCATACAGAATCATGATTGCGAGCAGCAGCGTTAACCCTATGCCAGGCACACTGTACACGTTGCTTTTTAAATCATTCCAGTTACCTGCTGAGGTTGATGAAATTACTTCCCTTGCCAAGCCTGAGAAAACTGAGAGGTTATGTTGCTTGCTCAAGTCCCACAGTTCAGAAGTGAATTCAAACTCAGGTCCAGCTGATCCCAAGGCCTGTGTTTAATGCTTATCCTCCCTCCGTATTGGGATCCAGTTACTCTCAAAGAGACCTCTGCAGTACCCCCCAGCTATGATTATCATACAAGCACCAGGTTCAATCCATCATTCTCTTCCTACAACGTTCTAGAAGGGCCACTGTGGCCAATGGGCAGTACAGTTACAGCCAGGATGAACTTGAAACTACCCAAGGGATCCTCGTGACCCAACAGTGTCTTTCTGAGACCTAAACCCCAAACACTAGGGCTCAGCTCCCCCCTGCGGCCATCTCATCAGGAGGTCAGCATCTCTGGATCTCCTGGGAAGGGGGAGCCCCACTTTTTTAATGTGCACTCTTCCGGCTGAGGGTTTCTTGGTCTCTATCCCGGAATTGGTTTTCTTTAACCACACTCAGAGTACGGGTAACTGTAACACGGAGGTGTTAAAAGTGAGAGCCAACATTTCCCATCTTCTGACTCTGATGCTGATGGATGGGGACTGGGTGAGAGGGTGTTTCTGGAATTGATTCATCAGACTGAGGGGATTTCCCTCTCCCTCTCTGCTTTCACTTCTGAGGTTCATGTGTCTTTTTAACATTCCATTGGCTTACTGGGGCCTAAGTTGAAAAAAGTCTTTAGGACCCATTTGTTCTGATTCAATTGCTGAGGCTTTATGATGGTGTCCCTCTCTTGGAAAAATGCTCCGGGTGGTTTGTGTGACTGATGCACTCACTCCGCAGCAGCCTGATTGATGGTGGGGAGGTCCTGGTTGATGCGCCATCCCTGTAGCCAGGGGCCTACAGATGGGCTCCTGAAGCAAGACTGTCTGCCCTTGATGCCACCTAGCTTGGAGCCTTCTGCTCATTCCTTGAGGATACCCAGGGAAGAAACAACCTTGACGTTTGTGCCAGCCTCTACTTGGGAGCAGGGAGTCAGGATTGCTGGGTTCAGCCTAGAGATGTATACCAACTTTAGTCATGTGGGTGAGCTTATTGTCTCTGTGGCTCAAATCATGAAGCTGGTCAGTGAAAAAGGATGTTTCTGCAGTTTTGAAGGCAATGATATTTACTTGTTAAGAGTGCTGGAGCCAGACACAGCTGGTTGTTATTACAAACCCACCATTTACTGTCAGGTTGACTCTGTATAAATGGCTTCCCTTCTCCAGACCTTTAATTCATATCTGCAAAATGGGATTGATAAGACCTGTTTTATAAGGTCGGTGCTAGGATTAAATGGGATAATTGATGTGATACTATGTGTAAATAGCTTAACCCACGGACCAGCACATAGAAACCTCTGAATCATATCATCACTAGCTTAGCAGTCAAGGTCAGTCATACTCCACACCACAAATGTATTGCCCTATCTCTGCTAGTGTGGATTTTACAACCACTTCGGAGTGTAGCTTGGTAATGTCTGGTGAAGTTTAAATTTGACCTGCACTATGACAAAGGAGTTTTACCTCTAGGTTTATACCCTATGCTGGGATCTATATGCAAGAGGACATGTGACACTAACATCATTGTAGCTTTGTAATGGCAAAAAGTTGACTCTACTCCAAATGTTCATCAATAGACGGTCTGGTATATTTCCGCATTCGGGTATTTCACAGCATTACAATGCATTTGGCAAACTGCATTAATGTGGGTAAGTAGTAAAATCACCATGTTGAATGAAAGGAGCAAGTGCGATCATGATAAATGCAGTATGCGAACATTTGTTAAAAATTTTTAAACTTGTATATTGGCACCACATTTAATAATTCATGAATACATAAATGACAGCAACATTAAATGTGTAACAAACATGAGTAAGAGTAATACCAACTTTAGTTTAGTGTTTGCTTTAGGACTGGGGAAGGGAGGGAAAGGAAATTAAGATGAGGTAGCTTAAATTATAGCCTACTTTTCATTCCTTGAAAAAAAATAGTTGAGAGAATATGGCAGAACATTAAGATTTATTTATTAGTGGGTATATGTGTTTTTAATATTCAATTTAATTTTGCATGTTTGAAATATTTCACAATAAAAATGCTTAATAAAAGTAAGTTGCTTATGCAAAAGAAGGAACAATAATGGATAAAAATACTCCTTTCAAGGCTTTTGTGTCTCTTCTTACATTAAAAAGAAAGAGAGACAGTAACTTTGTGTTACAGCACAAGTAGGAAAAAGTTTGGAGCATTAGCAGATTTTTTTAAAGAGTTAAAAAACCATTTGGTTAAAATATATACAATCTTTTCTCCTAAATGACAGTTTGAAACCGCAGTTATTTTAAACATACTTTTCTTTAAAATAGGCTAAATAGGTCACTGACTTGGTCACCAACTCAGTTGTGTTTCTATGTTTGTGAATGAAGAATGGGCAAATCTCCTCGGAAAATGCTTCTAGTAATAGTTGCAATTTTAGCTATAATGATCAAATACAATGATAGATGTTGCACTTTAATTATAAAAAACTTTCCCAGAGTAACATGGGACCTATGGCAAGTGTCTCTCTAAGTGTGGCTAGAATGTACCTTTTTTTGTGCTAGCCTAGCATGGTTTGGAATTAGCTTGAAAAGGTGGGGAAAGATCCACAGTCCAAGAACTGGTCTACATTGCCAGGGCTTCTCTGGAGCACTGAAATGCCAGGACCCTCTTCTTGCATCTAAGGAGTCCTTGCAGGTGTCTGCTTTCCCCTCCTACATCATGTCATTCACATCTTTTGGAATATGGTCCCGTTCACCCAGTCCTCTTTTCTCTGGAAACATCAACCCATCCCCATTCGGTTTCATTTCGGTCCTGCCCTTCCCCCTTAAATTGACGTTCTGTCTCCAGCCCCTGGACCCTCAGGTTTGGTCCAGTGCCCGGACATCAGTCCTGCAGCAGGGGCCTCGGCCAGAACTGGGACAAAGCCCAAGGCTCCCAGACCCCTCTCCAGGAAACCCTGCTCTCAAGCACTGCCATTTCCAATGTTTCCTTGAGCTCGCC
This sequence comes from Talpa europaea, assembly GCF_964194135.1. Lineage (NCBI taxonomy): Eukaryota > Metazoa > Chordata > Mammalia > Eulipotyphla > Talpidae > Talpa > Talpa europaea. The sequence continues at coordinate 66,288,445 of NC_140078.1, forward strand.
CTCCCACGTCTACAGACTGAGGGGGAAAAGGATTTTCTTTTCTTGTTTTCAGTCTGGTTTTTGATTTTCATTCTGCGGTTCTGCTCTGCCTCGCTTTGTTTATCAGCATCAAAGCTGAAACCAGCTGTGTTTGTTTGTGGATCTTTCATTTCCATGAAACCTGCGGATTTTTCTAGGTCACTCTGTGTTCTTAATAATCAAGAAGGTGGTTCACATGGCCACAGAGGAAGGACTGGGGTCAGAAAACCTCAAACCCACAGAGGCCCCTCGGTAGCCTTACCCTTGGCCCGGATGAGTGGGAATAACAATTAAACATACTGATACAGTATAGGTTTTGTTATCTTTAGGGCGAAGTCCCTCAAAGGCTCTGCCTAACAAGGAAATTCCATCTTGCTTATTATTTCTGAGTAATACCCCGTGATAAATATCTCATTTAAAAATCTAGAACCCCAGCAGTTTCCAAAGGGGCAGGAGCATATGTTGGGAATTTCCTTCATATCTTAAGTACTGGAACTTCAGTTGCTTTATTAGGGCCCAACAGCAATCTGAGGACACAGTTGTTGAGTTGTTTAGTTGAGGAGCATTTGCGTGAGTGGAGCCCCGGCCCAGCGGTGGTAAGCCTAACCACTTAATAGGCCATTTGAACTCTAAGGACAGTTACTGGTGCAAAACCCCTGAACCCTGAACCAGGAGAAACAGGAGACAGGACAGAAGCCCTTTTAGAAATTGAGCCCTGAAGCTGTTAACCTCTCCTGCCCAGCTGACAGCACAGGCAGCTGGGAAGGCCATGCTGGGTGCTATTTATCTTTGAACTGGAGAATGTGGTGGTGGGGGGACCGAGTCTCGGCCCACAGCAGAAGCAGCAGCCAGCTCCAAAAAGCCATGTTTCTGCCTGTCCTTCTATCCACCCAATGGACTGACATACATCAGGCTCCCGAAGCAGCAAAGACAAGACCGTATTTGGATTTGTAATTCCCCGGGCATTTGCAGGCAAGTCTGGTTCTCGTTGTCCACTGACTCAGAGATAAAATCAGGGCCTCTGCTCAGCTTGAGACAAGCCATTCGTTTTGGTCACCCTCCCTCTCCGGATGGAAATGCCAGTGTGCTACTTGGGTGATTCCAATCTGTTGGTAGAGTTCCCCTGTCAATCTTCCCACTTCAGTAAGGAATTGCTGTTCTGTGTCTTATGTTATCCTTCTTGCACTTGCCCTTCTGTCCCCATCCCACTTTGGAGGTCTCCAGAAAAAGGGAGGCTGAGCAGGGAGATGTGCGCCAGGGCTGCCTCCACTCTCCAGACAGGTCTGTGATCTCTGTGAAGGTGCCCGTACCTCGAGGGCTCTGCATGACAGTGAGTAGGAAGGTAGGAGGGTGCAGTATTAAAACCTCATCTACAAGAAGATGGCATTGCCTTTCCTCTGAGTCTTAGCAAAGCATGGGCAGAACCAGTCGCTGTGCCCCGAACTCCTGGCACAAATAGCTAATAGTAATAGCAGCTGTTGTCCAGTGAACATGGAGACAAAGCAGGCACAACTCTGAGGGATTCATGCCCATTCACTCATTCATTCCTCATGACAACTCCATGATGTGGGTGTGGATCCCATTTTGCAGGTGGAGAAGCTGAGTCTGTGAGAAGCTAAGTGCCTTGGCCCAGTGGCACCTAATTCCGAAGTGGCAGGCCCTGGCTTCAAACGTAGGTCATCAAGCTCCAGCTTGAGCTCTTAACCTGCAGTCCAGCCAGTAGGAGGGATTTTTGAGCTTCCCATTACTGCTAATAATAATAATAACTGTTGTCAAGTGAGTGCTTGCCTGATGCCAGGCACTATTAAAGAAACACCTTCCCTGCGTTATTGCCTTTAATCCTTGCAGTAACTCTCCTGGGTTGATACAGTGCTTATTTCTCTTTCACACATAAGAAAACTAAGACTTAGGGAGGTTGAGTGACTTGCTCAGCGAATTGTAACTAATTGGTGGAGGAGCCAAAGTTCTAGCCCAGGAGGTCCTGAGAGCTTGGATTCCTGGCCTTTGTGCCTATGTTGGGATGGGGGCTGTTGCTGGATTGATGGCCAGGGCTCCCCCTGGGCCCTGTGCTGCCCTTTGGGGGCCACAATGGGAGAATCTCAGGGAGTCCTGGGATACCTAGAAGAGCTGGAGTTGTCCCTCGTACAGGTAACTAGTCCCATCATCTGTGCCAAGCAGATCTCCCAGCTTCTAGCAAACCATATTTTCTGGGTTTAGTTGCTGAAATAGGAAGCAAATATTGTTTAAAAATGAAAAATGATGTAAAGAATTAAAAAAATTAATAACAAATAAAAATAAAAGAATTTTACTCAGTAAATTATCAGGGAAGCTGATATTACCCAGCGCATCTTTGCCTTCTTCCCTGAGTGGATGAATGAGTGAATGTTTCTACCTGGGAACTAGCCAATAACTAACAGATGTCTGACTTCACCTGTAATTTCTCTAGGTTCCTATTTAGTAATGTGAAGAGACTAAAGGCCAACTCTTGAACGTTCTAGCCTAGGAGGTTTTGAGAGCTTGGATTCCTGGCCAGGAAACTAGGTTCAGAGATGATAAGTGGCATCTCAATTGGTTTGTAATAAACTCCAAATTTGAACACAGGCTTCATAGGTCATCCTGTCTATCTTAACAAACCCACTCCTGATCAGCCTCTGTTCCTGAAGGCAAGAGAAAGGTCAGTGCAGAGCCCTGCAGGAGGATCTCTAAGTGGAGTTGTGAAGATTGATGTGGCACAAAGGCAGTCATTGGTTTGGGATTGCTTAAAAGCTCACTTCAGGGGCCTAGCTGGTGGCACAAGGGGTTAAGCACTGTACTATGAATCAGCCCTCAGCCTCTGCAGCACAAGTTTGATCCCCAGCCAGCCAGAGAGCAACCCACATGGTGCAGCAGACCTCTCCTGTCTTGCCCACTGCTCCCCTCAGCAGTGTACTTCAGTCAATCTGCCTGTTCTGTTCCCCACTCTGTGTCTGGTAGATCCTCTCACCACCACCCCCCATCTCTGGCTTGTACCCCAGCTCTTGTATGCATAAATAAATAAATAAATAAATCTTTTTTTTAAAAAATAAAGCTCACTTCAAGTGGGAACTGATCAACTGAAAAATTTAGTTTTTGAAGTTGATCAACAATTAAAAATATATATTCCACCACAAACGATTGCTAGTTAGTGCTGTGGCTCAAAACCCAAGTCCATGAAAGCAGGCATGTTTAGGCTATGGGAGAACCTGGCCTCAGGTTGGGGAGAACAGATGGGTGTCCAGAAGAATCTGCCTCTCTGAGAAAACTAATTGATTAGCACAGCCACTCATCCATCTGTCTAGAAATACGTATTGGATGCCCACTAAATCCAGGGCCTTGTGCCAAGAAAGAAAGCCCCAGTTGCACCCTCACAGGTAAAGTGTTCTAGCAAGGAATACTTTTATGGAACCCGCTCAATAAATGCTGGTGAGATATCATATGGGAAACATGGGTGATTCATAACTTTGTCACCAGGAATTGCCTCCTACAAAAGAGGTCATTTTAGCTGAGACATGACTGGTAAGTGAGCTATATGAAAAGCAGGGAAGAGTATTCCGAACAATGGGAACAGCATGTGTGGAGGCAGGAGGTGAGAGAGCCTTTGTACAGATAGAGGACTGGATATATATGTGGTCATTCATGTAATCAGTGTCTTAAAGAAGTTATATAGTCAATAAACTCATCTTGATGGATGCCCTCTGCATGTCTCACCTTGCCTTCCCACAGAAGTGGGGAGAGGGCAGCATGCATGCATATTTCAAAGTTCTTGGAATATTCAGTTAAAAACGATCCCTCTAATGATTCTGAATGAAGACTTCTGATGGTTTAGTTCTCCTGGAGGGATCAGATCTGCTCACCCATTTCCCTGGAGAGAAGTGTGGACAGAGGTTGCTCTATGCCAAATCAATAGTTCTTCATTTTGGAGGAGTTCTTGAAAATGTTTTGAGAAGGGACCCTTTCCCCATGAAAACAGCACACAGAAAATATCAGATATTGCATGTCATTTCAAGTTCTCAGGCATCTCCTGGAGCCCACCCATAAAGAAGGGATGCAAGCGCCACCGGTGAGCAGCTGTTTTTGTTCTCACCTTTGGACTTCCCTTTGGAAACAGTGCTGGAAACAAGCACGGAATTCCCTCTGTCTAATGCATGTCACTCTTTCCTGCACGTGCAGACTTCCCCTTACACATCTCAAGTCCCCACTGCTAAGGAACTGCACTGGGTGAATCAGTCATTCATGTAATCAGTGCCTTGAAGAAGTTATATAGTCAATAAACCCATCTTGATGGATGACCCTTCCCACGGAAGGAATAAATGATATTATCACATGTCTATTTATTTTTTAGACAGCATTTTCTTTCCCATTTATTTTCTTCCTCAAAGGAGAAAGCAGCAGTGGGAGAACTGCTTCTCTTCAAATTCTCATCAAATACTAGCTTAAGTATTTGCAAATGGCAAGATGTTACAGTATTAATGGCTTTCTCCTACACTGCTCATTCTAAAGTTGACTTCTTTATGGGCCTGTAAGAATCACCCAGTACTGCCGCCTAATTAAAGCAATACATCCTTAAAATTGATATTAAAGAAGGCCCCTATCCAATGTATCCCCTTTCCACCACTCCTATCACTCCCTTCCACCTCTGCAGCCAGGCACCTGCTACCCCAGGGCCTTTATACGGCTTACAATTTTCTTCCCCCGGATAACCACATAGCTTACTCACCTCTTGTTCAGATGTCACCTACTCAAGGAGGCCTAATTTGATCACCCCTTCCCGGGTTTATCTTGTACCTTTCACACCTAACATACAATTAATTTTGTTTATATGCCTCATTCAGGCAAGCATGTAGACTATTTTGTTCACTGTGCACAGTATAGGATGTGCCTATATTCACACATGAATATTAAGGGTATTCAATATATTTAATATTTCTGGATGGCTTTAAGGAAAACAACCATCTCAGGGATCAGAATATATATGTAGTCAATCAAGAGGTTTACCTTCCAAAGCTCAAGCATCACTCAGGCCTAGAGAAACGAGAATATCTCACTTGCCAAGCTCCTGGGTTTCTCTCTAGCCAGCACTCTTATGAAAACAATTACACTTCTGATTTGGAGAAATGACTTCTACACTCTCATGGGCTCAGGACCCTCTCAGCAGAGAGGACCCCCTGATGTATGCGGTGATTGTCCAAGGAAATGAATCAACCTTCTGGGTCTCTGTCCTCTGTTATTTCTTCCAAATTTTCCTGATATTAAAAGCCATTGCTATTTTGGGTGAAATAGGATTCCTGCCCTCAGGTTTTTAGCCAAGAGAAAGCTTTTATTCTTTTGTCCATGGCAGCACTTCCCCTTACCCAAGGAACCTTATATGACTCAGTTTCCCCAAGGATCAAGATGCTCTGGCTATTGCTATCAGTGGCATTTACATCCCCTTTTGGCAATTTTGGTAAAAACCAAACAAAAACTCAACTTACTTTTTGATCTTTTTGCCTCATCTCACATGTGCAAATATCCCCAAACTATTCTATCACCTTTTAAAAAAAATTTTATTTTTATATTCCCCATACAATTGCAACCCCCTTATTTTGACCCTAATCCCTCCTCCCCTCTGCCCATAGTGTGTCCCTGGTTCATATTTGTTTGTTGATTCTGATTTTTTCTTTCCTATAGTTATTCTTTTTCCTGCTCCCTTATTTAGGTTTTCTAGATTCTATCACCTTTTAAGTTCTCTTCCTATGTGTCCCTGAATCTGTAGGTCCTAGTGTTTCAAACTTTTACCAGTGCTATAGAGATATTAAATTAAGCATTGCAGCTTAGTGTGGAATGTGTAGATACTTGAAGGAGGATTTAAAAGACATTCTGATTTCCTAGAAATGTAATAGTATATTGCCTTGGAGCAGAGAGAAATGCAGGAAGGAGCCTCCTTTTCCAGCACCATGTCTGCTGCTCTTCAACGCAAAGGAGGTTAAATCATGAGCCGAATGCAGAGCATGTGAAAGGTTGAGGATGTGTTCTGTTTAGGAGACCCTGTAAACGGACTTGTTTTGCTGGGTGGAGGAATGAATCATTTCAGCCATGCACACCAGCTGCAGCCTGTGGAAGTAAACCGAGGGCTTTCCCACAGCATGCGCTGTATATTTCATTGTTAGAGCTTTGCATTTTGACAGGTAGTTCTTATCCTTCTGGAAAGAGAGGTCTGAAGCCAGCAGCTGGAGGAAGACCTGGCAGGGCCTGCTGTCTAAATTGAGAGCAAGCATGTGCAGCAAAACCTCATTATAACATGACCTGTTATTACGTGGATTTTGATATCCCATGGGGCAAATATGTCTCCTAGCATAGAACAACTCCATACTGCAGACGCCTGTTGCAACTTGTCTAACCTGGAAAACAACATTATCCCAGAATCCTGTGTTATAGAGGGGTTTGTGCCATTTTTTAAAAATTGACACAGATCATGAATTACATATACTGGGTAGAGTAATAAGACTGTGTACAGTGCATGGCAAGTGCTCATTGAGGTCCTTCCTCCTGTGGAACTTACAGTGTAGAAGGAGAATGGATTAGACAGATTAGAAAAAGATTCCCAATTCTTTGCAATGTGCTTTTGCAGCACCTCCCCTAAAGAGATGGAATTCTGGTTCACCTCCTTTTGAATCTGAACTAGTCTTGAGACTTTTCTTCAGCCATCAAAATGCAGTGGAAGTGATAATATCCAGTTCTGAGCCTGAGCTTTAGGAGACCTTGTAGAATCCTTCTCTCTCTCTCTCTCTCTCTCTCTCTCTCTCTCTCTCTCTCTCTGTGTGTGTGTGTGTGTGTGTGTGTGTGTGCGTGTGTGTGTTTGTTTCTGTCAGAATTCTGCCTGCCCATTCTAGCCTACTGTCCAGCCACAGTTATCCTAAACCAGATCACAGCCAACCATCTACATATGAGAATGTCCAGCCAAGATCAGCAGAGCCACCTAATTACCCACTGCAGACACACAAGTGAGCCCACCCAAGATCAGATTAATCATCCGGTTGACCTGTAGACTCATGAACAGTAGTACACAGTTGCTGTTTTAAGCCACTGCATTTCGGTGTGCTTAGTTACACAGCAGTGGTCAGCTCACACTGGGGCGTGGGTGATATGTAAGTAAACATAAGGGAGAATTCAAATGAAAGGCAACTACCTTGAAGGAAGTAAAACATGGTCACATGATGGAGAGGAACTTGCACAGGGTTATTTCCTGTAAGAAAGTGAGTGGCGGCCTTTCTGAGGAGGAGACAGGTGAGCTGAGACCTGAATGATAATTTGATGTTGACTGTGGAAGAGCTAAGGCAAAAGCTTCCCAGGGGCAGAGAGAGCATGTGTGATGGCCTCAAGGCAAGGCTGAGGAGTAATGAACAAGGTCTGAGACGGAGAGAGAGGGGCAGGAGCCATACTCTGTGCAGCCCTGTGAAGCTTGAGTGAGAAATCGGGATTCTGGTACATGACTGGAGGAGCCAAGGAGGACACTGACACAGGGCAACAACATTGTATTTTTTTTTTCACTACCTGGCCATGGTGTGCTGGTCAAAGTGGCTGCAGGAAGCTAGTCAGTGGATCACCACACCAGGCAGATGTGAGATGCTGGTGACCCAGATGAGGAAGGCTCGGATGGGCCTGCTGCTGCCCTCACCACATTCTTCCTTGTCTGGGGCTGCTGCTCTCCCCAGCTGTGAGGGTGAGGGTGAGCACCCAGAGTGAGGTAAGAGGATGAGCACCCTGAGTGAGGTGAGAGCCTGTCGCCTTTGTCTCTCCATCTCCAGTGCCGCACACACAACAGGACCTCAGGAAACACTTGCCTGAGGGAAACTCTTCTCTAAATTTTTGATCCCTAATACATGCTCTGCTCTCCTACCCAGCCCCCTCCCTTCCCTTTCACTCGGTGGCTTGAGATGGAGCTCTTCCTTTTTCATAGTCAGTGGAGGCCCCATAAAGCAATCCAGGACATGGCCTTTGTTATTACAAAGCGTATTTTCATGGCTCGTGGCCATCCCCCAGTGGGTTCCTCTCCCAGGCCTGGACTGCAGTGCGTGACTGGGCTCTGTTTAGGGCTCAACCTGACTCATCAGGTGACCATGGGGGAGTCTTCAGGCTTCCCGGCGCCTCTATCTTATGCCATAAAATCCTTCTGGTTCTCACTTCCCACCAGCCCACCTCAAAGGCCCATGACTGTTGTGATCTAGTGTTTACAGAGAACCCTAAGCAATGTAGGCAAACTTTGGGAACAGATGCTACATTTGAGACCCTGCCCTGATGAGCAACACTCCCCAAGTGCCTTGGGAATCACAAATAAAGGAACTTTATGAGGATATAACCTTATTATTTTTATCCTGTCTCTCACTGCCCTTTTATTAGTAGAATTGTTTGGGGCTGGCCTTTTTCTTTCAACTGGCATAAATTTTCTTTGACTCAGCTTAGCTTTTTTTTCTCCTCTTTTCCTAGGGAGGTAGGTGGAATTTAGAATTAAAAAGTAGCAATGCAGTGGGAATGCAGACTTGTCTTAAATTTCACAGCAGTTCATGAACTTCAGGAAATCTGAACACACAGTATGCAATTAAGAGCAGGAGGGTTTTTTTTTTTTTTAATCAGTTGTGAAAGAGAAGATGGCGGCCAGAGAGGGGCAGCTAGCAGGCCTCTGAGGCCTAGGAGGCTGCTGTAGGACAGGGCAGACAATGGCCTGTTGGCAAGCCAGATGCCTTGCCAGCCTTTTGATCTCTTATCGCCCAACCTGTCCAGGACAGGCATGGCAAGTCCTTCTAGGTGGAGAGATCAGGGCCGGGGTCCGAGAACTCTGAACTAGGCTCAGGTAAGACTGGGGGGCCCTGAGGGTCTAACCTCCTCTCCCAGATGATTTTCCCCTGAGCCACCTAGTGATACTGAATGTCTGGTGTTTGTCACCCTTTGGAGCTGCAGTTTTCCAACAGGCAGGAAACTGAGGGCTAAGAACCAGAAAGAGATCATCGGCTGCAGTTATAAAGAGAGAGACGGCCATTAGCCAGCAGCAGGAAGAGAAGGCAATAGGCTTCCTTTGAAGCTGGTTCTCTCTCTCTTGTCTTGGCTCAGCATTGAAGTAGGAAGGAAGGTGCCACTCCTGCTCAGGAGATTGGGAGAAGCCTCGGGCTAAGAGCAAGTGCTGGGTCCAGGTCATGCTGCGGCTTTGCCCTTGGACATGTCATGTCTCTTCACCTTTCTGAGTCTCAGTTTCTTCATCTGTAAAATGACATATATACATATGTAAGCCTCCCGTGAGGGATTATTTTGAGCAGTGCATATACTGATCTGCATAAATCCCCAGTGATTGTTGCTGGTGCAAGAGACTTCATAAATGGCTCTCTCTTAGAATAAGATTTGATAGATGTGAAGAATAGGGGTCTTTGGAGGCCCACAAACCTGGGATTGAATTTAGCTTAATTATTGAACTTCCTGTATGACCTCTAAGCAAAGCACTCAGCAACTGAGCCATAGCTTACTCCTCTGTAAGAGGATAGTAAAAGTTTCTACATGATCATTCATGGTAAGAATTAAATCCAGTTATGTCTAATGCACAGCCCAGGGTTTAGCACACAGTTCCAGGACCGTTTGGTTGTTCTTGCTATTCTGATTTTATTCTAAAGCTATACTGTGTCAGCCAGAAGGCCTTGTGTGTTTTGTGGGGTGCCGTTCTCCTTCTTGCCTGTCACTGAGTCACTGCAGGGCCTCCAAAAGCTCTTGAGCTAAAACAGCCCACAGGGATCATGGCTGGCTGGTGAAGGCCACCTGTGTAGTCAGGAATCAGGCTTGGCATCCTGGTTGACAACATCAGAATAACTGACTTCTGTGTGCTGCTTAGTCCATGTACATCCTCTGTAAAGAATTCTTGTAATAACCCTGCTCAGTAATTTTGTTTTTCTCATCCCCATTTTACACCAAGGTAACTGAGAGGTTATATCATTTTCAAGGGATCATATGGGCTAGTCAGTGTGAAATGATGGAGATTTGAACCCAGGCAACCCAGGACCCCAAATTACCTGCTATTCTCTATCAGTCAGAAGCACCCTGGGTCAGCCAAGCCAGGAGAGAGAGGAGCAGGGGCTAGATCCCTTCTGTGAGTCAGAAGTTCAGAATTGGGACCCAAAAGTCTCCATTCCTTTAGTGGGTATTTCTCTATCCCTGACTAGTGGGTACTTGTGTGTCATTGGGACTAGCGAGAGCCTGAGAACTGGTCCCAGGGAGGCAGAGGGCCCATTCTGACCTGTGTCTGGAAGGGATAGTTAATCTGGCCTCTGACTCACTGCAGAGAAGTTATGGGACTCTGGAATTGGAAGGGACAGCCTTGGTAGTGAACTTGAGCCTCTGCAGTCCTGGTAACAAGCCACCATCCATTGAGCTGTCCAATGAGGGTCAACCTGTGGACATCTTGAATCCTCAGATGGCCCTATGAATCACTGGTCCCCCGTGTACATGTGCAGGATACTGAGGCAGTGCAGGTTCCCAGAGGCACAGGGGCTCTCCCCACACCTTTCAGCTGATTTGAGTGTCAACCAGAACCCCCAGTGCTTGCCAAGACCATGGTGGCCTTTTCTGGATCCCCTGTCATGGGGCATTCTCCTCAGGCGTTCTCTGGAAGCAAGCCTGTCACTTGTGGGATGGCCCTTTTATTTAGGAGCACTGGCCAGATGACTTGGGGGATAAACATTTGTTTTATTAGAATGTTTCCTTGACAGACTTCAGCAAAAGAAGGTCTTATCAAAGAATTCATCACGGATTTGAGAGAGAAACGGATCTCTACCAAATGGTACAGATAAACAAGAGGAACTTGGGAGCCAGATGGCTCTGGATCTGGGTTTAAATCCAGGCCCTTTGGTTGTGGTGCTGTGAAGCTGTCATTGCTCACTCCTCTCTGTACTTCAGCTTCCACTTTGGCCAAATGGGAATAACAGAGCCTATGCATCAGAGCACTTCTAAGAATCAAAAATAGCACATGGAAAGTCTTGGGCCTTTATAAGAATTCAGCACAAAGTTCTCATATTAGCAATTATTATTACTATATCAACCCCAACACACATGCAAGAATAAATGTGTGTATTCTTTTAGTTCTAAAATACCCCAATCAATAGTTCTTTGGAAATGAGGAGAAACACTGCCTCAGTGTAAGGGCACTTATCAATGTAAGCTACACTGTCATTTCAGAAAAGCTTAAAGATAGGGAAGTCATTGTTTTAGGACTCTGGAAATGTGTGCTTCCTCCTCAAAAAAAAAAAAAAAAAAAAAAAAAACTTTGTAGATAGAATCACTCTCACTTAGGTTGATGGCCTGTGGTGGGCTGTGTTGATTCCTGAACTAAGTGCATGCAGGGGGAGGATGAGATGCACGTGGGCTCAGGAGGGTCCAAGCAGTGGACTGGCAAGCAAAGACAGAGGACAGTCAGGCTTTAGCTATGCAAATGGAGGAAGAAGTCCTAAGTTGCAAAGGACCACATGCTTATAGCCCAAGGCACATCCAGCTACCCCAACCTTCCCTTTTATGGCTGGCCTCCAGCTGGCCATCATGTTGCTTCTTGGCACTGTCTTCCAGCTTGCTACCAGATGACTGCTGTGGACCCCACCATCCTGACTTCCCTCACATCTGTTGCTCTTCATGTCATCATTCCAGATGTAAAAGGCTTGCAAAGAATAGAGTAAATCATAAAGTTCAATGATCATATTAATGGCTAACATTTATTGAGTGCACACAAAATATATCCTCTCAGGCCATTCTCAGGTAACTCTATGGAATGATGACTATTGTCAGTGCCATTTTACAGATGAGACAGTCAAGGTACAGAGAAAGTTAAATATTTCCTAGTAAATTGTGGAGGTGAGATTCAGTCTGTCTAACATCAACAGCCCACATCTTACCCATGCCTCTATGTGTCACATCCTGTAATTCCATAACATTCCAGAAATATTTACTTTGAGATGGGAATGCTGGGAGGGAAGAAGGTGGTACAGGTTTTTGAACATTTTGAAAAATTTTGAAAAGAGTTTAGGGCTTGGGAATCAAATCTGCTTGGGAGTCAAAGTTACTTTAAGGTCACACAGCCTATAAAGGCGGCTTCAACACCCTGCAGTTTGTTCAGCACCCGGAGGAAAATCTACAGTTTTTAGTGTTCATTATTGAAGAAAGGTCCCTGTTCTAAAATGCCGATGCAGAGACACACTCCCCTGTGCGCCCAGTCTGCCCCTGCAGTGGGTGCTGCTCCCCTCTGGGCTCAGACTGCAGGCCAGAAGGGGCCTGGTGTGGGCGAGCCTCCCAGCTCACCTCTGGCTCCTCTGGGAGCCTTCTGCCTGTTTCAAGTAGTCTTTATTAAAGAAAGGTCCCTGTTCTAAAATGCCCACGTGGGGGATGCGCTCCCCTGTGCGCCCAGTCTCTAGTGATCATTATTGAGTCAAAAGAAAAACATATAAAGAGATTCTTAGTTTGGCCATTTGGGGCAATCGCTTCATAGCAAAGAGAGGGAAGCTGAGGCACTGAGAGGTCACCCAGCTGAAGTTTTTGGACAGTTAACAGAATTTATTTGAAAAAAAACCTCATGGAGTAGTGGAAACAGTTCAAAACCAGATTTGAGTTTATTGACAGGTTAAACCTAGCCCCAGTACTTACTATATGACCTTGGGAAAGCCCCTTTTTCCAATCAAACCCCATGCTCCCATCTGAAAATGAGGCGAGTGCTACCCCTTTGCAGGATTATTTTGGCTATCACATATACAAAGTGCTTGGAATGATACCCGGCACATAGTAACTTCTAGGCAAATAATACCTATTATTTTCTAGAAGATTCCAAATATCCACACCACCCCACAGTCAAAAAAAAAAAAAGAAAGTCACTGGTACTCTTTAAGCATGGAATTGCTTCAATTCTTTTTCTTTCTTTCTTTCTTTCTTTCTTTCTTTCTTTCTTTCTTTCTTTCTTTCTTTCTTTCTTTCTTTCCTTCCTTCCTTCCTTCCTTCCTTCCTTCCTTCCTTCCTTCCTTCCTTCCTTCCTTCCTTCCTTCCTTCCTTCCTTCCTTCCTTCCTTTCTTTTTCTCTTTTTTTTTAAACTTTTTAAAAGGCTAGGTTTATTAGGAAAAGGAGAAAGAAAAAGAGAGTCACCTGCATAATCAGGTGGGCAGGAGCGCAGTCACTGCTGCTTTGCTAAGGGAAAGGGTTTTCTGCCTCAGTTATTTTTCTGATGCCACACACGTTTTTATGGGCTATGATTGGGATTGCGTGTGGTGTAAGGAAAGCTAATTGCCAGGAATGATATCCCCACAACAACACATTCTCACTTTCAGTTCCCTGTGCCTCTTGTGGCAGCAAATGTTTCTCTAGCTGCAGGACTGATGTCTGAGGTGCACATAAGTGGGTGACAAAGCCTGCCTGCCCCCCAGTCCACTCTCTGGGCTTTTTCTGAAGGGTTGCCAGGATGAAACCGTAAAAGGTGAGGCTCCCTAGCTGCTGTCTTTGTTCTCTTGCTAGCTGGAATGTCTCATAATGACAGGCAGGAAAAGACCCTTCAATGCCCAGATACCATATTCTTTCAGTGACACCATCAGGTTTGCCTCCCTGAGTCATATAAACCTCATAGATGGCGGGAAAACCAGTCCTCCCTGGGTTGGGAGGGCAGGAACCACCAGAATATTAGCCAATGTGTGTGACCTTGTGTTGACATTATCTTGTGAAGAAGGAAGAAGTCTGATAATATGATAAATGGAGAATTTTTGTGAACTGTTAAGTTAATCGGAAGGATTGAAAGAGTCATTCACTTGGTCTGTCAATTCCCAGTAAGAATTCATTGAGCACTTGCTATGTGGCAGGAGCTTTGTTAGTGTTTTAAAATGTAGATTTAAGTATTATTTAGATATGGCGAGGTCAACAGATCAGGAGACAACTGCCATTAAAATGATAGTTTATTACAGTGTCCACGAAGGGGAAATCGCCATGCTTACAAAGCCCACAGGGATGCATCAGGGTCCATTAGGAGGCAGAAAAAGCAAGGGGGAAACAGTGGGCAAGAGCCTTCATTATGGTTTCCAAAGTCAAGGAAGGTAAAACAGGCTTAAGATTGTCGAATATGAATAATTTCAGCAGACTTTAGGGCATAGGGGAGGTATCTGACAACTGATCCCTAAGATGATTAGTACAGGGGACTATTAGCTTGGAGTATAAGAATTCTGCGATACCCATTAGAGGTGATTGAGGCTGTGGGTTTGGTTGGTTGCTGTGTATATGAGTCATTTATTATCTTTAGGAGTTGACTAGCTCTAGGGTGAACTCTCTCCTTTTGGTCAAAAGACTCCCAATGTCAAAAGAACAGAAATAAATATGTGTAATACAACAAGGCTCAAGGGCATACACAGAACACAAAGCAGACCTGATCCCTGTCCTCATAGACTGTTCCATCAAGCAAGAAAGAAGGCATCAGCTTATTGATCATTGTAAAATGCATCAAGAGAAGAAAGAGGAAAACAACAGACTTCTGTGGAATTTATCATAAATAAATATCACGGATGGCTTGAAAGTGCCCTCTGCATGGAAAATGGGTGTGGAGAAGGAAGCATCTTTTCTAGTGATTAGTTGGTCAAAATTGAACAAATGGACTAGGAATAAGAGCATGTCAAAAATGAGAAGAAATATAATGATTTTCCAAGGGGGAAGGCCAGAAGTGAGGGAAGGGCAAAGAAGAAAAGGGAAGCTGCAAATTTTGGAGTTTTCCTTGAATATCTTTATCACATTCCAGTCTTGATGGCCAATCTGACCATAGACCATCTGTTCATTCTCCCAGTATTTTAGCGGTGAATTAGAGGATTATTGCCAGAACCCTTTGAACTCCAGGGAGAGGGTCCTGCAGAATAGCCACCTCTTCCAATCCATGCGTCATTTGGCTCCTGGCCCTCCATCCACACTCACCTTCCAATCCCAGACCATTTGGAACCAACCTGGAAGCCATTATCTCGTCAAGTTACATTGTCACATCAGCAAGTGGGAAACTATCACCCTAGAGATAAGACTTGGAATTTGCTTCTTTTTTGGCTGAGGTTCATATTCTGACCATGCTGTTAGCCTGCTCCTTTCCAGTGTATAGCCTGGCATTCTCCTCTAAAGGCACCAGGGCAGACCATTCTAGAACAAGAACTTGCAAGGGGGGTGATTCAAAGCACCATTCATCTTTGGGAGGAAAGGAGAATTAGTACATACAAGGAAGCTTGGAAGGTGTCATCTAAAGGTACAACTTGTGTTTCTTTCTATCCCCAAACTTTGGGCACCACAAAATGATAATCAAGCCCAATTAATTGCTCGTCATGTCATTTTAAAAGAAGATGAATAGTGAAATGTTTTTAAATTCCTGACTTAATTGAAATCAGTGTTTATATGACTTGCCAAGGTTTTAAAAATGTGTGTGACGGGTTGAAAATGTTAGCATAAGGAGAGTTTCAGGCACATCAGATGCAAAAACATTGAAAACCATTCGTCTAATTTAATTGTCAAGTTGTGCCAAAAATGCTAACGTGATATCTTTGAAGAGTAATTGGTACAAAGAATATCCTCAAAGAGAAATATTTCCACACGTCTGGCTCTTATCTTACCCTCATTAAATTTTTCCCTCCCCATTGGCAGAGTGTTCACGCTCCTTCCCTGCCCCTTCCGCACCGGGACCCAACTTGCTCGGCAATTTTTTTAGCCACTGAACTTTAACATGTTATCGGAAGATTCCTTCTCTCAGATTTGGCTGAAGATAATCATGGAGGGATTTTTAATCCTTTGTTGCCGCCAAATGTGGTCTTCTTGTGTATTTGTTTAATCAGATATGTTGGAAAGTTGCTGCCTGCTTGGCTCCTTGGAGACGAGGATACCTGCTCACTGAAGTGAGATGAATTCTGGGGTTTCGGTGGCATTTCCTTGAAGTGGGTCCAGAGGCAACTTTTAGCCCCTCTCCCTCAATTACATTACCCAGAAGTTCCTGGAATGGCCCCAGAGAGAGATGAATGAAAGGTGAGGAAAATGAAGAACCTATTCCATTTTCATCACTCTAACAGGAAGTGGATAAAGAGAAGCTGTGCTCCCTGGGAAAATGGGTGATGAGAGCCACCCACGGTGTCCCTGAGCCACCCACTTTTTATTCTGCTTGCCTGGCCATGGTGACCTGACAGCTTGCATCCTCTTCCTGCGTGGTGATTGTGTTTGCATGGTCTGGACTGCAGAGCCACCTCCAGCCATGTTCCTGCGCCCCCGTCCTCTGCTCCACCTCCACTTTTCCATAACATTTTGCACCGTCCAACACTCTAACAACTGTTCGTTTATCTTGTTCACTTGTTCATTTATCTTGTCTGTCTCCCACCCTGATAGAATTCAATCTCCTTGAAGGCGAGGATCTTTGTCTTGTCCCCTATGTGCCCAACACATTGTACTCAGCAAAAATTTGTTGACATTAAAATAAAGATTTAAGTATTTGCAAAATTAATTGACATAAAGACTTCTCTATTAAAAAAATTGGGCACTTCTGTCAACTAAACAGTATGATTATCCATCATAGATTCCAACCATAAAAAATAAACCTAAAGAGATTTTTTTTAAGGCATTGAATGGCAAAAGACTGACTCTTCCACTGATCACTTAAAGATCTTGATATCAGGAATGTGGTAATCAGCCAGAGCTTTGCTCCAGCTAGCCAGCAGGATGCCTTGTTCCTGTGCTACTGGACAAAGCTTTTCCTGCCTTTCCCTTCAACTGGCCTGCTGAAAAGGTTCTGCTTTGATAGTTGACTTCCCCCATCAACCTCACGCTCCACAGTGGGGTCCCTGAGAACCCAGGCCCTTGACTTCTGTGATGCAGAATCTGGGGAAAGATATATGTATGTCAGGGGAAGAGTTTGGGCTGGAGAGAGGCATTCCTTGGAGAATAAAGGAAATTTATGTTGGAGAAGCTTTGGGAGACAAGGGAGTGGGAGCAACTGAGAAGACTGCAAGGAATGAAGGAAGTGGACACAGTATACCGCATGCTTTTCTGAACAGGGGTAGTAATTTCGTGCCTTCACCAATCTCACTTGGGGTACCTCCATCCCTCCTGATGTTAGATATGAACTTGAGTCTTGTTCTGGCTAATGAAATATAAATAGAGGTACTATGTACCACCTCTGGAAAGAAACTTCTAGAGTCATGTGTGGTTCACCTTGCTCTTTCCTCCCCAGCTTTCTGACTGTGGAAACGTGCTGAGGTGGGGCCCCGGTAGCCACAATTGGCAAGGCCTTTTGCTGACCCACAGTCAACATATAGCATGACCAAGGGATTATGGAAAATCACTAAGATTTTAGTTTGTTATTGCAACATAACCTGGCATATCCTAACTAATATGTGACCAATGCTATTTAGATTGGTATGACATTCAATTCAAAACTTGAATTTTTAAAGAGTCTTTTCATTCATTTGTTCATTAATTCATTCAACAAATGTTTGTTGAGAACCTACTCTGTGTCAGACCCTGGATAATGGACCAAAGATGAAAAAATTAGCAATACAAACAGAAATCTTTGCCTTCAGTGAGCTTATACTTACTTGAAGAGGGAGATGACTTAAAAAAGATAAATTTCGAATATATTTGTCAATTATAATGTTTTCTGCTTAGTACCATTAATAGAGCCAGGACCTCCCTGGTGGCACAAGGGGTTAAGACACAACCTATGAAGATATCTGTAGCCACTGCAGCACAAGTTCGATCCCTGGCCAGGGAGCAACCCACATGGTGCAGCAGACCTTTCCTGTCTTGCCCACTGCTCCCCTCAGCAGTGTACTTCGGTCAATCTGCCTATTCTGTTTCCCACTCTGTCTCTGGTGAATCCTTTCACACACACCCACACCTCTGGCTTGTACCCCAGCTCTTGTATGCATAAATAAATAAATCTTAAAATTAAAAAAAAAAAATAGAGTCAGACGAGAAGAGGCTATGAAAGGTATAAAGTCTTACTGAGAATGTCATATTGAAGGAAGACCTGGAGGAGGTGAGGGATTGAGCCTTGCTGAGAGCAAAGAGGGAATGGTGGGAATGGTAAATGCAACCTGCAGTGGGGATGTGACTGGCACATATTTGCAACCCATGATACGAGTATCATGAGACTTGGGAGAATAGTAGGGGATGAGTCAAGCAAGAACAAAATAAGACCATGCAGGCCCCTTGTAGGCCACCATTAGAACTTTGGCTTTTGCTGTGAGAAGGGAAGTCATTGGAAGGTTTGGGACAGATGTTTGTCAGGATCTGATTTCATTTTGATGGAATTTCTCTGGCTGAGTGGAAAATAGACAGGGGTAAGTGGGGGAGGTAAGGCAGGAGAATATAAAGCCTGTTAAAAATAATCCAGAAAAGAGATACTGAGTTTGGACCAACGTGGTTACAGTGGAACTGAAGGGAATTGTTGGAGTCTTGATGGATTTTAAAGGAAGAAGGCCAAAATTTGCTGACAGGTTGGATGTGAGGTATGAAAGAAAGAGAAGTCAAATGGCGCTCTGAGGTTTGGCCTGAACACCTAGAAGGGGAGAGTTGTCACCATCTAGAATAGGGAAGGTTCCAAGAAGGGATGAATAGATGATGATCAGGACTTTGTTTGGGGAGATGTTAGTTCTGAGATGGCTACTAACCTTTGGGTGCAGTGTGATTCTTCTCTCACCTCCTTGCCACTGTATACTCAGACTACCCGACTCTGCTTTATAAGCATTACCAAGTTGAACCAGGATGGTGGTTTAACTAGCACTGACCCAAACAGTAGATCTCTCATGCCCCACGTGTGACTCATCAGTCAGCAGGCAGCCTTCTGGGAGATACCAAGAGAACATGAATTACTCTTTCAGTACGAACTCACCATTATGAAATGCACTTGGCTAGTGGTGCTCATACACTTGTAATGACCTGACTATAGATTCCACTGAGCTATAAAATAATATAATAACCATTTTAATACACAGCATCTCTCTGCCAAGGCAGCTAAAGAGAAGGCTATGAGCAATAAAATTAGTCCCGAGAAAAAAATGAAAAGCCATTGGAAACAATCACCTTCTAAAAGGAAACAGATTAGAAGGGCCCGAAGAGGGAGGCCATCACCAGGAGTGAAACTTGCCAGATTGCGCTACAACAGTTGTAAGGGGAAAGGCCGGAAGAAAAATTTCCAGGCTGCTGTCTGTGGCTTCACTAATCACCGGAGTGACCTCATTCATCCCCCTGGCCTCATCTTCCATGCATGGGTGATGACTCGTAAGCCTGAAACAGGCCTCCAGACCCCTGTTTCCACTGCCACTGGGAAATCTCAGCATCTTCTCAACCTCATTCCAAATCTAATCCTTTTCCTGGAAAATCCTGGAATCATCGTTATCTCTTCCCTCTCTCTCTCACCCCCTGCACCCCGTATGCCGGCCCTCTACCGTCCACTTCTCTTGTTTCCCTTTAGATTCCCAGCACCTAGAATTTATTTTCCACCCAATCCAGGCCACCATCATTTCCCCACTAGAACACAGCAACCTCCGGCCATTCATGTTGGTTCCACCCTAGTTGTTAATCATTTATAAGGATCTGGTTTTAACATGAAAATTAGATTACGTTCTCCCTTAAAGCCCTCCAGTCTTGTTTCATTTGGATAAAATTCCAAAAAATTTATCAGGATTTCCAGGTCCCATGTAATGGAGGGCTTGCCTATCTTCCAACTATGCTACACCCTACCCTTGGCTTTTCTTAATTGATCTTCTATCTGTTCCTTACACTTTTTTTTTTTCAATTTTCTAGAGGCATGTCTTATTTATTTATTTATTTATTATTTGTTTTTTTGTTTTGTTTTGTTTGGTTTGGTTTATACATGCACTGGGTACAGTCAGAAGCGCGGGAGGGTGAGAGAATTCACCAGAGCCAGAGCGGGGAGCAGAGCAGGCAGAAGGACCGAAGTACACTGCTGAGGGGAGCAGCGGGCAGCAGGAGAGGTCTGCGCGCCATGTGGGACCCTCCTCCGGTGGCCGGGGAGCAGCCGGGGATCGAACCGGCGCCGCAGACGCCGCGGGCAGCTTCGCAACCCAGCGCTCAACCGCTGCGCCACCGGGGAGGCCCTGTTCCTTACACTTTTTAAACCCTTTCTGGCCTCAGGACCTTTGCACATACCCATACCCCTGCCTGTAGTGCTCTTTCCCAAATCTGCACATGGTGGTTTAAGCAGTCTTCCCTGTCTACTCCTGCCCACCTCATTGTAGATTATTCATCATACGACCCTGGCTGTATGTGCTGAGTTGCAAGTGCTATGAGAAGAAGGACTTCTCTTGTTTCCCTTTAGATTCCCAGCACCTAGAATGTGGTCTAATATACACACATTTATAATTTTTTGATGAATGAATGATTAGCATAATAATGACAAACATTAATTGCATAGTTACTTTGTAATGGGCATAATACAGGCATAGTATTGGTCTACTTTGTTTCCTACTTACCTAACAGAGTAGGTGCTCAAAAACTCTTTTCAGGATGAATTTAATTCCTCATGTAACCTGTATTGAAAATGAGAAATAGGGCCTCCCATGATGACGCAGGTTGTTGAGCACAGCGCTGTAAAGCTGTCCGCAGCCTCTGAGTGCCGGTTCAATCCCCGCCAGCCGGGGAGATGCCTACATGGCGAGGCAGACCTCTCCTGTCTCGCCCGCTGCTCCCCTCAGCAGTGTATTTCGTCAGTCTTCCTGTTCTGTTCCCCATCTATCTCTGGTGAATCCTCTCACCCTCCCGTGCACCTGACCTGTACCCCAGTTCTTGTATAAATAAATAAATCTTAAAAAAAAAAAAAGAAAATGAGAAATAGCATGTTATCCCAGAATCCACAGTTGGTAAGTGGTGAAGTCAACTTTGAACCCCCATATTCAGAACAGAGCAGTTGTTCCTGACACATAATAGGAAATTCAATGATGGGATATCATAGGATGAAGGCCAAGTCTAGTTAAATCCTGAGTCAGAAAACAGTAGCCAGGACATTTTCCCTCAGGCCTCGAGACTGCTGCCTCCCCACCGGAGGTAGTAATTTCATTTGAGACATAAGTAAAAAGAAATTTTGAATTTGAGAGAAGTGTATTTTTGGATTTGAAACTTGACAGCAAAAGACTTCTGACTGGCCCTGATTTCAGTTGCTCTTGAATGTGCCTGTGAAGACAGAGTATTTACATCTAGCTCGGCGCAGCCAGCGGTTCTGAGTCTGAAATCAAATGATTATTTCTGAAAGTATTTTATTTTAAAAGCCTTTGAGTGACAAATGATTTAGCAAGTTTTCAACACTGTGCTTCATGTGGTTTCTGTTGCCAGAGGGTGACTTACGGCCACGCCTGGGCGCTCGAACCCCAGTGCACTTACACTGGGCTAGGCAGTCACGTCTTTTTTATTACGTTTAATAAAGTTTAGCACTTTTTCTTTTCTGAGTGGTTTATTGTTCTCCTGATGGCAGCATCTCAGCGAGCCAGGAAGGAGTACCAGACTGGCTGGAGAGAGGGCCATGCAGAGGCAGCGAGTGGATTCCCAGGCCCCAGCAGAGCCGCGCGCAGGGCAAGGGGCCTAGAGGGGCCATGTGGTATCTCCCCAGCCCACCTGGAATCGAACCCACGCTACAGAGGCCAGGAATCAAACCCCACGCTGCAGAGGCTGCAGAAAACTTCACCGTAATCAACCTGCTGCGCCACTGGGGAGGCCCCTAGAGGGCTGATTTGTGCAAGGCCCAGACTCCATCCCCCTCTACCCTGTGACTTCGGAAGCCTGTTGGCCACTAAGTCTTCAACTTGGAGGCAGGCTTAAGCTTTTTGAATACAGATATTTAGTTATTATGGAATACCTATTTAATTCAAAATCTACTTTAAGGTTTATTCCAGGTTTTTTACATGCATCATTTTACTTATTCCTTAAACAACTATTTCACTTACAATTGGGTTTGGTTTAGAATAACAGAAATTCTAAAGCAAAAGTCAGATTTTTTTTTTTTTCTCATATAAAGTCTGGTAGGAGGCAGTGCACGGCCAAGTAAGAAGCGGCGTGATGTCATCAGGGACCCTGGCTCCTTAAACTCTCCGCTCTTCTATCCTAGGGTAGGGATCAGTCTGCACTATGGCCTGCAATCTACTGCCTGTTTTTGTAAATAAAGTGTTATTGGATCACAGACATTCTCATTCGTTTGCATATTATCTGTGCCTGCTTTCCCAATACAGCAGAGTTGAGTAGCTGCCACGGAGAACATATGGTCTGCAGAACTCAAAATGCTTACTACCTGACCCTGAAAGGAAAACATTTGCTAATCCCTGTCCTAGGACATGGCTTCTGCCTTCTGCTTCAAAATGGCTGCTTGAGCACCAGCCTTCATAACTGTATTCTAGGCAACAGAAATAAAGAAGAAATAAAATGGGACCTTCCTTTTCCCTGTGTATACCCTCTCTAGAGATTGCTTATAGCCCTTCTTATATTTTATCAGTCAGAATTTTGTCAAATAATCAGACCCAGCTGCAAAGGAGGCTACAGGCTTTGTAGTCATTATCCTACAGCCCTTTGTGTATCTACACATCAGACCCTATGACTAAGAATGGTGAACAAGGGCCTCCCCGGTGGCGCTGCAGTTGAGCACTGGGCTGCGAAGCTGCCTGCAACCTCTGCAGCGCCAGTTCAATCCCGGCCACCAGGTGAGGGTCCTACATGGTGCGTAGACCTCTCCTGCCGCCCACTGCTCCCCTCAGCAGTGTACTTCGTCAGTCTGCCTGTTCTGCTTTCCGCTCTGGCTCTGGTGAATTCTCTCACCCTCCCACCCTTCTGACTGTACCCAGTGCTTGTATAAATAAATAAATCTTAAAAAAAAAAAAAAAAGAATGGTGAACAAAAAGTAGGGTGAATGACTAGCAGCATTTCTGTCATGAGAATCCTACAAAACGGTTCTCATTATTGCCACATTGTAATAAGAAAAGCTTTCTCTCAAGCACTTTGGCAACATACAAGCAAGCCACACCCCAATTTCACAAATGGTTAAAATGTGAAAGAGATCATTTAGAATTGGGTGATTGAAAGACACCAAAGAAGCACCTTTCTTTTTTAAAAAAATAAGTAACATTCCACTATACTAAAACACTGTAACTGGACTTCCAAGTTCATAGCATCTAAGCTTTCCTTCTTTTCCTTGACTTTGCTTCAAGAGCAGACTGTTGCCTTCCTGGTTCCAAATAGCCACAGATCTCCTCATCATCAAAACCTCAAGAAGAAAGTCATCTCTTGATATGGCAAGGAGATTCCTTAGAATGAGACCTGTGTCCTAGTCATTTTAGGATCGCCCACCCAGCACCTTGCACAGATCTTGGAATAGAATAGATGCTTAGCAAACCATTACCAAGCTGAACACAATTAGATTTTGAGTTCCTTTGAAATAAGAACCGTGTCATCTTTCTCCTTTGTCCAACTTCTTTTACGGTCTTGTTCATGCTGCAAATATTGCGGGTAACTGTATCAGTTAAAATTAGTTCAGTTCCAAGTGGCAGAAGCCCAGCTCAAACTGGCCGAAGCTGAAAAGAATATTTATTGGCTAACATTACTGAGAAGTCCAGGCAGGGGTGGTTCTGTTTGCCGGCACAGCTGGATCTGAGATCTCTCTGCCTCTGTATCTTTCTCTATCTCTCCATCTTTTCAATCCCTATCACATTTATCTCTCTCCTCTCTTTCTGTCTGTACATTGGCCTCTTCCCTTCTTCTATAAAAGGCTGGGGTAAAGGTAGCAGTTTCTCTCACCCATGGTCCTTTCTGCTTAGGATCCTAGAATTATAGACTAGGTCTCTGTAGTTCTCTCTCTCTCTCTCTCTCTCTCTCTCTCTCTCTCTCTCTCTCTGTGTGTGTGTGTGTGTGTGTGTTCACTTATCAGATCGTATGGAAGCATCAGATGGAGCATTTCCCCAACCATTGTGGCCAGTCATTGTGGCCAAAGGTTGAGTAATCTGATTGGCCAAATCCTAGTCAGGAGCCCATCGTGGGACTAGAAAGGAATGGGTCAGCCCCTCCAAGTTCATGTCGAGGTGGAGAGGGTCCAGATTCTGGTTATGCAAGAGCAATCTCGTATTTTCTTTTTACAGACATGGCTCTTGAAATAAAAAATATAAAAACCCTAAGGATGCATAATCATCAGTCTGTTAACAAAATTTTCTCTGAGCAGTTGAATTTAGACACCAGTATGGGGGAAACAGTCAGCCTTACTTATTGCTAAAAAGTGGTTATTCTTTCTTTTTAAACACTGGTAATGGTTTTAGAAAGTAAGTCTTCCAAATAAACCTTACCACTACCGTCTTTACATGTGCGTATTCTCTCTGGTGTCTGGGGCTGATGTTCAGGTCTTTTCCTTGTACATCAGTTACTGTTTATTTGGGATTCATGTGTTTCTTTGACCTCCTGTACAAGGTTGATGGATGGGTTTTTAAGCATCTTTAAATGAATTACAATATATGCCAAACTTATATTTTTGTAATATTTCTGCCAAACTGGACTACAGTGAATGGCTTATTTCCACATTCCTTTGGAATGTGCATGTTCATAAAATTTTACGCCTGTCAGTTGGTGATTTGCCAACATTCATTTGCTATCACATCATGATCTTTTTTTTAAAAAACACAACAAAAAAATTTAAATACAAGTATTAACATAGACAGAAATGTCTTCTAATAGCATGTCATTTTGATGTCTTGGCTGGAGAAAGATGAGCTCCTTAAGCGAAGGTGAAGCTGGAAAGAAGTGGGGGAAAAAGAAAGGAGGGCAACTGGACTGGGTGGGCTTAGTGTTCTTTGGTGTTGCACACTCTCTCAGATCACCAAGCAGGGAGCTTGCTTTCTCTACAGGCAGTATGCAAAAACACTTGGGGTCTTTCTCATGACATCCTCAGACTCAATCTGCATTTTCTTGTTCTGATAGTTGAGACTCTTGGTGTCAAGTAACAATTATACTAATCAAATTGAATTAATTAAAGAGAAGGAAGCAAGGAAAAATATGTCAGCCTAATTAGAAGATCCAAGGTCCTGTTGACTTCAGCTGGATCCAGAAACTCATCTGTTGCCATCAAGATACTACCTTCATCTCTAGGATTTGTTTCTCCTTTATGTTGAATTCTTTCTTAGGCTAACTTTCACATGAAGGTGACAAGGTGTATGCTGCCACTCCAGACTGGCATCCTACACTCTCTGAAGATATGCCAGTTTTCTAACAGTTTCACATACTTTCATTAGACTGTTTTGGGACCCCTGTCCATCCAATGCTGAACAATTTGTCATGGACAAGAGGACACTGCTTTTGACTGATCAAGTCTGGTCATGTGCTCCCGTTTAGATGGAGTATAGACTGATAGTGGAAGAATAATGACTTCTCCAGGAAAATCGGGGTGCTATTATTAGAAGAAAGAGGAAATAGAAACTGGGAGAAAGAAGAGTAGCTCACCATGCCTACTTTTTTGAAAGGTCAACATGGGGACTAAGTGCAAAGATTGCACACCAATATATTCCCCTTCAACATCAGAAGCCTAGAATTTAGAGATGAGGATTTTAGAGAGATCCAAATGAAGACAGGTTAAGTTCAGACAGGTTTTTAGCTTTCATTTTCAAATTGAATATTCTGCCAAATGCCAGTAAATTCTTTTGGTTGAAGTCAAGTTGGAGGACCCAGGCCCCAACTTACTGATTCCTCCCTCTTACCTCCTTCCTAACGCACATAAATATACCCAGTCTCTGAGGAGCTTCTGTGGATTTCCAAGAACTATACATGAAAATATCTGAGTTTGTACAATGCCAAATGGACAGATAGAAAAATTTAAACCCAGGGATATAAAGGAGTTTCCTTAAGTTCTCAAACTTGTCACTCTCTGAGGTGACAGATCTGGTTCTAAATCCAGGGCATCTGATTTCTAGCCCAAAACTTTACTTCTCTCATTTTTTAAAGAAGAGAATAATCAATGCTTTAACTAACTTTCTACTAGGAACATGCCAATATCATCTAAATCTTCTCTCTAAAATTATGACTCCATACTTATCTTTGGTCATTGATACATTAATAAGCCCATCTTTCATGTTCACATCCTAAGCCATGGGGAGGAGATCTAGAGGGTTCTTCCCCACTTGGCACCTGGAGTCTTTTTGGAAGACAAGGTTCAGTATACACAGAAAAAGGGTATTAGGGGCTTAATGGACCAACAGTCTGAGGATCTCCCTTGTGAGATTGATGCTGATTGCTGACTTGAGTAAATTTTAGCATCTGAGCCTATTTTACAAAAAGAATCTAAAGTGAAGGCTCACTATGTACAAGAGATGAAAGCAGAGCTGCTTTGAGTGCAAGGAGTGGCACAAGGGCATTTGGGTTCTGACTAATTTTCATCCTCCAGAGGGTCCTAGGAGAACCTCATGAAAGTTTAGGAGTCCCCAGATCCAAAATGAAAAATCAGACTTAGAAGGAAACCAAGAGGAAGTCAGTCCAGAAAGGGTGGCCAAGAGACCATCAATCTGACCAACGGCGATGATAGTGAGTTTCTGTAGAGCTTTAAGTGTTGCAAAGTTTTTAACCTATATTATCTTTCTGGCTTCCAGTAGCTTTTTGAGGGCATTGACATTATGGTTCCCTCATGGCTGGCAAGGAGCCTTGCATACAAGAAGATGGGGCACTGTTTCAGAGTCAGACAGCTAAGCAGCTAAGTGTGAACCTGAAGGAGTCCAGCCCTTGACTCTGCATTGCCCTGTGCAATGGACAAGCCTCCATTCTGGGCAGACAGGCCAGATTTCACTTGCAAAGAACTGGCCTTAGTCCCAGACAGTGTTAGAAAAAGTCTGGATGAAGGAGGCAGAGAAAGAGGGCTGACATCAACTTTGGAATGACCGGATGGCTAAGGACACAGCCTTCTGGTCCTCGGGGGAATGGGCTGGGGACTTGAATCCTGGCCTCTGCACTTGTTGGCTATATAATCTTAGGCCCACCTAGCTTTGCTCTAATGTGGGAGTAAAGCAGACCCCACTTTGTAGGTTTTTTTGGTGATACACGTAAAACATACAGCACAGAAATGGGGGCTCTGGCACCCCTTTATAATCTGATTCTAGGTGGAATGCTTGTTCCAAGTGAGACTGGGTGTCAAGTATCCCTGTGCCTGCAGGAATGCCTGGTGAGGCTGGGTAACTTTGGACAGGAACAGCAGTTGAGGGCACTCAAATGTCAAGATCTCCCTAAATTCCTTCCTACCCAGTGTTCTCAACTTTTCATGATTTTGTCCCCTGAGGGATATTTGGCAGTGTCTGCAGACCCTTTTGATTGCCATGACTTGAAGGGGACATGCAATTTGCATGTAATGGTGAGAGGCCAATCATGCTGCTAAACAATGCAGAGGACTGCCCCTACCCCACCCCAAATGGTTATCGGATTTCAAGTATAAATAGTGCTAAGGTTGAAAAACCTTGCTCCAACATGACATTCTAATATAGTTTTTATCTCTATCAAAACTTACACTAAGATGCAGATTGGTAAACTTGGTCCTGTAAGCCAAACACTGCCTGATTTTGTAAATAAAGTTTTATTGGAACACAGCCACACCCACTCATTTTTCTACAGCAGCATTTGTGGTGTCACTGCCACACTGTCTTCCTGGGCAGCTGGGTGTTGGCCTGATGCCCAGGAGGGGTGGCGTGGGCAATGCTCCTGGTACCGCACTACTCCAGAGAGAGAGGCCTGGGCTCAAGTTCCCTCAGCAGCTCAGTGGAGATAAGGCCTCTTGCCCCCATGTTGCTCCAGAGGGTGGGGATGGATGAGATCATGTCTGAGCAGCCCCCATGGGCTCCTATGAGATAGAGCGGCCATCCATACTGTGGAGTGGTGCCTTGTTCCCCTGGAAACTGATGATTTGGCATGAAATATGGCCTTGCCCAAGATGGAGCTGAAACAGGCCAAAGCCTGGGGTCAGGCCCTTGCTGGAAGGGAAGGATTAAAAAGAAATTAATCTCGCTTGTTCTCTCTTTGTTCACCATCTCCAGTGGAGGGAGGCCAAAGACAAGGAGGACATTGATGGATAGACTGAGGATGTTGTCCTATGAGACCTCTCTGGGTGCTTTGGCAGGGATCTAGGTTGCACCCTGAAAACTCTGCCCACCGCGGTGCTCAGGCCCCGTCATGGGGGGACTTCCTTCCAGTCTCATGTTATCAGGGAGGTCTCCCAGGGGCACGTATTTTCTTAGGTCACTAATTTAATTTCAGTATTAACTTCCAACAGCTTAGTTGCTAAACAGATAGTTAATTGAGCTTCAAAAGAGGTAAAGAGGTAAGATGCATGCAGATGGGAGTTCAGCTTGGAGGAGGGGGCAGATTTTACAGTGTTGGGGTAAGCAAGCACTTCTTTGCCCTCCAGTACGTCCTTCTTTCCAAGAAGCCGTTGTGAGCAGAGCAGCTTGACTTAATACTACATTCCACGGATGCTTCTTGGGACCAGAATCTCAGAGTTAGCCATTTCTTTTGGGGAAGGAAGAAAATCTAGAGAAACTTTCAGAAGACTGAATAGCTCGGGAGGGAAAGCATCTGAGCCACAAAGCATCTCAGACCAACAGAGAAATGAGCAAAGGCAGCTGAGGGCTGGCTCAGGCCTGCCGGGCAAGGGAGGTGGGTCAGGAACCCTGCTCCAGGGGAATCTCTGAGCAGGCAGATTTGCATGCCTTGCTCATTCCAAAGATGAAGCTCCAGGGTCTGGCTCTCCTGCCTCCATTTCTGTTGGTGCTCAGCCTTCACTCCAGGCCTGGCTGTAAGACTGTTTCAGTGAGTTTTGCAGAGAGAAAGGTTAATGTCCCTAATGCAAGCTGTTCCCACTATTGGTTATTGGCATCAACACCACCCTTTCTGGAGGACCATAGAATAACCCTAGATCAAAAGTTTACCCCTCAATCTATAATGTATTCTATAGTTCAGAAACCCACCATGGACGTCAAAGGAGAATTTGGCTCATTATTTGTTCTAGGGCACATATTCCAGACATATCCCAAACATATAAACCCTCAGATGATAGTATTGCAGAACAAAGCACAATGTTATTTAAAGTCTGAGCCAAAGGTCACAAACACAGAAACTCCCTTGGAATTGTTAGAGATGCTAGAAGAGGAATTATAGTCATTTGAGGCACCTCAGACAGACTTCTGCTGACTTCAAAGTGTTGCATCTGGTTGGCCACATTTGCTCTGAGTCTGAGCCTTGTATCCTTTTTTAAGGAGTAAGTGAATCGCTAGAGGGGAATTCAGTGGCTGGGGCCTCTTCTGGAACCTGTTCTCTTCATCTTTAAAACCACAGATATTTGCACCTTTAAGATTATGCTCCTGAGCTACTTGAAGGGACACTTAGAGATATGGGTTTTCTGCAAATGATAAGAATAGCTGAGGTCTCCCTTTTTACTCCCCTGACTTCTTTTACTCATAACTGCATTCCTGAAATATTTATTATGTCCCTACCTAGTACCAGGCATTGTACTAAGCACTAGATTACCTCTGCCTCTTGGGGTTTCCAGCTAATTGGCTAAGCAGATGTCAATTAAAGGATCATATGATACAGTCGATTATATATGTGAAGAGGCAGAATGGCAGAAGGATGTGGTACTCTGAAGTCATATGATGATGGCTTATGTTTATTTAGTGTTTTGGTGTGCCAACACAATTGCCTCTCCATTATTATGTTGATATTATCAGTGAGAAGGCAGAGGCATGGACAGGGCACGCACCAAGTAAGGGCATGCACTGAAACTGGAATTCAAGCCCAGGATTCTTACCCTGGGATCCTGACCCTTAACCCATACACTGGGAGGAGTGGAGTCGTAGGAGGGTTTGCATGATTAAGTGGCAGTTGAGTCGTGACCAAAAGAATAAGTTGGAGTTATTGGGAAAAGAGACAGTGTTCCAGGCAGAAAGAACAGCAGGTACAAAGGTCCTGTGGCTGGAGGCCATCGGAATTACAGAAAGTACAGGGGATGGTGGAATAAGAAGAGGTTGGCAGAGGATCATGCAAGGATCTGACTGGAGTGCTCCTCCTAGGTTCATCCCTTATGAATTTCCTGGGGAGTGCCAACCAAACCTTTTAATGTTTGAATGTTTAATATTCAAAGCTAGCAGAGTTCACATGGTAACTACTCCATACATAAGGATTCTCTCCAGAGGTGGCCAGAATAAGTAAAAGCTAAAATCCTGTGCAGATTGTGATCTGTTACAGAAACCTTTGCCCTCAACACCTCAGGATGGCTGAATTTCAGCCAGAATGGCTTCAGGATGAAGAGAGAGATACTAGAGGTGCTGACAGGAAGGCAGAACCCTGGCCACGGCCCCACAGAATTCCATGGTCTGCCCTTTAGTTCCCCTGGTGCTTGTTGATCAATATGGATGTCTGCCATTCCAGAACATGTCTCTTCACCTTTGCTCACCCTGTCCCTTCTACCAGAGAGGTCATCTGCCACTTTCTACTGCAAATTCTGCGTGTCAATTTTCAGTTATCTTCAGGTGATGCTAAGATGCCATCTCAGTGAATTCTCCTGGCCTTGGCCAGAATAAAGCTCTTATTCCTTGTATGTCAGCAGAATTGTAAGAGCAGAATTTTTTTCTTTCCTTTGCAACATTTGCCAGCTTTTTTTTTATATTACACATTCAAGCTCATGTCTCATCTCTCCTAAAACACTGTATGTCCTAGGTCTGTGTGTGTGGGTGCATTTGTCCTGCTGTCCTATAGTGTAACTACCACAGTGCCAGCACATAGTAGGCTTTCAGTGAATGTTTGTTGGATGTTGCTAGTTGACTTTGCTTCTTCTCTCTCACATATTCAGCTCTTCTTTTTTTCAACTCTTTCAGTTGTGAGTTAAAGGAAAGCCAAGTCAAAATCATATAAGATGAGAAAATGTATGGGCCTTTTAAATTGGAAGACGGATGCCACTTTCAGGCATGTTGGGATCCAGGAACTCAGATGTTATAGTCAGGACCTGATTTCTCTCTACCCTGTGCTTGTGCTTTCCTGTGTTTTAGTAACCTTCTCAGGCTCCACTTGGTAGTAATATGGCTATCAGCCACCAGCCTTCTGCATTTAGGTTCATTGGCAAAGTGAAAGTTCCAGTCATCCAGCAAAATTCTCAGTTCATCTCCTTGGATCCAGATGAGTCCTTGTGAGCCAGGGACTGTGATCCAGTGATTAAGCTGAGTTATATGCTCTCCACTGAAAGCTGGTGATGGCACATGTAGACAGAAATGAAGGAGGTGGGCGTGTGACCTACCTTCCTAAAGGTGAGGGACTTGGAATGAAAGCCCCATGCCCCCTCTACTCTACATACAGGGCAGTGGCATGACCCCATTTGGAGTTCTGGGATGGTGGACCTGCTTTTGAGAGGTCACTGTTGGCATTGTTAGAGTGGGAATATCCAGAAAGTCGGAGGGTGATTCCGCCCTAGACTTTAGGTCCTAACCTTGTCCCCCAAAGACCTACATAGGAAATTCCCCCACTTTTTAAGGCTAGATGAAGAGTTAGGAAATGCAGTTAAATGAGTCCCTGAGGCATCTTTCTTGCTCTGTCTTTCTCAGCCAAAATAAAATGTTTATTTCCAAGGGAGAACTTCCATCCTCTGATTAAGAAGGCAGAAATATCTCCCATCCTGGGAATTTCCTCAGCCCCATGTGGTTATCGGTGTCACAGTCTCTACGAGCTGTGAATTCTGGCATGGGATTTGGAGAAGAAGCACTGGAGGTTTCAGGGCCTCCCCTGGGGGCGCAGGTGATTGAGCGCCGTGTTGTGAAGCTGTCCTCAGCCTCTACAGCATCAGTTCGATCCTGGCGAGCCAGCGAGGGTCCCACATGGCGTGGCAGACCTCTCCTGTCTCGCCCGCTGCTCCCCTCAGCAGTGTATTTCGTCAGTCTGCCTGTTCTGTTCCCTGCTCTGTCTCTGGTGAATCCGCTCACCCTCCCACGCATCTGGCCTGTACCCTGGTTCTTGTATAAATGAATAAATAAATCTTTAAAAAAAAAAAAAAAGAAGCATTGCAGGTTTCAGGGGCCCTCGGGACTGACCAGATTGGAATTATTGAAAGGGATGCTCTCTCTGCAGAAACCTTTCCCAGTCTTAAACCTGCTTCCTCAGTGAACAGGGAACAACCAGCAACTCTAAGGGCATTTATTACCGACAGGAGTACAGAGTTGCTGCAAGGGGGTACCCCAGAGCTGGCAAAAATATCTGACTCCTGCTGCTTCTCTGCCTGGCCCATGAGTTTCCCCAAGGCAGAGAGCATGCCATGGGCCCATCTCACTGATCACGATGCCCCTTGAAGACTCTGACACTTGGCAACTTTTCATTGCTTTGCCCAGGATCACCCAGGTGGTAAGAAGTTGACCCAGTGGTCTGATTCCAGGACTTCTACTCGCAACCATCTTGCAGGGCAACCTAATCCACTACTGAGGTGTCTTTGGCCCTCCCCCCTCCCAAAATGTTAGCACTTCTGGCACCATTTCTTTTTCAGGAAAGAGCTTTTTGATCCAGGCTCATTTGCTCCTGGCAGTAAAGAGGAAATGCTGCTTCCTCATAGTTCTTGTCCAGAACTTAGCTTTTCTTGCAGGCTTCTTGCCTTTCTTAATTTAAAGCGCAGATGAGCTCAAACTGGGACTGATAGGATTTCTCCGCCAGCCGAGACAACAAAAATGCGTTTCTGGCATGGTTTGAATTAAACGAGAATTTCCCATTTTTCATAAACATTTACAGTAGTTGTGGATGCAGAGTTGAAAGGTTTAGGGTTTTGGTGTTTAATTAGAAACAAATGCCCTTTATGGTCCTGTTAGCAAGGGTGGCAAGTCCTAGATTATTAGCATTATTCTTGTTATTTGTGCCTGATGTTGACTTTCTGCCTCATCCCGGTTCTGACCTCCCTCCGGTGACTGGGTGTGGTGGTGGGAAAAGGGACCCACAGAGTCACTGGTGAAGTTTCTGTCTGGGAGCCAGGGCTCTGGGCCTGCGTTGCGCCCCACCTCACATGCAGCCCAGGGCTCCTTCCTTCCTTTCCTGGGGCGAGTATGAGCTAAGGGCTTAGCCTGCAAAGCAACTGCTGCCTCTCTTGGGCCCTGGGCAGAGAGCTGTTTCCCAGTCCTAAACACCCAGGCCCTCCAAGAGGAGGCTGGCTACAGCCCTGGGCCCACACTTGGTTTGAAACAAGGCCAACCTGCAGCCTGGGGCACATGCATGGAAACCCAGCTCCCTGAAGCTGCAGAGAAAAATCAGTCTTACACGTTACAAGTACCTTTGTTTTGCCCCGGATGAAGATTACAAGGCTTTCCCTGTGGGAGCAGGAGAAGAAAGAAACAATCATAACTGTCTGAGACCCTCGCACCCCAGGAAAGTGTATCATCCATTTGGTATCTCCCCAGAATAGGCCTGTGTCTCCTGCTGTAGACCCTAAGAGGCCAGCTTCAGCCAGGCTACTAATCCCCTCAGGGCCTGTCTGCTCAGTTATGTTGAAATTGTTAAAAAGACGGCTCAGTCACACCTTGGAGTCCTCGCGCACAGTCATATCAAAATTGTTGAAAGGGTTGCCCTCTGTCAGACCCGCTTCCTCAGTGAGGAATGAAAGGATTTAATAAAAGAATGGAAAATGCCTACAAGTCCTTTCTACCTGTTAAGGATATCATGAACTCCCATAAAGCAGTGTCTTTGAATAGTTGGTTCAAAGAGACTTTGTAGGTTATTTCATAAGCCATTAAAGGGGTCATGGACGTTTATAGGCAGACGGTCCTTTGAAGCATCAATCGATCAGTCTCATTTTACAGATGAGACAACTGAGGCCCAGAGAAGGGGAGGGGTCCCACACGTAATCAGGGGTGAGGAAGTGGACATCTCACCCCTAGCACCATCAGGTCCTCTGTGTCCCACCTCAGTGTACAAAGATTCATGTTAATTTTGTGGAACTTCCTCTCAGAGGTATTGAGGCACTTTGTAAAAGACATCCAGTTTTCCCTAGCTAAACCTAGGCAGGATTATATTATTTCCCCTACAGTTGTGCAAGCACTACTCCATGATTCATTATAGAAACATTCAAAACTTTAATAAAGTTCAAAGAAGAAACTAAGTCACCCATATTCCTCCCTCCTAAAGACAGTTTCATTACCGTCTTAGTCTTAGTCTCCTGTTGGCCTTTTTACTTAGAAAATTAGACTGTAAATGAAGCAAAGGTTTGATTCTCAGCACTATCATTTCCTAGCTGTGACTGGGTCAGTTACTTAACCCTGCAAAGCCTCTTGTCCTCCTGGGGCTCTGGTGAGGATTGAACAAAATTATTAATGTAGGGCGTTGAGCACAGTGCTTGGTGCATTCTAATAACTCACCATTATTATCATCATCATAAGAAATATCTGGAAGCATCACAATCATAACAGCACAAAATTATTAAGTTACAAAAGCCAAATAAAATGACGTTGAAATAGAAGAATGATTACAAATCATTCAACCACTTAAGGAAAGAATTCATTTGCTTGTTGGGTTTTTGACCCTAGTTCCTAAATCCACTTGGACAATTAAAAAAAAAAAAAACCTCTAAGTAGAAGATTACTAGAAAGCAACATAAAACAAGTCCCTGTGTCTCCTTATTAGAAGAAAATGCCATTCAAGTGTTTTTAAACCAACAGAAATGATGTGCATGCTGTGTGGAATTATGGGATAGCTGAGCCAACAGACATTTTCAAGGGGCCCTTTTTTTTTTTTCTTTCTCTCTCTCTTTTTAAATTTTCTGGGTGAA
This sequence comes from Talpa europaea, assembly GCF_964194135.1. NCBI lineage: Eukaryota > Metazoa > Chordata > Mammalia > Eulipotyphla > Talpidae > Talpa > Talpa europaea. The sequence continues at coordinate 66,323,252 of NC_140078.1, forward strand.
GTTAGTTACACCAGACAGTTTTAATAGAACAAAGTCATATAATGAACTTTTTCACATAAAGTGCATTTTTTCCATGATTCACTCACTGTACCTTGTTTATGAAGCTTGTAAATACAGTAGATTAAATGGGTCTCTTTCTCTAGTGTTCAAAAGTCCAGACCCCTCAAAGCCAGAGAAGGAGAATGGGGTGGGGGTAGGAGGGAGGAGAAAGTCATAAACGGGCAAGGCAGGCAGGGAGGGGGGAATGACTTGAAAATGAGAACAATAGGTGGCTGTGGGGGAAAAAAAACGAGTGTGACTTTCCTGAGGGGGAGGTGCAAGCCTTCATCCCTGCCCCCACCCCAGCTCCAGCCCCACCAAGGCCCATTATGTGCAGACTTGGTAGGTCATAGTGACCCTGGAAATTGGTCTACCATCAGACCTCACCTTCCAAGCAGAGGAGATTTGCCCCCAAGCACCAGACACCTCCTCTCTGCACTTTGAAAAGCCAGGTGTCTTTGTGTTGGTGGTGGGGACTGTGGTCACACATGTTGTTGGGTAGGCTTGAGTTCAAAATAGGTTGGGGTATAATGATACAGGACCACGGGTGTGTCTCAAAATACTTCACTAACCGATGGAAAAAAAAAAAAAAAGAAGTGTTGCTGAAGCAAATGTAGAAACTTTTGATAAAGGTTGAATCTGAGTGATGGGTACATAGAAGTGCTTTTCCATGTCAGTGTGACTCAGCCATGGTGCCCAAGCATTTTCAAATGTTATTCTAGATGCTTCTGTGAAGGTGGTTTTTTTTGGATGAGAATAACATTTAAATCAGTGGACTTTGAATGCCGCAGATTACCCTCTATAAAGTTGGTGGGCCTCACCCAATCAGTTGAGGGGTGTAATAGAACAAACACTAACCTCCACTGAGCAAGAAGGAATCTGCCAGCAGACTGTGCCTCTTCCCTGGGTCTTCAGTCTGCTGATGTGTCTCCCATAAGATTTTCAGATTTTAATTTACCCGGCTCCCTACTTCTACACACACACACACACATACACAGATATTTCTGTTGATTCTTTTTCTTTGTAGAACCCTAATACAGAAATTCACTATATTACTTTTGTAAATCAGATATGTTTGAAAAATTGTAAATCAGACAAACCCAAGGACTCATCTCCTCTCTATCTCTTACTTGCTGTGTAAGTGGGCAAGTCACTGCCTCAGACTCTTTGTCTACTTACAGCAGGGGACAATGTAAAGTATCTACTTGGGCCTCCCCGGTGGCGCAGCGGTTGAGCGCTGGGTTGTGAAGCTGCCCGCGGCCTCTGTGGTGCCAGTTCGATCCCCAGCTGCTACCCGGCCACCGGAGGAGGGTCCCACATGGCGCGCAGACCTCTCCTGCCGCCCGCTGCTCCCCTCAGCAGTGTACTTCGGTCCTTCTGCCTGCTCTGCTCCCCGCTCTGGCTCTGGTGAATTCTCTCACCCTCCCGCGCTTCTGACTGTACCCAGTGCTTGTATAAACAAAAAACAAACAAATAAATAAATAAAACATGCCTCTATTAAAAAAAAATTTAAAGTATCTACTTCATGGGATTTGGAGAGGTTGACATGAGATTGTGGGCATAACCTAATTTATTAGATTATTAGATTTATGTATGCACTGATCCGATGAATATTTACTTTGCACAACCCCTGCTGTAGGAATACTGATGTTGAATGCAAAGCAATGAGACCCTGCCCTTGGCAGCTTAGGTTTTAGCAGAGGAGCTGGAACTAAATGACACCATCCTACTCCCTAGCAGAAGGGCTTTGAAATCAAGGACTGTGAGTCTGTGAGGGATCTGGAGCAAAGGAATATGACAGCGGCAGCCTCAGAGAGGGCGCCCTAGCGGTAGTGTTGCTTGAGGTGAGGGGAATCTGGTAGTGCAAGACCCTAAAGAGAAAGCAAGGAGGCAAGAAGGCCTAGGGAGGAAGGAAGCATGAGGTCAAGGAAGATGACAGAGGACAGAGGAGCACAGGAACCAGGCTGCGAGGCTGGCTGAAGATTACGGTCCAGACCAGATGGACAGTGGAAGCCATGGAAAGGTTTTTTTCATTAAGATTATATGCATGTGTTTGAGAGAAACAGAAAAAGTCTAATTGTCCTTTGGGAACATGACTCTGGACTTCATGGCTTTTAATGGGTTGATCCGACTGCCGAGGCGCCCAAGTGGGCAGCTGTAGCAGGTCTCCAGGCAAGAGGCACCAATGACCACAAGTAGCTGCTGCTTTTACTACTGTTACTACTGCCTTGGAAAACAATATTTACCAGGAGGCTTCAGCTGCCTTCACACTTGCTGACGGCAGGACTCTATGCATTAAGCCTGTATTTAGAAAGGTGTATCATTTGCCAGCGCCTGGCCACCCAGAAAGTCTTGCATACCATCACGGCCGGGGTCTCGCTCTCATCCTACTTACTTTCTCTGGGACCTTGGCACAGTCAATCTTCTCACTGAGCCTCAGTTTCCCCATCTAGAATAAAATAGCACCTGATCTGACAGCCTTGCAGGGCAGCTGTGAGTTTAGTGATATCAGCTCTCATGAATGTGGAACAACTTTGAAAAGCACTGGGGAGAAAAAAAAAAAGGTAAGGCAGTGTTTGCTCCGCATCTGGTTTCCATATTGTTTCAGGCATTTTGCTTTGGGAGAGCAGCCTCAGAGACAACCACTTAGTTCCAGGTTTAGGCCTCAGGGTCCCCAGTGATGGGAAGTATTTCTAGATAATGAGAATAACCAGGGCATGGCACTTTACCCTTCAGCATGTCCTTTCGCAAAAGGGACCAAATTTAATCCTCATTCTACTTTGGTAGAATGGCAGGACAAGTAGGGTTGTCCCTTTTCACAGAAAAGCAGATCAAACCCTGGAGATGACAGATTCTTTGAGTGAGTGGTGAGTCCTGGGGAGACCAGCTCCTGTGTTGTGCAGCCAAGTTTAGTTCCCTGGTTCACACACACACTGATTTTCTGTAATAAATAAGTGTGAGTTATAGACTTAACGCGGGTTCCTTTAGAGATCAATAAATACATTTTTTTTTTACCTGCATGCACTCTATCTCAAGGGTCTGATTTTGTTGCCAAGATTTAAGAATTTGGTGGTTGACATAAAAATCCGGGTTTTGGGTTTCTCTTGAGAAGTGGATCATCTGACTGCTGAGGAGCTCCAATTCTGACATACAACATTGCCCGGATGAAGACCTGGTGCAGGAATGCTCAGTTCACCACTGGCCCTTCCATTTCCCCCAGGGGATGGTGCCTGCCTGGTGCCCAAGTAAACACTGCACATTGCGACCCCTAATTTAAACCTACTTCGACATTTAGAAGTGAGAAAACAGAGCTCCAGTAATGCTGAGTTACCAACTAAACAGCTTTTGAATCCGAGGGTGGGAACCTGGAATTTCACGGCCTTCAATCCCATCTCAGCTCCCCATCACCTCCTTCCTGACAGGCATGTGTCAAGTCTACAAGAGAGGCTTCTGCACGGCCATTTGTTCCTGCTCCTATTTTCCAGCCCAGAAGAGAAGGACTTAAGTGAGAGCAAGCATGGAAGATAGAAGGATAGACACAGAGGAGGAAAGTCTGCATTGTTTTTGCAAAGAACCCAAGTCAATCCACTATATTTAACCCTTTTCTTTACTGTGACAATTGACAAGATCAATTGGTGGAGTAGTTCTGAAATGATTTATTACCATGGAGATAATCTGAAAGGAGAAGACAGATGCATCTCCAGGAGAACATTGTTGTCAATTTTTCCTGTGTGGTGTGATTGGGGAGAACCAGATCTCACCCATGGGTGTTCATGTCAGCTGGTAAACACTGACCACCTGGCCCACAGGTGGTTCAGCCTGGCATTCAGGACACACATCGAAAATCCTGTGTTCAGCACTCAGAGTTCTCCTGCTGTCTGCCAACCCATCCGGAGCTGCTTGCAAATCCATCAGAATTTTATCAGGCATCCCTGCCCCTGGCCTAGGCCTGGCAGCCGGGGGAGGGTGCTCTGGCCAGTCTCATGGAGACTTCCAGAGCAGAAAGTGCTCTGGATGGGGACTCAGGGTAACTGTCTTCCATTCTCAGTTCTGCTTCAATCAGCCCAACACTGCTATGTTGCTGTCTTGCACTTCTCTGAACTTCAAGTGTTTATTGAGAGACTTATAGAATACCCTGTTCAGGGAGGTGAAGTTAAAAAAAAAAAAAAGAATATCCCCTTCAGCAGCAAGAATTCTTTGGTTTGCCAGTTCCTTGGATGGGGAGGACAATTCCAGCACTCAGGATTCCAAGACCTCTGCTCTTTTCCTCCTCTCTAGAAGAGGCTGCGGGCTTGTTTTCCTGGTCAGGTCTCTGCAGCTTCTTGGGGACTGAGCTAAACTCTCCTGCGGCTGAGTGTTTTGTGTGCTACCCCCACGGAGGGAGCGTTCGTCTTCATTATTTCCAAAGAGAAGCTGCTGGAACAACAATGAGACATTTTATGAGAAAGAAGACCTTAAACTGGTTTTCATTAAATGTGGCTTGATGGAGGCGAACCGGAAACATCCATTGGAGCAATGGCAGCCTTTCAAAGCCCCCCTGCAGAAACGATAAGCTATAAAAACAAATGGCCCAGCAACAGAACAAAAAACAAGGCTCCAGGAACATTTGCCGGGCTGCAAACACGGTCCGCTGGGCCCTACCCCGCCTCTCAAAGGCTGAACCGTCGGGACCTGACTGATCTAGGGGATAATGCGAGCCGGGGCTGGAGATTCCGTGCTGGGGGAACTGGACAGAAGCAGGCCTGGAGTGAGTGGGGAAACGGTGCTGGGGGTCCACAGAATAGCCACAGTGACAAAAGCTAGTATTCGCTTTGTGCCAAGCCCCCAGAGAGCCCTTAGCATGCATCCCCACTGCCTCCTTCTCCCCCAGGGGAGGCGTGGTTATCATTCCCATTTTGCAGCAGAGCAAACAGAGGCTCAGAGATGCTGAGAGGTATCCAAGATCCTGGTGCTGAGTGGGAAAAACAGGATCCAAACTCATTCTCAACAGAGGGTGCAAACCACCAGTAACTTCTCCTAAGAGGAAATGGTTATGAACTTACCCAGCTTTTAGACGTCAGGAGGATGAACGCTGGTGAATAAGCCCAAACTTGTTTTCTACCTAAGTTGGAAGTAATGAAAGTTGGGGTGGGAAAGAAGCTGCTCTCAAGTGTTAGGGAGACCTGAGCACACACACCTTCCTTTCCTTCCACCTACTGGCTGTTTGGGCTGAGATGGCTCCCTACCCTCCCTGAGCCTCAGTTTTGTCATCTATGAAATGGGAAGGCCCACACGCCTGGTGTTGACTAGTGTCACTGTGATGGTGAAGTAAGAGTCAGTCAACTCATTGTTTATTGAAAACTCCTTTGTGTCAGGTCCTGTGTTTTGACCCTGGAGATAGAGCAGTAAACAAAATAGACTAAAACTCCCTGCCCTCTTAGGGCCTGGATTCCAGTAGAGGAGACAGACAATAGATGTAAGTGAGGGAATGATGTGGTGTGTCTGACATGGTGCAGTCCGTGCCTTGGAGAGGAACCAGCCCAGAAGCCGGGGTCGGGGAAGGGATAAAGAACAGATTTAATAAGGTGACAAGGAGGGCCTCATGGGACTGTGATCTAGAGCAAAGAAGCTGACAGAGGTGAGGGAAGAGTGCTCCTGGCAGGGGGCACAGGGAGGGCAAAGGCCCTGCGGTGGGAGCAAGCTTGGTCCCTGAGGGAACAGCGGTGAGGCCAGGGGCTGGGGTGGAGGCCATAGTGAAGCTCACAGAGCAGTTGTTCCCATCCTTATTCTTGTTTCTATTAGATTAACCATGAAGCCAGGTGCCCAGACTCCCAGCATCCATCTGAAGGTTCTCCTAGCCTGCTCCTTACTTGCAAGGATGGTGATGCTGCCTGACGGCGGCCGCTAGGGCCTCCCTCCCTGCTCTACTTCTGTCCGTCTTCTGCAGTAGTTGTGGGAGTGAGCCAGTTCATGTTCAGAGACCTAAAGGAGACACTGAAAATAGGTAGAGACTCAGGGTTCCTCAGGTGCTCTCACTCCACAGCCCCTTGGATTCCTCCAGGAGCACCAGCGACTCCCAGCCCCAGCCACGCTCTGAGCCACTCTGGGCCCTGCAGGCTGTGCTTCGGACAGTGCAGACGGGGGCAGCCACACCAGGGCCATGCTCCGCACAGCAGGCACAGTGCATCCCGCCATCCTCTGCTTGTTGCTTCTTTGGACTCCTCCTGTCCTAGTCCTCATGCTGTTCCTGCTCCATAAGACACATTCAGAAAACTCTTCCCTGGAGGACAGAAGTTCGCTGGTACCCAGGCTCCTTGGGGAAGAAAGTTGCCAGCTAGAGCAGCGTGTCCCTGGGAATCACACTGAGAGGGCAAATCTCTGAGCAGGCTCCATCTTCCCACATTCTGACCCACCCTCCCCACCCCCTTATGGCAGCCTCAGCCTCCGCAGCTCTGCAGACTTCCAGAAGGACTTCAGTGGCTGCTCATCCTTCGGCCTCCCTGCTTCTCACCACCCCAGTCTAGTGGAGCCACGTAACTGGATCTGCCTCCTAGAAGGGGCCCCAGCTGACATTTAGAGTTAGAGTGTAAATGGATGCTGAGACTGGAGGCAGTGGAGGCAGGAGCTCCATTAGGAAACTGGGGGGGTGGGGGTGTTTGAGGGGGTAGGAGAGAGACTGGCAGCTGTGCCAGTGAGGATGAGAGACACTGCCCAGCCATTCTGAAGATGAAAGCAGAGGCCTGGTGACTGATCAGATGGGAGAGGAGAGTCATCAAGGCGAGAACCAGCAACACCAAGGAAGGTGCGATGCCACACAGGAGAAGAGCAGGAGTCGTTCTCATGAGGTGTCAGTAGTGTGACGATGACACCGCAGAGTGCCTGCCTTCAGTCAAGACCACAGTGGATGTCACATTTCGTGTTGACTCTGACAAGACCTCAGGCAAAGTTGGGGTTTAATTTTCTGAGGTCTATTTCTTCATCTGTTTATTGGAGATGATAATGAGTCCCAGGCTGTGGAGGGGCGGGTGAGGTAACAGCCGTAGCACAGTGTTCGGCACACCATGAGGATTTGTCTGTTGTCGTTTGAATGATGGTGAGCATTGTATTGTCTCTTGTCTCTCTGCCTCACCTCCGCCCCAAGATGTCAGAAGTGGCTCCTTGATTTTAAGCTGTTCCATATTAAGATGAAGTCTCTCATGAATCCAAGTAGTATCAAGCAAGGAACCAGCATTTGGCATTTTGGAAGTTGGATGTACCCTCAATGACTCTGATAAATGACAGGAAAGCAAGCAACCCCCTAGGGAATGATTCTTAGAAGATGCCCCTTCCTTCTCCTCCATTGATATGGGGGTGGGGAGGTAGGCAGCATCCTAGGTGGGGAAAGATTGGTTTCTTCATAGCCAGAAGCAAAAGGTGGATGTGGTTGAATTGGGGGAGGTGGGGGACAAATGGCACATCAGTCACTGATAAAAGGCTGTTGTTGAGACCCAATAAACGCAGTAGTCAGTCACCAGACCATATGTGTGAGTGGGAAGGTAGGCTGTTTTCCATCTGCTGAACATTCACCCAACTCTAGCAGGAGAGCCTTGGGGCTCAGGAGGTCTAACTCTAGTGGGGAGATTGAAATATGGAACTTGAAAGGCTTAGAATTATGTGCTGAGAAGAGGGAAGGGAGCATCCCAGGCAGGTCTCATGATGTCTAAAAGCCCACATCACTTTCTAAAGAAACCTCCCCCTTCCATGGTTCTGTTGCCCAGGTGGCCACTTGTTGGCTCCGCTGCCCAGCCAGGCCTCAGCATGACTGTTCAGATAAGGGTTGGACATCTAAACCACTGGCAGGACCTCTTCACCTACATGGTCACCTGGAATGTGGCTTTCCAGGAACCAGTGAAATGAGCCCATCAGGTTCTTATTCTTGGAGTCTGAATTGAGGAGTAGAGAGAGTTAGACGTGATTAGCCTTGAGTGGTAAGGCTATGAGGATGACAAGGCAAGAGAAGCTGGGGACCCATGTCATGCAAGCTAGTTATGAGCAGAGAAGAGTTCCATGCATCCTGGTTCCTGATACTTCCTGATCCTATAGATCCTATAGCAGAATCCTTCCCCCAAATTCTCCTGTTTCCTTGGTTTAGCTTCAGTGAATCCTTGATTCTTATAATCAAGGTTGACTGTAGGTTGCATCATAAACATACCCCACCTCCAGGGTCTTCTCCAAGGGAAGGAAAGTTGGAAGGAGGCCAGCTTCACGCTGCCCCAGGCAGCATACCCTGTTTATAACTGCACTGGAGCCGAGCTGGGGGAGAGCTCAGCGGTGACCTGGCCACTCATCTTTATGAGAACATCCCCCATGTGGGAACCTTCCCTTTTCATCAGGATGTTTTTCTTGATGTCCAGCCGAAACATTCCCATTTTGTATTTCTTCCTATTAGTCTGAGCTCTGGCCCTCGATATTACTGGCTGATATCAACCCTGTCTCCCTGAAGCTGCCCCCCTGAGTTCAGATGTTTGACTGCTTACGCGTGGACAGCCCTCGGCTGTCCCTCCCAAACGACTCCTCAACAGCCCCTGTTGTTTTCTTAGCCTTGCTCCCCCACTCCTCCCCGAGATGAGGTCTGATGGAGTTCAGGGACAGATGGAAGGACAGATTAAGCACAGCGGGTGCAGGAAGTCAGGCAGGCAGGCCAGGAGAAAGAATCCTCTCAGTCCAGAAGAGGAATCCTGGCAATACAGAAGCTTTGAGCAAAAAGGACATTGAGGCGACCACCCCAGTGACCCCCCCAGATGGTTCCCTATGGAAGGGTCCCTTCCCCAAGGGGTGGAAGCTGAGCTTGACTACATATGATCATGTAGGCAGACCAGTTGCCTTTCTGGGTGGAAATAGGAAAGCAAAAGGAAGATCAGTGAGGGACCATAGTGGAAACCACTTTAGAAGACTGGGAGAAGCCTTTGAACATTCCTTTTGGTGTCAGGCGAAGCTCTCTGGTCTGCTATTAGGTGAGCTGTGGGTCGTTTAAATGAAATAGTTGATCCCAACCTCCTGTCAATGAGAAGGAGCATTCAATGGGGGACACAAAGGGCTCTTCACTCTTCCATAGAGGGACATCCTGCTCTTAGATAGTTAGAGTAAGTCCGTAGGGAAGTGAAGTTTGGATACATGTGTCACAGAGTCACTCACTGACTGTTGCTTTTTCAGGACATGAGAGGAAGAATAGAGTAAAATAAGGGGAGGGGATTTTTTTAAATAGTTTCCTATAGCTCAGAGTCAGAAAATACATGATACAGACACCATTCCTCCCCACTGCCATGGCTAGTATCCCAGACCTCAGCTTTCTTCCCTGAGCAAGGCAGGTACAGCTCTCCCGGTAGGACATGAAACAGATTTGCCATCTTGGGCAGTGTTCTCTTTTTGATAGTCTTCTGTGATCTCAGAGTCTGGGTGGTAAAGTAGCAAAAGGAGTGATAATCATTGTTCTTACTGTATTAAGAAGAACCAGCACTGACATCTTCAGCAGAATATCGGGGAAAGAACCTAACTTTTCAGACTTGAATTCAAATCCTGGCTTCATCATACACAAGCCCTGTATCAATATACTAGCCTTGGATAAATTCTTACATTTTCTGAATTCTAATTGCCTCGACTATCAAGAGGATTTTAAAATACTGTGTAGGATTTCTGTGAAGATTAAAAATGGTAAATATCATTGTTTTTCACAGTGCCTGGAAAATAGTAGGTGCTCAGTAAAGCATAAGTTGGTATAAAAATTGAGTAAATTGCAAAGTCTTTCAAGTCTATGTACTTGACTTAGTATGTTTTGGACTGAGTTGATCAAACAACACTGACTTGGCGTGTGAGCAGACTAACTTTTCTATTTTCAACATTTGTGAAACTAACCAGGGCAAAAACATTTCTGCTTGGATTATTATCTGGGTCTGGAATCTAATGATAGCCCTTGTCTGGCTTTCAAGACAACCCATTTTGTGTAGACACTTAGCCATGCAGTTTTTGATGTCTGTAAATGGTTTGTGTGGAGAAATGGGCAACTTTTATGTTGGAGAAGGCAGCATAAAGATTATGAAAGCTGCTCTGGATGAATCATTAAACTGTCCCATGAACTTTCCTTACCAGAGATAATCACTTGCTCAAGCCAGATAAGAGCCAAGAGTGGGATTCCCCATCCTTAGCTTATTGACAATGGAAAGTCAATGCCTTTTCTTCCAGGATCCCTACCACCCGCTCTTATCAGCTAGGGTGCAGGACCCAAGGCAAGCACCAATGGCATGACTTGACAACCTGAGACACTTCGTCAGAGCTGTAGTTTGCTGGAACCTAAGTGGGAGCTGGACTGTTTTTGGCTGACTCGAGGTCTTTATAAAAGTAGGTTGTTTGTCATCCTAATTTTTAAAAGCATAGAATCTGAAGTTCTGGCCAAAAAAAATTAGCAACCTTGTACATTGCATGTAGTTTGCATAACAGATGGTGGTCAGGGAGGTTGATATTTTTCAAGACTTGATGACGTCACGGCTTGATGTCCTGAATAAAGTTGCTTTTCACAGACAGTATTTCAGGAATAGGGATTTTTGATCGGGACAAAGATCTCAGCTGTACCTGAACTTGGGACCTAACTTTTTTGAGTTTCTGAAATTCTCTTCCAAAGAAAACTTATATATGTAAGCTTTAACATATATGTTTGATATTTTTATGTTGGTCTCTGCACCTCTCGCTTTCTTCAAACATCGTGGGAGAGTCAGCCTATAACAAGAGGAGCTGTTATCTGAGGGTCTCCCTGGGAGGGTAGGGAATTGCCAAATCCTCACAGGACTGCCCTAGATGACTCCCAGAAAAAGCATAAGCTTTGCATAAGCAATTGGTCTGTGGGGTGCTGGTCTGAACTGACCTTGCTCTTTAAAGAAACAAAGAGGATTCTTTCCCAGAGAAGAGGATTTTGACTTTAAAAGCAGCCATTCATGGTACAGTCATTGTGTGAATGTGGCTTTGAGTGTGGCTCCTGGGAGAGGAGGGGAAAGAATGTTAAAGCTGGGAGGAACCTTCAAGACACTGAGTTCACCTCTCTCATTTTATCAATGAGGAATCTAAGCCTTCAGATAAGAAGGCAAACCCTGAGTTCAAACAGCAAGTCAGTGGCCAAGCGTTCATTAAATCTTATGTTTTCTTCTCCCAGGTAAATATAGGCTAGCTCTTAGCCCTATTCCCCTCCACCCCTGCCCCCCAGCTCAGCATCAATACTTTATAGCAAGGATCAGCCTGACCTAGCACCAGCCTAACCCTTTAACTCACAGTCTGGAACATTCTTACTACACCAAGCTATCATCAGCCAGAGTACAAGAGCAAAGTGTGAAATATCACATGGATATCAGGGGGCACCTCTTCTGAAGAGACTGGTGCCTGGCCTCCCCCACACGCATCACCGATACCCAGTACATTCTGTCTTCTCACAGAAGCACAAGTCTTCTGACAGTCACAGGAAAGCACATTGTCTTATCCCCATCATGGACTTGAAGACCTTCCAGTCGATACTTAGGGCTTTTCCCCCAAGTATCCCCAAAGACACCCCTGAGGCCTTGAGCAAGTCCTAATCCTTCTTCTGAGACTCATTATCTTTGTTTATAAGTGATGGGATTCGATCAGCATTTCCTGAAGTGTATTCTGAGAAATACAGGTTTCACAGGCCCATCATGATTACTTTTAAAAAAGAAAAAAGATTCCCTACAGGATGTATTGAATCAGTATTATTTATTTGAAATAGGTGTTTTTAAATACCTTTAATTTGTTTCAATAAACATTACTTAAATAAGTATTCTTTTCAGAAAAATCTGAGTTAAAACAAAATTAAATATGTTGTTTCATTGCAGGATTTAGTAGAGACTGCAGTATGAAAATGTGCCATAGAAAACCTCCAAGCACGGGTGAAATACACACTCTCTCAAATACTTTTGGCCACAATGGTCCTGTTTAATCAAACATCCTGCCTCAGCTTCACAAACATGGGACAGATGATCTCTCTAACCACGTGGAGTTCTAACCTTGTGCTTCCTTTCTGCACTCACTCTTCCTTGATAATGTCTAGTAGCTCTATTTTCTAAAATAATAGCCAGACCAACTTCCAGGTTTTTCTCTCTCATTATCAGTGTGATTCTGTTTGCGTTTTCTTAGTTTATGTTTTTTCAGATGCAGAAAATTATGTAATTAGCTGTGAGGTCTCAGGCCATAATTTGGGAAACATTTCCCACTTAAATTAAAGGCTCTGCACGCCCACCCAATCCGTAATTGTGTGGATCTTTCAAAACTCTCCGTTGGCTTCATTTAATTGTTAAACATTAATTTAGTGGGGGGAAATCTTCAAAGAAGGGGTAGAGGGATAGAGGAAGCGTGGCTGGTAGGACAAAATATTAATAGGTGGTTAAAAGCAAAACAGTAATTCTTCCCGTCTAAGCTTGCAGCCTTTGGTCGGTGGAAAAGAAACAATTGGTTATTCTGGGATTATATAGGTTTCATTGACTTAAAATGACCTAAGAGCAGCCAGAGAGGGATTTACTTTGTCTTTATTTTTTGCCTGAGGAGATAGAAAGAAAAACAGGGTTTTGTTTTTTAAATCTGAAAAGGTCCTTTTCCGTGATGGTTTCCAAAAGTGTTCGTTAAAGAACAAGATGCCGTTCAACAAAGACCAAAAATTAAAACGGAAAAATTCCTTTCTGCCAGCAGTGTTGCTCATACAGCCATTTCTGCTCAGCCAACTCCAACCCAGTCAGCCCCCAGTGCAGGGCAGGACTCAGCACCTTCTTGGACCTCTGAGTTGAGGCTGAAGATGTGTGGAGTTGCCATGGTGATCGCTGTCAACAAAGGTTACCCCTGGTGGAATCTCTTTGGCCCTGTGACCCACACACAGAGTTGGAATAATAGACTCTGTAAGTGGCTTCTGCTCTGCAAATAGAGACAGGGCTGGAAATCAATTATTAATGAGCTGGGTGACATTGACATTCATCCACATTTAATAAGCAGCCCAGCAACCAGAGGAGGGCTGCGTTCTGCCCAATAAAGTCCCACGGGTTGATAGGGAAAAGAAAAAGAGAAAGAGAGAAAGAAAAAAGCTAGGGGAAGAAACCCAAGGAGAAGCAGATGATGGTCTGTCAATAACTGCTGAACCGGTTTTAATTATTCGGATTTCTCTGCTTGACATTCATATTGGTGCCAGTTTTTATACTGAATGAACCGGGAGGATGTGACCTGCTGATCACGCTCAGCCTCTCCTCCCTGCTGCCTCCCACATGCATACCAGGCAAGCAGATTGGGATGGTGGGGCTTGTCTTCATTTGTGGTTCAAAAGCTCTTGGGTTCTTTTGAGACTTTGCAGAAAAGTGAAATGCTAATGAAATGAAGGGGAAAAAAGATGTTGAAACAAGTGCCCTGCTGCCTATGTGTTCCATGCAGAAGAAGCAGGACTAAGGTTTCTAAGATTTTTCTCTAGGAATTACTGTGGTTTGGGTTTTTTGTTGGTGGTGGTGGTGGTGTTTTTTTTATTTTCCTTCCCAATCTGGGCTGACCCAAACTTACAACATGCAGCCTTTGTGGGAAGAAGTGTCTCGTACTAGTTAAAAATACACCTCTGCTTTACAGTGGGAGTAGACACAATAGAGATGCTGGGACTGTTTTAGAACCACTTTACAGATTGGTAAGCTTAAGACCCAAAGGAATGAGCTATGAAATTGACTCAACTGACCTTCAAATTAAAAACTCCAGCCGGGCAGTCTCCCTCTGACCCAGACTTTGTCAAGTCTTGAGCCTGATAGCTCACCCTTTGATATTCTATATGCTTTTTTGGAATCTGTCACTTTGGGGTGTGGAGTGGGGGTACAATCTCCCACCTCCATGCACCAAACCCTTCTAAGACTGTTCTTTCAGCAGACTTGTCATTCCTAGACACTGATTGCTTGTGGCACTTGGCGTGGCAGTAAGGCCAGATTCCTCGGGGGAATGTGGCCGCTTGGCCCCACTGGTCTGCAGCAAGTTACTGGTGTCCGCGGAGCCCGTCCTGACTCCCAGTGTGCTGACAAAGGGGGCCAAGGTACTCAGGAGAGACTGGAGTCAATTAAAGGCTACAATTTGGGAAAAGCCCTCCTTGCATCTCCCTTTTTAATCTGGACACTTTACCTTTTGATATTCTAGACGCTTTTCTTTTGCCCTCTGTCAGCGCAGAAATTTTGAAGGTGACTGATGTCTCAGGTCAATAATTACATGTGGCAAAAGTTCTTAAGCTATAGGTTTAGATGCCTCTAATTTCAAGGCAAAAGCTTGAGGTTTCACAGTCCCTTCCTGTAGGGCAGGGTTGAAGCATTGGGCAGAGGGGGCTGGGAGGCCATAGGTGGGCTACCCAGAGCAATCGAGGGTGTGCCTCCACTTCTAGCTGGATGTTTTGATAGCTGAGTTGGATAGTAGGGGGCTCCCACCCTTCAGTCACTTGCCACACCCCTTGAGTGTGGCCTTTCCATGGGAGTTGGGGAGTTCAGAGTCATTACTACACAAATTTTAAATAAGGTTCATTTTTATTTTTTTACACTCTATCAATTTACCTTTATTTTTTAAAGATTTATTTATGGGAGTTGGGGAGTTCAGAGTCATTACTGCACAAATTTTAAATAAGGTTCAATTTTATTTTTTTACACTCTATCAATTTACCTTTATTTTTTTAAAGATTTATTTATGCATACAACAACTGGGGTACAGGTCAGAGGTGTGGGGAGTGGGGACGGTGAGAGGATTCACCAGAGACAGTACACTATCAATTGATGACTTCAACTCCTTCAACAGAGATTGGTAACGAGATACTGTAAGACCTTTCTCCAGTCCCTACACTTGGCCAACAAATATTTGTCGGGCATCTCCTGTGTGTCAGGAGCAGTGCTAGGAGACAGCAACGAAAGGGTTCCTGTCTTCTTGGTGCTCACAGTCTAACTGGGAAGACCAGGCAGCCATATGTGGAAAGTGCCAGACTGAGGGCGAATAGGTACTGGGGCTCAGGGAAGCATTCCCAGAGTTGCTACTCCCTGACCTGAGATCTGAAGGATGAGTATGTTTGTCATGGTAACAAAGCAAGTCAGAGTAGGACCATGGAAAATGCTGGAAGAAGATATCTGGTCATATTGTTTTCTCCTGGGATCTGCAGGTATCTACTAAAGGGTCTTATGCAGGGGAGGGGCTTCTTGCTTCCATCTTACCAAGTTCACTCTGGTGTATGCATTAAGTAAAAAAAGAAAGAGAGAGAGAGAGAGAGAGGGAGGGAGGGAAAGGTGGGAGGAGGGAAGAAAGTTCACTTTGACTTCACAGAATACAATAGATTGTAATTTGAGGCCTGAAAATATTGTTTTGCTTTAGTGATTATTTTATTGATTTGTTTTATTTTAAGTGGTAAAAGGGGATTCATGTGGGGTGGGGGAGATGGTCCAACCCTCATCCCAGGCCATGGGGCAAGGAGAGAGCACAGGCAGTTCCACTCATGTTTGTGAACCGTGCATCGATGTTAGCCCCTCATTTTTCACCATCACCTGCCGTTGGCTCACACCGGTTCCCAGATGCTCGGTTTTTCTAAGCTCTTGTGTCCTGCATGTAAAACTTTTGTTCCCGTGAGACTCCTCAACCTTGGCTTAGGATCCACTTCCACTTCAACCTCCCCCAGCCCAGTCTTTCTTTCTAAACCAATCATCCCTTTCCCGGCCTGCTCGCACTTACACATGCGCTAAGCCACTGCTGAGCTGGGAAGGCGGTGGGGTAGTGGAATTCTGGCAGGTTGGCTTATGGTGCCCATTTATTTTTGTCAAGTAGTATTCTGCCTTCCAATATTCCAGAGGCAGTTTCCCCTGTCATTTAGAAGAGGAACCTCATGAAATAACAAGTCAGGCAGAAAGAGGAAACGTGTTGGTCCACTCGGAAACCCTGCAAGGAAGTAAAACTCCCGATCATGCTAAAGTCCCATGCAATGAAATGCTAATGAAATAGTATGTTCTGGATGCTCCAGGGGTGACTTAGGCCCCACGTGCCCCCAGACTGTTCAGGGGCTAGAGTCCCATTGCTGGATTCTTTGGACACACCGTGCTTTCCACCACGGTCACCTTCTATTGACCATGAGGCTAAACTGATTTGTTTCCAAAGCCACGGGCACCCTGTGGTTCTTCCTGGGTCCTGGTTCTGAAATGAATGGGGAGATATGTCCTTGCTTGGTGCTGACTTCAGGTTGTAGCCTGACTCTAAGGTCAGAATTCGAATGACATTATAAATAATACTTGCTACTATTTATTGAGCTATTACTTTGTGTCAGAGTCCATGCTGGTACCTGTTCTTTTGAATACACTTGTCCTCAGCAAACCCTTCCGTGTACACAACAAGGAATGAATCTCATCCTTTGACAGCACGAGTGGGGAACTGAGCTTTGACAGATGATGTCACTTGCCCAGCTGGTTGGCAGCAGAGCTGGCATTCAAACCCGAACCCTCGGATCGTGGAGACTGCCATCCTAGCCTGCTCGTGTGCCACTCACCAGCTGGGTGAGCTGCCCCTCTCGGCTTCATTTACTCTGCATCCTCAGCAGTATTTGGCACCTTTAGTCCACAGATTTCTTACAAGGAACCTCAAAATATAGAAGAGAGAAAATGCAGAGCTGTCCAGGACAAAGCACGGGTGTGTGTGGGGGGGGGCTGCGGGGAGAGGGTAGGACCCTCAACCTCGCAGCTGCCCGCCACACAACAATGTGTGCTGTTTTGTCACTGTCACTCTGACCTCTCCCTGCCAGCCCAAGTGGGACAAAATGCCTGTGGGTGTCCTATCTAACTCCCCTCATTCCCAGCAACTTCTTTTCTTACCACCTCTCATTTCTTCTTCCCTTCTTTGTGATCCTCTACTCTTTATCCTGTGGCCTTCTCTTGCCTGGAAAGACAGACAGACAGTAGGATCAGGACTGACATGAGAGTGTTATCACCCACCATTCAGGGTGGTGGTGTGTATTAGCTGCCAGTTGCGCATCCCGTGCCCTGTTGATGGCTGGCACAGGGCCCTCCACAGAGACGGTTCATAATGCAATTAATATGAATATTGCCCTTATCATTAATAGCACAAAGTGGAGCTGGAGATGAGGGGACCTCTGGAGAGCCATGTGCATCTGTTAGGTTCATAGCCAAAGGCTCTGCAGAATTACTGAAGTAACTTGCAGCCTTCTCACACTCAGCCCCTGTGTCCAGGAGGCCTCTGCCACGGCCCGGCCACTCCCATTGCGGCACCCCTTCCAGATCTGCGATCCCTCATGCACACATCTTTTGCTCAGCACAAAGTCTCCCTCTTAGGCAAGAATTGTACTTGTGTGAAACAGGGCCTAACCCTGGGCTGCGCCCAGTGTCCACTCCATCTTAGCAATTCCCCAGTCTTACTGGCTGGGGAGACATTTTTGGACTCATGCCCCAGAATTCTAGGGACAAGGGCCCCTGGACAGTGGAGAAGGGTTTTAGGTAGTTGGGCGGGGGAGGGGTTTGTCCTACTCCAATGTGAGACCTGTGAGCACAGGGACCCTATCTTTCTAGCTGCTTCTGTCATCCTAGCACCTAAGCACTGGGTTAAGCCCCTGAAAGGAGTTCATTGAAATGTTTTAGAATAAAAGAAAAAGGGAACTGATTACTGAGAACGCGGCATCACCTCTGATCTTGAGGTGAGTACAGCTTGTGAAGCCCTTGAGAGGGCTGAGTTTGACCCTGGTTCCATCACTTAATACCTAGGTGACCCGTCCCATTAGGTCTTTGGTGTGCTCGTCTCTCAAACGAGAATGAAGAGAGTATCTGCTTTAAAAGATTTGGAAAGAATTGAATGAGCTAATACATAAAAACAGCCTTAGAAGCTACACTTGACACCTGCGTTGTGCTCGGTAAATTTCATCATCATTACACGCTTGAGATAGAAGACAGAGATTTTGTTTGCATATTTGTTTGAGGGCTGGGATGGGTCTTGCTGAGTTTTGCACCCTAGTACAACTCATGCCTGACATGTAATAGGAGCTGCTTTGCTGGTGATGTTTGTAACGATAAAAGGAAAAGTAATAACACTGTATTGATTCTTCGGTTGGAAGGAGAGACCTGTAAGTCTGGAGGTCCCTGATGGAAGCATTGCAAAGTTGACCAACTTAACCCAAGCCACCCTATGTGTGCATGTTGGAGCTAGGACAAGGACACAGCTCAGGCATGACCAGAATCAGCCCTGTGGTCCTTGCATTCACTGGGGGCTTCTAGTCACAGCTTCTTTGAAAGGACCCTCATTAGCTTTCAGCCACAAAGGAACTCCCCTGGAAAGAAGAAGTGGCTGAAGCAAAACATCTTATACAGCCCTGGAGTCTTGATGTGAAGCAGCCTGAAGTATGGAGTATTGGCATGGAAAGACTAAAGCCCAGAACATTTCCCTGGGTTTTATTTGCCAACCTTTTTACAACCATGATTAATGACTGCCAAATTTCCCGATCTTTCATTCAAACAAGTGAGAGGAACCCCCTCAGTTTGCGTTATGCCCTGAAACTCTACAAATATATTGAAACTGGAAAGAGAGAAGAGAGTTGTGTCCCATCATTGCTGGTGAAGGTCCAGGCAAAGCCCAGCTTTCTAAGAAAGGCAGCCAGGAAGGACTGAGGCTGAGCTGGGAGCCGGGGCCTGGCTGAGATTTCCCATCAGCAGGTTGAAATCAAGGGGGAGAATTAACTCCTTTCCTGACTAGATCATGAGTATGGGTGATTTGTGCATGTGGTTATACCGCCAAGCCACCCTTTATCATCTTTTTAAAGGGAAATGAGAATCTTTGGGGACCTCTCTGCGCTCTGACATTCTGCTCGCAGGAAGTCCAGAGTCATTACCATGAAAAATGGCAGCCAGGATGCAAATGCACATCAGGGGCAGACAGTGAGCTGAGCAAACACATTAATGCTCTGAGGGCAAGGGAGGGGTGACTTGTCATGGGGAGGAATCAGCTGTCTTTCTCTAGAAGCTGCTCCCAAAGACTGCTTTACAAGATGGGAAACTGTGCTTGCTTTGGCAAGGGTTTCGGCTTGTGACTCGAGGGTTGCATCAATTCATTCCAAATTGTGTTGGTAAGCGATGGGAGTCTTGCCTTCTGGAGAATTACTGCTCCTTAAAGACATCCTCACCAGCAAGCCCAGCCCAAGGAGTAGCAGGCCAAGGCCCCCGGGGTGGATTATTCACTTAATAATCAGGTCTTTCCTCCTATTTCCCTTCATGGCCCTCCCTCTCCTCAGTCTGTGCCTCTCTATCGAGGCGAAAATCTAATCAAAGGAATGCAGGGGCAAAGGGACTGGGAGAAAATCAGAGAAGGAATCGACTTAGAAATGCAACATAATGAGGTTCCCTGAACAGACTTCAAAAGGTCAGTTCGGCTCTGGAGTCCCATGTGATGACCTCACGATCAAACTATTCTTTTGTCGTCCTGTTAGAATCCAAATTGTGCTCATGTGTGAGCTGGAAAGGTGTTCTGGTGGGAGCCAAGCCCACCCCCACCTCTACCCACTGCCTACAATAATTGGGCATTGTAACTCTTTTAACACTTGGATTTGATTTTCCAGGGAAGACAAGCCAAGTTCCCGGGCATGGGTGCTCCATTTACATCCATCCCTTCCAGCTGATTCCCCTGCTCTTGAGGCCACAGCTTAACGCAGGGACACAGTGTGATTTTTGATGTCAGTCATCTTGAAGATCTTTGCTCCTCAGCTGGACTCGTGCAAGGACATTTTTGTACACTGTGACTGTAGGAAGATGGGCTTAGGGGAGAGTAGGGCTGTTGTTAATGTAGATAGTCCAGACCCAGAGCAGCATGGGGCTATCGAGATGGTGAGGACACATGTCAGAGGCTTTGACCTCACCAGGGGCTTTGACCTCACCAGGAGCCAGCCAGCTACAACCCGTGCCAAATCCAGCCTGCCACCTCTTTTGATTTTATTGGATCAAAGCCCCATTCATTTATGTCCATACTGTCTATGGCTGTCCATGTTTTCATGCCATAATTGCAGATGGAGGCCACAAGACCCACAGAGCCTAAAGTACTTTCTCTCCATCCCTTTACTATCTTGTCATCCTCTGGTCCACACTGTGGCTAATATAAGCCTGGAGACCTCAGATGCTGTGTATATACCCCTAGTTTGAAATCAAATAAGATGCTGAAAGTAGTTTAGTGCTTGTAGGAAAACCACACTTAGTCACTGATTGGTTTATTCAAGAAATAGTCGTTGCGAGATATTATTATCGACATCATCTCCATAGTCCCTTCCTCTGAGGTTTCCCAGGCTGGAGAAGAGGCTGCTTTCAGAGAATCACTGACTTGACTATTAAAGCAAGGACTAACCCTGTATTCTTATCTGGTCCAATAATCTTATTTTACAGATGCAGAAACTGAGGGTCCGTGGAGGGAAAGTCTTATTCTTAGTCACATGAATAGTTAATGTCAAAACTGGAATTAGAACTTAGGTCTCCCAGGCTGGGAAACAGATCACAACAGATGACTGTATTACCTCTGTTGTATCCTCTGAATTTGGTCAAGAGCAACCAGTGGTCTTGGCACCATTTTCAGGAGCAATAGTTAACTGTGTGACTCAGCAGTTTCTTCCTCTGAAGAGTACGCCCTGGTTCATTCTTAAATGCAGCTGATTGTGGTGATTATTCACATAAATTGCACCTGTCACTCCTCTGCACAATGCCAGACCAAGGGGTAATGTGAGCTCCTTGAAAAAGGAACCCTTTTTTTTTTCAGAGTGATTATAAATTAGATATGAATGTAGGCTTAGGATACTGGCAGACATTCTCCCAGGGAATTCTTTATCTTGCATATATTTGTAGAGTAACCTTTGCAAAGGTTAGACTACTCTTGGAACCGAAATACAACTTTGAAGTTTAAAATTTCCAAGATATTTTGGGAATATAATAATCCCAATTCTCTTTCCACTAAAATTTGCTGTGAACTCCCACTGAGTTACTGTTCATGGAGCTGAAACTTGGGCTGTGCTCCAAAGGGCCATCCGGGGGCTCATTGGAGATTCGACTTCCACTGGTAACAATGCACAAAGATGCTTTGGGTTGAGAACATGAGTTACCTAGAGTTACCTCCAACTTATAAGAATTAAATGTGTGTGCCTGATGTAATTTGGCAGTGAGAGAGAGAGAGAGAAGACAGAGAGAGAGAGAGAGAGAGAGAGTGCCAGGAAGCCACAGAATCTGAATAGCCCTGTCCAGGATCTCAGCCTGCAGAAACAAAGTCACATGAGCATCAAAGATCACCTCTGGCTTCTGCTCCTTAGGATTCCCTTAGTAGGTGTATGCCTCAAATGTAGCCTGAGAGCCACTTTTCTCATCCTTCTACCTAGAGCAGTGTTTTCCAACCGGGAGCAATCCCATGCTCTTGCCCCAGGGAACATTTGGCAAGGTCTGGAGTAATTTTTAGTTGTTCAAACTGGGGTGCAAGTAGCACTCACATGGGAAGCAGCCAAGGATGCTGCAAACATCCTACACACAATGAAGCATTGTCAAAGTAGGAACTATCTACCGAAAACTCAAAAGAACTGAGGCTAGGAAACCTTGACTTACAGGGTCTAGACCTGCTCATCACTGTATCAGTGCCAGGCAGTTACCACATATGTCATGTAATGGACACTCAAGAAATTTCTGTTGAATAAATAAAATGAAGAGAATAAAGTATATGAAAGATTGAATATTATCCCTGCCTAGTAAGAGTACTAAAAAATTTTACCAAATAAAATATCTATGCACAGTTCCTGGCGCTGTGCCCAGCACATAGTAGGTCTTCAGTAAATGGTAGCTTACAATGATGCCAATAAGTTTACCTGATTGGCTTCATGCTCATTTTAAATAAGAATTCACTTGTTTTCATCCTTTGCCAAGATAACAGGCAGTCTGTGCAGGCAAAAAGCCCAGTGGGACTTTTACAAATATTGGTTTACAAAGAATCTTTTTCATCTTGTGTTTTCCAGATAGGTAAGCCAAGGGCCACTTGGTTGTGCCTTCATTTCCGCTCCCGCTGGCAGACTTTTCCGAGGCTGGGTTTTGTTTCTCTAAAATTATTGTTTCATTGCTTTGTTGTTCTGAAGGAACCTGTTGGTTAATATTAATGCATTTTTATCTTGGGCCATTTCCTTCCAATTCTCTTTTCCATTCTACCATCGTGTTGGGCTTTATCCTCTTGTAATGTCAGTGCAGTTGCAAGGCCCTTTCTTGTACGTATCACACCTCGAGCCTCCTGGGTTCGAGCAAGCCTGTGCGGTGTTACTTTCATTTGCATTGGACAGGGTGGGAAACTGAGGCCCAGGAAATTAGATGACTGCTAGGGAATAGCTTCTGTCTCCTCCTTGTTACCCACTCGCTGGATTTGAGAAGTGGGGGAGATATAGGGACAGAGGTGAGAGACGGAGAAGTGACTGCCCAAATCCTCAGAGGAAGTGGTACCTGGGCAGTCTCCTGATGCTCCCATCTTATCTTTTCCAGCCCTTAGTTCCCCACCTATTCCTGTAAATGGATCTCTCATTCATTCATTCATTCATTCATTCATTCATTCATCAGAGGGAGTCAATGAATGCTTCTGTGCTCTGTCATGATGACACGGGAAAACTTTCAGGTTTGGGTCTTGCACCACCTGTTACCACCAGAAGGCACTTGCCTGAATTACTTAACTGCCACAAACTTCTCTCATCAGAAGTGGGCAAGACCACTTCTGAGATGTGTCCCAGAATAATCGCGACAGCCCATTGTGATCAAGACAAATTAAATTCTTGTGAGGATTCTCCACCCTCTCTTGTCTTCCCTTCCACTAGGACTAGCACTGACAAAAATTAATATTCTTATTCTATTGGCACCTGACTCCAGGGAGAAAAATAATGACAATTGGGATGGCTAATGTTCATGGAGCCCTTGCTACTGTCAGGCGCTCCATGAAGCCTTTCTCTGAGTGACCTCATTTAATCTTCTAAACACCTGTGGTGGTTTTGGTGTCTCCATCTCACAGGGGAGGCAGTTAAGGCCAAGAAGAGTACAATTCCTTGCTCCGGGTCACACAGCTGACCATGGACTGGGCCAGGAT
The DNA here is from genome assembly GCF_964194135.1 of Talpa europaea. NCBI lineage: Eukaryota > Metazoa > Chordata > Mammalia > Eulipotyphla > Talpidae > Talpa > Talpa europaea. The sequence goes on from NC_140078.1 coordinate 66,346,400, forward strand.
TAAACTCCATTCATTGGGAATAAAAATCTCACTCACTTCCTAGAGCCAGGCTCTGCCCTAGGCAGGACTCTCACCCCACCCAGAACAAGGGCCCAGGACATCTCTTCCTGCAAAAGATGTGGACTCGCGTGTGCTCCTGGAAGCCTGTGGTCCCATCAGCTGTGTCAGCTGCCTTCCCAGGGAAGCAGATGACATTCCTGCTTCCAGCTGGGAACAGCTGATCAGCGCTGAGGGAAGGCCCAGGAGGCTGAAGTCCTGCCTGGCAGCAGCACAAACACAGCAATTGTCTGCTGAGCCCCCCTGAAGACTCTGGCCCTTGAAAGGGTCCCTTCATGCTTCCTGAGCCGCTGCCTGCCAGAGCCTACTGTTTGAGACTTTCGTTCCTCCTGGCTCATCTTCAGGGGTTTCCTCAGGACAAGGTTGCTCCATGGCCTAAAGACCACATGGATTGAAATCTCTGAGAAAACCTGCCGGGGCTTTCATAGTACAAACACAACTGTTGCCTGTGGACAAATATTGACTTTTGGGGCTAACTCTCTCACAGATGGCCACCCTTGGGAGAGGCTCCTCGCAGGCCACAGAGCACTGGTTGCTCAACCGGGTCAAAGGGAGCCAGAGGTGAGGGGGAGATGCTTCATGGATTGCGGATGACCCTCATCCAAATGGACCCCTGCATTGCCGGCTGATGGCAATTTAGAGTTAAGGTATCTGGGGGATCAGTGGAGGGACACCAAAGTACCATCCATCAGAGGGCTTAAAACAACAGAAACTTGCTCCCTCCTGTCACTCTGGAGTGACATCCCAAATCAAGTGTCAGCAGGGCCAAGCTGTCTTTGAAGCCTCAGGGGAGGATCCTTCCCATCATTTGCTGGCTGCTGGGGTGGCTGGTAAGCCTTCACTTGCGGAGGCAACACTCCGCCTCTGCCCCGTTGTCACGTGTGTTTTCCCTGTATGTTTTCTACATCTCTGTGTCCAAATCCCTTTCTTCCAGGGACACCCATCCCTGGATTAAGACCCTCCCTAGTCTAGTCTAATTTTATCTTAATTTGATTGCATCTACAAATATCCAGATATGGTTCCAGGTACTGGGGCTTAGGTCTTGAACATATCCTTTTAGGGGATGCTGTTCACCCACACCACCCCCCACCAGAGTTGTTTGTCCTTTCAGGAAAGGTGGTTTCCCTCCCCACGGCCACACCAGCTGCCTCCATCCAGCGCCCACATTGCCCTACAAGGAACCTCCTTAATCACAGCCTGACAGCCTCCCTCCCCATCTCTGCTTCCCTGCTGCCCCCAGGGAGGTCTGCAGTCTCCTCGGTGTGGCCACAAAATCCAGGGTGACTTGACCTCGCTTTCCCCTGCCCTGCCACTTGACTTGCCCTTTCACATTCTGTGTTTGCCTGTCCTTGGCGCTTGCAGTTCTCTGAGTAGGTCTTGCTCTGGCCCATGTCTGGCCCTCTGCTCAGAAACTCCTTTCTTCCTTCCTAGTCTGGCTCACTCCAACTTTTTATTTCTCCTGTCTCAATCCTGAAGTCATCTCCTCTGGGGAGTCTTTGCCAGCTCTCCCTGACACTATATCAGGGGCCTTCTGGGTTCCGTGGGCACCCTGTGCTTCCCCATCCCCATTAGCTGGCACCTCACAGTATATTGCTATTGTCTCCTCGCTTGTCTGTGCCCCTGACTTGACTTCAAGACTTGAAGATCAGGTCTATGTCCTACTTACTTTTGAATCACCAGTCTCACAGCCAACGAAAATAAGTGCTTTTGATTTGAATAATCGATTGATTGAATGAGCAAGTAAACAGAAAGCAAAAATAACAACAGTAGCCCAGTTGCCTTCCTAATTCTATGAAAACTAAAGGAGATTTTTATGCCTTTCTGCCAATCATTACATGCCACCAAATCCAACCAGGTACAGATGCTTAGAGAAATGATGTTTCAGAGATATTCTCATGCCAGGATTTGAACAGAACTGAAGATAGACCTGGAAGGCAAATCTGGGGGAGTCTTGACTTGTTGTCAGGAATGTCCCCGCTGAGGCTGTGCTGCAGGTGACAGTGGTGCTGGTGATCTTCTTTGGAGTTTCAGTCCCATTCTCAGTAAAGTCCCATTTCACTCCTTTCTCAGTAAAGGTTAAAGGCAAAAGAAGAAGTGGATTGACTGAGCTAATTTCTTCTGCTTTGACATATGTGTGGTATAGCTCTTTTGCATGATTGAACATTTCAGTCCACTGAAGAATAGAATTTGTAATTCCCCCCCTTTTTTTCATTGTGTTTAGCCAAAACAAGCTGTGAAGAATGTAAAATATATCATTTTGTTGGCACCCGTTCACAAGTGAGTCAGTGAGCTTGCTCGCATTTACAACTAAAATTGGATTCTAACCTCCCAAAAATTTATGACAACTGCTCCTTCTTGTGGCTTAAATGTTGACATATAATTAATTTAGGATTTCTTCCCAAAGCTTCCTGTCCAGGTTTGTACCTGCCACAGAAATATCCTTGAAAGTTTATCTAATAGCTGGAGCTGTGAAAAAACCCTCCAGAGGCTTTGTAGAGCGGGTGGGCTGTGCCAACAGGAAGAGCCCAAAGATCAAGAGTGAGGTCGCCAGTGTGGCTGGCTGCCAGGGGTGCCGCGGGTCGGATGCATGGAATTTGCAGTTTGGGGGAAGCTTTGGGCTCCTTCTGCCACCATGGCTTCCAGGCCCCTGTAATGTGTCCCCTCTTTGTCCTGCGTGCTTCCTTTCATGAAGACGACCAGGCCCTGGTCCAGCCCATGAGTAACCTAAGCACAAGCAGCCTGGATCAAGCTGGTGCTGATCTCCACTCTGTGTGGGCTAGTGGGGAGGGCAGAGTAGCAAGAAGTGCTGTTACATGCCTGTTACATGTCAAGCACTGGTTGAGGGGCTTTTTAGGCAAAGTTCATTTTATTTTATGTTCTTAACCACCTGGGAAGGTTAGAATTATTATCCTCACTGTGTACATGAAAAAAACTGAGGCTTGGGGAGGTTTAGTGACTTACCGGAAGTTACTCAAACCAGAAAGGGGAAGAAATGATATATGGGCAGTTCACAGGTGCAGAGCTTCTGTTAGGCCCTGGCTCGTGTGATGTCTGAGGTAGGCAGATCCCCTCTGTGCTTGGATGAAGGACTGACTTCAGTGAATGGAGTCATGGGAGCAGGCGCAGAAGGTGAGATGTTTGCCAAACCTGGACTTCCACCCAGACAGACTACACCGTAGGCCGGGGCTTCCCTCTCACGTTCCAGCTAGTCTTGCACACTAAGAGTGAGGGGCCCTTGACTTCATCTTGCTGACCACCTTGCTCCTGGAGGGCCTGGGCATCACCGGTCATTGACCAAGGAAGGGAAAGCAGTCGGGGACAGAAGATGTGCCACTACCTCCAAACTTTGAAAATGTGCAGCCTTCCCATCAGGATCCTGCTTGGGGACAGTCTGAAAATGCAGCCCAGGGCCATTGCCAAGAAGCTCACGAGGTCAAGGTGAAGAAGGCCAGGTCCCAGCCCCACACTGACCTCCTCTAACCTAGGTGACGGCTGCCAGCCTTTCTCATGCTTGCACCTCTTCAAATGGAGAAAGTGCTTCTGACCTGGTTGAGTCTCCTCCTTGGGGTCTTACTTGGGGCAACTAACTTAATCTCACTGGTCAGTTTTCTTAACTCTAATGGGAGGGAAATAATAGTGCCCAGTTCACAGGGTGATTATGGAGACTAGGTGGGTTAATCTGCATACAACAGTGGTTCTCAACAGGGTGTGGAGGGAGTGGGCTTGCATTCCCAGGAGGAATTTGGCAATATCTGTAGACATTTTTGGTTGTCATGACTTGGGGAAGCAGGGCTGTACTATGGGCATCTAGTGGGTACAGGCTAGGAATGCTGTTTAATCTGTCACCAAGTACAGGGCAGCCCCCGCAACAAAGAATCATCCGGTATAAAATGTCAATAATACCAAAGTTAAAAACCTCGGCTGTAAAGTGTTTAAGACTCTTCCTGGCATGTAGTAAGCCTTCAATAAACATTTGTAATCATTTATGTTCAGCTTTCTCCTTAATCCATTTAAATATTTATTGAGCACCCACTATGTGGCAGGCACATCAGAATACTGCAGTGAGCCAAACGTACACAACCTGTCCTCGTGAAGGCAGTGAGGCTACAGTCAGACGTTAATCAAATACTACACAAATACACGGGGCCAAATTGCTCAGAAGCGGGAATAAGTGGACAACAGTGCTAAAGGGGTGTGTAGCTAGAGGATTGGACCAGAAACAATAGGCAGAGAAGGTTGCCCCTGAAGAAATGACATTTAAACTGACACCAAGGATAAACAGAGGCAGTCAGGGGGAAGGGAGACAGGAAAGTGCCCCAGGCAGAGGGAGATGCAAGTGCAGAAGCCTTGGGGAGCAGGGAGTAGGGAAGACCATTGATGAGCCTCCTCCTGCCTAGGAATCCAGATGCAGAGTTTGCTACTGCCAATCACATGTGTCCCTGAGTGATGTGGGAACTGCCAGAGGACTTTGGGGTTCTGCTGTATTTGGAAGATTTGGAAGTGGCTCCAGGGCTGCCCCCAGAAGCTATTGGTGTCGTGCTCCAGCTCCTTGACCTCTGAACCAATTCAGCCTCATGGTATTTCCCAGCTCGCCATCCCAAATGTCAAGCCTGGCTTGGAAGAGTTAAATCCACACCCTGCCTGCCAAAACCTTGCGACTTAATAGCGACACTTCCAGCCAGTTTTTGTATTATAGAAAATGTGCTTTTTCCTCTCATCTTAAAAGTGACCAGCAACGAAAGCAGCCAGGAATTCCCTCGTAGAGCACCTTCTCATTTAAGTTGAAAACATTTGTGATAGAAGTCCCATAGCATGGAAGAAAGGCAGGCCCATTGCTATGCCCTCTCAGTTATCCTTGGAGACCATCCGACCCTATAAGGATTACTGAGCTCACATATGTGCCCTAGCAGGAGCTGGAGCTGAAGCTAAAGCCTGCAGCCATGAGCCTAGAGCGCCATGCAGACCTACAACAGCAGACTTTGTGGCATGGAGTTTAAATGCAAATTCAAACTAGAGAGCATGTCTGCTTTTTCACACTGCAAATGTGGTTCTCTTGAATCTGCTTTTCTCAAATTCCTCATTCTGGAGAGCATGTCATTATTTCCCTTTAAGGTAGTCCACTGTGCAGTGGACTTCTTGAGCAAACACGCTGAGTATAGATATTTGCGGAGATGGATTACAATTTTGAGCCACCTTGATCTGTGAGTGTCCCTTAAAATTGACTCTGTATAGGCAGCAGCCCTTCTGCCCACCTGTGCCCATGCACACCTCCCTTTTAACAAACCGATGCCTCTTGGGGCAGCTTTCTCTGCCCACTTGTGTCTGTGCCAGCATTCTTTACCCTTCTCTGCCCTTTATAATAAACCTGCCCCTTTGGATATATTAAAAAAAAATTGACACCATGTAAATAAAGCACATAGTAGGTACTCAGTTGCTGTCTTTCATAATGGGACATGTACATGGACTTGAGAACCTGGTTTTTGTTGCATGATCCCACATACACATGTAGCACACAATCAGTAGTATTGCCAATACTTCAAAAATCTCACTCTCTAGAATTCTGGCCAATTTTCCCACTGACCAGGCTGCCCCAGCCTATGTAAGGAGACTAGAATATTGTCCTGTGTAGGAACCCGAATGGCAGCCACTGTGCCAATGACCTGGCCCAGACATCTCAGGGAGGTGCCAGTTTGTTTATACCACAGTGAAAATTCCTTTTTGGCAAAGCAGCTTGAGGTTAAAGAGAAATCTTATGAACGAGAAGTCAGACCCCACCAATGCTAATGGATTTCAGGTCAAGGTTTTCCCAGGCCTTTCAAGGTTACCTATGAAAGGATAAGGGCAAGAAGGCAAGATTCCATGTGTTGGAGGAGAGGGAGTAACTCAGCAACAGACATCCTGGCCATCACTGGGGGAGGTTCTAATATGGAGTAAGTCAAATCATGGAGTTATACTTTGTCGTAAAGGCAGACCCTCCCTCAATAATCTTTTTAGCATCCTACTCCTTCAAAGACAACTTGGACCCTAAAGCCCTCATGTGGCCAGAAGACATGTGAATATTCCATCAGTTGCATAGAAGCAATAGATTGGAATCCTCCAGATAGTTCACTCAATCTCAGAATGATAAATGATCAATCATTGCATTCCTCCTAAATGAAATTAAGATGTTAAGATATATTGCTTGGGGCTTCTGGATGGGATTTCTGCAGTTGAGTTTCCAACAGAAAATGTATTGCTTTGGAATCGCTGGGAAAGGAAGACATTCTGAATCTACGTTAAGGCAAAACATTTGACAGCGGAGAAGAATGCTGCAGACGTTAATTTTTTTCATATTTAAAAGTGATTAATCATCTCAAATACCATGAAGCTAGAAGGTCATAATGAAAACTTGGGGGAGGAAGGAGGATACACGTGCCTGATACTCTGAGGTGGAGACTTTTGAAGGAGGCCGTAGGTAATCTTGTGCTGAAGACAAAAACAACTACTAAAAATTCACTTGCAAGGGCAGAGACTCTGGGCAAAACCCTCGTAGTGCCTAGAAATTCAGACTTTTTCATTAGTGCAGGTAGGAGACATTTCCTTCAAGAATGTGTATGTACAGCATAGATGTGACTTCTTGGAAAGTCATTGCAACCTTCCTGTCAGATCAGGTCAGAGCCCCAATGTTCTGGAAGCTGTGGATGTGATGTTTTGGTATACCGGGAGCTGTGTGGCTGGAGTGTGTGTGACTTTCTTTGCTGTGTCTGTCTCGGAGCAGTATAATGCATTAATAATAGCAGCCCCTCAGAGGGGAAAACTAGATGCCAAAAAACAAGCATGTGCTCAGTGAATATTGGGGAGCATTCTCCTTTTTGGTATTTTTGTGATTTTTGGTATATTTGTGATTTTTAATGAATTAAGTCCATGTTCAGTTTAATTATTTGTTGACTGTAATATCTCACACACTCACCAGACATGCAGTCCACGAAGTCAGGGCAGTATGTGGGTGTTTAGTCACATATCCTGGACACTTAGCATGGTTCCTGCTTTAAAAATTGTGGGAAGGAGTGTGAGGAGAAGAAAGACCGGAGGGAGGTGCTGATTGGGGCACAGAGGACTCAGAGACCCCAACTCTCTAAAAAGCCTGACTCCACTCAAGGAGGTACTGGTTTATGTTGCTACATTTCCCTCTTCCATTCCCACCTATCAAAGGAAAACCCCCTCTCCAGAAAGTTATTTTCTTTTGTTGCAGTAAAACTCAGATTTGGTGGTTGCTTAGAAGAAAAAAAAAAGTTTGAAGCAAGTTTAAAATTAAAGCACAAATTAATCTAATGCAAAAGTCCATTCAGCTACTATCTGCCAGAAATAAATAGTTTAAAAAATGAATTTCAGATCGCTGACAATGCTGACTGTGTTTATGGCAGCAGAGTTGCCTCCTTCAACCAGCGCTTGTACCCAGCATTTAGAAATTAAACAAAAACACATTGAACTTGCTGCATTAGCTGTTGCCACATCGCACACTAATGGGTTTAGTGACCACAACCCACCCAGGCCAAAGTGTGTCAACAGCCAAAGGACCAACCTCCCTCTCTGTGCTTTGCCCAAGTTGTTACAAGTTTAATTCTTTGCAGCTTACTTTTCCTGCTGTTTTGGCCTTTCCCCCACGGTGTCATAAAGAGCATCACAGCCAGGCCAACCTCATAGAGCAAGGCAAGGAAACCCCTGCAGGACCTCTGCAGGTGCAGGCACCTCCAACTTTTGGGTCTCATGACCTGGCAGGTCAGATCAGTGCTCAAGAGAGCACATGTGGCTACACTGTTTCTCTTTCTCCAGCATTCTTTAGCTGGGCACTGCAAAAATTCATTCTGGAAATGGCAACCTTGATTTTCCACTCATCAGAGAATCCAGTCTTCTGCCTCTTCCCATACACGAAAGCATGCTGTGTGACATTTGCACTCTGGGTGGTGGTGATGTGTGTGTCTCCATCCCTTTCAGGCCTTCAGGCCTGCCTGAGGAAAGAGGTTGGCTGCCTCCCTTTATGAGCAGCTGAGTCAAGCACTGGGTTTCAGGGCCTCGGTGGTGAAGAGGTTAAATTGCTCAACCAGCTGGATCTGTGCTTTCCTGCCCACACTTGCTCCTGGCCTAAGGCAGTGCCTGCTGTTTGGGGAGGGGGGAAGGGAGGTCTCGCCTGGACCCAGGTGGCGGACAGGCAAACCATGTTATTAAGAAGCAGGGATCGCTAAACCTTGATCTTCAAAAGAGACCCCTAATTAGTCGCCAGCCCAAGAGTAAATGGCATTCCACCTCAGCAAGGCGGGAAGGGCGCCTTCAAATCCTGGGGACTAATTGCCATTATTGGTTCTATGAAGATCCTGTTGTAAACACTTGTCATCCAAGCCACTTCTGGTCGGCAACCTTGAGATATCAAGTTGTTCCTTCATGTTTCAAATTCCCCAAAAAGCCTTGTTGGCTCCTTTTTCTAAGAGGGGGTCAGGCTTCTCAGCACCTAGCCAGGGAGATACCTCCCTGCCACTAGACAGCAAGCTCCTCCGAAAACTGAACTCTTGTCAGTAAGGGATTTGAAAAGATGTTTTGCTTTATTATCACTTGAATGTGAAAATCCCATTCCATATTTGGAAATGCCATTTCAAACAATAAACTTTAATTGCAGCAGAAAGGAGTTCTTCTGAAGCTAACTCAGACCCTCAAGCTCACAGACCTTCTCAGGACCTTGAGAGGGTCCTAACCAGGTGTTCCCATGGTCAGATACTTTCATCAAGTTGGAAACCATCAATTATTTGTGCATTCTTTTTCTAAGAGAGGCCCACACAATGGTGTCAAACCACAGTGGGCTCTGTAACAACCAGGTGTGTGGTTCTCCTTGCTTCTGCAGTCTTTTCTCCCTATTCTTAGACTTCTTGCTTCTTGGTCCCGGTTGGCACCCGTGAGATGAAACTCTTCCAGGCCACGTGCAGGATGCTAGGTTTTGTCAAAATTTACTCATGAGCTAGGAGAGTTTCGAGGTCTTAGGACTGAGAGCCTCTGGTCCGGCCCCCTCAAGGGCAGCCCAGATAACACCAAACTGATGGCAAAAGAAGCCCACCTCCGGGAAAGCCCCAGACATTAGGGCTTGTGGCTCTCCTGAGCTCCAGGTACTTTCTATTACCTGGACTCTTCCATGGCCATTAGTATGTAGGAGTGAGACAGAGAGAGGGAGGAGGCAAGCTATGAGCAATTTCTGAACAGTCTGGTGACGTGTTTTCTATTCAGCGTTGGATCGACTTTGAGCTAGCACCTCTGGGCCCTGAGTCCGGCACCCACACTGCCACACCTGGCAAGCTGTGTGGCAGGCCCAGGGCCACGGCCTGTCTAACAGTCCCTTTCTCCTGATGCTGAGCTCCACAACTCTTTCTTCAGAGAGTTAAGGAGTCACAATTACTCAGCGATAATGCTTTTGTGTGGCTATTTCAGGGTGGGACAGGAAGGTGTGAGTTCTATACACAGGCTTAGGATATTTGCTCATTGGATTCCATTGTCTCCACCATAAGAGTGGATGGTTTTCCCTCCACAGGTAACCTAATAGCCTCAGACAATGACGAGGGAGGCATTGGCCCCCAGCAGGCTTCTCCGGCAGTGACTAGGGCATTTTCCCTCTCCCCAGGGCGAGTGTTCTGTTTGTTGAATCAGTCCTTCGTCTCCAATGTCATTCTCAGGGCCTCCAAAGATTCCCAAAGCATTATTTTAACCTATACATTTCGCTGATTTGAGATGTTAGAAATTTGTATGCCAAACTTTGGGTTATTTTAACTAGTTCAGAAAAGAAAGACTAACATCAGTTTTGACAACAAACAAAACCAGTTTTTGTTCTATCAGTTATGTTTAAAAGATTCCAATTTCAAACTAAACACAATGTGTGGTTATTCTGTCAGTGATTTATATAGCCACCAGGGCGCCACAGTTACACACTGCATACATCATTGTATTTTTAAAATGTACTTAATGAACATTTTTTTTCTTTTCTAGTAACTACTTCATTGCCTTAAATGAATGCATTCCAATAGAATTTGTAACAAATGACCACTTTGTGTTTGCATTAATGCCAAACACGTTTAACAAATTTTTAACAAGGAACCCTGGCAAAATGCCAAACTCCTAGAGGGACACTGAAGGAATGCTATAAATTTAAACTAGATTTTACCTTTTCACTTAGCTCAGCAAGTGTCTTAGGTGTCCTGCTATCTCAGGATTGTGGCATTTCTATTTTATGTCAGATAGTTGTACATTTTCATTATTTTTATGACTTAGGTTGTACCTATTTCCACGGGACTTTTAAATCTATGCAGTCCTGTCCGAAATAATTTGATGGCAGTGGAAAATAGTTCTTTATTTCGGCGAGGTTGTTCATATGTTGTGTGGATTTGAGGGTGTGCGTCTACCTGTACGTTGCTACCGACAAAGCGCCATATTTAAAACAGCACAGTCAGCCCATAGCAACAGAAACAAGAAACAAGGCCAGTGGTTCTCAACTGGGGAGAGTTTTCCCCCTGGTAGATATTTGGCAATAGCTGGCGATATTTTTGATTGTCTTCATGGGAGGGAAGGGAATGCTACTGGCATTTAATAGGAATTGGCTGGGGATATTGCTAAGGATGCTGTAACACGGCACCAAGACTGAGGGTGTAAGTGGCCAATGTGTGCCAGGTCCGGGGAGTGGCTACCACCTGGCAGTGGGAATGGCCTCTGAGGGAGGGTCTGGGCAGTCTGCACTGCATGTCCACCAGGAGATAGTTATTTAGGTGTTTGCCAGCAAGTGCTTAATTTTAATAGTTACGTAATATTATAATGTATAATAGACAAATACTAGCTCCACTATGCTATTAAAATAAAATCTTTCTTCAGAATATTTATTTTTCAGCAAATATTTTGAAAGAAATGATTAATTAAATATGACAGTAGTCTGAAGAGATTTGGGGAGATAGAACACTACAGACTGAGGTTTAGGAAGGCCTGACCTGGTGGGGAAGAGAATGGTTGGCTCTGGAGTGGAGAAGCTGTCACTTCAAATCAGGGCCCAGGAAGGTGGGAATTGGACCCAAAGCTTCCAGTTCCTTTAAGTTTCGATATCTGCATCTGCTTCTGGGGTAGGCAGCTGGGTGAGTAACAGGATACTGTCCAGTTCATTTGAGATCGTGCATGTGAAAGCACAGAGGACGGTGCCAGGTAACATGCACCAAACACTGGCTGTCGGTCATTCTGAGAGCAGCCCCGACAAGCATCAGTCCTAAGAGGGTACAGCAGCGTGTGCTGCTGCTTGGACGTGCACATTTGAATCGCTCTAATCACCTTCATTTAAAAACACTCAGAGTGAGGTATACCCAGCGAACTCTCAGAAGATGGAATCTGGGGTCTGCCCCACACCCCTCCTACCAGTGGTTCCCACTCTGAGCGGAGGGCTGCTTTGCCCGCCCCAGCCCCACCCCCAGCCCTTTGGGCCCTGAAGTGTTACATTTTATGGCCCCGTGGAGCTGTAGGAGGCCACTGGCGAGGTAGAATGTTGCTCTCCACTCATATTTTTGAATTATGGCTTCAAGGTGGTTGCTCCTATCAAGAAAATTAAATGATTTAACATAATTTGTTGCCACTTTGATCACAACAATGTAAATAAATCTTCATGAGGAAAACGGGAAACCCATTCCGCCCCATTTTAAAAGATGTTAAGTAATAACACAGATGTAGTTATAGAATTGGGGGGGAGGGGAGCAGAAACGACTCTGTTGGGTTTTCCTGTGAGCAGAGGCGTGTAGGAGAGCGGTCCTCCAGGCACCCTGGCCCCAGAAAGAGCAGCTCGTCCCTTCAGACCATTGTTAATTAGCCTATCAGGGCCTGGCTTTTATGTGGGCACCGTGTGCAATGTCAGGGGCATCCAACGCCGCGGTGAATGGATGTCTGTTTTTGTACCTGGGGGCACACTCACACATTTGGAAAGCACATGGAGCGTAATGGACATTAACCCAGATGTCAAAAATAGCCTGCGTTTTACTACTGTTATTAAACAGTTTCCCCTTTAACCCCTCCGTGTTTACCAAAGACCGCCTTCTCCCAGCCCATTTCTGCACATCACTACGGAAAGGGCAAGAGAAGAAAGCCATAATCGGGCAGGTGTCTTTATTCCAAAGAAAAACAGTCTGAAGGAATATTTGTGAGACACCACACGTTTATAGCCTGCTCTCCTGGGGACCCTTGTCCGGAGGTGGAATCTTACAGCGCTTGGCCTACCCGCACCCCCCCAACTCCACGGTACCCCCACCCCTGCACACCAACTGCAGAGTTTCCTTCTGAAGAACCAAGTCAAGATTTTCCACAATGGAAACAGCTTTCTTTCCTACAGGGATACTAATTACACATTATTTGGTTTAAAAAGTTCAAAAAGCGAAATAAGCCAAAAAGAAAAAGAAAAATACCGGATGGTCTCACTCATAGCAGGAATCTAGAAAACTTAAATAAGGGACCAGGAAAATGAATATAAGAAAGTGAAAATCAAAATCAACAAAAAACTATGAACCAGAGACACTTTTGGGGGGGTGGGGGGCGGGAGGGGAAGGATTGGGGTCAGAATGGGGCGTTTGCAATTGTATGGGGGAATATAAAAATAAAATTTAATATTTAAAAAAAAAAGAAATACGTGAATATACAATAATTTTAAAAAAGAAACAATGTATATAAAACCATACCCTCAACTGAAAAAATCTTTTTAGAGAAAGAGCAAATACTATGTCACATATAGCACAAACATTATAGAATATTTTTTAAAATAAAGGAGTAAATTTAAATAAAAAAAAAGTTCAAAAAGTGCAAAACCAACAAAAATTCTAAAGGAGAAAAATTTAAAATGCCATGCAGAGAAATTTATTAAATAAATTCTGGTATGTGCACTGGCAAGCATTTGTGCTTACGTGTGTGCTGGTACACCAATGGGATCGAACTATACAAATAGCATTATAATCTACTTGTCTCACTAACAAATTGTGGCCATTTTTCAATTAAAAAAATCAACATCAAAAATGTCATATAACCAATCAATCTTATGCATCCCTTTCACAGGCCCCAGTTCAGTTTCTTTGTGGCACCCATTTTTTAAAAGTCTCACTCCTTTATTCATTTGTGTATCTATTTGTCTGTCTTCCTCCTGAAAATATAGACTCCGTGAGAACAAAGATTTTGTCTGCTTTGCCTTTCCATCCCTGTCATTAAGCACACTACCTGACACAAAGGAGCTATATTGGTTTTTGATTGCTGCATCACAAACAGTCATCTGGACAGAAGCCACCCAGGCTCCATCAGCTTCTCTCTTTGGGGTCTCATAGGCCTAAGTCAAGGTGTCAGCCATCCTGAACTTTAATTTGGAGCCTTTGCGGTAGAGCCCAGCTCCAAGCTCATTCTAAGTGTTGGCAGGATTCAATTCCTACTGGCTATCAGACTGAAGTCCCTGTTTATTTGCTGACTGGTGACCAGGTCCACGCTCTGATCCTCTAAGGCATTTTCAGGGTTTTGCCTGTGGCCTCCTCTACCTCAACACAGCAAAACCCATCTCCTATTTCAGATTTCCCTGACCTTCTTTGCTGCTACCAGCAAGGAAAAAAATCTCTGCCACTAAAGGGCTTGTGTGATTAAATTAGATCTACTAGGATAATTTCCCTTTTGTTTAATTTAAATTCAACTGATTAGTGATGAGAATTACATTGGAAGGTGACATAATCATGGCAGGAGACATCCATGGTCCTGATGCCAGGCATTAGAGCAGCAAATCTTCGGGGTGAGGTTGACTTTAGATTGTCCCTTCTCTAGGTGCTCACTAATACCTGTGGAAGGAATGAGTGAATCAGTTTGTTTCATGAATGATGCCAGACACAGGGGATGCTAAGTGAGTAAGACTCGCCACCTCCTGCCCTCAGAGGGCTTCTAGTCTAGACCCGGGCTGTTCAGTACAAACAGTGCTAGCCACATCTGCAGTCGTGAGTGTCCTGGTTGTCACTTAAAAAATAGTAATAAGAAACAGGGGCCTCCCTGGTGGCACAAGGGGTTAAGCATCGCACTAGGAAGCAATCCGCAGCCTCTGCAGCACAAGTTTGATCCCAGCCAGCCAGGGAGCAACCCACATGGCGCAGTAGACCTCTCCTGTCTCACCTGCTGCTCCTCTCAGCAGTGTATTTCAGTCTGCCTGTTCTGTTCCCCACTCTGTCTCTGGTAAATCCCCTCACCCCCTGCATCTCTGGCCTGTATCTCAGCTCTTGTATGCATAAATAAATAAATCTTTTTTAAAAAAGTAATAAGAAACAGAAGGGATTAATTGTAATAACACATTTTATTTGATCCAATATATCTAAAATATCATTTTAACATGAAATCAATATAAAAATGATTACTTGGTTAGTTTACATTCTTTTTTTTTTTTTCATAAAAAAAATCAGCACAATCCAGTGTATATTTTATAATCATGGCATATCTCAACTCAGACTAGCCATATTCAAATGCTTGGTAGCCACATGTGCCAGTGGCTATGATACTGGACAGTAAAAGTCTAGAAATTACCAGAAGGGAACCATACAGGGTGTGTGCTACATCCCACACTGGAGGTTCAGGAAAGGGTTCCAGAGAAGAAATGGCTTCTAAACTGATACTGAAGAATAAATAGGAATCAATCTGTTCAAGGGGTGATATCAATTCATGTGAGACAGACAAGTTTGTGCAAAGAGGAGTAAAGAAAGCATTAGGACTGCAAAAGCAAGTTCAGCATTAGTGGAACATGAAGAGTGGAACTGAAGAGAGAGGGAGGCCAGATGGGGTCTCGCCAGCATCATGAGGAATTCCCGCTCCATCCTGAGGGCAGGGGGATTATAAAGGAGGGTTGCAAAGCATGCTCATGAAGTAGATGTCCTCATTGAAATTGCACTGTTGGCAGCACCTGGGGAGATTGCAGCGCTGGGATGCTGTGATGGCAGACGCCCAGGGACGGGTCATACCTGCTGTGACCATCCAGGTGAGGGTGGACTGGCCAGAGATTCTCTCATAATGAGTGACTCTCCAGTCGCAACATTGCTGGAAGCCAAGATTCCTTTTTAAATTTAATTCCTTTTTTAAATTATGTGCTTACTTGCCCCTCAACTGGGATCATTTGCATTTCCAATGGCTGATAATATCGTGGGAGTTTTTTTTAACTCGAATCCATTTAGGCTTCCCAGTGAATGGATTGTCTGGTGGAAGGAAAGGCAATGCTTTTTGAGAGTTCTCTTCTCAGCATAACCTTACAGCATCAACCTTACCCAAGAGCAGCACTCTGCAGTGGTAAGGCATCGTATTCTGCCTTGTGACCTGCTACCCAGCTGGAAATCTTTCTCTCTACTGAATAAATGATTGTTCTTTGCTACTTTATCTTGGAAAAACATCAAGGACATCGGACATTCGCTGTAATTATTTTTCACTCGTTTCACCATCTGTAAAATATGACTGGTGCATTTCAGTACTACTTTGGGTTTCTCTTTACCTTTTAATCATGTAGCCTTTTAATATATTGGTCAGCCCTTTAAAAGGATGATTAAGAAATGCTTAATGCACAAAAGAATTAGAGCTATGCACAGCTCATGAAGCAGAAAGCGTGCTCTGACTTACAATTTTCATACAAAGTTTACAGAGATTTTATGTGCCAGAATGAGTAATATGATCTGCTCTAGGAACTCCCTCGCTTTCTGGCTCTGCAAAAGTAATTTTTTTTTACCCCGATTCAAGTTTCTTCACCAGAAGGGTTACACCAAGCTCCTCAGAGTATGAATTAGCAGAGTTCATCCAAGCCACATATTTCACTTGCACTCTTTAGAGATGGCTTGAAGTCACTGCCTACCTGTGTAGACACTGAATCTTTGATGCAGTTAATAGTGAGTGCAAATTGAGAAATACTGTATAGCAAACACCAAATCTGACAGTGCCGGCTATATATGAAACATCACTCACATGAGTGTGTGCGTGCATGCATGTGTACATGCGTGCGTGTGTGTGTGTTTGATCTGCTATATTCCCCAGACAGCTGGACTATTGCCATATGCCTAGAAACTTCCAAAGTATCCAAGGCTTGGTGATAACAACCCAGTTATACCAAATTAAGCATCAGCTGGGGAGAAAGTCATGATTTGAAAGGTCTACGTGGGGTGAACCTCTCCTGACTTACTCATCTTATTGTTTCTTCCCAGGCTTCAGGGTACTGGGACAGTGAGAAAACTTGGGACACTTCTGAGTACCTATTGTGCAGGCATGAAATATGCAAATGGAAGATTGATGTATTTCTGTTTGGTGTGAAGCACATACCATTTGATGTGGGAATAAAAGCCAGGTCTATTTCATTCTGCTGTATTTAAAAACATATCAATATACTTAAAACAATTTTATTGTGGTAAAATATACATAGCAAAATTTACTGTTTTAACCATTTTAAGCGTATAAATCAGTGGCATTAAATGTATCTAACCAACACTACTATCTATTTCTAGGACATTTTCATTACCCCAAACAAAAACTGTAACCATTAAGGAATAATTCCACAATTCCTTCTCCCCCAAGCCCAGCCCTCACCCCCAAGCCTATGGTAGCCTCTAATCTATTTTCTAGAGTCTGTTGAAGTGGAATCACAGTAAGTGTCCTTTTGTGTCTGGAATATTTAACTGAACATGATTTCTTCAGGGTTTATCTATGTTATAGCATGAATCAAAATGTCATTTCTTTAGGACTAAATATTTTATTATAATAAAATTCCATTTTTGTATGTAACACATTTTGTTTATCATCTGTCGACAGACACTTGGGAGATGTTTCTACCTTTTGGTTATTATGGGTAATGCTGCTGTGGACATTTGTGAACACATTGCTGGCTGAGTCCCTGCTTTGCATTTTCTGGGTATATACCTAAAAGTCGATTGCTAGATCCAATAGCCTCTTAAATTATTGCTCTTACATGGTTTGTAAGTGAACATTACGTTCTCTGGTGTCTTGACAGGCTTTCTCTAATCTCTCTAAGGTCAAGTTAAAAAATAATTGAAAAAGCATAGTCATTGTAGAAAAGTGTGGTGTGAAAAAAAAAAATCTGACC
Organism: Talpa europaea; assembly: GCF_964194135.1. NCBI lineage: Eukaryota > Metazoa > Chordata > Mammalia > Eulipotyphla > Talpidae > Talpa > Talpa europaea. Next base: position 66,363,570 of record NC_140078.1, read on the forward strand.
ACATAGAAATAACCACTGGACATTTTGGCATGTTTTCTTTTGATTTCTTTTTGCATATTAAGAGATATCTAAATCTATATGTGACATATTTTGACAGAGGCCTCTTCTCAGATGTGTTTGCAGGAAACAATTTAACTTTCTGTTTACTTTGTCTTTCTTCCATGCGTCCTCCCCATTGCCTACTCACTCCCAGCCCCAACCCCAACCAACCCCAACCAAAAATGGTAGAGAGGCTGGTGCAGGGTGGAGAGAGAAGCTATCAGGGTTATCTTAGACACCAGTGCCAGTTTCTTTCCCTGCTAAATCATGTACTTTCTTTTTGCAGCTATCAGAAGGGCTGAATAAAGAGAAAACGCAGCTCTGCAGCAATATTCCGATAATCTATTGCAGTGCGACTCACATCACTGTCCATCACCACCTGGAATGGCTCATCAGGACTCAAGAGGAGTTTTCACTTTCATTATTGAGCATGTTTCTGTTTGACTTGATATTTCCTTCATCATCCTATGTCCTTTCTGATGGATTAAGATGTATGGGAAAGGAAGAATGTGGAGAAGACAAAAATGACAGATCCCCCATATTTGGTCTGGATTTGGGCATTGAACATGTGATCATCTCTTCTGAATGTCATTATCTGATAACATTTAATTATGTTGTTTAGACATCATCAGATAAACTTGAGCTCCGTGGGATTGAACTGTGGATTCAGCTTCTGTTGGACAACTAGCTTCATCTCCAGTTTTTCTGCTGGTTCAGTCGAAGTGGTCATTCCTAATGCATTAGATTATCAAAAAGTGTAAATTCTCTGTGAGTGAGTGGTGTTGGCAGTGTTTGTATACCAAGATGCGTGGAGTGTTTGACAAAGAAACCAACACACCAAAAACGGCGAGCCTTTACCCTCCTCTATTTCTTTAATCTGCTGTTTGAAGAACCATATTTTGATGGTGTAACCAGTAGTTACCTCTGGGCCAGGTTGGAAATGAAATCAATTTTTTAAACCACTAATACTTGCCAAGAAATCGCCTTATGAGAACATGGTGTGTGTCTCTGACAATGCATGGCACATCTAAATTAATCATTCATGATTTTATCTACCCTGTTTATGTACTGGAGAGTGGCAAAAGCCTGAGGCACCTGCCTACTTCTCTCTGTGTATTGAATGCATCCCCACAGCTGGGATGTGGCCAAGCCTCAGACTCTTTCCATTCCCTTACATGCAGGTCTCCATGAAGAAGCTGGGACTCATTCTCATTTCAAGATCCAAATGCTGTGCAAACAGTATAAGCTTAGATCTTCTGTAAATGAAGGTTCATTTCTCATTTTTTAAAAATGTCTATAACATGGATTCCAAAGCCTTTTCAGCATAAAACTCAAAAACATTGATGAATGAGGAATAATCACAAAAGCTGTGTACCTGTATATAGCTCTACACAACATGTTTGTGAGTACAGAGTCATTATTTAAAGCACATGCCAGGGAAGGAGACCAAATTTTGAGGTCTTTCACATACAGTGACACGGTACTAAGGAGAATTAAACTCCTACTGCTTACTCTGAAGATTAAAACAAATTTTAAGTTGTTAGAACTTCATAGAACTCATGACCAAGTCTGGCAAACATGTGCAACTCTTGTATTGATCCATTTTCTTGTCAATGGAAGATACTCTTCCACATGTATGCAAGTGGGAGATGAAAAATCTGCATTTTTAAAGGACAAACAGTGAATTTAAGCATGAGTGGCCTTAATAAATATAGTTGTCTTTCTTTGCTGCTGTGGAAAGGATTCTAAACATATGTTCCTGAAGTCTTGCATTGAATTTCCTTGTTATGATTAATTTTTAAAATGTTGGTGCAATGAACTCTGGACCTCTCTCGTGAGCCATAGAGATGTTCAAAAGACAGACATCTTATTTGTCGGGGAAGATGAAACTGTCCCTGATTGGCACCTGGTTGGTGCATTGGGTATAACATATTCAAGCAGGTTTCTTGCTTTTGGCTTTGTTCTTGTCGTCAGTAAGTATAGCGAACTATGTGAAGCTTACGTGTTGCATAAACAATCCAAATACATTCATGTTTAAGAAGTTTGTCCTTTAACTATCAAAGCAATCAAGGTCTTGATTGGAGGAAATGAGCAAAGTTCTTTGCAAGCATATTTAGCACATTTTGACATAATGTCACACTGAAAAACCCAGGCCACAAACGCATCCCCGTGAACAGTTTGGGAGTCCTTGAGTAGATGGTCCTCGCTGTCACCTACAAAAAGGTCCTGAACTGAACTCTGCAACTGAATACTTGAAATAAGAAATCCACCAGGGGAAATGGGGGTCCTGAAAACAGGAAAAGCAACAACCACGTCGAGATAGTTATTTCTAAGTATGTGCCAATTTTGTCACGGCTGTTGTTTAGGGGATAATTTTTTTGCCCCAATTTTGTTGGTTTAAAGTATTCTTGATCTTACCTTTATTGGGGACATATCATTTTGCTTCTTAAAACTTAAATTCTGTCTAGCATAGAATCTTTTTCTATTCCATGTAATATTCTCTGATGTTGGGGAGGTTACCAAAAAAAAATCCTTTTTCACATATTGAAATAGTCTCTGGGTTTACAACAAACACTGTGATGTTGGAGAGGTATTTCCTTTGTGCAAACTTTAGCAGGTTCCCCTCTAATCATAAAGAAGTTGAAAAAAAAGTCGAGGCTGACGTCTAGGAGAAGTTGGTCTTCTTACTTTGTGCAAAAGCAGGCTTGTACTTTATACCCCATTTGATTTCGATGTACAGTCTCGATTTTGTATTTACTAACTTTTGTGTATTCAGTATGCACGTTAACAGCGTGTCAACTTTCATTTGAAAATGGGTTTCAATTTACTTTTTAAACAGTGTTTATGATGAGACCTCCGAAGTGTTGACATAAGCCCTATCTGAGATGTTCTTTGTGTAGAGTGGCGTTTGAATGCTGCCAAGGGTCAGTGTATCTAATTCCCTGAGACCCTAGTTTGATAGTGCTTCTTGTAATATTTCTTTAAGTGAGTGGCATGTGGGTTGTGATATTGACCATGTGATTATGGACTTCGATATGAAAAAAAATAAATAAAATTAAGGAACCCTCAGAAACTACCAGTGGGCATGTATTAGCCAGTCATTGTAACCTCGTGTCTAGTAGAAGTACAACATGCAGGTATGTACAGTTCATAAATTTGTTATCATGTGTATGAGAAGTACTTTGTGCTGATCGCCTTATTTATATTCATCAAATAAACTTTGTTTCTTTCTGAAGTAAGTTCATTCCATCTCTAATAAATACTCTAATTCCAGAGGTTTCTAATCTTTTTTGGGGTCAGGGATCCTGATTTGAAGAGCCTGTGGACTTGAAAGAAAAGGGAAGCCATGGACTCATTTTCCTAGAGCCGCCAAAGTGTGACTTTCCCTTTATCCATAGTTGGATCTAGAAGTCTGTATTAAGAAATTAAGTCACTGTTGGTGTCGCCTGTCTTCTTGCCCTTGCTCTTTGCCTTCCCTTTTTGCCTTTCTCTTTCTCTCTCTCAATCCCTTCTCTTTCCCTCCACCCTTCCCTTTCTCCCTGTTTTCTTCACTGTTTCCCTGGAATTGAATGAAGTCCCTAGTAGGTTCTCTCCATTTGGTGACAAAGATAATGCCCAACAACTTGCAGTATTCTTGTCTTTGAGAGGAGAGACCTTCCCTTTCCTAGCACCCATACTGTCCCCAAAGGGACTCTGAGTCCGATTAGCTTTTTTAAGTGCATTGGGTGGGTAAGGTCAGTGATTAACAGCCTCACTGGATATGAGGGTGGGGGCAGTTTCCAGAGGGAAATTATGGTCTCTGTTCTTGAAGAGAAGGATAAGAAATCTGGACAGGCAGGGATAACAGCCCTGGATACATATGCAAATTCATCCAGAAAAACACACGCACACAAAATTGCACCAACCTTCACAGCCCACAATTGGATCATGGTAGCAAAGCAGCTTCTAGTTTCTGTAAAGGTGTCTCTTATATTCCAGGAAATAAACTGCCAATTCTGACCATTATTGAAATCTAGATGTTCATTGATTATCAGAGCTAGAAAATAGGTTAGATTATCATGTAATCCAACACATTTTACAGAAGAGGAAACAGATCCAGTCAGAAGTGACTGATCCAAACATACATGGTGAATTCATCACAATCTAAGACCATGCCCCAAAGATCCTGAAACAAGAATATGTGTCCATAAGGACTCAGGAGAGAATGGGACAAAAATCTCACCCCACTTGGCCCTTGACAACATAAGGAAAATATCATTTAGTGTCTATGCTTTCTGAACAGGAAGTCAGGAGGTATGGGATTCTCTCATAGTGAGGCACATTTGGAACAACCTGCAAAGTCATTTGTCTTTTGCATTTGTTGCCTTTTTGTAGAAAAAGAATCCTTGTTGGACAAGAATTCCTTTATCTCATTAGGACTTACTAAAACAGCAAGTCGGATTATGTAAACCCACTTGGTCGGGTGCAGCCTCTGCTTCTTTACTCATAAACCAGTAGTTTAGGTAAGAAAGGTCTAGCCCACACAGCTCTAGATTCAACTGCAAGCCAGTCCATACCTTTGGTTCCATTAATGCATGGAGACATAATTTGAATCCACCTCTGGTTTTGACCATAAAAATCAACAAAATCAACACTGACAGCCTCTAGTATGTGTGAACAACTATTACAAAAGATTGGAGAGACGCCCTAATTCTTGGAATTGCTGATCCTTTATCACAGTCATATTACTAACTAAACCTGAATAAAAGTAATTGAACATTATTAGCATTTTCTAGGAGCCAAGCCATGGAACTCAGAACTAATATTTATTCTGACAATAGTCCCAAGAGGTAGAGACTGTCATGATCCACATTTTACAGTGAGGGATGATGAGTAACAGTGTGCATTTACACAACACCGACTTGATGCCAGCATTGTGCTAAATGCTTTGCTGACAAAAACTCAGTTATCCTGATGGTAATCCCATGAGACAGGTACATACGAAGCTTACATACCTCTGCCAGGGTTCCCCAGATGGTATGTGATTTTGAATCCAACTCTTAGCAACCCCCTTCTCTTAGAGGATCCTCTAGATAGAATGTGGGAGATGAGACTTGGGTTCATCTCCACTGGGACCCACACAACATGCTGTCATGTTGCAAGTTTGATCTTCACTACTGCCTGTTCAAATCAGTAGTCAGAGGGACACTGCATTAGATTAGCGTCAAGACATCTTAACTAAACTCTCAGTTTGATGACTATTTTGTGATCCTTGTTCTTAGGGTAGCATGTGATGGTGTAACTGCCATGTGCCTTTGTTTCAGAATCTAACCAATAGGAGCAATGCATATGTTACCGACCTGGCATGGAGTAACAGAGGAAAGAATGAGCCAGTCATTGAGAAAATATTCAGGAAGAAAACATTTTAACAAAACTCTCTCCATAAACCTCATAAAGTCCTACTGTGACTTATTTCAATTTTTACTTAGTTACTTGGATACACAATATTTGGGTGAATATATTAAGTGATCAATTTAAAAACAAAAGCACTTAAGAAGGAACTGTTGCTACACAGCATAACATCAATGTCTCTCACAAAATATTAGGGAAAACCAATGGACATAGGAGAACATACACTATGATTCCATTTATATAAAGCTCAAGAAGTGACAAAACCCATCTATGGAATTAGGAGGCAGAACAGTGGTGAGCCTTTCTGGTGTTAGTAACTGATAAAAGCACAGAGCAGAGTTTCTGGCAAGGTTGGTAATATTCTGACTCTTGACCTTAAAGTTGGTTATGAAAATTCATCAAGTGATATGATTTGTGTGCATTTTTGTCTGTATATCTCATTTCTAAAAGTTATTCTAAAATAGTTAACATCATTAAACATTAATCCAGGCTCAAATTACAGAGTTTGGAAAACTAGAGCCCATGGGATGAATTAAGACTTTGGATACTTCTTTGTCTGCCTAGCACTATGTCTTAGAATTTTTTTCACAGGGCAGTAGTAGCAGGCTTGGAGTCTGGGAAATTGGAAAACTTTAGAAAATATTTCCCATTTCTCCATTGTCCTCATTTCTATTTGAAATGCTACACCTGCTAACTTTACTTAGTGTGTTACCTGCCTGATCCCTGAAAATATTTTAATTTGCAACCTCTGGAATTATCAAAATCCTGATACCACCCTATCCCAAACAAGTGATCTTGGACTGATTACTTAGCCTCACTATGTTTGTTTTCTCATGCTAAAATTATAACAATTTCTAGAAGGGCTTTTTTCCCCCTAAGGATCAAATATGCACTTAACATAATGCCAACCATATGATAGATTCTGAATAAATGGGAGCTATAACTCAAATTAGTAGTAATATGATCGTAAGGAATAAAAATGTTTAACAAAATAAAAGTGATGGTCAGTTGCTGACTCCTGGCCACTCTCTCACAAAAATTGCTTCAGAGATGGTCCTTGTTCAGATCCCATTTGCCTTGTCATGATTTTCCTTAATGAAGTTTAATAACCAGTGTCCAGGGACCTCCCTGGTGGTGCAGGGATTAAAGACAGTGCTATCAAGCTATCCACAGCCACTGCAGCAGAGTTTAATCCCAGGCTGGCCAGGGAGGTGACCCACATGGGGCAGCAGACCTCTCCTGCCTCCCCTGTTGCTCCCCTCAGCAGTGTATTTCAGTACATCTGCCTATTTTGCTCCCCACTCTGTCTCTGGTGAATCCTCTCAACCCCGCACCTCTGGCTTACCGCCTAGTTCTTGTATGCATAAACAAATAAATAAATTAAAAAATAACCGGTTTCCAGATCTGGATATTGGGGGTTGTAAATTTCCCTGGTGATAGCTGCCAATGACAGGGAAGGAAATCTTGTATAATTACCGCTTGTACTTCCACAAAACACATTAATTCAAGTCAAGAAATAGACAATAGTTTTTTGGACCAAAAAACACTGGATTTTTTAAATGCAGGAAAGATCTGCCCAATTTGTATGATAAAAAAAAAAAAAGTATATACCTGGTGAAAAAAAAAAAAAAACAGAAAAAAAGGACTGACCCCAATGTGGCAGAACATCAGTGGAAGCATTTGCACTGGATAGGACCCTTTCCTTACCAAAGGCTGCACACATCTGGAAGAAGAATTCAGACTTTAGGGTTTGTCATGGGTTGACTGGGAATCAATGCTTTTACCTGTGGCCAAAATCCATCCATGACCTTGGTTTTTAGCATTCATTTGGTAATACAATAACTTTTCTTAGTCAATTGTATGGCATGCTTTTTGTAAATGATGCCATGCTGTTCAATATCCTTCAAAGAAGGTAGCTTAATGAGCTCCTGGAAATAACTCAAAACAGCAATATAATAGGATTTTAGAAATGTTAACACATCATAATTCCATTCGGAGTTGTTCAAAAGAGTCCTTTGCAAGATTTAGAATGTGGGATCTAAATTCTAGTTGATACTTTGGTTTTTGAACATCATGTTTTCAGTTTATGAGAAAGTGTGTTCAAACCGGTTGCAGGGAGGGAAATGCATTGCCTTTGGATTCCCCCAATGTGTTTGTTTTTTGGAAGAGGAGAGGAAAATTTTTATTCCATGCCTCCCCCCTGCATTTCTGCTCCTTATAACAAAATGGCATTCCCACAGTAGCCTGAGTTTGAGTTTGTGTTTCTAGAAGGAGCTGTCCACATCAGCACAGGATCAGGGGTTCTGAGAAAAGGTTGAGCAGGTTGAGCAGCAGAGTGATAAGGAACAGAGTTGGAATTTCTGAAGCTGATCAGTTCCAAATCTCCTAAAATTCCAGAAATTATAAAGTCATGGGAGAAAAACTTCTCCAGGAGTCTGATTTCCTGGTCAAAGGAACAAATTCAACAAGTCCAAAAGTGATCACCACAGAGTATGCTTAAAGAAAAGTTCAGAACGTGGCACGTGGCCACTTCTAAAAGCATGGATGCCCTCTTCCCAAGTTAATGAAATGGGGCCGTATTTTCCTTCTGACAACAATGGTTTCATTGAAATTTCATACTGGTTCAAAAGAAGCAAAGTTGATCTTGCATTACCAAAGACTCAAGTAGGCAGAAAGGAATAAAAATTTGCTCCAAGTATTTGGAAGGGCCGGGCATTTTTCAAAGTTGGACAAGAGAGATCATTAACAACACTTACTCTGATATACTGATGTTCTGCCTATATGCCCTTGAATTATTAGTGAAAGCATGGATTTTTCCGACTCACCCAGAAATCATCTCTTTTCCCAACGTACACTTTGGTTCATACTACTTCACTCACTGTCAAAAGTATACAGCTGAAAAGCAAAGGATGGCTAAAGGAAGCATACTAGTTAGCCTAAAGGTGAGGAGTTGCCTTTCAGATTTTGTATGATTCAGAGATAGTTAATTTATACTCCTCTTCTGTCAGCCAACTTCAAGATGCCCCTAAACTTTTTTATGTGCTACATACTATCTTTGAAGAAAAGAACACAAGGAGAACTTCTTTGTAGAACAATTCTTCCTTTATCCTGCACAACTGTGCTTGTAGTTATCATTAAATGTAACAGAGCTAGGTAAAATGGATACCACACTCAGAATAAAGAGCTGTATTTTCCTTCAGTCAACATTTCAGAAAATTTTGATGTCAGTTTGGACATTGATGTTAAGCCAATCCATACAAATTCAGTCAACTGCAGCTACAGAAATCTCTTTTAAAAGTCAGTCATTTTGTACTGAGGGTCTCCAGTAGAGCATTACAAATGGTGGTAATTAGCCTATCAGTTCCTGCATTTGATTGGAATTTGAGAAGATAATTGTTTCATTTCTATGTTGTGTATCTCTAGCTCACCATTTGACCTTAGAGTAATTGCTTAATCTTGCTTAGTTTCCAATTTTCTATCTTGAAAGTAAGAATAATAATAACTTCCAACTACCTATGTCATCCAGGTACTGAGTGGATTAATGGGGTCATGTCTATAAATTCTCAAGAGAGAATTCTGCTACTTTTACAATTCTGACTGGTAATATCTTAGAGCTATAGTTGGGAGGGGCTGCATGGAATGGGGCCATTTTTGCTGGTGGGTGTTCTCGGCTTCCTTGTAATGAAGGAATGGACTTCTTTTGATAGCAAACACTTAGTGACTGTGAGATCTCTGGTTCTCTTTTATAATTGCAAGAATCTGAACTTCTGTGGTAAACCAAACTTTATCTAGACAATCCATGGAACTCCAAGGATGATACCATGATCTCATCACCACAGGAAATTACTCAGAGTATTTCTGCTTCTGTAATACATGGATTGACTTTTGGGGTCCAACAGACTTGGTTCAAGTGCTGTCTCTTTCCTTATGGGATGATTCAGGGCCAATCTCTCATCCTCCCACCCCGACTTCCCCTGCTCCTGCCAAGTGTCAGGTCATTAGGAACACAACCTTCAGGTGAAATGCTTAGCACAATATCTGACACATGGTAGGTTTTCAGAAATATTTCCTCTATTAATAGCATGTGTAACAGTAACTAAATGTATTCTCAGGCCAAGAAGGATTATAATGAATGCTAGTCCTTAATCAACCAAAATCTAATTCATCAAAGCTGGTGCTTAGCCAGAATCTGGGTAGCCACAGCCATCCATTAGCATTACTCTCATTTTATAACTGTAGTATTAGGAAAATGGCAAATCAAAAGGAAATAACTTGGTTTCAGGGATTTCTGCAAATTCCCATAGCATATTTTTCTGTCATTGCAAATCTAGCACCATCTCCTGACTTTGCAGGTGCAGGCCCACAGCATGGCTCTGAAGAGCTAACATTTGCTAAGAAGGCACACCATCCCAACTGTAAGTTAAATACGATGTGATTGTCACAGCAGCATGATGAAGTCAGCACTATTAGCAGCCGTATTTATAGAGGCGGAAGCCAAGTTTAGTGAGGTTAAGTCACTGAGTACTATAGAGTTATTAAGTAGAAAAGCCAAATTTCAATCCTCACTGACTCAGAATGCTGTTCTGATCCTGCACTGTCCTGCAGAACATAAAACAAGTCATATATGTAATATTAATATTGCTAGGAGTCACATTTCTTAAAAATGTAAAACAAAGCAGGAAAAATTCATTTCAATCACACATTTTCTATATTCCAATATATATAAAATATCATTTTAACATAATATTGGAATTATTATTAATGAGACCTCTTATCATCTTTTTCTTTATTCCTACTGAGGCTTTGAAATTCAGTTGATATTTTATACCTAGCCCATCCTCATTTGATTAATCTCAGCTCAGGTGCTCACGGTCACATGTGCAAGGTACAGATCTAACCTCTGTGCCATCAGGCCTGAGTCTTTGAAGACTGCCAACCAGGTGTACCAGGCTGGTTACTGGAGAAGAATCTGATAGAGTTTCCGTGTTTAACAAGGAAATGTAGCAGGAGTTTTATATGTTAATTTTTACATTCTCAATTTATCGATTAATTTATCCTCAAGGAATAACTCTTTCCTGAAACATTCTGCAATGTGAACTTGTAATATATAATATGTGTATTTTACAAGTTGGAACAAATGAATAATCAATGCATGCATGGATGGATGGATGCATGAATGGATGGATGGATGAATGACTATATTCACTACCATGGAAAAGGAAGATCTTAAGCCAGGAAAAAGTATAAACTTCAAAAGGCAAGAACTAAGTTTTGCCTACCTCTGTAGTCCTGCCTGTTCCAAAGTGCCAGGCCCACAGGAGGCTTTTGAGAGACAATTTCTGCAGCATAAATTGATGAATCCACATGAAGAAATTAATTACATCAAATGTGACTCCTTATTTTTTAAGAATTATTTTATTTATACATACAAGAACTGGGTTTGTAGAGCAGAGGTGTGGGAGGTGAGAGGATTCACCAGAGACAGAGTGGGGAGCAGAACAGAAAATCCACTGAAATACACTACTGAGGGGAGCAGCCGCCACAATAACAAGAAATATGTCTGATAAAAGAGTTACTTTGATAGAGTAAATAATAGAGGTTTGAGAGCAGGTGAGACAGTAGAGGTCTGCTGCGCCAATAAGGTCACCTCACTGGCTGGCAGGGGATCTAACTCATGCTGCAGTGGCTGGTGACAGCCTAACAGCACTGTCTTTAACCCCTGTGCCACCAGGGAGGCCCCAAATGTGATTCCTAATGGGCATAAGGGATCAAGATTCTTCTTTCTCTCCACTGAAAATTTGATTTTAAGACCCAAAATCAACACTTGATGGATGTTATTTATTTAACCATTTAATTTATCTTTCCAAATGGAACAGCACCAGAAAGGCCACAGAAATCAGAAATCAAGACAGTTGCTGACTTTCCCGTTGATAGTCTCAAACACGTCATTGGATGGGTTGAGATATGGATTGACATATGACAATGGATATAGCTTTGGGTCATCGACTGTATTATGTATCTGCCCTTAATCTAAACCTGCCTTTACCTTTTTAACTTAAATGGAATTTTTGCCTAAACCAATCAAACATTGTGTCCTCAGGTCAGATCTCTTTAAATTGCAAATAATAAAATCCAGCTCAAACTGATCTCAGGAAAGAAAGGGGAGGCGGATAATATAGTCTCAGGCAAAATTGGATACAAGGACTGCAACAAAGTTCAAGAAAGTCCATGGAGATATTTTCCCCTCCATTTCTGGGCTCTACTTATTTTTATGTTACCTTCATTTTACATGTAGTATGGGGCTTCCAAACCCCTCCCCCAGAAACAGCATTCATAGTCAACCAGCTTAGTAACCTCAAAGGAAAATTAGTACGCCCCCCTCCAACCATCCCCTCACTATTGCCAAAACAAAATCCCCAGACTAGCTCTGGCTGTTCTAATGTGTATCCCATGATGGGCCAAAACTGAGTGGCATGCCCTTATCTTGAGTCAGGAAGTAGACCAGCCCCATAACATAACCTGGCCTGGAAGCACAGTGTAGGTGAGGCCTCAGAACAAAGTGCTCTTACCTGAGGTAGAGGGATTGATGTGAGACAGGCCAAACCTCATTGTTTCCAGATGAGGTGCTCTCTCTCCAGAATTAACATACTCCTTTCTCTTCTTTCTTTAGTAACACGTCTGCCTTTTCCCTTTGCTGTGTCTCCCACATTCCCCATTGTGTAGCATCAGTGACACTCCTTGTCACCATCACACCTGCCTGAATGTCTTGTTTTACTGTGAGTACTTGAGGGCAGGAGTCATGACTTGTTCATTTCTGCATCTTTAATGTTTAACATAGTTCCTGGTACAAAATAGCTAATTGGGGGAAAGGAAGAAATAGGTGAGCCGTTTGAAAATCGAGCCCCAGGTTTGGAGAACACAGTTCAAATGTATGGATATTGTTTTACTGGTCGAGTGAAAACTCCCCAACAAAGAGTTTGGAAGTAAACTCTGAAGGGTGTACCATCCTAAGATTGCACAGTTGGATTAAAAACAAAACAAAAAGCGAGAAATCTAATGTTAATCTTGTCACCACTTCATTAGCTATAGGGCAACACACAACTGATTCCAGTTTTGACATAAGTACAGATGTTTGCTATCCTACAGTTTACTCAAAGACAAAGAGATCAAGCAATAGACAAAGAGTAGAGTAACTGGTTTCTCGTCTTTCTTCTTTGAGAATTGACTCCACCTTTCTTTCTCCCCAATTTGCTTTTCCATCCTTTTCTTTGACCCTTCTCACCTGCCTCTTCCCAGCTGGTTCTTCTGTTCCATTGTTCTCCTCTGCCTTCCTCCCTCCTTCTGCCTCTTTTTCTACCTCTGCCTCTGCTTTTACTCTTAGGAATAAAGGCTCTTGATGTGCAGGATTTGCATCTAAATCCTGACTCTGTGACCTTGGGCAAGTCATTTCACCTTACCTTTACTTTCCTTAATCATAATGTCAGAATAATAATAACCCTTAGTATTATTCAGTCAAGGTCCATGATATTATATATGTAAAATGCTTAACACAGACTAGAGTGGGAGATTTTAGGAAAAGTAAGAGAATTTTTATTTCCTATGGGGTAGTAAAGTTTGAGACTGTTTCAGTTACAAGTTATCCCAGACTCAAAATAGCCTCCTCAAGTGAGTCCAGTGTGTATCTGCTTGCAGAACATTTTGTGGGATAACAGTGCTCAGGAGCCCCAAAGTGATGAAATGGCTGCAGATTGTTTGTCTTCTGATGGATACTCACTGGACTGGAGTCAGCCCCTCTTTCTTGATGGACTCCACTTAGGACTTCTTGGGTGGCCAGCCAGCAAAAGGAGGGATACCTTATGTTGAATTTGGTTCTTAAGCCCTTTAAGCACTATTCCAAACCTTCTGAATTTAGAAGCCACAAGCTCAATGACCTTACCCATGCAATAACATCCAGGGTATGTTTACAAACATTTTTTGGGGAATGTCATTCCACCCATATATTTGGGACTATCTTTTAGAGTCTGTTCATGTCTAGCACTTAGTAAGTGCTCAATAACTGTTGACGAAAATAGGAAAACCAACATGATCTGGCATATACAACACTAACTCCATGCACGTATGACTGGGTGTGTCAGAAATGCTTGTTAAATGAATGGTAGATGAGCCACCCTTGATAATCCATGAATATTTGTTGAGTGAGCAAACACTGGAATGAATGAATGAGTGAATGAATGACCTGTCAATCACATTCATGGCTGTTACTTTCCATATGTGTTAAACTGCTGTTTATTTTTAGTAGCTGAAATTCAATTCCAACAAGCTGACACACAAAATGTCTGACTTGTTTTTATTTGTTGTTGTTGGATTTTGGGATACATGATGCTATCATATGGATTGAATTTCATTTTCAAATAGCAAGGAGATATGTTCAAACATCCTTGAATTGAGCATGCAGAACAAGGGAGAGATGGCTCTTATGTAACTGCTAATCTCTGTTATGACATCTCTGCATGACTGAGAGGCTCATGCTTCTGGGTTAAGAAGAAGAGGGTTGTCCATGAATGACATGTGAGTGGAGCCATCGTGTTCCTGTATATACTCGGTAGATATATGTACAGCCTGGAATAGGTAAATGTAATCCCCTGCCATCATTCATTTCACTTTCCTGAATTCTGTGGTATTTCCAGAGAGTGACTGCTTTTCTTCTGGGTTAAGTAGAAATCTTTGCTTAAGTCAAAACCACTTACTTTAAATACATTCAGTGACATTGGGATCTTTTGCTCTGGGAGTGTTTCTCATGCTTTTCAAAGTCAATGAATTGTCACTTGACCTCAATGGACACTTATAGATCACTGAATCAAGGATTAAACTGAGTGGAGAAAAGAAACTTTTATCCAGAGTTCATTGATTGAGACATATTTGGGAAGTCATAACAGTATCACTTTATTGGGCATTGATGATTATAGAGGCTAAATATATAAATTTTGAAAGACTTAGATTTAATTCTGCTATCTATAATTATTTGAGATCCCTTGTAAGAATGTTGATAATATTTAACAAAAAATAAAATCATATTTGAGTGGCTCCAGTGAAAATTCTGTCAAATTCCTATGATAAATCAGAACATCCTTGAAAAGTTAATAAATGCAGTCAGCTGCCTGGATGTTTTGTGCACATTTTGGTGTCTGGAAGACAGATCACTGACTAAATGGCTACACTCTGTCCTTCCCATTCAGAGATTTTAAAATTTTGTGTGTCTCATCTTAAAATTATCCATTATTGGTTTGGTTTGACATTAAAAATTAAGTGTCACATGACTAAAACTGACCAGGAGAGATGCTTATATTTTTAAGTAGTCTTGAGGTGTCAGGATACACTTTTCTTCTTCAGGCAAAGTCCATTTCAACACTCATCCAAACTTGTTGCCAGGCAGGCTTTCCAGGCGGTCAAGAAAGGAGGGCTGTTCATTACTTCTTATCTGGAAGGGATGGAGGTAATCTGTGTTAGAGTACAGTTAGAACAAACTCTGAGCTTTGCCTACTTGTTTTTTTTTTTTTTACCTTCATTAACTCTTTATTTATTTTTTTTGTCTTTTTTTAAATTTTTTTTTAATTAATAAATTTTATTTTTATATTCCCCATACAATTGCAATAAGTGAGATCTTCTGCCGGCCAATTTCACAGCATGCCAAAGTCTGAAAACTTTCAAAAATATTACATTTTTCTAGTTTTTCCTTCCAGAAAAAGGAACTTAACTAAAGAATTCAAAAGTCTGCTATTACACACCCAAGAACATGACTGTGTCATGGGTTGTCTGGGAACAAAAGCAGTCATTGGGAATAAATAAATCATATTTCTAAATTTTTTAAAAAGATTTATTTATTTATGCATACAAGATCTGGAGTGCAGGCCAGAGGTGTGGGGGGTGAGAGGATTCACCAGAGACAGAGTAGGGAGCAGAACAGGAGGATCTACTGAAATACACTGCTGAGGGGAGCAGCAGGTGAGATAGGAGAGGTCTGCTGCACCATGCGGGCCACCTCCCTGGCCAGCCGGGGATCGAACTAGTGCTGCAGTGGCTGTGGATAGCTTCATAGTGCTGTGTCTCAACCCCTTGTGCCACCAGGGAGGCCCCATATTTCTAAATCTTAATGCACAGAATTAGCCATGTGATATTGAAAGTTCCAAATAATAAATAAAGACAAAGTAAAAATTCCAGCATTTTCTCCTGTCTCTCAGATAAGACAGTCAGTTTTTTCCATGTTAGGAAAGGGACCCCTGTTCCTCTGGAAATGACTGATCTGTGTTCTACACCAGCACCTAGATGTCCAATTGGCCCACACAGAACATGGAAGAACACGAGAGAACAAGACTGATCATGTCAGCTGCCTATTATTATTATTATTTTTTAAAGCCAGTTAAGAGAAAACAACTTTTCAGAGGAAACAAATATGACAGAAGGAGGAGAATCATGGAACACTGTCTTTCTTCAAAGTAAAACTATTTTTCTTATCAGACTCTTTTCACTTAGAGTAAGCCTCATGTGGGAGAGGCCAGAGGAAAAAGTGTAAGTAAGCACATTTGGGGAACCACAGAGACATCTTTTAAATATAGTATTGCCTTTATTTATAGGTAGGTAGAGTAGAGGGGGTATGACCCTGATATTTGAGGTCAGATTATCAGGGCTCAAACTCCTGCTTAGCGTTCATCATTTCTGAGCACTTTCACTGTGCCAGTACCTGGACATTCCAGCTTTAAACAAACAGATGAGTTCTCAGCACTCCGGGATTCATGTTCTAGTGAAGGGGAGCAGAAAATAAACAAACAAACATGAATGTAAATGAAATAAGTTTATTTTTGATCAGGACAAAAGAAGAAAACCATACAGAGTAAAGAGGTAGAGATTCATGGGGATGAGGAGATTGGGAGCAGAAGCTCCAATCGGTTCTAAGAACACTGAGCCTGTGACCTGAGTGGGGTGAAGACCTTCGGATCAGAGGAACAGCATTTCAGGCAGAGATGACAGAAAATGCCAAGGATGATTCTTATGGGCCTTGCAGGCAGGTTAACTCGCTTAGACTTTATGTGGAAAACTAGGGAGTCCTTGATTTTAAACAGAGGAGTGATATAATCTGAGCTATGCTGACGAGAAAGAAGCGTCATCTTCTCATCCGTCACTTCAGCAGTAACCCGGAAGGAGCAGCAAATCAAACTCTTTTTTCAGAAGGCAGGGAATTCAAAAGACACTGTCCAGACAAGGTAAGAATTTAAGGTGAATGGCTGAGTATGGATGCTATGGTTCCTCCTGGTGGTGGTGGAGTGAGAGCAGGAAGGATGGCTTCCATGGTAAGTAAATTAAAGAGATGAGGACAAATCGCGGAAATGGATTTGAAGTAGGCTTTCCCATTGTGGTATTCATATGTGATACTTAATGGAGTGAATCAAATGCTTTCAGGAAGGACTCTCCCATCGAAGGTAAGTCTCATGTGGGAGAGTCCAAAGGGGAAAGAGTGGGCATATTTGGGGCACCAGGGTACACCTGTTAAAATGGTTTTGTCACAGATGAGTGGACCAATAAGATGTGGTACACACACACACACACACACACACACCCCACACACACAGAGGAATACTACTCAGCAATCAAAAATGATAAATCCATGCCATTTGCAACAAAATGAATGGAGCTGTAAGGGATTATGCTAAGTGAAATAAGCCAAAAGAAGAAAGATAAATGCCAAACAGAATATAGAGAATTTAGAGATATGTGGACTATAGAGAAACCAAACAAAGGGTCATACAAAGATAAACTTTATAACCAGTCCTTGAAAGCTGAACAGAGATCTGAAGTATCCAAGAGGGGAGGGAGTAGGAGAGAGGGATGCACTAGAACGGGAGCGGGAAGGACAATAGACCATGGTGGAGGGCTCTGGGTGCTTTGGTGGTAGGATGTGTGGTAACCACAACTGAGGGGAGAAAGCCTACATTGTCAAAATATTAACAAGTATGTAAAACAAAGGTATGTAAAAAAAATTGCGATGAACATTGCATTCCTACCAGCAGCGTAAGAGTGTTCCCTGGGGGGAGATGGATCATGGGTGCTATGGTGGTGGTAGAACTACAAGGACTACATCTGAGAGGGGAAATCAAATACTGTACAAGAATTAACAATGATGTCAAAATAATTAATTAAAAATAGTTTTATATTTATTTATGGGCATATGAAATATAGTGGTTAAGCCTCTTATTTAGAGTCAAATTACAAGGATTCAAACTCATAAACGTGAGTTCTAAAATGACTTGGGTTTTATAGAAATTGTGACTCTTTGAATCTTTCCTTTTCTCCATGTAGTGCAGATGATAACAGCATCTGTCTTGTGAAGTAGTAAGGACGAAACCACACAAGGACTATGAAGAGTTCAGACAGGAGCTGGCATGTAACACATAGTAAGAACTCAATAAATGTTACCAGCAATTATTATTCATTACTTGTCATCTCAACATTTATTAGCCTCATCCTTATTGAATTTTGTCATGCAGACAAGGCAGACAATTATATAATTACATCCCACATTTCTCTCCTCTTCTCGAACCCTCTCTTGGGCTCCTCATTTGTCTCAGGATTTTAACTGCTGACCCAGGGACAGACATTCCCAGTGTTGAAATAATCGCAGATGTTGTTGCCAGGGCAGAGGCCCAACCAAGGCCATTTGTGCATTATCTCAGTTGTTAAAATGATGCTACAATAGGATCTCCCCTGGTGGTGAAGGCGGTGGAGCCCCACGCTGTGAAGCTGTCCGCTGTCCGAAGTCTCTGCAGCGCCAGTTTGATCCTGGCCGGGCCCGCGAGGGTCCCACATGGCACAGCAGACCTCTCCTGTCTCACCCGCTGCTCCCTTCAGCAGTGTATTTCGTCAGTCTGCCTGTTTTGTTCCCCACTCTGTCTCTGGTGAATCCACTCACCCTCCTACACATCTGGCCTGTACCCTAGTTCTTGTATAAAATAAATAAATAAATCTTAAAAAAAAATGACGCTACAATATTTGGTTATCTTCACTTTCAGGTGAGTAAGCTGGGGATTTGAAGAGGAAGTGACTCCTATAGTCCAGTCAGCAAGAGGCAGGACTGGGATTCAGACTCAGGTTTGTTTGATCCTGACGTCCCTTTAAAAACAAAAAACTCAAAAAACCAAAGAATCCACTCAGGCCCCCACCTGCCAAGCACTGCTGACCCTAAAAATGAAGGGGACTGTAAGCTAGGAGCAGGCATGGTGACTAGGACCAGTGCAAGGAAAGCTTGGGCCTCTCTCGGAGCCTCTTGAGTGAGCCCCATGTCCAAAAGTAGCCTGTGACCTCAAGGAGCCTCTGCACTCCCAGGCCAGTGGAGGGGCAGTGCTAAGTGAGGGTTTACTTTGACTATGGCCATGTGGTGGCTAAGCAGGCCCGACCCCTTCCGGCCTCTTTGTCCTGTTTAATGCTCCATCCGCAGCCCCTCCAGGCCAGGCAGCGGGGCTGGTCTTGACTCTGAGGTAGAGGAGTAAACATCTTGGGGCTCTTTATTAGTTTATTTCAGAAGATGGAGCCTGTTTGTCCCTGGGGCCCATCCCTCTTTTATGGCCTCTAGCCCTTCTTGACAAATTCTAGGGACTGGAGAGAAAACCGCTTTCTACAGCGGATCATTAAAACACCGCCATAAACTCAGGGCCATAAAATATTATTTGCTGGGCATAAAAGGAGGGTAGATTTTCCCAGAATGACAACCCAGACCCTGCTTTCTCCCACTGGGGAAGGCGGCACAAGGATGCGATCGTTCATAAATTCTTTATCTTGCACTCTGTTTTGTGAAATAACCCTGTTGGGAGAGCAGCCAAAAATATTGATTTATTTGTTCCACGGACTCAAAAGCATTTTTAATGAGTGAAGCAGGGTGATGCCTTGCCAGTGTGTTTGCAGATGACTCAATTTGAGTGTACACACCCAAACGTTTGCACAGACGGTTTGCAAGGGGAAAAGTGGACTTCCACAAATTGGAGGCCTGTCTTAGGAGAACCTTGGAAGATGGAGATGGAGAGGCACCCACTTTCCCCCTTTCTGCCTGGTAGTCTCTCACCTGAAGGAAATCAACACTCAGAATGGGACAGGATGTTAGAACAGAGCCTGACTTGCCAGCATTCACCCCGTGATTGAAGGCTCAAAGGGGCTTTCCAGTTGGTTCCACTTGACATCTTCTTCTAGAAAGAAACTTTTCATCCATTCACTCATTCATGTGTTAGTTCAACAAATACTAGTGAGCACCTACTAAGTGCCGAGAACTTACTGAATTCTGGGCACTGGCTTTACATCTCCACTATCGTGGAGTGTATTGCACCCCCATGGGATATAGTCTCAGCTCACCATATCAGTACCATCAGATAAAATCCATCATCCTTTATCTGAAACCCTTGGGGTCTGATAGGTTTGCTGGAAATTTTAGAATTTTTTTTGAAAGATAAAATGAAGCATATGATTATTTAATTTTCGAACAGAGCCAGTCAGGTCTGGGGAAGTACCCAGTAACCCAAGGTCTTTCATATTTCTTCAGTGAAAAGTAGGAATAGTCAATCCAACTGGGGTAAATCAAAACCATAGATGATCTTGTCATGTGTGGTCCAGTTTTGCCAACCAAAGTATTTGGAAATCTCTCTTCAGAAGTACTTTTCGTAGAAGAGCATTCTTGAGGACCAATTAAGTGCCTGACCTCAGCCAAGTACCACATGACCATCTTTGGGCATTCTTCCCACTTCTCTGATTTTCAAGGTCACCCCTTTCATTTTCACTGTGCCCCTGCCACATGTGTTCTTGATGGTTCTCTGCTTTTTTCCCCAATATTGTGAAGTATATGTGTTGAAGAGAATTCCGAGGCACTGCGAAGCTAATGGTTTGTCCAAGATTTCACTGCTAGAAAGAAGCAGGTGAAGTGGGCAATCTTCACCACCACGAAAAACCTTCCCCTCCAGGAAAGAAAATAAAGGGGCAAATAAAACGGCCGTGCCTATATCTACACAAGCAAAGGAAAGTGGGAGAAAATCAGGCAATTATCCAGATCATTCCGAATATATCATCTTTAAAAAGGTTTGTGGCTGGGTAGCCAAAGATAACCAAAAACAAGTATACCTGGATTGGCTGTATGGGTGGAGTCTATTCACCGTGTAAGGCCATTCTCCTAGGAATGAGATAATCTATGTGTACTGCCTCCAGATACTCAGGTGCTGAGTGGCTTCAGCACCCTTTGGGAGCTCCACTCTTAGCCAACTCATTTCCCGTCATTTTTCAGTGCCGCTGCAGAAGAACTAGGTCTGCCCTTGGAATCCTCATGAGGGACAACACTGGGGTTCCTGCCCAGAGGAATCCCTGGCTGCAGCCACTGTGGGAGAGAAGGAAGGGCAGTGGGAAGCTGCCCAGGCAGCATCTGGCCAGGCAGAAAGCCCTCTTGTTTAGACCCTACTGTCCCTAGAGCAGATCTCAGGCCAGAGGGGCATCTCTTGCAGGTTTTGAGAATGCCGCACAACCATTTTGATGCACCGGGCAATAGAAGGCTAGGGCTGAGGAGGGTCCAGTCAGCCAGCATAAAAGTAGGACG
This sequence comes from Talpa europaea, assembly GCF_964194135.1. Classification (NCBI taxonomy): domain Eukaryota; kingdom Metazoa; phylum Chordata; class Mammalia; order Eulipotyphla; family Talpidae; genus Talpa; species Talpa europaea. Next base: position 66,384,616 of record NC_140078.1, read on the forward strand.
AGGAAGGGACAGCAAAGAGAGGGACAACATTCCTGAGCCTCTTCTTAGCTCCTAGGAGTAGTAAATCTGGGATGGGACACCTTGCAGCCCAGGAGACAGAAGTACCCAAGTTATAGATTTTCCTGCTTGAGGTCAAGTCCATGCCAGATGGAAGGGAAATGGAATTCGGAATTGTGTGTGTGTGTGTGTGTGTCTGTACACGCACACGCCCCTTCCACCTCCTATGCCTGGAGAGTGCTGTGCACTAAGAACAAGAATTGCTCTCTAGTGTAAGGCACAGTTTGACGGTGGCCCCGCTGGTGTGCCTGGGGTGGGGGGCACCAAAATCCTCCTGCCAGGATTCCACCAACCACAGGTGTCTGGAAGTGTGTTGTGCTCTGGAACCCGTTTTTTGCCAAACTTCGCAGGCTTCTCTCTCACCTAGGGCATCTGCCAAGATCCAGCCCCCACAGGACCGCGCCTCACACCTGGGTACGCTGGGTGGTAGCTAGATACTCCACCATGCGCCCTAGTCCCCTAATCTACTGCCCTGGGGGCACTGCAGGGTGTATGCACCTACACCTTCCCTTTTCTCCAGCATCCCAGCTTAGCGACCCCTCCCCCCACACACACACCCAGGGGTAAGAATAGGGGGACTGTCTGGACCGTGCTCAGTGCCCGAGCAGCAGCACCCCTTGCAGCCCCAGTGGGAGCGGCCTGGAAGAGGCCAGATCAAAGGGCCCATCGGTGAAAAAGTTGGGGTTCAGCCTCCCGCGGGTCAGCGGTTTGGGAAGGAGTGCAGACAGTCTGGCGGCCGGCCGGCTGCGGAGCGGCCCTCTCTTTTCCAGCAGATGCCTGCGGGGGTGGAGGGGGTGGGAGCCCAGCGAAGGGGGCTTGAGCAGGGAATGCATCCCGCCTCCCTTGCACCCCAGCCCGTGGTACGGCTTTAAAATCCTGCGGAGTTTGTCATAGGCCGGCCTCACCACGCATGCGCGCAGGCAAAGTGGAGTTTTTTCGCTCTGCCCCCTCCTCTTCCCTCTCTCTCTCCAGTCGCCTTTGGTTCTGCAACTGAAAAAAAAAATTTTCCCCCCGATGAGAACACCCGGGGACAGAGGAGCCCGGAGAGCGGGAGGGCGACAGTGAGGCAGCTGGCCAGGAGGGCCGGGGGTGGGTGGGGGACGCGTCCCCCGGCCGGGCGGTCTGTCCGCGGGGCGCAGGACGCGTGAAGGCTGCAGGAGCGCCCAGGCACCGCCTCCGCCGCGCAGAGTCCGGTTCCGAGCGGCCGCGGCCGAGCGAGCTCCTCCGGCCGCCGCCACGGTGCCCCCGGCCGCCCGCCGCCCGCCTGTTTGCGCTCCCGCCCCTCGGGCCCGGGCGCCCCGCGAGGACCGGGCAGCCCGGGCAGCCGTGCCCGCCGGGGACCGCCGCAGCCCGACGACCTCCGCGAAGCCCCGCGCCCGGCCCGGCCCCTCGCCCGCGGTGCCCTCGCGCCTCTGCGCCCTGGAAAGGCGGGGACAAGGGGGATTAACCCGAAGAGAGAAAGAAGGGGGTCGGGAGAAGGGAGCTAGTGGCTCCCCTGCCATTCGCCCCCTAAATCCACCGCGCAGCACAACGCTCGGGAACGACTTTGACCCGTCCTGCGCCCCTCTTTTGCCAAACCCTAAAATGAAAGGACAAAAGTTGGCGCTGCCTCTTGCAACTCGGAGAGCGACTTGTGCGTTTCCAGCGGCATCTCCCGGAGAAAAAGCCGTGCACGCCTGATTGTTCTGTGGCCCCACAGCTAGTGTGCGTGCGTGTGTGTGTGTTTGGGTGTGTGTGTGTGTGTGTGTTTGGGTGTTGCCTGTGTGTGTACACAGACGTCCACACACTCACTCGCGGCCACAGGACCAGCGCCTGGAAGCAGACGTTTCAGCCACAGACTTGGAGAGGAGGAGCTGGAGACCGGGAGGCGTGAGCCGCCGGAGTTTGCAGAATCCGTGGTGTGAATGAACTGGGGGCACCTGGGCGCAAGGATCGCCCCCCCCCCCGCTCCCTGCCCCGGGCCAGAGTTGAGTAGTGGGGCATTTTTTTCACCCTCTTGTGAAGAATTTTTTTTATTATTTGTTGTAAAGTCTTTTGCACAATCACGCCCACATTTGGGGTTGGAAAGCCCTAATTACCGCCGTCGCTGATGGACGTTGGAGAGGGAGCGCCTCGCCGCGGAACAGTCGCCTGCGCGCTCTCGCCGGACCCGCGGCTCCCTCCTAGCGCCCCGGCCCGACCCAGTCGCTGCCGCGGGCGGGCTGGCTTCTGCGCCTCCTGGAGTCCCCGGCGCATCCCAGTGTGGCCCTGGTGCCCGGATTCGGGAGCCAGTGACCACTTTAGCTTGCATTCCCTGCGTCTGCCCAACGCGCCCCAGAGGAGCCCTCAACTCAGCGCCGAATCGCCCCCCCAGCCTTAACCTGGTCGCTCCGCTCGGATTCCTCGGCTGCCCTCAGTCGGGTGGCGACTTCCTCCCGCGCCCCCTCCCCCTCGCCATGAAGGTAGGTGTTCAGTGCGCCAGCGACGCTCGCCACTTTTTTTTCTATACTTTTTTTTTTTTTTCCTTTTGGAAGTTCACTGCAACCCCCCACCACCCCCCTTTCCTGGCTCCCCGGCACACACCTCTTCCTATCCCTCCATTTCTTCTGCCGCCTGGAGAGGCTGGAGCTCCCCTGCTGCTGGCAGGGACCCTGACCCCTTAGACCTCCAGCCCACGGCGCACTGCTTGTGTCTCCCGGGAGACCACTTCTTGTCCTAACAAACGTTCTGCAAACTTTTTCGACTTTGGAGAAAACATGGGGAAGAATTATGGCAGAAAGACTTGAATGTGGGTCACAGACGAGTTTCCCTTTACCTCGAGAACCCCGCGTGTAATTTACTATGTATATTTCAGTAACAGGATAATGATTCAATTCAACAAATATTTACCGAGCGCCCACTGCACGGGCACGGAGAGGGTGTGTGGCCCGGGCTCAGAGAGCGGAAGGGGACTCATTGGTTGGGAGAAGCAACTAGAGGCCCACAACCCCAGACGAGTGCACCCCCAGCCCTTTGCAGCCCGAGGCCAGGTTACAGACTCCTGTCGACCGGGAAAGGCCTTGTGCCTTTAAGAGTGCCTGGCTGGGGGCCAGCGCGCACCCCGGCGCGGGGAGCTGGGTCGCGTTATTAGCATTATTAGCCGCCACTGGGTGAGCTCAGGCACTTTGCAGCGGTGGTGGGGGTGGGGAATGCTGGCTGTAATTCTGTCCCCTGGAAGAGTGCGCCCCGGCCCCCTGCAAGGAATCTGCCTTGTCCTTTGGAAACATTTGGGCCTCTGGGTTGGGAGAACGGGCTGGAGGTGGGGGGCAGTTTGTGAACTCTTGTTTGTTTTAATTGTCAGTTGTATGTTAAAGCCGAGTCACACACTCCGAGGGTCACCGAGAGTTCACTTTTACGAAAAGTTAACATTTCTCCCTACAATTTAACTTGCCTTTTTCTAAACAACTTTTCTCTCTATTCCAAGGTTCCATCCTTATTTCCATTTTCCTCTTCTATTTTTAGTTTTCTAGAAAATAAAGTTGTAATTGGAAGATGTTCTCGAAACACAAACAAGGCCCCTCGCCCCCCCCCCAAAAAAAAGTTAAAAAACAACAACAAAACCTGGGCATCCCGCGGCCTTGTTTTACTTCCCAATCCCAGTCTGGCATGGGGCCCCTTCTCTTCGCTCACTTTCTTTAAATGGACAACTCGTTGTTTGCAAGTCACTTGGAGCCTGCAGCGGGATCGCACCTCCTCAGCCCCTGCCCCCGCCAACATTCACAGCTGCAGCCAGCCAGATGCCTAGGTTTAGTTTCTAGAGAGCCTCTGCCAGGGGAGTTCCAAGGGGGGCAACGCTGAGAGCCACAGACGATGGAGAAGCCCTGGAATTGGTGTGTGTGTGTCCGAATTGTGGACCCGTGTCCTCGTGTGGGTCCGAGAGGGATAGGGGGCCGAGGTTAAGTTGTTTTCGGAGCTGGGACATACTAGCCTTTTTCCTGCCCGGCCCCACAAATGAGAACTCTCGCCTGGATGCTCTGCCCAAGGGTCCCTTGCCTTGGCATTCCCTGTCTGGGTGCTTCGGTGCACAAGGGGTTAGCACCGAGCGCTCAGAGCTTAGTCCTTTCCGCTGCCTTTTCTTCTCCACTGTGCGGTGCCGGCTGCCCCCTGTTGGCTGCCTTGAGGTAGGACGCCTTGGAGCCTTGGGGCGGGCGCGCTAGCCTTTCCCTCCTACCTCTGGATCTGTTCTTCCTTCTCTACCAGCAGCAGGTCCTGCTCTCAGAGTAGAGGCCCTGGGACATCCCTGGAGGACGAGCTGTGTTGTGAGGCTACCGCAGTACGGAAGGGATTTTGGATCCGACTCAGCAAATGGGACTATGAGGAGTGCATTTAGGGTTGATACTTTTCTAAGGCAGGTCTTAGCAACTGGATTGTAACCTAGGAGGCCTCAAATGTGACTGTCTTTCTGTCTCTCTGTCTCTTTCTCTTTCTGTCTCTCCAGATAGGGTTGAGAAAAGTGTTGCTTTCTCTCTCTGGGCTTCAGATTCTTTGTCTTTTAAAGGGGTTGAAACGACCTCTAAAGAGACGATCCAGGGGATCTTTAATTTATTTTCTCATTTCAAGGACACTCAGCTCTTCCTTTGGACAAAGTTGAGAGCCTATGCAGAGAGGAGACTTAGATACCCTATGTGAGAAGGTGTAAGTGATATGTTCGTGTGTGTTTGGGGAGGGGGGTTGTCTTGAGGTCTAGAGCGCCTTCCCAGGGGCTGGATGAGGGGAGGAACAGAACAGGACAGTCCAATCTTCCCCAGGAGCCTCCTGGACCTGCTATCTGTTCTGAGTCCTAGGCAGGCATCGGCTCCTCTTATCTTTGCACTGATTTTGGCTCAAAGACTCATTCCAACCTTTCTCCATCTCCAGCACTCCCCCCCAGCACTGTGGACACATACCAGCAGTTTGGGCCCGCCCTGGTTTCCCTGGGTCCAGGCTGGAGGCACTAGGGGAACACAGACTCGTCTATGTCTGCAAAGGGGAACTCCTATCGGCTGCACCAGTTCATCCTTCAGTATCTCCCACTTTTCTCTGTTTTCCCTCAGAGCAGGATGACCCAGCTTTGGCTGCAGCTGAGTTTTTCTCCCACCAATATCTCCAACTCCTTGGTTGAGGAGTGAGGAAAACAAATTTATTTCCCACCAAAAACTGGGATTCTTGGCGTTTACCTATCCTCTCTTCACCATCATAAGCCCAGGTGAAATGGGCTTCCTCTGAATTCATCTCCCTTATCATTTCTGTTTCCAGAAACTTGAGGGGGACCTGAATGCAAAGAACCCAAGGGGATGCCCAGGAGATAGCACCAGTAATGGGGGGCTCCAGGGTCTTCCCCCTGCCTTTGTGTAGTTTCTCTACAGGGGCCCGCAGGCTAAGGACTTCGGGAGCTGTGGGGTTTGTGCTCACATTTGTGCTTTCTGAGGCCCCTGAAAGTCCTCTAACCAGCGTGTTTTCACCTCTCTCTCCTCTCATCACCCATGACCGGCATCCCATTTGATTAAAAAAAAAAAAAAAGCTAGGAACCCCTTTAATCAATACGAAGGTTTGGGAGGAGAAACAAAATAAGCAGCCAATACGTTGAGCACGAGGGGCTGGAGGCAAAGACGCCCGAACACACAATCCGCACCACACCCCTCCAGAACCACTGCAATGCCCGAATGTTGGGGAACACTACATTACAATAGATTTCGAGGATTCTTTACGAAGTCGGCTTTCCGGGGCTCGAAAGTGTTCCCAAGCATTCACCCCACGCTTTGGTAAATTCAGCTTTTACCGGGAGCTTTTGTTGTCGCCCCGGTGTCAGTCTCAGAAGTTTCACTTCGTACTTTTTTTTTATTTCTCCTTTTCAACCAAATCTCTTAAACAGGCCGGCATGTGTACCCTACAGACTTGATATGTTTATTAGTGAGTTCCCTGTGGGTTCTTTCAGTCCTTCAAACTTGTGAGGCCTTTTCGGGGTTGCACGAGGACTGCAGCAGGAAGAGGGCCAAGGTGTTTCCCGGCGAGCTTGCGGGGTTAAGTGGAGGCGCGACTTAGGGGGCTCTCCCTCCGCATCCCCTTTGGGACATCTCGGGCCTACGGCCACCCGGGTGACCCGAGTGGAGCAGAGCGAAAAGACCCACTCCCGGTTGGCCTCGCTTTTAGGAAAGGGTGGGCTGTCGCCATGGTCGTCCTGGGGGAGAGCAGGTTCGGTTTGTGTGGCTTCGCCTCTAACAAAGAGATCCGCCGTAATCCGCCAAATCTGTTATCAATTTCTCCGCCGCCCGCGCCCCGCCCCGCGCGCCCCGCCCGTCGGGAAGCTCGGAAAGTGCGCGCGGCCAGCAGCAATCTCGGCGGCCCTCTCGGAAGCACGCCGACGCGTGTATTGTGCACGAGTGTGAGTGTGTGAACACACATGAATGTGAGTGCGTAGGCGTGTGTGCGCGCGCGCTGCCTTCTCCGCGCTCGGGGAGAGTCCACTTTGCAGCCAGGGCCCCGCGAGAAAGCAGTCCCCGCTGCCCACCCCCTCCTTCTGCAGGAAACTTGACACTTCGGGCGGGGGTGGGGAGGGAGAGCAAGCCTCCGCTCCCAGGCAGGGAAACCCCAGGTTTCCATTCTCCGGGTTGCGCCCCCAGCTTGGAAGCGTTTTGGGGACGCCAGGGCCACCGCGCAGAGCCCTGGTGGCCGGCGCTAGGGACCACAGCAGCGCTTCCCCTGCCTCCGAGAAGCCCCCAGGAGTCCCGGGCGGTTGACGGGGAAACCCAGGGCACTCTCCTGAGCCCCGGTGCCTTTTCACCACAGCCGAGGTCCCCTCAGGTCCCTTACGGCGCTGGCCCTCCCCGGGTTTGGTGGAGGCCCACCTTTCCTTCCTCACGGAAGGGGCTCCCTCCGGGACTGCGGGCGGCGCGGCGCGGCCGAGTCCCACGTATCAGAGATGTGAAAGGGGATTTGGAAACCCGCTCCTCCCACCCGAGCCCTCCGCCGCCTCGCTCCGCCGCCGCCTACAGGTGGAGGAGTCCCCAGTGGCGAGGAACGGCGGCGGAAGCTTGCAAGGCCACCCCCTACCCCCCGAAATTCTTCACCGCACGCACTGTCGCCGCCGGGGCCCTCAGCCCTGCAGCCCAGGAGCTCGGCACGGGCGCGGGACCCCGCGCGTCTCGGCCCGGCCGCAGGACCCCGCGCGCCGCCTATGGCCTCGCCCTCCCGCAGGACGGAGCGAACCGAGCGTGACTTGGGCTGGAGGGTGGAGTGGCCGCGTCCCGGCGCCGGGCTCCGGATGCCGCGCGCGCCAAGTGGCCGACGCGTCCAGACTAGGACCGAAGGACACACCGGAGTCCCCCGAGTGCTTGCGCGCGCGCGCGCGCCGCGGCAGCTGCCAGGAGTGGGGGGCCAGAGGGAGAGTGAAAAATGAGGATTTAGGGGAGTTTTGTGGGGAGGACCAGCAAGGGATCCTCTCTCGAGACAACGGGACCCCCAGATCCCTTTCTTTCTTGAAGATGCCAGCCCTTCCCGAAGTACTCTGAGTTGGAGGAGGCCGCGGTCAGGAGAGGGGGGCACTGTTTTCCTCCATCCTGGGTTGGGGGAGCAAATCTCCCCCCCCCCCCCTTAGTCCCCGCGTCCGTCCGCTGTCTCCTTGGTCTCTCCAACCCAGCCAAGGGGCCGACCCAGGAAACCCAGGCTGCCCTTCCCTCTCTAGAAGTGGCCTCCCCCAAAGCGGCCCGTAAACTGATGGTGAAGCACAAGATGTTAATTCGAAGCTGCATTGCCCAGCTGGGCACTCGCGCGCGCGCCTCTCCCGGGGGCCTCGCCCCCCACCCCTGGCCCTTCCCTCCCGCGGCCTGCCCCCACCCCCACCCCCTCGCGGGCCACCCCGCCTCCTCGGCAGCCGCCGGCGGCGCGCCTCAGTCGCCTTCGCCATCCTCTCGCCCATGGAATTAATTCTGGCTCCACTTGTTGCTCCGCTCAGGTCGGGGAGAGGACGAGGGTGGCGGCGGGTTCCCGAGTGAATTCCCGAGGAGGGACGGACTCTGCGCGAACTAGAGGGGCGCGAGGGGGTGCGGGACGCGCCAGCAGGAAGGAGGCAGCGCCTGGCACCGGGGCTTTGACTCAACAGCATTGAGACATGTTTGTAATCGCTGGCGTGCCCCGCGCGCAGGATCCCAGCGAAATCAGATTTCCTGGTGAGGTTGCGTGGGTGGATTAATTTGGAAAAAGAAACTGCCTATATCTTGCCATCAAAAAACTCACCGAAGAGAAGCGCAGTCAATCAACAGTAAACTTAAGAGACCCCGGATGCTTCCGTTGTTTAAACTTGTATGCTTGAAAATTATCTGAAGGCAATAAACATCTGCTCCTTTCTTCCCTCTCCAGAAGTCGATTGGAATATTAAGCCCAGGAGTTGCTTTGGGGACGGCTAGAAGTGCAATGTCTTCCAAGTTCTTCCTGATGGCTTTTGCCATATTTTTTTCCTTCGCCCAGGTTGTAATAGAAGCCAATTCTTGGTGGTAAGTTCATTCTCTATGCATATTCTTGTATTTTTTTTTATTTTAAAAAGTAATTTGTATGATGCTGCAGGATTTAAAACCGAGTCGTGAGTTTGGGTGCTTTTTTCTAGTACAGATTTTATTTATATATATATATATATATATATATATATATATATCTTTCCATCAGAATTTTATTTTCATTTGCTAATATTGGAAAGCTTATCTTTAGCTCCAAAGGGAATTGGAACCTATAAATCTAGACTTTTTTTTCTGTGAGGTCCTTGTTCAGATGTATGCTTGTAGTATATCATGTAATAAAAGGGAACTTCAGTTCACTTGTCTGATGATTGTAAGCCTAATCAGTAAAAATTTACTTTTTTTTTGCTACCTTTAGGTAGTAAAAGAGAGTTCCAACTTTTATTTTCTGTCACTTGAGGTTATTTACCTTCAGGGTCTGAAGTAGACAGAGTTCTAAAGTAAGACAGCTAACCTTCCAGTGGGGAAGAATATGGGCTTGAAATTTGATCAAAAGAAGGTTGACTTGAAGTAGTCAAATATCCCTAAACGAGGGTTTCTTTCTAGCAGGGGCCTTGTAGATAGACTGCAATATATCCAGAGGATTATTTTTGACGGGTTCTGGATATTTTTTTCCCTGTAAATGAACGGCGTTTTTCTGACTGTCAAACATGACTTCTGTTCACTGGATACCTTGTCTTGGGTCCTTTACAATCACATAAGGAGCCCTTTTAAAATGTCCAGAACATGGTGAATTTTCTTCAGTCTGTATACTTGTCCCTCTGTTCTTCCATCAGTCAAAAGGAACTGCTATCTCCTACCCGTGTCGAATTGTGTCTACTTGCAGCGTTCATATTTTTTCAAGGCAGATCAGTCCAATTTGTGGGGCAAAGTGAGTCACTTTCTCTAATGTCAGAGGCCCGTCCCCGAAACCGCCATTTCCCCCAATTCTGACTGGATTTCGGAAATGTTGGTTCAAATGTATGGCAGAGGGGCGAGGAAGGGAGTGAAAACTAACTGAGGAGCCAGATGGCGGGGTGGGGAGTACACAATACCTCCGTTTTCTGAGTGGAGTTTAAACAGAGAAGTTTTATGAAGCCCTTCTCATACTTTGTCATGAGGACAAGCAGGAGAGAAAAAGCATCTGTTTGCTTAAAACTATGTATTGCTGACATGCTTTCATGGGGCCTACCTCTAGAGTTCACGTAAATCTTGAATGCACATCTCCCCCCCTCCCTTTTTAGGTCGCTAGGTATGAATAACCCTGTTCAGATGTCAGAAGTATATATCATAGGAGCTCAGCCTCTCTGCAGCCAACTGGCAGGACTTTCTCAAGGACAGAAGAAACTCTGCCACTTGTATCAGGACCACATGCAGTACATCGGGGAAGGTGCGAAGACAGGCATCAAAGAATGCCAGTATCAATTCCGCCATCGAAGATGGAACTGCAGCACCGTGGATAACACCTCCGTTTTTGGCAGGGTTATGCAGATCGGTAGGCAACTATTTAGCGTGTCTTTAAAAGTGTATAAACTTTTCTCCCAGAGAAAGTCTTCAGTGCTTACTTACAAGCTTGATAAGGGGGGGGACCTCCAGCAAGGTGATGACTCGGGGATTTTGTCATTGGTGCTACTTGTGTTGCTTCCTAACCCCACACCTGACTATAAGTTTTAGACTTCTTTAACAAATCGAGAGAGGCACATGTAAGACACCTTTGTTCTTCTTGCACTTTTCTTTTTGTTCTGAAAAAGCGTTTTGTTTAAAACAGCAGAACAGTGACTTTGGTTTCTCAATGGTAGATGAGGGAAGTTGAAGCCTTTATATACTTTTAAACTTCAAAACTTTTAACTGGTAGGCATTCCCTAACTCAAGCCACAATTCAAATGGACCATGCATCAAACTAAAAATTGTCATCTTTCAGAATGCTGGATATGTTGAAAGCGAATAAGGTTTTAATTTTCCTAATGTAGATATTTCCTGAGCAGTAGAGATATATATGTTAAAAGCTTTATTTTTAGTCCCAGAAAGAATTTTAATTAGAAGTGATCCAATTTACATTTGTGATTTTGGCAATTGGTATAAAAGCACATGCTTTAGATCTCAACTTTATAAAAAAAATGTATCACTCACAGTTTAATTCTTTATTTCATGTATGTTGTTGAACTTGGTATTCCATTCAGGGAGGAGGTAACATTAAAGCTGGGCTAAAGGCAAAGCATTTGGGAAATCAGTTTGTCTCTGGTTTGACTTAATAGCAGAGGACACTATCTGACAGATGTGGCCCTGTGTGTGCTTTCTAGTGTGAATATTTTAGGTCTCTTGATTTTCATGCAAACAAGCCTTTATAATTAATATTACTGCAGTGACTCTTAAAATAAGAAGCGATTTATCAAAGCAATTAACTGTTTATACTGACTGCAGATAAAAAAGTTGGCTTAATATCCGTCACGGATGGATAAAATGCTTTTTAAAATCTCCTGAAAAGTGCATTCATTGAGAACAAAAAAGAGTTGTCAGTGGATGTTTCAGCCAAGCAGCTTCATAAACTAAAATAATACAGGACTGGAAGCCGTTCCTCTAATTGAATGGGAAAAAGTTCTGCAGCCTCAGCCTGCAAAGTTTCATAGGGCTTTGTCCTTCCTGTTAATGATTAAAATGTGCTAATGTATATACTGGGATCTGAATCTAGGGCGTCAGGCTTCAGGAATACAGGCATTTTCCCTGAATATGGCTGTCTTATGTAGTTAACTGGGGGAGTGCTGGAAATTTAATTCTGCATGTTGATCTTGTGAGTAAACGCCAAACTTTTTTTGGCCAAATAATACATTGTCAGTTTCCCTCCCTCACCTTTGCCTTATGTGTTCCCCTTAACTGCCTTCCCCTCAGACTGTAGGACCACGTTCTTCATGTGTATACGAGTTAGCAAAATCACATATCTCTGATGGGAACCACGAATTAGGAAGAGCAGTTGGAACTGTTTATCTGTATAGGCACTTGAATACAGCTTTGATTTAAAATCTTCCTCTTCTCTTCACACGTAGCTGGTTTGGGACTAAAATATTCTAACTAAGCCATCATTTGATAAGTTTGAATTTTGTTGGAGATTTATTTAAAATAGAGTCCAGGATCCAAAGAGCCTGCTTTGTCAGGAAACAAACAGACCCCTTGGCCCAAAGGCCGATATTTAATTGTCCCTTGCAAGTATACTCTGGTCCTCTGCTGAGCGGTACCACAGCCTGGGGTGATGGAGAGTGGGTGGGAGTGGAACCTCTTGACAGCTTTCCTGAGATACCAGCAGCCCTTGAAGATACTATCAGCCAGTCATCTGAGGTGCAAGGAAGAAGACAGCACCTATTGCATCTCCCTTTCCCAGAGTTCCCCAGGTGCCTGGTATGTGAGCAGAAAGCTGCTGCTGGGTGGCTTTGTGGTTGCTTTTGCTGGGACACCAAAGGGGCTCTTCTCTTCCTTATTTACTTTAAAAAGAGCTGAAGAGAAGGAAAAACATGGACCCTGCCCCAATAGTGGGAGAGTTATTTAGCTTTCCTTTTTCTCATTAAGTTATTTAGCTTTCCTTTTTCTCATTTGAGAAGAATGAGCTAAGGGAAAAATTAAAATACCTTTGATGCTAAAAGGTGTATGCGTGCGTGCACACCCACCCCAAATCCCTTAGTACTCTAGAGATATTGAGAGAATTTTTTTGTCCGTGAGAATCTGACCCTGAGATGGGGCTAGTGTCTGAGAAACTCAGGCTGCCACCTCCAACCCCTCCTCAACTCATTTTTCTAGGGTGCCAATTGCCTTGGAGGAGCACTGTGTACGATCGCCTCATGAAGGGCCCTCTCTTCATTTTGGAAACGTTCTCATTTTTCATCATGCTACCCTTTCCTTCCAGCTTTTGTCTAGTCTCTTCTTTGTTTCCACGCTGTGAAAAGATATGTTAGAAAGGCACCATTTTTAAGGAGTGTGAGGAGCCGAATAGAAGCAGATTTCACAGAGAGGGAAACCCTAACTGAACCAGCAGTGTTCCATCCAGGATGACTATATCCATAGGCGATTAGCCAAAGAGCACTTTGCAAACTGATGTTTTCCCTGCAGTGACCAGTTAGCTTAGCAAGTTCTACCAGGTTTGTATTCTGGAGCAAAAAAAGGAAATCCTCAAAAGATACTTGTTAAAAAAAAGGAAATATTATTGTGTCTTGTACAAAAGCCCTTTTACGATTTGTATAATCAAAGGACAGTGTCTTGTTTTCCTCTGTCCCCAGAGAATTGTTTATCTCCTATTCCTCTAGCTGCAGCCTCTTCATTCTACAAGTCTCGGATCCAGGGCCATGGCATTCTCTGTATTATCAGTGTTAATCCTCTAGTAACTCCCTAGAATCTGTCTTCTCCTCATTTCTCGCCACTCCCCCGATGCTCTCTGTGTCTCTAATTCAAGCTTCATAGATATAACACCCCCACGGGAACTTTCTGGATCCTCCTGCCAACCACCAGCACACTTCTCAAGATAGTCATTTTTTAAACGTGAGAGGGAAGGCCTGTGATAAATCACAAGCGTTGCCATTGCCACAAGAGGCAATCAAATGGCTGGCGTTGAAGAGGGGAGATGTCCAAGAGCGGCTGTGGCTGGACCCTGGAGCTGGCGCCGCCATCCCCTGCAGAATGAGCCTCTGGCTGGGACCAAGTCCTGTGGCCAGCTCTTCTGGTGCTGCCCTCACCCCACCCAAAATAGAGATTGTTAGCAAGGCCTCTAGTAGAGGAGAAACCAGTTCTAGTCCAGGGATTTCAGTGCAAGAAGGGGCCTTTTCCCCCCTAGGCATCCCTATTTCAATACCCTTATTTTGTAGTTGAGGAAAGTGAGATCCCCTCATCCTGCCCAGCTGGGCCTGCTGTTAACCCTTTCTCTTTCATAGTACATACCACGTTTTTTTATGAAGTGGCTTCTTATCACCTGTAGAAATATCTCCAAGGGCGAGTGGAGGTGAAGGTAGTCTGTAACTGTCTCCAATTTTTCTCCTTAAAAGTAGGCCTCCTATTTCACAGTTTTACAGTGAGGTGTTCTTTACAAGTTTTAGGGAAGGAGAAACACAACCCCCTAACCTTCAGGTTTGTATATTCTTTTTAAGTGTTCAGAAGAACAAGGCTTTATTCCTCTTACAGTCTGCTTTCCCCCTTCTTGCTGTTATTCTAACACTTGGAAGTAAAGCTGTCAGGGAGTTGCAGAAGTGGTGTGGAGGAACAGCAGGCTGTTTTAAAAGTGGATACTTATCTTCTTGAATGGGAAGTATCAGGTCAATCAGCCCAGAATTTAGGAAGAGGCAAGTTTTATTTCTAACTCTAGAAACTAGTTTAGAAAGGGCCCCTGGAAGGTCCAGAACCTTGTTCTGAGACAGCTATTTCATACTGCATGATGGAATGGGATGGAGAGGCTACAACTGCCAAAGGAGGAGGAGGGGAAGCCAGGCTTAAGCTAGTGTGGCCACCGCCAGGGTGGCTGTTGTAGTGTCTGGGTCCATTGCCAGCCTAAGACTTCCAGAGACTCTAAGCCTAGCAAATTCTATGCTCTTGCCCTACCTCTAGTTCAAAATGAAAATAATGCCAAATATCAAAATATGTGTAAGGACATCTACCTAAACTCAGAGTTTTCCTTCAATGACCTCTTTCATGTGCATTTTGGGAACAAGTTTTGAATATTTTCAAAAGCATGGTGGAGAAATATCAAGCCAGCACTGCTAACCACCCCTGCCTTAGGCTCTGAAATGTCAGCATGGAGAGGTGGAGGACCTGCTATTCCCTTGTCATTCCTTCCTTCTTGTGTGTTTGGGGGCATTTCTCTTGGCTTGTCCTCAGGGTGGGCCCTGGCTGGGGTGTTGGTGGGGCTGGGGACTCCTGGATACCCTTGGGGGAGTGGGCTGCCAGGGGCAACACATGGGGTGGCTGCTTTCCTTGGGGGTCCAGGTGTCGGCATCTCCCTGCCCCTCTCTGAAGCCTGCGGGGGCAGGCAGCCCGGTGACCCCGCGTCTTTGCCCGCAGGCAGCCGAGAGACGGCCTTCACGTACGCGGTGAGCGCGGCTGGGGTGGTGAACGCCATGAGCCGGGCCTGCCGCGAGGGTGAGCTGTCCACTTGTGGCTGCAGCCGCGCCGCGCGCCCCAAGGACCTGCCGCGGGACTGGCTCTGGGGCGGCTGCGGCGACAACATTGACTATGGCTACCGCTTCGCCAAGGAGTTCGTGGATGCTCGCGAGCGGGAGCGCATCCACGCCAAGGGCTCCTATGAGAGCGCGCGCATCCTCATGAACCTGCACAACAACGAGGCCGGCCGCAGGGTGAGTGCCCCAGCAGACCCCCCAGTCAGCCCCTCCCTCTTACCCCCCTCACCGGTCTCTGGGCTCTGTGTGTCTCCCTCTGCCACCCTCTCAGTACATTCCTGTTCCTGTCTCTCCGCCATTCTGTCAGTGTCTGCCTCTCCCTGTTTCTCTCCACACCCCTCTCCTGTCCAGAGAGGCTTCTGGGCTGCCCCCCTTGAGTCCCTGCAGCCCAGGTGGTGCTTCTGCAGTTGTCTGAGCAAGACCTTCCTCCGCTTTTTAGATTTGTCCTCAGTGCAGTTGCCCAGGCAGACTCAGAAATAAAAAATGTTTAATAACATTCTCCCTCTTCCCAGGACATGGAGAGAGTTATTTATCCCAGCAGGTGCTCAGATGAGGACACCAGGGGCGACCCAGCTTTCAGGCAGGACTTACCTGTGCCTTTCTTTCTCCTTGCCTTTCCTTATGTCATTAGACAGCAGGCCTTATAAGATTGAAGTTTCTGGGGTTTTTTAAAAGATCTTTTCTAGGAAAACGCCAGCGCTTTTAGTCATGTGGAATTTTATATGACCATCAGACGATTGGTGGTAACTCTGGAGGAAGAGAGAGCCACTCGGAAGTGCAGGGAGAGGAGAAGCTTTGGGAACCCTCCTGCGCCTCTCTCTTCCACACTTTCTTTCTCCTGGTGGGGATATGAAAAACTTTTCCACAATAGTTAAAAAGACCCTTTTTTTTTTCTGTGGTTAAACACATGGCACTTTATGGCTGATTTAAAATGAAGGGGTGAAAACTTTTCTTAACTTTGGCAGCACTGAAAACCAGGGCCATTATTTTTTCACAGAATCCAAGGTGGGTGCCAGGAACTTTCTGGTCAGAGATTTCACTCTTCTGTATTTTGGGGTGAGGAAAAGGAAAGATAATCACAGAGCAAAATACAGAGGACTGGAAGGAGGTTCAGAACCCTCTGGTCACACAACCTCATTTTAAAGATTGGAAAACTGAGGCCTGGAGGACCTCACTCCATGCCACCGGCAAAAAGTGATGGATTCAGATAGAAGTCCAGGCACTTCTTAAATAATTGCCTACATCATAGCTGCAGGGTGAAGGGCTGTAGGTTTTGGAATGATAGAAATCTAGGGTAAAATCCAGTTCTGTCTGTGCTTTCCTAGATCTGAGCCTCAGTTTCGACTTATGTTAAATGATCATGACATTAACTATCACTTGAGGCTGCGCTCGTATAGTCGAGTGTAGCATAGGAAATTACCAAAGCTTGACTATTTCTGACCAATAATTTTACATGGTTCAATCAAAGGTCTGTTTAGTGTCAGTAGTATTTAATAAATGCTAACTTGATTGCTAAATGTTATGAAGCAAAGGACATAAAGAAGTAAAATATTATCTAGATAATTCCATCTAACCTAGCTTCTTCTCACATTTGATGTGAAACATTTGGGGGTGTTGAGGGTTAGACTAAA
The DNA here is from genome assembly GCF_964194135.1 of Talpa europaea. Lineage (NCBI taxonomy): Eukaryota > Metazoa > Chordata > Mammalia > Eulipotyphla > Talpidae > Talpa > Talpa europaea. The sequence goes on from NC_140078.1 coordinate 66,400,933, forward strand.
CTTTGCAGAATATTGCCTGTGCTGCCTAAGGGGGCAGATGATTGCTCCAGAGGGAGTGTGGTCTCTCCTTCGCAGCCCCCCCCCCCAATTGCTGCAGTGCCTGCAGTGTGGCCCATGCTCTGTCCCCTCTGTGGTCAACTGAGGCCATGTAACAAGTGTGTCAACTCCCTGGCAGCTCCCTCTCTCTCTCTGGAGCCCACAGAACCTTCCTCCTTTTCTCATCAGGGTCACCTCATTGGACTTGTGCCCACAGGGTGCCCAGCATCTCAGTCTCCACAAAAGAAATGAGACTGACTCTTCTGGGCCCCATCACACCCATGTTGGGTGCATCCATCTTTGGGGATTTCTTGGACTTCCTTCATATAGAGATATCATCATGGGTATAGCAGCCCAGACCAAAGGGTCAAAAGATATCCAATTGGAGAGGTGGAAAACCACTTTTAATATTACACATTCATTTATCATCTGCATTTTTTTTGGTAAAGATTTATTTATTAATTTATACAAGAGCCGGGGTACAGTCCAGATGTGTGGGAGGGTGAGAGGATTCACCAGAGACAGAGAGTGGGGAACAGAACAGGTAGACTGACGAAATACACTGCTGAAGGGAGCAGCGGGTGAGACAGGAGAGGTCTGCTGCGCCATGTGGGTTTCTCTCTGGTCGGCAGAGGCTGAGGATTGCTTCACAGTGCGGTTGTTTAACCCCTTGTGCCACCAGGGAGGCCCGATCATCTGCATTTTTTAATAGTGAGATTTTTAGGGTCATTGTTACCACTTGAGTAGTGAACTTGGATCCTGAGGAATGAGGTTACATAGAAGATGACAGTTTTTCTCCAGGGTAGTGGGGGTAGGGAGGGAAGTTGGACCCTATGCCAGGAAATTATATTAGAATCTCCTCGGGGCATTTGCTTTTTATTTTCTTCAAAGGAGAAGCAAAGGTTAAATACGTTTGCAAAACCCTTCCTCAAACTAGCTGAGTGCCTGAAACTCTTTATTTTGAGGGAATACATTTTGGCCTCCTTATTAAGAAAGCCCCTTGTAATTTCTGGAGAAAGAAGCTAGCTCTTCTGGGTGGAAGCAGCCTTCTCACTCTAGCCTCCAGGTTCTTGACAGGCCCTCTACAGCATACCAGCATGACGCCGACACTGGAGGGTCACTGGCATGGCAACTGTGGGCAGTCAGGGCTATAAATAGGCAGCCGCCACCTCCCATACTGCTGGGCACAGTGCTGTGGGGCCAGACCTGTGGGCACTGCTACCGGGAGGCCAAGGTCACTGGACAAGGGCCCAGGAACAAGGCCCATATGCCATGCCCTCATTACCCTGGAGAAAGACCAGATTACTGAGTGTGTCCTACTTGTCACGTTCTGCACATGCGTCCCCTCATTTTGCCCTTTAACAATGCTATGAGCTTGGTACTATCACAGTCCCCCTCACTGGTGGAAAATGGAAGCTCAGAGCTGTGAGGTCAGTAGCTTGAATGTCGGGGCAGAGTGAGGACAGAACCCATGTCTGCCTGGGTCCTTTCATTGGTGGTATGGGAGAGGGGCAGTACAGGAGTTACTCCTGAGTTACCCTGCATTTTAGTTGTTTGGCCTTGCAGGCCACTTACCCTCCTCTGTGTATGACATTGCTCTCACCTAATCTAGCCCATTGTAACATTGCTGGGAAGATTAAATAGAGTATAAGGTTTCTTATGGCAGTGCCTGCTAAAAGCAATAATAATAGCAATAATTAATGAGTGAAGATTTGAACCCTCATCTCACCTGGGCAAGATGCCTCCAGCCCTGTCACTTACTGGCTGGGTGTCCCTGGAATGGTTCCTGAACATGAACTCTGTACCCAACTGCCTGCATTCAAATTCAGACACAACTTCTTCCCAGCTTTTAGAGAATTAACTCACTTTTCTGGGCCTCACTTTCCTTCTCTGTGAAATGGGGATGGTTCTGGCACTTCTCATAAACGGTTATGGGGATGAGGCCTGGTGATACAGGTAAGGAATTGTGCAGCCTTTGACATGAGTCTATGCCATATTAGTTGCCGCTAGTGCTGGTGTTTTCCTGCAAGGAAGAAGCACCGGAATGATGTTTTGTTCCTGTTCCCATTCAAAAACCATTTTTGGTTTTTTTAAATGATGATGTAATGATACTGAGGGGCTAAGAATATATCTTTTGTGTAGACTTTTTAAAGATGACACCACCAGGTTTCTGGTCGTGGAGGATGAGAAGGAAATAACTTGGCCCCTCGTTTAGCTGGTGGCCTCGGCTCCACCTGGAAAGTGAAGAGCTGTGTTCCCCTAGCTCCTGCCTGTGCCTCTCCGTGAGCGTGTGTGCTGACTGGCTGTGTTTCCCTGCAGACGGTGTACAACCTGGCCGACGTGGCCTGCAAGTGCCACGGGGTGTCTGGCTCCTGTAGCCTCAAGACGTGCTGGCTGCAGCTGGCTGACTTTCGCAAGGTGGGGGACGCCCTGAAGGAGAAGTATGACAGCGCTGCCGCCATGCGGCTCAACAGCCGGGGCAAGCTGGTGCAGGTTAACAGCCGCTTCAACTCGCCCACCACACAGGACCTGGTCTACATCGACCCCAGCCCTGACTACTGTGTGCGCAATGAGAGCACGGGCTCGCTGGGCACGCAGGGCCGCCTGTGCAACAAGACGTCCGAGGGCATGGATGGCTGCGAGCTCATGTGCTGCGGCCGTGGCTACGACCAGTTCAAGACCGTTCAGACCGAGCGCTGCCACTGCAAATTCCACTGGTGCTGCTATGTCAAGTGCAAGAAGTGCACAGAGATCGTGGACCAGTTCGTGTGCAAATAGTGGGCGCCCTGCCGCCTGCCTGTCCCCCAGCCCAACTCCCAGGACCCACTTATTTATAGAAAGTACAGTGCTTCTGTTTTTTTTTTTTTTTTTAATATTGTTTTATTTTCTCCCAAGAATTGCAACCGGAACCTTTAATTTTTTTTTCTGTTCCCATCTAAGAACTCTGTGGTTTATTATTAATATTATAATTATTATTTGGCAATAATGGGGGGCGGGAACCAAGAAAAATATTTATTTTGTGGATCTTTGAAAAGGTAAGGCAAGACTTCTTCTGATGGTGTAGGATGAGGGGAGCCTGACCCATACCCTAACTTAGCTGTGTGCACATCCAGAAGGTAAAGGAGATTTGTTTTCTTTTTCTGAACTATGGCGTCACGTGGTACAGGGAGCATCCAGCTGCAAGAGGGGGTTCAGATCTATGTAGTTCAACTTCTGTGACCGAAATGAATCTTAAACATTCTGGTGAAAGTTGAAGGGTCTTGAGAGACAAAAGAAAAAACAGGCCCTCCCCCCCCCCCACTCCTTTTCCCAGGGGCTGCCAACCTGAAATATCAGAATATCATTTAAAAATGTAAGGGTGGGAACCTCATATCCCTGAAGGTAGAAGGTATATCCTGTGTCTCATTCTTCTGGAACATTCCATCTGCAGATGATCCTATTCTAATAGCTACTGATACTTGGGGAGCAGGGAGAAAAGGCTCCAGAACTTCTTAAGAACTTAAAAATGCTTCTATTAAGACAACAATTTAAAGTTGTTACAAGAATTAAGTTTTCAGATTGGAAAAGGATCCCGAGATGACTCTAGGTGCTAGACTTTTTGTTTGGAGAGGGGCCAGGGGACGGGGTGGTTGGCTTGAAAATAAAGGGAAATAGACTGTAATTTTCTTAGGGATACTTGGTTAATAAATGATAATAATGAAAATAATACATGGATTCCGCTCAAAGATCCTCAGCCCACACAGCAAGGTAATTGTGTGCAGGTCAGCACTGCACCAGAGCAGAACACCTCTTTGAGGGGAAAAAGTAAAATCCACCTCCCACTTGACCCCAGGCCCCTCTGGATGCTGGCCCCTTTGCCAAAAGGGCAGCTCCATTGGGTCCCCTTTGGTTGATTGTAGGACAGGAAATGAAACATTAGGAGTGCCACTTGCAAAACAGTTCGCTACTTAGGGACTTTATTTTTTCTAAATTGTTATTTTGAGGAGCAATAGTTTTCTATGTTTTAATGACATTACTTGGCTAATGGAGTTCACAGAGGTGTTGCAGATATCACTGTTATGATCCTGTGTTTGGACTATCCGCTCAAGCTTTCCCTATTATACTGCAGGTGTACCCTAAAACTGTTCCCAGTATACTTGAACAGTTGCATTTATAAGGGGGGAAATGTGGTTTAATGGTGCCTGATATCTCAAAGTTTTTTGTACATAACATATATATATATATACATATATATATATAATATAAATATAATTATATCTCAGTGCAGCCAGTGATTTAGATTTATACTTTACTGTGGGGTTATTTCTTGGTCTAGCGCAGTGTGGTCTGCCATCCAATGGGGATTTTTCCAAAAGGTGTCCTACTTGAGCTTGGGCGGTGGTCCTGACATGAAGCCCCAAGAAGCACTGTGTTTCTGAGGGCCTGAAAGGTCTCACCCATTGATATGCGTATTGGTTTGAAGATTTCCTTTCCCTCCCCCTACCCCCTTCTCTCTGACCTTCACTTTGTACACTTTGCGGAGAGGGCATTCCTTGTTCCACACAGACGTGGAGATGAAGAAATATTCCAACTCAGAAACATTGGCAGGCTCTCAGTTCATTTTGCAGAGTGGAAACCAGTGCCTATGAGACCTGTTGAGTCCCCGAGGAAAATCCAGCCCACGACAGATGGAGCTAGTTTAACATTTTTTCGAACATGGACACCTCTTTCCAAAAAGTGCCGTCAAGTGTGTCCTTATCTCAGACACCATGGCTTTCGTATTTGGAAAGCTGCACCTCCCCTGCAACCCTCACCGGCTTGGTGGCCTTCGTGTCACCTCAGCAGCTGTGGCTCTTAATTTATTGCACAGGATGTTCACTTCCCCTTGGTTGCAGTGAATTGCAAGCAAAGATCTTGAAATTAAAAAGCACTAATTCGTTTAAAATGTCACTTTTTTGGTTTTTATTATACAAAAACCATGAAGTAATTTTTTTATTTGCTAAACCAGATTTTGTTTCTTTTTAGTGATTCGTGTTTATGAAGAGAGTTGAGTTTAACAATCCTAGTTTTTAAAAGAAACTATTTAATGTAAAATATTCTACTTGTCATTCAGATATTATGTCTATCTTCTATGGCCTTTATTCTGTACTTTTAATGTACATATTTCTGTTCTTTTGTGATTTGTATATTTCACTGGTTTAAAAAAAAATCAAACATTGAAAGGCTTAGGCCAAATGGAAGATAGAATATAAAATAAAACATTACTTGTATATTGGTAAGTGGTTTCAATTGTCCTTTGGATACTTCATGTGGAGATTTTTTTGAGAAACCATGAGGGATAGTTTAGGGGAACTACATGTCAGAATAATAGAAGAGTGGAGAACTTTACCAAAACCAAACTATTTGGAAGCTTCAAAAGATTTCTATATGTAACGGAACAAAAGGGGAATTCTCTTTTCCTCTATATGTTCCTCAAAACCAGAAATCAAGCAGATGGCTTAAAGCTGGTTATAGGATTGTTCACATTCTTTTAGCATTATGCATGTAACTTAATTGTTTTAGAGCGTGTTGCTATTGTAACAGCTCAGAGAAGAACCAAAAAGACCCAGGCTTTTATCCATGACCAGAATTGTAATCCAAAAAAGTGTATTTGTGTTTATCACGCAACTATTGCACTTCTCTAGTTGAAGTTACTAAGGATCGAGCGTATCTATGCCCCTTTGAAAGTACTTTTATGAAAAGCAAGCCTCAGTCTGCAGAGAATGAAAACTCTTTGGAAACTAAAGGTCCGTTGTGTTAAGTGCAATTAATACTAGTTCTTGTGCTTTCCGAAAGCGAACACCGAAATCTGGCCAACCCTGTGCAGATTGATATGTTAACCTTCTGCTTTTTTTCTTTCCGGATAACCTTGTAACATATTGAAATCTTTTAAGGATGCCAAGAATGCATTATTCCACAAAAAAACAGTAGACCAACATATAGAGTGTTTAAAATAGCATTTCTGGGCAAATTCAAACGCTTGTGGTTCTAGGACTCACATCTGTTTCAGTTTTTCCTCAGTTGTATATTGACCAGTGTTCTTTATTGCAAAAACATATACTTGATTTGGGAGTGTCAGCATATTTTTTTCCTTCTCATCCTGGAGTGCTTTCAAGATCTTCCCAATACAGGAAAATTAACAAAAAATTTATATATAGGCAGCAGTAAACAGAGCTGTGTTCAAAATAGTAATTATGGGCTCAAGTAAAAGGAAGACTGTTGTTAGTCCTGTTTATCTGTTTAGTTCTTGGAGTTACTGACCCCCTGAGACCGGCAGCGTATAGGTTTTAGTAGCCGACCCAAAGCCTTTTCTCGTGATTTTGCCAATACCAATTTTCAATTTGTTTTTGCACAACATTACTCAAGCCACTTGGTTATCAAATATGACAGTCTAGGAGGACAAGTACTCCTGTAAGAGACTGGTACTGCCCGATTCCAAGAGATCGTTAGCCAAAACGGTCCCCAGACACGGAGTGGTCCATAACGGCCGTGGAGAGAGATCGACAGAGAGGGTACTTGTAACTTGAAGCATATATATAATGCAAATATGAACCAAGGCATAGATCTGAAATACTGCATTATCACTGTAAACTATACTTTAAAAATATTTATTTTTTTTAAAGAAGTGTTTTTTTAGTCTCCCCTCGCTCTATGGAATGATGAAAACCTGATGCCACATTTTGAAAATAAGACGATGAAATGGATTTTAATGCAGGTAATGATCAGCAATGTAGGAATTTAAAACTTAGTAAAGGAGTCTTATAATTTACCTCTTCATATAAACTACACTGAAATCTGATGATTGGATATTTTATTCTAGTGAAACATCATCTTGTTAGCCAACTTTAAAAAATGGATGTAGAATGATTAAAGATTGGTATGATTTTTGAAACAAATGTGTCACTTCTCATCTAGAACAGTAAAATGCTGTCTCGGTATTTCAAAAGCAAAAAAGGAATGAGGAAAATCGCATCTTAGACCAGTTTTATATGCAGTGTACAATTTGCTGGGCTAGAAATGAGATAAAGATTATTTATTTTTGTTCATATCTTGTACTTTTCTATTAAAATCATTTTATGAAATCGGCGGAGTCGTGTGTGTTTAGCAGAGATGTCCATGGCGACTGAGGATTGATGGGATGTGAGTATGGAGCATGATTATGGCTTAGGGCATCCAGAAAAATAAGCATTCACATATCAGGCATGCAGGTGATAATCAAATCTCAAGGATTTATTTTGTATTTTAATGCTCATTTCTTTCGCTAGTATTAACCTTTACAATTCTTACTAGTTCTACTGCTAATGATGTATAAATTTGTGCTTGGAGATAATTACTCCACGTAAACATTTAGCACAGCGAGAGAGGATCATGATGAAATTACAGGAAAAGAGAAGGAAGGTGGAATGATTGGAGGAGAGTAATAAAATAACGTTCTAGGTAGTCAGATTGAATTTCCTGGAATATCCTACTGACTGCATATTGCAGTGGCTCTAAGCCAGATGTTTACCTCCAGGGTTCTCAGCCTCTGTACTAGTGACTTCGGAGATAGGTAATTTTTTTTGTTGTGGAATTTATCCTGTGAAATGTTTAGGAGCATTCTTCCCCCATTTGTGACAACTGAAAAAATGTCTGCAGACATTGCAGAATGTTCCCTAGGGAGCAGAGTTGCCACCCCTGCTCCAGTTGAGAAATGCTGTGTCAGATGGAGGGACAGAGCCTTGTAACCACTGTTAGCTTACCTAGCTTACCAATGAGTCAGAGAAGTGCCTTGCAAATTTCCCGGTATAGAGCATGGAGATGCAGCATCTTCCCATAGTCAACACTGGTTAGCAGTTAATAATACAGGCTCTGGAACTAGAGTGCCTATCTTCCAACCCAGATACTGCCATTTGCTGTGCCAACTTGGAGAAGTTGCATAACCTCTCTGTGCCTCTGAGCCCTGGTCTTTAAAATGAGAGAGAGCATTACAACCTACATCTTAGGGTTATTGTAAAGGTAAAAGTGAGTTAAAATGTTTGGACTGAGAGCAGTTTCTAGTACATAGTCATGTTCACTATATGTCATGCTAGGAAAGACAGAGAAATCTGAACACTAAACCCTGGAAGCTTGGGTGGTATCATCTAATATACTCATCAGCACCTAGCTTAGTGTGAGGAAGACCCCCTTAGTGTTTGGGGGAGGTGGCAAACCTGCTGCCCACTAGCTATATTATATTCCCAAATGTGTTTTGCTTGACAGGCAAAACATTAAAAATACTTAAATTAGCAGCAGACATTAAAAGATGAGTGTTTTTTATATTCAAATTTGGACTTGTGGCTTAAAAATGGAAAGAGCTGCTTACCTGGACACTTGGTGCCACAGGGCCCTGGAGGCACAGTTCACTGCATGGAGCAGCCATTGCTCTAGGAGACATGCAGGGCCATGGGAACCTGCTGTGATGTCACTTAGCTGCCCTACAGGCTCACGCTCTGTGGTGGCTTTTAACAGGGTTCCCCCCACAAGTCTGAGTTTGTCAACCTCACCATTTTGACATTTTGAGCTAGATAATTCTTTGTTGTGGGGGGGCTGCCGTGTGCTCTGTCGGGTGGGTAGCTGTGTCCCAGGCTCTGCCCTCTCAGCACCCATAGCACCTCCTGTTTGTCACTCCACATGCTCCAGACATTGCTGATTATCCCTTGGGAGTGGGGGGGTGCGGGGTGCAGAATCACCACAGTGGAAAAACCATGGGTCTAAAAGGAAAAGATCTATATTTATAAACTAGCAGTGAGGTTAAAATAAAGAAGTGAAACAAAAAAGAAGACTTTCTTGGTGTAAAGACATGTCTGGAACACCATAGGAAATTGATAAATATTTAGTGAGTGAGTGAAAAACATATCCAATCCCAGATTTCAGCCTTGCTACTCTTCTTCTTCTCGCTCTGTTCTTACTGACCTCGGCTGGAACATGGGACAGAAGCAACTACCCAGTTAGGTTTGATGTTTCAATGACTGATAGAACCTGCAAAAAGCCACCTCCGAAGTCTGACATTTTGTAACCACTTAGTGAGAGTGGAAATTAGTATTAAAAACAAAGTCAGCCTGCCCCTCTCTAGCTAAATGAACATTTTCTGTTCTCCCACCTTTGTTATTGAGATGAAATGTATAAAGAGCATTACATCACTCACAAACTCAGGAGATGCTCAGCATAAAGGTTCACAGCAAACACGTTTGAGAAATGATGAATGATGGATTCTGCTCTGCGGAGAGAAGACCGTGTCCATTAGCATATTGGCAGCACCAATCACAGAGCAGCGGAGAACAGCTGGCTGCTGAGCCCAGAGCTTTGGAAGGCAGCACTCTGTTCACCTGACACCTGCTCCTCTCCTCCAGGTAGGTTGGGGAGCACTGGTGTTAAGCACCCTCTCCCTGGCAAGTGGAGATGCAGTCCACTGGGGTCAAGAGTTTTGTGGCTGCACAGGGGGTAGAGTGCTGCTTAAATCATTTAAGTAAGATTTCCAGCAGTCTTCAGTATAACACTGTTGCTGTTGTATCATGGATAAAGAAATGCAATTTTGGAGAGGTGAAGTATGACCCCAGAACCCTATGTTTTTTCTCTCTGTAGCAATGTGGAGTTGACACTGGACAAGTCTTCCTAATCAAAGACTATATATGTTTTCCAGACTTGCATCCAGATATGGGCAAAAGGCTAGTTTCTATCAGTGGAAGGTGAATGCAATGATGCGTGTTAATTTTGGAGCTCAGGTTTCTGAGAAGCTAGTGAGCTCTTCATTGCATCTTTCCCCTCCCAGCTGGTAACAGAAGACTCTAGTGTGATAGGGGTTGATGGAGAAATGGTGCAGAAATGGCTGGGTTCTTGACAAACCGAATGGAGGAAAGGAGCTGACTAGAAACTCTTTCAACTGTCATATGACTAAATGACGCATTTCTGTTGTAGTAAGCCTCTGTTGTGCTGGAGTTTGATAGAGTAATTAGTTCTCACTAACACTTTGCCCCTCCTGGTTCTCGCCATGCTCCCCTGGTCAGGAGCAGGGACACACTGGATCCCTGGGCACAGTGGGGGTTCCTCTAAGCAGAAGATTCCTTAACTGACAAGGTCTCTTGCATTTTCACGTTGTACCCCAAGGAGACACGGGCACCAGGGAAGCATGCCGTTTCAGCTGGAGAACTCTATCCCTAGCTTTGACGTGTCCTGACTCATCCACATTCATTATCGAAGAGGGCTCCTCCCTCCGTCAACTGGATTAGCTCCCAGTCATCTAGGAAAGTAGGCCTCATTCAGCAAAGGTGAGGCTTTTTCCCACTTATTTTTTTTAAGATTTATTTATTTATGCATACAAGAGCAGGGGTACAGGCCAGAGGTGTGGGAGGTGAGAGGATTCACCAGAGACAGAGTGGGGAGCAGAACAGGCAGACTGACTGAAATACACTGCTGAGGGGAGCAGAAGACTAGGCAGGAGAGGTCTGCTGTGCCATGTGGGTAGCTCCCTGCCCAGGGATTGAACTCATGCTGCAGTGGCTATGGGTAGCTTCATAGGTTGTGTCTTAACCCCTTGCGCCACCGGGGAGGCCCTTTATCCCACTTCTGACATAACTCCTGTATAATTTGGGGCGAGTCTCTGAGCCTCTGATTTCCTTTTTTGTCCTTGTTTTATCTCTAAGGGCCCATTCAACTCATTTATCGTTTTATCCTTTATTTATTTATTTATTTTAAAGATTTATTTTATTTATTTATACATACAAGAACTAGGGTGTGCAGGGGGGCAAGAGGATTTACCAGAGACGGGTGCAGAGTAAAATAGGTAGATCTACTGAAATACACTGCTGAGGGGAGCAGCCGGTGAGAGAGGAGAAGTCTGCTGTGCCATGTGGGTCAGCTCCCTGGCTGGGGCTTGAACTCATCTTGCAATGGTTGGCAATAGCTTGATAGTGCTGAGACTTAACCCCTGCACCACCAGGGAGGCCCTATTCTTTTATCCCTTATATGTTAGGAAGGGATATTTAATAAACACTACTTGTCCTGGGCACCGACTTAACTGATGGGGTTGAAGGAACATTTAATAAACACTACTGTGTTCTGCGCACTGACTTAACTGATGGGGTTGCAGAGGTAAGCAAGGCACACTTGGACCCTGTTCTACCAGAGTAGCCAGTAGGCACAATGACAGCGGATCAAGGTAGGCTAAGGTACCACAGGGGCCCCAGAGAAAAGAGTCAAACCCAGACTTGGGAAATCAAGGCTGCTTTCCAGCAAAAGTAACATCCTAGAAAAGTTTTTAAAGGCAAGTAGGGATGGCCCAGGGTAAGTGTGGGAAGAGCACCTAAGGTCATTCAAGAAAGAGGGCACAGCTTGTGCAAAGGGCCAGAGGTGGGAGGTGATCCATCCCAGGATTCATGAGTCCAGAGGTATGCTGGGATGTGAAGGTGGAGGAAAATGGTGGGGGATGAGGCCAGGGTGCACAACAGCCCAGGCTGCTGTCAGGCAGGACCCAGAAGCCTGTCTTAGGAGGATGGGGAGCCCAGGGGGGAGATTCAACAGAGGGGGGAACATGCTCAGAACTGACATTTAATGACCCTGTGGAGACACTTGCCTCTTTCATTCCTTAGGTCCTGGACCCTCAAGGCCTCCATAATCTCAGGGACATTTTTTTTTTTTTTTGGTATTGCATTGCTTTGGCTCAAATCCCTGCAATCCTGGGCTCCCAGCCCAACTCATGATGGCCTGAGATCCATGTAACTGACACATATGCAGGCAGACACTTGCCTACCTCGGCTCCACCAGTGTGATCTGCTATAAGTTCTACCACACTCTTGCCCAGGGATGCCCTCTACACACACTTCCCCTTCCCACCGAAGTCTCACTTCCTGTCACTTAACTTGGAAGCTCCAACCAAAGCTGCTGGCACTGATGGCAACCCCCTTGCTGCTGTGAACTCCATGGCAGACACAGAGCTCGATCATTCCAGGCTTCAACTCATTCAATCTCCATCATAAGCTTGTCAGGTACAGGTGTGAATATTACCCCCATTCTATAGATGAGGAAATCGAGGCTCAGAGGAATTTAGCACTCACCTTAGCAGTTATCTGCGGCTGAATAACAGATTATACTCATACCAAAGCTTAGTGACTTAAAACAGTAACTATTATCTTTGCTTATGATGCTATGGGTCAACTGTTTGGGCTGGGTCACTGGATGGTTTCTCTGTGGCTTGTATGTGGGGCCTGACAGTCTAACTAGGGCTGGATGAGCTGACATGGCCTCACTGACCAGGCAGCAGCTGATTCCAGCTGGTCTTCCTTTCCATGGGATCTTTCATCTCTAGGGAGGTCAACCTAGCTTCTTCCACATCATGGTGCCCCATTCCATGAAGGTGAGAATGGAAGCTTCTAGGCCTCTTGAAGCCTGAAGTTGGAAACTGCACTGCTTTCAACTCGTCAAAGTTAAGCCAAGGACAGCCCAGATTCAAAAAGGTGGAGAAACAACTCCACTTCTCCACAACAGGAGTAGCTAAGCCTCTTTGCAAAGGAGATCTGCACAGGATGGGAGAAGTGCTGCAGCATTTTTGCCAACAGTGTTCTCTGTGGGTCAAGGTCCAGTGTGTGACTGTGAGACATACTGAAAGGAGACCCTCTGACAAAGAAGTCGTAGTCAAGAAAGCCCAGCATGAAGCTTTGCTTTTATTAGCTGTGTCTTTTGGTCAGTTATTTACCTTCTCCGAGCTCCTTCGCTATCGTCACTGTAGGGTAAGGAAAAATGTCAGGCTTTTCTGCCCTCCCGCCATCAGGATAGATGATGGATCCTTGCGGTCCTGAATGCATGCCTGATGGCGGACACCTGGAGCAGGGTGTGGGCATAGGTAGATGGGATTCACCTGGGCTGAGACTGGGCTTTTAAGGGCGGCGTCACGGGGACGCCAGTAGAAGCCAAGAACGAACGGAAGCTGAAAGAGAAGCCGAGAGAGAAGCAAGAGAAGCAGAAGCCGAGAAAATGCAGGAGAGCCCAGATAGAGTGAGGATTTGCTGGGGGCTGGGAGGCCTGCCAGCCTCCCGGCCCCCCAGCACCCCTGCCTGCTGTGTACCGGGTAAATCCCAATAAAAGACCTGCAAAAACCACCGAGGACTCTGACTCCTCCTTTACCCGGTCTGCTGGATCAGAAAACCTGCACTGTGGTCCTTCCTGCCACTACACTCACGTAATGTGAGGCTACAGTATGGACATGTAATGTCAGGCTGAGGTTATGGGTAATGGTGAGGTTGGCCTGTCGTGTGCAGAGCAAGCACTCAGCAGGTAGTGGGGATAATGACAGTGATGGTGGGGATCGCTGCATGGGGAGCAAACAGCCACATTCTCATCACTAGCTTTCAGTGAGTCGCGGGCCTTCCTGGTTCCTTTGAGGCAGGGGGCTGCCTTTGAGGCACTGGGAGGGGGCTCCTGAAGTTTCTTGATCAGGCTCAGGCTGGGCAAGCAGAGGTGGGGAGTCAGAACTTGACTCAGGACTTGACTCAACCATGCCACTTCCTCCTTGTCCTTGGGAAATTCCATGAAATGCTTTTTCAAGGCTTAGGAGAGGCCGATGAGGCTAACCAGCTGGGTGCTTATCTTTTCTTTACAGAGGATGATTTGGGGTTGAAAAGAGCTGACCCTGACTCCTAGGCATCCCCTTCACCATACCCCACATCACTTTCGTGGATACAGCAAGCTGTGCTCCTTGGGCAAATCACTGAGCTCCCTCTGGCCTCAGTCCCCTCACCTCTAAGGTTGAAACAGTAAGTAAGCCCCATGCAACTCACAACATATTTATTAGAACTGCTCCCATTTATTAAACACATGAGTATTTCGTTGGGTTTGTGGGGGGTATTTTTAATTATACTACTTTATTTGATCTCATAGCCTCTGACAAAAAGGGCTACTTTCCCCATTTTACAGAAGACAGAGAAGGCCTAGAAGATTGGGTATCTTTCCCCAATTACACAGAGCTAGTGAGAAGCAAAGCCAGGTTTTTCTGATCACAGAGACCTTGCTTTTTCTCCAGGAGATGAGAACGCCTCAGGGCTGTGGGAAAGAAAAAGGGAAGACTCGAAATACTAGAAACCTCCATTTCATTCCTGACTGAGGTCATTTGTCCTAGTTTTTGAGATGAGGCCACTTCTGAGTTCCTCCTTTGATCTTCTCAAGTTTGTGCTGTTGGAGAATGCCAGGGAGTGTCGAACCAAGGGTCCCTCTGCGCTGGGGGCAGGGCTTGATGAATGGTGGTCCTGGCTGCACTTCTGGCCCAACAGACCTTTCGCTGCCTAGACTCTGGTCTCACGCTGGCTCCCTAGTGGCCGTGTGACTTTGGGAAAATCCCTAACTTTCTCTGGGCCTCATACCCTAATGAGTGCATGATGCTTTGGAGGGTTCACAGGACTGAATTTGTTTTCCTTCAGCAATATTATGTCCCAGGAAGTCAATGCTATATTGAGGTGGTAAGAAGACCGTAAGCCTTGGTGTAGGGTAAGGAAAAATATCAGGCTTTTCTGCCCTCCTGCCATCAGGATAGATGATGGATTCTTGCGGTCCTGAATGCATGCCTGATGGCGGGCACCTGGAGTAGGGTGTGGGCATAGGTAGATGGGATTCACCTGGGCTGAGACTGGGCTTTTAAGGGCGGCATCACGGGGACGTCAGCAGAAGCAGAGAAAGAAGCTGAAAGAGAAGGCAAGAGCAGAGAAGCAGGGAGAACGCTGGAGAACCCAGAAAGAGTAAAGACTTGCTAGGGGCTGGGAGGCTGGCAGCCCCCCAGCGCCTCTGCCTGCCATGTACCTGGTAATCCCAATAAAAGACCTGCAAGAAACCACTGAGGACTCTGATTCCTCCTTTACCCAGTCTGCTGGATCAGAAAACCTGCTCAGTGACCATGCCTGCCCTTACACATGGTCTGCTCACATTTGGGAATAAAAGGCATGTAAAGGGAACCCAGCCCCCGTGACTTTGGTCGCACAATAGCAAATGTGAGACAGCATCATTGTATACTCCTGCATGCCCACCACATCCTGCTCCATCCAACACGGGTGCGGGGCCAGGATAGGAAAACTATGAGCTTGAGAATCAGAAACACCTGCGCAATCAGGGTATGCTTCTGGACCTTTCTGCGCTTTCATTTCCTCATCCGTAAAAGGGGCCAACCATACCCACTGTGCAGGGGTTTTGTGAGGATAACAAGGGAAAGTGTGCAGTGACAGGCAGCTGGTAACCACTCCATAAATGGAAGCTATTATATTATTATCTTAATCCGAAAGCCCTCGTGTCCTGCCCTGGAGAAAGAAGTCCAGTAAATTATTTAGTGGCAGATAATTCATTAGTTAATCCAGTCTGCTGCCCAGCACTCTGTCTCAGGAGTCTGCTTTTTCTGAGAGAACAGAGTGCAAGTGGGCAATTCTCACTGTCTTCCCTCCTCCCCCAGCAGAAAAATCTTTACAGAGGGATTTCTGGCATCGAGGTGAATTCCCCTTCCTGGGGCCTCTTCTGACTTTCTTGATTCAGGCTGTGCATGGGGGCCGTGTGCTTTTATTCTCTCATTCCACATTTCCCTAATGTCTCTCTGTGCCAGGATTCTTTCGAGGTGCAGAAACGAGGGGGACTCTGTCCTGCCTCCAGGAGCACTGTGTCTGCACCGAAGTCTACCTCGAGGCCCATCCCAGGGTGCCTGAGGTTGAACACTCAACTGTGACATCCCAGGGGACCCCCATGGGCTGGCGGGGAACCACACTCCAAGGCTGTCTTCAAGGAGCAGCTTTAACCGCTTGAATTTGGGTCTCAAAAACCAAGAAACCAGTTCTAAGTGTTTTCACCTCTCCCACTGCTTCCTCCTAAATTTCATTAGGGCTGACAATTTGTATATCCACTTACAGGGTAATGTGATTTAAATGGATGACCGTAACTGTTAGAAATGGAGTTTTCTCTGGGCGCTGGGAGCAGGCGGGGCGGCGGGGGTGGCTTCCCAGCGCATCTGGCCTTATGTTAAAGGCCTGAATGCAGCATTGCGCGTGATGGGATGTCCACCTCAGGAGATGGAGGGACAGCCTCTTGGCCCCCTTCCCTCTTCACCCCACAGTCGCTTTTGTTCTTGGAGGCCAAGCTATCTTGGAGTTTTCGGCATGCAATAAAACACACTCCACCACAAGGCCGTGTAGAGCCAGGACGCCTGGGGGAGAAAGCCAAGCCCGCGGGCTGGACGGTCTACATGGCCAGGCGGAATTGATAGTGTGTGTCCTGCTTTGTGGCTTTCCTTTTTGTTTTGGCTTTGTAACTAAAACAGAGTTGATGCCTCAGAGATGGGATGTTCAGTTTAATTTTATTCCCTATCAACATCTCACACACAGTGTGTGTGTGTGGGGGGAGGAAGGGGGCAGTTATTCAATCATGGATTGAACTTGGGTTTGAATTTTCACCTTGTCCACTCTGTGACCTCAGAGATGTCATTTCCCCTCTCTGAGTATCATTTTTCTCATCAGTAAAACTAAGCTGCTGTTTCCTGCCTTGCATAAGCAATAGGTAAAGTATCAAAACGGCGCTCTAATACTCTAGCCATTTCCACATATGGTTATTGAAAGTTAAATTAATCAAAATAAAATATCCAGTTCCTCAGTTGCATTAGCCCCATTTCAAGTGCTCCGAAATCACATATGTGAAATGACAGAGTAGCTGTAGGACTTTTCATCATGCATTGTGGAAACTTCTGTGGAACCATAGGCCCATAGCCACTAGCTGCCCCGGGAGCCTCCTAGAGAGACCGATGGCCTGCAAGACCTTGACCTGGCGCCAGGACCTGCGGTCATACCTCTCACAGTGAACACATTCCTGCAGCATTTAGAAGTGGAAACTCACAGGCCAGCTCTCTTGTTCTTATGGACTCCTTTTCTTCTACGTACAATGTCCAAACATGGGAAATCCTCTGCAGAGAGGCGGCCGCAACACAGCAGCAGCCAAGATCGCAGAATGCACAATGGAGGACAGTCGCAAGTTAGCAGTTCCGGGCGGTAGACTTTCATGTTCTTTTAACTGAAACCGAAGATCGGAGTCCAGCTGGATTAAACCAGCTGCAGCCATCAGGAGGCAGACTCATCAGAAGATGTCAAGATAGATGTCTCCTGGAACCCAAGGACCGCTGGAGTCTTTGGGGTGATGGGAGACTTCAAGTCAGAAATTCATACATTTGCCCTTTTCTGTTCTTTCCAAATTTGACAGAGTTCCAGAACTGACCAAGAGATTCACAAAATACAGATTCTAGGGTCCTTCCTTGGATATTCGCAGTCAGTATGCTTGGAACCCGTCCTGGGAATGTGTATTTTTCTGAGCTCCTCAGACAGACTGAATAGCCATCTGGAAACTTGCTTCCAGCAATCTGGACCTGTGTTCCTAGTAATGTTGCCGTAGATTGAGTGTCCTGTTCCAGAGGCAGAAGATCATGTCGGCCCAAGTCTCTGCCCATTGTCCATTGTGCAATCAGGAGGTGGGTGTAGCAAAATCTAGTGGCTCATACCTGACTCTGGGAGTCAAAATTTCTAGAATAACCTATGCATTTTTAGAATTACCATATGAGCCAGCAATCCCACTTCTGAGTACATATCCAAAAAGATTGAAATCAGGATCTGAAAGGATCAGCACCCTCGTGTTCATAGACACATCCTTTACAACAGTCAAGAGATGGAAATGACCTAACTATCCATCAACAGATGGATGCATAAAGAAGAGGCAGTAGAAGCTACCATCTTCAAAATAAAAAAATAAAAGAAAAAAGAAAAAGAAAATCTTTCCATGCACTACAACCACAGAGGAAACAGGAGGATATTATGGTAAGTGAAATCAGCAGTGGCAGAAAGACATACTGTATAATTCCATTTACACGAGGTCTCCAAAGTAGTCAAAGTAGTCAACTCAAGGAAACAGATAGTAGAAAGGGGGTTGCCAGGCCAGGGGGCGAGAATAGGGGCAACAGGGAGTTGCTGTTGAATGGGTATAAGGTTTCAGTCATGCAAGACGAATAAATTCTAGAGACCTGCTGTACAACACTGCACCCATTGTTAACAATACTGCATTGTACACTCACAAATTTGTTAAGAGAGGAGATCTCATAACTGTTCTTACCACAATTTAAAAAAAGAGGGAGAAGAGAATTTTGATGAGGTGTTCAGAGAGCGCAGACACATCTGCAGGGGCAAGGCCGTTTTTAAGACTTTGTTTTGTTATGTCTGGGAGGCGATGAGACACTTTGTCATGCCGTAATAGATAACTAATACAAAGAGCTAGATTTTTTTTTCCTTTTTGAAGAAAAAATTTCCCTTATTAATGTACTGTTGATTTGTAATTTTTCAATGGAAAACTTACAGTTAGTCCTGTGAACGTGTGATTTTTAAAAGTTTGTTCAAGTATCTGACTTGATCGTTTCTAAGGGTCTTCTCCTTTCTGTCCTTAGACAAGTTGTTCTGTGGAAATGAATGGGTAAACATATTCATGTGTATATATCAAAAAAAGTCTGAACAACATTGTACCAAGGCATTCACAGCAATTCTCTTGAGGTGGTAGAAACAGTTTTTAATTTTATTAATATCCATATTCTAAATTTTCTGTGTTCAATACAATATTCTTTCAATGAAAATCATTTTTAAATAAAAAATGGAGAAGTGAAATGATGATTGACATGTTTGTAATAACCACTCATGAAAAATGTCAGAAAGGATCTCTGTTACCTGAGGGCTGTCTTCATGCCGGAAGCTGTGAGAAGTTTAGTTTTCCAAGGGTGGAGGAGTGCTCAGCAGTTTGGCAATTGGGATCACATACCTCCCTCCCCAGGAGGTGACAGGAGCAGAATCTTCCAGGTAGTTCCTGAGGATCAGGCCCTCTAGAACTTTTTCTGTGTACCTTGGACACTGCCCAACATCTAGTAAGTGTGCAAAAGCATTGAGTCAATGAAAGAATGAATGCAGGAAGAATTTGGAACAGACTCACACTGTGAAACTTGGGAGAAGAGAAAGAGTCAGAAGATTGTTATTTGATACAGAGCATTTGGGTCCCTCTCGGTTTCTTACCTGAGTCTGGAAGAATACGGGACCCTGACATATGGGTAGGCTGTTGTGTCATTAAAGGGGGTGCTGGAGGAACTGTGCCAAACAGTAGCAGAAGTCAGACTATTTGGCCAGCAGTCAAGGGAGTTGACGCCTGCTGAGCTCAGGGAGGTCTTTCTGTGTGAGGCTGGTGGTAGAGGGTGATCCCGCAGCCCTATTGGTAGTGGTGCATGCTCAGCCAAGGGGTTTCCACAGGGTTTTATTTATTTGTTTATTTTTTAATACTTTATTTTATATAATTCTTACATCATTTTTCATTTTTGCACAATGTATGCAACTTCATTTTGGTTATATTCCCCATAAAATTGCACCCCTCCTTATTTTGACCCTAATCTTTCCTCTCCCCTCCCCACCTCCCCCATAATGTGTCCCTGGTTTATAGTTGCTTGTTGATTTTGATTTTTACTTTATATTAATTAGTATTTTTCCTGGTCCCTTATCTAGGTTTTATTTTTTTTATGATTAACATCTTGGATATATTTTGAGCTTTCTATTTGTCCTTGGTTTCCTCAGAGCTGCCCCTTTCTAAGTAAAGGTTTCCCAATGTCTTGAAGTTGCAAATGAGTTGATGGCATCTTACTCATTTCTTCACACTGTCTTCACTTATCTTTCTAGCAAATGGAATCGTGTATATAGTGTCTATTTTTATAGGTAATGCTTGGCACCTTAGTCTATTGGATTTGGCGTTGATATGACTGCTCGCCTCTTCTTTTGGTTTATATTTGTCTCTTTCATTCCTTTCATTCACTGCTGTGTGTTGTTAGGATTTGATTGCTTCTTTTAAGCTTTTACAGTTGGATTTCTTTAGTATGACAATGTTTGTCTTTTAACTGGTAAGTGTAGTTCATTATTTTGATTAAAGTCATTGATATATTTTGAGCTATTTGCCTTACTTTTTATTTCTTTTGTTTATCTCCTGTTATTTTAGATGCTTTTCAAAGCATGGTCTGAATTTTGTGATATGTAAAGCTTCAGGGAAAACACCCCACGTCATCAGGGGAGAGGACCTCTAGTATTTCTTCTTGTAAGGGTACTAATCCCATCAAGAGGGGCCCACATTCTCAGACTTATCTAACCCTAATTACTTCCCAAAGGCCCAATTTCCAAATAGTATCATATTGGGGGTTAGGGATTCAATATAGAATTTGGGCTCTACACAAATATTAATCTACAGCACCTATCTTCACCTGGATCCTTCTGTCTTACTGTCATCATCACAGCATCATAGCATTGGGAATGAGAGCAGAAGGCTGGACAATGTCCCATGGCAATGGCTCATACTCAGGGAGCTTACGGCTGGCAGGGAATAGATCTGGTGCTCATTCATAGCAATGGCCACTGTTTATTGAGCACTTATTATACCTACAGGCATGCTTTTAAATGCAAATCCTGCACCAACTCACTTAATCCTCACAAACCTGAGATAATCACTGCCATTTTACAGGTGAGAAACTGAGGCACAGAGAGATTAAGCAACTTTCACAAAGTCGTAGACCTTGAATATCAACTTTAGTCCATCTGTGTTTTTTTTGCAACATTAAATAGCATGGAAGTCTAGAGGCTGACTGCTTGGCTTCAGAACCCGCCGCCACCTGGTCCTAAGCAAGTTCCCGTCACTCTGAGCCTTGGTTTCTTCACCTTTATATAAAGGGGTGTGATTTGCTGTAAGGATTAAATGCTACAGATGATTGTGCTTAGTTATTGAGACAGGAACTTGTTGACATTTTGCAGCAGGAACATGATGAGGGACACAACAGTCGTGGAGTAGGTTTGCAAGGCAAGACTCTGCTACTTGAGTATTTATTGAAAGCATACAGTCTAGTAAAAGCTGATCATGAGACAATGGTAGGAGGAATAATGACTGGAGAGTGGGATAGGAATGGGGGACAAAGTTTTACGAGGGACAGGGAAGGGGACAACATGACCATATATCAAGAGACATTTGCATCAACAAAGTATTTGATGTTATTAAAGGCAGAGTTATCCAAGACCACCGTGGAGATAGTCACATAATCAGGTCAGCAACAGCCTGGGCGTTCCCAGTGTTAAAGCACTCCGGTGCCGAGTCCAGGAACGACCGAGACCCAAGTTTGATGCAAAAGCAAAGGTGGCCTTTATTAGCTAGCTCGAGCTAGGGCCCGAACCCCCAGAGTGGAACCGACACAGCGGCCGCGCCCAGACAGGGTTGGACCCAGAACACCATAATTAGGCGGTTTAAATAGGCACACAGAATGGGTCCCTCAGGGTAATCTGACAGCTTCAGATGTGGATTCTCGGAATCTGACTGTTAGGGTAATCTAATGGTTACAGACGCCGGTTCTTCGAATCTAGGAATTGCAACCTCACTGTCAGCTGTGCTCTTAAAATAGCTGCTATACTAACATGGGGGCTGTACTTTAAAATGGCTGCTGCTATGCTCTATTCTTACACCAGGCCTGCCTCGTGATATAAGCTATACCCTGTAGGTAGTCAAGGAATGTTCTGCTGTGATTTGTAGATAGCAAAGAGGTCACAGTTGCCCACGAGTGGCCAGCTAGTAGCCAGCTCATAGGAGCCCACACTTAGTATCAAGCAGATGCAGACATAGTGATAAGAGCTTTTGGGGTTCCTAAGAGTAAAAGTGTGATCTTGGTTGATTTGACAAATGGGAAGCCTGAGGAAACAGAGGGCCTCTGTGGAAGGCAGAGTCTGAATTGTTGGAGGAAGGGCAGGCAGAGAGATGATTGATAGTATCGGAGCTCCCGGGAGACGGTCCTGGAGAAGAGAACATCCAGTCCCCATCGTTGTGCCCTGGTGGCAGTCCCGGCAGGTGTGTAGCTCAGGGTGTGAGGTTGGGCTTGGTGAGCCCACACCTGTTGGGCTTTATTTAGCATTAGGGTGAGGTAGGTGTGGCCAGGCAGCAACTGGCTCCAGACAAGGGCAGGTCTGGGCCCATATTCCCTGCACCCGGGGATCCAGGAGCTCATTAAAGAGGAGGGGAAGGAGCAATTACATGCAAACTTCTGAAGGTAAAGACTATGAAGAGTAGGGCATAGAGGGATTGCTCTCTACCTCAGGCTTCTCTGGCTTGCCAGGAAGGTGGAAGGGATGAAAGGAGGCTGGAGACACTTCCAGGGTTATTAAGGTCAGGACAGGGCTGGTGAATCAACCAAGATGGCCTGGAAAGCTAGAGAGAGCAGATTAGGGTGGATGTGACCTGCAGTGGGCAGCCTGGGTGAGCTCTGGAGCAGGGGAGGAGCAGGCTTAAAAGGGGAGGAAGGTGTGGCTGGTGACTGAGCTGCAGGAGTTTGAGGGAGGAGGAAGAAACACCAGATGTGACTGTATCTAGGGTCTGGACTTTGTGGGTAACTGTGCCCTTTTTCCAGGGTGCTGCTGTCAAGTAGAAATACAATGCCAACCACCTATGTGATTTAAAAGGGTCTGAATGCACATAAAAACAGCAAAAAGAAAGAGGTGGAATTCTGCTAATGTGTTTTATTTAACCCAATATATAAAAAATAGTTATTATTTCAACATGTCATCCACATAAACATTTTTTATAGAGTACATATTTTTCTTGTGCTAAGTCTTCACAATCTGGGGTGTATCTCAAGCAGGATGTCTCCATCCCAACTCGCGGGGGCCGGAGGGGGTTTGCTGCTGCTGGATTGGACAGTGCGGGTCCAGACCTAGGATCAGCCTGTGTGAAATTGATTGAGGTTGTGTCCTTTCCCTGTTTCCATTTTGTCCCCTTTTCGCTGGCTGCCGCTGGAGAGCTGGAGGCCCTGTTCTCTAACCAGAAGCTGTGAGCAGGATGCTCTCTGGCCCTCCTCTTTGTTCTCGGCTGAGCCTGGGGCCTGTGCTGGTCTCCATTGTGTGCTCAGAGTTAAACATTAACTCTGCATTTTTAGGGATAGCCCAAGGAAAGTGGTTTTTAGAATATTAACTTCCATTGTGAAGGACACCTCTCTTCCTGGGGACAGGGTGAGGAGGTGGGTTTATGAGCTAACTCTTAACTTTCGGTGATAGAGCTGGAAATTTACTTTAAAAAATGGATTTGATTTGGGAGTCCCAGATAAAGGAGTCTGAGTTGAAAAGACAGCAGCTGGGTGTTCCAGGAAACCCAGTGCATGGGGGGAAACTGTTCTTCTGCTTCAGGCTCCTTCTCTCAGCTGTTTTTGGATCTTGTTGATTCGGAAGAACAGGAGTTGACTTCAAAACTGATTCTTTTCTGTTCCTCACACACTGACATGGTGTGAAGGTTATTAAACAAATGATAGTGCTGGATAATTCAGGCTTTGTGTTTCAGCTTTATGGGGTAGTTGGGTCACTTCTCTGTTCCTCACTTTCCTTATCTGTGAAGTGGGACATAAATATATACGATTTGAGTGTTTATTCAAAGGATAAAAATGAGAGAACGTGTATGAAACCCTACTTGGACCTGAGGACTCATGGAATGGTAAGTAAGGTCTGGGTTCTTATTACTGTCATTACCATTATTATTGGTGAAGCAGGGTCTGCCTTGCGTTTGTGGTTTGGGTCAGGAAAGGCAATAGGAGAAGGAGGATGGAGAGAGAGAGGGGAGGAGGGATGTCTCCTTACCAACACAAATCTGAATGGGGATCTCTGAGTGGTGGAGGTGGCCGAGAGGGCTCCAGACAGCTGGGACAAGGCTGGGAGAGCCCCAGGGAGCTTGTCAGGGCTGGCACACCAGCAGCTCTCTGGCCATAACCATGAACTCTGTCGAGGGGCTGCGCTTTCCCCACAGGTTTCCAGCTCCACCGCCCATGTCCCAGAGTTACCCAAACATTTCCAAACCAGTCTGACCCCTTTCTAATGCATTCCAGATGCATTTGTAAGAAATTGGAAAAACTCAGAGCCAAGTGGGAAGTTGCACATTTATAGCACCATGTTGGGCCCAGAGATTTTGTCCAATGGGCACCATGTCCCAGCGGAGGAGTTGCCTCTACTTCACTCTCCTTTCTCTCCCCAAAGTGGAGCCTTCCATACCTTCCCCAAGTGTGGCCCTTGATGACCTGGGGTTTTCTGGGTCATGTACATGGACCCTCAGATCCATCTGGAGGTCTTGGGTTCATGTGCCTTCTGAATATTTATTAAGCACCTACTATGATTTGGGTTGTATTTCCCTAATGATTAGTGACTTACAAAAGTAACTTTGATCTTGCAGACTCTCTCAAAGGTCTTGGGGATCTCCCAGGGGTTCAGGGATCATACTCTGAGAACTACAGTGTTACAGGGGACTATGAGATATTAAAATAAGGCAACCCATCCAGGTTTTGGAAACAAAAGACTATATTAAAAAGAAGGCTGTTAGGGAGTGGTCAAGATTTGGCAAAATGTGCACAAAGATCCAGTGAAGGAGAGCATGATACCTTAGAGGAACTCAAGAAAGAAGATCTTATGAATCCTCTGCCTAGGAAAGCCACAAATTCCACACTCCTCTTAAATTCTGGTCACTAACATTATTGAGATACTGTGACTTGCCATATATAGAGCTCATCTCTTCTCCCCGGGAGCTGACAATCTGGAAGGCGACAGCTTATGCCTCTCCCATCCAGCATTACTGTGATATGTACAGAGATGGGGAGGTGGGTTTGCTATGTGGGCATGTGGAGGGACACAGATATCAACTTTGGGAAATCAAGATGACATAGGGGTTTAAGTTCAGTCTCGATGAGTGAGTAGTGGTGATCTTGACACAGCGGATGGTCTGCAAGCCAGGCTGAAAGACAGGCAGTCTGAGAGCGAGGAACTACTTGGGCTTTGGTGGAAATGCGAAAGGTACATATGAAAAATTGGGGAGGCTGGGAAAGGCATTGGCCATCCAGTGCACTTGACTCTGAACTCTAAATCCACTGTGGTCTGAAGTTAAGTTCAAAGGGTGGATTCTAAGCCATGACTTTTTACTTTGTGGGAAGGTTATTTCATCTTTTTGGATCACCTGAGAGAGGCTGCACTGCTTAGTTTAAGATCACACATTGTGGAAGTTGATCTGGACCCAGACCCCAGCTCTGCTATAAACTACCTGTATGACTTTGGAGCAGTTTTTCTGTGACCTCATATTTGTTATAGGAATAATACTGCAATGGTTATATGGATTCAATAAAGTGTATTCAAAGTCATAGGGCTTAACTATTCTTATTAACTATTCTTATTGACAAATTCCTTACACACAATGGGGATGTTCATCCCATCCTGTTGACTTCTGATGATTCTGTGGGAAGCATTAACATCTCAGCAGAGGCCGGCCTTGATCCTGTTTATCTGGTTTCTGTGTGATTCAGCTGCCCTCTGCCTTCCCTGCACATCCCTGACAAATGGTGATTGGGCTGTGCTCAGGCCTGCCGCATGACGGTGAAATTGGAGTTAAGAGGACAGTTATCCCAGTGGATTATTCTTCACTCTCACAAAGAAAACCAGAAGGGAAAAATGAAGTCAGAAAAGAGTGAATCTAACGTCTGTGTCCCTTTCTTCCACCTTATGGAAATAAGATGCAAGTGTGTTTCCACAAAAAAGAGAAGATCTTCCTCCAGTTTTCTACTCCATCAGCTTTCTGGAGCACATAGATGAGTCAGGAGCTGGAGCAGCTCAGCAATGAGAATGGAGTGAACTCGGCTCCGCAGAGAGAAGAGGGCAATACTACAAAGCAGGTAGACAAGTGTGGTTGTTACAAACAGCGCTGGTCCTGTAGCTCAGGATCACACAAGCTGTCATGCTGAAGTGGACAGACTCCTCCTTCCGTACTCTGCCCACTGCTGGACTGAGAACAGCTGGGCGGGTCACAGCCCTTCCAGTGCAGTAGAACTTGCTTCCACAGGATTTTCAGAAGCAGACATTGGCCATGGCACAAAAGCCAACCCACTTGCTGTTTCCTGAGTGGGTTCACCTGAGGGTGGACAGTGAGAACACAGATCCAGGTTGTTCTCACTGACCTTCCAGGCTGTTGGGATTTCCCCTGGGTGGGGACACATTCACTGCCCCATCAACTCCAGGAATGAGCGTTCCCTCCTGCACAGGATGATACTCCTCCTCCTTCTCCTTCCCAATCTGTGGTGTCTATCCCTGCTCAGCCCACAGCTTTGATTCAAGGGACAACTTTGCTGTGTGGTAGAACAAATGTTAGTGTGTCCTCCTGAGGCCTGATTTACCATGTCACTGAAAGCTGGTGCAGACAGGAGATGAGCGTGGTGAGAAAGAGCCGGGCATCTGGAGCCAACTGCACAGGTTCAGCTGACCATTGCAGCGAAGTGACTTACTACACCTTGCCATCTGAAAAAATAGGCTAAAACCTACATAGTAGGCTATTAAGAAAGATAAAAGTACTTGAAAATGCACCTGGCACACAAAGCTGCTCAGTCGTGTTTGCCAGGGTTGCCGTGTGCCAGGCAGGGTTGCCCTGAGCCAGGTAGTGTGTTCAACCCTTTGTGTGGGGTCTCACTTATCTTCACAACAGCCTGATGAGGGCACTACAATATTTGTTCCCATCTGTGCTGTCAAGTCAGTTGACTAAGGTCACACACCCAGCTCCCCCTATTTCCAGAGCATTATTCTCAATGGGGTTCCTTGTGGCCTCCAGCAACAAATGATTTTCAATCTTCATGTTGCTGCTTTCTGAACGGACGACCTTGATTAAGCTGGTTCCTTCATCTGAACCACAATTTTCTCCTCCTTTAAAAGATGATACAATGCCTGAGAGGTGCAGTGCCAAAGAATGAGACTGTGATCTTGGATTCCCACTGAGGTCCTGTCACGCTCCCCTGTTCATCTGTGGAGACTTAGGCCCAGCCATTCCACTGCTCCTGCTTCAGTTTCCCCATCTGTAAGTACGAGAGCATTTGCCTTGACGACTCCGGAGGCTCTTCTTATGTTGGGCATGCTGAGCTGCTTCTGTGGAAGCTGAGGCCCAGGCACACTGAAAAAGTGGCAGAGCCTGAAGGCAGTTAGGGCAGTTAGGGCTCGCTAGGGATAGGCTTGCTGAAAGTTGGCACTGGAATCACAGGGTGAACCATCTCCAGAAACATTTACCTGACGACAGGCTCTACAAGTGAGGGGACTGACATTCGGCCTGCCTGGGACTGAGTCCTGGTATTTCCCTTTACTTGCTGTATATGGGACCTCTTGGGGTAAGTTGCTTAGTCTTTCTAAATCTCAGTTTCCCCATATGTTGAATCAGAGGTAGTAAAAGTACCTCCTTTATAGGATTGCTGAACAAAACGAGGTCATTTATGAAAAATGCTTAGCATGGAACATACCAAGTAGAGCTTACAAACTGCTGGCCAGAGCGCCAAATTAGACTCCAGTCCCCTGGAGGGCAGGCCCCTGTCCACCAATATCTGTGTTTCCAGGGCCTACTACAGCCACCTGCCCATGTTCATCAAATGGGAACACGTACCTTCTATTTATAGATGATGCGGCTGAGACCCACAGAGGAGATACTCTGTGCCCAAACAGTCAGCTGGTTGAGGAAGCAGTACAGGAACCCCAGCTTCTAGCTTTGCACCAGTGGTGTTTCCATGACAGCATGTGAAACCTTGAATTTTTTTCAAGACTTGAATGTTTGTTAAGACCTAGAGTCACTGGAGGTTTTCCTGAAACATGGAATGTCTTTCTTTAGCACCATGGAGTAGGGGTGGGGATTTAATGCCTTGGGGTCTGCACTGGACCTTGGGGGTTGCTTAACATGTCTATAAAACTGACTTTGGGAGGTCCTCACAGTCTGAAAGAATGCTGAGGGTTTCTCTAGGGGTACAAATTGGGTAATTTTATGCTTGCATACTTACAAGATGGGCTTGCCAAGGAGATGGGAGTTGGTGCCAGTGTTGCCTGAGAGGTGACCTTGCTAATAGTTTTTCAGTGACCCAAACTAGGCAAACTGCTCACAGAAGTCTACAGAGCCCTTCTAGTCTACCTAAGCACCCTGGCATTTTCAAGCTAAGCTCTCTTGCTGAAAGCAGGAGGTAGGTTTTCACAGGCCCAGAGCTGCTTCAAGTTGAGCAGGAAACATTTTTCATGAGCCCTGTATAATGAGGCGTGGTGACCTCTTGTAATGAAAACTCGTCCTCCCTCCAGGAACCCTCCCTCATGCCTAGGGACAGGAGGCAGTGACTGGCATGTGTGACTTGAAGAGATAATGGGACTAAAAAGATGCTCATAGGGCCTCCCCGGTGGCGCAGCGGTTGAGTGCTGGGTTGCGAAGCTGCCCGCAGCCTCCGCGGCGCCGGTTCATTCCCCGGCTGCTCCCCGGCCACCGGAGGAGGGTCCCACATGGCGCGCAGACCTCTCCTGCCGCCCGCTGCTCCCCTCAGCAGTGTACTTCGGTCCTTCTGCCTGCTCTGCTCCCTGCTCTGGCTCTGGTGAATCCTCTCACCCTCCCACGCTTCTGACTGTACCCAGTGCTTGTATAAATAAATAAACAAACGAAAAAAAAAAGAGTTCTAAAAAAAAAAAAAAAAAAAAAAAAAAAAAAAAAAGATGCTCATAAACATTTGTCAGATGGCCAGATGGATGTGCACGGAGGGCTCCTCCAGTTGGAAGTGGTGGAACATCCCGAAAGCATCTGGTTGCTACCAGCTATAGGAATCCCATGATCTGTGTGCTGGGAGGTAATAATAGATTCACGAATAGTATCTTTAGGGTAAGTCTTTTTAAACTCAGAGTCTCAGCGGGCGGGGTTGTTTCACTTCCTAGTTCCATCTCAGATCTTTCCTTTGAGTTCCAAACCCTAGGCGCAACCTCTATTGGACATCTTTAACTGGAATCTGAAAGAAAGGTCCTTGACGTCTGCCCCGGACTCCCATGCACACTGTCCCTACCCAGACCTCCCATCTCAGCAGTGGTACCAGCTGCCTCATTTCAGCCTCATGGTCAGTCCCCACCCTCCACCTTCCCTTTGCCCACATCTAATCCAGAGCTGTTTTGTGGATTCTACCTCCAAGGTAGATCTTGACTCTCCAAATCTGCATTTGCACACCACCACGCCTGTAATAGCAACCTTCGTTTCTCTCATATGGGATACTAGAGTACCAGCTACTTTCTGGCTCTACTCTTGCTCCAAACTTTCATCTTATTAGCTTCCACCTCACAGTCCCACTCAGCACATGCTGCTTTCTGAATCTTCAGGCCTCAGGGACTTGATGTTTCTACTGCCTGGAATGTTTTCCACATGGCCATTCACTAGCTAAATGTTGTCCTTCTTGGGGTCCCAGTTCAAATCATACTTCTCTAATGATCCTTTCCCTGACCCTCCCCCTCAACAGCACCTCCCTGCCTCTCACCCAGATGACGTCCTCCAGAGTGTCTTTTTCAGTCTGTAATCATCTTATTTTCCTGTTTAGTCTGCCTTAGAGAACAGCAAACCTTTCCAGATAGAAATATTTTAAGCTCTGTGGCCATACGGTCTCCATCCCAATGATTCAATTCTGCTGTTTGAGTGTGAAAGAACACAACTAGACAACACGTGAGCAAATGGATGTAGCTGTGTTCCAATACTTTGTGACCACTGACTTTTGAAATTAATTTTTACATCACAAGATAGTCTTTTTTTTTTTTTAAATCTTTAAAATCAAAGAACTTTTCTTAGCTTTCGGGCCTTACAGAAATATGAAGCACGATCACAGACAGCCCCACAGGCTGAAGTCTCCCAGCCCCTGGTGTAGAATGTAAGTTCCACGAGGCCAGGGGCCTGCCTGCCCCGTCTGTGGCAGTATCTCTGCTGTATAACAAGATACTCAATATCTGAGGAATGAAAGAAGGTAAAGGAATCAGTTTGAAGCTAATTGGACAGGTCTCCAACATGGGATGATCATGTTCTGAAAACAGGAGTAGAGGGTCAAGAAACAAAGGGAAGACAAGCATAGAGAAGGGCATCTGAAGATTTGTCAACAAAAATCTCCGGACATCAAGTTCATCCTTCTGTCTCTTTTCAGGACAGCAACTGACCACTCATAATCTGGATTTCTTGACCCAGAGATGATTCTAAGTCAGCAGGAAACCACAACTTTCCTGTGCACAATCCCCCAAATTATGTCAGTCATGTTATCAGAGCCCTAATCCACAGGAAGGTCATAGACCTTTTGTCCTGGCACAGGGTGTTACTAGTCAAATAAATTAATATTTATGAGTTTTATGAAGAAAGTTATTCTGAATTGATCTTGAAAAAGGAGATCAACCTTTGGATCCCACCTGCTATTTGTATTATTGATAATTTCTTTTAGTTGGCACCTTCACCATTCACTCAGAATAAATCCTTCTTGGATTTTTTTCTAATAGCATTTGTCGCCCCCCTGCTATAAGTTTGAGACAAAATGCTTTTCTTAATAATACTCTCAGAGGGAAAATATTTGGCTCTCTCCTCCATAATTTTTGATGGAACCTGTTTATTGCCTGTGGTCATTCCATTGGCGGTCATTTGATGCTTTGGACTGCTGAATGAGGCCCCATTTGGACTGTGTCTCTAGACACCAGTAGAAACATTTGCAAAGTTTAAAGAAAACTCAGGCAACTGATTATATTAGAGGGAAAATTAATACTAGACTCTCGCTCACCTCATATCAAAATCCTGGATGAGTTGAAGATTTAAATAAGGAGAAAAGATGGATGAACACTTAAAAAACATAATTTTAGGATATAAATGTCTCTAAAAATATAACTGAAGACAGAAACATAAATATAAAAACAACTGCATAAATTAATAAATCTTCAGCACAGCTTCACCTACTCAGCCCCCAACCCCCCTAAAAAAAAAAACCTCTTAAAGAGAGGTATAACTTTATATAATTATTTGCTGACAAAAGGATTATTATTGAAAAGTTCTCTTTATTTACCTTTTTAAATGACATTTATTTGTCATCAAATTTAATAACATTCTACTCTCTTAATACATTTTAATTATACAAAACAGAGTTATATGTTATAAGTTTGCTCCTCAGGCCTTATTCATCTTATAAGTGGCAGAGTCTACTCTTCTACTGCTTTCTCTTATGCCTCCCCACTGCTCCAGCCCTCCAACCCCATTTTCCCACTTTCTGTTTCTAAGGGTTTGACCTTTGCTTTTTAGATTCCACATAGTGATACCACACCATATTTGTCTTTCACTTAGCATAATGGCCTCAAGTTTCATCTATAGCACAAATGACAGCATTTCTTCTTTTATAAGATGACACATAATGGAATGTTATACACAATGAAATACACATATACATATAATTATATATGTATAATCACTTGCTGTATACATATATATAAAGTCACTCTCAACACACATGCACACACATGCACCACATTTTCTTGATCCATTTGCCTGTCTCCATATCTTTGTATAGCAAATATTGCTTCAGTGAATGTGGAAGTACAACTGTCTATTCAAGATAGTGAGTCATTTCCTTTGGATATATTCCCCAAGGTGGGATTGCTGGATCATAGTATTGTTCTTTTTTAATTTCTTGAGGATCCTTCTACAATTTTCCATAGTGGCTGTACTAGCTTACAAACACATATCCCTTTTCTTCATATCGCTGCCAGCATTTGTTATCTCTTGTATTTTAGATAATAGCCATTCTAACAGGCCCAAGGTGATAGCTCATTGTGGTTTTGATTTGCATTTCCCTAATGCTTAGTGATGGTAAAATGATCTAATCATTGAGAGGGTGGAGGGGAACCCAATTGAAAAATATGTAGAGACTCTGCAGAGTTGTATACATAAGGATTTTAATGGAAAAATGAATGAAGGACATAAACAGATGATTCACAATGAAGTTCAACTATCCAACAACATGTCTGAAAAAACATTCAATCTTGTTAGGAACAAAACAAACCACAAAACAGCCCTGAGATACTGTTTTCTGTCTGCCAAACGGGTAGCATAAAGGATAGTGACTGTGAGGTTGCCTCATGGTGAGTCAGCAGAGGCACGTGCACCCCAAACTCCAAACTTACTTCCTATCCCCCAAAACAGTCCTACCTATAGACATTGAGGTTTTCACAGTACTGGAGAGTTTTCTATTTGATTTTGTTATCGTTTGGGTGCTCCTAACAGGTTATTAATAAAAACTGGTTGAATGACTGGGTGACTGAATGAATACAAAGTGATACAGACCAGAGAGGTTAGAGTGTTTTGAGTAGGAACATGTCCAAGACATCCTCCATGTTCAACAGTGGCTGTTGCTTAGGTATATCTGCATCTAGATTGCCTGATGACTGGTAATTTGATGAGTTATCTACTAGTTGGCTGACTAAATTGGTATTCAGTCAAAGTGACTCCTTGAGGAAGCAGTGTAGGTGGAGTTTCTATACCATCGCGCATTCACTCCAGATACATTATCGCTGCTTCTACATTGAATTGGTGTCTAAACATACGAAACACTTTGTATGTTAAAGGGGTAAATATATCACCAGTTGCTGGATTTTTAAGGACCCACTAAGCTGAGTGTAAATGTGTGTTAGGGACTTCCATGTTCCTCTGGTAGCAGGACTTTGTAGAAAATGCTATCTTCCACTTTAATAAGCTCCATGTCCACATGTCAGTTAGCCTGCAGTCCTGGAATTAATGCCTGTATTAAAAACCTTGGAGAATAACATGCCTGCTTGAGGCAATCTAATTAAATTTCTCCTGTCAACTTGAAGTGACCCCCAATGGACAGATCGAACCCATTTTTAGGTCACTAGGGCTATTAGGGGGAATATTTAATTAGAGTAGGGATGTTTAAAATAGTTTTCTCTCTTAACATCAGTGCCTGCTGGCATATTTTCCCTGATGTCATTAATCACAATGAACGAACGTCAGAATTCATATTCAGATATAGTTCCTGTCCAAATCTGCCTTCTGTGGGTAGTTTGTCGCATAACTCACATGCCCAGTCTCTCTGGATTTTGGCCCTTTACTGTGAGACAACGGAATGGAGAGCTTTAGAGAACTGAATTTAGAGCATTTCTTCAGAATAAAAGCCCTGACAGAGTATTACTCCCAGGGATCTTTGCGATTCTTGGTGCCAGTGCAAAGACAATCACATTCTGACTGAGGAGATGGAGAATGTTCGGTGGTCAAGGGACTAAGGAGAGTGTGATGCTGCTATGGGACCAACATAAAGAACTGGGCTATATAGAAAGTGATGTGTGGAAGATAAAAATTCATTAGGGCTCAAATCTCATTTTTGATATCCTTTGTAGTTTTTTTTTGTGCTATAGAAAGTTATAGATCTTAGTCTGTATTGAAAAATCACATGAGCACATGATACACACCAGGCACTTAGAACACCAAAGGGCTTCAGGTGTTTTTAACCACAGCAGCCCTTTGAAATGGGTATTACTGTTATTCTCACTTTGCAAATGAGGAAACTGAGGCACAGAAAGTTACTCCCTTGGGAGTGGCAGAGCCAGAATAAAAACATAGTTACCTGCCTTTGGCCTTGGGTGCTTAGTACTATCATCTATTTTATTCCCTTAAGAGTAATGAGTTTTTTCCTTAATTCCTGACAGATTTTAAGTAGTGCATACTTCCTAGAGCTTTGTGTTCAGGCTTCCTACCAATTATTGCTCTTCTCCCCAACTCAGAAGCTGTTAGAAAGTCATTATTTGTGAGAGGAAAAGGCACTTCTCTGCTGCACTTAAAAGAGTAGACATTAAACCTGTATGACCCTTTGTGCAAAGTTCTGAGGAAGCAATCTAACATGGATATAGAGAAATCCACTTAAAGTGAACTGAGATCATTTTCTATCCTGTTTTTCATATCATCAGAACCCAGAAGAGTCTCTGACATTGTTCTGCAAAGAATTGTTAAATAAACAAACTGTAAAGAAACAAAAAATATACACACAAAACCTCCATGTCCACCCAGAGGATGAAATAATTTTAGATCCACAGCCAGTGTGCTCTGATATTACAAATCATGTTTGTAGAAGAAATTTCATTACCAGCACATTTAAATAATCTCTTAAATGAATAAATCAGGCACCAAAAGATTGGAGACATTATATTCTCAGCTCATAGTACAATGACGGTCCCCACAGAAGCCTCTTGGCCCCCCTCCTCCTTATGACCCTGATCATCTTGCTAAGCAGTTAGGGATCACCACATCCCAAGTGACTAACACATGGTAGGATTTTGTATGTTTGTTTAATAATTAAACTAAAATAGCTGTGGAGCACATTGTTAATACTTTCAAATGTGTTATTTTTGCATCATGAGGTTTTTTTTTTTTTTTAACAGTATGACTCACCTCTAATAACCCCTTGTTTCCAAGGTCAGACATTCACTTCCAGTGGATTTCAGGGTGTGGTGTAGTATGTCATCCCAATGTCCCCGGGGTGGAGAAATCATTAACCTCCCTTTTCAGAGAGAAGCCTCGAGGGAAAAGTATTTGCCTGGGAGACTTCATCTTTAGGCTCAGACCCCTCTTTTCTGATGGTATTGATCCATCTGTGATGATTGGGGCTGGGGTCCACAGTTAAGGCTTGAGGATAGTCACAGGCACAGAATGGCCACTGGGGGTCAGTCTTATGCATGGGAGGGAGGTGTGATGGCCCCAGTACCTTTCCTCCAATGTCTTCCCAGTCTCCAAACTGATACCTGAGATTCCGCCACAAAAGATTTATTTCTTAGGTTAAGATTTCTAGCAGAGCTAAAATATAAATATAATCATATGTCTATACTCCAAATGTGCCTGAAGTTCCTGGAAGTACTTTTGGGTGGGAAAATTGTTGAGAATGATCTGCTACCTATCCTTTGCCAGGTTTCCTATTTGGAGTTTCATGTGAGGGGTGACCACAGAATTTATCATCCAAACTGGGATGTGAAAGGAGGTGATGATTGTTCGGGGTGCCGGGGCAAAAGGCATGAACTGGGAGAGTATTGCATCAACAAGTTTCCATGGTTTCCCTATTTATGGATATTAGTTGGTCACTATGATAAATGAAGTGTCTTCCCCATCTTGGAGATGAAGAAAGTCTCAGAGAAGTTAAGACCCATGTCGAATGCCATGGCCATAGTTGCAAGATCTATGCTTCTTTATCCCTTAGGCATAAGGTCAGAGGACTCACGAAGTCAGCAGGAAAGAGATGTAAAAAAGAGCAAGGGGTGTGGCCTTGAATGGGGCAAAACAAGAAACAACCCAAAGGTACTTTGTTGACCCAATGATCTTATGATTTCTAGGTAGTTTTACTGCCAAAAGCAGGTTTGCCACATAACTAAAAGCCTGGAAAGGAATTTTTCTACATAAGATGAAAGAACAAGAGAGAGTTCTAAACATCAGGAAATGTGAAAAATTAGTAACAAAATTAAATAGTGTTTTTTCATGTATGTGTAGATTCAGGACATTATTGCTTTAAGAGCCAATTTTCTTTTGTGGATAGTGCTAGGACTTTGTCTTCTGGTTCTTCTATTCATTCATAGTATTATACTAATTTTGGTTGTTTTTCATTGATCCAACTAAGTGGAAGTGTGAAATCAGAATGTGAAGCCAGATCACACACTACTATACTAAAAAAAAAAAAAAAACACACACCAACAAACCCCAAATTGTCAGAATTGGTTTCTTATTTCATCAATGGAGAAGTGAACCAAACTGTTAACCCTTTAGTTTTTTCCCTCTTTGACAGCAAAATTGCCTTACGGCCAATCCTCTATTGGGTGAAAATACTTGGCAGCAAAAATACTGGACATGGATTTTGCCAAGATCAAAGGTGGCTATACTCTGAAAGGGACCTGGGAAAAGTCTCACTATGAGAAAAGCCCACCAGCTCAAGGCTGCTTTACCTCGGGGTGCCTCATCATCAGGTGTCAGACCATGTCTGCAGGTGCTGAGTGTCCCCCTCTTGCTCTGTGCCTGTGTGTGCAACTGTGTGTGCATGTGTGTGTGCCTGCATGGGTGTGTGTGTTTGGGGTCGGGGGGGCTTGCCTGGGAGTCAGAGTTCTGACTTGGTTGGTGCCATTTTACCAGCTGTGATTGTCTTACAGGTCAAGGTCATAAGTGGGAGGGAGTCATCTTGGCACAGCTGGCATCATAGTTTAGGATTTCTCTCACACGGATTTTGCAAATTCCCCTGGATGAGGGAAAGAGAGGGCCTAAGCTTATGTCCTAGAAAGAATTTTGTCACAGACAGCCACGAAGTGTTGGAGGCATCCAGGCTTCATTTCAGGCACAGCACACCAGGGGAGGAATGGGGGCGCTTCACATAAATCTCATAAATTAGGACAGGCATTTCCCTGAAGGGGAACACTGCCTCCTACAACAACAGGCAAATAGCCACCTTTCTATATCCCCACGTCAGTCCTTCCAACATGCCATCATCATTTGGTGGAATTCATTTCACAAGTAGTGAGGCCAATCCTTTTCAGCTCCCATTTTTTCATTTCTACTCGCATGTCATTTGTCTTCACACCTTGGCTGTCTCCCTATGAAGTGGTCATCAGAGCTGAGTCTGAACTCTCACCTGGAGGTTTTGGGACATCCCAAGGAGACATTATGACAGGAAGAGCCAAGCCCACCACTCATCACCCATGATGTGCCAAGAGCTCCTGGTGAGGACTAAACCAGACGGCAGCTCCCCAGCGTGTCTTTCAGGAAAGCCCTCACGCTCACCTCTGCTCTTTCTCGGGGCTGTCCTTCTCATGGTCACTGCTAGTCCTGAGCTCCTTCTGTGAAATTATTTTTTAATGTTTTGCTTCACCATCCAAATTTTCTTATTATCCTAATCTGTTCAAGATCGAACGAGGAGGAGAGTTGACCCATTTCTGTGATTTCCACCAAAAATAAAGCCAAACCCAATTTCTAGGTTCTGGGAAAATGGCAGTGAATGTGTCTCTTTAAATGACTCCAAATTCCTACATACAAATCAGACAGCTGGGCAGCAAGACTGTCAACAAGTGATCCTGATCGACTGTTACTAAACAAACACACGTCCCACTCCCTTTCCCCAAAGCAAGATACTTTTACAGACTTCCAAGTGGAAGGAATAAGAAAAAACCACCAAAAGACACAAAACCCACAGGGTATCAGCATCTACATAGCTGAAAACAGAGGGTAGAAACGTGGTGTCTGATGGGCTTGAAAACAGGGAAACCCACAGATATCTAACAGGAGTTCATTGCAACGTGCTAGGTCAGTCCAGGAACAGTAGATGAAATGGAGGCAATGCTTACTCTTACTAATTACAGGTGACTGAGGGCCCTCAGAAAGGCTAGAAGGGAGCGGGGCAGCCTAGCTAGCCTTTGTGAACCCTAGAAACTGATCCATCAAAAAATTCAATGGCCCTCTATTGTTTAGAGTGTTAATTCTAGACTTTTAAAAGCTTGATATTCAAAACCTTTCATAGTTTCACCCTAACATACCTTTCAGTATAATTCCAACCACATCTTTCAGTTTGCCTGATACGCCAGCTACGCTGTTCTCAGTGGTTCCATTTGCATTCCCCAACTTCTTCTCATTTCTCGAATTTCACTCAGCCATTATGATATGGTTTTGGTCAATTCTGGACAACATCACTGAAAATGCAGGCTTGAGACACAGTTGATGGTTCTCAATTAACTTTTGGCTCACATTTTTTTTTATATAAATACAAAATCCCTTTGTATTTATAAAAATTCCTGAAATAATAGCAGGCTTCCTAGTACTGTAGTACTTGCTTTAACATACAAGTCTCTCTCAACTTTCTACTGATTTTAAATAATTAATAATGTTACCATTTAAAAACCCATCCCTTAATTGGAAAAAGACTAAAAGGCATTCACTTGACTTTTGAAATGATGACAGGACATTTCCTTTGGCCTAGAGAATGCCAACTAAGTTCACATTCTACACAGGTGCTATGGAGACATCGGCTAATCTGAGGGTCTGGTGCTCACATCACTGAAGCTTCCTTGGGGGCAGATGCCTGTCCATAAAGGAAGCTCTAGAGGCTAAATATGATGTCAAGGGCCCTCTTGGTGATTCTGGCTATGCCCATAACTCCATGGAATAGGAGAAAGAAGGTCATTTTTTAGAGGGAGCATGGATGCTTATTTTCCTTTTCTTCTGCTGTATATGAGTGTGTTGATTTCAGGCTGGGAAGAAGATTCTGATATGCAGAATCCCACCACGTCCTCAGTCAGAGAAACAGATGTACCATATGATTTTGAGTGTGGCACCCAGGATTTGGGTCTAGTTCAAGCACACAGCTCATAAAAGCCCAGACAATAAAGAGTGAAGATGTAAAAGATAAAAGGGTTACTTTAGATGCCATAAAATATTGTTTAAAACCATTCCCTAACATTAGTGTTCTAACCTTTACGTTTCCATTTTTAGGCTTTAAAAAAGGACTGTTCAGTATACTAACCAAGCTCAGGAAATGAACATCTTCTGGCCATTAAAAGCAGGTTCTCCTAGATGAGTAAAGGGATCTGCATCTGTCTCCCTGTGATACTGGACTTGCATTCATACACTGGAATGCATTCATCTCATGCTCAGGACCTTGCTAATGCTTTAATTCCTGTAGCTAAATCCTGTAGCAAAAGGTAATACTACAGCTAACATTTTTTTTAAAGATTTATTTATTTATTTATACAAGCACTGAGTATAGTCAGAAGCATGGGAAGGTGAGAGAATTCACCAGAGCCAGAGTGGGGAACAGAACAGGTAGACTGAGGGGAGCAGCAGGCGCGGCAGGAGAGGTCTGAGCGCCATGTGGGACCCTGGCGGGTGGCCGGGGATCTAACCGATGCTG
This sequence comes from Talpa europaea, assembly GCF_964194135.1. Taxonomy (NCBI): domain Eukaryota; kingdom Metazoa; phylum Chordata; class Mammalia; order Eulipotyphla; family Talpidae; genus Talpa; species Talpa europaea. The sequence continues at coordinate 66,439,778 of NC_140078.1, forward strand.
CAGAGGCTGTGGGCAGCTTTGCAGCCCAGCGCTCAACTGCTGTGCCACCCGGGGAGGCCCTACAGCTGACATTTTTGACAGAAAGACAATCACAGCTTATTACTTTAGAGAGTTTTAGTTCTCTAACTCTAGAGAGGTTTGGGCAACCAATTTAAGAGCAACGATTGTGGAGACCCTGTGAATATATGGTTAGACTTGAACCTCTAAACATTTCATGAATACTGTTTGCCACATATCATTTAGAGTAACCACAGAGTGACAATAAAAATAGTAGCTTGCATGTATTACATATTTTCTAAGAATTAAGCCCAGAGCTTATTAAATCTTCTCAACATGTTCAGGACAGGTACTGTTGGGAAACTTTATTTATAGGTAAAGAGAATGTAACTTAGAGGTGAAAATAACTTGCCCAAGGTCAAAAAGTGATAGAATTTCATTCCAAATCTGTCTGGTTGGAAAACCCAATTTCTTTTTTTTTTTTTTAAAGATTTATTTATTTATGCATATAAGAGCTAGGGTACAGGCCAGAGGTGTGAGGGGGAGAGGACCCACCAGTGACAGAGTGGGGAACAGAACAGGAGACTGACTGAAATACACTGCTGAGGGGAGCAGTTGGCAAGTCAGCAGAGGTCTGCTGTGCCGTGTGGGTAGCTGCCTGGCTGGAGATTGAACTGTCAGCAGCTGCTGACAGTTACATAGGTTGTGTCTTAACCCTTGTGCCACCAGGGAGGCCCAAGAAAACCCAATTTCTTAATCACTTTTGATATACTGAGTTTTTCCCTAAAATAGAAAAATGCTAAGTAATGTTTCATTAAACCAGAAACTGTTTAAAATGTGAAACATTCCCACCCCCTTGGATCCTGACGTTTGGGGACCATATTGCTCTTTCTGTCAAAGCAGCATAATCCACCCAGATTTTAGTTTTCTTATTTGCAAAACGAAGGAATGGAGTTAAATACTCTCCAAGAGCACCTTTTCCTTCTGACATTCATTCATTTGTCTTTTCAACAAAGATTTATTTGAATTTCTACTCTAAAGAAAATACTGAATGATCTAGTCATAATAATGAACTGTGATTCTTGAGTACTAAGAGCTCACAATCAAATGGAAGAACAAAATTCATCATCATCAGATCCAGTGCAAATAGTATGCATGTATTTGTCTATGCACACATGCATGTATGCATATGTATATATATATATATACATGTTCAGTCATATACATTGCTGCATAAACACTCATACAGATGTCTGTGGGATGGAGCAGAGGCAGGAATTTAGAAGTTGAATGGTTTCATAAAAGGGTGACAGCAAGGTCCATGAGGAGAAGGAATTGAGTCTTTTTTTAACCACATTACTTCCTAGACCTGACAGGTCAGTAAATATTTGTCAAGTGATGGCATGCGTGAAAATGAGATGTAATCTGGGTAGGATATTTATTCCAGGTAGTAGGGACAGCATGTACAAAAGTAAGGAACACATATAATTTTTTTGTGGGTTGAGGGAGGTATTGCAAGATGGAGCTCAGAAAGAAAGGTACAGATAGGTTAACAAGAAGAGATAAGGTTACTAAAGGTAGATTTTGGCCAGATTTATGGAGGATCCATGTCATGAGATTTGGGTAACACGTGGCCCTGAAGTTCTTTTAATGGGAACATTTGATTTGTTTAAGAGCTCTGAATGCCTTACTTATTATAACTATTATATTCAAAATTATTTAATATGACAACTTAAAAAATAAAATGGCAACAATGAAAACTCCACTAGGAAAAGATTGCCAATAGGCACCTGTTTTTTTTTTTTTTTTTTTTTAAAGATCTATTTATTTATACAAGAGCTGGGGTATAGTCCAGATGTGCGGGAGGGTGAGAGGATTCACCAGAGCCAGAGCGGGGAACAGAACAGGCAGACTGACGAAATACACTGCTGAGGGGAGCAGCGGGCGAGACAGGAGAGGTCTACCCGCCATGCGCATTGCCAGCAGGGATTGAACTGGCACTTCAGAGGCTGCGGACAGCTTCCCTGTGCTGCGCTCACCTGCCTGCTCCACCAGGGAAGCCCCTGGGCCCCTGTTTTTAGGGAAAAAAAGTTATCAGTGTAAATTAGAGGATAATTGAATTGCTCAATTGATTAACAAAAAGTAGTCAGTTGAATAAGGGAATGTGTTTTTGTCTGTGAGAGTTTGTTAGTCTGCTGGGAGAACTGTCAGAATGAAAGCAAATGTGATGTATTCTTGGAAAAGTGACTTTGCAGTCCCCCATTATGAAGAGATAGTAGACTATTCACTATTTTTTGAAGCTGGGCTGTGTTATCACTTGCATAGGACTGGAAATGATGAGTGCCATTTCTGAACCTAGGCCTTGAGAGTCCTTGCTTTCTTCCATTCACTCTCTGAGGACATTACTGCCACCATGTGAACAAGTCTGGTTAACTTGATGGTTGTCACCCCAGAAGAAACCCCAGAGAAGCTCGAGACCTGTGATTAAGGCCACCCTAGATCAGCCAGGCCCCAGCCAACTCATCAGCTGGCATGTCAGTAAGCCTGGCCAGTGCAGATTGCTGAGCCCAGTCTAGTTTAGTGGAACTGGTCAGGGAACAGGAAGACTAATGAGCAAGAATAGATGATTGGTTTAAACCAAAAAGAAAGAAAAGGAAGAAAGGAAGATGTGTGTGTGTGGAGGGTGGGGCAGAAAGAAGGAAGAAAAGAGGAAAGAGGGAGGATGGAAAAAAGAAGGGAAGGAAAGAAGGGTAAATGTTAGCAAATGGTTGTGGAGAGGAATCCAGTATCTGGCACTTACTGTGAGGGCTACCCGCTTTATACTTAGTCCTTTGTTGCATCAAATTGGTTCTTAAATGCGTCACTTCTCTCTTCTAAGGAAAGTTTGATTCCAGAGACCTTCAACTTGATCTAAGCTGCATGCCAGAAAGATTTTAATCAAAGGGCATAGAATCAGGAAAATCTTGGCTTGAATTTCAAATTCCCCTCTTACCATCCATATGACCTTGGGTCCAATGATAATTTATGTTTCTAAAAAGTGAGGTTAGGGCCTCCTAGGGGACGCAGTGGTGGAGCGCTGGGCTGCAAAGCTGCCCACAGCCTCTGCGGTGCCTGTTCAATCCCTGGCCGCCGGGCGAGGGTCCCACATGGCATGACAGACCTCTCCTGCCACGCCCGCTGCTCCCCTCAGCAGTGTATTTCATCAGTCTGCCTGTTCTGTTCCCCGCTCTGGCTCTGGTGAATTCTCTCACCCTCCCACACTTCTGACTGTACCCAGTGCTTGTATAAATACATAAATAAATCTTAAAAAAAAAAGTGAGGTTAAATAATACCTACACCTTGGAATACTATTAAGCCATAAAAAGAAGGAAATCTTCGCCATTAAAGAGAGCCACGCCCCCCAGGAGGAGACCAGCACCAGCACACAGCCCCGGCCGCCCGGTAAGGTTGCGTGCGGAAAGCGGCGCGGATCTGGACCGGATCGCAGCTGCCCAGGTCCCCGCGCCTGCGACCTAGGCTTGCGGGGAGACGGCGGAGGCCCTCCCTGAGTGAGCAGGAACAAGGCGCCCAGGCAGGGGAGCGGGATTCAAAAGGCGCCATTCCCGCGCCACTGATCTGGGCTACAGCCTGCGTCCTGGAACTGAGGGCTTTGGAACTGAGACCCGGGGCACGAAATTAGGGGGAGACTGCGGAGGCCCTCCCTGAGTGAGCAGGAACAAGGCGCCCAGGCAAGGGAGCTGGATTCAAAAGGCGCCATTCCCGCGCCACTGATCTGGGCTACAGCCCGCGTCCTGGAACTGAGGGCCTTGGAACTGAGACCCGGGGCACGAAATTAGGGGGAGACGGCGGAGGCCCTCCCTGAGTGAGCAGGAACAAGGCGCCCAGGCAGGGGAGCGGGATTCAAAAGGCGCCATTCCCGCGCCACTGATCTGGGCTACAGCCCGCGTCCTGGAACTGAGGGCCTTGGAACTGAGACCCGGGGCACGAAATTAGGGGGAGACTGCGGAGGCCCTCCCTAAGTGAGCAGGAACAAGGCGCCCAGGCAAGGGAGCTGGATTCAAAAGGCGCCATTCCCGCGCCACTGATCTGGGCTACAGCCTGCGTCCTGGAACTGAGGGCTTTGGAACTGAGACCCGGGGCACGAAATTAGGGGAAGACTGCGGAGGCCCTCCCTGAGTGAGCAGGAACAAGGCGCCCAGGCAAGGGAGCTGGACTCAAAAGGCGCCATTCCCACGCCACTGATCTGGGCTACAGCCCGCATCCTGGAACTGAGGGCTTTGGAACTGAGACCCGGGCACGAAATTAGGGGGAGACGGCGGAGGCCCATCCTGAGTGAGCAGGAACAAGGCGCCCAGGCAGGGGAGCAGGATTCAAAAGGCGCCATTCCCGCCCCACTGATCTGGGCTACAGCCCGCGTCCTGGAACTGAGGGCTTTGGAACAGAGACCCGGGGCACGAAATTAGGGGCGTGGGTTCCCCACGACGGTGGGGCACAAGGCAGACAGAGCACCCCAAAGCCGTTGAGGTGTACCCTACCATCCCTGCTCTGCTCCCTGTCCCACGGGGTGGAAAATCAGCTCCCCAAGGGCTCTAGGAGAGATCTCTGGCACCACCTAGCGACTTGAAGCCAGCAGAGGCTCCTGAAGGAGCTAGTGGCCAGCTGGGGAGTTTGCCCACACCGGGCCCCTTCCGAACAAGTAGACTGAGCCCACAGGGAGAGCGAGCACCCACAGCCGGGGCAGATAGGTGCGCAGAAGAGTGTGCCTGAGACCAGACACGCAGGGAGTGTGTCCCACATCACCATTTTAGAACAGGGACATTTCTTCAGTAAAGACTACCTGCAGAAGGCTTCCTCAGGAGCCAGAGGTGAGCGGGGGAAGTTCGCCCACGCCAGACCCCCTCTGGCCTGCAGTCCAAGCCCAGAGGGGAGCAGGAACCCACCGCCGGGGCAGACCAGGCGCACAGGGGAGTGTGTCCCTACATCGGCATTTTAGAACAGGGACCTTTCTCCAGTAAAGACTGCTTGAAACTGACAGATGACTCCTGGAAGAACCAGAGGGGAACAGAGAAGCCCACCCAAGATGCCGGCCAGTCCCAACAACACACTGTCCCAACGCATACGGCAAATTGGAAAACAGACAGTAGGGAAGAGAAGAACCACACGCAACCTAGCAACTCTCCAGAGAAAAAGCACACCACAAAAAGAAAGCCAGCCCCCAGATTGCAAAGACAATAACTTGGAAGAATTTCTGAGCCTTCCAGAAAGAGAATTTAAAATTGCCGTGATTAAAAAACTAACAGAAGTCATAAAGGAAAACAATGATAAGGGAAAAATAATCAACGATCAGAAGAATGCAATTGAGTCCCTAGAGAGGGAAAACAATGGTCAGAAGAAAGAAATTGAGTCCCTAAAGAGGGAAGTAAAAGAAATGCAGGAGATCAAAGAATTAATGGAAGAACTAAAGAATTCTGGGAAAAGCAATGAAAGCAGAATAGATGAAATGGAAGAACGAATAAGTAATCTTGAAGACATAGAAATAAAAAGAACCAAAACAGAAAAGGAAAGAGAAGTACGAAGGAAAAAGAACGAAGAAAGACTTCGGGAACTATCTGACTCCATGAGGAAAGGAAATATAAGAGTTATAGGAATACCAGAAGGAGAGGAGAGAGATGTAGGAACAGAGAAAATATTCAAAGAGATAATTGAAGAGAACTTCCCAAATGTGAAGAAGGAGCTGAAAATTGATATACAAGAAGCAAGAAGAACACCAAACTTCCACGACGAAAGGAAAAATACAGCAAGACACATAATAGTAAAGCTCCCAAGAATCCAGGACAAGGAAAAAATAATGAAGCTGGCAAGAGGGAAGAAACAGATAACATTCAAAGGAAAACCAATCAGGCTGACATCAGACTTCTCTGAAGAAACACTACGGGCAAGGAGAGAGTGGAGGGACATAGTCAACAGACTCCAAGAAAACAGATGCCAACCAAGAATACTCTATCCCGCAAAGCTCTCCTTCCTCTTTGAAGAAAGAATATGGACCTTTCCAGACAAACAGAAACTCCGGAATTTCATTGCAACTAAACCCCCACTCCAAAAAATACTACAAGGAGTCCTAAAGCCAGAACCTCAGAGGGACGAATAACAATGAAAGAAGGCCAAAAAAAAAAGTTATTAAAAGAATAAATAAATAAAATCAAAGGAAAGACAAACACAATGGCAAATACAGATGTTAACATATCAATAATAACTCTGAATGTAAATGGACTAAACTCTTCAATAAAAAGACACAGAGTTGCAGCCTGGATTAAGAAACAAAACCCAACCTTTTGCTGTCTCCAGGAAACACATTTAGCTACAAAAGATAAAAATAGGCTCAAAGTTAAAGGATGGAAAACAATCCTACAAGCAAATGGACCAAAAAAGAAAGCAGGAACAGCTATACTTATATCAGATAAAACAGATTTCAAACTCAAAAAGATAAAAAGAGACCCCAAGGGTCACTACATTATGATCAAGGGGACAATACTTCAAGAAGAAATAACACTCATTAACATATACTCACCAAACGAAGGAGCACCAAAATATATCAGACAACTGTTGTCCTCTCTGAAAACAGACATCAGAGAAAACACATACGTTGTGGGAGACTTCAACACACCACTATCAACAATGGATAGATCAACAAGACAAAAAATAAGTAAAGAAACTAAAGCTCTAAATAAGGACCTAGAGCAATTGGGCTTAACAGACATCTATAGAACACTAAACCCCAAAAAAACGGAGTACACATTTTTCTCAAGCGCACACGGATCATTCTCCAGGATCGATCACATACTGGGGCACAAGACAAACATCAACAGATACACCAAGATTGAAATCATATCAACCATCTTTTCTGACCATGAAGGCATCAAACTAGAAATAAACCATAAAAAGAAGGCAAGGAACTTTCCTACCTCATGGAGATTAAAAACCACACTACTGGAAGACCATTGGACTAATGAGGAGATCAAAGAAGAAATTAAAAAATTTTTTGAATTGAACGACAAGGAGGACACCAATATCCTAAATGTATGGGATGCAGCAAAAGCAGTAATAAGAGGAAAATATATAGCAATAGAAGCTCACATCAAGAAACAAGAAAGAACGCAAAGAAACAACCTAATCTCGAAGCTCAAAGATCTAGAAAAAGAACAACAAAAAAACCCCAAAACCAGTAGAAGAAAAGAAATAATAAAAACCAAAGCAGAAATAAATGAAATTGAAACTAAAAAAACAATCCAAAAGATCAATGAAACCAAGAGCTGGTTCTTTGAAAAAAATCAATAAAATAGACAAACCCCTAGCCAGGCTCACAAAGGAAAAAAGGGAGAAAGCACAAATAAACAGGATCATCAATGAAAGAGGAGAAATCACAACGGACACAGCAGAAATCAAAAGAATAATCAGTAATTACTATGAACAGTTATATGGAAACAAGTTCAACAATCTAGAGGAGATGGACAAATTCCTACAACTCTACAATCACCCAAAGCTAGATAAAGAAGAAATAGAACACCTAAACAGACCAATTACAATTAGCGAAATTGAAATGGTAATAAAAAACCTCCCCAAAAACAAAAGCCCAGGACCTGATGGATTTACAAATGAATTCTACCAAACATTCAGAGACGAATTAGTGCCTATCCTTCACAAACTCTTCCAAAAAATTGAGAAGGAAGGGACAATACCAAACACGTTTTATGAAGCCAACATTACACTAATACCAAAACCGAACAAGGACAACACAAAAAAGGAAAACTACAGGCCAATCTCCCTAATGAACACTGATGCAAAAATCCTCAATAAAATTTTAGCTATCAGAATCCAACAATGTATCCATAAGATAATTCACCACGACCAAGTTGGATTCATTCCAGGGGCACAAGGATGGTTTAACATCCGAAAATCAATCAACGTTATCCAACACATCAACAAAAAGAAATATAAAAACCATATGATAATATCAATAGATGCTGAGAAAGCTTTCGACAAAGTGCAACACCCATTCATGATAAAAGCCCTTGAAGTTCTTGGGATACAAGGAACATACCTCAACATCATAAAGGCCATCTATGACAAGCCAACAGCCAGTATCATTCTCAATGGTGAAAAGCTGAAAGCAATTCCATTAAGATCTGGAACAAGACAAGGATGTCCACTCTCACCATTGCTTTTCAATATAATACTGGAAGTCCTAGCCAGGGCAATAAGACAAGAGAAAGACATCCAAGGAATCCAAATAGGAAAAGAAGAAGTCAAACTATCACTATTTGCAGACGATATGATATTATATATAGAGAACCCCAAAAACTCCACAGAAAAGCTAATTCAACTCATCAATCAGTTCAGTAAAGTGGCAGGATACAAAATCAACACGCAAAAGTCAGTAGCCTTCCTATACACAAACAATAAATCTGAAGAAGAAGAAATCAAAAAGACCATCCCTTTTGTTATTGAAACAAAAAAAATCAAATATTTGGGAATAAATCTAACAAAAGAGGTAAAGGACCTATACAAAGAAAACTATAAAACACTGTTAAAAGAAATAGAAGAAGACACAAAGAAATGGAGAGACATCCCCTGCTCATGGATTGGAAGAATAAACATTATTAAAATGGCCATCCTTCCAAAAGCAATATACAGATTCAATGCTATTCCAATCAAAATTTCAATGTCATTCTTCAAAGAAATAGAACAATTATTGATGAAATTCATATGGAATCACAAAAAACCCCGAATAGCCAAAGCTCTCCTGAAAAAAAAAGAAGGGAATGGAGGCATCAGACTCCCAGACTTCAAACTATACTACAAAGCCATAATCATCAAAACTGCATGGTATTGGAACAAGAACAGACATACAGACCAATGGAATCGAATAGAAAATCCAGAAATAAACCCACAGATTTATGGTCAACTAATCTTTGACAAAGGAGCAAAGAATATGCATTGGAGCAAAGAAAGTTTGTTCAATAAATGGTGCTGGGAAAACTGGGTCGCTACATGCAAAAGAATGAAGCTTGACCACCACCTCACACCATACACAAAAATCAACTCAAAATGGATTAAAGAACTAGACATAAGACCTGAAACCATAAAATATATAGAAGGAAATATAGGCGAAACACTACGTGATTTGCACATCAAAGACATCTTTACAGACACATCACCCAAAGCAGTGATAGTGAAGGCAAAGATAAACAGCTGGGACTACATCAAATTAAAGAGCTTTTGCACAGCAAAAGAGACAATAACAAAAACAAAGAGAAACCCCACCAACTGGGAGAACATTTTTGCACCCAACACTAATGATAAAGGACTGATCACAAAAATCTGCAAAGAGCTGATGAGACTCAACAACAACAAAGAAAATAATCCAGTCAAAAAATGGGCAGAAGAGCTTAAAAGAAACTTCTCTGAAGAGGAAATGCAAATGGCCAACAGGCATATGAAAAAATGTTCAACATCACTTGTCATCAGGGAAATGCAAATCAAAACTACCATGAGATACCATCTTACACCAGTGAGAATGGCACATATTAAAAAAACTAGCAACAACAAATGTTGGCGAGGGTGTGGAGAAAAAGGAACTCTTCTGCACTGTTGGTGGGAGTGCAAACTGGTCCAACCACTGTGGAAAGCTGTGTGGAGATTTCTGGACCTACTAAACATAGAGCTTCCATATGATCCAGCAATTCCACTCCTAGGTATTTACCCAAAGGACACAGAAACATCAATTCCAAAGAACACCTGCACCCCTATGTTTATAGCAGCACTGTTTACAATAGCTAAGCTTTGGAAACAACCCAAATGCCCAAAAATAGATGACTGGATCAAGAAGATGTGGTACATATATACCATGGAATATTACTCAGCATTCAAAAAAGATAAACACATGCAATTTGCAGCAACATGGATGGCGCTGGAAGGGATCATGCTCAGCGAAATAAGCCAAAAAGAAAAAGAAAAATACCGGATGGTCTCACTCATAGCAGGAATCTAGAAAACTTAAATAAGGGACCAGGAAAATGAATAACTATAAGATAGTGAAAATCAAAATCAACAAAAAACTATGAACCAGAGACACTTTTAGGGGGGCGGGAGGGGAGGGATTGGGGTCAGAATGGGGGGGCTGCAATTGTATGGGGAATATAACAATAAAATTTATTTAAAAAAAAAAATAAAATAAAAAAAATAAAATAAAATAAAATAAAAAAAAAATGGAATATACTTTCAAGATGAAATTTTTGTTCTAATAATTTTATAATTTTGTGTATTTCTTTTCCTTTTATAGAATATTTTTCCTAATTCTAACCTGAAATTATTGTTGCTTCCTGTTTGTAAAATCTGAGAGCAGATGGCCTTGCCACAAGAGCAACAAGCTATAAAAAATGGTGTGTACACGACCCATATGAGCAGATTTTTGATGATATAATTAAATAAAATTTATATTAACTGGAAAAAAAAAAAAAAAAAGAAGGAAATCTTGCCATTTGCTACAACATGGATGGACCCTCAGTGCATTATGCTGAATGAGATAAATCAGATAGGAAAAGACAAATACTGTATGATCTTATTATTTGTGGAAACTAAAAATCCCACAGAAAAAGAGATCAGATTAGTAGCAACGAGTAGGGATTGGGAAAATTAGGCAAAGGTAGCGAAAAGGAACAAACTTCTAGTTATAAGGTAAATAAGTACTGGGGATATAATGTACAGCATGATAATGATAGTAAACACTGCTGTATGTGTCGTATATTAAAAAAAAAAAAAAAGCCCCGTGTTTAATACTTTGAGATACCTCCCCATGAACCAATAATTCCATTTCAAGGCATCTATCCCCCAAATTCAGAAACACTAATTGGAAAGGAAACTTGCACTCCCACGTTTATTGCAGCACTATTGACTATAGCTAAACAATGGAAACAATCTAAGTGCCCAAGAACAGATGACTTGGTCAAGAAGATGAGGAAATATCCACAATAGAATACTACTCAGTGATCAAAAAAGATAAATTCATGTCATCTGAGGCAACATGGATGGAGCTTGAAAGGATAATGGTATGTGAAATAAGTCAGAAGGAGAAAGATGAACCAGATGGTGTCACTAACATGTGGAACATAAAGTAAGTAAAACAATAGTCAGATAAAGGCAAGTTGAAAAATTTACCCTTGATAGCTGACTACAGCAGTGAAGCCCCAAGGAGGGGTAAGAACAAAGAGGGAGGGAAGCACAGTGGTGTATGGTGGTGGAATATGGGTGAGTTGGTGGGTGGGTGCACTATGGTGGCAGTACCTGATGGGGGTGTCCCAATGTTACCTCAGTTAAAAATAAAATAATAAATAAATAAATAAAGCTGAGAGTAGATTCTGAAATTTCTCATTGCATGAAAGCTAAGTTTTTTTCTTTCAGTATGGGTGTTAACTAAACTGACTGGAGTAATGATTTCTTAATATATGTAAGTCAAGCCATTTTACTGTACACCGTGAACTTGTCCAGTGCTGTATGTCAATTATATCTCAGTAAAACAGAAAGGAGATCTATCCACACCTTGTATGGTAGCAAAGGTAAGCTAACTTAAACCCAGGGCCTGTTACTGCGGCTGCCCAGCAGGAGCTGCCTTATCATTACCACCTGTGAATTTAAACCAAGTAGAAACTGAGGGAAAGAAGTTCTTAGAACAGGTTCTCAGCCTGTTTCTAGGCTGCTCCCTGATGGCCTTCTGAACAGCACACACTCCATGGGCATTCCCAGGCTCATCTTTAATTTCTTGTACTTCATTCTCTCTCTGGTTTTTATATATATATATTTTTTTTTACATCATTTTTCATTTTTGCACAATGTATGCATTTTCATCTTGGTTATAGTCCCCATACCATTCACCATTCTCTTTCTGTTAAGGGATGTATAGAGCATAAAAGTGATACCAGAGGCACAAACTTCAAACCACTCTCAGCTATAAAGACTAAGTGATTGCAAATCTGAATAGTTTCTTACCTACACATTATTGGCAGCGGAAGGATGTTGCTTGTCATGCGTCTGTGGTTCAATCAGGGTCTGAGAGAACCACTTCTGCTCTCGGAACTGTGCGCTTCACTCAGGCAAAGCCTGTACTGGATTCTTCTGTGTTACTGGCACGTAGCTTATTGGCACATAAGCAGTAATTGATAAATATTTGCCAAGTGAACAACTGTACTCCCCACTCCAAGGGAGTGAGAGAATGGTCTTCTCCCTCCAGTAAATCAGAGTCCTCTGGGACTGGAAGGGAGGAGTTGGACAGAATGTCAGGTTTTGAGGGATCAACACCAGCTTCCTGTCAGCAGCTTGACTATCCTGGCTTGATCAAACCCAGTAAGAATGAAAGAAAGGGGCTTTGTTTCCTGAGTGTACCATTACTAACTGGCACAACTACCACTCTAAAGCTCGAGGGGGTTAGTGGCTTTTCAAGTTTGTGTCTTAACTGTCTCTTGAATTTCAAGCCCCAAAGTCTGTTTTCCTTATTGAAAATTCTCCTGCTGTAAAGAGTTAGGAAAGCAAGCTCTAAATAAGGCAAGTAGACAAATACATAGAATATTAGATGGTGATGAATATTAAGCAAAAAATAAAACAGGGATCAGGGATTCGGTGTGTCAAGGGCAAGTGCAATTTTGCAGAAGAGGGTCAGAAAAAGGATTCGGTAATAAGGTGAATTTTGAACAAAGATATGAAGTGGATGAGGGAGTGAGCCAGGAGAATCTAATGTAAAGCATTGTGGGTAGAGGGAGAAGCCACTGCCAAAAGTCAGAGGTGAGAGCCTTGGGGGAACAGTATGCCCTGAATGAACCCCACCCTCTGACATTTCCTGGACTCCACCCCCACCTTCAGGCCAAAGAGGTTCCAGGCACCCAGGACTACAACTCCCATCATGCTGTGAGTCTGCCATGACTCTTGACTTCTTGTGGGGTGTATTGCTGGGAACCAAGGGTGGAGTTAAGCAGCCATGCTTGGTATAAAACCAAACACTCGTGGGCCTGGAGAACTGGGTTTTACCAGCCTACAGCAAGCACGGGGGTCCCAGTTCTGGCAGCTTTACCGGTAAGGCATACCGATCAATTAATTTCTCTGTATCTCTTTCTCTCTGTGCAACCCCTCTTTTTACTTCCCTTGTAAATAAGCCTTTTCGTAAACTTTCTGTGTGTGCTTGCCATTGGGTCTTGTTCTGAACTGTTTTTTTTTTTTTTTTTTAAGTGTGAGGGTAAGGACTCACATCCAGGTCATCCCATGCCCCTTTGGGCTTGGCCTGTGACAGGAGCATGTTTGGCATCACTGAAGATCATCGGTGAGCCCCTTGTGGCTTGCTCAGTGTGAGCTGGTTAAGAGCAATGGGAGATGACATTGGGGAGGTACTGGGCTGTCGGGTCATGGAGATCCTGGTGCTTGTGATGACGGTATGGACTTTTGTTTTGTGTGAGTAGAGGTGTGCTAAGTTCTGGACGTGGAGTTTGGCAGAATTACACAGATTAAAGGACAGAGGTAAAAGTGAAGAGAGCCCAATTAGGTGAGGATGATAATGAATTGGAAAATGGTGTGGTGAGAAGCAGATGGATTCCAGAGATTCTTTGAAAGTAAATCTGAAAGCTTTGCTGATAGCTTAGATGTGGGGTAGGAGAGGGTACCCCTTTAGAATAGCGCTCCCTCCATCAGTTAGTCCTGTATTATGTAAAGAAGGTGGTCATGACACTTTCAGGGGTACAGAGAGATGCCTACACTTTTTAATAAACCCTAGAACCAATGGACGCAACTCAATTTTCCTTTTTGGAAAACATTTCCAAGTTCAGCACTATTTGTAGCTTTCATGGAGTGTGAAACCTTCTAATAGCAAGTCACAGATGGCCAGCAGGGAAGGAACTTTGAGAGATCAAATAAACCAGTGTGTCCCACAGTGCGGGAAATCCTGGTGCTTAGCCAAGGGATTTCAGATGATATATCAGAATGGATGTTACCATATTACATTTGAAAAAATAATTCCCTTTACAATCCTTTTTTCTCAGCTTGGTGATAAATCTTAAGCACTTCTTGAACACTTCCTTATTTACCTTTTTTTAGCAAAGAGAAATCAGGCTTTGGACTCAGAGCTGTATCAGACAACTGATCTCTAGAATTTAATAACATGGTTTAAGTTCACTATTTTTTCCAAAAACACATTTATTTGTGGATTCACATTTATTTTTCTTTTGTCTTCATTAGTGTAGTACATCAAATGAATCTAACATTTGATTGAAATAATTTCTGAAAACATTAGGATGATTGCAGCTGTTGATTTTTTTTGAAAGTATTTATTGTCATACATTCATACAAAAATCACACATAATTATACAGATTGGTGATTTTTCACATAGTGAATGCATGTGTGTACCACAGCTCAGATTAGGGCATAAATAATTGAAAGTATCTCAGAAGTCCCCTTTTCTGAAACTAATGTGTCCTATCCAACTCCCCAACAAAAGAAATTTCTCTATTTTTAAACTTGTTTTAATTGAAGTACCATTGGTTCACATCTCAAACTACTGAATTAACTTTTTAAAAAAGATTTATTTATTTATTTATTTATTTATTTATTTATTTATTTATGCTTACAAGAACTGAGGTGTAAGCCAGAGGTGCAGGGAGTGACAGGATTCTCCAGAGAAAGTGGGAAGCAGAACAGATGGATCTACTGAAGTACACTGCTGAGGGGAGCAGCAGGCAAGACAGGAGAGGTGTGCTGTATCATGTGGGCCAGCAACCTGGCCAGCCAGGGATTAAACTGGCAGCTGGGGATAGCTTGATAGCGCTGTGTCTTTAACCCCTGCATCACCAGTGAGGACCCTTAACTTTTAACTCCACAGATAAGCTTTGACAATTTTGAAGTGTAGGTAACTAGTTTACTCAGCATGAATTCTTCTGTGTTTGGCTTCTTTTGGGTTATGCTGTATCTCAGAGTTTCATCTGTGTTGTCTAGGTAACACTGATTCGTTCTTGTTAATTGCTATGTGTATTCTATTGTATTAAAACATCGCAGTTTACTCCTATGGATGGATGGATGTTGTTTCTAGTTTTCAGTTGGTAGTTGATAAATGGCTATGAAGATTCCTTTGAAAATCTGTGTTATTTTATTTCTCTGGTGATTAAATGAATTGAGTGCCCCCCACCCATTTTTATTTTATTTGTATGTGTTTTACATCGTTGTTCATTTTTGTACATTGTTTGATTTCCCCTCTCAGGTGTAATCCCCATAAAATTCCCACCACCAATTCATGCATGAACCCTACCCTTTTTTAATTGGTCATTTGGATATGCTTTTTCTGAAATACCTGGTTAAAGTTTTGGCACACTTGTCTTTTTTTTTTTAAGATTTATTTATTTATGCATACAAGAGCTGGGGTACAGGCCAGAGGTGGGAGGGGGCGGGGTGAGAAGATACACCAGAGACAGAGTGGGGAACAGAACAGGCAGACAGACTGAAATACACTGCTGAGGGGGGCAGCGAGGGAGTCAGGAGAGGTCTGCTGCTCCACATTGGTAGCTCCCTGGCTGGCCGGGGGCTTGAACTTGTGCTGTAGAGGCTGCAGATAGCTTCATAGGACTGTGTGCTTAACCCCTTGCACCACCAGGGAGGCCCCCCACTTTTCTATTGAGGTATCAGTCTGGTGTTTTGTGTGTGTGTTTTTTTTTTAATGACATGTAAGAAGAGATAAACATATCTTTTAGTAATTGCATAATTTCACTCTGAAGCTTGATTATTGATGTCAGAGCTCAATTTTTTTTTTTTTTTGGGTTTGGTGCTTTGTTTTAATCTTATTTAAGTAATCATTGCCCAGCCTAATGTTATAAAGATATTCTTCTCTTTTGTGAAAGCTTTATTGTTTTACTTTTCAGATTCAAGTCTATAATCTATTGAAATTCTAGCATTTCATATAAAGTAGGGGTTGAAGTTTATTTCTCCATTGGATGTATAGCTGATTCAGCATTAATAATTGAAAAAATACCATCATTTCCCCTACTGCTTTTCAGAGTTATCTTTGTTGTGAATCATGTGCCTCTATGTTTCTAGGTTTGTTTCTGAGCTTTCTATTTTGTTCCAATGGTCTACTATAACTTGGAGTCATTCTTGCATGATCTTAATGTGGTTTTAACATGCATCTCTCTTACGGGGTTAATGATGGGCATTTTCCCCATGTATCTACTGCCTTCTGTCTTGTCCTCTTGGGTGAATTGTCTATTCAGGTCTGTTGTCCATTTATTAATTGTGTTGGTTGAGACTGTTGGCTTTCAAGCCTCTAGTGGTATAAAGTTCCCAAATCAACAAATGTCTGGCGGGCAACAGCACTTTATATGCTGGATTATCACAACGTGCATTCCTCTCTTTTGGCTCTTAGAATTTCAGATGCTAGCTGCCTTAGTGTCTTCCCAATGTCTTCAAACAGAAGTTTTGTTTTTTATGTTTACATTTGATATATATTTTATCCAGATTGTTAAATTCTTCTTGGCAAAGGAGTTGGTCTGGATCAAACTAATTTGTCATGACTCAAAGCAAGAGTCCATCCTACCTATTTTTGTCATTACCTTCTATTTTAAGACCAGTGATTCTAGCTTTCCTTTTGTATTAGTGAAATAGTTTCCTTTCTAAGTAAGTGTATTTATTATAAGAAATGTACAAATTGTAGTAAAGTGCAACACATGGTACAATAAATATTCATCGCCGCTACCCATGTAAAATCACGTTCTATAATGAAGAGTTGAAATAAATGAAAGCAGTAAGTAAATCGCTTACCACTAGGTGTTTGGAGATGGTGAAAATGGTGGTGATGGGCTTGGGTTTCAAACAACTTATTTTAAGTAAAGTAGAAACCCACAAAAGTCACTGTTTTGCCCCAAATTACACAGCATATAGCTGGTAGAACTGATATGATGATATAATGATTCAGGAACTCTTGGTTCCCCCCTCCCCTTTAAAAAAAAGATTTATATTGATGCATACAAGAACTGGGGTCCAGGCCAGAGGTGCAGGGGTGAGAGGATTCACCAGAGACAGAGTGGGGAGCAGAACAGGTAGACCTACTGAAATACACTGCTGAGGGGAGCAGCAGGGGAGTCAGGAGAGGTCTGCTGTGCCATGTGGGTTAGTTCCACAGCTGGGTATGAACTCATGATGCAGTGGCTGGCGATAACTTGATAGTGCTGAGACTTTACCCTGTGCCATCAGGGAGACCCTAGATTCCCCTTTCAATCCTTTATATGCTCTAATGTAGAGCTTGGGTCTAGGGCTCTTCTCCCTCTGTAAGTGGGTCTCAGAGAGTTTTTATTTCTGTAGCTTATATTTTTCATTTTGGCCTGAATTCTTCCACATAACCTTATTTTTATTTCTTATTCCAAATAAACTTATTTTTGTAATTGTCCTTTATTTTATTGGATTGCAATAAATAAAGTATGGCTAGGCTGAATCCATGAGAGAGAGGAAGAGAGAGAGAGAGAGAGAGAGAGAGAGAGAGAGAGAGAGAGAGAGAGTTTCAAAGTCCCATCAATCTTTACTAGCAGTTTCTATATAATTTTTGAGCCCAGGAGATTCAGGGTGATTGATCCTTCTAAATGCACAGCTCCTTTTAAATTGCATGCAAAAGAATGACCAGTTCTGTGGAATTTATTGTTACTAAATCTCCTCTCCATTTGCTTAATTGTATTATTTGCCTGGGGGATGCTGTTTAAATGTGGAGCCAAGTCAGCTAAATGAAACATGATCCTGGCGCAAGAAAATAATGATGTGTCTCTTTTGCTAAATAACAGCCTCCTCCCCCCTCATCTCCAGATGCTTGGAACCACACCCTCATTTTTTTTGGAGGCAAGGGAGGGTGGTGCCCAGTTTGGTCTTAGCTGTTAAGGGCAACTGTCAGGCCATGGGCAGAGCAATGCAGTTGGTCCTGGAACTCAGAGCTGAGGAGTGAGGAGGCACTGAGGATGCTGTGGGTGACTTCCCCTCTGCTTGGGATATGGCTGTGTCACTTCCCCTGCCCAACCCAGCAGCTGAAACCAAAGCTGTAGGTTAGCCTTTCAGTTGAGAAAATTGTCAAGATTGGAGGACATTTGAAGGGATCATTTGCTTTCGTCTTATCTTAAAAGTTCATTGGGGCTCAGTGCTTTAAATTTCTACATTAGTGCTTTTTACAACCGTACAGCCCTCCATGGATAAAGAAATTTCTCATTTCTCCATCCAACCCTTTTGGGGCCTTCTGAGATCAAGTGAGAGCATGGGATATAGAATAGACTGCTATGCTGATGTTCACCAAGTTTTCCCTGTGTACCAGGCACTGGTCTAGGCACTGGGTTGTGAAAAAAACAATGAGGCTACCCTTGTGGAATTGACATTAAGGCTTGGGTGGGGTAAGAAAAGACAAATAATTTAAGTATAAGGATCACAAAGTGAGCGGAAAGGATTATGGAAAAAAATACAGTGAGGGAGGGAGATAAGGAGAGTTGGGTGATGGTAGGACTGATATGTTAAATAGGGTGGTTAGGAAAGGCCTTCCTAAAGAGGTGAAGGAGATGAACCTGTGATTTGGGCTGTAGGGAGAGATTAGAAGTGCTTGCTAAACTGGTGGCTTTGAATGCTAGTGGGTGTCAGAATCACCAGAACATACAATCTCCCAAGCCTCCACTTCTGGAGGTTCTAAGTCATTAGGCCTAAGGCAGACTCTGGCAATCTGTTTTTCTAGAAAGCTCCTTCTGCAATTCTGATGTTAGGTCAAAACCAACTTAAAAAAAAAATGTTTGAAATTTTTGTACTTTGAAAGCCTAAAATAAGAGTTGTTCTAAGGAAAAATGATTTTCAGATTGCAGAGAGTTGGCAAATGCTGTCCCTGATGCAAGAAAGAGGGAAATGACAATTATTGAGTGTCTGCTGTATGCTGGGTACATTCTTCATTTGCTGTGTTTTAGGCACTAAGTGTCAGAGAAGCACAGTGAGGCCAGGAGACTCACTGCTTCAGCATAGTAGACTCCATGCTGCGGGGTCCCACTTTACTAGGAGCCTTTAGCATGGGGAGGCAGGTGTGCAGGTCTGCTTGGCCTCCCCCACATCAGGGCTAGTCCATTCACCTCTCTGACCTCAATTTTTGTCAAAACTGCTAAATGGAATCATGTTAAAAATTTTTCTCAATAAAAAGCTCCTGGAACAACCCCTGGGTGCCAGGCATTTTGAAAAACTGCTGACTTTCCGAATTAAATGGGACCACAGAGATCATGTAGCTGCCCGGGAGAAGGAAAACACATCGCATCTACTGCTGTCCTTTCTGGTTCGCTCCAAATCCAGGAGCTGCATCAG
The DNA here is from genome assembly GCF_964194135.1 of Talpa europaea. Classification (NCBI taxonomy): domain Eukaryota; kingdom Metazoa; phylum Chordata; class Mammalia; order Eulipotyphla; family Talpidae; genus Talpa; species Talpa europaea. The sequence continues at coordinate 66,459,156 of NC_140078.1, forward strand.
TAATCAATGATGGCATCCTTTCTTGAAGAATCCCAATGCAACTCGGAACCCTCTTCAACTCAATGTTCTACTTAACAGCTACTGATTTATTGAATGTGGCTCACAGAGAAGAAACTTATTTGCGATTCATTATCTGCACAATTCCTTCTTTAACACATCAGAAAACCAGGGATCAAAGCGTCATGGTTTATCAAAGAAACACAGTTACTGGCAGCTCCGGATGGTGTACCAGACCATTGCTTTTTTTTTTTTTTTTTTTTAAACTATCCATTTTAGTTATTAGGAAACTCATTTCTCAAACTCAGGTTTGGGCGATGAAGAACTGTAAACAACCATCAATGATGCTCAAGCCATTCTGCCTCAGTTTTTTCTCTTTGGATCTGTGCCAAATTCTGGGAGCTGGCAGGAAGTCAAGGCCTGGGTAATCCTGTAGGGTCCCTCCGTGGTCACGTCTCTGTGCTGACATCCGCTGGTTCTGCCCTTGCTCTGGTCTTCAGTACTACCCTTCTGCGGGCACGCCGGTTCCCAGATATGCTGCCCTCATCTTGTCTGATTGTTGCTCTGCATCCATAGAGCTTGCTGCCAAGTTACCCTCATCATCATTTGCGAGGTCTTTTTACATTCAGCTCTCTCCTTCAGTCACTGGCCCTGTGTCCTTGCTGCCCTCCAAGGATGTGGGATCCTTCTGCTGATTCTATGTCCTTATGGCCTGGGAAGGGAATCTGAGGTCTGTGCTGGTGGTAAGCCTGGGATGGGATGGGAGAAACAGTGCTGGGTCCCTAGCAAACAATTTCCTGATAAACATGTCAGGCCATCCACCTCCTGCCTAAGGCAGTTAGATCTGTCTGGGCAGATCTATCAACTTCTCTCCACACCTATTGTTAAACAGGAGTTCTTCCCTCTCATCTCCCCACAATAGGGAGAACTAAATACAAAGGTTTTTACATCTCAAAAGCCAAGATGAGATTCTTGTTCTCTCTCCTCCAATGACTTACCTTGTCCTCAGGGTGACCTTATTTGAATGGAAGAAAAAACCAAAGGAGCAGTGAGAGGGAAGAAAAAGGAATAAGACATTATTTTACATTCTCTTATCACATCAAATTGCCTCAGAAGTCTAGATCTCACAGCTTGCCTGTGGACTCATGTTGAGGTCAGGTACAAGAGTGACAATGGCCCCTGAGCCAGATTTAGCCTATTTTTGTATGACCTACAAACTAAAAATGGTTTTTCTATTTCAGATGGTTGCATGTAAGACGGTCCTGTAGTAACTACATATTATCTTCCACTTGCTTCTCAGCCTATACATTCCAAATTGAATTGTCCAACCTTCTAAGAAAAATCTCGGGCCTCCCTGGTGGCTCAAGCGGTTAAGATGCAACCCATGAAGCTAGCCGCAGCCACTGCAGCACCAGTTCGATCCTGTAGGGGCAGGACCTGGCCACAGTGCAGGTTTTCTGATCCCATGCAGACCAGGTAAAGGAAGAGTCTGAGTCCTCAGCGGTTTTGCAGGTTTTTTATTTGGGGTTCACCAGGCATATGGCAGGCAGGGGTGCTGGCTGGGGGACTGGGAGGCTGGCAGGCCTCCCAGCCCCCAGCAAGTCTTCACTCTATCTGGGCTCTCTGGCGTTCTCTGCTTCTGCTTCGGCTTCTCCTTCAGGTTCTGCTGCTGCTGCTGCTGCTGCTTCGGGCTGGGGCTGCTGGCGTCCCCCCGTGACGCCGCCCTTAAAAAGCACAGTCTTAACTCAGCTGAATCCCATCTACCTATGCCCACACCCTATTCCAGGTGCCCGCCATCAGGCATGCATTCAGGACAAGGATCCATCATCTATCCTGATGGCGGAAGGGCAGAAAAGCCTGACATTTTCTTTACCCTACAGTCCACCCCCTCAGGGTTTTCTGCCATACAGTCTATATACATATATACAATTTTCTAAGCAAACAAACAATGCAGCCATGGCCCACAAAAGCAAATACATCAAATATAACAAAATACAACAGAACACAAATAAGTCCAGGCAGGGCACCAACCAAGTGCAAAAGACAATTATTGGTACCAGCAGATAAGCCACCAAATCTGCTGCCGAAGGCACTGCTCATACAAGGGAGGGGAAATCACATCTACTATATCACACCAGGAGCCGTCAGGCTTCCTGGCCTTCTCTGGCTGTAGTCTCGGCTACAAGGCACACACAGCATCCACCCCCAGGATGCACTAGCTCTGGGATTGGCAGTTTTATTTTGTTGGGGGTAATCGCCAATCCTCAGGGTTTCTGTCTGCAGTCGCTCCAACACTCGGCCTTCATGGCCACCCATGCGACTCGCAGACCCCTGCACTCAAGCCAACCCACTGCACAAGCACGTGGGTTGGGGACCAAAACTCTACATTTGGCTTGGGCTCCACCCCAAGCCACATTCCCCACCCGTCCCCCAAGGACAGGTTCCTCAGCTCCTCACCCTCACTCAAGAATGAGCAGGGCATCACCCACAGGTGATTACGAGACTCACAGGGCTTCAGCATACTCAGGCTGCCTAACAGCCGCTTAGGGCTTCTCAACTTAGCACCAGTACCAGCTTTTGCCTTCTCAGTTGGCTTTTCTCCTCCACCTGGCTGCTGGGCATGCACAGGCTGCTTTTGGCCATCTAGGCCCACTGGCCACCCCTAGATTCCCATCTCCTGGGGTTTACAAACAAAACTGTTCCACCCCCAGGGTCCCAAAACATATCAACCTGCATGTCCTCCGCCTTTGGCGGGACCGTCAGTCCATCAGTCCAAGTCCATTGGCCTCTCCCTGCTTCAGCAACGGCCTGCTGCCTCAGGGGTCATTGGCTGGTCCTTTCCGGTGTGATTGGCTGGTCCTTTCCAGTGTCGTTGGCTGGTCCTTTCCGGTGTCGTTGCCTGGTCCTCTCGGGCGTCTCCTCCATGTGAGGTCTCGTCCCACAGCTCCGGACCGTATCCACCTTCTGTGCCGCCATGGTGCCTCCAGCGTCATCACAGGCAAACAGTCTGTTCTCCTTAGTCCCTCCAGGTCTTCGGAGGGCTCCAATACCCGTCTGCATGGATCTTGCCGACTTACACCAATTGTAAAGGGCAGAACTGGGCACAGTGCAGGTTTTCTGATCCCATGCAGACCAGGTAAAGGAGGAGTCTGAGTCCTCAGCGGTTTTGCAGGTTTTTTATTTGGGGTTCACCAGGCATATGGCAGGCAGGGGTGCTGGCTGGGGGACTGGGAGGCTGGCAGGCCCCCCAGCCCCCAGCAAGTCTTCACTCTATCTGGGCTCTCTGGCGTTCTCTGCTTCTGCTTCGGCTTCTCCTTCAGGTGCTGCTGCTGCTGCTGCTGCTGCTGCTGCTTCTGGCTGGGGCTGCTGGCATCCCCCCGTGACGCCGCCCTTAAAAAGCACAGTCTTAACTCAGCTGAATCCCATCTACCTATGCCCACACCCTATTCCAGGTGCCTGCCATCAGGCATGCATTCAGGACCGCAAGGATCCATCATCTATCCTGATGTCGGGAGGGTAGAAAAGCCTGACATTTTCTTTACCCTACAGATCCCCGCCCAGGCAGCTACCCACATGGCGCAACAGATCTCTCCTGTCTTGCCCGCTGCTCCCCTCAGCAGTGTATTTCAGTCAGTTTGCTGTTCTGTTCCCCACTCTGTCTCTGGTGAATCCTTCCCCCCACTTCTGGCTTCTACCCCAGTTCTTATACATGAAAAAATAAAGCTTAAAAAAAAAAAAGAAAAAGAAAAAGCTCACTCACTCTGGTTTAGAGCCCTGGGTCAGCTTTCTTAGGCTTCTGGAGGAAGGGATTCTGGGCTTACCCTTGCTTATCCACATTCCAGCTCTTCAGAATAAAGTATCTTTCACTGCTCTGCCCTCACCAGCTGGTCTCAGTTCCAGGTCAGCTGAAAAGGATAAAACTTCAGAGTGTTTGATGAGGAAGAATCTCCCTAATAAAGATCCTCTTGACATTACTATTGCTCTTAGTGATCCCCAGGAGCAGAAGGTGCCTCTTTGGGGAGCTGCTTTCAACTAGCAGTGACATGTGGAAAATCTACTATGGCTATGAAGTTTCCTGCCTGGAAGCTTACATTTTGGCATTGTCCCATAGAATACATTGGGAAACAAATGTAATTCTCACAATTTGGTTCTCCCGACAGGAAAATATGTCACTAGAGTCAATGAATAATATATGTTGCTATACATTTTTTAATAAAATGAACAAATTGTTTCTGAGTATTTGAAAGACTTAATTCTTCATTTGTGAGTTCATTTTGAAAACATTGCAGTTCTCTGTATTACCCCATACAAAGACATGAAATTAACTGTCATATTTTCTGCTGAGGTCTGAAAGTTGAAAAAGTTAAGTTTCACCCAAATTAGCTTCTTTCCCTTCACATTTGCTCTATCATTAACCTTCCCTATTTGAGCCTGCAATAAAAATTACATCATGATCAAATTCAAGGAAAGGTTTTGTGAAAACCATGCCTAACACAGATATTTATTACTGGGCTTGAGGGGCAGGAGTCAGATTTATTTGGATCATTTGTTCACAATTTGTGCTATGGCTATTTTAGACACTTGGACACACAAATGCATACTTTGCTTCAACCCATTGCCATAGTTTTGGGCCCATTGGCTGCACCCAGAGAGTTGGGTTTTGCTGACATCTGTAAACTAAGATCTTTGAGAAAATCTTTTTGGTTTGGCTAAACTGGGAAAACTCATATTTCTTGATTAGGTTAAGTTGTGGGCTATGCCAATTTGATTATTTTTCCTTTCCTATGATAGAATTAGTAGTGATGATAATAATGGAAATTATCCTTTATACTTGGTCAAGCCTTCACATAGATGATCTCTCTTGATTTTTGGACACCCTGTGGATTTAGAATATAAGCACCATTTCTATTTAAATGAACCACATCTGAGACCCAGAGAGAGAAATGGATCAGTGGAGGCCACACAATGAGTGTCTTCTAGCTTTAAATCCACCACTTTCACACACACATTTTACATTGTGTTATCGCCTGCTCTGTTTGATGGTCAACATTTGAGGGGTCCAGTAGACCTCCATTGTGATTAGACAGCCTGGGTATGTTTGCCTGAGAGAAGATGGTTCATGGAGTTTAAGCATCTTTGGTTCTGAATTTTGAAGCAATACTCCTTTTTTGGAAGATTTGATCAAACCATCTGAGGCAAAATAGAACTTCTCTGTTCAGTGGAAGAGATTTTTTTAAAAAAGTCTTGTAAAATAGATCTATAACACCCTTTGGGGAGTCAAATAACTCTTAGCTAAAATAATTTTAATAAGTTAAATGTAAATGTATTAGAAATGGATAGACCATCTTTCCATGAATTTCACTCAGGCCAGACCCAGGAGAAGTACTCAGGGAAAAATGTTCAGGGTCCCCATGGCCTCCAGACTCACAGAGCTCAACCTTACTTCTCTTCCTGATAACAGAAAGACGATGAAATCTGGTATTGTGGCCGAGTCCATTACTTTGTGTCTTCACAATATATTTCTCTGAATAGTGCTCTGTTTAACCCTTACCATACTGAATTCATCTCTATCTTCAATGGGTAGTCATTTTCATGATGGTGTGATGGTGTTTGACTTGACATGCCCATTATATTTGACTTTCCAACCTAAAGGATGTATGTATAACATGTATATATCAGAGGGTAATGGTGGGGAGCTTTTGGAAGGTTATAAGCCCAAGAATGTGAGATTTACAGCCACATGGCTTTGGGTTAATACTATCCTTCCCACTCACCTGTGTTACATTAGCAAGCTGCATATTTTTTTTTTCAATGTCAGTTTTCTCAGCTATAAAATGGGAATAATCACAGAATTTACCTACTAGTAAATAGGGCAATCTATGTTGAACATGTATATACCTGTACATATAGCATATAACAGTTATTTAACAAATAGTGTCTACATGGTGGTAGATGATGGTTGCTTTTACTTCTTTGCCTCCATGACCATTTACTTTATTAATAATACGTGATTTTCCTTTGGGAAGTTGCTTCTCTTTCATCAACAGAGAAGGGAGTGGGCAGGTGGCTAAAATAGGCCAAAAAATTGTCCTTCCTGGGATTTGATGCTTATGCCACAAGGCTGAAAGACAAAGTAGCTGATGTCTTAAGAGGTTTCTGCTGCTGGATTCCCAAGTGGCCCCACCCCTGGTCTTTCTGGTCACCTTTGCCTTAGATCTTATGTCCTGCCGCTTATAAACATATTTAAGTATGTATTTACTTTAAAGTTAAGCAGTGCCATTATTACTCAAGGTCTGATTAATTGTATTGCTATATTGATTTCTAACAATAAGTTTTATCATCGTTATTACATGTCTGAAACAAAGAACTAAATTTAAAAGTTATATAAATATAAAATATAAAAATAATCCATAGTTTAAGGGGAAAAATAATGAAAGTCATCATCAGTGGAAACAAAAATCATCCACAACCCCTTAACTTGGAGGTGCTTATCTTTTCCATGTAGGTGAGGTTTGCATTGTTTTGTACATTCCTGTAAAAGGATTTTTGTGAACACCCATAAGCCTTTGAAGATGATCAGGGAGAACAATGTGTGGGAAAGGCTTTAGGGTCACCATAGGGAGTTATTTGTGGAAATTTGAGGATAACCCAGAATCTTATGGTAGAGTAGACATTTACATAGGAACTGGATCTTAGGCTCATGAGTACAGCTCGGTGGGTCCCCTGGGTCAATGGTAGATGGTCCCATCTGCCCAAGAGCTCTACTCCTTCAATTGGTGGGCTAAGTGGTTATCAGGTTAGCCATCTCCAGTTATGGGGAACTCAAGGTGATCCATGTCCTGGTTTGAAGACTCTTCCCACCAGATGGATAACTCTGATGGCATAAGGATGAATGGTCAAGAGCTGAGGTACTGAGCACACTGGCAGCAAGAAGGTAGTGCGCTGTCACTGGAGCCACCCCTTCTTTGCTGGATTTTGGACATGTTTTCCATCCAAGGGAGTCACATTTGACACAGAAGTTAGGTCCTAAAGGAGGTGCTCTTTAGGTTACCCACAGTGTTGAACTGATGACATTTTTTTTGGTTGTACATTGCATGACAGGCTGAGTATTTGGCTTGCTTCTGGAGACCAGTTCTTATGAAATGGACATTTAATATTAGACTCATCCTCACTTCAATACTTCAGTGATTCCCTCCCTTTCCACCTCTGCCCTACTCCTTTATATGCTCTCAAGTGTAATGCACTCACTCCAGGCCATATATACACCAGCATGCTGGCAGTAACTATGAAATAGCTCTTTTTTTTTCTTTTAGTTTTAAAAGGAATGGTGAAAGCAAAACAAAACAAAACATGCTCTGCTGAGCAATTGTCTTTGAGTCTCTGAAACTGAGTGTTTATGTGTGTAGCTCCCCTGGGCTATGCTTGGAGATGTGGAAATCTGAATCTAAACTCAGACTCAGAGCCTCCAGCCTTAAGGGCTCTAACCACAAGAAGGGGAGTGTGCCTGAGTGGGCCACGCCAGTGGGGGTGCATTAGCTTGCAAAACTGGCCTCATTGATGGCTGTCTCTTACCCAGGACCAATTTCCATCCCATACCTCCTTGTTTCTTGTATACAATCTCACATTTTCAGGTCTCATCTTTATGGAGAGTATTACGTCCAATTTCATCAGACATCTATTTTGTTATATTTAAAAAGACAACTATGTTATAAAGGAGACTTCTCATCTCTATCATTTATACCATGGATTTATATACTTCCTGTTGCAATACTTGTGAAAGTGATAGATATTACATTAGTAAAATAGCCATTGACTTCCGAATCATCATTACATTTATTTATGCAGCCTTTTACTAGAATTTTAAAAAGTCTAAATCTATAATTTGGAGGGTTTTAAAAGATAATTTCATCTGATGAAGATGATGTGGTGTCAATACTAGCAATTATAAACTATGTGCATGAAAAGGCTTTAGTGAGGCACATCGACCGTGACTTCCAGGGATGCAGTCACAGCACACGTTAGCGGAGAGCTGTGATTTAGCAAACTGCTGCAGCCCAGTGATTGCAAGCTCCTTGGAGCCAGACCGCCAGGGTTCAGATCCTGGCTCTGCTGCGGGTTAACCTCTAGACCTCACACATGTCTCTAAGCCTCTGTTTTTTCATTTATAAGATGGGGCTAATAATGAGGGTAAGTCATTAGCTTGTGGTGAAGATGAAATTAAATATTATGCAAAGGACTTGCATACTAAAAGCACACCAAAAATATTACCCGTATATGCAGTTGGCATTGCTGTGATGGTGCTTGTTCAAAACTATGAAGGGGTGGAATCTATAATAGAGGCTAGTTGATCTGATCTTTTCAATTTGTGTGATAAGAAGAAATTCCTTTTACTAAACAACATTCTGCATTCTGCAAGCTCCTTTTTACCACCTTCCCAAGATATTTAAATACTTCCTGAGAATACCTATATATAAAGAACTGAGCAAGGGACTCTGTGGGGGCTAGACAGGTTTCCAATGTAGTTGGGGGATAATGAGCTCAGGCATCCCCCAATTTTCAAAAGTTTCAGTTACATCACTTTGCTTTTTTTTTTTTTTTTTAAGATTTATTGATTGATTGATTTATACATACAAGCACTGGGTACAGTCAGAAGCGCGGGAGGGTGAGAGAATTCACCAGAGCCAGAGCGGGGAGCAGAGCAGGCAGAAGGACCGAAGTACACCACTGAGGGGAGCAGCGGGTGGCAGGAGAGGTCTGCGCGCCATGTGGGGCCCTCCTCCGGTGGCCGGGGAGCAGCCGGGGATCCAACCAGTGCTGCAGAGGCTGCGGGCAGCTTCGCAACCCAGCGCTCAACCGCTGCGCCACCGGGGAGGCCCTACACCACTTTGCTTTTACAAAAGACTTATATTAATACATGTTTTCACTAACCAAGAGACATCTGAAGAGGTTTTTTGCTTTTAGGACAAAAAATGAAAAGCAAAAATACCATTTAGCTTTGTTTTGTTGCAGTTGTAAGAGAGGCAGTGTTCACCCCCGGCAGCCAAGCTCCTGCCCTTGTGTTTATCCTGTGGCCCTGCCAAGCTCCTTCCCTGGGAACTTTTTTATACAAGGCTGTGCCTTTATCGTATCATTCCTGCTTTCACTATATGTTAGTGCTATTTTAGGTTTTATGTGTCATCTTGTATAATTTGGTAGGCTATTCTTTGGATCTGGGGTTGCTCAAACATTTTTCCACATAAATGAATGACAAGTGCTTCTTTGCTTTATGCCAGTTCAATTTACAAAAGGATGCATAGGAATCCTTTTCTTTCAGATACTGGGGGAAACCTGAGTAAGGTATGTCTTCTGCATATCTTTTGGGAAATTGCTTAAATAGCCAGTGCTTGACAGCCCAGTGGAGGGAGCAGTTGTCAAGATGGGAGTGGCCAGGAGAGACTTTGCTAAGAGGGATCTCATTCTCAAGGATGCTTAGAGTTTAGACAGGGGGTGAGGAATAATGAAGGTACTTGAGATCAGAAACTCTACCAGATGGAGTTACACCCAGTCAAGGGTTTATGTGTCAGCAAGAAGTAACTTTAATAGTGTAAATGAGAATAAGTGGCTTCAGGCACAGAGAGATTTGCATATTATAAAGATGCCACCAAGATCCAGTGTTTTCTCTTTGTCTTGTCCCCTGCTCTCTGATTAAAGTCAGTTTATAGAAGAGATTGCCTCTCTATGACAAAATGGCTGCGAAGCATGTCTTTGTTCTTTGCAGGGGAAAAAACTTCGGGTCCCTGTCCTAAAAATGCCCACCAGGATCTTACTGGTCTCATGACTTTGACTGGATTTTGTACTGAGCCAGTAACTCCGGTCTGGGAAGTAAGATATGGCTGGCCATGGCCCAGGTAACAAGAGGTAACAGTCTCAGGTAACAGTCCCTTGACAAGAATTGGGGGGTGGGGGAGAATGAGGTTCCCAAATGAAAATGGAAACCACCACTGACAGTAGCAGAAGAGCGCCAGATTCCCCTAGAGGGTGATGTTCTTCACCAGAATTTATGTCTAAATTCATTTTCTTGAATTCGATCCTTGATTTACAGCAACATGAAATGGGGCAATCTGTTAAGTACCTTGGAGATACTAAGTTAAATTCTGTGTCCTTTTATGTTAAAAAAAAAAAAAAAGTACAATTGGGAGTGGTTATCTTGGTTAAAATGAGTAATACTGAAATTTACTTCAGGGCAAACCCTAGCCCCCTTAGTCCCCTAAGCACTTTATTTTTTTAAATGCAAGGGACAGGATATGACTGAACAGGCCATAATTGATGCTTTACAGTTTTTCAAGACTGCAGCTAACTTATTTTCTCTGATTTCCTTGGTTCTTTGAGTCATTCTGGAATTGGCTTTCTGTGTTCTGTTGGCACTTAGTTTCTTCATAGTTGAGGAAGTAGAGTCAGAGATTTCAGAAGGTCAGCCCTCATGAAAAGGATTGGACTGCATTTTTAAACCAGTATTTTTAACCAAAGAAATTCTCCTTATTTCCTCTTCCTTGAAAGGCTTATCCAGTTTCTTCTTCCTCCTGCTTGAAAAGGCTTTGCTGGGGTTTTTATTGCATGGGAAGTTCTGACAATAATCTCAAACAAGCTGGGTTGGGATTCCCCTTTCATTGCATCCAGCATTTTTGGCTAAAGATGAGATGATAATGACAGTGATGAATATGAATATGATGAATATAAGTGCTTGATATATTGAGTTTGGCATTGATTATTTATTTTAATCCTCTCAACCACCCCAGTGGCTTACCCTGTTACCTTTCTTTTACAGATGTGGCAGTAGCACTTGGAAGGGCCAAGTAATTTGCCTGAGGCAACACAGCTCTAAAGAGAGATAACCAAGATACAAATGCAGATATACCTTCCAAATACTCTTAATAACTTAAGCCTGGGCTTTGTAGTTCCTCTGAAACTCTACTTGATGGTGACCTTTTTGAGTCACATCAGTATTACACAGCGTGTGATTTCAACTAAGTATCCTGACATGCAGGATTGTGCAGGAAGCATGAAACAGATCAGCCCAGAGCTGACGACCTGTGAGTTTTCTATAAATGCTAGTTTTTGTCCTGCACAGTCCCATTTGCAGTTATTTTTTGCTACCACATGGTGCCACTGTTGGAGATGAGTCCTGTGTGGTCTAAGATTCTCCTATGCTGTTGCTGGTCCAGATCCAAGTGCTGTGGTGTCCTCAGGAGATACTGGCATCAGTTACATCCTCACCTAAACAAACTTCCTTTGACACAATTCTTAGCTCTTAGTTGGACAGCATTTGATCTGTCTCTCTGCCATTTGGGAAGGATAGCTCCAGTATAATTTTATGATAGTTGACATGTTGAGGTATAAAATGGAGATGTACATTATCTCTGAAAGAATCAGTGGGTGGACAAATTATCCCTCACATGTAATAAACTTTTGGGGAGGTAGTAGGCACAGGATGAAGTACATGGGCATTGCATTCTAGCCAACTTGGTTCAAATCTTATCTTTACCATTTATAGCATGTGATATTTGCAGCAGATATTTTAATTTCTGAGCTTGGGTTTCCTCATTTATAAATACTAAATTTTATTAGCTCATTGTGTTGCTAGACTTACAAAAACTGCATAAGAGCTCACTAAGTTAAAAATAAATGATGGCTACTATTAATTAGCCCCTTAGTGCTCCAGGTTAGAATTTTGCATGGTCAGTTCTGCCATGATGCCTGTTTTATAAATCCACATTTCTTCCACTGAGATTGATATATTAGGGAGCAATTTGAGTCTAACAAAAATATTACATCTGAATGTGCTGAGTTCTGTACAGGAGAAATCCTTGGGGGAATGGAAATTGTGCCCTGCTCAACAAAGACAAGTAGAATCATACGAAGTGCATGCCCTTCAAATACTCACCATTCAGGGGCCTCCCTGGTGGCGCAAAGAGTTAAGTCTCAGCACTATGAAGCTAAGAGTAGCCACTGTAGGATTAGTTCAATCCCTGGCCAGGGAGCTAACCCACATGGTGCAGCAGACCTCACCTGTCTTACCCACTGCTCCCCTCAGCAATGTATTTCAGTAGATCTGCCTGTTCTGCTCCCCACTCTGTCTCTGGTGAATCCTCTCAAACCCCCCCCCGCCCCCCCCCACCTCTGGCCTGTGCCCCAGTTCTTATTTGCATAAATAAATAAATCTTACCAAAAAAAACCCATCACCATTCATCTCAGATCACTGCAGAATTGCAGTCACACCCTCCGCATAGGGCATTATCACTTTCTGTCTGACTTGGGATAGCTTCCTTCCACCGCAGCCTGGCTTCCCTGGCTGCAGCCTCCTCCAGGCTCACTTCTGCAAGCAGATGCCAGGTCTTTTCCAAAGTAAACTACCACATTTATTGTAGAATTCAAGTCATTTTCAATCTTTTAACACATGTAAAAATGTGCTACCATTTTTATGAGGTTCCTATCTTAAAAATGCATAACTGATGCAAATTTTGAATGTTGTGCTCCAACACTTTTTCTATGAGCCCTGTGGTTTTAATGTATGGTTTTGCCTGGTGATTTTTAGGAATACACCTCAGTATTATAGTAAAGCTGATGCTATTTGCCACTTACCTGTAAAATATTGCAACTGTTCTCAAGGGAGGACTGCCTTTAAGCTGGGGGGAAGGTGTCACTGGGAGCTGATACAGACCAGCGCCTGCATGTGCACAGTGCTATCAGTGCAACTGCAGAGTGGGGTGCATTGTGAGCAAGGCCAGGGCTTTTGCCACTAGATCTTTCCCTGGTTTCTCAGAGAAGCAACGTGGCTGGCACATTTGGGGATGTACTAACTCCCCTTCATAGGAAGTTGTTACTAGGAAAATTTCTCAGCATGTTGAGTTCCTTTTTCAAGTCCCATATGCTTGAATTCCAGATGAGCAACTCTCCTTGAGATGGCAGCTGCTTCTAGCAGTATAGATGCCTCCAATTGGTAGTGTTTAAAGAGTTTTTTTTTTTTTTTGTAGTGCACTTTTATAATTAGTCTTCTTTACTATTTTAAATACCTGGGGATGTTGGTAAGGCTGTCATTCATGATGAAATATCCAGTGTGGAAACAGCTCCTAAGTATGCGTGACCATTTTCCATTTCATGCCATGGCAGCCACTATTTGTCAAGCCTAAATTTATTTTCAGACTGAGCCTAAAATCTTGAGATAACACTACACATGGCTCCAGTGTGTAGTAACCCAACCAGTGGGTTGGTGATTAGAAATGATATTTATTTGCTTTCTAAGATCTAGATTTTTGAGTTCCCCAGGGCAGAATATATCTGGTCTCTATCACAGTAGGTTTGACCAGTGTTTAATGAGGCAGACAAGTGACTGAGGAGACAGGCAAAGCAGGTTTGGTGATCGGATGGTGGGATTGCCTATATTTTATAGTGCATGTTAGGCAATGGGATTTTAAGAATGTGCTATTAGCTGTAACACCTGCAGGCAGTCAGTTCCTTTGTCAGCAAGTCCACACCAGCATGAGGAACCAACATTCTCATCAGAAAGTCCATCTGGCCCTTGAGCTCTCTACCAGTCTTAAGGGATTTGCCAGATAAATAGTAGAGATTGTCTTTCCTTATATTATCCCTATATTATTCCTTATATTATTACAAATTTTTCTGTAACCTGTTCTTGAGTTTCAAATCCTATATTAGGTATACTTTCATGTATGCTTCTTCTGCAAAAAAAAAAGTATTTTTGAAATCTATATATACATTACATGAACTAGTTAAATCCTTTCTTTAGTATTTCATTATGTGAGTGTAAAATAGTTATTCATTCTTTTTGTTGTTACTTCTAGATTTTTACTTTTATGAATGAAGCCTCCATGTGAATTTGTACAAACCATTTTTGTGAACATATTCAGTAGAATTTTGGGGTCATTCAATAAGTAAATATTTTATCTTCATGAGCAACTACCGAACTGTCTTCCAAAGTAATTTCATCGTCTTGTGTTGCCATCAGCAATTCCATTTTTTCCATATCATTGCCAATAGGGGGTATTGTCAATTTTCAAAATTTTTACCATTCTGGAATAGGTAGTGGTATCTCATAGTAGATTTAATTTTACTCTCTTTAATGAGTAAGGATATTGATTTATGTCCTAACTGGCCATTTGTAGATCTACTTTTGTGAATTACATGTTTAAATTTTTATTGGCTTATAAATTTTATCATTGAATTTTGTGTATTCTTTATGTTTAGGATACAAATAATTAATATATATGTATTGTAAATACTTTCTCCGAGTATGTAGTCTAACTTTATTTTCTCACTGATAACTTTTAAAGTGTAGACTTTAAAATCTTTATGAACTCCATTTTATTAGTTTTCCCATGATTCAGATTTCTTTTATCCAATTAAGAAAACTTTACTACCCCAAACTTATAAAAAATTGTTTCCTAAATTGTTTTATAGTGTCTAGCACCTTCATTTAGATCTGAGTCATCTAAAATTAATTTTTGCTTTTGCTATGATTTAAAGGTTGATGTTCATGTTTTGAAATACAGATCCAGATATTTCAGTTTCTTTTGAAGAAAAGAATACCCTTTACTATTTAATTTTACATTTTTGTTCTAAATCATTTGACTGTATATACCTGTGTGTCTGTTTCTGTTCATTTCCATATATGTATGCCATTATCACACAGTTGTGATGACTTTCATTTATTTGAAATCAGATGATGTAAGTCCTCTAACTTTGTCCCTTTTTATCAAAGTTGTTTGGCCTAGTCTTTTAAATTTTAGAACAAATCTGTCAATTTCCACAAAAATGCATACTGGGATTTAGATTGGGATTATATTGAAGCAGTTGATTTATTTGGGAGAGAAATAATATCTAACAATGTTGAGACTTTTAATCTACAGACATAACATATCTCTCCATTTAATTAGGTTTTCTGATTTTTCTTTTGAGCTGTACTTTCTCATATTCAGGATGCTATTTGCTTATCTTTTGTGAAATGTTTTCATAGATGTTTTATACTTTGTAAATTTCTTTTTTCTTCCTGAAAAATAATCTTTTAGTTTAGAAGGATTTTAGATTTATGGAAAAGTTAGATAGACTAATATAAAGATCTCCTATTCACCCCTTAACCAATTTTCTCATCTATTAACATCTTACATAGCATTTTATACACATGTCACAACTAAGAAACCAACCTTGGTATGTTACTATTAACTAAACTTTCAACCTTATTCCGATGTCACCAGTTTTTCCGCTGATGTCCATTTTCAGTCCCGGAGCCCATCCAAGATACCACATCACATTTAATCATCCTGTCTCCTTGGTCTTTTCTTGCTGGCAGCTTCTCAGACTTTCCTTGACTTTATGATGCTGACAATTTGGAGGAATACTGGTCCAGAATGTTGTATGATAACCTCCATTTGGGATTTGTTTGCTGTTTTTCTCATGATTAAATCTGAATTTGGGGTAGGAAAAGACACAGAGGTAATGTGTCCTTTTCATTACAGCAACCATTTCCTTTTTGATTTTGTTAGTTTTCAGCCTGGGAGGAGGTCAGGCTGTAGTTTCAAATATGTTTGTTTTATCTCTCAATTCAACTTTAGCAGAACCCTTGAACCATGTTTTCTTCCACTCCTATTATAGATGCTTTCTTGGAAAAATATGAGGGTGTGGAAGAGGGGTGAGACTTGTCAGGATGAATCATTTGTTTTTGCATTTGGATTCTGTCCTATCCATCCCTGCATTCATTTGAGGTTTGGCTAATTTCTTCATAGCTGCACAAATTACCTTTGTTTATGGTGGAAGCCAGCTCCTCTGTCCAGCTGTGCCCACTCCGAAGCTGAGACTCTACGCTTAATGGAGACCTCTTTTCTCTCTGAAATTTGGTCATGTAAGGTTTCTAGTTGATCTCCACTAGTTCTTTAAAATAGTATATTTTTTACTTTGTCCATATTTTCTTGTGTCAACACAAGAGAAATTGTCCATCATATCCTTCTACAGCTTAAATACAAGTAAGTTATGTATGTAGGGGCAATATTTTATTTATTCCTTATGTTTATTTCCCCTTTCCCTTGTTGCATTGTTTGACTTCTTTCCTTCACAATTTTTCTTTTTTCCCTTTAACACCTTGCAAGTTGTGCATTTCTTTTATAATTTTTAAAGCATCAACACAACATTTTTAACAAGGTTGCTCAAGTTAAAATGGAAGTGTATGCAATGTTTAACTCTCATTACCCCCTCTTTAATTATATATTATTGTAATCTCGTGTTTTTGTCTCACCATTTTTATCCTACCAAATTAGTAATTATTATTTATACATGCAGCTCTTGCTTTAGGTTTCCCCAATTTGCTTGCCACTGTTTCTCCCAGCCCACTTTCCTATGAGGTTCAGATTCTTTCTCTCTGTGATCCATTCTTTGATAATTCTTTCAGCAAGGGACTTTATGTGGCAAATTCTTGCAGACTTTTTGTGGAACTGTATTTATTTTATCCTTTTCTTTGACTCTTGAACGGTAATTTAATTGCTGGGAAATTTCTAGGCTTACAGTTTTTCTTTGCTCACTATTTTTCTGTCTATCATTCAATTTTTCTCTGACAACTGTTGTTCTCGAGAAGTTTTCATTGATAATTCTACAGATTAGTTTTATGGCAATTTTGTCAAGTCTTGAGATGGCATTTATTTTATAGGCTATTTTTGAAGAAAATTGATATGTCTTCCTATCCAAGCATATCTGTGGTATGTGTCACAAATTATTTTTTTTTAATTTTGTACCCTGGTATAATTTTATAGTTGTATTCAGTTAAGTCATGAATATGTCTTGTTTTTACAAGGTATCTTGTATTTTAATGGCATTTTTTGGTAGTTGATATTTTCCCATTTTTTGAAAATAGAATATTGCATAAAAATTTTATTTATTTTGATTCCATATAACTTATCCAATTCTATTTCTGACAATATTGATTTTTTTTTTGTTTCTAAACTGATTCCAACATTATCCAAGTTAAAAAAACTGCAAAAACTAATACTTATGCTATTGCTTTCTAAATATTTTATTTTTATGGAATGTTACTATCCAATTTCTTTGATTATATTTAAAAATGTTAAATAATAGTAGTGATATAACTTTTTTGTCTTAATTTCATTGGGAATTGCAGCATTTCTTCAAAGAACACTTTGTGGGTTAATTTATGATATCTAAAACACATCTTAGATATTTATGATATCTAAGACACAAATAAATGGAAAACTTCCATTCTTAAACACTGAAAG
Organism: Talpa europaea; assembly: GCF_964194135.1. Taxonomy (NCBI): domain Eukaryota; kingdom Metazoa; phylum Chordata; class Mammalia; order Eulipotyphla; family Talpidae; genus Talpa; species Talpa europaea. The sequence continues at coordinate 66,476,426 of NC_140078.1, forward strand.
AATTAATATTGTTAAAATATTAATACAACCTAAAGCAACCTGTAGATTCAATTTAATCCCTATAAAATTCCAATGACATTTTTCACAGAAATAAAACAATCTAAAAATTTGTATGGAACCACAAAAGACCTCAAATAACCAAAGCAATCTTGAGAAAGAATAAAACTGTAGGCATCACTTCCTAATTTCAAGGTATATGGCATTGACATAAAAACAGACACATACAATAATGGAACAGAATAGAGAACACAGAAATAAACTAACACTTATATTACCAATTAATTTATCACAAAAGAGCCAAGAATATACAGTGAGGAAAGGATAGTTTTTTTTAATAAACTTTGTTGAGAATACTGAACAGTCACATGTGAAAGAATAAACTAGACCTCTATCTTACACCATATATGAAAATGAACTCACAATGATTAAAGACTTAAAAATTAGTCTTGAAACCATAAAACTCTTAGAAGAAAGCAAACATTAAGTTCCTGGACATTTGTCTTGGTGATGATTTTTTTTTTTTTTGACATAAAGCTTAACAGTAAAGGCAATACAACCAAAAATGAACAAGTGGGAATAAATCAAACTAAAAAACTGCAAATCAAAGGGAACCAACAGAATGAAAAGGCAGTCTATGAAAGGAAAAAAGTATTTGGAAGTCATATATGTGATTGAGAGTTAATACCCCCAAAATATATAAAACTCATACAATTGAACAGCAACAAGCAAACAATCCAATTAAAAAATAGGCAGAGGATCTGAATAGACATTTCTTCCTAAGAAGACATGCAAATAGTCAACAGGTACATGAAAAAAAAAATTCGGCATCATGAATCATCAGAGAAATGTAAATCAAAATCACAATGAGATTGATCAGAATAGCTATTACCAAATGACAAGAATTCTTGTCCATGGTCACGTTCATTGAGAATGCCAAAATAGTTTTCAAAGTGTATGTACCAGCCCATATTTCATTAAGTGAGAATCCCCCTCACTCAACATCCTTACCTTCATCTAGCACTGCTGTCAAAGTGATTTTATGTCACATTAATCTAATTACTTTTTGAGATTAGTCAACTTTTAGGAAGCATGTGGTCTGTTAATTTCCTCCCTATTAATGCATCATTATGATTATTTTCTACTTTTTATCACTGATTTATAGCAATCGCTTATCTTTGATATTGATCCTCCATTGGTTGTTGGTTACAAAAATCTTCTAGTTTGTTGTTTTTCATGAAGGTTTACAATTTTAAAATTATCAAAATTTTCTTCTATGGTTTGTGCTATGTCATTTTGGAAATTATTGAAGAATAAAAGTTATTCTGTATTTACTTCTAAAACTATTAATAGATGGAATAATTTCAACTTTTGTTACTAAAGATCTTATGTGCAGTGATTTTTTCTTTTTCTTTTTCTTTTCTTTTTTAAAATGCAAGAGCTGGGGTACAGGCCAGAGGTGCAGGAGGGTGAGAGGATTCACCAGAGACAGAGTGGGGAGCAGAACAGGCTGATCTACTGAAATACACTGCTGAGGGGAACAAGGGGGCGAAACAGGAGAGGTCTGCTGCTCCATGTGGGTATCTCCCTGGCCAGCCGGGAATCGAACCCATGCTGCAGAGGCTGCAGACAGCTTCACAGCGCTGTGTTAAACCCGCTGCACCACCAGGGAGGCCCTGCAGTGTTTTTTTCATAGGGTCACTTGATTGGGTTGAATTTTACAGACATATAATTCATATTTTTTTAATTTACTAGGATAATCATGTGGGACTTCCTCCCTAATTTGCTAATATGATGGATTGTATTATTTTTATGTGAACTCAATCTTACATTTCTTGCCCAAATCCAAATTGGTAGTGGTGTTTTATTGTTTTTATGTATTTCTGAATTTGATTTTCCAATATTACTTATTTACATTTTTTTCATATGTACTTATGAGTGAAATTGACCTGTTACACTCTCCCTGACTTCTTTGAAATCAAGCTTAGGTTGGCCTAATAAAAATAATTTTTTGGAAGAGATTTTATGAATTTGGAATTATTTGTTCCAATATGTTTGGCAGAACATACCTATAAAACCATCTGGATCCAGCATTTTCTTTTTACGACATTTTTAACTTTTGACAATTTTTAAACAACTATATGATTATTTGTACTTTCTTTTCATTTTAGAATCAATTTTGGTAGGTTGTGTTTTTCTAGGAATTTATCCATTTTTTTTCAAAATGTATAATTTTTTGGTATAAATTCCATAACGACCTGTTACGAACTATTAATCTCTGCAATACCTGTTGTCACTTTCTCTTTCACTCCTCATATTGTTTATTGCATATTATTTGTATTTTTATTCATTAATATTGATTCTAATTTTCTATGTATTAACCTTTTCAATGAATCAACTTTTGGGTTTGTCTTTACTTTTGTGTGTTTGTTCTCTATTGTATTAGTTTTTGTCTTTAACTGTATTATTTATTTTGCTTTCTTATTAATTGCCTTCTTTTTAAAATTATTTTTATTCTGGTGTTTCCCCTCTTAATTATGTCTGTTGGATGCTTGGATCATTAATTTGGAGATGTTCTTATTTTCTGGAGTAACAGTGTAAGTATCCTTCCTTTGCAACACTACTTTAGCTGCCTCTCACATCTTTACTTGCATGTTTTTTATTTTCATGATGCTTTTTATTGACATGAGTTTGTTTGTTTTTTCTAATTTCCAAATAGATTCAGTTTTTGAATTTGTCATCCTTCTCCCTCCCTCCCCACATTTCCTCATTTAAGTGAAAATTGTCAAAGAATGTAGTACAGATGAAACCGCATTTCTGGACTTTCTGAGGCTGGGTTTATGAAATAGTAGGTTCCCGTTTTTGTGACTTGAAAAGGGTGTTTTTGTTTTTTTTTCCAAATAGCCAGACTCAGTTTCATATAAGCCCTTAAATCAGGATTATAATTCTAGTTTTCAATTTTTAATTACTTTTTGGTCTGATTAATCTTGATCTGATTATTGAGAGAGGTGTGCTAAGATGAGTTCTGTTATAATGGTCGATTTACCCAGTTCTTGTAGGTCTTTTAAGTTTCATTTTTACATAACAGCCTATAACTAAACTTTTAAGATTACAGCTCTGCCTGGAAGTTTTTGTTTTTTATCTTTAGATATGAATCCATTTATATTTATCATGAATGCTGATATATTGATGTATTTCTTCTATCTTGTTATATGCTTTGGGTTTGTCCTACTTCTGACACTTTTGAGGTCTTCATTTGAATTTGTTTTTCCTATTCCATTTTTCTCCTTGGTGAATATATGTTCCATGCTTTTTTTTTTTTTTCAGTAGCTAAACTAACAACTTTAATAAGCATGCTTAGCTTGACAAAGTCTAAATTCAGTCAACACATTTCCCATCCTAAACAATCCACAAAACTGAGGATAATTTCAGTCCCAGATGACCTACCTTCTGACTATTATTATCCATTATTTTTTATTCCAGCTGTAGTTCTTCTGTTTCAAGCCAATGTACTTGTTTGGGCTGTTCTTTTTGCTTTGCCCCACCCTGTATGGGATTATTTTTATCATCACTTTATATAATTATTAGATTAACCCACATCTTTACCAGTGTCTTTGCTTACATTTCCTACCTGCATTAGATTTTCATCTGAATAATTTTTCTCCTATCTAACATTCATACTTTAGAATTTAAGTTTCAAAGATATTTTTTAGGTTCCTATTTTGTGGTTAAATACTCTCATTTTTTGAGAGTCTTTATTTTACCATCATGATTTACTTCAGCCCACTGAAGATAGTCCACTCCTCTGGGAACCCTTTTGGGTGAGAAGTCAGCAGTAATACCCAAGGCTGTGCTTTCAGTTGGTAATCTGTGTTTTATCATCACCTGCTTTGAAGATTGTTTTATTACCTTTGGCTTTCAACAATTTCAATATGATACATCTATGGTAAACCCTGTATCTGAAAATTGGTATCATTTTCTCTTTGGCAGCACTTCTTCCCTATTTTTTCTTTTATCACCTTACAGAATTTGAATTAGGTTTATGTTAAGCCTTCTCGCTCTGTCTTCTATGCTACTGAACCTCTTGTGTCGATCTTCCATTTTTTGGACAACATTTGAAGTACTTTCCTGTCTTTCAGTGAATTCCCTCTTTAGCTTGGAGCTTCTGGTTTACATGTTGCCACCTCTAATTATTGAATAATATGTTTCCATTGAAGAAATCATAGGCCTTGTCATCAAAATCCCTGCCATTCTCTAGATAAAGATTCCCTTTTAGATCTAGAGACAAGAGATTTACTGAGAGAAATATAGACTCTGCTTGGTAATACAATTACGACCTCGATGGATCACATGCCATACCACTTCATGCTTTTCCTACTTTCCTAATAGACACTAGAGTATTTCTAGCCAACTCTTTGGTAGGTATTGCCAAGAACCCAACTGAGTTACTACCAATATATGTATCGGTAATTGGCCACATCAGAGGATGAAATCAACAATTACAGGCTTCATGCTTGTAGCAAAGAATATAATTTTATCATAATATTGATAACAGTTCCACACTTCACCCGATTTGACCACCAGAAAATGATTTCCCCCATGGGGAAAAGACAAGTCTGTCTCACCCAGTAAGCATGCTAGGCTCCATTCCTTCTCTCCGTCCATCTTTGTCAGTTGCTGAAGAACTTCTTCAGGCTGCTCTCCTTGGCACAGGACCCTTTTGGTGTTAAGGGGTATTAATCAAAACCTACTCAAACAAGTGGTTTGTGCTACCATGAAATTTGTAAACCAAGTAGATTATCCTAAGTGATTTGCTGGTTTGTTTTCTAACTGCCAGAAAAGATATAGCAGTAAAGTTCTACTGACTCTCATCTCATCTTTCTTCATTTGCAGTTTTTGATGGAACATTTGGTTTCTAGCTAAGAAGCAGGCTTGGAGTAGACATTCTGAAGCAACTGTTGAAGGCATCCATAGGAGAAAGCATTCTGAATTGGATATGACTTTGGAGGTCTTAAAGGAAGACAGGTGCCTTGCTCAAGGTCACTCAGCAAGACAGGACTAGGATTATCATTTCCAGTAAGGACTCCTATTATGTGCTTGATTGTTCTGGCTTAAGCCTTCATTGAATGGGCAGG